>NC_134312.1:44305322-46705322 GCF_964195595.1 Calonectris borealis
TAACATCAATTAGCGTTAGTTTACTTAATAAGCATCTTTGTAAAAGCAAAATGATCTTGATGTGTTTCCTAAGAATACATTCCTGTATGAACAGAAGACCTCGTTCTGCCAGTGAGGTAAATAAACCAGCAAAAATCCAGTAAAATTCCAGCATACATCTGATGAATACTCTGTTAATGCCTCTCATATAATCTTGAATAGCTGTAATACTGAATGCATTGAATCCAGGATACTATCTTCCTCTTTAATAGGAAGTTATTGCATATTCCTAATGTTCTTTGCTGTCTTACATTGTAATTGGATAAAAAGTTACATTTCCATACCAACCTTATTCTGAAATGTTTGGCTGGCTTGCAACTCCACTTGGCCTCTGTAGCTGGTGCTCAAAACCCCTAAATTTGATTCATCGTGTACAACTGACTGATAATCCCCAAACCAGGAGCTCAAAACTGTGTGGTGATTCAGGCTAAAACCCGATGTTCTGTGCAGACTTGTTTCACATTCTGTTTGCAGATATTCAGAGAAAGGTTTATTTACCTCTCCTTGGCTTAGTGAATAACTGTCAAAACAAAATGGGACTGGAGGCTATTGAGGAAACTGTAATAAAAAATGTAAAAATAACTAAGACTGAGGTCTGGGTTAATTCTAAATAATAGCTTAGTAAGCTGAAGTACAGACTTGTAGATATATTTGGGTAAATTGGCAAATAAAATAAGTCTGGATTTATATGTTTAGCCATTTAAGTTAAAGTTTCAGCCTTCAGCAGTCATCCTAAACAGACCTCATAATTTCTTTCTCCCTGCTGGTCTCTGCTTTTCTGCCCTTCTGCCTTTCTTGATTGACCAGCTGAGGTTGTATTAAAAGTTCTTATTACCCTCTATAAATGGCAATAAAGTTAATTTCTTAATTTTTCATTTTTATTTGGCATCAAGATTAGCAAGGAGATATTATTGAATTTTGTCTGTTATTAAAAATTGAGAATTTTATGCATGGGGTCTTTCTGAAACTTAGTTTTTATGGAGCTGCCAGCTTGATCACTTGCAGAAAATAAATTCAGGCTGTTCATTTCACTGCTTCTCCTAATTGTTCCTGGAGTACAAGTGTCACTGGCACAGGGAAGAGAGGGCACGTTCTTTTGTAAGTTCATAAAAAAGAAGCAAAATGCTGATAACAGAATGCTTTCAGATTTCAAAACTGGATTAACAGAGAGAGACAAGACCATAAAATCACAGTAAAGTTCTCAGCAATAGCTATTATTTATATTTCCGTGGCACATACCAGTGTTTGTCATCGCCTAAGATCTTCTTAGGTTAGCTGGAAAAAAATTGAATCTTTGTTTCAGAGACCTTCCTGTCTAAATATAAGGCAAGGCATAGCTGCCTGCCTGCAGGAAGTGAAGACTATGTATGCGTGTGTTCATATACGTATAAAGAGAGATAACGTACGCACGTATATTTGTCAATACAATAAGCAGTGATCTCAGCTTAGGAGCAGTCTGACATTGGCAAACTCTGTTTAAGTACCCTGGCAAAGAGGACTTGTAAGGAGAGATTTAGAAGAGAATAAAGAAAGAAGTTTCTTGACGTTTAGGGAAGTCTGAAGAACACCGCTTGAGAGTGCGGGAAGGCTTAAATTCAAGTCGTCTTGTTTCTCTTCCTATCATCGAATCATTGGCAGTTGCTCATGCCAAGCAAATACATGCAGCTTTACACTGGGAAAGAAACAGCGGAAATCAGAAATAAAGATTTATTTTGGAACACAGAACAAGTACAAGAAAGAGCTATTACAGTACAAAAGTAGAGGGGAAAAAATCATTATTTCTAAATATAGCAATTTAAATGCAAATCTCAGATTACTTTGTTTTCTCCCTGAACCCCCTACTCCCCGACTTCAGTGATTGCATGAGAACTTCAGAACTTTTTTTTTTTTTCATTAAATTAAAGTTTCTAGATCACCTGCTGGTGGGGAAAACGTTGAAAATACTGCCCACACACATCCAGAAGACACAAAAATCATCAGACAAAGAAAAACAATTCAACTTTATTATTTTATAAACTCATAATATGAAAATACCTTCACTATTTTTAGGGGTCCAGCATATTTTGAATGCTTGAAATTAGGAGTCCTGAAAATACAGCTATTAAATCCAAAGTATCTAAATAGATACTGAGGGGTGGAAGAATGGAAGTGAAAAACTCATGAAGCAGAGCGTGGATGAAAATCGTTGTCTGGAAGCAAGAGCACATGGTCTGAGATCCTGCTGAATTACACTCTGCTGATATTTTAATGATTGATTCTGTCATGAAGAAAATTTTTAGAATCCGTGAGTTATTTTCATATGCCTTCTGATAGGATCCCCTTAACATGTCCTGTACTTGAACTTTAGGATCCGTGACAGCTGCCAGTTTGATCTTCATATGGGACTGAGCTAGGACCCTTAGGCTGTTAGAGGTTTGAGCTGCTCTAGCATGTCCCAAAAGTGCTGCTGCAGACCATAGCTTGATACAGCACCAGCAAGGACACATGCTCACCAGGAGGTTACACATCGCCCCCGATCAAAGCAAGCTCAACCCACACATCTGACATACTTAGGTCTGAGAGAGGACCCTACTCCTACTCTGGCCATTATCTTGGCTCCTGGGACAAGCCGAGGAGGAAAGGAGAAATCAGAAGAGCGGAGTCCTACAGCTTGAATCTGAGCACCAGCTGCAGCACCCTCCATGCCCAGCGAGGGGGGAGCCTGTCGCACACTAAACCCATGTCCTCTTCTATAGCATCTTGAGAATGCAGTGTCCCATCTGAAAGGAAATACTGTCTCTTAGCCAGAAGCACCCTGGGAGCGTAACCTCAGTGTCAAAGAGAATTACACATTATTGATTACGTGTGTCTGAAACATCATTGTCAGAAACAGCAGTTGGTTTTGAGTTGTATAATCTGAAAGAAGGGGAAGGAGAAGCAAGTTGTCCTGTAAAATATGTGATGCTGAGAACATTTCAGCTAAATATAAGAAAACAAAAAACCCTGTTCAGGTTAACTTTTACAGCCATGGGGATGAAATTAATCTATAGCAGAAACAGGGGTGAGCACCTACCTTTGGTTTGGTGACAGGGTTTTAACAAGGGGTGCCAGAGTACCCCCAAGGGTCTCCTCTAGCACATCACTGTGATTATTATTTTATATGTTACAACGACTCTGGTAGGTATTTTATTGCACTATAGATATGTCAAGTTGTGCCAGTGCCTTATAAATTGAGTAGAGAATTCAATTTACAAGCAGAAAACTGAACATGGTTGCTGGCTTTCTTTCAGTCCTGCGAATGTATCTTAAAATTTCATTACTTTGTGTGAGGGAAAGTGCACTAAAATTACGTTTACATGCATAAAATAAACACAATCTTTGCTAGTCTTTTTCAAACTTACCTGCAGATGAAGTGTCTACAGAAATTACCCATTATCTGTTATAATTCAGGTTGTAATCTTGCTCTGAAAATGCTCCATAAAGAGACTTCATGGAACGATTGTTCTGAACTTAAAATTGAGAATACATTTAAAGATTGATTCTCAGCAGCATACTGCATAAAAGAAAAAAAGCACTTGGGACTATGGTTAATAGATTTGCCTTTAAAAAGTATGGTATAAATGGGCAATGAAAATATAGGAATTACTGTTAAGATTGATATTCCATCCTTACCTCAGCTACTTGTGCCTAGGCACTGTGGCAAGCTTAGAAGATATTCTCTTGCATTTTTATAAGAACCAAGAGTAGATAATGAAGCCTCTGTTATTCTGTGGCACTGTTGTAAGTTGGCACAGATGAAGAATAGAATGTCATTCTTTGTTGTTGTTATCTATTCTACTTAGAACTGGGTGAGTTTGCTGCTGAGAATTATCCAAACTAAAGTCTTCCCCGAGGGATTATAAATCCCTATAGGTCCATAGCATCCTTTCTTGCATTCCTTTTATCTTTTTAGTCTTGCCTTGTATTTCAAGTGAATCTAGATCTGAAAATCTCTACTTCTTCCAGAACACACAGCCAGTTTGCAAGAGCTGTAGAGGTGGCCTCAAATCTTCAGAAGGATCTTGGTATGGGTAGACTTTGATCTGACTCCACAGAAGGAAGCTGTGCTGCTGAACTTGAATGACTGCCTCATGAAGGCTGAGTTCCAGCTGGCAGCTGAGCTCAGCCATCTGCCTACTCCTGTGCAGGTTTCTGAATCTGAATCTAATCTTAATTATCAACTTCAGCAAGAGCTCCCTAATTTGCTCACAACCCCTATATCATCTGGGGGCATGTTTCAGTACTGTAGCTGGCACTGTTTCCCTATTGCAGCAAGAGCCACCAAAATGAAAGATGAGGTTTGTCCTTTCAGGTGGGAAAGACATTTCAACCCACACCTAAAAAGGAGCTCCAGAAATGTTCAGGGTTTCTTAGCTTAGCTTTTAGGAACCAGCTTCTGGGAGTCAAATTCCTTGGTTAAATGGCAGCTAAATGCCTTGGTTCTCTTCAGAACAATGCAGAAACAGGAGGCCCATGTTCATCCAGAAGGAAAAACTGGAGGGAGGTGTGTCTGAAATGATACCGGTCTCACAAAATTTGATATCTACGAAGAGCCCTAGGTTGGGCCCTTATAACAGGCAGATTCACAGCCTGAAAACACTTTCCCTGGACTTAGAGACCTGATTTCTCTCACTTTGAGAGTGATTGGTTCACTCTCTTCTGTCAATGTACAATCTGATGAAGAACAAGGGAACTCACTGGACCAGAGACCTGGCTGAAGGTCAGCATATGCATTTTGCTGTGAAATGCCTTTGGACAAAATAAGCAAATAACATTGGGTATTTAGGATTCCTTACTCTTAAACAAATGTCCCACACTAGGCTACAGAGTCTGACCCCATGAATCCTGCATTTCTTTCCTAACTGTTCCTGCAGGAAAGGCAGATCCAAGTTAGTTTTCCAGCTTGATCCCTTGATTTCCTTTAGTCTCAGGAAGACCAGGAACTTGGGTATTTTAGGCTGCAGCCTGAATGATATTCCTCAACCTTTGCTGGCAGCTGCCATGTTGTCAGTTTGACACAGTGGAGTAGGGGTGGCAGTTCCAGGAAGAGGAAGGGAGAAGGAGTATCCTAAAGCTCGTGAACTGCCAATAGGATTGAAAGTCATTTCCACATGAGAAGCTTTCTACCCCTAGAGCTGTGTCAGGACCATCCCCAAGTGGGGAGGAAACCTCCAGGACTAGGACAGGCATCAAATTTTTTTTTACTGGAAGCAGTTTGTAGAGAGGCAATACATTCTTCACATAGTCAACAATGATGTTGATAATAATTTTAATACCTTTCTTACAGATATTTTTATGGTCCTTCCTTACAGAGTTCATAGAATTTTCTCTTTTCCTTCTGTGTTATTTCATTTATGTATTTATTAACACTTTTCTCCTAGCCAGAACTCACATGGAAAAACTGGCACATGCAATATACTTGCTAACCCAACATTCAGACTTGTTTCTTCTTTAGGTTTCAAACCTCACTTCTGCTCCAAAGCCAGCTATTTTATCATGTTTTCTAAGACCTCAGTACCCAATTTTCAGCAAACACGTGTTCTAAGCTGGAATATAGCATTTCAGGTGTCAGCCCTGGAGTCAGTTATTTGTTTGTAATATGCTGTGGGTGCAGATTTACTTGCAGCATGGGGAAGGGAAGGAGGACAGAGGAAGATAAGGCAAGCTTACTATTCATAAATTTCAGTCTAGCGTAGCATTTTAGATTACAACTCAGTGATGGTAATCACTTTATAGGAAACTGTTCCAGAATACCAATTTCTAAACTCTCTTGCCTCATGAAATATTTATTGATGAGTTATAAGTCCTAGGACAGCGAGGTGGCCAAGATGACAGAAAATACCAGTGGACAAACAAGAAAGCTTCATGTTACCTGAACTCAGGGCATAACATTAATGATGATGACATAGCATGAAAAAATGTCAAAATTGACTTGACTATTCTGAAACAGCCATGCATTTATTTAACAGTGATTGTATGGTACAAAAATACTTACACGCACTGCTTTTCTTGATATAAATATAGGTATGTAGGAAGAGACAAAATGGAAGAGGGAAACTATTTACAAAAATCTTTTTTCTATTCAGTTAATGCATTAACTGAAGCGTTTAAACTGTGCAATATCCTTGATTTGCAAGAGATCATTTTTGATAGGAACCTACTGACAGCTGGGCTTTGATTCTGTAAAATGCATGGATCTGTCCAACATCACTATTATTTCTCACTGCCACCTAGAATAAGAAAACTAGCTATAATTTTATAATTATGACAAGAAGCATTTTTATTCTGTTGAACTGAATATTTATCCCACTAATTCCTGGTAGGAAAGGAACAGAAAACATATCCTCTTTAAAAACAAACAACCAATCCCCTAAATTGTATCCACGTTAGGTAAAATAATCCCTGATGGCATAGCAACGCTAGCTCAACCCTGCAGTGCAGGATGAATGCAAATTGGTGAACAAGTTTTTTCTTGTTTTCAAGTCTTTTTCTTGACTGACCTGCACCACTCCTCTAAATAACATGAAAGGCAACAGAAGTACATGCTGACTTGATATAGCGATGCAAGTGTAACCTGGGTATGCAGGCTGAGTTCAGGTACTGAAATGTTACACGGCAGATTTTAGAATTTCATAAGGTTTAATCCAGTAAAGTATTTAAATATGTAGTAACCTTTAAGCTCCTGAATAGTGCATCGAATTAAATTTGTTACACACAAGTGGTTTGGAGGATCAGGACTGTAAACACTTACATTTCTAATACATGCTGCAATTTACCTGATGAACTGCTACATTAATTCATATTTTAATGTGAATTAATTTTACTTTAGCTATTGTTATTTTAAAAGTTTGTAACTCTACAAGTGGTGTAATTTTAGAGACATGTACCACACACATGTATAGTGGTAGTAGCAAATTTCTTTTCAGACCTTCATAAATATCAGTGTAATTTTTTTACCTTCCATTTCATTTTAGTAGGCTGCTTGCTGAGAGTTGTACCCTCTTTTGTCACATGGCTTATTATTACAACACACATTTTCATGATTGTTGTCAAAAAAAGACGGCATTTAGGGCAGTTGTTTAGTTTAAATGATCAGTAGAGTGCTACTTTGAGATCATTTGGGATGGGGGGACTGAAATTTTCCAGTGGAAACCATTGGAAGAATGTAATTACCTCACTTGGGATTTGGGCCAACCCTGCAAACATCCAATTTCCACAGAAGTGATTGAGGTTCTTTCCATTTAGTTTAATGAGAGTTGGATGGGGCTGTAAGGCATTACAATCCTTTTGGGAAAATCCCAGGGGATCTTTCATCACCACACAAGCTGAGGACATTGGTTTTATGCTTCCTCCAAAGTACAGCAGCCCTTGCATCAGCGTGTCTCCGCCGCTGTTCCTCAGCATTACTGGCTCAGCGGGAAGCAGGCCGCCACGGTGCCGCTTTCTGTGCCTGAGAGGGGTCCAGGATACTGGCAGATGATGTTGTTTAGCTTTCTTCTGGGTTTAGGTCATCCATGAGCTTTAGTGAATCGTTCAGCTCTTTGGTGGGTGTATCGGAGTGCTGTGGCAATGAGCAAGGAGCGGATGTGATGCCTCACTAATTCCTCCCTCCTTTCAGCTTCGGCGCTGAGAAGCATCTGAAAGTCAGCATCAGACTATCACAGGGTTCAAGACTTTTTGGTGGCTGGACCCCAGCGGTACTTTAATTCTTGCAGACAAAATTATAGGATTGCCTCCAATGCTACTGATAGTTCTCTGTTTGCACAGACTTCTTTAATCTTTCCCCTGGTATCAGGGGGAATTATAAAGTGCTAGGAGCATACATTGTATCAATCATGTATGCTAAGATGGATCACTTTTAATAGATTAACAAGTGCTATAATGCCTCTCTGTTTCAAAGTTCGTTTTGCTTTGGCTGGGTTTTTGTAAGAGGTAAAGGCAAGCTATAATACACTTCCATCAACATAGGACTAAAATAAATTATGCCCATGCTAATAGTTCTAGGTGAGTGTACTTTCTGTCCAGTTCCCAAACTTAATGAGACTATACCCAAATTGTGAGGATGTTGAAATACAGCAGTTTGTTGCTCATTCAGCATTGTCAGAATGAGGGTTGGGAGCTGTTAGGAGACTGAAGTGTCAATGAGGATTCTTGATGTAGCAAAGCAATAGTGATATTCTCTGCTTTCCCACAATATTTTATGGGGCAAGGAAAATAGAGGGGGTTTGCATCAGTATTGTGTTTTTACTGACATTTGGGGAGTGGCGAACTGAGAGCTGTAAAATATCTATGTTCCTGTCCTGATGCTAGGTGAACTTAAAATTACCGTTTCTAAGTTAAAAAAAAAAAAAAAATCAGTGATTCTTTCTCCAAGAAGGTGCAACATTTGCTTCCACCAGACAGATGAGCATTAATGACATTATATATCTTCACAATCTCCATATGAATAGATCTGATGTTCTGAGAATTACTATGTTGACGAGATGTATGGCTTGTAAGCATGAGAGGTCACATCTGTGATCTGAAAGTAAACGATAACCAATTTGTGACTTGAAACTCCAGTTCTTCTCACCGTCTTTCATCTACTGCCTTTCACCTACTCCTTTCCTTACTTTTTCCTGGTTCCCTCATCACACAGCACCTTCTCGTCTCATTTACACTTTCTGCATTTCCAGAAAAAAAACAGTTTTGCCATGCTAAGACTTTCACGGAGAATACGGTTACAGGAGGAAAGAGGAAAGTTAAAGCCTCGGAAATTTTTTTGACATATGGCTGAGAGAGCATAAGGCTCCCTGCCAGTGCTAGTCTCGGCTCCATTCTCCAGGCTGCTGCCTGCCATAGGATACTTCTGATGAAAAAGAATAAATATAAAACAATATTTCTCTACTTTTCCCTCTACTTCACACAAAGCTTGCTAAGAAGGAGTGAAAAGCATTCAGCTAACATTTTAGCAAAGCAGGTTGAATACTGATGTTTATTTTTTGGTGACTTCAAGACTAATGTACTGTATAATGTACAATTTTTTCTTGTCACAGTGGTAGAAGTCATGAGGGTAGGACTAGCTGATTTTTTGCTCAAGAATAACAGGGCTCCTGTCAGTGGTTGTTCTTTACCCCATGAATATGTTGAATATTCCTGCACTGAACCACGAACTGGAAACCTCATATCCCTACTCAAGCGTTTTCTAACTGCTACTAACTACGCTGCTAGTTGGACAAGAAACATTTTTGGAAGGAGAGAAAAGCCTGTTGCATATAACCCTGCGATGTCAATGGCAGTCAGCAAAATTGTGTGTGACCTCGGATAAGGATCAACAATTGAGACAAGCCAGGATAAATCGCAGCATTGCCAAGTTTAGAGAGAAGCCAAAGGAAAATTGATTACAGTGCTGGCTTCCAGAAGGTAGTTTCCTGGCATGAGTTTGCTCAACTTGAAGGCATGTGAGACCAATTAAATAAGTACTAGCCACTTGCAAGGGGTATGCCTGTCAGAAACTGCTTTCACAAAGGGATAAAAGGGCTATCAATCAAAATATAGTCTACATGTTGGCCATAATTAAAATACTTTGACGAGAGAGATCTGTTTGGTAGGGTTTATTTTGGGATGGTATTTTTCAGTTTTTGAATCTGTGGAAGCCACTGCAGAAGTATTGGATCTCTAAGCCATCAGCAGTGAGGTAAATGGCATTTAGTTTTGCTCCAGGGAAGGATTTCTTCTTTCATCAAGTGTCACCTCTACCATGATGTGCCTGAGTAAATATAACTAGCTTCACTTACTTTAGTGGAGTCTCCTGGGACAACGCTGCCAACGTACGTTATTTATGATTTGGGATGGGTTGAATACTAGTCACAGCACAAAAATGTTACCTTCCAAGCTTACTGCATATTGCAGGTGATGGAGACAAAAACTTTATCCTTATTAAAGGACTATTTCACCATAACAATAAAATTTATTGGCCTGTTTTTACCTCTGCCAACTGCACTTCTCATATACTACAGTGTTCCTGTACATAGCCATAACTTTGGCTCTGAAGCTCCATTGAAAAGGAGTATTGATGAGGTCTTGCTTTTCCTCAGCTCAAGGACAGGCTCCTCACCACCTAGCAGATCCAGGAGTTTGTGACAACTCTGATTAGAAACACTCAAACTGTCATCTCAAAATAAGCAGAAGTTATCTACTAGCTTCTGGAAACCCTTTTTGAGATTTCACCAAAGAAGTCCTGATTTTGCTGTACTGCAGAGTAATATGCTAATATCAGGGTTCAGAAAGTGAGGCAAATATTCGCAGATTTATTTCTAAGATAATTTGGGCAAATCAATATTATTTTGCTGCATTCCTTGGTTATTGAAAATATAGCAAAGGCAGCATAGGGTTAAGATTCAAATATTAAGTGTTGTGCTCACCAATATAGTCGACTTTTAAGTCTAGAAGAAGTTAGAAACTTTGCATCAGACGTCCTATGTTGTTTTTAAAAATAATTTCTATCCTGCTGTATCTTGTATCTTATCTGGTTTTTACCATATATAAATTATCATTCTATATTTATGGTGGCTTAAAACTCTGTGCTGATTTAAAGACAATTCACAGGTGGCTGAGCCATAATAAGGCCTTCATACATTATAAAAGCAGTTTGTCTTATGAATACTATAGATTGAGCAAATGTAGGAGAAAAGTGTAATCAAAGTAATACAAGAGTAATAGTAAAGGTAATAAATAAAAATACACAAACAATAAATAAATAATGACTAATCAGTGAATTAAATAATACATAATAAAGAGTAAAACAAGTAAATGCAATGTCCTTAATGCAATGTATATACAGCCACATGTTTGTACCACACTCTAAAAGCTCCAAATTGCACTGAAATCAAAATATGATGTAAAAATAACAACGTCTTTGACAGTCCCCTTTTTATTCCTTAGGAAACATGATACCGCGATAAAATACATCATCAAGAAAATCTAGATCTGAATAAAATTTCCCTTGTATAAAGTTAAATGCTTTCCATTTTGAACTTTTCTCCATGTTACATATTTAGGAGAAAGAAAACACAATTTTTTTGAAGTCTCTGTTACCCTGAGGCTTTTTAGTGTGGTGCACAGTATTGTTAACCATCAGTGCACGTATTCACAAAAGGGGATATTCATTCTGCTGCATGGCCTCTGTGACAGCCTGTGCAGCACATAAACCTCACCTTAATATAGGTTTTGAATTATGAAAGATGCCTTTTGCAAGCTTCTACAATGGAGTAAATTTCACACCAGCATATAGAAAAATACCATGAAAATGACTATTTGATTAGCAATTTCAGACTGACATTTCATTTGAAAATTAGTTATAACTTACCAAAATATCCCTTTTCTATCAATCACCACACTTACCTTTCCTAGGTTAAAGGAATGCTGTCAAAAACATGCAGTGCTTTTTTCCTGTGTGTTAGTAAGTTCACCTCAAGACATAATCCTACAAACATTGGTCAGGATAGTTTTGCTGAAATTAGTGGAACTATTTACAACCAAAAGGACTCAAATTGGAGCTCTACTTGTCTGGAAACATCAGGCAGCGAAGAAAATTACTTCAATGGGACAATTTTGGGAATTTTCATCATTTATGATTTCTTTTTGATAATAGAGCCCTCTACGTACATTTTTTCAAACAGCAGACCAAATTTTCGCTATGGGATTTATCTGTCTTATCTATTGCTCTTTTGCTTGAAGGTTGTATTTTCATTCTTGGAACTAGTGGGACTACAGTGGGGCTAAAGAAGGAAAGGGAAATGCTGATAGTGGTGTCACCAATTTTGTTATAAGGATAGTTGTTAAGGCACAGAGAGAGGAGGAAGAATATGGCTTGCATCCTGCTCAGGCTAAACAAGTTTAAATCCACGTATCTCACCCCATAGAGAAGAGAGAGAGCCTATGGGCTATAGGTTAGACTGCATGGAGAATGCATTACTCATCCTTCTCACTGAGGCTGATACAGAAATCCTCCATGGGAGACCCAGGGACTCGGCAACGTTGTTCTGTGGGAGAAGTGGCTTAGCTTCTGGCTTATGTGGGGTAAATAGCTCACTGGTTAGAGTACCAACCAAGAAAAGAGAAGTCTCCAGAGCTCTACTCTCAAGCCTATTTCAATTATTCATACAGTGGATATTTCATTTAAAACGATAGGAAGAGTCAATTTGCTGGCCGCCTAGGAGAGTGTCATATCTAAAGTATAGTTCTTGCACGCTCTCATTCCATGAACCTGCTCTAACACAAAGTGTGGCCTGATGTGGAGAATTTTCCAGCAATATAAAGCCATGCCTGTCCCACAGAGTCAAGGACATATTGGAATTCAACATTTTAGCAATCTGGATATTACTAAATTCAACATTTTAGCAATCTGGTGAGCCTTGAGAAAGGAAGAAAGAAGAAAAATAATGAGATCTGGAGAGCCTCTTTACCCTGCATGGATTCAGACTCCTGCCAAGCACTGTACCTTCATGTCTTTGGCTTTCTACAAACATAGTTATTTTAGGTTGCAACAGGATCAAGACAGTTCAGTCTATTTCTCTAAGATGGGAATATGCAGAGTATCTTTGTCTACTGTAATATCTCATGGAAGTATGTTGTGATGAACTTAAAGGAAAATCTGTCCTCCTTTGACCTTCTTTCATCTGAGAGTTGCTGATTTAAGCATTTTAAGACAGTTTTCTAACATAAAGTTTCTTACCTGAATTTTTGAGAGGGAAAGAAAAAAGGTGAAACACTGGAATTTATTCTTTTACATTGGTCTCTCAGCCTGTAGACTGTATGCTGGGTAGAGGGTTGTACACGTTATTTTATAACCTCGTGGCCATTTTAGTTCTCAGTGCTAGAATCGTTTATGGCAGAATTTCAATTGAGAGCAATAAGTTTTTATATAAATACGATGTCTGTGGAATGTTTATTTGCCAGGGAAAAAAAGTGATTCTGTCTTAAGAATATTTTAAAAGGAATTCCTTGGCAAGGCAAGGTTTTGATCATGCCTGATTTTGCTGTGAACAACTCGTGTCAGTAACGTAACACATCTGCAAAAGTGTTTTTTTGTAGTTAAGTTCTGCCTTAATAAGTGAGGCTGAAGGATGACTTATAGGTTGAAGCTTTTTTCTTTTTTCCAACTGTATCATTTTGCCTAATGAAAGGACATTACCTCCCCCAGTCGATATGGCCTCCGTTGCTGTTGTAACGTATCTGTGGATACATTATCACTGTTTCTGCTTCTGTGAATGAACAATTCCAAAGCAGCTACTGAGAATTTATTTGCTGATTACTCACCTGCTATTAAAGTGGTTCCAAATAAAGTGAAATGGCAGACACACTGGCTGTTGGAAGCTCTTTCCAACTATAAAAGGAATTTTGTGTGTTCTCTGCAGCGCTCAAGCTGCTTTACAGATGCGCCATATTTAGTTAGATTAGTTTTAATTAGACTGCAGATGCAAAGTTGCATCTGTGTATCACTATTAGTCTGTTTTGAGGCACTTTCAGCCAATAACAAACCACCGTCTCATTTGCATTCATTTAAATGTGTTAACCTTTTGCTTGCTGGAATAATTGCTATGGAAGAACATACGTAACTTAGAGATTAATGTGTTGTTATTGTCATGTGGCACGATACGCACAAAGTGAAGTTGCCTAAGAGACAATCATGCAAGGGAAGAAAAAAGGAAATTGCACTGAAGGATTAATTCACTTTTAAATAAATCTTTCTGAGAATTCCATTTATACTTATTTAAATTCCTTTAGAGTACTTATTTTCCAAGACAATCTTTGCAAGCTTTGGACTTTATTGATTGCTCTTCTACCCTTAATGTTTGTTTTCTTTATGATCTTTTCATTTTTATTTCTTCATGCTTCACAGAGTCCATTTTCTTTTGCTGCCTCTCCCTTTCTCTTCTGAGCTTAACTCAGTTCGGAGAAGACGGAGGATTAATTGTTCATTACTGGTGATGCTACAGGTTTGAAAGAATTGTTGATTAGCTATTACAAAGTTCTTATTAGGAGAGAGCACAGCTGCTTCTTTAGTTAATGGCAGAGTACTTGCAAGAGGAATTGGGAACCAGGGACAGGATCCTCGCTGGACAGAAGTCATCAGGACCATGGCCATTGATTTCAGCAGAATGAGCCTTTAACCCTGACTTCTAATTCCCGAAGTGAATATTTTTCCTATCCTTAGTTACACCATTCCCTTTTAATTTTTATTTCTTTATTCTGGCCAAACTTGGGGTTAATCACTTCAGGTTCGATTGTATTTATATAGGGACAGAAGCAAGAACTCTGCTGTGTACTTTCAATTTTAAGATTTGATCATTTTTTCAGCCTCTTTGATCAGTGGCAATGAAATTAATCCAATGAGAAGAATGGATTTTAATTAAATTATTTTAATAAGTGGGATGCACTTTTGAGCAACGAGGGGATGCAGTGGTTGTTAAATAGCAAGAAGAAAATGTGTCCGTGTAGAGCAGCTGCTAAGGTTGACTGTAAATACTGGAGCAAAATATTAGTAGAGTGGAAATACGCCAGCCTCAGGAGAGAAGCGTACACTGGGCATGGAGTTAGAGTGACCACTCTAAAGTTTTAGTGACAGTCTTTGTGATCCTGAAAGCAAGTCACAGGTCATCCTCTCCTGGCTTCCCTTCTTTAAAGCGAAATGAATACGTTTCTCTGACTATGCCAATTAGCAAATTCAGAAGGCAATTCAAAGATAAAAAGAAATGAACATGGAGTGGTGTCAACCAGAGGACCATAGATCCAAGTCTAGTATAGAACTTTTGAGTCAGATCCTGATGACCACTTACTGCAGCAAAGTCAAACAAGAATGTCTAATAATTGATTTTCAGAGTTGGCGTAAGGTTCCGTTTCCTGTTCTCTTCCCAATGAGTAGAAGAAGCTAGTGACATTTCAGCACTGGGTTTTCATTACGCCCTTACAGGAATGCTTCACTTAGTGGAGAAAGTCTGGCCTGGATATACCTGTAGGATCAATCTGTGCTGAGCGCACTCAGTGTCAATAGGAGATGGAGGAAAAGGATGCTCTTTCTGTGAATTGAGCTCGTACAATTAGATCCCATAAGGGATGTAAGTGCCTAGAATGTGTCTGGTTTTCATTTGGGCAGCATAAGGCAAAAATGACACCTACTGCAGATAATCAAAGGTGGACTCTGGTACTGAGAGAGGGGATTTATTTCTTTCTGTCATATCCAGGAAAAATGACTGACATAATTTGAGAAAAGCTTGCAGCCTGCATTCAGTATTACGTGGCTGGACTTCAAACTCAGCACAGGTGGGAGTCAAGGGGTCTCAAAGTAATGAAAAGCCTCCCGGGCTGGCTGTCCAGCAGCAAGCTGGATACAGGGGTTTAAAGTGGAGAGTTTTCATCTGAAACCCCTAGCACATGTCTTAGAGCAGCAGACCGGTTCACCTGTCCGCTTAACACTCGGGAATGAAAATTTCCCTTCGAAGGACAGGTGCCTACAGCCCTTCTTTTTGGGGAATGGGGGTAGGAGTAGAAGAAGGCTGGGTCTTCTGATACTATGCTGGTAGCACAGCTTGCCACTTTTTATATATTAATCTGAAAGTTGGAGTGCTCCTCCAGGAAATGGAGAGATGTAGATTAAATTCCTTCATCAGGCCAGAAGCTCTGATGTACAACAACACTTCTAACTCATGCTGAAGTCATGGCATTGTGTAGTAAATAATTCAAACTATAGGCCAAAATGAGAGGGGAGAACACATTTCTGGTTCCCATTCTCAACATTGCTAAATTTTAGAATAAGCAACAATCACCAAATAAAATATAGAAGTTGATGAAAAGAGTCTTCTTTTTCATGGTTCCTCCTCTGTCCCAAAGCTTGCAGAGTCATACTTCACCTCTACTTTATGTCAGGTTTTTAAAAAAAAGGGAGATAAAAGTACTAGATGAGATTTTTAGGGAGAGTTGCTGTCTTAAGAGACAAACTGATAGTAGTTGCTTTTGCTGATATCCAATAAGATTAACGGGACAAAAAAGGCATTGGGACAAACTGCCTGTATTAATCCACACCGTAAGAGAACATTTTGTGCTGTCCTTCAGGATGATATCTGTGCTTATAAAATAGTCCTTTCCAGGCTTCCTTCAGATCCACATCATTCCCTAAACTAAAACTACCAACTATCAACAGCTGTAACCCACGCTCATGGCCTAGCTGAATATAGGGCCTGACTAGAGCGCGTGTAAATTAATTCTTCAGGCTTATTAGCAGAAGGCTGAAGCACAACATGAGAGAAAACAGATTCCAGGCATGCTAAATTAATAACTTCTAGCATTGCTAGGTAGGCAAAGTGAGAAGCACAGCAACAGTGAGGAGTGTGTTATACTTGTACCTTACAGAAGTAAAGATGAAGGAAACAAGAAACAATTTGCAGGTAATATGTAGGAAATGTGGATTAAGAGATCAAATGCAGTCTGCAGCTTTTTCATTCCATATTCTTGAAAAGCTGCATCTGTACATCAACCATAAAATTTTGATGTAGATTTCAACATACTAACATGAAATTCCAGACATGTATATGCAAAGGTTGTGTTCTTGGTTCCTTCAGCAAACTGACCATTTTTCCAGGAAACACTGGGCTTGTACGGGTAGCTCTTAATGCCTCCTCGGAGCCATTTTAACTTCTTCCAGACTGAACAAGAAGTAAGGAAAACTTGAATGCCTAGCATTTGCACAAAACATTTTGGAGAGAATTGTGACCTTACCTCAAGGGAACAAAATTTCAACTTTTGTATTTATGGAGACTAGAAAAAAGCCTCGGAGTTCTTGTCCTAAAAAGGCTAGTCTTCCTTCTTAGGGAGCATAACTTCAGATTTGATTAGATCTATTAATGAGGTCAAATGATGCTTTTAGGCTGGTAGCTAATGTAAACTAAATCTATTTATCACTTTGGCAGTGGTTCCTGCAACAAAGTTAATGACCATTACAGCATTTATAGTTAGCCAATCAGGAATGATGCTTTTTGTGCAAAAAGGCAGAAGTTAGTAATCAATCATCATCATCCTCATCATAATAGTGCTGCTAAATGAGCTTCTGAAAAAGAAGAGCAACATGGCTATTAACCTTAACCGTACCTTGAAAATAGATTTCTTCCTACAAAGGCCACTACTGATATGTGGGTTGTAGCCTTGATAGCTTCTTGCAGAATAAAGGAGGTCGAAATACTGGGCAAGGGCACAACCCATATTTAGATTCAGTCTTTTAAAATAAAACTGAACGCTTAAAAAGAGAAAGGTCAAAGCCTGCTATGTTTTTTAAATAGCAGGTGAAAACAACATTTAGTCCAAGGTACTTGAGTTGTGTGCAGTCAGTGAATAATCAGATTAAGTTTCTTTCTTCTGTATTAGCAGTGTAAGTATCTAATAACATACAGATTTCACAAAATTGTATGTTTATAATATCTTCTGATACACATCTTTATAGCGACAGCCATGTGCTGGCGGAACAGAGCAGACTGCTGCAGAAGCTGTTGTGCACATTCATGCCAAGGTGCTTTCCTGGGAAGTTTGGCTTGGCGGGGAAGAAGCGAGGGGAGTTATCTTTTCTGGTGCTTGTTGAAGCAGAGGTGGGGCGTGCCGTGGGAATGGGTCTCTCTTTCCATCCCAGCACTGGGATGAGGCTTGGGATAGCTGGGCTGTTGATAGCTACTCCCTTGAAATTTGCAAAGCTGGTATAAATATCCTGACCAGCACCTCTGCTTAATAGATAGAGGTCATGAAAGCATTTTAGTTTGAATGCCTGGGGCAAGCCTGGGACCATTCAGTCCTTCAGCGCACACCCTCAGGCAGTCTGGCAGACTACACGCTGCAGAACAGCTCACCTGGCTGCCCCAGCTGCCAGGCGTGCACCATATACCGTGTAGCAGAGCCCACGCCATTATGCCCCCAATCCCACGAACCAGTGTCACACATATAACGTTCTCAAAACATCTGCAGCATGGACGGTTTACTCTCTGCCCTTTCCTGAGCTGGGCAGAGTGCCGCATCAAGAACAGAGGTGCCTGCGAGGAATGTTCTTCTGCGTACCCCTGCACGACCGAATCAATACACAATTTGAGGTCCCTTGGAAAAATGCACACATACAGCCACAGCCAGGCTGGCTTAGTCCCACCGAGGTGAGCAGAGCCAGCCGGGAGTGGAATAGCACCATTGAAACTCCTGCACCGTGCTCTGCTGCACTCCACGACTGACACATGGTACGAGCCCTTGCCTGTACATGGTGCACCCGATCAGGCATTGCTGGCCACGCACCAAGATCAGGATTACCTAACAATCCTAGCATCCACTTGCATCCAAGAGAGGACACTGGACCAACAAAGTGTATCTTATTGATGATCTCTGTGAACATGCGCGTGGCTCATGCTGGTTGTGCCTGCCAATCACTGCACACAAGTATTATAGGGCCATTCTTGGTGTTACAGACACCCTAGAAACAAAGGTGACAGACCATGTGGGATGTTTCAGTCATGCTGACTAGGGTTAGGGAATTTCATCTCACACTGAGGGTTCAGCATGGAAGTGCGTGACATAAAACCATTTATGGAAAAAATCAAATCCTATTAGCTTTCGGTCAAAATCAGCATTGTCAGAGTGGGCATGTTTTGATTGCAGGTCTAGAAACACAGTGATGAAGGCTTCATAAATGACTATTCACTTTGAAGACAGCTTGTTTGTTCTTGTATTTTATCACCGATTCTCTGTCTCAGAAGAGTCTTCTTAGGATCTATTTTGGATTGTCTCCAAAATCAGTTCTAACATGAGCATAGTCCTGAGGTACCTCAGGAGCTCAAGTGCTGGAAATGCCTTCTGGGAAAGAGTGGAGGTCACAGACAAGACTCTGTGGCCTGAAGAGTTACTGAATGTACAGCATTTTTAATTGGGGCATTCCTATTAAAAGCTGCCACCTGGAAGACCAGAAAGAGCCATTGAAATCTGGTTTGTCTGAGGCTAACTGCTAATATTGCCTCGATAACACAGTCGGCTCAGGCACTCCTTTTGGAGGGTCCCGGCCTAAGAGAGTCTCTTGGTTTTCTGTGTCCTTTGTTTCAGGGCTCAGTCTTGGCCATAATCTTGGCCACTGGCGAGCTATGGAAGTGCCAGGCTGGCTGGCTGGGTTCCCTCCAGAAAGAGGGCATTCATGTCCTAGGTGGACAGGATCCTAAAAGGATCTTGTTGAGGTGATAGAAGGGGTATTTAGCAAGGGTGGTGCACAAGGGAGTGCTAGGCGATGTGCTTGGACAGGCTGGATCTGGTAGTGTACAAGCCTGGTGCATTCCCGCAGGCTGATGGTTGGACAAGGGCGCAGCTCTCGTGACCAGTCAGTTAGACCAAAATGCGCACGTACCCACCACACAGGCTTGGGACTTTACGCTGTAAAGCCTCTCAGGCGAGACTGTCTTTTCGTTTCATCTGTGTGCACTGTCTAATCTGGTGAGGTATTTCTTCTGAGTCGGTGCCTTTAGGCACTACCCACACACAAATGAGTGTCTATTAATAATGATAATATTTAATGTAAGAATCTTGTTCAAAGATATATCTGTACATTTAAAATAACAGATCAGGAAATGCAGATATTCAGTTGATTTCACTGGGTATACACTATTGCCCAGCAAAAGAAATATGCTTTTACAGATACATTCCTGTCACAAAAAGAAATATGGTTTCTTATATGAGCAATTACTGCCTATGTACTGCAATACAGTAAAAATTTAAAAACAAAGCTTTAATTCTAGCTGGAAGAAGGAGATTGTTTTTGGTTTGCTCCTTGATTGCTTTTATAATTGATTTATCACTACTACAGCTATGCAATTAATTTTTTTTTAGATCATTCTGGTCATTGAAGATGTGAAAAACTTCCCAAACCTATTAGAAATTAGCCTTTCTCACTGCTTACCGTACCTAAATATGCGAATGCTTTCCTGTTGAAGCTATTTTAAAAAATGAGAAACAACAACAAAGGCTTTTATGTCTGACAGTATTAATCAATTTTAGAAATGAACTGTTCCCACGATTCTTAACTGCAGAATACATCTGTTTCTTTAATAAGTGGATGGCAGATGCAATGCATATATATATAACATTCTATGCTGTAGATGAGTCTTTTTAACCTGTCTTTATCTTACCTATCTGAGGGGGAAAAACAGGCCTTTTCAAGGCCTGGATAAAACCAGATACATGAACCTGCTTAGTATCTGTTCAAAGTCAATAATACGGCTCTACCGGGCTGTGTAATGGATAGAGGCAAAAGATCAAGTCATAAGGGAAATGGTGTCATCCTTTTTACGAACAGAAAGGGTTGGATTATTTACAGGTTAGAAATACTTTACATTTTGACATTTGGTCTTAGTTCACATGGAGAGACAGTAAATTTCACTGAGAATTTCACCAAAATCTTTAATAAGGTGGCAAATGAAAATCTGAACTGGCAACAAGGCTGAGGAACAGGAGGATTGTTTCAATGGGTAAGTTCATCAGTTTGGTATGTATGAGGAGTAAATTCTATTTACTCTGTGCTGTCCCATACTTCAGTGCTTTGTCTGAGTGTATGGACTCCAGATACAATCCTGCTGGCTGGATAATAAAATGGCAGGAGTCAAGGAAAAAAAAAAAGATTGTCTTTAAAGCTTTAAATAAGAAGTGAAAAATTATTATCAAAGTAGCACATCATAACAAATGAAGCTTAAGTCTCTTTGTTTATGCTACAGCTCTATGGTGATAAACAAAATTTAGTTTTAAGGTCCCAAACACTCTGCAAGCCTGGAACATTTTCAGAGCACGGCATGTCATTACGCTCTCCGCGGGACAGTAATTACCCCGCTGACAGTAACTGTTCCACACCAAGGTGGGAAATGCTGTGTTTCAATCCTCCTTTTCAGCAGCATCGCTGTTTTGTACAAAATGGCCATGCAGAAAATCTGGAAGCGGTCCTCTGACGTGCTGCTTGGGAAGAAGCAGAGTGAAGGAGGTGCTCTAAGGGCTCAGCGAGGCTCTGGGCGCTGCAGCAGCTGAGGTGCCAGTGAGATGTGTCGGAAAGATTACAGCCTTGAGGGGCCTGGCGCTGGGACCCGGGGCACCTCTGATGTATACTTGGCTCTGGTGTCTCACAGGGCGCTCGGCGCTAGGGATTTAGTGTGCTGGAGGGGTTCCTTCTGGGTGTGAGGTAGTGTTGCCTCTGGAGTACCGGGAGCCACGCAGCGTGCATGCGCCCCAGGGTGGTGCTTTCTCTGGTGGGATCTGAGGTTGACACCGCACCCCAGGCTGCTCTCTGGTACGTTTGCTTACAACACGCGCATGGCATCCTCCAGCACCTACGGGTGCATGCCTGGGACCTGCAGCTGACAGGAACTTTGCTGCTGGCAAAGACGTAGCAGGGACTTGTGGTCCTGGAAATGTGCTTGCAGCAAATGAAACCCCTGTTGTTTCCTGTGCACTGCACCAGTCAGCAATGTAGACCAATGCTCCCACGGTGTCTTCTATATGACGCTAACCAAAATCATTTTATTCTGTTTGTATTAATCTCCGGATCTCTGCAGTTCAGATATTATTACCTACCTCCTTTATAAGACACTTTGTGATCTACTGATGAAAAGTGCTATGTATGAGCCATTTTTATTTGAGACCTTCTAAATGAATATTAAATCTTAGTAAGGAATAAAACTGGTTATTACTTTCAGTGGGAACTTAGTGTATTACTCCAATGGTTGTTAATTCTTTTAATCGTTCTTTAAACCCTAAGCCATCATGTAATAGATTCCAGTGTTAAGTTTGTGTATGTTAACAGGCTATTGGCTTACAGATAGATATAGTTTCTGTAAGTTCATCTTGTCAGACATCACAAATCAGCTGCTTTTTTTAAAGGACTTTACCCCTGCATAATATTTTATTAAAAAATGAGCCAAATTAGCTTTTCCTTCCTTGGCAATGGAGTTTTTACCTAGTTTTGAAACTTACAACATTCAACATGTACTATGCATGACTAATTCTGGTATGCAAGAAATGTGATTACTGTTTTGAAAATTGAAATACAACCCTGGCCCTCATATTTGCAGGGCAAACCTTGAAAATGAGACACAAATGACATTTCCAAGTGTCCAAAAACTGAGAAGGAAGATAAAACAAAACCAGTGTTCATTGCATACAAAGAATGAAATCAGCTAAGAAAATCAAATATATATAGGCATAATTGATTTTTTCCCCATCAATTTCATTACCTTTGAGTCTTATTCTCTTGATTTCTGAGTCCCAGCATTGCTATGACTGGAGTATTTTGTCTCTTTGAAAATTCCAGTTCCAAGTCAGAGGGAATTACATGACTCTTTTTTTACTGTTTTTTTTCCTTCAGACTATCAATTGAAGTTTGAACTGCAACATATTGTATATGTCACAGGAAAAGTGAAATGTGTTTTAACCACAAAATACAATTGTCCACATGATGGAAAGCAGTCATCTCAAGCTTCTACAGATTTGTTTGTCAGAGCTGAATATTAGCCCCATGGGTTGTTTTGTCCCTTCTCAGGAAAGTATTTGGCCTCAGCTGGTGTTGGTACATAGAGTTTTTGGAAAGCCTTCAGCAAACCTGTCTGGCTTCCAGGTCTGGTTGGAGGCTCCAGCTTTCTTCATCTTCCCCAGCTGCTCAGCGTGCACAGTGCTTTCTCTGGCAATTATCTAGAGCCTGAATTCATTGATTTTATTTTAAAAGCTTTATGGCAGCAGATATATGAACTGATAGGAAGCATCAGTCTAAAAATATTATCTACTTGATTAGAAAGCATCTTCCACCGAAGTCTCTCCTTTCCCTACTCTGTTTTCTGTAGTGAGTGACCTACAGGTTTTGCCGGAAAGGGGAGGCTGTTTTATTTGTCACGCTGGCCAGCGTCGCGGTCCTTCACAAGGGACGTGCTGTGCAGCAGGGAGCTGGGCTGCTGGTTCCTCCTCTGGGCCGTTGCCTGCCAAGTGGGGGAACATCGTTCTTTCATAGAGGGCAATGGAAGCTGTATTTGCTGGAGGAGGGGGGAGGCAGGAGCAGGCAGGAGGCAGGAAGCTGTGAGAGGAGAGCCGGCAGACCTGCAGAAGCAGGGCACTGCTGGGAAGGGCAGCCGGGCACCAGAGACCACAGAAGGGACCTTCCCGAGGAGCCATGTGGCCACCAAGGAAGCTGTGCAACGGTGATTGAGGTGAAAATGAGCCCAAGAGAGCAGCCCTGGCTGGCAGTGACACAGCCAGCAGAGGGGAGATTTGTGTTAAGTCTTTTGCTCATATTCTGTTTCATTTTGATTTGGGGGGGAATGGGCAGGTTAACAGAGGAGCTATTTTCATTTTAGTATTTATACAGATGAAACCTGACACTTGAGCTTGAAGGCCTTTGCGTTCTCTCTGAGGTACTTCCTTCAAGAAGGAGAGCTTCGCTTCCTCGCTCTGGCTGCCTCACCATCCCGTCTCACCTGGAAGCTCCCCTGCCTTGCCTTCTCCCCACATGTCTCGAGAGACGAGGGGCAAAGGAGCTGATGAGACTAAGCAGTGAGGAGGTGGGGGAGAGAGGGGGCAAAACACGTTGGAAAGAAGGAGAGAGAGCAAAAGAGACAGAAATAGTTCTGCTCTGCAGAAAGAAGATACGCTGTTGGGTAGATGTGTTTTACTGTGACAGAGAACCTATCACATGCCCTAAAAGGTGAATTAATACCAGTAATAATAAACATAAATGACCTGCAAATTCCAGATGTGGGTTCACCTTCAGGTAAATATTTTAGTCATTTTATGCATTTTGACTTCCAGCTTTGGGAGCATGCAGTAGGCATATCAGGTTCTCAAGCAGCCCAAGCACCTTGGCTAAATTTGTAGCCCTATCTAGGATTACTGCTAAATTCAATGTCACTTTATTTGCAAAGACTGGAATGTTCAGTCATACGAAATTTGCATAATTTTGCATGATAATGTCTAACAAAGAAGCTATAGGCAGGAGTATATTCAATGGGTGAAGCCCATCTGATCAGTGCACTTTCACAGACTGTTTTGCTTGTGGGGAACTTTCACCATCAAAACACACCTCTTAGCTCAGGTAAAGCTTCAGTAACTTCCATAAACTATTCATAAAGATAGTCGTATGCAACTGCACATGCTCAAAAAATAGAGAAGGGGGGGAAAATGTCAGCGTGAGAGCATTCGTTAAGGTATTTAGTAATGGTTCCTTCTAGTGGTGGGTCAAAGATAGCATCATTAACTTGAACGACATAAAAAATCTGTGGTAAATGTAAGAAAGTGAAAATAATATTTTGCAAATATGCAATTAAAGCAAGGGATCATACATAAGAGTGTTTAGGGTGGAAATGTAGCTGTATAAGCCTGAAGGCTAGTATTTAGATCATTAGTATTTGTAAGTATGTATTTGCAGTTTTTATCTTCCTCTTTTACAAGTCATTTTACCACATATCAGCATTTTCTTTTCTTTGCATTGATCACCTTTGTATTCCTTCTGCTGTGAATAGTGGTATCTATTACCTGGGTCCTTGCTCTCAGTACATTTTCTTTTCCTTTAAGTAACTTCTAATGAAAGTCAAATTGATTCCCAGAATGTGGCCCCTGCGGAGTTTCTATACAGAAAGTCTGAATATGGCTATATGTGGGGTTTGCTTCCTGATTAGAAGCTGTAAGTGCAAAAAGCTAAGATAAAAGTATGGTTTAGTAAATGAAAACTGCCGCTGCTCTCATGTTCAGGCTACCAGAGCTTTAGATTAATGCAATGCGCTTCACATACAACTATTGGGCAGTAGCAGCTTCCTGCTAAGTATTGTGCCCCCTCTGAAACATAGATTATTAATATTTATCAATTCCGACATGCCGTGGGTCTCCTTTGCGGAATAATATGGAAGCTGCCATCATCTGGTAGTCCTTTGCTGTCACAGTTTAAATGGGGCTGCTTAATTGCTTAATTGGGAGTTGTCAGTGGACAGCATTTTTGGTATGGAAGTCTTCACTTTTTAATTCAGCTCCTCTCTTCAGTTCTTCCGTGACCTTCCCTCTCTTTGGGTTCTAAGTTAATAAAGTTTCCTCTGACATTGCACACAGAAAGGGAAGAAAATTATTAGGATGGAGGATTTTATTCTCTTTAACAGACTGTAGCACTTTGATGCTGTTACACGTTTTGTGACTTCCCTCTTACTGTATTTCGTCTGGAGTCAAATGTCCTCCGAGGCATTTGGTAATTTTAGATCGTCTAACGGGAATGTCAGTTTTAGACCCAAGGCCTGTACTTCTCCAAGCATTTTGTGTAAGGCCAAGTAAGGATATCTTTCTATAAAGGACATAATTTGTAGCTCTTAAATTGAATAACTCAGTAATACATCTTTCCTTTGAATCTAGCATATTCAGTGAAACAAGAATTAATGACAGGTTGGGACACAAGTTGTATTTAGTGCAGCACAGTAGAAGCAAATCAGTGGAGTGAAGTAGTCGGTCCCAAGGACCCAGCCCCACACTGCAAACTTTGTGGGGGTAATGGTTCAGTTTAGGTTTGCTCCCGTGGGCCAAGTTGCAGTTGGAGAACCGTTAGGTGAGCTCTGGGAGCGTATATTCCCATTCGGTCCATCGTGCCCTCCCAGATCACTACATACCGTGAGTCCAAGCATGGTATAAGAGTATGGTCTGGAGATATGCCTCATAAATGCACTCCTAAGCCCAAACTAAAATGATAATGTAAATGCATCACAGCTGCCGTATTTGTGAAATGCTACAAATGCATCAAATACGCACACAACCCTGGCTGGCATTAGTAGAAGGAAGCAACAGAGAGGAATGAGAGAGCTCACAACTCCTTTAGCTGCATCCGTGTCTGACTGATGTTCAGCATGAGTGAAGGATGCAAAATCGGTACCCAAAATGCCTCGATTATCAACACAATCCTAGAGTTTACTCTTTTCAGTGCCCTGCTATTGCTCAGGAGTAACCCATGCGTTTCATTTTCTCTACACTCTCCTTTTACAGATAGGCTTCATTCCTGCATTTCTGAGTAAAGTCCTAGAGCCCACCGTATTTGGATGAGATCAGTAAGACTAATTCAAGACCTTAGTTACTAACTACGCTACTCAGCGGATCCCCTCCTAGAGATTTGTCTTTAAGAGCTCTGTAGAATCACCGAATCACGTAGCAATTCATGACAGCTTCTTCAAAATAAGTATTCTGTATTTGTCCACAGGAGCAGAACAAAGAAAGTAGCACTGAAATACCAGAAAGTTTACACACATATTAATTATCCTTAAACCAATAGCTTTTCCTTGATTGCATAGGTAAGTATTGCCTGTTTCAAAGCACCCCCTTGTGCAGGCACTGGGTAAGACAAGTTGTACAAGAAGCTTCTGGCTCCTTGACACTCGGCTGTGTGGTCAGGATCTGCGTTTTTCATGTCATCCACCCTGCTTCATCTGCCAGAGGTCTTTTGTTCAATGGATCATGTCCTGATCCTCCAGACCTCCTGAGGTTTCAAACTGCGCTACCAAACCTGATCAAACTGGTTTAATGTAGATGGAGGTAGTCTTCAAACGGTAGATTCCCTTTGTTGTCCATTTAAACACCGGAAAAATGAAATTCTTTGAAAATCTTGCATAAGTGTAGGTAAAGTCCAACTGGAATTAACCAATATGAATCTCCAAAGTAAGCCACTGTGCAAAACCAAAAAAGTTCCTATACTGTTGGTAAGGTTTTTATAGATAATATTCACAGTTGGTAAAAAGGCTGAAAAATTAAAGGCTGTAGACTTGAGTCTTCCAAAGTGACTAGTGTCTTCAGTCATTTCATTCTGGCCTGTCCACCTTGAGATGACTTTATAGAAAACTAATTTTTAAAACCTCATCTTTTTCTGGAATTCAAGCTCCTCTGGCAGCATCATGAATTAGGGAGCACAGATATGAAAACTCTCAAAGTCTTTAGCAATTTTGAAAAATCTGTCTGTATTATGTAAAATGATTAACATTTAAAATTATTTAAATAATGCTTTTGAAAGGAAACAAACATCGCTTCAAAGCCAATGATAACTGTATGTTTCACTTGTCTTAAATCTAACATTTACATCCATTGATTGGGCAGTCTCTGTCAATGGCAATGTTTGGATGAGCCATCTCCTTGACAGAGATAGTACACTTTTATTAGGAGAAAAAAATCCATTCCTTTTTGCTTTTTCAGACTTGAATGTTGAAGTTGTTTTGGAAATGCCCAATTTTTTTCCTTTATTGCTTATGCTTTGTTTAATAAAAAAGGAAGAGTATTTTCTTTGAAGAGATAAATAAGGAATTCTGCATAATTCTTGGTGTCTCAGATATTAATTTGATGATCATTTAATTGCATCACAAGAGCTATTGGGTGAAATTAAATTACAAACAGATGAGAGCAGACAATGCATTATAAAAAAGAAGCTGAGGTATCTGCAAGTGTTTCAAATGCTCCCCAAGGCACCCTACATTGTTCATGCTCCAAAGAACTGAGGCAGCAGTGCCAGAATACCACTTTACACAACAGTTTCAGCACAAAGGCACCTGACTTCACTACCTACACAAGCTTTTTCATCTGTAGGATGCATTATGTATATCTCCTATTAACGCCCACATTCCTTATTTCCTCAATTCCTTGGTTCTCCCAGCTTACCCGCATTTGATGTGTCCCTCCTCTCTTTCCTCCCACAGTGCCATCCTGCTGGCAGAACCCCATCCCGTATTCTTGCTGCTCCCCATATTCGCTGGCATCCTGCTTCGAGCACTGCTGACAAGGCAGCAAAACAAATAGCTGAAGGCATTCATTTCATATTGACATAACTCCTGTAGATTAGCTCAGATAAAAAGTATAGTGTTATGTAAATACCATTTCAGATGCTAAGTATCTAACAGACTAAGTACACATGTGAAGTTTAGAATTTGAGAAGAGCACACATTGCCTGTGAAAGGTGATGGTTTTACATTTGTGAGTGCTGGATGAAAAAAAAAAAAAATTTGTAGGAGAATCAGTTGTGCTACAAAGTGTTACCACACCAGATTTGAAGACAAAATGAAATCATTAATGCATGAAATACAGATTTTAAGTTGTGATAAGTGCAGATCTAATGCAATTTTAACTGCAGAATTGCTGCTGCTGACTCCATAAAATACATCCCATAAACAGCTGTTAATCTGTTCACTGTTTATCTTTTAACATTCATTTGTTTAGTAATCAGTTCTCATTTGTGCTACATATGGTACAGCTTCCCTTTTATAGCAGCTGCATTGGAGAACATTTGGAGGCACAAAAGTATTATAGAAATTATTGTTTAACTATTCTTCTGCATTATCTTTGTATCTGTCACCAAGGACATTGGAATAAAAGTTAGGAAAAATGGTCATTAAGTTTAGAGTAAGGAAGGTGCAGGTGCTCTGTCCTCTTCCTGAACAGGTAATTTGTAGTGGAAGTTCCTGTGACCATGCTTCACACTCTGCTTAGCTCCTTTAAGCAATTAATTTTCTCTATTTATACTGTCCATTCCCTTTTGTGATTCTCTGACGCGAACAGTTGCTCTGTATCATGTTAGAGACCTTTAGGTAATGCACTGAGAGAGTATCTTGCAGACCTGATAGACTGAGTGCATTTCAAGATTTTTAGAAAATGACAGTTTACAAGATTTAAAATTTTGTCAGGCGTTCTGGTTAAATGTGGGGATCAGTGGTCATTAGCTGATTTGTATGAAGATAATTCCCTTCTGGACTACTTGTGTTTGGGTGTCATCTTAATTCCTTTTTTCCAAAAATTCTGATCTTTAACAAGACCATTTTATCGTAGTAAGTGTTCTCTGTTACTTATTCATGCTTCAGCCATGTCCAGCATCCTGGACTGAATGAATAAATGGAACATACGCTTTTCTTTGTAGTAAAGTATAGGTGAGAATATAGCTATGTACTGAAACTTTGCTAGCATTAGGGCACGATAACTAATAGGGCAGATGCCCTTGGATTGGGCAGTCCTTTGTCCTTGGTCAGTCTTTACTGGTGACCTTGACCTGCATCTGTTGTGAGGACTCTTGCGAGTCTAAGGGCAGAGAAGGGCTGTTCATTAAAACTGACTGCTTGGATCGGATGCCATTCTGGAAATTCCCAGTCAGTTCCACCCGATTCAGCCACAATGCCAGGTGGGTTGGGGAGATGATTAAAGAAAGAAGCAAGTAATTGCCTAAATGTGCCGAGCATTTTACAGATTTGCACAGTGTAAATATTTTGGACATATTGTTTTCAGATGGTTGATTAATCAAAATAGCTGCAAGTGAGTTTGATATGTGTCACCAGGCATATATATAGATAGATGTGTTAAATTGGCATTATGTGTGCAAATGTTCGGTTGGGAGAAATATACAAATGGTGACAGGATATTTTAGAAAGGATTTCAGGTATTTCTGCAAGGCATTTTCATTGAAAAAGGCTTAGCTGTGAGAGAAATGTGCTTGTTTCTAAATTTAACCCTACTAACAGTTTACCACCTTCTTTTTGTGTGTTTTTCTTTTTCTCTTCCAGTGCCACCTTGGGCCTTAATAGCCATAGCCATAGTTGCAGTCCTATTAATCCTTACCTGCTGCTTTTGTCTCTGTAAGAAATGCTTGTTCAAAAAGAAGAACAAGAAGAAGGGAAAGGAGAAGGGAGGGAAGAACGCTATTAACATGAAAGATGTTAAAGATTTAGGGAAAACCATGAAAGATCAGGTAAAGTACCTCTCCTTTTCTTGAACTCTTGAGTTGCATTTGAAGGTTTCTGTTTGATGTGTCTACAAAATTTCTGCTTGTTGCCTCAGTAGTGGCTCTGTGAAGAGGGGACTGATTGGCAGCATCTTCTTGGTATCACAAAAGATGAATCTGGGTGTGGCATCACTGATAAAGCAGTCAGCCAATTTCCCTGCTCTGCTAAAAAAAAATGAGCAGGTATACAATGACTCATCTGGAAGGGGCAAGTTTATTGAGAGTATCTTGGTTGTCCCAAATATAAAGCAAATGTGTGCAATTTTCACTGTCCTTTTCCAAGAATTTGACCAGGACCTAGTACAGTGTTTGTATATCTTTCTAGCAGTATTTCTGAGCTTACATGATAAGTAAAAGTAGCTCTGAACCCTAAATCTCTTTTTACACAAAAGCAAAAGTTCAGCAGAGAAAGAAACAACAGTATAGAAGAAAAAATGAGAAGCATAGAAACAAGGGAAAACAACCAAAAAGGAAGAGCACAGGGGCATTCAACACAATGATGTTGGGAGAATTCATTTTGTACTAGAGAGGAGGATATTAAAGATAACAGGCCATACTTGTAGCTGTAAGTCAGCTGAGTAACTTGAGGAAAAGATTAGCATAACGAGCAGCATCATTTTCGTAAGGGCAGAAAAACTTCTCCTTCAGATCTGCTTCATGCAAGAGAAGCAGAAGGTTGCAGGACATAATCCTCAGGGCCATAGATTTGACTAATATGTTCCTGAAAGAAAATAAAGCTTTTTTTAACAGGGTTTTAGTACTGCCATTCCTGGAGCAAACCGTTGAGAATAAGCAGAAGAATGGGGAAATAAATGTGAAGTATCCATGTGTCCTCACTGCGTTGCGAGATTTCCTAAGCTAAGAAGAAAAAGGGCTGTATTTTTCAAAAGGAAAGTACTGAAGAGATTTAGAGAATTGCTTTGCAAAACCTCTTTGGTAGGAGCCAATAACTGTGAAGATACTGCATGGTCAAGCCTGTGCTCCCAAGACCCCTGGTGAGGTTGAGCCAGAACAGTCCAGGAGCACTTATCTAGCCAAAGAGAGAGGATAAAAGCACGGTCAGGAATGAGCAGTTCCTTCCACAAGTTGGGATCTAGTGTAGAAGAAAGCTGGGCTGAAGGCAGGTTCATTAGAAGTACAAGCCGAAGCTGGGAACCTGAGGAACAAGATCCAAGAAGAGAAGCCTAAAGCACAGTAGCTAAGAGGCCCATGGAGCAGTCTAGAACAAGTGGTGAGATGCCACTGTACAGTCATGGAGCAGCCACCAGTGTGGCTCATCAGCCACTCTTAAGAGTCCTGGGACAGGTTAGCATGCTTCTCCAGGCATATAAGGTTGATAGGGGAAGAGCAAAATCAGGAGAGTGGATGAGGAAGCCTTACAAGTCTGATGACTAGCTGCAACTGGATCACAGGAGTGGAGTCTAAAAGGAGCTCAGATAAGGGGAGGAAAATAATGGATAAGCTTCAAAGGTACAGAGCTATCAGAGCTATTTCCAGTTTCCATTATCAGACAAGAGGACAGTTTTTGTTGTTCTTCCTCAGTAGACAGTGTGGAAACAAAATAACTGAAGATCCAGTTGTTCTATTCCTGCTCATGCTACTCAGTTGCAGTAGCCACTACTAAAATGTTGATTCATTAGACAGCAGTTAACTTTTCTAGTCTGTACACTGCACCAATAAAGTAAGCCTTGGCAAGAGTCGCTATTTTCAAGCTGTGTGTCTCAACATTTTATAGTGACCACTCTACACACTGTCATCAGGTGAGTGATGAAGGAAAGAGTGAGGCTTGGTCTGACACAATCTGTTTTGGTTCTCAGACCATAAGTACACATTGCGTGCTGAAGTTCACACCAGTTGCCCATCTTTGGTGTACTCATGTGTCTACATGCTAGTAGGCAATACAAAGCAGATTTCTCTACAGCCATCCCAGACTGCCTTACCGCAACTAAAAGCATCCTACACAGGCACAAAGAGCAAACAGCTGGAGACCCTCGCATCCACATTGCAAGTGGAGCACTTTAGATAGTGCCCTGGTGTGCAGCTTCCACCTTGGTTCCACCTGGAGAGAAGATGCTTCATGTGCCACACTGGTGTACTGGAGTGCATGACACAAGACAAATTCACACCTGAAAACAACCTCGTCAGTACACAAAATCACTAATGTAGATGCAGCTATTCCAAGGTTAGGAAGATTAGTGAGGCCGAGCTCAAAAGACAACAGAGCAGAAATTTTGAGTTCTCCCTTGAAAAAGATTTTATGCTGATTTTGTTTTTCTCCATATGATGAATGCGAAACAAACCCCTTTTCTTTAAGCACTTTGATTTAGCATTCGTAGATTCCCTGTATTTGATTTATAGACTTTGTTCTGGGCTATTAATACTAAGTAATTGTAAGATATTTCCCCCTCAGCAATGCATGGAAAATCAGATCATCAATTGTTGGGTTACCCTGGGCTACTGTTAGCCAACTCCTCCCATTGAACCAAGAATAATTTGGAAAAACTGTTTTGATTATGCTTATGGAAAAATTCCTTGAGATGTTTGTTATGTTCTACTAATGATAACAAGCCTAATACTTTGTTGTAGGACAAATAATGTGCAATTTGTTGATTGATATTTATGTGGAATTTGTTCCATATCGTGTAAGGCCATTGTTGTATTTACAGTATATTATTAAGTGTTTTTAATTATATTCATTAGGACCTGGATGAATGACCTAGATGAATGGATTCTTGGAAAATAAATATTTTAAATGCAAAATTACATTATGTAATTAATATTGAGTTTCATTTCTATGTTTTTCATGGGAAAATTTGATGAAAAGCTGAATCATGCATCTCCTGTCTACAAAAAGAGCTCAAATGTGGCACAGATAGGTATTTTAAGATGACTCCATTCAAAATACTCAGTATAGTTATTTAAACATACTTTTGCCCAAATATTTTGGGATTTAACCAATATGTTTTGTTTTGCACAGTTAAACCTCAGGAGGGTAGTTTCTCAGTTGATGTAAATGTCAGACCTTTAATGAGTGGATGCATCACCAAATCTCCAGCCAAGCTTCCTCTTCACTGTCTGGGATGTCAAAACCAGGCTGCTTAAATTAGCCCCTTAAATTCATACCTAGCAGTCTGATAGTGTACAGATTTTAAGTCCTTGGCATTCAATAACTTTTACCAACTTAATTTCTAATTTGTGAAATTTTAGCTGTCTTTTTTTTCTTTTCAGTATGACTGATTGTTTATTCTAACAGTTTAATCTTGAATTATCAGTGCAAATTTTAATATACCTAGCTGAACTTAATGCAATGCTAAATGTAGAGTATTTCAGTAAAGAGAATTGAACCACTTAAGGGCTCTGGCATAAAACAGAAAGGGGGAAAACAAGAATGCCTTTTAGCTCTTTAAAGAAGCAAATTTTAATATTAAAAAAAAAATCGAATATCAAGATGTGAATCTAATGCCATTATAAAGGGCAACATACAGTACCAAAGATCTGAAATGTTGTCAAAAAACCAAAAAGCTTAGTTCAGTCATTGTTAGGCCTGAACCTGCAAGTGCTAATTACCTTCTGCCTTCAGCTGAGAGCGCATAATAGCAGTTGATATGCACTTGGCATCTTGCAAGGTCCTAGTTCCCTAGGCACACAAAACTTGAAAGGGAGTAGCATTTGGTAAATTGGAAGTATCAGCTTCTGGAAATATGATTTCCATCTTAGGCTGGTTTTGTTTGTCAAAGAGAACGTCTGACCTACACGTACTATGCTGACCTGCACATCCGTGCCAAATCATTATAGAGCCATATAGCTTGACATAGTTAAAGATCCTTTTGACACAGAGACTGAGTCAGCTCAATAGTCACAGACGATAGCTAGATATTACAGAAAGTGGAATAAAATTTTGGTCTCTGTTAGAATATTTGTGCATCAAAATGTCCACTTCCCTGAACACAACTTCAAATGAGAAACTGTTTATGAAATAGTATAGATTATGAGCAAATGTAGTTGAGGTGAAGTGGGAGATGGGTTGAAAATAAGATTAGGTTTTCAGTCTTGAAACCTGTTCCCATTGCAGGCAATGCTTACTTTTTCAAGTAGAGTATAAAACTCCACCATGGGCCACTGGGAGGATTAGATTCCTTCTACAGGAGGCAAATTGTTAATGAATGTATTACTGTAAAAAGGTCATTTCTCCATGGTTTTTACTAATGTTTGTGTGTGGATGTTTTAATTTTTATTTCTTCCTTCTATGTCCTCCTTGTCTATGTTGTGTCTCATGACTGTTCTGGATTGTCACTTGCGGTAGGTTTATTTTGCTATTTGGACTCACCTAGTCTAAAGCTCTGATACATATAGTCTTCTGATAGCTCTGGCTCCTCAGCTGAGATTTATATGTAGAAGCTTTGATACACACATCAAGAGGCTGAACTAAATTGATTGGTTATTTTTTTGGTTGGGTATATATTTGGGGGAGGCTAGAGGAGGGCAAAAGAAAAGAGGTTGTCATTCTTTCTGTAGTTAAAATATTAAGTCAAACTGTACTAGAAAGCTCAAGTTTAAAATTGATCGGCACATAAAAATAACTTGCTAATTTTATTTCCTTTTTGTGTAAATGTCACCATATCAAAAGTAGATGAAAGCAGTATGTATATTTAATGTCTTAGTTTCTAAGTGTTGCTAAAATGATTGGTACCTCATGAAACTTGCTGTGGGCTCGCGCATCATCTCAGTACAGTGCCCACGCTTTAAGTTCTTAATGCTCCATACCAAACTCTTTTAAGTGGTCTTACTCCAGATTTCTGTTGGTGCAGCTGAACGACAACTAGCACCAGTGTTTTTATGAGATCTTCCCATCACAGTTTTCATCTTTATAACTCTCCAGTCTCTGCCATGCAGAGACTGGTGGCTCCCACTACTTTTTTCTTTAGGGAAAAAAAGGCCCCCAAACACCCAGGTCCAGAGACACTATAATAGCTGCTGATTTATTGGGTCTGAATTTAATGCATTGGTACAACAAAATTCTTGCTTAAGCTCAGCCTGTGGGCTGAGGAAAGGAATAGACGTGATCATTCCAGTTATGAACAGCAGCACTGAAAAATTACTAAAATTTAGCCTTATTGCTTGGAGAATAATTGTTGTGGTGGTCTGAACATTTTATTAGGTCACAAAGCATTTGTGGAGAAGGAGATTTAATAGCTCAGTCCTTTCTCGTTGCATCAGGCTAAAACCCTGTCACTAGTGAAAGATTTTTGGCTTACAGTGAATATGTCTGTTAGGTGAAAGAGGAGATTTGGGATCAGGTATATGTACTACACCCTAGAGTATGAGGAGTATATTCTTGGCTCTGCTGCTGACTTACTGTGGCCTTCAGTAAGCCACGTGACTTCTTTGTATGTTAGTTTTTCCTTTACATAGGCCTTCCTTTTACATCAGGGTTATGTATTAATTTAATCAGAATATTCTGATTAATGTTCATGTACTAACAGCAGTGAAACTCCAGGGCATTATAAAGTAACATGATATTGAGAGCTGCAATTGCACCTAACCGAACTTCAACACATAATGGTTTTCTTAGACTATTTCACCTTATGATTTTAGTTGTTGAACAGTAAACACCCTTGCCCTCATGGAGACAAAATACTGAACAAGCTTTTTAATGTTAAGTGCCCTGAAATATTTCAAAGTAGTGTGTGTTGACCTGGCAGCATGAAGACAGCCAAAATGAAGTCAGTAAAATCCACACTGACATCCAGAGAGCCTGGATTTCACGCAAAGGAACCCGAGCCTTTATTGCCAGAAATAATCCAAGAGGATCTTTTGAGGGAGAGGAGCTCTGTTGCTGGCAGTGGTCTTTTCTTCTGCAGTGTTTGCTTGTGTGCTTGTTTGTTTTCCCAGTTGAATGCCTAGAGAATAGTGAGTGTATTTATTCCACGGTGCCACCTGTCTTGGTCTCAGCATGCCAATTCCCATTTGTTGGCATCTTCAGCCCATGGTGACATTAATGCTCGCCGTGGCTTATCCACAATGCAGTGAGACATCCTAATTCACACTCAGAAAGACAGCATGTGCTGCAAAGACATTGCAGTTTAGAAAATTAGTCAGAAACAATGGGGACACGTCTTTCTTATAAAACAAGCCCAATAAGTATACTGTGGCAGTCAAAATGGATTGACTGAGTCCCATTTGTACATTAATTCAACCTCAGGCTTGACCAGTTGTTCTGCTCTTCCACCTGCCTCAGAAGGCAACTGTGCAGGGTGCATAAAACTTCCTGAAAAATGTGAAAATGACATGTTTATGAAGATACGATGTTATAGATGAGTGTTTGTGTTCTGCAGGGTTTTCCGCAAAACTCTTTTGTAACTTAGATTTATATTAGACTTCAGAACCCTGAAAATATGAAAGCAACAGCTGTGAGCCACAAGGCTGGGCTTATTTGCATTCCTGTCTCTTCTTCTCAGTCACTCCCAAGAAGACATAGGAGCTTGCTTTGCATGCTTCCTGAGTGTCTTTTTCCTCCTCTTTTAAAAATATTTTTCCTGTTAAATAATTCATTTATTACTTTTATTGTAACCTATTGTACTGTTAGGATGATGTGAAGATACAGATCCTACTCATTTCTGACGTGTCTTGTTTTCTATACTGAAGGTCTTGCCACTGGAAGCTTCCGTTGTCAAGGACGTTTCTTTCTTACGTTCTCTTGATTAACAGACCAAAGTTTGAATTCGTTATTCAAGACCAGAATCTGCAGGTTCCTAATGAGTGGTGTCTAGGAAGTATGCAATTATTTCCTAAATTAAGTGATTTGAATCACACTCTCGAGACATTTACCTGTATCCACTGATTATATGGAGAGCTAAACTCTTACACTAAGTGCCTGAAGTTAGTGGGTATGAATAACCTACAACAGGAACAGCAGTTCATATCAATGAGGTATACATTTCAAACCCCATTGGGAATATTTAATTGTTTACTTTTTAAGCAAAGGCATTTATTCTTTACAAAATGATGAATAATAAATATGAATGGCAAAATAACCTTCCAGCATGAGAATATCAGATACTGGATAAAGTCCTATTTAGAGGATGGTCAGAGGATGATCTTAGCTCTTTTTAAGCAACTGAGCCAAAATAACAGGTCTTTGCCAACTTTTTCTACATAGATCAATGTGGCACCCAATAAATCATGTCTGGCTATATTTAGGTTAATTTTCACTGTTAAATAGATGTAGTCCTAATTATATAGTATGACAAATTTTTCCCACAGAAATAAATGTAGTACTTGGAGTGGTCCTCCCATGTCGAGGAGCCAGCTCTGTCCCAAAGCGTGCTTCCATCTGGCCGGCTGCCATTCATTTGGGGAGGATGAAGAACAATTGATTGAGCAGCACGCACTGGCCAAGCAGCCTAAAGCTGCCTCCTACTCACAGCCTGCTGCTTAGCACAACCAAGCACTGCCATATGGGAAGTGGGGGCAGAGCACGCCAGCGTGCTTGCAGGAGTGCTTACTTCTTTTAGTTCATGCACATGGGCCCTGCGTTCAAAGCAGAGCCCTGACCAACAGGGTGAACTTCCAAAACAGGCCCCCAGGCTGAGATCAGCTGCAACTTTTTTCAGCAAATAAACACTGGCTGCAAGAAAAACAGGTTGATTTGGGGACTTAACATGCATGTATGTATTCATATTTTACATTGAACACCTCCAGCATTTTCTGTATTCTTCTGTTGCACCAGAGTAAGTTGGTATTTTAGTACCCAGACAATTCAGCGAGCTCTTAAGCTGAACGTGATGACCTCATGTCATAGAGCTCCTAAAGAGAGAAAGCCTTCTGAATAACCCAACAGACCGTTTAAAACCTGGATAACAAGCAAGGAAGTAATGTCAAGGCATCGCATGCTGAACACAGCAGGGTCTTGCTCGTTCTGTGCATCGGTGTGGCCCACTGCTGGTGTGTGAGGCCAACACTCTTACAGCAGTAATGGCAAAGTAGATTTCACAATGACCAAAGCCTGGCTCAGCCACTGGAAACCCATGCGCAACATGCTCTTTAAATTAATTCATGGAGAGAAAGCAGATGCTGAATGAATGAAATGTTGCCTTTCCTTCTGAGGGGCTCTGATAGAGAATGTGCTACAATTGCAGGCTTTTCTGCTTTGTGATAGGGAATCAGCCAGGAATTTTTAAAGGCTTTTCTTTTCCCCTGGGATCAACATTGGCCAGGTCAGAATTATGGTGTTCTTGAAAGTGAAAGAAATTGATAAGAGGTGCACCACCGTTAGAGGAAATGCAGCCATTCCTAGGTGTGGAGGAAAAATTGCCTTTCTGATAAATTCATTGTTGGACATGGCACAGAGCATTCTTGCTACAAAATGATATTGTTTTCTTCCATTCAGCTCAGCAGGCATTGCACAAGCCTGAGGACTGGGCATCATTCACACATTAAAAAAATATCCCCTTCACCATGTGAACACAAGGAGTGATTGATGGGGCGGGGGGAGATGGAAGTCGGGACAGCAGCATGCACTGCGCAGCAGATAAACTTACAGGCTGCAGTCAGCGTGATGTTTTCCTTCTTAATGTCTCTCCTTCTTGCTTACTGGTAACTTGTTTCCTTAAAAGTGAGGCCATAGGCCACCCCGTGAATGGAAGGAACCCTAAAAGCTCTGTTAATGAAAGTGGTTTTTTACATACGACAGTGAAAGGCACTTTGCTTGCAGTCCTAAATAGCTTGTGACATGAACTAGGTGTTAGCAATGAAACATGAAGATAACTGAGACCTGAATCAAAGACCAGAATACACCTTCATGGGTCTTTGCATCCTCCTGGTGACACGGACCTGATTGTAGCCTCTGCCTCGCTGTACAGGGGGCAAGGAAGTACCCTTGCCCCCCCAGCAGCTTTGTTACCTGAGCCTCATGTCAGTTTGCTTTCCTGGGGCTTCTGCACACGTGGAATCTGGAAGCAACCTGCAGACCAACTGGGCTAAATCCCTTGCAGACCCCCTTGATTTCTACACGTAGTTTTGGGAGGGATTAAATGAAAGTGTACATAAAGCTCTTTTAATCCCTGGAATCTCTCTTGTGGTTTGTGGTGGAGGTAGTGGGGTAAACCCAGAGACAGGGTGCAGGGCTTTTGGTGGAACTGAGCTGGAAGCAAGGGATGTTTGCAGTGTCAGGAGGGCAGCGTCACTGGGGAGGGGCTTTTGTCGGCTGGGGGAATGGGAGGGGGAGGAAGCCCAGGAAATGTGGAACCCCACTGCAAGGTGTGGAGTTTGCAGAACTGCAATTACAGGCAGTTTTGGGTTTTTTCCCTCTTTTTGTGCAAAAGATGCAACTACAAAAAAATTGAAAATTAAACATTTTCTTTAAGAACCCTGAAGAAAAGAGGAGACTGTAAAACCACTCTTAATTATGTTACGGAAGTGAAGAAACAACCAGCAGATTGAACTGGGGATCCCAGATTGCTGTAATTTAGCTCTGTTTGTTGTAGGAACCACGGCAGAGTAGATGAGCTTGAAAACGATTAACTAAACAAGGCACAGGAAAGAAAATCCTAGTGCCATACGTAGATTTATGTCTGCATCCTTGGTTAGAACTAGTTACAGAGCTCATTCAAATATGGATTAAATGAGAGGTTGCTCAAAAATTCACTTTGTCTTCCAGGTCTAAGAAAACATACATTGTATATTGTGTGGCTCTGTTAAGGTCCCTGGCACAAAGTAACTTTTCCCACTTGCTGATTTCATTAGATGTGGATGTATCACCTTGTAATGGTTGTATTGGATTAACACTTTTTTTGTGCATTCCTACACCTGCTTACATATAAGCCTATGTTTTTCAGATACTTACACACATGTGAGAGGATACAGAGGATATAGAGGTTTCATTGTTGTGTGTTTCTGCATATGTTATGCAGAAATGAAGAAACCGCTTAAGTGAAATTCACAGTCATCCCAAATTAGAAAAGATAAATCTGGTCTCCAGCACAATGTAATAATGCATTTCTATGTTGCGTATTTCACAGAAAAAGCATTTAAAATGTCATGGAATTAAAAGAAATGTTAGGAAAGGAAAGGCTTATATTCCTCTGCATCTAAATCCAGGCTTTCTGATCACAGTTGTGTCAGTTGAAGAGGCTTGAGGAAAAAGCTGGCTTATAATTAAAAATACTTTATTGTTTCTAAAACCAATAAAATATAGCTGCTTATTTTAATTGATTGTAGCAATACAACAGTAAGATCCAATATAGTGTGATATAGTGTGCTATAAATTGAGGGTTGCAGTACTATTCCATTAAATATTGATCTTTCAGAGAATCTCAATACAAAATAAAAATCCCTACGGGGTGTTTCAAGTACTTTGAAGCAATCCAATTCTTCTTCCTCTTTGGAACTCAGCAGCTGCATGAAACATGAGAAACTTCTGTGCTTCCTTTGACTCAGCTTCTTCTTGAAGCATCGACCTCTAGTTTGAAAGCAAATTCCTCTCTTGACGGTAAAAACTATTATGTACAGACTGCTGTAGAGGTAATAATTTGTCATTTCTTCCCTCCCCCCACGCCACGACCTTGGCCAAATCTGAACACTGTCTCATTCTTAGTGTTTCTTAGTGCTTCAGCGTTTCTGAGTCAAGGTCAAGAAGAATCATATAGCTCCTTAGTTAATGTGAGTAACGTGCAATGTTTTCGATCTCCCCTGGGAAATTGCTTTCACCTTCCAATAGGCCTCTCATAACCTGTGGAGAAGATTTTCCCAACCACGCAATGTTTTCTGCCTGCACTTCAAAACTCCCTTGCAAGAGGGACGTTAGCTTCCCATTATATTTTCCATAGTCATAGTAAGAACTTTTTCACAGTGAGTTACCCACAGCTCTGGCATCTCCTGGATTGATCAGCTATGCAGAAGAGTATATAATTATTCTAGAAAAAGTATGGATATTTAAGTATTGCCTTGATGCAATAGTTACAAATTCCTCATAACTGGAAATTAACATAGAAGGTTCTTTTTGCATTCTCCCTTTTATCCCTGAGGAATGGCTATAGGATATTTCCTCTCAAACAAAATCCAGGTCAAAAGTAGATGGAATAGCAGAAAGTCCAGTACTTATCCCGGAAAGAGTGATATACTGGAGATGTTTATCACTCTTCTATCATGGAGTCCTCTATTAGGGCAATATGGGGATGATTCAGAGCAGTGGGTCTTGGAGTTAACATCCCACTCTGAGTTATTGCTTCCTGTTGTCTCCAGGCTCAGATAAATGTGGTTGCTTCAGTTGGATTGAGTCACATCTTTTTTTTTTTTTTTGCTTTGATGATCACAAAACCTCAAGCTTATTTTTATTACCAATGAAAGCAAGGTGTTTGGCATAATCACATCACCCCATATCCTGAAAGTCCCATGGATGGTCCTGCAGGGGCTGTGCCTCAAACTGGCTTTACTCCAACAGTATCCTCTTGCCATAGAGCCTGTCAGTTTTGAAGTGTCACGCTCGTTGTTGTACTAACAAAAATATTGTGCTACAGCCAGAGAACTCACTAGCAGCTCGGCGATTAAAATGTCTCAAAATAATTTTCATTTCAGGCCATTCAGCCCTTCCAAATAGAAATGGTTTAGTTCAAAAAGTATTACTCTTCCAATGTCACAGGTCATTCTCATCCACTACCGACCTTTCCCACCGATCTCATCCAGGTACACTGTAATTTATGTTCCTAGTAAAGAGTCCATCATTCACTAACATTCAGATATTTAACTCAAACCCAGCTCCTCAGCTTGCATAAATCAATGTTGTTGCATTGATTTCAGTTGAGCTATGCCAGCTGAATTTCTAGCTTATTTCAAAAAGTAGAGAAATAATTGCTTAATATTGTACAGTTTTGAGTCTGACCTTTTGAATTTAGATCTGGCTTCTGAAAAATAACATTTTCTACCTCAGAGATCAATCTTTCCTCTTACCACACCCACGCAACTGTTGCATGGTCCCCACTGCCTTCATGGCTGAGTGAGAATGTTAATGCTTTCATGTTCTTTTTTTCACCAACCGCCATCAACTGTGGGTATAGCTACTTTCCAGCCTTGCTATCTCTTCAGATAGAGAGCTCCAGCTGCAGCCTGTTGTTTATATATTCTGTAGGTTTCTTCAGACCACCTCACGTTGTGAAAAAAGAAAGAACATTACAGATCTTAATCTTGCACTTAATAGTCTGTTTCTGCAAGCAGAAGCTCCATATAGAAGGAACTTTCATCCAGATAGGGCTCTTATAGATAAGCATACTCTTTTTGCATACAATAACATGCAAATAACAGTTCTGGATGAATGCTCAGTATTGATTCCTTGTTTTCACGCTCTCAACTTTATTTTCACGTTTTCCACAATTTTTCACTATTTGTCTCATCACTTTTGCCCATTTTTCAGTTCTTACTCAGGTAAGAATCTGCTGGAATAAGTTCTACATAATTAGTTATGGTTCATATGGTATAATAATTGTATGAATTGCCTTTTCCACAGTGTAAATACTTCTGCTTTCTGGTACAGCAAAAAAAAAAAAATTACATCATTTAGTATTTTAATTATGTATAAAATCTAAGATAACTGCTGTGTCCTTTAAAAATAGCAGGTTTTATGCAATAGACAAAGCTGTAAGCAGTTCTGTATTTCTTTATGTTTGTGTTTCTAAGCAAACTAAAATCAACTTTCAATCAATTTGGTTCAGCCAAGCTTTATAGCGAGAATGAATAAAAGAAATTGGTCTCAGGAGGGAGGGAAAAGGAGAAATATGCATTTGCTAATGGCATGGTGAAAATTTTGCTTCCATATTCATTCTAAATAAACATGAAAAATGTTTGGCATATGATTGTAGGAAGAACTCATCCACAGCACATGCTCTTTATCATAGTAATCCTACAGAAACATGTTGCCAATTGCAAACAATTCACAGCATGCACAACCAGGTTTGACATTGCCAAGATATTCTTAAGTTGAATGAATGTGTGACTTTGCTTATTTAATAGCATGTTTGCCTCCTTGTGCCTCTTTAAGAGCCAGTGTGAGCCCAGAAGAATTTTTTAATATCAAGTTGATATTTTGTTTCTACTTCAGGTTTTATAACAATTGTTGCTTGTAATAGTCCAAGAAGCTTTCTTCCTACTTCCATTGCTTGCTTGCTGATTTATAACATCTTCCTGAGCAACCTAAATAGTATAAATATGTATGTAAACTGCATATTTGGATTTCTGCTGTCATGCTTGCTTTTAATGGCTTTAAAATAGATTTGAGGACAGTGTCTATTTTAAACTGGTACTTAAGAGTTTGCCTTACTTATGAATATTACATTCCTTCTTTCTAGGCTCTTAAGGATGATGATGCTGAAACTGGGCTGACTGATGGGGAAGAGAAAGAAGAGCCCAAAGAAGTGGAGAAACTAGGGAAAATCCAATATTCTTTGGATTATGACTTCCAGAACAACCAGGTTTGAAACAACCAACCTGTAATATTTCATTTCTGTGTCCAAGGGGAGAATGAAGTAATACATTTAGTTACAGTAGATATTTCTGAAATCCTTACTGCTTGCACGGAGTAAAGAGAGAAAGCAAGACTGAAGGTTCATGACAGAGGTACTACTAAATTGGTATTCAATGTACTTGGAGTTTATATTACACTTTTAATCAAAATTGAAGACACAGTTTTATCTAATGGTTATTAATAACTTATATTAAGGCGTCACCAATCAATGTCAACCCACATTATATTATGGAGTCTGCATGCAGACAGTAAAAGATAGCTTCAGCCTTCAGGTATTTAAAATGTAAGCAAACAAAAGATGGGAGGAAAAAGAGAGGGACATAAAAGTAAGTTGATTCATTGTGGGTCTTTTAGCAAGTTGATAAGATTGCCAGGAGTAGCTTTCTCTCACTTCATCAAGTGTGCTCTTTGCCTTATTAACTAGCTGCATCAGGTTCTGTTGCTCTCCGTGAAAATACACCTGCTAGCCAAGAAAATTTTAGTTTGGGAAAAAAGTTCAAATAAAAAAGTCTTTCCGAAAAAAAACAGGAAAGTTGGACAAGAGGAATCTCTCCAGTCAAGGACCAGTACTCTTTCAGTACCCTATTCTGAAGCTGGTAAGACCAAACTTTGGCATACTTACCCAAGTTTTCAGCAGGAATAGGCACGGTAATGTCATGTAGACCTAGAACCTGGGTCTGGTCACATCCTGAACTAGCTCAGACTTAATTCCCCTCCCTGGCCTCTTGCTGTGGTTGGGATCACTTTTGCCAATTATACCTATTCACAGCCTCACATTAAAACTCACTGTGCTTAACTTTGGACTGAAGTACGCCAACACATCTGACTTGTTCACTTCTACTGCATGTCTTTCAGTGAACTTGAGAATACATATCCTGCATTTCATTTTTTGACAACTTCAGTCAAAACCACATCATTCTTCTCTATTTAGGGAAAGAAGTTACTACTGAGCTTAAATCCCTGTTCCCTGTTAAATACCTATTCTTCATCTGAACTGACCTCCACATGTACTTGTGATTTATTTCCACATTCAGATTCTTTATTTGATGCTGTTCCTGGAATACAGTACACTTACTTGTGGCAAGACAAAGAAAATAAGAGAAACTAAGAAAAATTTCTGTGTCAGCAGCAGGGTATTTACACACAGCTATGACCTGGCATAACACATAGTATTTCCCTGTCTTTTCAACTATCTTTTGACTACCAGTGCTTGTAAAGAATTCTGAAGCCTTTCAAGAACCTGTGGTTAAAGGAGCTTTTCCTTGACTCCCAGAGCAAATTCCCTGGCCATGTGATAAGTCACAGGGATCCCCCTTGAAATCAGTATGAAGCGTAAGACCCTTCAGAAGCAGAAGACCTAAAGAGAGGGAAAGGAAAAGCTACAAATGTGTTCTGACAAATGGATTTCAGTTTCTGTAGAATATGAAAACAAACTTTCTGTGTGAATTTTATTAAAGGAAATGTTGATTTTGTGAACTATATTTTACAAAGTGAAATAGGATGGGAGAGCAACAAATCTGTAAAAGTGTGTAGTATTTAATTAAGGTAATAAATTTTTTGAGTTATGGATTCCTATTTTATTTTGCGGCTCCAAACTATGTTGCAGCTTGGAATTTGTCAGAGGATAGATAATATAAAAGACTAGAAGAGGGGATCCAGTTAGGTTAGTATAGCACAGTGCCATGAAACTACAGACCAAAAATCTGGCTAATATATTGCACAGGATTAAGAATGGAGACAAGATGTACTCTCCAGAGCACGATGCCTCAGTTTTAGAGAGAGAAATTTTAAGAGGGAATTGAATTGCTTTTCCAGTCTGTTAACTAAAAGTCATAGACTTGTTTTTCACTCTTTGATGTGAAAGACTTGATGTAGATCCTGAGCCTATCCATGTATTTATGAACTGTTATGCATCTAGAATAAGAATGAGACAGAAAAGGAGAAGTGTTTCTTACAGCTAAAGGAAAATGTTTCATGGACCTTAAGAGTCCTATAGCTGGGAAAGCATGCAGACCATACTGTGAATTTAAAACTGGTAAAAATAAGTCTAACTTTGAGGAATCTCTCAGAAGGCAGAAGCTTTTTTTCCTAGATTGACTATATTGTCCTGTATTCCAGTTGTTAGAGCTTCTGTTTCCAATTTTAAACAATTCATCCATGAGAGGAGCAAATATATTGTGCCTGAAGCACTGATTTAGAAGAAAATATTCTCAGATTTCATTCCCAGTTCTTAATATCTTGTCTCCAGATTGACCTTGAAGAGTCACTGGAATGTTTACCTTAGTTCAGTGGCTATGAAACAAGATTAAAAGTATTTTCTTTCTCTCAACTCCATTATGCTGATGAGGCCTAATACAGGCTGGGATGTCTATATAACGTAACATAACATAACATAACATAACATAACATAGCATAGCATAGCATAGCATAACATAACATAACATAAGCATTCATTTATAACATTTAAAAAATGGCCAAGGCATTTACAAGTTTCAGATGTGCTTCAGTCTTATTTTTAAAAGTGTATAAGAGATTTAAGAAACTAATTTTTCTGTTTTGCAATGAGATTACGAATTGTTACTAGGATGTAGTTACCAAAGGTTAGTTTTCATGGGGTATTTTTTGAAAATGCTGTCCTTAGTTTACTACCTAAACCTATTTGCGTGCATAGCAAGAGAATTTAAATATAGGAAGACTGCAAGATCCATTTTTTTTCAATAAAGCTCTGCCTAACGATTTGCATTTGACATATCACCTTTTTGTGTTTGGTTGGGGGGAAGGTTACATGTTGAGGATTTAGAATACAAATTTTGTAGTCAAAATTAGACATTCTTGATTGTTTAATAATGTGATTTCTATTCATGGTGCCCAGCATAGAAAAATAATGCACAAGAGGAGAGAGCAATTGAAAGTTATTTGATTGCAGTCTTTAAAAAGATGAAGTCTGTATTTAGCTGTAATCAGCTGCCCTTTGAAAACCTCTTTTCTGCTTCAAAACAGCCTTTGTACAGTCTGCATCTGCCATAATTGGTTTTCTAAAGTCTGTAGTGTTGCTTCATTTGCCTTCCTTGAAGGCAGGGGGGGAATAGTTTTTCATAGACCAGAAATAGAGTCCACATGTGTATTTCTCTGTTACACTTTTTTAATAAATATCTATTTGAAATTTCATTCTGCTGTTTTTCTCTCTTTTCAGCTTCTGGTTGGGATTATTCAAGCAGCTGAGCTGCCTGCTTTAGATATGGGTGGTACATCTGATCCCTATGTGAAAGTTTTTCTGCTGCCTGATAAGAAGAAGAAATACGAGACAAAAGTCCACAGAAAGACCCTTAACCCAGTTTTCAATGAGCAATTTACATTCAAGGTATTTTTTTTATAATTATTGAAACATTTTTATTTAACCACTATGTATCTCATGCTTGGCTACAAAGTTGGATATCTTAGTTAATTGGTAACTGCAGCATAGTGATTTTTCATGTTGCTGATATTCAATCTTACGATGAAAATGGTATAACGTAAGGTCAGCCCTCAGTAGGTATAAAAGGCACAGTTTGATTTTAGGCACTTCAGTTATCCTGATGTATGACAATCTGATCCATATTTTATGGCTGGATAAAACTTACAAAAAGTCACAAAACAGTGACACTTTGACAAATGTCAGGTAAATTTCACTAGACCAGCATTTTCTTTAAATATCTTTGTAGTCTGATTTATGAATTTCAGTATACCATTTCTTTTCCCCTCAGAAATAAATTAAAACTCAAGGAAGGTAAATAGATGGAGTACAATATGGCAGATTAATCTTGCTAGACTTTGTCATGGCAATTCTTTGCCATGCTATTTTACATATGAAAAGAAATCATGTCTCAGGTTTAATAACATATGAATTAAATAAATGTAGCTACTTAAGTCGTTCCAATAGTATCTATCAATAGGGTTTTTCTCAAACTGTAGCCATACCTAAACCCCAGTTAAAAACAGTAAAGGAATACTATACAGCATGTTTCATAGGGCTTCTCCTAATACACATTCCTCTGCTGTTACTTTAGGCCTTTCTCTCTATGCCCAATCTTATAATGACAGCTACAGACTGAAAACAGGAACAGTGAAAGACTCAGGCTATGTAATCATTCAATGAGAAGGATATCCCTGGAGGCCAGAACTACTATTGCATATATAAGCTTATTTTTTCCCTTGAAGATGTTCATAAAAATAATCTTTTGTGGGGAGTTATTTTTTTCTTGAGCTTTCCTAAGAGAGTATTTAAAAGAAAACAGAGTTATAAATTACAGATTGCCGTGCAGCTCACAAAAGAAAAGAAAGAACCAATAATGCTGTCATCTAAGACGAAGGCACAAATTATAAATCAGATCATCCACTCCTGGGCTATAATGCCCACTTGTTTTAAGTCACATCTTTAATATTCAAATTTTATGCTCCAGAAGAAAGTTTGCTTTCCACGCAAGACCTGACAGAGTGTTTAGGTGCATCCTAATGTGGTACTGATCATCCCGGGGATGCTGTGGTCTGTACTCAAGAGAAAACCAACAGAGCATGCCAAGTACTATCATTGTTCTGAGGGCTACAGTGAAAAAGACAAGCGACCATTTAACTAGTGCTGCAACTGTAATAAATAACTTCCTGGGAATTACTGACAATATTTTGTTTACTTGGGCAGAGCCTTACTTCTGTGACCCACTTCAGGTGGTGCGCAGCTTCTGCTGGCATCCCTCCCATCTCTCTCTTTGGCAGAGCTGCCCACCAGGCAGCCCAGGCCCATTTTGTCACCTCCTCCCAGGGGAGAGCTGTGAGCTACCTGCCTTCCTCCCAAAGAAGGGCTAATGGGGATGAGATGGGTTATGTTTCTGCTGTATTGCATCTTGAGCCCGGGACCTCATTCCTTCTCTTCTTTGGGAGGTTCCCTATGTTAGTCCCCTTTTCATTTCTGTTTCCCAGACATCCAAGGTGCCGTTCCAGAGTGCAGGTGTTCGTCAGGCTCCAGCTGTCTGAATTGTATACCCGCACTGGGCTGCCAAAAGGAAACTGAGAAATCCTAGCTGGACTACACCAGTCTGGCAGAGAGAGGTGTTCCTCCCCAGGGCCAGGAAGAGGGTTCATGTCCGGAGGAGTGACATGTCTGTGCCAGAAAAACACTCCTATACGTGTCCTTCCACCTGCATTAAGTCAAGAGGTTGATATCTCTGAGCAGAGCAGAACGCAGGGAGAGGGAGCAATCCTTCACCAGAGCTGAGGACATCCTTGGTTGTCCTGAACAAAGCTGTAGGCTGAGGCTGCTTTAGAGGTAATGAATGGAGGAAGCACTGCCACTAGATCTTCTTTAAAAAGGAAAGTAGCTAAAATAAGCTTTACTGAGGTCAAGTTAATGATAAAAAAAAGTAAATAATGATAAATTTAGTCTTTTCATGCATTCCTAATGACCAGGATCCATTAAGTGGTATTGTAAACTGATGGAGAAAGAAACTTCAGAACATTTCTCTTTTCCTGTTTTTGAGGCTGCAAAAAAATAGAAGTGAAATTATTTAGAATTTTGCCTTCCACATACATTTGCCTTCTATAGCTTTTTAGAAGCTACAAATAATTTCCAGAATCAAAATAGATTTTGCTATAGTATTTACCCCTGTACCCACTGAAACTATTGTACTCAGTAGTGGGAAGCTGGAGCTGGCTCTCAACCTGAAAAGCTTCTTTTAAACATTATATAACATGTTATGACAAAAGAAAACTACTCATGTTATTAGTGAGTATTTTAAAAAGCATGTTGAAGCCAAACAGTAACAAAAGACAACAGTCCTAGGATTTAAACAGACCAGAACATAGAGCGGTTACCAAGGCCAATGATAATACCATGCTTTCATTTCTCTTTTTATATAGACAATTAATACAGAAATGTTTACTGAAGCCCATGGAAACCATTTATACTTGCAGAATATATTTGAATTGACCAAGTGTTCAATGTAAGTCCAAACAATTCCTAAGTCAGACCTCTCCGGATAGCCACTCAAGTGTAGCTTACCTGAACTGCACGTCTTCATCTGAATATTAAAAATGTGACTCATAAGCATCCTAACCCACAGCATCTGTCCGAAACACATCAGAACAGCTGGAGAATTAGTCAGAACTTGGCCCTCTGCCACCACAATTTCTAGCTGTACACCGTGACTTAAAAGCACCTTAGTGTCTACAGTGTGAAAGGTATAATAATGAAAAATATGCCTTGGTAAGTAATAGGTAGTGGTACTGTAAGATAACTATTTAGTGTCTAATTACTTTGTGTCAGATACAGTAAGCCAGTTCTGTTTTTTTCATCGGTCTGGGAGCTACCCATTTCTGCGTGATGACAGTTGATTTATTGAGGAAAAGACACCACTGTGTGAAAAGTTCATGTGTCTTCAGTGCAAATAATTGGGCTTCCTGTTTCAGTTTCATCACCCACAAAATGATTTGAAGTGGAATGAGAAAAACACGGGGAGTGATGAGTGAGCTGCCACATTGTTCTATCGAGTGCCAGAGCCTGGTCTCAAAAAATACTGCATCTGGTGACTCTGAAACAAATACACCTCATAATTTTCTCTGCAGTTCAATTTACCTGAGATGACAGCTGATAAACCAAAGAAATAGATTTGCATTGTAGTGGACTGATCTTTACTGTCTCAGATACGGAGTTTGTCATTTTCTCTTCTTTGCAGGTGCCATACTCCGAGCTGGGTGGAAAAACTTTAGTGATGGCAGTTTATGACTTTGATCGTTTCTCCAAACATGATATCATTGGGGAATATAAGGTTGCGATGAACACAGTGGACTTTGGTCATGTCACTGAGGAGTGGAGGGACTTGCAAAGTGCAGAGAAGGAAGAGGTAAGAAAAATCAGACTTCTTTTTCCCCCAGGACACTTTTATCCTCAGCTAGAGAAACAGTCAAACTAGCAACATTTTTTTTGCCGAGACAGCTCCCACCTGTTATCAGCATTTCTCAGACTTACTTCGCCTGATAGATTTTTGATAAGCATCTTTTCCAATACTCACTGAATGGTACGTTCTCCTTTGCTAATCCTATTTTCAATCTTTTTGATACTTTATGCAACATATTAAGAAAGTTTTCATGAGTTTGACTTTTTCTTGAATTGATGAAGTTTGGGTACATAGAATTTGCATTTGAATTATAAGAGTGGTGTTCATTTAGGCTTCTTTGTGGCCCTAATCATTCTCAATGTTTGCATCTCAAGGCATCTTATTGTGCATGAAGATAATGGTAGGTTTTCATTGAAGTATCTTACAGTTTTATTGAGCCGCTATGCAATAATATCCATTGATTGGAATTGTGCATTTGACAAAGTCCTTGGAACGGCATCTCACTCAAATATTAATCACCTTTTTATTTTCCTCTCTGTGCCAACATCCTGTGGGTTCATTATTTAGTAGGTATAGTGCTACATGTACACAAGACACTTGTTGGAAATATTTCATCACTAAATTGTGCATCCTGTGAGGTTGTTCATACTGGCACATCCACCTTTTTGCTTATTACAAGACCATTTTGTACTCAGTTTTACATTATTTTTTCTTTTGATTGCTAGATAATATCTGACCACTCATAATAGTCAGAGTGCACAGCGTGCTTCAGTTCTCTGGTGGGAGAAGAAGAAATCTGAGTCTGAGTTCCTTGTTGTCTAATTTAGCTAATAAGCTGCTTTGGATTCAAACCTTAGTTTCTGTAATTAAAGGGACAATCTCTGGATGAAATCATTCCTTAATTCAAGTGACGAAAACCTGAATATTGGATTTAGACTACAAGTTGTGAAAAATTCAGCAGATGCTGAGCCATGCAGCCTTCTCAGATTTTCAAAAATGGTTCAGTCTTGCCTTTTTGAATGTTTGTTTTTAAAGACTGTATTTTCAGATGTCTTTCTTCTACTGCTTATTGATTTGAAAGCCACTGCTACATTGAGACTATTCTGCATGGCATTGTTTCATAGTGACAGCATTTGCAGGGCTCTCTTATTGCATATGACATTGGTCCCCATGCTGTACGGTGCATTTTTCTTCCACTCTTAGAGCTAAAGATGAAAATGAAAAAAAGAGAAAAAGGAAGTTTGCAGTTCAAGGGCCCTGTTCCTTTAAAGCCTCAGCATACCGGAAAGCTAGAAATGAGAAATCAGAGTGTATTAATCCTTCCAAACTTTATTAAGTATCAAACTGGACTTTTATTGCGCTATTGTGTGTGATATCAAAGTGTTTCATGTTTTTCTGTTGCAAAAGACATAAAAGAAGCCAAATACTACACAAAGAGGAATTGAACCTTCACTTTTTTAGTATAACTTTAAGCTTTTAGAACATAAACAATTATATCCCCATATGCAGGTGACAGATAACATGGCATAGATTAGTGTGGGGTTTCATCTGTCTTGTGGCATAGAACATTGTCTCTTGAGTGTTCTAGCTCACAAGCACAGTGAGACCTGACTCAGTCACTTGTCATAAAGTTCATATCCTGCTAATACGATGTTAAAGTTGCTTGAAATATAGTGTGAGCTACTTCCAAAAATGCATTCTGACTTGGAAAGAACTTTTTATTAAAATAAAAGAAGGTAATTAAAAGAAATAATTCTTAAAGTATTTGGATATTAGAAGAGTATTACAAGAACTTTGAGTAGTTTGCAGTAGGGACAAAACCTATGTTGTACCTTATTTGTGCTTTCAGAGCCCAAATGAACTGACAGATGTGTATTTTTCCATGTGCTTGTCATTTGTCTATGCAAATATATTTGCATGAGAGTCACGTTAACTGGAAGAAACTAGATTTCCTTAGTTCCTGTTTGAGCCTCTGCCCTCACCTTTCTTCAGATTTCAGGCACTATATATACAGAAAAAACATTGTCATTTTTGTCAAGTTTTTTGATATGGCCTTTTTGAAGGCTACTGATGCATGCCTTTTTTATTTATAAGAAGCTAGGCAATATCATCCTATGAAAACATCCTGAAAAACTGTGCTTGAACCAACTCCCTAAATATTTTTTTCAGAATACTGGAGACCTCCTGTTCCATTTTTGCATCTCTATGCTCATAAGCATGCAAAGTATCCAATAAATATGGAAAAATATAATAACTTAGGTTAGTTGGAGATCTTGTTAATCTTAGTTTTCTATATATTAGTTGTAGCTTTCCTATAACAGCTCCTGAGCTTATTGTACAAATAAAAAGTGACCCCACAGAAACTAGTTACTCAAATGTAGGTCAGTCAAGTGTATTTAATCCATAAGGTCTTCACTTATTTTTGCTCTGTTATGGAACCTGTACTTCTGTCATATATGTGTGGAGCCTGATTCAAAGAATTGCTTAGCCCGATTTGGAAAAGAAATCTCTACCAAGAACCAAGAGAGTTACATCTGTCAGTGGTTTGGGATCTGTGTTTCCCAGGAAATGTCATTCATATTTGACTACTGCCACGTACCTCACCATCTTCAATATTCCAGGCTCTGCTTGACAGCAAAGATGCGATACAAATTCTAGCAGATTTTATGAGATAATAAGTACGGGACCAAGAGAGGTGGGAGAGGTCCTACTCCATAAACCTGTTATCGGCTGACACAGCAGACGTTGCAGAATTCACAGCAGATACAGTTGCGACCAAGCAGCACCCTGGCTTCAGAATTAGCAAATACAGTACTGCATATAAAAAGGCTAGAATGATTTACCTATGCCAGATGTGTAGCAACAGACACATGCTTGTCTCTTGGTAGTGATCATGAACACGATCTGGCTTACTAATTGTAAGAAAACATAATAAAAAACAAATTAAAACATAAGCAACTGGATTTAATCCAAAAATGTATGACAAATGCAATTCTATTACTACCAAAAAAACTTTTGTAGACTATTCTCCATGTTATAATTGCGTAATGAATTTGTCCTTGAAAAACACATCTGTATGTGGTCTGCAATATTTGAAGAATGACATGTTTTATTTCCTTTTTTGCCCTTGCAGCACTTAGGTAAGCTTGTCAGTTCTCAGCAACCTAGCGCTAACTAGAATTCCAAATATGCTTGCGATTAAGTATCAGATGTCAAACTATCCTTAATGTTACAATTATGACCCCTAAATAAGATGTATACCAAAGCACATCAGTGGCAATTGTCACCAGTCACTTTGAAAGAACCATCTAGGTGGCATCAGTCAAACTAAGTATAAAAATCTTATTTTTATTTCATGTTATGTAGAATTCAGTTGATGCACATGACAGAATATACAATTTAATTAACACTGCGATCATAGAGGGCAAAATCATTTTACGAGCAGTTACTCTTCTTTTTGCTCATAAAGCTCCACTGTACTTTCCATCCTTTTTTCAAAATGGGCTTGAAATTGATGGCAGAGGATGAAGGTCTAATGAAATATTTGAAGCTCTACCTCTCACAGCCCAGCCATTTGAATGGCATCTCTCTGACACTGCCTTCTCTTCTGGGAGAGGTCTTATTAATATATTTATGTTGGTGAAGCACTTTGAAGGTACGAGGCTTTATGTAAGCATTTGTTATGACTGTGAGAGGGCTTTGGGAACGTACGAGTCTGTACAATGACTGCTAAATATTAGGGAGGCCACTACTAATGAGCTGCATACCTTGAATCCTTTTTCCCTGGCTGCTTTTAGCTCTGCTGTCCTTGTGAATATATGGAGGTGATTTATCTAGTAGTCCTTCAGTCTCATATGACTGAGAGCATGGGAGGAAAGAGCGGTAGATACTGAAAGATTATTCACTTTTACCAAGTCTGACATATAATGGTTTGGGCACAGTGTTAAAAAACAGATGATAAGAGTTTGCTCCTCTGTGTCATCTACCAGATGTCACTGCCATTAACTTTATCTGAGTACACACTGCATCTAATATCTGTTATCACTGCAGTACAGAAGGCCAGACAGACCTCTTCTTTGCTCACAGCAGTGTGAATCATACTGAGAGTCATCTTCTGAATACTTCAGCTGATTTCCCTCCAGACATTTTGTTATATTGGCACTTAAATTGAAAATCTGTTGTAGCAAACATTCAAGAAATTTTAGGGAATATAAGGAAGAGCAGAAACAATTCTTTCCCTTGAAAGCAGTGGAGAAGCAGAGCCTTATTCCATGAGGAGAAGGATCTTCAACCTGTCAGTATCCACCACCAAGAGTTCTGCAGAACTCTTATGGCTGCCATCACATAAGATTCTATGCATTATCTGATCAGGCATCCACCATGGATAGGTTACATGATGGATGCATGCTCGTTTCACAGTGGGTTGTGATGGGTATATTTTGTACATGGCTTACAAGTTGGAAAACACTAGCCAGATGCACAACAGCTTCCCTCCTACATGATGCACAATCCCAAGCAGGAGAGATGCTACAGTACTGCCTTGCAAAGGAGTGAGATGCAAGCGGTCTGCAGATGGGGAGTGGAAGACCAATTCTGTGAAGCTTGACGTACGCTACTCATGGGCATTCCTTCCTCTTCAAAAAATAAAAGTTGAAGGAAGGAGATGGAAAAGTGGGCCTGAAATGGGTATATTTAATACCTCGGTATGCTTCATAGAAGTTGGAGACTGACAAAGTTAGTAAGCCATCTAGCTTATTGAATCCTCAGCACTGAAACTTGCAGAGAGTTAAGAGGAAAGGACATTTTTACAAATGTCACTGTCAAATCACAGCAGCAAATCACTGTCATTTTCTGTTATATCAGAGATGGACAGATGATCTAATAGGCCTTTCCCATCTCTAATAATAACACTTAGTTCTTATACAGCTTTGCAGATAGCACAGTGCTTTGCAAAAGAAAGTATCATTGTCCCTATGGAGATGCTGTCAGAGTGTCAGACAAATTTTAAAATGTGAGGTCTACTTTATTTAGCTGCATATTATATTGGATCACTGTGTTTTCTGCATGGTGTTCAAGTTTTCTCAAGTTCACATCTTCTTACACCAAAGTAAAACTTTAAAATGTTAAATCTAAGGGGGTTTTAATTTTCAGGTTTTGTGGCAGAGTTAAGGCACAGTGTTGAATGCATGTTCAACATTCTAAGTGTGGCATCTGTCCTGCAAGGGAACTGAATTTGATAGTGAGACAGGGAACAAAACCGAGGTTCTTAAGTTTTAGAATAAGCAAGCCTGATTTGAAATTCTTCAGCAGTTAATTAGTTGTTTTTCATCTTGAAATTGAAGATGTTGAAATGTCGTGATTTTAAAAGTAAAACCACATGACTCAAGTAGAGCAGTTATGGTACTGTTTCAGGCTATTAGAATTACGCATTTCTTTTCTCGCCTTTCATACTTAAAGTGCTGACAATCCCACTATATACCTTTGTTGAGTATTCTCTTTCTTAACTCCCTGTCTGGAGGAGACACCTACCTTAGGAGGTCAGAGGCATTCTTCTGTTATAACAAAAAGTATGTAATTGGCTTACTTGAAATCAAAAGGGAACTTGTCTTGATTCATCTCAGACTGTCTGGCTTTACAGATATTAAATTCAAATACAGAGGATAGTAGACAAGAAGGACAAGTTCAGTGATAGTGTTAAATTCAGGCTCTGCTGGGGCCTTCTGTTTCTGGATAGTATTCATTCTGAGATCAGAAAAACTTGTATTGCTTATTTGTCAAAAACATACTTATTACCATTTAACTTTCAAGTTTGGAAGGGCATCTTGAGGTTAAACTGTGCTGACAATGTAGATCCTACACTTGGAGCTAAACATCTAATGATCCATACACAAAATAGTAATAATTATATTAATGTTGATTTTAGACAAAGCATATTCCTAAAGACCTTGTAGAAAGTTACAAGGCCGAAGGAAGGAATAGTGGACAATTCCCCATCTCTGCTTCTTAATGTTATTGTGTGGGGTTTTGTTGCTCAAGTATAGGATATTTTAAAATGCTTAATAGAGGAGGGAGGCCAGACCAGCCAAGGAGTTCAAAAGCACTGGACTTGGCTGTTAAACATACAGTAGCATTTGGAAAGCAATGTTCTGAATGGTGTTTTTATAGGCTTTTAAGAAAGATGCTGAGAGGGATCAAAATCATCTTAGAGTTCTTCTTAAAAAGGCTTAAGCAGAATTTATATCACTTAGATGCTGGAAGTATTCTCCATGTACCTGCAAATGATTCATTCAGATTGCTGATGTATCAGTCATTTGCATGGGTTGAAGTATATTCCAAGTGGAAGGCGCTAAAGCTACACTACAAAGAGATGTTTTGAATGGAAGCTGCAGAAGGGATTCCAGGGAATTCAGCAAAAATGTGGAGTACTCCCAGTTACAAAGCTCTATAATCTGGGAGGGATTGCAAGTGCATCTGCAGAATCAGCTGATTGGTGTGAAAGGGCCAGAGAACATGCTATATATGACATTTTCCTGCATTGTTCTCCACCCCGACTTTTATGTACTTACTTATTTTTCTGACTGCCAGCATCAGTGAATGCATTATCCACAGGCAGAAATTGCATTTCTCACTGGGATTCTAGGCAGAAGCTTTGCAGTAGTCCAGGGTAATACCTTATTTCCCTTTCTCCCCTCCCTTGCAAACCGACAGTGACAAAAACCGTTATCTGATTGCTGTTACAAACCAGGATCAGGAGCTAAGGGAAGCTGTAAGATGGCTGTATCAAAATACTCTGTCGTAAGTGTCATTAGAAGGACCTTCAGAACAGAGACCAGCATTTTAACAGTCACAAGGAAAGAGCAGCTCTCACAAAGAAGATGACAGCTTTTCGCTAAAAGGTTAAGGCGTAGTATGCCACTCCGGTCTCCTCGCTTTGTTGTGCCCACACCGCATAGAACTAAAAGATCTTGGTCTCCAGAAGCATCAGAGAAAGATGTATTTTTTAAAAGGTTAAAGACAAAGATTTAGGAAGAGTAGTCCAAGAAAGAAAGGGATTAGCCTTTTTCTTCATTTTTTTCCTCTGTCAGCTCTTAAACACCAATTTAGACCATGTCAGGGATTACCATAGTAACCATTTAAACTCTTTTCAGAGCCTGTTGTGTTTCAGTTTAGTTTAACAAGGAGCTTAACTGGCATTTGAAGCACTTTGCATTGTACCTGTGACAGGAATTAGCACCAAATGCCCTTATTTTAGAGAAATCACAGTTAGAATCCAGAACATAATACTGTATTTCCAGTTTGGTGGTATTAGGCTTTTATTGGTTTTACGCTAATATTTTTCAGAGGTAGAGTACGTGAATTTAGGATGTATTACCAGGTCTTATTTCTAGGCTAAGTAGATGACAGACAGCAATAACTCATTCCCACAGTTACCTGTTCGATTGTATCATAAAACTCAGCCTTCCACCAAAGGCCGAAGAAATTCCTCACATCGGCTGATGTGGTGTTGGTGTGTTACAGGTGATGCAGCTGGGTGGGTTTAGTGCAATCAGCCCTGTACTTCTTTCCTCTTTCTTTTCCATGGCCTTCTGCAGCTTACTCTGCGATTGTTATCATCATAACTAGAGAAACACTCAGGACATGATGATTTAAATTAGATTCTAAAAACCTTTGGAATAGCATAGCCTTTTTCTCTTGTTCATGTCTAATTCAGTCTGGGCAGGATGCTGTTGTACAAAATAATAACTTGCATAAAAAAACCTTTTCATAGAATATCTCTGTTTCTGCATTTTATGCATTCTTCCCTTGTAGGTTAATGGAGAACTGACATTTCCAGGTTTTAAGATCTTGCAGTCTATGACATACACGCAGTTCTTTTTGAAGGACTGATTATGGCTAGTCTTTCAATCACACAGATCAAAGCAAATATTATTATTCTTGGATATTCATAGGTAACTCTACGTCATACATAAGAGTTAAAGAGATTAACAAGATAGATGTAAATGCGTTTCTTTTCCTTAACTGAGCATGAACATTTATAATGTTGGTGCTATACAATTCAAATTTTTTTAACCTCTCTGTCATCTAGAATTCCAACAGTGAGGAATTTTACTCCAAGAATGATGCCACTGTCTAAAGATAAACCATTTCTCCTCTCTCTTTGCGTGTCTCTCCAGACTTTCATAGCACTGGCCACATGAAGGGAGAAAATCATAAAATGCTGACTGATCTCTCAGTTTCTTATTCTTTTAGGTTTTTTTTCTTTTTTTTAACTTCTACCATCATTCTATACACCAGCGTGTTAGTTAATATTTAAGCCACACTTTTTAGCCTCCACAGTCTAAAGTTGCTGTTGCCTTTTAGTATCTATGTTGACCAGAGATCAAACTTCTGTGAATCACTCCACCTCCTCTCTTCTCAGCGTATTCTCACTCTGTGTGTATGCGTGCATATAAGATGTAGACCTGGGTATGGAGCAGAAATACGTCTTTCTTTTATGATGCCTCTTCTGTGATGAAAGCTTTTGTGCAGGCTTTAGTAGTTTTGTGAGCGGCCTTTAATTGCATTAACTGGGGATTTTTGTTTCAGATGGCTGCCTGGCTGGCTGGCTCGCTAGATGGATGGAGTGGTACTGTAGTTGTTCTGTCCTTTCCACTGGCAGAGTTTCCAGAGTAGGATTTTTTTCTGTGGAGGGCTTGAGTATGGTCACTGCCACAGAATTACTACTCCGGCTATCTCCTTCGAGCAGAACACTCCTCCCTTTGAGCTACAGTCATCAGTGTGCAGATGAAATTCATTTCTGATCTCCTTTTTGAACCCAGATATTTTCTGTATGTGCTCCTTGCTGGGCAAGAGATGAAGAGAAATACCTGAAATGGAATCCAGTGACATGGAGGCCAAGACATTTTACTTGGGCATTATGTCTGCAATTACAATTATAGAAATAGTGCCAAAGGCAGGAGTTTCCAAACTAGCAGTGAGAAAGAGAGTTTGAAGTGGTTTGTTATTGCTGCTTGATCGGCATTGGATTGGATGCATTCAGCTACAACAGAACAGAATTAGGAGTTGCTGCTACTTCCACTGTCACTGATAATAGCAAATAAATTTGGGGACCCTTCTCTAGTGCCTTTTTCCACTTGTGGCTGACCTTGAGTTCAAATCTCGTCTTCTTAGACAGAGACCTTGCCATAAAATTCTAACCTAAGTCATTCTCTAGACGATTACCATTATGTGGGGTTTATAATTTGCTTTTGATGCCACCAGCATAGAACATGGCACTGCAGCTTCTCAGTGGTATGGATGGCAGTGGGCAGACAGCGCCTGAGCTTCCCATTAAATCCTTAACCAATTTTAGGTGCTCCTTAAATTGCTTCTGGTAATCTTCAGAGCTGCTGGGTTGTCTGGAATCTAGTTATTTTACCTTTGTTTTTCCGTATCTTCTTCAGTAACGGTGAAAATTAAGAGGAGGATCTCTGTTGATGAGTGGAGCTCAGGCTTCAACACTGGAAGCGGCTTATTTTCATGTGAGTGCCCTGAGGTCTGCAGCTGACATTCCCCTGTCTGTTAATGCTCAGCCCAGAATTAGATGGAAGCAGATTATGCTGAAAGTGTTTTTATTCGTCCAGACTTCCACATTAATCAGTCAGGCCGAACATTAATTTTCTGTGATGTTTTAGAGCAGGCAAGTTTTCCAGAAGATATGGGTCATTTGAATTAATTTTGATTACTCTGATTTTTTTGCTTGTACTTATTGTACAGAAAATAGATACAACTATTACAATTCTGTGACACAAAGTAAGAGCTGCAGTTCTTCCACAGCACATCTCTGTAACCCACGATTTCTTTCTTGTCATAGTAGATTTTTATCGCTGCATTTTCTTTTTCTATCACTCTTAAACGTTAACTTGTATATGACAATACATCAAAGCCCTCCCTGTAACTTCATGTGCCATCCAAATATGCGCTTGCTTCCCCATCCTCTTTTTTTTACAATGAGGACCAATTGGTGTCATTGCAATTTGATATAGCAAGTGGTGATGTTTCTCTAGATATAGAATCATACTTTTCTACATACCCTTTAAATCATTAAATCATTTAAAATCACTTAAAGACATGATTATTTCTTCAGAAAGTCTGTCTGTGATACTAAACTATTAGTTGATTTCTTAATGGAGAACTATATGCTTTTAGTTTTATCCATCAGCCTAAAGGAAAAATACGCACATTTAGTGTATTGAAAGTTACAACTTTTATGATAAAAACATGAAATCCAAAAATTAATATTTTCTGATATCTGATCATTGTAAGTGAGAACAGATTTTAATTAAGCTCTACTAGATTTGCTGCAGCAAACGTATGTTCCAGAATGACTTGAGAATATTGGCTTCCTGCCTGCATTTCAGCTGTAGAGTTCTAGAGTTGGCATAAGTTCCTGCAAGCACAAACACAGGTCACCAGTAAGAATTTAAGGCTCTGAAACTTCCCTGTTTATATGTTCCCTATCATGAAAACTAGCTGTTAATCAGCGTTGAGCACAATCACTACATACAAAGCTGTTAGTATCTTGTGTATAAACTTTGGGACATGCTCCTTAGACTTTTTAGCCCACCAGTTCATTGATTCCTTGGGTTTACTGCCAGAGGGCACCACTATATGAGCTCTTACAACTCACTGAGGATGACAGGTCTTTAAATCTGATCTATTTTATTTGCATTGAGCCTAGACTAGCTAACATTAAAATTTTCTTTCTGCAGAAAAAAATCTCCCATTTCAAAAACCTTTGTTTTGTTTAGAAATACTACTATTTCCTATCAAATTGGGTATTTTTCTAAATGAGGTGAGGTTGTCTGCTCTAAATCTGGAGGACTCCTAGATCTTCAAGGAACATTTTGAAGAACCTCGTATAATCAAACTCCATGTAGGAAACAGGCAGCATCCAGGAAATAGTAGTGTTCCCCCTGTGCCAAGTTGGGAGGAAGGTGGCACAAGAAAACCCCCTTACAAGCTTGGAAGTTAGACCTTGCTTGGTTTTGGAGCAAGGAGCTAGAAACCCTCTGATTCTCAGCCCATGGCTGCACGGCCGTAGGCTACAAACTCCGAAAGCTCAGATTTCCTTATGGCATCCTGACTTTCAGCATTATCCTGCATGTTTTTAGTGGAAGTTCACCAAAACCAAGTCTCCCATGACACATTCTAATATCATCTAATCAGAATTTTGTGGAAATTCCACTGGAAAATTCTGTGTGAGACCTTACTGACAAAGGTTACAAAGAGAGGGTTGCTGACAGTAGACCAGCGTTCGTTATAGGCAGCTTTGCACCTCTGCTGGAAAACTTTTAGAGGGTCTTCAAACCCAGAGAGGTTGCAAGTTACTGATTTTAAGACATAAGTAGATGGAGAAAATAACACATCCCTCATAGCTTCAGCAGTTACTCTCTCTCTCTCTGTTAAAATGTGTACTTTATTTGTTATTTGGATGTTGCTGGATTCTACTCCAAGTCATTGATTGTTGTTATGCCCTTCTTCAGTAGATTCAAGCCATTTCATACATGATAATTCCTCTTCTCTACAGTACTTATGCACTGTCATCAAGTCACTTCCAATCCTCTTTTCAGAAAGCTGCAAAAATTCATCTGTTACGTTTTTCACAATCAGGCTTTTTCTCCATTTTTCCAATAAGAGTTGTGACTTTTTACCTTCTTTGTAGTTTTCAGCATCTTAAAAAAAATACGTATGCAAGAACTGTGTGCAGTATACTTAATATCCTTGCCAGGCAGGCAAAGTCACCAGCTGCTTCTGCTCACTTCTACTATTGAGTGTTTTGCACAGCATTACACTAGCAGTTCATGGTCTGTAGCTTATGACCCTAAATCCTCAGCAGGAGGCACCACCTTGTAAGATATATTTCCTGATTCAGTAGATACTTAGAAATAGTCCTGAGTTCTTTGTCTTAGGATGTAGAATTTTTGCTTTTGGCTGTATGAAAATGTACTTTGTGTGACTGGTTACAGCTAAGGGATGTAGCACTTTCTCTCTGACCAAACTGCTGCATTACTATTTACCCTTATGTTAATCATTGCATCACCTGCTTACTTTATCAGCAGACATGTCTTCCACATCTGTAAAAACAGCAGTAGACCTTGAACAGAACAAAAAAAGAAAATTTTGCCTGTTTCCTTCATCAAGCAAATTTACAATCTTACTAAAGAATGAATCTGGTTTTAGTTGAAAGGACTTGTTTTCCATAAAACCATGTGGCTTCGCATTCATTATATTCCGTATCCTTTAAACCATCGTTAATGCAAACTTTTATGAGTTCTTCCTTTGTTTCATCTGGGTTTGATAAAAGGCAAATGGCTGATAGATACCGCCCTCATCCCATTTGGCCTTTTTTGAGTAAGATGGGCATAACATTAGCATGGTTCCAGTCTTCTGGAATTTCCCTTGTGGTCTTAAGATTTATTAAAAATGAACATCATTAAGCCACAGATCTCATGATAAGTACAGTCTTCTTTCCTAGATTTTTATAGATGACTGCAGTGACCTCTTTCTTTTTACTGAAGAGATTAATGAAATTCGGTGTGTGGTACTGATTGCTACGATGACCTTTGATGAGCTGTCCTGTCTTCCTAAAGAACATGTTAAGAGAGTTTTTCAAAGTGAAATAGCCAGGGGAAGTGCAGTAATAAACGAGGTTTTTTGCCTGTATGTATTTATCCAAAAACTTGAATATATTTCAGTAGTTTCATAAAAATACATTTCTGAATGCTAAGTGAGCCTGATAAGGGTAAGTCAATAGATTTGAATACATAGCACTAGTTAGAAAGAACCCATTCTTGAACTAAGCACAAATTTTTAACAAGCTGAACTTGAAATTTATAATTATAACCCCCCCCAGCAAGGGGTTGTAGAAGGAGGCATGTACTAGTTTCTTCATTTCAACTGGAACCAACGGCAAAACTATTGAAATTATCTGAGAGAGTATTTTACATATTTCTGACTTCCCTGAAACTAGGAAGGACTAGAACAAGAGTGGCTCTGAGCTTTTCTGAGGGTTTTCAGCTTGCCTCTTTTCCAGCTGCATATGCTTTACCCCATCTCATATTTTTAGGCAGTTTGGATGCTCTGGAAAAATCTCCAGTACAAAAATTAGTAAAAGAGGACAATGGAAGAAAACTTTCCAAATGAAGAGCAATGATACAGAAAGGGATTTCAAATCCTGCCTGTGCTTGTAGCACAGAAGCAGTGGATGGAAATAAAAGATGACATTGACTTGGGTGGAATTATACATGAAGGAAAGTCTTCTTCATCTTGATAAATTACAGGTAGAGAAGTGTCTCGTCATAAGACTTCACCTATCAGCTGTTAACTTCCATCAGCTGTCTGTGGTTTTCCCATTAGCAAATCCAGTTCCCTTTCAGCTTGCTGTGCAGTCCCCTGGTCTGCAGCCCGTTCCAGGTCACCACTGTGGCTGCAGTGCAGCGAGGATCCTCACCTGCCTGTATGCCTGAGTTTTCTTCTTGTGAAAATAAAGCACAAGCTGGTTTTGGCACAGAACTGTGTCGCATGCTGCCCTGGAAGCTGGGGAGCATGGTAAAAAGGCTCCTGTAAATTTAATGGAAAGCAATGCCTTAAAGAGGATAGATACTCAGATTCCTGCCCTGTTCACGGAAACCCCTGAGCACATGCCAGGTCCTCACGTGTTCTGTTTGGCCTCTGCTAGCTAACCAGCAAGCTTCTAATTTTAAACCTACAACATCATATACTGCCTCTTGCCTAATTGCCAATTTAGGAGATTTTGGAGGAGGCTGCTGTATCATGTGGGGTTTGTGATTGGGGTCATGGAAGGGAGCTGGAGGTAGTGCTGGAGGGTATTATGGAGGAACATGAAAGTTGAACTGGTGTTACAGCAAGCAAGAGATGAGAGAAAGGAGGACATATAACCGCAGCAGTTGAGTGAGCCGGGCTGTGTTAGTGTCGCTGCAAAAGGAACCATTTATTTATAACGTTGCTGGGACTGGTACAAGGTGCAGGGTCTTTTCGTCTTGGTAGTTTGTTACAGAGGAAAGGGAAGAAGATAGCTGGCTTCCACTGGATTTGTGGTTCTTGCAGATCAAATAGAAATAAACTGTATAGCTTCAGTAATGGAGGCACTGCATTCGCCTGATAGTCTTTCCCTGGGGCTGTTGAATTTCAGCACAATTTACCAGCAGCCATAGAGGATTACTCATTCCATTATGCCAGTCATTCCCACCTACTGGTTTGTTTAATCCGGTTTGTTAGTTCTGTCTTTCATTAATCAATAATGTATGGTCATTGTTGCAAGGACTCTGTTCATTCCAGGTTTTTAATACACTACCACATCCAGTGGTACATCTTACAAGTAAGAAATCGGTAATTGATTTGATTCTTAATTACAGTTCTCTGCTGCCTACCGATCCTGTGTATTTTCGGATGTATGCTGTAATTTCAATCCATAATCTAAAGTTCTAGAGTCAATCACTTTTGGAATCTAAGACACTCTTGGTAGTAGGAACTACATTAACTAAACGTTAAGGTGCCCATACTTGCTACAAGAGATGTTTTCCAATCAAGCAAGGGTACGGTACTGTGGCTTCCTGTACCCTATTACAGGAGGACAAGGATTTTCTGTGAAGTGACTGCAATGCACATATAATATTCTAATAATTATGGAAAAGCTTTGTGATTGGACTTTTCACAGTGTCTGATAAGCCAAAAAAAAAATCTTTCAAATGTATTACATTTCCTTTCAATGTTGTACTTATACTACTCACTAGAAGAATAGCCTTGTGACATGCTATAGTTAATAAGTTTTCCATGCTGTCAAAAGTAATAATATTAATGTGCCATTCGGTTAAATTAATTTTGTTTTGTGCACTGGCCTGCATAAACGTGAGTGACATTTAGAAATATGATCAGGCAGGAGCTGAGGAGAAGCCAAGTGGCAAAATAGAGCGAGATTCAATCATTAAAGCAGAGCAGCCAGCTGCAAGCATTTGTGGGTAGGCAAAGAGTTACAGAAAACCAGGCTATGATGTTTGGGCGTATATGTTCCTTTTAATTCATTCTTCCCTTTCTTGTTTATTTAAGAAATTCATTTTCTTCTTGTTTAATTAGGCACTCGGTATGTTTGGTAGCTTTGTCTCTTGTTTGGAAATCAAAGAGTGCGTTTCTGCTAATCTTTGATTTCAAGTGCCTGCAGCCACAGAGTTTCTCATTTTGCAAGAGGCAGCTGATTGTAATGCTTTTAAACTGATGACCGTGAAGTGTCATCTTCTACTAATAACAACAGTGTTTTCTGTTTCCATTTCCTCTGCCTTTTAAAAAGCAGTAATAGAAGTGCTTTCTCTAAACAGTTAACAATGTAATGAAGAGGACTAAAAGGAGGAAGCTGACAAAACCTGACTTGTTAATTTTTTAATAACATTGGCTGGTTCAAATTATTGCCCAACTTGCTTTCAAGTCCAATTTACCATTGCGTTGGAGAATATTACATAATTAGGGCAGTTAAAAGAAACGCAATCTACTACCTTTCTCTATATATATTGCAATAAGAAGACAGAGATTTGTGAAGAATTTCTATGTCAAGTCGTGCTGTTCAGAGGGGAAAAAAAGAGTAGATTTTATTTCCACGGAAAGATCCTGCCAGGTCTGTTCCCTTAAGCAAAGGTGAAAAGTAGTGCTGGCATACAGAAGTTGTATCACAAAGGAGTCCGAGAGTAGGACTGTAGTAGGAAAATCAGTCAAAAGGAATATGCAATTAAACTGTTTCTTTTGGCTCTTCCTCACTCCTACTTTGTACCATGACTGTACCCTACAGATACCACCTCCTGATACCTTTAATAAATTCACTTCCTTTGAAAGATTGTTCCCTGTCTGCCCTAAAACTTTTCCCTTTTAAAACTTACCTCATGGACCTTTGCTTCTATTTCTGTTCTCTGTTCACTTAGCATCAGTCTCCTTTCCATCTCTTCTTTAGCCTGTTGTCACTGCTAATCCCTTTTTTACAGCATCTGAAACAAGCCCTGGATCTTTGCCTCACGAACCCTCTGTTTCTTCCAAGATCTCCTGCTGTAACCTATTTCACTTTGCTTTGCTTCTTAATTTACTTGTTACGTGGCTTGTAGCTGAACACTTTACATTAACAGGACCTTCCTTTTATGGCCAAGCTTGCACGTTTGAAGAGGGTATAACCTATGAAGACACTTCTGAAAACAGTGAAGACTTTTGATCACAGACACTCTGTACTTCCATTTTGTAAGACAAGTGGGTTATTCCTGCCCATAAAGACTGATCCTTGAATAAGGAAACACTTCGTAGGGCATTGTCTGTTCATATTTCATTGTTTTGAAATATTTTCTTCAAAAGTGCAGTAGGTACAGTCATGAAGAAGGTTCTGCCTTCTCTCCAGAGGCATTTAGCACCTATTTACTGCTAGCTGTATAACAGCGTGGCTGCTCCGTTCATGGGCATGAAATTCTTTTAGACAGCAAAGGAATTACTCTGCTTGTCAGATTAATGGTTTAGTTGTTAAAGTCCTTAAGTTTATATTGACTGGGTTTATAGTTGACATTTTGCAAGCCTGAAATAGCTACTTCTATAATCAGCCTTTTGATTGAAAAGGCTGGGGAGAACTCTGCCTCTTCTATTCGCTCTCAGTACTTTATGCCAAAAGCAGTTCATAGACTTTGGGGTACAGTGGTACTTGGTGTGCATACATATTCATGTGATAGTCTCCAAAAGTGCTATAATAATGGGCTGACACATTAGCTCCAGCTTTTCGTTCTCTTTCCGGTTCTGCTTTATCTTTCCCTGCTGCACCATCTATTTCTAGCCTATTTATGCAAACTGAGTTTTAAGAGCTTCTTGCTCACTTCCCACTCCTTTGCCTAATTGTGGCAGAATCGTCTGCATATTGTAGGGTCATCTGGTCCCTGATTTGCGAGCATAAGTGAAAAAGATTTTCTTTCTTTCCTGATTGTACCTATTGCAGGTTTGAAATTTTCTGCTTTGTTCTTTAACCATGTATTTATAAAAAACTCAATGCCTTTGAAGCTGGTAATGTTAAGGACAGCTGCTGTGACAATATAATTTCAGGTTTAAAGAAAAAGAGGGAGTCCAGCAAACCAGTATTTCCTTTTCCCAATATGATCCCTATTTGTCCTAGGGGGTGTGGAGGAGCAATATCTTCCCAATTGTAGATCCCACCTATGTGTATGGGTTGCTAATTTTGCCCGCTTGTGTGATGGTTTAATTGAAGTTATGGCCAGTTCATGTCATCCATTTCTGCATCTATGTGATTCTGCTACTATATTATTGCGACAACTTTTTGGCTTAGTATATTCATGGTTTACGTGCCAAGAGAAGGAATTTTTGGATTTGAGATGTCTGTGTGTAGACACAAGACAATGGTCTCAAAACTGTCTGAAGCCTGTGGATGTGGGAATTAGGATTAGAGATTCTGTCATTACAGTTTACCTGGGGTTCCTGAATTTGAAAGACTCTAAATTAGCTTATAAACCACCTTTATGCTGTCCCTGTCTTCTCCTGTTTTAAAACATTTTGGTTGGTGCGAAAACTATACAGTGAACATTATGAGCTTCCATTGTAAATATTGATTGGTGGAAGATTGTATTTTGGGTCTTTGCCCATAAACCATGTCCTATTGTGTTTCTCTCAGGCTTATGCAAATACCCGCAATCAAAACCAGGTATTGAAGTTGGAAACCCACCTCACTGTGTTTATATCCTTCCTCTACTGTTTTGGAGCCTTAGATCCAATTAGGAAAAAACATATGGTGCTGTGGCTCATTATTTTGGTACTGTTTTACCAGGAGAGCTGCAAGCACCAACTTTCTCATCATATCTTCCACAAAAATGTGGAGAATGTTTATATTAAGAAGATAGATATTGCTGTTAGAGATTTTGCAGTGCGTATGAGAGTAATCTGCATAAATAGCATTTTTCTCTGTAGCTCATTAGGAGAGTGTACTGACAAGGCAAAAATGACTACTGACAAATACAAGAAGAAACATGAGACAGGCAGGAGCTAGAGTCATCTCTAAAAAGTCTAGGTTCTCAACCGGACTTCAAATAGCCTTTTCTAAGCTGAAGAAGTGTTAGTAGTGCTGTCTGTGTCATTTATGTTCTGCTCCATTGCATCCTCTTTAAATGTAATGAAGTTATGAAGTTGCTTAGATGTTTTTTGTTTGGTGTTTAGGCATTATACATGAGTAGGTTAATGTCTATGAACCTCCCAGCTGGAAGTTTCTAACACTAACTTACAGTTTCCATCAGAGATCAAAGTAATTTACTAACATAAATTATTTATACATAGGGCTGAAATAAATTCATAATAACAGTAAGGCACCTCCATGAGATAATCACCATACCAGAAGCACTCATCTGTACCTCATAGCCCTGCAGGGGTTTGTAATTATCTCCTGCAAACCACACCTCTACTGATTGCTTTTTGTTGTTTCATTGCAATATTTTGCGTGACAAATATTTTTTAAAATTAAAAAAAAAAAAAACCAGACAAACCCCCCCCCCAAAAAAAACAAAAACCAACAGCCTAGGAATAGAAAACTTGTGGCAGTCATGCAAAGAGAAAATATTAAAAGTACAAGAAATATTGAAGAAATGCAGTTAATACAGATTTTAATAACAGCAAAAAAGTACTAAATGTGATTCTGTAGGCATTTAAAGAGGTACCTATGCTTTTTCTTCAAGTTACTCACTGGAATGAGCCCATCATCTGCTGCAATTTCCCATGGCTTGCTGGTGATCTATGGAAAACTGGCTGTTTACATGATGCTGGCTTCTTCTCCATGCTTCCTGCAGCTAAAATTACATTAAAAGAGGATAAAAATGCATTAAATGGTCTCATAAAATTACTCTTCTATGTAGACAATTGCGGTATTTGCACAGAAGCGTAACATGATTACAGATGGAGAAAGGCTGGTGAGAGGTGATGGTCTCCGTGGCAATAACTATGTTTGTAAAGTACCTCCTTCAGCCTCTGCTGAAGCACTCAGATCAGAGTCCTAACACCATTTCATGCTTACTAAACACACTCTAGTCTCAACACAAGTACAAAAAAAAACCCAAAACCCCCAAAAAACCCCCAAACAATCAAAGGAACAATTAGAAGCATGGTATTGATTTAAAAGTACCTTCCAAAACAGATGTTTAGATAGTCTGTCAATGAGGTACATTTCTGAGGAATACAAGGGAATACAGGTTCCCATGCTGCTACAACCAAAGCTCTGCTTAGTCAATCTAGAGGTTAGGGCAGAGCCCTTGAATGCCGGGTGATATGTGAGTACAAAGGTCTCTAAGATGGGGGACTAAAACGAGCTTTCAAATATACCCTGTTTCAGTCTTGTTTAGAGCCCTGTGAATCAACCAGGCTAATTTAAACCAAGTCTACCAGGTAATAGAACAGTGACCGCGGAGAAGACTGGGCGGCTGGGTGAGCTGTGCTCATGATAACACAAATCAATAAGCAATTGATTTCTTCCATTCTGAACAAGCTGCAAGTGATAGATCAACTTCACGCTTTGCCTAGCCAATATGGACTTCCGAAACCGAATGTCAGGGGAAGAGAAGCGTTGTTTTGCTCTCACTGTGCCATTGCAGGCTCAGTTAGAGCCGAGCATGAGCTATGCAGATTGCACGGCTGAAATCTGTATTTCCATGATCTGTATCTATGTTGGGATTCATAACAGTACATGCAGGCACAGAGGAATAGTAAGTCCTTCCATAGTGCAGTCCATGCTGTGAAAAAACATCTTAGGTTAGTCTAGATATGAATTAAAAACGTAGATTTTCTGATGTAAGGATCCCTTGTTTTGAGCAAGGTCATAACATCTTTATAGCCCTCCTGGATCAGATGGAAGTCTCAAAGATATTGCTCCCCAACCAGCCCCTTTCCAGCCTGAAGAGTCCTAATCTACTTAGCTGTTCCTTCTGCAGAAGCTGTGTCATATCTTTGATCATTCCTGCTGCTTTGTTTGGAATCTTTCCCAGTTCTGTCATATCCTTTTTGAGGTGGGGAGGACACCGTAACTGCACCAGTTTTCAAGATACAGGCACATGTGCATTCTGACAGTGCTTTTGTATGTGATACACATTTAACATCATGAGCTATTTTGTGGTGTTCTCTCTGAGCATTTCCTAATTATACATAACTGTGTTTGTTCTGTATAATGGTCTGTTCTGACCACTGCTGATCACTGAGCTGATATTTTGCTGGGAACTATCCATTACAAACCCTGGGTCTCATTCCCAACTTGTAATAATCAATTCAGATTGATTCTGTCACTTTAGAGGTGTTGCATTACTATTGCAGTTTCTAAGTTTTTTAAAATTAAAAGGAACAATAACTACATGATGCCGTTCTTATATATACCACTCCAGTCTTTTGTTGGGAACAACAAAGAATCCCGCAAGATTCTACCTCCCAAGGAAGTCTTCTGAGACAAGCCCACGCACCTTTTGATAGGGGAGGAAGATGTAAACTCTAAGGTATAACTGAGTATCTGGCATGCATCCTTCAGATGGATATACTGCAGATGCGTATCCAAACCTGGATAAAAAGTGATTGTGTGTAAGAGCTATTGAGAGAAGAACTGCCACTGGTGCTGAAAATTTGGCTTAGTGGATAAAGTTCAGTTTCTCTTAAATGACTTGGAAGCTTGAGCACCCAGTTGGAAAGGACCATTTTGATTCCTTTTACATGGATGGAAAAGTCCTTAGGACATGGGCTGTCTTTTCTCTAGGAATACCCACTACATCCATAGATATGTAAGCCAGTTGCTCTCAGTAGTGTTCCCCCAGCTTTTTAGATAAGGTTCTGACTTCACCTCTTTCCCCTTGGCTCTTTGAACCTGGTAAATTGCCATGTTCTTTTTGCACTTGTAATATGGGGAAAAGGTGTATAATTCCTGCAAAAAATTGCCTAGTGTCTTAACAAAAAGCTTGGATACACCCTAAAACGTTTCAACAATCAGCCTTCCAATTTATTCTAATAAAACACTGGACCCAAAGAGATATGTCTTGGTAGAAATGTACTTTATACTCTACTGCCAGAATAAATTGTGGAAACAGACATGTGCCATAAGAACTACTGTCTTTGAAAAAGAAACATTGCTGTCTGAAATGCTTTATTGGACTGTTCAGTGTAACCTGATTGTTCTTGTCTCAGAAGCAACCTTGTTACCCACCTAGAGATACCGTTGTGCCTGAAAGGAGGGAGGAAGGCAGCTCAGATCGTCCTAGTGATCATTTCAAAGCAGTACTCTCCTCTTCTCTCTCTCTCTCTCTCTCTCTCATATCTGCAAGTTCAAATCTATTATTCCTCCTTTTAAAACAAAGTTCCTGTAATTCTGAACATAATTCAGCCTTTTCCTCTTTGCCCAGACTGTTAGGAAGGTGAAGGGTTCATTTGGGAGGATCCAGATGACAGGCTGCAAGGCTGAAGGCAAAACCAAATCCTTCCAACCATTCCTGATGTGAGGAGGGATGCACCGTGTGCTTTCCCAGCCTGTACCTGCCTTTTTCTTTTTTTGCCTGTCAGATAGAAGACAAGTGATTTTTTATACTGAATGTTTTGTGCTTTGTGGTTTTTATACTTTTTGCTTTTGTGATAAAGTGTGATGAGAAAGATCCATGTTACTGTTTCGCAGAAAACAGTCTAGTGGTTGTGTATGCACGTGTGTTAATTGATTTCCATTGAAACACAACCTGAAAAAAAAACGCAGTCGTGGCTTGGTTTAAAGGGCAAACAGTATTTGTGGGACCCTGATTGTCAGGGATGAAATGCTGAGCAGCATAACTTACTTTGCAGCCAGCACATATCTTGTCATTTGGCTCAATACAGGATAGTTGCTGTGAACTCCAGTTGCTGCAACGGACTTGAGGTTATCAAGGATTTAAGCCGGGCAACTTCTGGCAGATATCTCATATTGTTCATTTGAATGTTTTGTTTAACAATAGGAGTTTGAGATATAATCCTGTTAATTTTCCGTGGGGCTTTCACAACTGTATTTTTAAAAGGTACAAAAAATGATTAAAGTATAACACCATGTCTTGTTTGCTTTGACAGCAAGAAAAACTGGGTGATATCTGCTTCTCCCTCCGTTATGTGCCTACTGCTGGCAAACTGACTGTTGTCATTCTGGAGGCAAAGAACCTGAAGAAGATGGATGTCGGTGGACTATCAGGTACGTGCATGAAAATCTGCTTGTAGATTTTGCAGGCTTGTAAAAGCAGAAGATCAACTCATTTTCTATTGGAGATCTCTTGGTTGAGAAGGTAAGGGCTCTTGTTCACTGTCTGAAAAATGCGGTTTGTGTTTTCTGAAAGTTAGGGCATGACTGAGTATATCGGAACTCATTCTAGCTTAAAAAAAGGAATTTCAGTATACATTGCATTCCACTCCGAGACAAGGTCTGAAGAGTTAAACAGTCAGATGGCAGTGCAAGCTCTCTGTACTTTCCTTCTCTCCTGTTGCCTGGAGATAAATACAGACTATTCAGGCAAGAGAAAAAAATCTGACTACAATTCCTATTGTCTGTTTAATCTTACAAAATGTGAGCATTTCCCTGCAATGTTACTGATAATACATAATAGAGGAACTCACCACAGGTCACCATCCTGACTGCTGGTTGAGGTGCTAGGGTAATTGTTTCTACATTTGAAGGACTCAGGTGTGATTGCTCCCATGCGCCAAGTTGGGAGTGCTCTACATTTGCATATACACCAGCAATCAAAATGCCAGTCTTACACTTGTGGTAGTCAGTGAGGTTGATACCTCCAACATGCTCAGTACCTACAAATAGTCCTCGTAGTCTCTCCTCGTAACAAGGCTATACACACCATGAGAGAGATGATGTATGCCATCTCTAAGGGAGGGTGCAGTTGGCACACGTGACATCAGGGCTGGGTCTCTGTGCTAGGGCTGTGTCCCAGGGACCTGGCGGAGCCCCATGTAGGCTTCTGTTCTCTGCTGTGTCTGGACTTTGGACACAGATTACTGTCTAAATTGCCAATTAGCTGAGACCAAATTAAATAATAAGGTGCTTTATAAGGAGAGGTCTTTCCAGGAGAATTTTGTTTTACATACCTTCTGTTTAAAAGAGACAGTTTCTACCAACCATTGAGAATGAGGATATTTCCAGTGCAGCGCTAGAACTGAAAACTTTTACGGCTGTCACTAACACACAGATGATGTAATTGCCGATTTTGAATTAGCAAGTGACAAGGAAAAAGTGATTTGCTTTTATTTTCTTATAATCTTAGAACAAGGTAAGAGTTATATCCAAAATACACAGAGAAATGGGAACCTGCTAAAAGCAAGCCTGAAGGTTTTATTTACCACTTTTGATGAACTTTTTGAAGGTCCTTTTTTTGAGGACCTTCACAAAGTGAGGGGTAACAAGGTCTCTTACCAGTAACCAGTTATCTTTTTTTTTATTTTACTTGCTTCTAAAGTCTTCCACTGCACAGCAACAGACATAATAAAGTAAAAGACATCAAAATATTGTTGGAGTCATTACCTCAATCAAGTCTAGCTTTTTCTTGTCTTAAATGGACACTGGATTAGGACATACCGCTAACAGTTTCCCTAATGTTCGTACTGAACCAATTGCAAATTAATGTTTTTAAGCACATTTACTTCCTAATTGTTTCCTAATGAAAGATTAGATTCTCATAATGAGGAAGTGCGGGGTTTTTTGACTGAAGTGTAGCTCTAAGAGCCAGAGCATCTCTATTCTTTTCTAAGCTTTGTGAGAAACGTGATGGATAATGGGTACTCAGCTCATAAGAAAAGAAAGAAAGGGGCAGGGGAAGCACTAAGGAACTGAAGACCTTCTACAAACTTCAGATGGAAAATATAATGCATTGTGTTGGAAAAAACTATGAGAAAATGAATGGGCTTACTCTCCTCTATGTGCTGAAGCATATTAAATATATTTCTAGGGAATGACAGGTTTTGTTCCCCTTTTTTAGGGCCATGCCAAACTAGAAACATCATGTTCTCTTGGAGACAAACAAACCCAATGGGATACCATGGTTGTAGCAGGAATTCAAAAGTCACTCACAGTGATAAATGGCAGTTAGTACGGTATTCCTGAGACAGTAAATACAGATGAAATAATGTGGTTTAAAGTGGATCCAGTATCTTTCATTCGGGAATTTATCTTTTGAATAATTATGCAGAAATAACTTGAAATCAAGCTGAGATTCTGTTGTCATTGTTCACACTAAATAATACCTACTCTTTAAGTACAGTCCTGCTAAGTGGTAATGAAGGTGACAGGATTTTATCTTGATTCGCGAACGCTTTCCCAACTAGTTTTGTTATTTTGTCTAGATACTAAAATGGCTTTTCGTTTTGCAGAACTGAAAGTTTTGTATTGCAGTGGAGGTGGGAAAATGTTAACAATCAAATGTGATCTCAGACCGAAAGTTACCGATATACTCAACAGCACTTACTGTCACCAAGGGAAAGCCATTAGGAAGAGGTGAAAATTATGTAGTTGAGACAGATGGGGAAAAAAATCTTAGAAGTTTGTCAAAAATAGGCAAAAAGTATCTGGTTTGGGAGTTTAGAATATATCTTTTTGTTATTCTCTCCTATTTTGGAGAAGATGCTGGAAAAGCAGAAGACAGACATTTGGAAAGGGCTCTGCCTTCTCTTGCATCCAGCCTTTATGCCTCTCCGTGGAGTTTATATCTGCCTTGCAGAAAGGAGGAGCAAGGCCCTGGCCCCCGCAGGAGGCCTGACATCGCACCGCCAAGCGTTCGCAGCACAGCGGCGGGCGACCTTGCAGTTTCCTTCTGGCTGCTTCTCTCCACGTCTTGAGTATTACTGCGGCTAGTAAATATCTGCTATACCTTTGCACCTCAACGATGTGGAAAGCTTTAGCATTTGTGTTAGCTTTAGTCCCAATATAAAGAGCCAGTCGCTGTGGCTCAGTAGTCTTCTGCACTTCTATTTAGTAATTTATTAAAAATCAGAATACATCTGTAATTGTGTTCAATCGGACTTAAAAACATGCTTGATTTTTATCATGTATATTTTATGTTTTGCAGATATAGAGCCCAGTTAAGAAAGTACCTATCAAAAGCAAGAGACCGATAGAAGTAGATTGAAAGTACTACCTTTCCTAACATTTCTACAGGGTGAAATTCTACTGGTGAAACCTTAATCCTGCTAGTCAGCACATATATCACATTTAATGGTTACTACAGTTGCAAAAAAAAAGCCTTTATCTCCAGTGTTTTGAACTTTTCCATAAATTTTATTAGCAGTCAAAAGCCAAGCACAAATTACTTTGGAAACAGACAATAAAAGACAACAGACTAATCATCAAATTCATTAGACTCCTTGTAACAAAACCAGATCACCCATCTGAGCAATAAACTCCCAGGTCTTAAACTTAATAGCAACATCAGGCTGTGACTAAAGCAAACCTTGGCTCAAACACTGGAACTGTTCAGCCCGAGCTCATCAAGTCACCACAACAAGTGGAAATTATTACTTCTGGTGAGCAAAGGCCTCTGGCAAACAATTATGCATGTTTTAAAATGGCATTTTAATTATTTAAATTATATTCAAATGCATTTTTAATGAATCTGACATCTGGCAGGTGATATGTAGGAATGTAAGCTATAAAGAGATTATTTTTATTTGTCTGAATTTGGTAAACTCAGGTTACATGGCTTTATAGGTATATCCTTCACCCAAAACGTCTATGAGACTTAGAAGCTTAGGTCTTACAGCAAATCAAGGGAACTTAAAATCCCAAGTCACTGTGGTGTTTTTTTTTTTTTTATTTCATTTAGATGATTTGCAAAATTGGAAGATTTCAAAACCAGTTTGCAGTTTAATCTCTCCAAACAGGCCATAGAGACATAGTCTGACTAATTCCTTGGTAAGGGCACAATGCAGCTCACAATGCCATTCGGTTCACAAGGGTCTTCTATGAATTATGATACTTTATTCAGGTTTACAATCCTTTCTGCTGCAGAAAGAGGGCAGGAATTATCTGCAGCTCCCCTATGAGATACTCATTTAAGTAAAAGTAATAGTGATTTCAGATACAGATTTAAATGAGTATAAAACTTTTATCTAAATTCATTTTAATCTTGTTTTGTATTTGTATTTTTTACTTATTTTCTAAAGAAAAAATGGTTGTTTAACCCTCAGTACATCTGACTAGCAGCTAAATGTGGTCTGTGCAATAAATATGGTGCTTCTTTTTATTACATAGAAGATCCCCAATATCAATACACAATTATGCAGGCAGTTCCATAGATTTCCATGTATTTAGTCATACCCTCCATTTGTATTCATTTTTCTTCCTAACATGAAATAAAAGCTTTCATTTCAACTTCCAGCAGCTTTCCCTGCTTTGACCAAGCCAATCATGGAAATAAATTACCTGAATACATTGAAAAGCATTTTTCCTCTGAACCTTCAGAAGAGACTGGGGCTGGCACCTGGACAGACTGTTGTGGGTGTTTAGCTACCCAGGCTCTTCGGCTTAAATGCCTTTTTTAAGAACTTCACTGGCTGTATGTATTACTGGCAAAATACTGTTTTATATCAAAAAGTGGTCTCTTAGTAGCTGATAATAAGTATAAGCCTTAACATAGCTTATCATCTTTTCAGGATTAATTTCGGTATGGTTTATTCCTTCTAAAAATCTTTGAAAGCTAATGTGGTTTTGTTCACTGTGTATTATTTTAGTATGCTTAGCTTTTAGTCAATCTAATTACCAGGAATGTATCCTAGTAGCAAGCAATGTACCCTCCCCTTATCTCCTCAGCATTGCTGCCTCTCACCACTCCCCCCGGTCAGACCCCGGATTTTAACAGGGAGGAGATGCCCTAGCTGGCATGGACTCAGGTATTACCTTGGAACTGTTGCCAAGTAGCAAATATTATAGCAGACCCTAAATTGTGCCTATTTATGCCAAATTAATGCTTAGGAAGAACTGCAAGGAGAAGAGGGTTGTGATTGGATCCATGTGCTCTTCCTTCTGCAGAAAGCTGCAGATACAGCCGTGAAGAGAAAGCGGCCCATAATCCAGTCCATTATGTGTGAAAGCTAATCTCAATATTTATGAGTTATAAATAGAAAATACACTGCATCTCTTTGTATCTGCCAAGCAAATACTATAAATCAGAACCATCTCTGGGGACCAAATGGTACTATAGCAGAAATAAAGCTAGTTTTCTATGATTAGACATTTTTTTTAAATATTGCATTCAAATTCAAAAGGCTTGGTTGGATGTCTTAGAAAAGAATTGAAAAATTAAAAATTGTTTAGAGACCAGCTCTTTGAAGACAGAGTGAATGCTCATGAATTATGCAGTCAGAGCTTTCACTTTAATAACTTCATTAAAAACGTAAGAAACCTTAAAAGCTAGCTAACACAAATGCAGTATTATGGGAAGAGAAATACACCATTAGTGCATGGCCTCGCTATAAGCCATATTGTAAGCATAACTCGGTGAATATTAAGGGAAAAGAAAACAGCCTTATTAAAAGACAAAAGTAAAAATAAACAACAAACACCACCACCGCAACAGCTGCATTTGCAACTAGCCTAATCCTAAAGAATCCGACAGAGATCAGTACCACAAATACTTTAAGATCCCTACTTACTGTGAGGATTTCTATGACATCTAATATCTCAGTGTCTCTACTCTAAAACACTGGCAGAACTTCCAACAGTAGATGGCTGCAGCGATACATCTCTCTTAACGCTTGCAAAGCCGTCTCACAGCATCACAGTAGATTCACTGTGGGCTCTTACAGTGGTGATCGGATCGGTCACCAAATCTCCATCATGTTAAGATCTTTCTCTCCTGCCTGGAAGAACTCCTGTTGGTGACATCTTCCTTAAGACGGGGCAGTAGGGAGGGGGTGGTGTCTGAAATGGTTCTCTTTCAATGGGTAAATAAGGTCTTAGGAAGTTGTTTCGTCTAATCCCAACTCAAGTCTTCGACATCAAACCACCTTCTTCCTCAAGTTAAAAGCTGAAGAAGGCAATTCCAGAATCAAAATATATTCCAAATTACAATGTATTCATCATAGAAGCCATGTTAAAGGATGCATAAACTCTCATATTCCAGGGCATTTTGGAGAGTCTCACGAGGAAGCTGTCAGGTAATTGTCCATTTTGGAGTGAGTACACAATTTCCACTGAATCATATGCTACAGGCCATTGCACACAATAATATATTGTATTAGATGAACCATCAAATGTGGCAATTCCTACAAAGAAGCAGAGTCCAATTGTTCTGCTCTTTTTTTTGTCCTATGCTCTAAAATGAGGAAAAATAGATTGTGCCTGCTGATTACCAGGGAAGTTGTACAAAACCTGTAGGCATTGCTCTGAGAAACCTTAGGACAAACACTGCCAAAAAAGCACCTGGGCTCAGGAGGTGTTTGAACAGCTTCTTGATTTGAGAAAGGAAAGAAAGTTTATTGTATGTGTACATCTCCTTAATCGTACACGCTGACCAAAGGTACAGAAGGTCAGCACCCACTGTGTGGACTCTGCCAGCCAATAGTCATAATTTTCTGGCATTGCTATTGATTTCCCCCCACCCTCCGTTCCACAATACAGAGGAAGACTTCTTATTCTTTTATTTGAATAGCCACATCTAAATAACGCATTTTGTGTGCGTTTGTATGCATGCTTCTTTCTGATTAAATTATAGTACGTTTTTATTTGGTTATGCAGTCCCAAAGCAAGTGTGAAAATGTGTGTGTTAATTACTTATATGAAAATGAGATGGTTAATACTTTAGGTTTTCAAGCTCTACAAGAATTTCATAGCAATGTGAGTGGCTGTAAAATGGATGTAGAAATACTGTAGATAGATTCTGGAGTCCTTAGGGAAATTAGTCAGTTCTCTTACAAGTAAGTTTAATTTATTTTTACTCTCTGAAAATTGCAGCCTAAGTCTTTTCTTTTAATGGATTTGAAGGAAAAAAAAATATTAACTCCAAAAGAAAATGTCTTTTTTTCATCTCTATAAATACAGTTTAGATCAGTGCTTAAATGTTCACAGAAAGTGGGGGAAATATAACTGAGGGTATTTCCTCTTCAGGACTGTGTAAAGTCATACAGGTTTTTAAGACAGCATGATGAGCATTTTATTAGCACTGTTAACGCAGTTGAGGTTTGATGACATTTGTAGGACTTTCTGAAGAAATGGAAACAACTTTAAATTCAAGTTTATGCATTACTTTAAATCCCACATGCCTTTTTTGTTTGTTTAATCCTTCGTGGGCAAGAAAGATGATGAGTTTCTGCTAGATCTTTATGTGGTTACTTCTTATATGCCTCCTGACTCAGTTTCCAATGTGTAACTCCTTTGTGTGCACATCTCGACGGAAAGAAACATTTCACAAATTAGACCCTTGATCCTGATCCTGAATTGTGCCTGAAGGGAGTAGGGATTGTATGCTGATGAAGGGAACTGCACGTCTCCTCTAGTGCACTGTGCTGAAAATATGTCTGTGACGACAGAGAAAGAGTATACTTCAGTGGAAGGAGAGAGAGAGGAAAACAGGTGTTTCTGGTTCTTCGTTGGTATCATTACTTTACGTGTAATGGGTGATAGTTGTTCAAATCTGTTCACACATTTGGCAAGTGAGGCTCTCCGCTGGCAGTTACGAGCTGCCACAAAAATGGAAAAGAAGTTTTCCCATTGCCAATTCCAAAATGTATTTTCCAAAACCTTTCTAACTGAAGGTGGAAGTCAAGTCCTGCCCTTTCTTCTATTGATGCAGTTCCCCAAAAAGGTCCCATTACCCTTCTTGAGGTAACAGGAGAGAAATATAATCTTGTTGCTGATTGAGATTGAGGTGCCAACATACAGTTATTCTCATTGTGCCTTTTGCGTGTCTCAGGAGAGTGATATGAATCTCTGTGAGTCTCTTTCCAAATATTTTATCCCTCACGTTACTTCCATGATGCTATTGATGAGGTAGAAAAGCCAGCATTTGGGCTTTGTTTCTTCCTTCCAGCACAGGCCACGTTGCTTTAAAAGCCACCTTGTTCTAGTTGAGTCAGTCACGGGGTTTGATTAACCACAAATTACCTGCCAACAAGGTGGAAAAGTGAAGGCCAGAAATGCCACTTTTCCCTTGTAAAAAGCTACCGTTTCTTGTGCTTTTGTTTATTAGCGGTGAAAGTCAACACAGCGGATGTCCTGTCTTCATGAGGGTCTTCTGTATCATCATGAAGGTGTCTTTACATCTTCTTTGTAATAAACTGAATTAACTGAGCTCTTCAGCCGTATTATTGTAAAGTGTATGTGTCACTTTGTGAAACAGTCAGATGTATTGAAGGGGAAACAAGGTTGGGTATGAGTGAAGTATCTACACAAGCAAGACCTTGATTTAGATATTTAGTTTATTTAGGACAGCTAGGGTACTAGGCAATTGTTTTACAAAGCTAAAGAAAAGAGAGGAATCTGGTCTTTTTTTTTTTCTCCCTTAACAATATGATTGGTTTTAAACTGAAAACTGTGGGGTTTTTCGTCCGTTATACCAGTCTTGTTGATAAGATGGTGCCAGATGTGTTTCTCTCAACTGATGGATCCATCACCAATATAATGCAAGAGTAAAACTGGTAATATAGAGGGAACATCTCCTGACATAGGAGGAGATTAAGATTTTCTTCCTCTTTTGTTTATTAAGCTTTTTTCTGTCTTGTTGATGAATATGCTATTGCTCATTCCCCACATGAATTCCTTTCGTTTCTGCTAAGCTGTCTTCAGGTTTACAAATAGCAACATTTTTTGCTCTCTTGAAATCAAAATAATTTATGTGCAGGGGTTTCTTGCAGCATCCCAACACATTAGATATTAATGTAATAATTATTGAATAGTAAAATATATAACTCTCATTAAGGAAAGACACAAATAAAGCACAGATCACATAACATCTCTCCAGTATGTGTGCCAACAGATATAAACTAATTTATTTGACTGCAAAATTCAAATGTTATGTAACACAACTGACCAATATGCAATGGATAACATTTAGAGATTTTCTTGCAAAACATGCCTAAAACTAAATCTGTCATAAAGAATCCCACCCACTGCAAAGCTCAGCTGTTTTCTACTTTTTTGTGAAGGCAGAAAGGAGGATTTGTAAGCTCTGTATTGTGAGCTTTGTCACAACATAATCTCTCTCAGATTTAAGTTTGTCAAAAACCAAATAAACGTACAGATATACATTATAAAACTGCATGATCTCATAGGAGGCAGAACCAAATTTTAATTCCTGTCTTGTACGTAGTGACACACGAGGATTTCAGGATCCACATGTAATCTCTGCAGCTCAGCAGCATGTCTGTAGGAATTTCTTCAGGTCAGAGAAGTAAGGGGTTCTGTTTAATCTCAGCTATCAAGCCCAGTTCATGGGACCTCTTTTTCTTCAGATTCCCGGTGGTATCATAGAACACTTTACATATACAGGTCTGCAGGTTAAATCCACCTTTCCAGTGAAGAGAATATGATAATGTCCTGATTGAGCCCTAATGAGAAAGCATCTTAAATTCTGTTTGAGCCTCTCCAGAAACCTTTGCAGTACAGCTGGCTCCAGGGCCAGTCTCATTACAACGTTGTTGTGAGGGGATGCGTTCCTGCGGTAAGTTCCAGGAAGCTGGGTTGGAGTACTGGGCTATATCGGTTGCTTCCCATCAGCAAACCATCACATGCTTGTCAACATTGGAGGGATGCTAAAAGTAGTGATTATAAGAGCATGCAACATAACGGGGTTTTTAAGTTCAGGAGCCCTGGCTATGTGGGATGTGAAGAAATGCTTATGTAAGGATGTGACAGCATCAGCAAGTCTTGCGCTGCAAATTGTTTCAGCTGGTTGTTAATTCAGGCTGCTCCCTCATGGCTAAAAAATAGAGGGGGGAATGTTTAATTAAAAAGGAGTGCATGTTACTTTACAAATATGGTATTTGGGACTTGGATCTGGAAAGCTGTGGGAGCAAAGGTGTTTCTGGGAGAGGTTTCTGCTTTTGTCATTCAAAGTCACTTTCACTGGGGCTAAGCAAGCTTAAAGGGTATCGGACCAAACTCCTTCCTGGATGGTGGAAGTTGGGGACTGGCTCAGCAATTCCCAGAAACTATCCATAGTGCCCCATTGTTGAGGAACATCTATTTCAGGGAGTTACTCATGGGCTTCTGGTCGGGAAACCAGCACTTGACAAGAACAATCTTTCCATCTGCTCCACTCAGTCTGTGTGTCTGGTAGTCCCTGCAGGAGAGCAAGTGAGTGATTTCCTAAATTGATCGAGTTCTTTGACCTGAATGAGTCAAGAAATAGACTCAAGTATGAGATAGGTGTTGCTTTTGTCTAATCTGGGCATCTTTTTGGTCAGGATTTGAATTCTTCTCACAACAAAATGGAGCAGTATAAGAGAATCCACACCAAAGCACAGACAATCATTTATGTTTTATAAATTAAATTATTCAAACAAGCACATCTGCCACGTACATCAGGGCACACTTTCTTTTGTGTAACTAATATGTCTACAATATTAGAAAATACCAATTGCTGTAGTGTCTAGGTATTATGGTCCTCAGTTTCAGATTCCATGAGGTAGCAGGAGATATGGACTTGATAGCTTTTCAACCCTGAGGTAGGTTTTGCACTAATGAAATGTTCCATTGCATTAAGAGTTGGCAAAAGCCCAAGACCAATAGTAGTCCTCTAGTAATATAAAATATAGTTCTGTGAGCAATGGACTTACAAGGCGTGATTCCCTTTAAATTTCAGATTGTGACTGGGTATTCTGATATCTAATAAAATACGTGCTTCAATTGAAACTTTTTTCCACAATTTGAACATCCATAACTTATCTTTCACATATGTATTTTCTGGTGTGTAGTAAGAGGTGAGACCATGTTGCAGCTTTCACCTCATATAGGGATACTTAGTAGGCTCTCGCTATTCCACCTGGCTGCCTACTTTCACAAAGCTTGTAGGAACTTAGTATCCTTGAGAGGCCTGTGATCCTGTCAAGTTTGATTGACACTGGCCAATATACTAAAAAGGTATGGAAAGGGGGCAGTCAGTCACCAGGCTGGTACATGCACACAAAGAAGACAGAATGATTACCTACACTGTGTTTCCTTGGGAACTCAAATAAAAAAAATGTACTTTGTTTTATTGCAAATCCAGTGACAAACATACTTTGATGATTCATATTGAAATCTATTCTCATTTTCTTGCCATGTGGTGTTTTTTTTCTTTCTTTCTGATATCTGGATAAAGCAAATGAATACCTTTTAAAAAAACTGTATAGCTGCTCCAAATCATTCCATTACTTCCTCTCTAGTTCTAATTGCTTTCCATGCATAGGAGACCCTGAATCTGAATAACCTAAGTCATACCCTGATTTTAGAAAACAAATTTTGGCTGTCTTGGCTGTTGGCATCGTAATTCAGCAAAGAGCATGGTCCCCAAGCGTTCCACTGCTGTGCATTTTCATACAAGTTTGCTTTCTGCAGAGCATTCGCAGGATAAGCACTTTGGCTTTTCTTGTTTACATGCTGTTTGCTGTATTTTCTCTTTGTTTACAATTCCAGCATATTTGAATCCTGATAGGTTAAATGGAGGGGAAGACTAGCATCAGCCATAGTGCTGCTGCCTGACCTATGCAGCACACGCATCTTGCTTTTGGAAAAGCCCAGTCATTTTTCACTAGCACTTTGAGGTACATTCAAATCTGCTTTGGCATCTGTCCAGCCCTGCATAATATCAAGCAGGGGACATCCTGTCTGAGAGAACAGATTGTTAGTTCAATTATATTCCTGAAATTGAGTTAAATTTCCATGAAATCTGCTTCAAATGTGAAGAACCCTAGGGGAATGGGGGCTTTTTTGTTTGTTTGACTTATATTATAGCAATCAGGCATAGTAAATGAGATGCATTGTATAAGCGCGTGTTCTGTGTGCTGTTTATGGCTGTTTATCTCATGTGTTTGATAACAGGGTGAAGTAAGTAAATTGATGGTGCTGCCATCTATAGACAAAAGAAAGTTGTTGTACTCAGCTTGAAAGGTGGAGGAGCTTGGACTTCTCTAAAATTTTGTTAATGATGTTATATTGTAACCAAAGAGAATATAGAAAAGCTCTAAGCTGCTTCTCGATATGATTAATGACAATTCCTCATTAATGGTGATGACATTTTATGTCACTGGCCTGGGTTTCCAAAGTCTGACACAGTAATTAAGCTTCAGTATCTTTGGGTCAGACTTGGTTACAAGCGCTGTCTCGGGACCATTGCTAATCTTACTGGAATGAGAAGTGTATTTTGCTAGTCAGGATCGTGTCTGGCATATTGAAAAGAATGGTAGCCTTCCTGTAACACATAGCATTTCAGTCCATTTTTTGGTAAAAGGACAGATGGTGCAATTTTTCTGGCAGAGATCCAAGCATCCATACGGTACAATAGTGTTCTGTATTAATTCCAATGTTGTTTCATTGAAAGATAACGTTCTGGTCAAATGCAAAACGTTCATGCTCAGTTTTATATTTTTACCTTTGTTTTTCTCTGCTAATTTTTATTTATTCTCAGAAGTATAAAAGCCATTTTTTCTATCTGCCAGTTTTATCTTGCCCCGAACACTGAATGTTTATTTTCCTCCTTGTCTCTCAAATTGCATACATATCTTAAGAAGTGAAAACTGGCTGTAACATACAGAGTTAGATTCTGCCATTCCACAACATACCAATAAGACACATTTTCAGATTGTCCCACTGATTTGCATCAGGTGAAGTTTCTATTTTATCGTGTAAAGGGTGATATAAACTCAGATTTTGGATTTTTAATGCTGTTTTGTTTAAACATCTACATGGCCACAGAATTAGTAAAGACTTCGGCTATTGCTGGAGTACTCTGTGTTGACTGGATGTTTGTTCTGCTTGTGCGTAAATGAATGCCACCTTTTTGCCTCTAGGAAACAAGGAACGTTGCCTATCATTGCCTGTGTTTTTTATTTCTTGTCAGCAATTTCTGTGTGAATTTTATACGGGGATAATAAAATAGTCCGAATAGCACATATTCCTAAATGATCTGCAAGCCATATTAAAGAGAAAAAGCGCAGCCATTACAGAGTGTTTCACAGACTAATCAGAATGAAAGAAATAAGGCATGTAAGCAACAGTAAATCACTGAATGACTTAATTAGGTTAGCATGATAAATAGATACTCAGCAAGATGGGAAAAACCCCTATATAATTATAGTGAAAAGTATTTGAAAGAAATTGCATGCAACCTGCCAGGAAGGCAAAAATTTGGGGTTCGTAAAAGATAGAGAGTTGCCATCTATGTATCACCGAAGACCAGACAAGCTAACACAGTCACATCACGGTTTTGACAATGGTCATAAAATACAAACCACTGTAGAACAGCACGAGCTTTTCAATAGCCACACTAAATCCACATAAAGCTTGCCTTTTCCTCTCCGGAGTCCTGGTAAGCTGAAGCATTAAAATTGGTTCAAATGCATATTTTCAAACTTTACATCAACAGATTTGACAGCATATGCTGACACCAGACCTCCAGCTCTACTCTGTTATGGGCATGAAGCTCAACAGATAACATACTAATAAATTAAAGGCAATGAAGGGCAAGACAAGCCTTGCTAAAATGATCAGGAACTTCTGCTAACATTTTTATTTCAAATAAGGAGAATTCGTGAATTTATACTCCAGTGGATGACAGGAGTTTTGGATTTCTTTCTTTTCCAAGCATGTACCAATAGACCATTGGTACATCTTTATTTGTCCTCTTGTATATGCAAAAAAGTGGCATTCAATTATTCGATGAGCAGATGATTTTTAATAGACAAAATGAATAACCATATACAAACAACTTTGCACTTAACTGGAAGAAAATTACTAAGTAAAATAGTGAATTTTACAGTGATTTTTAAAAACAGGAGCGTAGAAATCTGGCCATGTTTTTAAAGTCATTTATGTGTCTTGAGATACAGAATTAGAAGTCCGATGGGATTTTCAGTCGTTCTCTGAAAGGTGCTTAGCTATGTACTTTTGAAAATCCCATCCATACTTAGGCTTTTAAATACATTGTAAACTGTACTTCTACCAACTTTTCCTGATTCAGTCAGTCACAGTGACCAAATTTTCACTGAATCAGCAGTTCAGGGCCAAGCCTTGATAAACTGAAAAGCAGAAGGTTGGTGTCTTAGTTATATCAAAACTTTTTTACACAGCTCTGACAGCACAGAGCAGCTGTTAATGTTTTTTTCAATGAATTAGAGGACTTAAATTCAAAAAATACTTTCTAAGACTTGAGGCTTCATAGATATTTTAGGGCTTAAGCTAATGCTTACCTGAGTCTCTTAGATGTGCAGTCAATAGGGAAATGACAGAGTGGATGTGAGTTTAATCATCTATCAGGTGACTTGGATAGCCAAATGTGAAAAGGAGCACTCAGAAGAAAAATGTGCCTATTGCTCATTCCCTTGAGCTCTTTTGTCCAAAAGCTGATTCCTGGATGTCAATGAACTGTATAGTGCTAGGTGATAAAAATATTTAAAGGAGAGCTTAGACTAGTAAGTACTCTTGACTTTCTAAGGCATCAAAGCAAAACCAAAAGAGAAAAACATCAACTGTATTTGTCTGAGAAGTACCTCTAGCATTTTTCAGGGACTCTCTAAGCGTTAGTATTCCAAATGGCTCTGCAAATGCAGTTGCATGAGGCAGTGGAGATATAGGTGGCATGGGAACGTGACTAATTTAGTAGTAGCTTCTGCTCTGAACCTTGGGAGAAATCTTACTTTCTGGTTCCCATTTTAGTGGATGCTTTGTGGGTGGGCTTTAACTCATAACTTCCTAATGTAAAATGCTTGTATGATCCCAGCAAAGTAAAATCTCATAAACTAGAGACCTTCATCTGTCCTCATCCATCTGAGCGTCCTAACCAGTGGTTTGCAAAGCAAGACATTTCCTGCCAGATGTCCTTCTTGTCCCAGAAGCCTTTCCTTCCATTTACTTGTGTCCAGATTCGAGAAAAGGGTTTAATTTCCTAACCACCAGCCAAGACTATAGCCTGGTGGATAGGAAATGCTCAGAGGAGGTGGAGGATTAAATTCCCTCATGTGGAGTAGGAACAGGACCAGGGTTCCTGCTTCCCTGGTGCATGTTCTGCTCATGAAAACCTAGTCCTCAGAACCACCTTCTCTGTTTCCAGGGACAGCTACATTTTTTTACCAGCATGCAAAGGCTGTACTTTGTGCAGAGCTCGGTCACAACCTCTCAGTCTGTCTCTGTGCTAAGCGTGAGCTGAGCATGCCAACCAGGGTGCATCCCAGAGGGATCTGAAGCGTGCTATTTTCCATATCCCTAGATGTTTAGGAGACTGAGGGCATCTCCACATGTTGAGTGACCAAATGAACATGTTCTGTGGGAGTTGCACTGGTGTGATGTTGGACACTTAGAAAAAAATATTTTTCCAGAAAACACTGAGAGCTATGTCCTCTCACGTGCAAGTGTAAGATCTTTTTACGTGTACTCTTTTCAGTACTGAAGATGTGCTGGTGTTGTTCTGTATGCACCTAAATGCTACTTTGAGCCTTAAGGTTAACTCTTCCCAGATTTGCTAGTAACTTGTTGCTTGACCATATGTAAACCTATTTGGCTAAGTTTGACCTTGGAGAGCATTTCTTTGTGCCTTTGTTTGCACTCGTATCATCTCCAGTGTGGGTCAGGACTGCCTTTTATCGTATAGAGCCAATGTCCAACTGAAATGGGCCTCTGGAATGCTACTGTGGCAGTAATAACAATAGTAAGCCTTGAATTTCCTGATTTTTCCCTTCTCCTTCCATCTGTGCTCAGATCCCTTTCTTCCCTGAGACTGTTACATATTATTTGTATCATGACTGTACTTAATTAAGATCTCCAGTCAGTTTGATCATGCTCATGCCCTTAAAAACATTACCCCAAAAGCCACATAGCAGAATTTTAAATATTCTTCTTCCTTGCCATCACCTAAGCATGAATCAGGAATATAGCGTATGAAGAGGAAATGGTAAGCCCTCCTTATGAAATGCATAGAGTTGGGTATTTTCTCAGGGGGGTTAACTTGTTTACAGTCACTACTTGTGGTACGCAAGCCTGAGAACCATTAGCCCAAGACAGTTTAAAAACTCACAGCTGAAAATGTACTGTGCAGTTTTTTATATTCATAGAAATGGAGGTACACAATTCTCCAGTTCAAATTTGTAACAGATTTTTTTTCAACCTATCTATGTACTCAGTCTCACTGACTGAATGGAGGGGCATCTGTAGATTTCAAAGCAAATTTTGGTACATCTGTAGCTGAAACTGTCTCAAGTTCCCATTGAATCAGATAATTCTTATCAGATATCCTTGAAGATGATAAGAGGATCAATGCTGTCAGCAAGTGCAAAGCAGCACAAAAATACAGTTCGGTGAAAAGCAGCTTCATTGTAATGCAAAAAACATCTCAGCGCCCCAGACATTCTGGGAGTGCGTGTGCAAGAGTTTGAGTGATTTGAATACAGGATTCCTGACACAATAATTTCTGCCACGCATGAGACCCAAAATGATTACTTGTCCCTGTAGGGTAAATGGACCTGCTCATCATGCAGGTCTTTGTAGAGATAATGTATACACCTGTTTGGAAGATTTAATAGTTGTGTTTGAAATACCAGGTCTGAAGCTCAAGGGTTAGGAGGGATGGTTAAGCTGTAAAATCACTTGGAAGCAGCTGATTTTAAGTTGCCATGGCAAAGGATTTTCAGACAATGAGAAGCTTTTACATTAATATCTTTGTAAGCCTTGTTGTGATAGAATTGTCTCTGTGAAGAGCAGTCTCTTTCTTGCTCCTGCTGACACACACACTGATAAAATCGTAAAGTAATTACATAGTGCTATAATGATTTTGGGGTTTCTTCTCAGAGGGTTTTGCCACTGGTTTGGAGATTCCATCTCTGGTAAATTTTATAATAGGGAACTGTATTATTCAACATTTTGTTATCAAAAAATTATCAAGATACCCCCTATGTTTGCAAAAAATACCAATGTATGGAAACGGCAGTGATTTTCAATTATGTTAGTCTATTAATTTTGAGCAATAGCTGAATAAAACCTATCTGCTCTGTATTTTTCTTTGTTTGATTGCCTTTTTTTTTTTTGCTTTGCCTTTTTTTACTTTGTGGCTGTCATGTCTTGAGTTTTTTGCAGCATATATTTTGCAAATAGGTTCTGTGATCCTCCTGTCTTCCTCCTCAGTAGCCAAAATACAGGTCTGAAAAAGTGTGTCCCATCTAAGATTAGACTGAGATAAGAAAAGAAGCTTATCAGTAGGGGCAAATTTGTGGAGAATTTTGCAGGGATTTATTCTGTTTCCCTTTTGGGAGGAGAGAGTGTAGTGTCCACTCTTCTCAAGACAGTTTGGGGTTGTCTTGGTTGTTGCTGGTTAGATTTAAGGTTGCTCTCCTTTCGACCGGGAGCAAAACCAGGGCCCATTTCGGTGGTCACTCGTGTGCAGATTGAATCTCAATGCAGGGAGGACTGAAGGCCAGTACTATTTGTGCTGTTTGTCTTTGCCAGCTGCCCAGGAGCTGACAGCTGATGCAAATGGTCCCGGTAGCACATTCTGTATGTCAGGAACGCTCGATATCTGCGCCTGTTCTCTGCCACCTCCCAGAGGCTAGCTGCAGTCTTGCGTGTTTTGGAGATAAGTTTTCTGAGATGCCACTTTTCCTGCCGGCTGCAGAGACAGTCAGGATGCAAAAGGGAAGTTTACAGGCCAAAAAAGGGCTTTGGGGAAGCAGCACTGAATCTCTAGCAGCACTGAATCTCCGACGTTCGTGCCCAGTGGCATTTTGTCATATTGAAATTTAGTGGGCTTCAGGACATAAAGTGAGGTGCATTTGTTCTGACACACTTTTAGTTAAGGTTTTTATCACATTCTTTTTAATTTAATTTTCACTTGACATTGACCATTCCTTGTTTGGGATTCTGCAGGTCTGGAAAGCTTTCAGATAGGGCTTTAATTGGAGGCTTTTCAATGTAATTATTAGTTTGTATTACATGGGAATGAAGCTGATTCTTTTAAGTTAGCACAGTATAAACGCTTAATGCACTCAGCTGCTATGCTAATGCACAGGACTGGGATCTGCATTACAATACATCATCTCCACTGTCTGTACTGCAACACAGACCGGCTATTTACTCCGTTTAGCGACAGCAGCAGCACACAAGTAATTGGGGCCTGACAATTCTCTGTGGGTATCATTAATTTAGTGCTAGATTTTAGTCCTAGGAGGTACCCAAATGCCATAACAACATACAAACATATTTAAACATAAACAGATTGATTGGATTACATAAATGGATCGATCACATTAATCTCAAATCCATATATTTTTAGATGTGTATTATTAGTTATGTGGAAACATGGAGCAAACTGAATGTGTATGGAAAAGAATGCTTTGTACAGCAGTACGAGCTGTTAGTTGTTAACTCTTTGAAATCAGTCAAAATATTTAAGCTGAGCAAAATAAATGATATAGGAAAGCTTTAGAGAGCGCTGAACTCATTCACAAGATTAATGATGTATTTGAAGGTCCCCAAAATAAAATAGCCCAAAGTTACAAAAATGGCAAAACTATGTTGAGAGAAGATTTAGTAATAAGTGGGGAAAAAAAAACAGATATGAAATTAAGGATGCTGAATAGTGGGTGGGGATAAGCTCATTTTATGTAACAAGATAATTTAGAAAGTGAAATACAAAAATAGATGGGAAACTAAGAAATAACCGCATTGCAGCTTTCGCATATTCACAGCTCTTCCAAAGAGCTTGAAGTCTGTAATTTAAAGCAGCAATGAGGAACTATTCACCTGGTGTGGGAGCACAGCAGGGCTTAAATTCTCCAATCTTTCTCCCATCATGCAACTGAAAATATGCTCAGGACACGACCAAAGGGCTGGTATCCCCTTCCTATCTGTGCAAGCGGTGGACTGAAAACATGTGGTCATAGGACGAATGTGCTTCTAGTCAGGCAAGCAGAGGAGCTCTGTAAGGCCGCAGGAAAACAAATAACAAGAAGGATGGCATGCAGCTCCTGCAGCCCTTGCCCCATTCCCTTCCCTCCTGGAAGACATGCAGAGAAGACCATGCAGTCCAGGCTGCTGAGCCATGGATTTCCTGGAGGGTTCAAGCCAGACACTCCCCAAACTGCTGAATGGCTTTCTAGCTTTCAGTTTGATTTTTATTCTGCAAAGCCACAGTCCTGTCTAAAGACCTTGGCTGGTTTGAGCTGCTATTGATCTGAGTATGCAAGATGGCCATTTATTCGGGGGAGGGAGTCCTTTGCCTTAGGGTAAGTTTAGATTTAAAATAACTATATCCTTTTAAGAGTAGATAGTGCGGCTACTTTTTGAAATTGTGTAAATTGGGTTTGCATTTTCCAGAGAAATCCGTTGCAGTCCTCTCTCTTTGAAATAGAAAAGCAATGGCAATTTCTGCTGAATTGATTCTCAGAGGTAGGAAGCTATGAATCACCCAGTAGTGGTAAAGGGCATCAGCCAAATGACTAAAAAATATTTTTCAAAAACTTTTCAGTTGGCCAAATGTCACTGAATCACACTAGATATATCTAAGGAAATTTGCACTGCCGGGATAGTGTTCTGGTCTGTTGTGGATACCTGAGAATATATACAACTTCACATAGGTAATAGGAACAATATTGTGAAGCTGATCATTTCACGATTTAAATGATTAATCACGTAATGTGTAAGATTTTTTGGAATATGTATATAGCAGCGTACCTGTTGTTGTTGTTGTAATAAGAATGGAAGTGAACGTAAATGAGTGGGTGTGGTACAAAAATAGTGCTAGAAGAACTGCAACTGGAATTCATAGTTATGACCAATGAAGACGTGAGCAGAGACGTGGGTTCCAGTTTGTTACGGTCAGTGCTTTGGTCATACAGCTATCTATGTAGTAAATAAAAACCTGTTAATACTGCTTTTCTATTACTATGCAAATCCCTTGTGTGGGTGTAATGCTCCTGCAGGACTGGTGCCGAACAGGTGTCATCCTCCCTCACTCCCACACTGTTTCCAAATCAGAATAATTTGTAGTTCTTATAACCAAGACACCCTGGAAGAAATGAATAAACATTCTCCCTGTACAATATTAAATTAGCATTCTGCATCATATATGGCCAGTCCTACAAGGCATGTGTATGGGATAACTATATGTATACATCGAATTAATAAACATGGATGCAGAGTTTTGTCAAGTATTGACAGTATTTCAACTTAAGAACTGGAAATTTCTGATTTAGGATAAAAAAAATGAAGACTATGACTATATTACCAGAGCACCGTAAGACTTATGTGAGATTTGTGTCATACTTTATAGTAATGTTTAGAAACCCAAAGTATGTCACTGGTCCATGCATGCTTGGGGCTTATGAGTTGGAGGAAAACAGTACCAAAAATCCCATCTATACCCATGTACTCGGTATCATACTGTACCATTATCCAACATTAAAAAAATGGTTCCACATGGTTGCCTCTTGTGTGATAAACAAAGGATTGGGTTGGAGGTAGGGAAAATGAAACTGCTCCATAGCTCAGTGTATTATTAGGTTTGTACTGGAAACCTACTCTTTCTCTGAGCAACGGTAACTTGCATCTGGTAGAAACTTGCACTGTGGCTGATTTCAGGTATTTATAGGGATACTAAGAAAACCATTGCCTATTGCCAGTAATTGCAAATGCTTTCTCATCTATTTTGGCTAGGTGGCATGCTTTATGAAAATTTTGCAACCCATTTTTGTAATGCTTTTTGCATGTTTTCCTCCTTTTCTCATTTTTATGGCTTCTCCAATAATGATGCCAGTTTATACGCAATTCAATTATTTTCGATGAATCCTATTTTTATAACTTTACAAATTATCTTGTGAATGAAAGAATAAAACAAAATTTTTACATAAAAATACTTTGATTTTGAAGAACTTTATATCCACCTTTTATAGTGCTAGTTTAATATACCCCACCCTACAGTACCATCACAGAATTGGAAGAGTGACAAATACCATTATCATGTTTATTTTGTTTTCATGGCATGTGTGAAAGAAATGTGTTACTTTTTATCTGATACACTTCAATGGCATTCTCCTGACTTAGGCAGACAATATTTTTATTATTTTGTTGGTATAAAGGGTGTTTAGTACCAAAATTCTGAAATATTCTTTGGCTGTTCTCCTTTTACAACTGATTCTTATTCTCAGAGAGTGATTTATGGCCAGTTTGAAATATGGATATTGCATACCCAACTTGGATTAAGTTAAACATAACTCTGAGAGCTGCTAATGAACATCTTTGTTCAAGAATGCAAAATAAAAACATCTTGTCTTCCGTATACAAAAAACCAAAATCTGCAATGCAATAGTAGTTGACATTATCCTGACAGTTTAGCTTATAATTCTTCAATACAGCAATCATGTTGTTACTGTTTATTTGTGCACAGTAGTCTTGGTCATGGATCAGGCTCCAACTCAGTTAGACTGTGTAAAGAGACAGTTTATGATGGTAAACTAGCAGTGTTGTGAATACTAGCCTCCAGCTGTGAGTAAATTCTGACTTTTATGTCATGTAAATATTGCCATGCTAGTTCAAGTATCAATCAGGTGAAAAAAGGCAGTATGAATTTTCGGGTTTGGTTTAAAGGAAGAGAATTGCTTATCTCAAATTTGTCCTTTCTACCTACCTGTTTCACTTGTCGTAGAGTGCTGCTAATTACTAGATTTTATTTATTCCACCACTGAAGAAAAAATTGCATATTGTTGAATATTTTCAGAGAAATTATCTAAACTGGTATTCTGATTGTAGCTTGTGAGATGGAAGAGAAAAGGTGTAAACATATAACATTCATAGTTTTAGGCTGTATTTGTATTGCTGGCTGTTTGGGGCAGGGATTATCTCTTATTCTGTTTGTACATGCATAGAAAATGAAACCTATTGAAAGAAACCTAATGAAAAAGACATTTCTGTATACGAATGACTAATGGTAAAATATATGCAATCCCTTTCTAGAATTGTATTGGTCTCAAAATGAGCCTCCAAGCAAATTTCTGAACATCAATTTGAACAGAGCATTGTTCCAGCTAATCCTATGCTGCAAAAGAAGAATTTTGAAAACAAGGGAAAAACATTTCTCCTAGTCCTGTGTAAGGAAAACTTGAGAGCTTGGTGCTAGTAATTTGAAAAGGAAAAAAAAATAGAAAAAGGCAAAACCCACAGGTCATTAGTTCTAACATGTATATCAAGAAGATGGCCAACAGCTAAAACGAGCTCTTTTCATTATTTTCTATACATTGGTAAGATTTCCAAGAGAAGAGAAAGACTTCCTCTTTTAGAATTATTGCAATCTTTACTTAACCTCCGAGTATGGAGAATAAGAATTTCATATTATTACGTGACTAAGAGAAATTAGATTAGGAAATAGCTGAAGATTCTTTTTGTCCAGGCTGCTCTGCTTGTTGTGCCAAGCAGATCCTAGACTGCCCGCCTGGCAGTGCAAAATATGTTAGAATATGGACGGCAACAACCTGAGCCTACGTATGGCAGCTAAGCTGAAGCTGGGGGCAGGGCAGTAGAGCACAAGAACAACTGAGATGACAACAGTCTTTGGACTAATGTGCTCTGGCGTTGAGAACCCTCATGAACTAACGACTATTTTAACCATTCCAAAAATATTATCATACTCTGCCTCACTTAAGCATTTGAAATGGCTATGAAAATGCTCATTTTGCTGTAACCAACATATTACGGAAGTGTAGAAAACATCCACTAATATTTTTTTCTTTGTTTCTGCTGAAGGCAAGGGCTCTTTTGAATATTATGATAAAGTTCAATTTCAGCATCCTTAATTGTTGAAGAGAAATGAAACAATGTTCATAGAACATATTTTATTAATTTAGCATTTTATGATCATAGTTGTATAAGCATTATTTCTGATAGATTATGTGCGAAGAAAATTAGGACTCTATGAAATTCAGTCAGTAATATATTAGCAGATTCCCTTACAAAAACAAGATGCCATAAAATTTAAAAAAAATGCCTACAACAGTAAACCGAGGCAGAGTGCCTTTCTCTATGGGTTTGCAGTATATCTTACATACTGAAGGAGATATATACCATATATTTTATCCTTTTGGAAACTGGTTCTGACTTTAGACCTACACAGCCTTCTTACGGACTTGAAGCTGATTCTGTAAGGGTCTGAAAAGCGTATGCAGCATCTGTCACGCTTAATATGCATGAGCAGTAGATCGCAAAAAAGAGGTTACAGTCTCAACAGTAAATGACTTCCCTGGTGCAAGATAAGGTAGGGTTTTCAGATGCCAGAAGGGGACACGGACTATCCTCCTCAAGAGAGAAAGAAAGAAGGAACAAGTGAAAAGTTATTCACATATAAATGAAGACAGTACATTCCTAACATATATTTTGTTGATGTTTAGACTTGAACAAGACAAATTCTTGTGAGGGAAAATACAGTTTTCATCTCTCCTCAATCCTTAAATTGAACTTCAGATTGCAAGATGGAAAAATCATTATTAGGGAATTGGTCTAGGGACGAGCATGAACCTGATTTTCTAGTTCAACAAAAGACTTGTTCAATCATGTAGCTGTGTGTGAAAGATGATGTAGAGTGCTACCAGACTGTAAAGGCATGGCTCTATACTCATTCAGCACAGATGTAAATAATTTAGCAAGATGCAAAGCAGTGAGACCAGGTCTAAAAAAAAAGGTAATCCCATTATTTTGAACAACCAGGTGTGTCATGTCGCTTGTTCGAGGAGCGTTCCTGATATTTTAAATGTTGGATGGAGTGTTTAAGGTCAACTTTCCAAGTTTCAGCAAGTATGCCTTTTCACTTGCTGGTCTTGACATGTCTAGTGGACCTGACTATTGATCTGAATTGAAACAGGCAGACTGATTCAAAAATAAGTTGAGATGTCACTAGGGCGTTTATCAAAGAGGAAAATATTATCATTGGTTTTGCTTAGATTAGGAAGCTGAGAGCAGAGAAAATAAACAGGCAACAAAAAAAAATTATAGGAAAAAAGGCAAAGCGTGTCAGAATTATCCTAATGCAGCAGGTAGTTGTTCTAGTCTGGTGGATATACTGTGCTACAATATCTGAAGCAGTGCCCCTGTTGTGATTCATTATTACTATATAGCACTATTGGAATTAATAATAATGAAAGACAATCATAAACTGATGATAGAAATTGTGGTGTTCCTACATGGATTTATAGCTAAGTGGCTAAATAACTGTTTTTGTGGCGATAATTCCATTATAAAGAAAACAAAGGTAACCTTTACAGATAAGTAGTTACATAATTTAGTCTGGTAGGGCATTATTGGCCTAATTCTCCGCTTATCTCAACAGATAAAATTTCACCAGCGATGACGGTGTTGTGTCCATTTATTCTAGCGGGGAGCTGTGCGCAGTTTTAAATTATCTGATGTTGTCTGAAGTGCCTCCTTGTCTTTGCTTTGTTAGAATCAGTTGCTCACCGTTTTCTCGCTGGGGTTGCTTCAAAGGCAGCTTTGGGCAGCACAATTGGTTTTTGTGGCACGGGGACTGAGCCTGGGATCGGGACCTAGCGGGGTGCTGGCTAGCATCTAAATATGTAACACAATGTGGTCCTTATTCTTCTTTTGCGGGGGAGCGCCACATAATTTTCACTGATCAGCGGTCTTGTCTATTGAGCACTAGCTGGGGAATTGTGTTTCCATGACCATAAATGCTATAATTGTGCCTGCCTTTACTTTATGCGTGTCACGCAGAGCCGTTAGTCAAACAAAAATCCCACTGACTCACCTCCTGCGCACTGCCCGTGTGCTTGCTCTGCCATAACTCGGCAGTCTGCAACCGACTCGGCCAATTCTTGTTTCTCAGTTTATCTAAGTTTTCGGATGCAGCATTTTTAATTGCCATTAAATCCAATCTGGGATGCCTTGTTTGTGCAAAACACAGAGTCACTTTATCATGCCAGAGGAGGACTATCAAACACTGCCTGTGGAAAGGAAATTTTTATTTCCATTATAGAGCACCACACAGATAGAGAGAACCTTTCCAGTTTTTCTCCTGATTATATTTTTGAAAAAATTACTGCAATCAACAGATGAAAGAGAGAAGATACCTTCTTTAAACAAAGCTGAATATATTCAGTACTGTCATTGTACCAAACTGAACCTGTGGTGACGTGAGTAGCTTGTAATAGCTGTGAATACTTCTATGAGGTGTTACTTTATGTCATGTAGCTCGACTATTTTGAGTAGCTCGGTTTTTGAGTTTACTGGATTTCTTTAAGTTCTATCAAAGCGCCCCAGAGCAATGAGGGTGGTTGATAATATAATTAGTAAGAGAGTCATCCCACGAGATTTCGTGTGAAGCCAACTTAAAGACAGAGAATATGAGCTAACAGACCAGCCTGAAGTCTGTAAATCTGGTTTGGTGTCTTTCTAAAAGAACATCTTTAGCTTGGCCAGAAGATACTATCTTGATGAAGTAATCATTTGGTGAAATAGTGCACATGTATGCTAAAGATCAGACTGACTGGTCACAGTGTTCCCACTTTCCTTTCACATGTACAAATAAAATTCAATGAAAAATAAACAACAAAGGAGCTTGTCCACTGAATTCTGGAAGGAAATGTCTTGATCCAGGTTGCAGTCATGGGCAACCATCCGTGCAAGTCAGATGTCCTGTGCTATGAATCGAGGCAATAAAATGATGATCTGGATATTTACTGCTCTCTCAAAGTCTCTTTGAGAGATGGATCCAATTTTATAGAGCACAAAATACACAGATATGAGATAGTTACCTTCTACAGTCAGGATATAAAGAGAAAGCAGGAGAAATGTGCTTAAGGTGATCCAAGTCTTTAATCCGTGTTAACAAACTGGGGCAAGAAACCTGGTGTTTGTAATTGAGCATGATAAAATGCAGAGGTCCCATGAGTGCGGCACGTCAGGATGAGGGATACCAGACTAGTCAGGAATCTTTAGGGTAATAGTTAAACTGTAGACAGAGCCTTTTTTCCCCCTTATCTCCCTTTCTAAGCAGCAGAGCAAGACAGATTCTTTCCGAGTGATTCAGAGGAAGAGGATAACTCAGGTGCTGCTCTCCTCGTGACTGTGTGAGACCAGCTGCCTGAGGAGCCACCCGTCATGCACCATGACTCGGTGCTCTCTTGTATCCATTCCTCTTGCTTGCCACCCTTCTTTCACGCTTGCCAGAGCTCAAAATTTGATTTTCGACAAAACTAAAGCAAAATAAACAGGCACCATCTGAGAATTATGTGGAATTTGCTGTGGAGACTGCAGGGAGGGTTTTTTGTGTCCAGCACTTCAAAACCCTACTTTTGTCTGATTAGTCTTCTAAATTGCATTATTTTCTCCCCAGGAGAAACCTAAATAATAATTGAGAAAGGAGCTTTCTATCACACTTAAAGCCGGAAGAGGGCTATAGTGATAAATCTTCTCCCAACAGTAAAAACAGTGTAACACAGACTACAGTAGTTAGTGAAATATTTATGAAAACGGTGAGAACACCTGTGTAGGTGAGTTCATGCTGACCTGCTAGAGAGTCAGCCAGTACAGTTCTGGCTGGTTTTCCACGTCTGTTTGGATGTTTTGCTCAGGTCAGTATGTTAGTGATGCCACCATCCTAGTTCCAAGGAGGACAGTAACAAGAATTTTCTGAAGATTTTATTTTGACTGATTCTGACTTCACTCAGTTCTGAAAATTTCCTGGGAGGAATATCAGGCAAAACTACAAGTAAAAGGCCTTCCCAACGATGCTTTTAAAGCTTTTATCACTGCATGTTGACAATGGTTGAAATGGGAACTAAGACAGAAAAGATGTAAGAAAAAAGGTCACAGGTGGCTCAGTTTTAGAGCATGCTGTTGGTAAGTAGAGGAGAGTAGTGATATTGCCAAACCCGGGTTCCCAAATTTTTGCTCTTGGCTTAAAAATAAATGGATTTTAAGTAGTAATAAATAAATTATTCCTGATTTGAAGCTTTGGATTCTATGCTTTCAGACTTCTATTTCTAGCCATGAGGGTTAGAGAAGTTATTTTTTATTTGAAATGCAAGCTGAGAATCTCTCATGATAACATAATGCCGAGAAACTAAGGTTTCAAGAAATACTCTATCTCAGGGACTGTGATAAAACCACAGGAGTTGGCAGCGGTGAATATTCTTCAAGTTTACATACAGTTGATTTTGCAGTCTCACTTCTGTAATGATACAGTACTTACAGGAGCTGGTTGCTGGCTTGAATATCAATGCCAGAGTTCTTCAGTGGGTTGTCTCTGGCTAACCCCAAGAATCATAAGCAAGTAGAAAGATTTTAAAAATACATTTTTATATACGTAGAAGTTACAAATTTATATATAAAAGTATAGAATTCTATATGATTGTTTTGCAGAGTTCTTGGCACCTTGTTTGGGGCAGTACTCCAGTGTTTAATATCAGCCTTTACCTCTGAATTTCTAATCTGTGAATGCCACGATGCACAGGCAGTTGCAAGAGGCTGTCAGGAGAAAAAGATTCTGCCTACATTTTGCTGGAAACCTGTAACATTAAGATCAGTTGCATCTTGGATAGAGACCCTCAGGACAAAATACTAACTTTCACTCTCATTGACGCAACAATTTTTTAAATTGCCTTTGCCTTCTGATATATATTTTTTTAAATAAAAGACCTTATCATTGAAGGCAGCTAAAACTCTCCCAAAGCAACTTTCATCCTGCTGTATAAAGTGATTTAGAACATCCAAAACTTTTGGACTATTGTAGCAATGTAGTAGAAAATAGGTTGTTATTTAAAGTGCCCCCAACAATTTTTCCCTAAAATGTGTTAGGTTTCTGGATAATAATAACAACGTTTTTGAAGTTAGACTGCTTGCTTTCCTTCACTTAGGAGATCAGCCATTTTTCAAAGCAAAGAAGTTTTAGCTAAAAGTTTCTAAGGTACCTAATACTGTATTCTGGCCCAGTCGATAACTGCAAATGATAAAAGGTTTTCTCTCAGCCTTTGTGCTCTCTGGCTGCATTAGAAACTGAACGAAGATATATGAGATGACACAGCAGGCTTTTTAATCCTTTAGAAATGGTTGGCAAAGTCACCTCTTTACTTACAAAAAGTAAAACATATAAAGTTGGGGTATATGGGTATTTTTTTAAATAAATGTCAAATCTTTTTGTAATCTACTGTATTTTCACAGTCTGGGGTTGGGTGAAGGACAATACTTTAACATACCGCGACATGTTTATGGCAAGTTCAAAAGTTTATGAAACAAAGGCACTGATAATTCCAGGAGAAGCAGGAAAATACAAAGCCTTTGAAAAGCTTCTGTGGGTTTTGCTTACAGCCCTGTCTGGAATTTGCTGGGGTTAGAATGAGAGGGATGATATGAAAAATAAATCTGAAATGCGGCAGTGCAGCGCATAACGTGTTGTAGGCAAATTTATATAACAGAGCTCACTTTAAACCTTTAAAGGCATTTTAAGCTTTTATTTTGTGAAAATCTAACCGAGATACCGAATGTGTGCCAGGAAGACTCAGAGTTTATATTCTACGTGATTTGAGGAAAAGTTAATTGCAGAAAATTGTAGCAGTATGAAAGCTATATTTTTCACATCTTTTCACTGTTTTTCTTTGCAATCTGCAACTTTTGCTGCAAACATTGTGTTACTCCTTAGACACTAACTCTTAATTGAACAATACTTCTCTATAGGTGAGCAATATCTATGACAAAATATGTAGTAACTGTCTTGCGAAGGAAAATCTAGTGAACTTAATGCAAAGTTGGGTCTTCTGGAAATACTCTGCCCTGCTTGTCTCTTTTCAATCAATAGTATAGATACAAGTCCCATAACTTGGAATGGAAGGGAACAGGGCTTCAAGCCCCACCGTTCCCTACTCCCCTTAAATTCCCGCCCAGTACACCAGCTTTTCTTATCAGCCACAAACATGATTGAGAAAACAGGATGCAGCCTCTTTGTTGACTCCAGCTAAAAAATTAAAATGAACTCAAATTAGCAGCAAGATGGTTGTAGGCTGAGTTACCCAGTTGCATCTTCTGGGTGCCACCACATTGCCTTTCAGAGTGAAGCAGTCTGAATTTAGCTTTAACCAGAGGCTCTCCCAGGCCCCTGGGTGGAATCCAGTTTCCAGGCTCCCACTGGTGATGAGTGCTTAATGGTGTGACATCCTATGAAAATACGTTTCTGACCTACCACTGGTTCATGTCACGACCTGCGATCTTCTGGTTTTCCTTCCTTTGATTTTGGGGATGGATAGGAGTATCTTGATGCAATTTCAGCTGTATTATACACGGTTTTTGTCTGCTAATGTTCATATAGTTTGTGGATATTTGAATATTTAAGACTGGCTTTCAGAAAATCAACATCCTTGGAGCTGACAACAGCATGCAACTACAACGCCTTAGCAAGAAAGGAGGAAAAATAACAATGGAATCAGTATGCTAGAGGGTGAGCACTGTATAATTAGGAAACTGAAGCTTTATTCTTGTCTCAAAAGCTATAGAAAGCCATGACTACCATCCTATTTCCACATTCCCTCAGCCATTGCTTATTTTTATACCGAGACAGCATGCTGGTTGACAGAATCCTACTGATTTTCTTCCCCTGAACAAATACGAGACATACATACACTCTCCTTTTTTATTGTTAGTCTACCACCTTCCACAAACCACCTCTCCTCTCAGAAGAGGTGGCGATATTTCCATGGGCAAAATATGATTTCTGCCACTATCTTTACAACCCTTTGAATTAAATTCCGTGGGGAAACTACCCCATTCATTTTGTCTGTGTGAGACAAGGGATGCCACGGGAGCCTAATGGCTGTGGGTTAGAAAAACGTGTGGATATGACGGTTCCCTACCCACTGCAACCAAAGACAACCATCACAAGTGACATGCAAGGTTACTAAGGCTGAAATACTGTTGTTGCTCAACAATGTATCCATCTGCCTATTTTTTTTTACTCTCTAGACTGTTTTCTTTCTGTGAAATAACAGATGCTAAAAAAAAAAACTCATCTGGATTTCAGAATAGAAACCCAAAGTGTTCAATGTGTTGTACCTCGATTTTGTTAAGCATACTGACATGCAGTGGGGTGCGTACTCGTGCGATGGGAGAGGTGGTGGAATGGTTGCACTGAGGACTGCTGTGGAGCAGGAGGGGATATGGCACATCGCCACATGTGTGGGGCTGGTGCGTGGATCCAGGCACCAAACCCCAGCGGTCCTTCCTCTCTGTTGGGATGGCATCTGGAGCGCCTGCATCTTGTGAGCATCCACCATCTCACAGCATCTGCAATGCTGGGAGTAGAGCCGGAGAGCTTTCACAGGACAGTTTGTTACGCTGAGTTTGGACTCCCAAATGCAAAAGGAGTAAGGATTTCCCACACTTTACAGGCTACTCACTGATGTGCCTTGCAGATCTGGCCCTCATTCATGCACAGCAGATACAAAACCTATAGATTTCAATCACATCTACATGGAATTGCATCCTTTCACCAATGGCATAATGGATTAGTTGTCTTACAGACCCTCTCTAATAAAGATTGCTCAAAATACATCCATGCACATACACGGAAGTGTTATACCAAGCCCTGTGTTCTGCCTCCGCACACAAAGAGCCGAATCATAACAAAGCTTGTACTTCAGGTGCGATTTCCTATGGACTACAAAGCTGATCACCAGCGAAAGAGTGACTACATCTATGATTAGGGGAAATCTTGGTGGAAGGGCCAGATTGGCTGTAAACTGAAATTTATGTCAATAGAGTGAGAGCAATTTACACTGGCTCCACTGCAGTACAATGATGCCTTTCCAGCCAAAAAGAATGTGTTAAAAACATTTGAAGCTGATCATTGATACGTATCTTGGGATTATTTCACTCCGCAGCAAAAAAGAAATGTAAGGAACAGGGTTTGCTCATATCTGCAAATCTACTTTCGAGCTACACTTCAGTAGGAAGCACGATGAAAGTAAAAACAGATAAAGAAGCAGTCAGTCCTACTGCTTAGGATTTTTTTTTAATTATTATTTATTTTGTTTCCTCAATCACTTTGCTTTACTCATTTGGCTGGAAGGCAAACGCGTTCCCTGTTGATTTATCTCCGCTCAGCCAGGGGCTTTTGCTACTCGTTTGATTCCTAATATGGTAGCGACAGCAGATTTTGTCTGACTTCCAGAGGGCTCCTCTCAGCTTCTGGAATGCAGCGGGGAAAGAGTCCTGCAGAGACCAACAAAGACAGTTGTTGCACTAAGACTAATAAAGACCAGAAAATGGGCTTCCCCACATGCGCTGAAATTCCTGCTTTCACTACTCTCTAAATCACGCTTTTGTCTTACTTTACGGTAAGGCTACGAATTGTTTCCCATTACCCAGATGAATGGTCTTTCTTGATCACATCAGAAAACATATTTTTCAATAAGTTTGGAAAACACCTATTCCATCACAACAAAGTTTTTATTATACTAGTGTATGGCTTGAAAGCATGCTTTCGCAGTATCAGTGGATTAATTATAGCATAGAGGAACAATATGTTATGGGAATCGAAAAAAACTTAGGATTTCCCCTTTTATTTTATTTTTCTTACCTATTTGATTCAACACACTCAACTTTTCAGTGCTCTGAAATATCTGCTGTCCATTATGGAAGGAAACTGATTTTCCTTTTTTTTTTTTTTTCCTTTTAATAAAGTGTTCTTCAGGTAATAGGCTGTCAAACTCACCAAATCTAGAAATGGCCTTTGCTGGTGACATACCAAAATCCAAAGGATTAAATTCCTCCACCAAACAGGGTCTCTGAAAGGTTAATATGGAGTTGGAAATTAATTTCGTTCCAAATACAGAACAATAGTGTGCAGTGACATGACTTTGTGATAAGCATTTGTTAAAGCTAAATCCTCCCTAAGCCCTGCAATTGTTTTCCTTTGTGCTAATGGCAAGCTAACCGGAGGCGCTCCCTCTCTCTCTCCCGAGGGTATCAGAAAGGCAAGTTCATTGTTTGCTAAATCTGATGCTTTTTTAATTAAAGCCTCAGTTTTCCTTGGGTCATTCTTTTTAACATTTGTGATCTTCATTTCTGACAGGAGAATTTTTTGCCTTTCTGGAATCCACAAATTTAATATAATTGCTTGCTGATTGCCATTACCGGCATGTACACTAAACAAAAAGAATTTAAATTATTTCTTATTGTTGTTGAGTGGCTGTCTTGACTTTCATTGTTCACAGGCAAAAAAAAGAGGCCTATTGTCACCTAGGTATCAACTAACGCAGAAAAATGTTAAACAGGAGTTTCCAGAGGAAAGCTGAAGCCTGGGACTCCAGGGGAATTGATCGCTTCATGTTCTTACCAGTCATTTTTAACAGGAGTTAGGTGCCTTTGAAAATGGACCCATCTACAACTCCAAATACTTAATACCTTTGAAAACCTATTCTCAATTTGGCAAACATTGCTTTTCAAGCTTAGTTTCACTGAAATTACTTATATTGTCTATTATACACAGCAAGTACTGCCTTGGCTTGGAAGCGGTGTCATCCACCTTTCCTTTCCTTTACTTGGAATCTATTGATTCCAGATAAAATCACTTATCAATTTCACTCCTCTGTCATCCTCTTCCTCCTCCTCCTCATCTAATAATCACAAAGGTTATTATGCAGGCTTGTCTTTTCAAATACTTCTGTTTTCAACTCTGAAGAGCCAAAGTGTTTCTGAAATTCATATGTGCTTTTTGGATTCCTGGGTTATTTGATTTTATTACAGATATGATCCCTTGACTAGACTACATCAAGATCTTGTTTCAATGGAGTAGCATGCAGAAATATGCTGAGCTGCCCAGATTCAATCTGGTTTGTCAGTGAAGCGCAAGATCAGATTGCTCCATCACTTTTGTACCAAATTGGATATCTGCTATATAAATTTGTGGCAGGTATCCAAGCTGAAAACTATCATTTGGATTTCTGATAGGTTGTGTCGCGTTTGACTGCCTTTTAAGCTAAAGTGGTGTACAGTACATGGTGAACATGTCAGTCAAATATCTATTTGTGCCATTAAATGGCTGGGACAATTTGAAGAAGAATTTGGGCACATTGGGGCATGAGCTATTGGTCGTATTATCAGAAATACTTCCATCTTTCACCTAATGATGCCATTTGTCAAGTTGTCCGTCCTCTTGACTTATAGCAGGACTAATGTTCTTGGCAGCAGAGCGTTCTTACTGCAGATGCTGTTGGCCTTGAACACTTGTTCTGTAGTCTACCTTGAATGTTAGCCCTTAAATACCTTCTGGTCTTGTTCTTTTTTGTAACTTGTCTAGGGTAAACAAACAAGGTAAATTGTTTATTCTACCAAGGACTTCAGCACTTCCGTAACTCTTCAGTGGGCATAATCTAGATGTTACTCTTGTCTAAATAAAAATTTACCTTAAGTTTCAGGTCACTGCTTCTCCTTATGTGGAATCGACAGGAATGCGAGCAGGCATGCAGCCTCCCAGCCCTTCCTCTGCAAGTACCCGAGTTAAAAATCTGACCTTCAGGCTTTTCAAAACTATTTTTTTTGTGATACTGCAAAGTAGGTTTTCACTCAGCTGTCATTTTTGAAAAACAGATATAATTTAGCTGAACTCAGTTGAAACTGCTAATAAATTTAGTCTACGCTGTAACTTCTCGTGCCAAGATTGAGATGAAGATGTTGCCCATCCCAAGAAAATCTGCTTTTGATCTTCTTTTCCTTACTGTGGTTAAATTTAATCCAAAACAAAGACAGTCTTCCCAACAATATTGGGAAACACCATCCACAATGGCCCCTTCCACTCCCTGAGCAGATGCAGTTCTTGCCTTGCAGTATTCCAGGAGTCTTCTCCTCATCACCAGGAAGCACGTCAGCTGGGCTTGTCCTTAGCCTTTGCTCTGAGCAGAGAGTAGGGAAAGGTTTCATGTGCCCTCTGTGTCTAAACAGGCACAAATAAACAACTGTATCATGGCTTGCTTTAAGTTTCGTATATGGGATGGGTGGTGTATGTGTTGAGGCAGTAAAGACTTTGATCCTCTGAATCACACTAAAATTAGGTGCCACAAATAGCCTATATGAATACCCAAAATACTTTCCAAAATCCTGCTTAACAGACACTGGATGTTTTGGGAAGCAGGAGAGAGGGGGAGAAAGAGAGCTGTTAAGTATTTTCTCCAAGTAATTCTGAATGCATGTTTTGTAGGCTAAAAGCAAGACTGCAATCATGTAGCTCCCTCCTTCCACGTAAGCTCAAATCTAACAGAAAAATAATGAAAACAGAATGAGAACTGATATTTATATCAATATAAACTTCTCAGTTAGAAAAAGTACTACGAGTATTATTTCAAATTGAGGCTGAAAACTGGCTGCTGATGGACTCTCCTCATATGCAGCCACTGATGAATGAAATGTAGTTTGAAAGTCTTGATATGCTCTTAAAATAAATATCAACCTTGATAAAGCATAACTAGGGTTGGTTTCTCAGCTGTGAAGAATTTGGATCAGGCTGCTTTACTGGTAGTTACTGATGTTGTAAGATTATTTTTTTTATTCCTTCTGTACTGCAGCATTCCTGCAGTATTAGCTCTCAGTGCTATTTCTAGTTTAATCATCTGAATCAAAAAACATCTCTTTCACGTTGTCTAAGACTGAAAGCTTACCTGAATGAGAAAACCAGTTTATAAAGTACAAGCAATAGGTTTTTATTAAAAACATCAGAATTATTTTGCAGTATATTGGTTTGCATTTTTCTGGTGACTCATTTATATGAGCTGAGGTAATTGGGTGTTTCCTACCCTTTCTATCATATGTAGATAAAACATCCAGCTGCTTAGTTTTTCTGGTTTTGCTATCCTCTGCTTCTCCTCCCAACTCACCTAACACTATTTTGGACTGCGAGGGTATGGAATACATGGTCATAACTGGGTTTGCTGCATTTGAAAAAAACTCTCACGTGTAAACAATATGATAGTTCAGTGGTTTTGATGTGAGGCAGCCTTTATCACTGCCTTTGTCTTCTTCTGAGTGTGTTGCTTCTAACCCTCTGTGGGAGAGGATGCAGATTACCCTTAAGCAGGGTATATTAGCTTTTTTCCATATAAAGACAATCACAACACAGTAGTACCATGCTGATGTGCAGTCAAGCTATAAAACCTTACTGTGGCAATGTTGACGTGAAGAGTCACGAAATGTATATTCTTGCTACAGTAAATTGCTAATACACTAGTTAGAACAAGTTTTGTTTTTAATAGAGTTTCTCTGTGTTTCAGGGTTAATTCCTTTGAATGAATACTGCCACTCACTTCGATGGGGTTTTCTTTATTACCCAGTAATACTGGAACTCCGATCTGTCCTCAATGCAGTTTGAGATTAGGACTTGTTTTGCCTCACAGCTGCCAGGTTTGGGACTTTGGGTTTTTGTGATGGGTGGGTTTTGGAGGGAGGAGGGGAGTAACCAAAAGAGGAATATGTTTGTTATCAGTCAGCAGTTTATGAAGGGGAAAAAAATGTGTCAGCTGTTTTCAGAGAAAGAAAATGGACATGGAAGGTTGCTCCCTACCGCACCGCAGTCTCCATAACATTTGTCCTAAGTAAAGGTGTCTCAGTGCTTGGTGATGGCAAAATATTCTTTTTGAATAGGTATCATCTATATTTCTTTCTGACTGACATTGCTTCCTTTCAGTCAGTTCTTTCTATGAGCACAGCCTTTCACTACATGAAAGAAATCCCCCTTTTTTGCTTTCTTCCAGTTATTTTTGGGTGTCTGTCCTCGCCCTTGTCTCTGTGTGGCACAGTAATTTTCCTCGGGACAGTCATCCCAGCTATTTAAGCCTGGAAGCACAGAGAAACATCGCCATGCAAATAGAAATTCTTGACGAAGCAAAATTTGTCAATCCCCCCGGGTTTCTTTCAGTCAAGTCCCCTAAAATCTTGATAGTCAAACCACCCAGCAGCATTACCTACTGGAATTCCTAAAGTAGGTGCCTTTCCACCATCATCCAGGACGCGGGCAAATAGCTATATGTAGTAAATATCCACAGGAGCAGAGGCCCAAAGATGATGATCACACAGGCAAGATGGGCGAGGGCACTCGAAAGGAGAATTGGCACCAGCCTTCGCTCCACTGAGTAATTGAAAGGAGCACAAAAAATACAATGTTCTTCTCAGCAGAGCAGACTGAGAACCTGTTTCTCAGATCTTATAATGTTGTCTCACTCTCTCGAGAGGTAGGAAATGTAGGTTCAGATCCCTTCAGCCAACGGAGAGGTCTGAAAAACGTTTCCTAAATCAGCAATTAGCAGTTTAACCTCTTGGCTATCAGCAAAAGAGAAAAAGCCAGTGTTTAATTGCTTTATTTTGTAAAACAAAATAGATAAACAAAAAACCCTAAGCTGGCACAGCTGTAGGGAAACAGTGGAGACCTGAAAAGGTGAAGTGTAGTTCCTCTCCATCACACTTTTTCCAGGTGTGTTGAGGCAGCTCTCCACCCAGGTCTCTGGCCCTTCCAAGCCCCAGCCTTTGCCACCTGATGCTCCTCATGTGCTCGCTTTTGCAGCCTGATTTTTGAATTGTGGCCTCCACTCGGCAGCATGTGCCTCAGAGTGAAGTAGGGCGGTTCTGCCTCCCTCCCCAGATATTGATACCCCTCTCTGCACGGCCTTGTTAGATAGCCAGCTCAGACCTGGAGGACTTCAAGGTACTCCCTAACAGTCCAGTGCGATACATCGTTATGTACCCAGCTCCTGTTGTTTTCTGCTAAAACATCCCACGTGGGATCCCCACCCTCTTTAACCTTGGGTTGGTTGGGTTTTTCTATATTATGTGCTTCTGCTTCTCGCTGCACTCTTCTGCCTGTCATTATTCCTCAGTCAATGTGTACTCCCCCCTTCCTCCTCCCCAGTTCACTTGAGGACAGTATTTTGAATCTCTCTAAGCCTCTGTGTATTATTTTCTGGTATTTTCAGTACCACCAATTTAATAAATATAAATTTAATTAATTTTTTTCTCTGTATCATCAAAAGGCATTACATAAATTCAAACTCAGCAGTCTGCTGGAATTTGCTGCCTGAAGTATTGCCAGTTTGCATTGGTTTCTGTCTGAATTCCTGTACTGGAGAGGCTGCCTGTATCAGCAGCCCCAATTAATACCTTTCCACCATTTGATGTTAATGCCTCCTCATCTTAGTTGCTATTTTATTCTTTCTATTTGTATACAAACATGACATATTACAATATGCTTTTTTATTTCTTTATTTGTTGTCTAAGATTGCAGGAGCTCTTCTCCAGTATGTTTAAGTTTTAAAATGCCATGCTGTCTTTCCCCCTCCTAACTACATTCAAGCTTCATGAGCAGTCAGTTCCTCCCCTTTTGGTGGAAATACAGGGGAGTGAGGTTTACTGCTTTGATGCTCGTAGTTTCCATGTAATCACATTTACAAAATGCTTGGTTTCCACAAGAGTATTCCGTGTTTACCCACAGCCAAAACTCAAGGTGCATTTTCCTGTTGGTTCAACCCACATTTCCTGCGCTTTATAAAACTATTTGGTTTGCCTGTGTGTAACTATGCTGAAATGAACTGCTTGAATGCAAGAGAGACAGATCAGCTGCCCTTGCTCTGGCAGTAAACTTAATCATAAGCTCATAAGCGCTAATTTGTGCTGGTTTTAAATAAGAGTTTTGGCTTCTTTTTTTTTTCGGTTTTCTGCTACTTTCCCCATCTGGCGCTGTAACATTTGTTGTTACGTTCCAGTTGGAAGCGCTGTGGGTGGAATTGCAGACTCAAGTGCTGGCTGAATAGCCCTTAGGCCACTGTGAACATTTCTGTTTCCACTGTCAGCTCTATGTGTTCAGCAACCTCAGTTTGGGATTCTCGGGTGAGGGAATCATCGGCTCGCTGTCAGTTTTACAGCACCTCCTTCTTCCCAAGGCGCTCTGGTTCTCTGAATTCAGCATTTCAGTAGCAACTTGATGTTCATCTAACTGCACAACAGTGAAGAGTTGTTATTTTGAGACTGCTTTGCTACATTCTCCATTTAACTTTTTTTGTTATGGGCAGGCTATCGTTAGTTCTTATAAATATCGACCCCTTCTTCCCCACTATAAATGGATTATTGGACTCCATTATTCCTATGAGAATCTGTCTAATGTTATTGAACATGAAATGACAAATGTTTTCATGTACAAATTACCCAGTCTTACAGCACCTTCTTTTAAAGATGCTGATGGAAATATGTCATCCAAAGTCATCTAACTTGTTACACTCTGACACATGAGCCAGAAAGGGCCTGATGGGCAGTGTACTCTGTGTGTGTGCACGCGCTGCATCTGGAGCAGTCCACCCACGGGGCATAGATAGACGTTAGTGAGTGTAAACGAGTCTTTTTAACTAAACTGTTTGCAGCTGTCAGGGCCATTCTGGCAGCCCATGTGGGCTGCTTGCAATGTCTCAACGCCATTCATGGCCAGTACGCTACTGGGTGGTGTTGGGAGAATCTCCTAGGCACACTGCTCAAGCCTCAGCCCGCTTATTGAAGTAATTTTAAAAAGTGTTTTGCTGGGGTCAGGACTGGCATACAGTCAGACACTATGCAGGAATCTACAGCAAATACTTTTGCTAGCCACCTTTCCCTTGTGTATTGATCAAGTACAGGCTACAGCTAAAGATTTGGCCCATAACCTCAGGTAATCTACAGCCCAGTGGGGTTATGGAAACTACGATGAGGTCCCAAGTAGCTAAATATGAACGGTAGCTGAGAACTAGACACTAAGCAGCAAATAAACTTTTAAAAAAAAAATCAACAATACTGTTTTCAAGGAAATGTGATAAGAAAAAACCCACAAACCCTGTATTTTATGCCTAGAGAATTGTTTCTAATGAGAATGTTTTCCAATATTTCGCTTGAGACATCAACTGCTTCTTAAAAATAATGTTCCAGCTTTAATTTGCTCATTTGTGGAGGAAGGTAGAAGGCCCGACAGCTTGTGTCAATGAATATAAACTATAACTTTTATGCAATCTAGAATGTACCATAGCACTTGTACTCCTTCTTAGTAATTGTACCTTATATTGTTTCTTCCCCAGATAACACATTTTCCCCCTCTGTCTTTCCTTCCCATTTGAAGCTTTCCATTCATCTGAAAAATACTAGTTTAGACAATCCAGGCACAATATCACTCTAAACTCATTATTTCGGAGACTTTAATTATCCCCTCTCATCCATACGTGAATAAACAGAAGAAAAAAAGTCAAGGCAGATTATCCATGGCCTGGATGCCACAGGCCTCATGTGAATCATCCCTCTCTCGGGAGAGAAGGGTTTATATGCCCACAGAGGGAGCATGTCCCATGATCCTTGGGAAGAATCAGCAAATCTGTGGGAACTCCCAGGGAAGTTCGTCCTGTTTTGCTCTGCTCTCCGAGCGCTGCTGCTTGCCATAGCACAGCCGTGGCAGCCGCTGCCATCGCTCTCTGAAGGCAGAAGCAAGTGTGCAGGTATTGCTGATGCTGTCCGCCTTCATCCCTGGCACAGTCTCTATCGAAAATAAAGTTGTTTGCTGTATAAAATTGCTGTTCTTCCTGCTGCCACTCCTGAAAGCCAAAAAAGCTTTGTCTGAAGGGTGTTTGCATGGAATAGGAAGAGGTTAAGGGTGCAATATTGAATCTAGCACGGCCTCTGCTCCGGTCTAAGGCTCCGGCTTGACCTTTCCTCGCCTTTCCACCCCCTTGCACTGTTGCAGGATGAGAGTGATTATGGCTTTTTAGCATGGAACTAACGATCCACCCTACAAGTCACCTCTGTCCTAACCGTGTTTTCAGAGCCATTTATAAGGCTGCATTTCCAAACCTGATTTTCTTCAGTTATTGGATCAATTGCCAAGCTCTTCAGGAATTTGTTCTGCATCCTGGAATGGAGACTCTACTGTCTGCTGACACCTTCGCTCTAAATGTCAGTGATGTGTGCCTTGGCACGGGTTTGGCATAAATTTTCTGCTGATGGGGAAAAAGCGTGCTAATTAGCACCCAGTTATCCCGAACATTTTGAAGACAAAAATACAGCTGGAGGCAATTCTGGCACCATATTTCTTCTCAGTTTCTACATTTGAGTTGAGAACATCTCCTTATTACAATGTTTTGTCATATGAAACTTTATTCAGCTGTATCTATGACTAGTTTGTTCTGGCTCAGTTTTTTTCTTATTAATCATGTTAGGCTTACTCGAGCCTTGTAGAGGGTTTTCTATGATCCCACTGCCAGAGCTGTGTGGGATTTTTTTCCTTAAACCTTTAGGCTCCCCCAACACGCGACTGTAATTGCACACCCAATCAAGTCCAGTGTTACCCCTGCAGCATTTTTCAAATTTGTCAACTTTCTAGGCACTTGCTTTTGGTATTTTGATTAGCTACGGAAGCCTTACAAATATTTATCAAAGATCGGCACCATCCTTACATTTGCGTTCAGAATAAACCATTGTAGTAAAACCATTCCAAGCTGAGTACTGTGTCGACACTTTTCTGCTGAATAACCATACAGTTGGAAATTTGTGTGCTGAATTCTCTCCTACCTAGGTGAAAAATGATTGTGCATTAATTGATCCCTATAAAAAATTTTTCATCTTAAAATCCACTGACAAGCAGTCATTCTCAAGTTCCACTTTTTTCTCAGATATTGTCATTAGCCACGATTTTCTTCTTTTGAGTTGTAGTATTTTCTTTCAGCTGTAAATTTGCTTTTTTATAACTTATAATAATGAAGTGCATCTTGCCTACAACACGATGATGATGAACTAGTCATTATTTCAAGAGGGTTCTAATTGTATATATATGCCTCATGGTCCAAATGACTCCAGAAGTCTTTACCTGCTATTACATACCATTTCAGTTATCCTTTATGTATTGGCATCTTACTGCTAACTTCAGGAAGACAAAATGTGTCAGCTAGTCCCCCAGTGCTTTTAAAGCTGTTCAGCTAGCCTCCCTTGAGACGTTGTTGTAAAATCTACAATGCACAATTAGTTATGAATTTTACAGCTTTTTAGCATTCATGGCTAGACCGTTAATGAGGGAATAAATAGCAGAATTTTATTTAATCCCACACATTGCTTAACAGGAATTAATAAGCAAGGGACACACAGCCATTCTGTCCCCTTTGGCAGAGGGACATCCATAGCGCTCTGGATGCAACATCCCTTCTTCCAGACAGATGGGCAAGGTCCATGTAATGTGGATCTAAATCCCTGTTTACTTGAAAGTAAGTAAGTTTCTCTGCAGGAGAAAACAGAGTGATGTTCACCTCTTTTAACTTGAAATTTCTTCAGTGTAACTGTTTACATGAAAGCGAATAGGCTGTCTTGTATCGGTGGAGAGAAATAAATATTTTGGGGTGCAATTCATTTGACCAAAGACAGATATTTACTCTGGAACGAGATAACTATCCAGAGTACATAAAGAGAAAAGCTTATTTATTTTCATTGGCGTCAGATGTAGACATTTGTACTTGGTCAAAAGAATTCTGCCCTTTATGCCCAGGCTATGCACTTAACAGACAATTTATCATTGCTGGGCTGTAATATCAGTTCTGTCGTCCTTACTAGTCTCACTTATTCAGTGAGACTATTTACATATTAAAGTATTACTCAGCATGAGTAATGGTGCCAGCGCTGAGGTTATGTTGCAAGTAGAGAGAAGAGATGTTTCCATTAGCGCTAAACCTTATCTCGGAAAAATCACTGGAGACTGGCACTTCCCAGAGGTTCTGCTTTCTTTTGATTATCCTCTCTTCTTCTAATAATTGACTCCGAGCAGTTCAGCTTCTGTTATTTGTGGAACAGAATTTGTCTTTTTCAGAGATATTGATTCATGCAGTTGCAAGAAAGTCTGTGCTTAGGTATCAGGTTGTCTGTTCAAGCAAGTAGATTACTGGAGAGCTGAGGGAGTTAGGGATAACGTCGTGGGATATGGGAGAGTGTAACTGAAGATAATGCAGTGGTGGAGGGGGTCATATATGAGATGAGATACAGAAGAATGAAGCGAGGGGAGAACTAGGTAATACCAGGATACTTCAAGAAATAGGAAGTGGAGGTACAATCTAATGAGGAGAAACTCAGTTAAAATCTCTAATGGTCCATCCACTTACTTGAGCTGGACACCCCGTTCTGATTTGCAGTGGTTTTGTGACGAGTAAACTGATTTAATACTTTCCTCTGAAACTAGAAAAGAAGGAACATGATTTCAGTTAGGTGATACTCAATTTGTAGTTGGTTTGGCATGACAATTTTACCCTTAGATGAAAAAAAAAACCGATATTGTATCATATGATATGTCCTGTTCTGTGCTCCATTTGGGACCTCTGCCACTGACAGTTCGGCACTACCATGGCAATCTGGTACCACTGGGATCTTTCCTACTAAAAACCTGGCATTTGACTGAGCCTAACTCAAATCCCCAGACAGACAAACACAAAAAGCTGATCAGAACATGAAAAAGAAACCGCAGAAACCCAGCTTCTGGGCCTTGTCCCATGGCCATGAGTTATTCGGGGTCAGATTTTGCTCTAATACCAGCATGAAGATAGAAAATCTAGAAAGTGAATAGAAGCAAATCACTTAAAGTGAATGTACACGTAGACGCATTCACGTACACTTGAATTCTAGGTTAAAAATATTTTTCTCCAGAATATGGAACGTTTATCAAGAAATGAATATATCTGCATTGCTATATAAATCTTTACTATACAGTTCCTTATGGGCGTATGAATAATCATCAAATCTGTGTATATTGTCTGTGCACAAGCACAGGTCAGTAAAGGATTGACTTATATTGACTGCATTTATTTTAATAGAATTCTTCAGTTCTAATCCCCTTAACAATAATGTATTACTGCACTGTTTAGCCTCCCAGCTCACTCTAGTTACTCAAATTGTATTTTAACAGCATCTTATCTCATTTCCAAGATACTCTACCACTGGCTCCTTGACTACTGAATGAACTTTCTATATTAGCTATACCTAAAACGTCATTTTGCATATCAAAAGAATCACGCATTCAGCATGGAGCCTCAGCAAAAGTAATAAGGTAGATGAGCTTTCCTGAAGTATCACCTAATGTTGAAGGAGTCCAGATTTACCTGTTTTCCACCTTCAAACCCTGTATGCAGTGATGTTGAACTCGATATTCAAAAAGAAATAGAACTCTGTTGGCTTTTTGCATTTCTGCTCTTCACATGATACTCCTTAATTCATACACTGTGCAGCCAAAAGGAACCCTTGCAATCCCCTGTCTAGCCTCGAGCGTAAACCTACCCAGATTTGATTTCTATTTGAACTTGAGTCTTTTGAGGGAGAAGGAATCTTAACCCTCTGTAACAGAGTTCACCACAAACACTGAGGAGCTACTCCAGCTGTTTCAGTAGTCTTACTACTAAAGTACGTGCCTATTTCTAAGTTAGAATTTGTCTAGTTCCTTCTCACAGCCATTGGACCTTATTATACCCTTGTCTGCTGGCTTGAAGAGTCCACTACCAAAATTATGCTCCCTTCACAGGTACTGTAGACTGTGATCAAGTCACTCCAGTAACTTAACTGTCCTGAACTCCTAGGTCTTCCACAGTAAAGCATATTGTGACTGTAGCAGAATGCAATTAGTCATCTCAGACACTCCAAGCATGAATTTCATAGCAGAGTCAGAAAGCATGGTTTGCTCATAGTGATAATATTTAATTTCAGTGTTAATTTGTCATTCTTCTTCTGTAGCCCCATCCTTTTCTCAGGAGGGAAAGGAGAAGCCCTTTCCTTTGATAGTTTGCATTCAGGCTCTCTTGATTTATGCCACAGAGGATTTGTGGCTGGCTGGTGCTTTGTATAGCTCCTACGAGCTCGCTAGAGGGAAGGCTTGCCTCGACCTACATCACAGTTCAGCTACCTAAAGCCAAAGGAGGTACCTACCCACATTTTGGTGTCAGTACCATACAGGTTGTTGAAAAGGATGAGCTTGAGATGCTTCAAATGGTGCTTCACGGTAGGCTTAAACAGAAAAATAACTGAGCTCAGCTCTCTGCTAATTAACGCCACCATGAAAGAAGAACTGCTAGTTCATTCTTTAAACAGGGATATGGCTCTTGTAACAGATTAAAGACTGATAGTGCTATTCTTTTAAGCAGGCAAAATTTCCGCTGACAGTATAACCACTGAGATGCCACTTCACGGCAGTAACATCCATGAGAGTTTTGCTTGCATGAGGAATACCTGATTAGGTACCAAATCTGTTCCTTAGCCACCAGAGGTCGTGCAAACTAACAATGGGAATTCAATAGAAAGTAGCAAAAACAATTCATAATTTAGACCGATACCGTGGCCTGCACCTTACTCTAGCTGCATGTAGCACTAAGGTAGAGGACTGGTACTAAAAGGCAAAGCCCCTTCCTGCCATGCAAGCTGTCCGTGCGCCAGACTCACGGACACCACGCTGTGCCAGCCGCAGCCCGCCGGGGAGGTCAGAGGACGGGAAAACCACGGTGCAGCTCCCCCCCGAGGAGCGATGTGAAGAGCTGCCGGGCAGTTGCAGAGCAGCCAGCCACCCTAGCCCTGTGCCCACCACGTGTGCATTCGGCAGCGCTCACGGCTCTTGGGAAAACCACCCCGCAGCCCCGTTGCCAAGAACTGTTGGCATTAAATAATGTTAAAGTAAAAACATTTCCAGGGTGGTTAATGAGCTGTGAAAAAAAGTTAGGTGGGAATTTACCCCTCCCTCGGAGTGTTAAGGAGATAATGCAATAAATGTTTTGTACCTTTTTCCATCCGGAATACTTTGCAAGCGTACAGGAGTTTTTCTGTAGTGGAGATTAGGGCTTTGTTTAAATACAAGCTGTTTGTTGCTGAAGGTTTTTCTTTTTTATCATTGAGTTGTAAATTTGCAGGATTAAAATCTGTAGATAACACACTGAACTACCCTTCTTAGCTCTACATCTTCTCTTGATTACTTAGATCCCTATGTGAAGATCCATCTGATGCAGAACGGTAAGAGGCTGAAGAAGAAAAAGACTACAATTAAAAAGAACACTCTGAATCCCTACTACAACGAGTCTTTCAGCTTTGAAGTACCATTCGAGCAAATTCAGGTAATGTCAAACAGTGTTTTGTCTTCCCTCTGCATTCCATTTCTCAGCCCTTATAAATATTTAACAGGAATCTTGTTAATTATCACATGTGCATGCCTTCATTAGCACCTAGGTGCCAGCCCTGTGCTACATTAGATGAGTGTGACTGCTTCAAGAGGGAAATGATAAAATGCGCAGTACTTACGAAGCTTTGATTCATCAGTGAGAAATGGATAACTGACATTTTCTGTTAACAGAAATGGATTCTGAAAAAAAAATCCACAGGGAGATAGTGAAGGAATGTGCCAGCAAAAAGAGTATAGGGATAAAAGAAAAGGCATATACAGCAATTTTCCCCAAATTATTTGAAATAATAAATTGGCATCATCAGTCACAATTGTGTTCCCTGTGCATTTATCAGTCCTGTTTGTTGAAAGTGCTGCAGCATCCCTTTTAAGTAAAACACAGAATTCAATCGTTTTTTTTTCAGTTCTTCACCACACCATGAAAACTTTTTTGGTGATTCCTATGCTCCGTGGAAAAAGACATTTGAGAATATCAGTACTGCGATGCCTGTTTACTTGGTGCCTCAGGGGAGCTCCAGCAGTCCACATGCTACTCCTGGAGAGTTCAGTGCCTAAAATTAGGGGCCTCAGAAGTCAGCACAGTGAGCTGGAAGTCACCTACATTAGCAGTGGAAAATACCAGGATGAGGCATCATGCCATTTTTTTCGGGGACTCAGTTACCTACCTTTGGGCTACTGGGAGGCAAATCACCTCTCACTCCTGAGCGTGAGATTTAATGTCTTCTGATGTTAACTAACCTTTTCTCACAAGAGAGAAGGTCATCTTAACCATCTCAGGACATCCAGTTCACTCCCCTCCCTAAGTGAATTTGAACCTATATCTTCAATGTCTTAAGTACTCTTGTCGCCTGTGCCTATGGCTTGTGTTGGGAGTGCAACATCATTTCTGCATAAATAATAAGTATATGATTGGCCTCAGAGCATAAGATCACCTGTTAGTTGGGTGCTTTGCTTGGAAAGGGAGAGGCTTTGATTTCTGGTCTGATCTAGGTAATGTAAACCACATAAAGATCGGTTGGTACCGGCCTCCTCCACTTCTGTTAAGCTTTTACCATTAGTGTTAAACCATTTTGTTCTTTTGCTCACTTGTTAGAGCATTCAGTGGCAGGGCAAGATGTATTGGTTTAAATACTCTCAGAAGAGAAAAGAACTGCATGTTGGCTTCCCACCCGCCCCGGGGAGCTCTGTGACCATGGAGATGTTAAGCAAGACTATAGCTTTTCTGGGTGGAGCTGAGTGTGGAAAGGGTGCTTACTTTCAGGGGCCCCCCCAGTTTGAGAGACCATAATTAAAACAGTCGGGGTGTACATCCTTTTGTGGCTTGTAAGAGAGGCCTAGGTAGGAATTAGGTGCCTTGCTACTATGAGGGTTTAAATAGCTTGGGCCAAATTTGGAGCCAGCAGACATTGCCAGGGAAAACTCCCAGGCAATAGGGACACACAGACATCTCTTGATTAGATGAGAGCATGGTACAGGTTTTGAGACTCTCTATCTTGGATTTTGATAGCAACTGTACTGGAGAGGAGCCCAGGAGCCAAGGCCTACATTTCAACTAAAGCTGTGTGCTTGGTTTTTATTGGCTTGGCACCAACAAAGATAATAAAACGAGACAAGGTGAGGCACGAGGAATAGTGACTCGGCTGCATGACTAGCCCGTTTAGGAGTTTCTTCATGCCCCGCAGCAGGTACGGGTGTCTGTGGACTCTAGGAATCAAAAAGTGGGAAATCCAGTGGGGCCTAATTCCCATTGATTTTAATGAAAGCTGGTGTGTGTGCTTGTGAAAAATCTCCTAACAAGCATCAAAGACCCAGAGGCAAAAAAAGATCAATCAAATCAAGCCTCTCTGGCAATTTAGGCAACGAATGTTTTGATTTCCAAATAGGGACAGGACTGAAGAACTGGATGGGCACCTCCAAGTTATCAGATCTGAGCTTTGGCATGGTTAGGTGCATTCTGCAGGTACTTGGCCATTTTGCCCTCTAATCCTAAGTCAGTTTTGTAAGGTGGATATAGGCCCTTTAAAAAGTGTTGCAGTTTTGCAGTTTAATATTTTGCGCTTTTTTTTATAAGTTTATTAGAATTACTTTAGAGCTATTTACTTCAGTATATAGCCTCAATTTAAAATCTGTAATTCTGGACTTTGGACATCTGCCAATGCATTTTGGAGTTAGTTATGAAAGACTATATTTAGAGGTGATTTCATTATGGTTACTGAAGTGATTTCATCATTAGCAAAACACATTTTAAATGTTCTTTAGACTTAATATGGTAAGAATCACTGTGACTTTGGGGTAATTCCTGTAAAAGTCATTAAGCAAACTTTCATAGTCAAATAAAAAAATAATGGTTATACAAGTTTCATGATGGTTAGAGAGTGAAGACAAGGGAGATCATGGAGGGTAAGCAGCTCAATGGCAGCACACCCATGTAATTTAAAATGGGCCAAACATTAACATTTTCAACAATTTAGTAGTGAATATGGATTCTAGCTCTTAAGAGAAAGAAAGTGATGTCTTGAAAGGTAATGGGAGAACACTACTAGGAAGTCAAATCCTGTTGCTACAGGGAGATCGAGCTTGTGGTTTGCTGTTTTCGAGACAGATATTGCCACCATAGGTAGCAAGGGCTCCAGGCCCTTTCAGTCCAAAGAATGCCTAATCACAGTGAGGAAACTGCTACTCCAAGTGATTATTAGCAGAGGTGGTGCTTTCTGCTAGCACCTGTTGGGTTTTGCAGTGCAGCTGTTCCTTTAACGTATGGTACAAAGGCAAAGAGATGCTCACATTTCTCTGTAGGTTTAAGCCAGAGACCATGAGGTGAAAATCATCTCAGAGCTAATCATCTGAGCTAGCTGTTCTTACACCTTGACAGAGCAAGGAAAAGGCTCTTTTGTTTACAGTGCTCATTGTTGTCTTATGATTAACACGAAAAAAATCCAATAGAAGCCCCCAAGCTTCTAGGTACAGCAGGCAACTTTTTTTTGTACCGTAAGACAACAGTCTCATGCTTACTTTTTATATCTGTGATTGTACCATGCATCTAAAACATAAATGTTCATTTGGGGAGGTACCATCAACATTAAAAGTGAGTGTATTGCAAACAGCAACACTGAAACATCATTTTGGCATCCAGAAATACTTGCTTCAGGATATTGCCTTTTATCGTGAGTGCTCTGGGGAGAGAGAGTCTTGAGTTTGATGTACACTTTTGTCATCAGCAACTATATAAATACTTTAGTGCCTGTTGGAATCCTCTCTTTCTCTGGCTCAGTGAATTGTACAATCATGTAAGGGAATGGACTCTATAAGACAGACCTCATGAGTCTGGTCTTGCAGATATGCTTAAAAGCATCAGTTACTTTTAAAAGATAATCCCATTACAAGCACTGAAATTAATCATTCTAGTAAGAAATCCAGATTGTACATATATTTAAAGCCTTAGATTTAAAAACCTGATGCTTGAGAACAAAAGATTTTTCTGGAAGAAGAAATGTGTTTCAGGGCATTTCTTCCTCCAATTCAGGAAACTCACACTGGAATAAGGGGCTGTGTGTGTTTACCATGGGATAGAAAGGAATCAGGAAAAGAACTGTATGTTCATCCTTAAAAATAAAGCTCCCTAAGGAGAAGCATTTACAGTTTAGTAAAATCAGCCCAAGGCTGTTAACGTCTTAGGTGCTGTTGGGGAAGAACACCACTCCACTGAAGGACTGGCTGTTTGTGCTCTTTCGACAAGTATTAATGACCTGATGGAGAGGAATGCGGGCATGTGCACGCACACGCATACGCAAATGCCTGGCTTGGACGTCACCTCCCGGTGTGCCCCAGCCTAAGTGAATGGAAAGTTGTCGATGAGCTATGGCAGATGGGCCCGTGCAGATTTTGTGGGAAGAGGTTAACCCTGTTTGCCAGAGGTCACTGTTCCTACAGCAGAAGCGGCATTCCAACACCGGAGGGGTCGCAGGCAGCACTGGTGTGTCACAGCCCCGAGACAGTGGGGTTTATACTTCTTTCCAACTTCCCTGAGCATGCAGCCGGTTTTCTTGACTCCTGTATAATTTTATATAATACACACAGTATATACATACATATGCGTGTGCACACACACACACACACACACACACAGAGATAAGCTCACATGCATATAGCAACTGTAAGGGCTGTCTTCTGAATTTATCTGAAAATAACTGATTAGCATGGATGGATGGATGGGTAAGAGTTGTTTAGAAGCAGAAAAGCAATTAACAGAATAGAGTACGACATTGCAAACGTTAACTTGGGGTAGAGCCATTTCTGAATTTTACCTCATTTTTACTTTCTTAAACAATAATGATGTGTTAGATTGCAGTACTTTTAACTTAGCTTATCTTAAGATCTCACTTTTAGCCCTACAGACTTCTAGCAGTCTGATTCTTCAATAACAACAACAAAAAAAAAATCCATAGGTTGTTAATCTGTTAAAGGAAAAAATCATCCTCGATTCCCATATGAAGCTCTTTGATGAAAAGGGTCAAATTTCAAGTTAGCAGGGAGGTTGTGAACTTAATTTTATTTGGAAGGCTCACAAGAAGCAAAGACAAAAGTTTGAATTTGCTTCTCGCTGGGGGAACCTGCTCTGGCTGTCACACACCCGCTTCATGTACACGGAGTCTCCATTGTCATTCTCTGTCCTGAGATCTATCCCTGCCCACCTTCCCCTTGCTATCGCGCTCACTGGTCTTTCTCTATCTCCTTGTAGAAAGTGCAAGTTGTTGTGACTGTTTTGGACTATGACAAGATTGGCAAGAACGATGCCATCGGGAAAGTCTTTGTGGGCTACAACAGCACCGGGGCGGAGCTGCGGCACTGGTCAGACATGTTGGCCAACCCTCGGCGGCCCATCGCACAGTGGCACACCTTACAGCCCGAGGAGGAGGTAGATGCCATGCTGGCAGTCAAGAAGTAAATTAAATTAAATTAGATTATGAAGAAGAAAAAGAAGCCTTTCTGCATTTGCCCACATAGTGCTCTTTAGCCAGTATCTGTAAATACCTCAGTAATATGGGTCCTTTCATTTCCAGCCATGTGTTCCTGACACAGATCAGTTGTACTTTTAAATTCCCGTTTTAATTTGCACAAATTTAAATGTAGAGAGCCCTCTAAAGGCGCTTCATTTCACCACTGCCCCCCCAGATCTACTCTTCTTTTAAGCAATATGATGTGTAGATAGAGCATGACAGAAATTATTTATTGTATCACACAGTTGTATATATACACCAGTATGCTGAGAATTTATTTCTAGTTTGTGTATTTGTATGTTGTAAGCGTTTCCTAATCTGTGTATATCTAGATGTTTTTAATAAGATGTTCTATTTTAAATTATGTAAATTGACTGAGATATAGGAGAGCTGATAATATATTATAGGGTAACTATTGTATCGTCTGCATTCCAGAAAAAAAATTCCAACTTGTAAGGCACTAGTAGTGTTACACTGACATCTTAAAGGACAACTTAAATCTGAGCTTTCAACCGGACCATCCTAATAACACGCTACACGTCCACAGTGAATCTTGGAGGGGCAAATCCAATTGGGTAGACTTCTTTCACAGGCAACTTAGCATGATCTGAGCAGCTCCATGGCTGACCTCAAGGAGACGTAGCCAGGATATAATTTTTTTGTATATATTCCAAAGCAAACACATAACAGACTGAAATGGCTTTAGATTGAAAGTTGAGGAAGCAGTTCCATAGGAGGCAACGATTTCATCTAACATACCACGTAAGACCATTGCAGAGGTTGTGCAGGGAGGGGGGGACGGGAGGGGGGAGACGCAGCAGTAGCAAAACGCTGCCATGAAAACAAGAGTAGCTCTCCGTTATCACCTTTATACAAAATTTGCATACTGTGAATTCCATCCACGATTTCACATTATAATGAGTTTGCACATTAGACTTTGTAACAAAATATTTTATTATACTAACTCAGATTAGAAGGAATGCAGAATATTTTTTAGACACAGCCGTGTGAGTTTATTATACAAAATAGTTTCATGGTAAACAGACAGTATTGTAATCCCATCAGAAGATGACAAAATTTAGCCATAGTTCTAAATGCACTTCAAAGTAAGCCAAAAGAGAACAGCTAGTGACCTTTTATATACTATTTATACTTAAGTTTTAATTTGTCCTTTAAAAAAAAAAGTGAAAACAAAGAACAAGTTCTAGAAAACTGAAGCAACCTCTTCTGTATACTAGATGCTCGTTTCAGGAGGAGTTTTTAAATGTTTTCAATGTTATTATGTAGTAAATGGCACTATTATGAAGCTATTAGTCATTCCATAAGAGTCTTGAAAGACTGCTCTGTGTATCACTGTGACTGCCGTGTGTGCTTAGAAATGTAGTTTTCTCAGTGGATAGCAATCAATTTATTCCGTAGTGATATTGTAATAATACTGCCATTCCCTTCTACTGCACTGCCGAAGGAATGCATAGCACAAGCAGTTCTAGTTATTACGGACCAATTTAGAACTGGGGAGCTATGCAGGGGACAAGGATGCTATACTGAATGGGTTGACCACGCAGCATTTTGTCAAGCCCTGTGCAATACTCTACATTTCCAACCGCCCTCGCCCCCCGCCGCTTTACTGTAGATATAGTCATCCTACAGCTAGCCAGCATGTCATCTCAGCTTGCACCATCTCATCAAGTCATTTAGGGCACCACTTCTATCTCATGTACCGTCCTTTGAGGCCCCTCGCTTATCTTTCCAAGCTGTGAATATATTTATAATGCTTTGAAGAGTTCATTCTTTTCAGCAATGCAAACTACCCCAGAAATGTGGAAATGCTATACCTTTTGGAGGGAGGCGTGAGAAGTTAACCATTAATGTTCTTATCAATCGTATCCAAACGGAATTACTGAAAACAAAGAACAAAGATGAATGTAATCAGAGAACTGTGTACTGAGAACTAAATTCCACCGCCTCCCTCAGGCTCTGCTGCTGGGAGGGGTGTGACAGCGGTCAGCGCAGCGATGGCCAAGCACCAACGTTTTCAGTACGCTGGGGGTAAAAGAAGCAGCAAAGAAGTAGGAGGAGAATAAAAGTCTGGATCTCTCCCCACCTCCAAAAGTGAGAATAGCAAGACCCATTTTCTTTCTTTTTTACATGAAACACGGAAAAAACACAAGTGAGACATTTTCTGATAGAAACAGGCGCATACATGCAAAGCATCAAGCTGGAACACTAAAATCTTAACCTTAAGGACCAAACCCCACCAAAGAGAAGAAGTAGACAGTCAGCTTTCCAGCATAAGAGCTTCATGGTCTCCAACTTTCAGTTGTTCATTCAGGATAGCTGCAGGTTCAAACTGCCAGGACTGACTCATTGTGTTAAGGTATTCTTAATGCTTTCTCTTCCTACACTGCCAGACTGAACGTCACCGTAGAACTGGTTTGTAAGGTACGATGATTCGCAGAGACTGAACCTGCCATGTGACCAAGATGACATTTTCATCCTCAAAGAAGCCACATGTACCTTTCTGACAAAGCTGTGTGAAGTATTAGAATCTGATGCTGTAGAAAGATCCTAGTTGCCTTTGTGTATATTTACTGCCTGCTTGAGTGTTTCTCTGTGTGGGTTTTCTCTGTATCTTGTAGAAATGTTTGGGGTGTTTTATCCTGCCATATCGCTCGTGGCCCGCGAGCTGACAACTTTAGCCGTATTTTACCTTCATTTTTGATGAGGTGGTTTATATTTTGTTTCACTTTGTGTAGTGACTTCCCACGGTAGAGTTTTCCAATTGTCGTTAAAATAACATACATATTACACAGATATTCAATAAAAATGTTTTATTTCCTGTTGATGTTCTAGTGTTTCTCTTTTAATATGAAATTTTGAAAAGATATTTCACTCTAGGACTCCAGCGCAATCATAAACTTCAAAGTATCGCAAGTGTAACAGCACAGCGGCTGTGAAAAGCTGCTTTCCCCAGTGTGGTCCGCTTGTCTACCTTGTTTTCTGAAGAGCCTGATTATTTGCCTCCAGAAACATCATTCTCTATCAAAACATAGACTAGTTTCTATACCACAACAAAAACTCCAAGTAGTTACCTACGCATCGGTACTCTTCAAGCCAATGGTGTTAGAGCCGCGGTTGAAGTTTTCATTTGGAGAGAGATGGTATATTTTAACCTACATTCAAGAGCTATTTCTAACTGGCCATAAAATCAAGTCTCTTGTAGACTAAAGATCATTAAATAAGAGCTTAAACTGTATAGGGAGGGAGGGAGAATGTGTGGGAGGAAGTGAAGCCACAAATGAAAAATGATTGAAAAACATTGTGCTATGAAACAGTTTGAGTTCCTGAGCCTATGAAGAGAAGGAGCTCAAAACCCCCCAAAAAACAACACCACAAAAAAAAAAACCACAACACCACAAAAAAAACACCCCAACCCCAACCTGTAGCTATGTTTGTTTTACGTAACCATTTTCCACAGCAATCCCCCCTACCCTTGCTTTTTCCCCAGTCTGAAAAGAAATATGCCCATTCCTTTCAGGAACCACGCTGTAGCAATTACCGATATGCACCAGTTTAACCGCAGCCGTTGTCACACGAGGCCTTACTACGAGTTAGACTCACTGTAAACATGTTCAGGGTTGACCCTTTTCCCTTTTCCCACTGCTCAGAACCTGCCCTCTTTTCTCCCAGCTATTTTTTTTTTATCGTCTAGTGTCGATGCGCGCCACAGGGACTGATGCCGCTCAGCGAGCGAGAGCAGGCCGACGTCTCCTGTGGGCCTGGTGATTTGGAGAGCGGTTACTCTTCCAAGGCCGTGAATGACTGGAGTCTGTGGCTGTGGCTTTGCAGATCTGCTGTGAGGCGATGCCTGCTTGGTCTGCAGGAGCTGAGGTGACGTTCCTGTAGTTCCCCAGAGATACAGGCAGGTACCACGTTACAGAGGTATGAGATGCTGCTGCTCCCTTCTTTGCTATCATCTAAGCTGTTGATCAGACCCAGCACGTACTTCCCTAAGAGGAGCAGTTTGCTTAAGAGCAGACCCAAATCTATCAAAAGTCAATAAATAAAAATACTTTGATCCAGGTTCTATATGCACCAGCCATTTTTGCAGATCTTGAGAATACCAAACTGACATCTTTGTCAATCAAAACCAGTTCTTCCAACAGGGCTAATCAGTTAAAGCCAGTCATTACAACTTATGTATGGAAAAATGCAGCATATAATAGCGGTTATACTAAGTGGAAAAAGCAGCAAAAATTACCAATTTTATTCAGCTCATTTAACCCCTAATCAACTGTCAAGAAAAACATTCTTTCCCAACTGACAAACTGTAACCAAAGCAAAGGATCTACGTCTCTCGATCACTTTTCACATCATGAGTCAATGAAAGTTAATTGCCTGTTAGTTATGCAAAGCAAGAATTAGAACATTATATTTTCTGATTACTCTAACAGTCAATTCCCTTATTTATTTATGCATTAGCATTTTCACTCCAGGCTGCCAGTTCAGTTTCTTACACACATACTGACCTGCTTTTCAGAACATACATCTACCAAATTCATGCCCAGCCCCTATTTTCAGTGTCAGTTCAGACACTGTTTTTCATCCAGGCATTAAAGTATGGAAAAGGGTTTTTCTATACATACTGCAAGAACTTTTACCCAGTCTTAGTTACATTTACCTTATATGCAGTAAATTCTTTTTATATTCAATATAGATAATACTTTTAATATTGCACCAAAAAGTAGTTCTGAAAGTACGTGACAAACTAGTACAGAGACGACTTTAATTCTATGTGGTACTTTTTGACTGACACCTGCATCAACATTTTCAGACACAAGAGCCATATGAAGAGATTTATTTCAAGATTATGCGGTATTCAACATAAAAAGAAGAAAGTTCTACAAACGAGGGAATGATCTAGAGGTCCTTAATGGAGCTTATGAAGAGGCCAAGTAGGTTGGGGAAGTGAAGACAGTTCTTCCAGGCTTTTGGGGTGAAGGTGGAGGGGGCAGGTAGTATGCTCTTTTTCTCCTATGCATGCACTGTGCAGTAACATACTGAGATTTTGGACAGCCGTTTAGACCAAAAAAACCCAAACCAAAACAAGAGAGTTTCATCTTCTGACAGAGCCAGTCTCATCAGTTTGACAGCTCACATTTAATTTCAGTCAACCATTTCATATCTTTGTACACTCTCTTATTACTTACAACAAGGAAAGCACTCAGTAGGCAATGTGCTGATGTTATACACCAAAAAGAGCCGACATCAGGTTTTCTCATAAACAAAAGACCAATGCACAAAAGTGGCAAAATATTCTCTGCTCTGCTAATCAAGATTATCCCACAATCCTGCACAGACCTCCCTAATTTTGCTTGCATTCTCCCAGAGCCCAGGAACAGTTCTCTCCCTGTATTTATTGTATTCATATACGTGTGCCTTAGCCTAAAGATTTCATGACTCTTTCCTAAGAAGCAGCAGCACCCACTGGCACCAAGAGGTTGTTCCAAAACGCTGACATGGATCTGTCATTGAAGAGTTCCAGATTGGGCTTAGGCTGTATTTGTCTTCTCCCTTGGACCATTCATCACAAGGAGGAGGATCTCTGCCTGTAAATCCTGACAGGTTGGAACCTGGAATGCAACGCTGAAGTCAATTATTTCGCACTTAGTCAGAAACGTTATCATCCACTTGTTCTGGTGAAAGACAGACTCTGAGGCTCAGTGACTGGCATCCGCTCAAGATGTTTTTTTTCTTCATGAAACTGGCAATATTATTATACCAAATTTTTTTTGAGATAGTTTCTGTGACATTCACAGAGTCAAAATGGCTTTCATATATTTTCTTTCTTTCAAATATAAGGTTGCCTCTGTTGTTTAACTCAGTTAAGAATTTCTAAGCCAACTCTTCAAAGTTAATAATAAGTGGCTAAATCATTTAATTGGCTTTAACTCCTTGCTTCATCAAACTTCTTAGAGTTTCACTCACTCCTCTCCAACCATACACCATGATCTGACACTGGTTGATACACAAAAGCCCTGACGGAAGGCCATCAAGGAAATTAAGTAATATCAGAGTGACTGATAGACTCCTTTTCATGGATTAAATGAAGATTAAATGGTCAAATTTCAACATAGTGTAAGATTAAGTGTGGGGTGCTAAGAGGTTCATTGTTGCGGATGAATATCTATTAATGACCTAGAAAATAGATGAATGAGTTGACAAAATTTACCTGTGGCGTAAAAATTTTTTCAGCTGGAACAGATCTAAATTATGAGGCCCTCTCTAATTTCATACATTGAGAAACAAGTACCCAGACAGGCACTTCAACTCAATGTTATTGATCAGTAGTACAAAAATGTCTGGAAAGATGATCTCAAATGAGAAGAGAAGGTAGGAGAGCTGGTCAAGCCATTAAGGAAAATGAAGGCAGAACCTCTATTTTGCACAGGAATTGCTGACAGAAAAATAGATTTGTCTTCTCAGTAGTCTCTAAGAACGTAATGAAAGCTTATGATGAAGTGGGAGTACACAAAGGATGTTCAAATTACTATCCTCATATACGTATTTAGATTTCATATATGTTATTTGGAATATGTTTAGTTGTAGGCATACTTCACACATCCACAGACTATGTCTCTGTGTCCCAGCACAGCACTGTGTACAGATGCCAGGATGCTTCCTGGCTTCAGTAAGGGTATTTCTCCATTACAGTGACTACTGCCACTGAGACATAGCACCCTCTATGCAAATATCTCAAAGTGCTTTTCAAAGATCAAACTAAGCCTTGAAAAATACCTGTTGGAAAATTGGAAAATACTACCCCCTTAAAAGCTGTCATATGATCTGGTAGAGAGTAAAAAGCTCTCCATGGCAGCTGAATCAGGTAAGTCTTTGTAGCTCAAACACAGGGTATAAAAAGGAATCGAGCGAGTCCTTGGCGCGAAGAAGTTTTGAAAAGTAAATCTAAAAAGAGTCAATCTTGAGGGAAACATAAGACGTATATGGAGATTATACAAATGAACAGAAAAATAAATGTGGGGCAAATGAATAAATATGTATCCTAGCTACAGACTTCTACCATACTAGAGAAAAAGTATCTACCTACAGACTGGTACCAAAGCAAAGATGATTCCTACCTAGGCCACATACTGTCTTGTGTTTGAGCCTCCCAGGTCTCCAGACTAAAAAGATGAGAAGATTCAGGTTATCACTGTGGCTTTGCTCCATGAGTCTCAAAAGAGTCTTTTTTTCCCCAGAAAGAATTACATCTCCCACTCCAGCCCAGTCATGAGGAGAATTGGTTAACGCTCTCACTCCCTTGGATTTAACACAAACAAATAGCTGCCTGAAAGGTTTGAGCACCGTGACCATAATTAAATCTGCAGTAATTAGTAATGCAACAACAGCAAGCAAGAAAAGCAAGCAAGCTTCTCCAGCTGACATTTTTTAAAATACAGATAACACAGAGGAATAAATTGGGAAAAAATGCAGGAAGAAAAATAAATCCCTTGCAGATCAGGGGACCAAATCTTTGTCTCTTGCCATACTGCCCCAGCACCACATGGTCTTACTTTGTTTTGTTTTTCCCCATGCCACCAGATCTCTTCTAACACTTTTGATCCCATGTTTGCTACTGTTTATGCTGTATTTACTGTGTTCCCTAATCCAGCTGAGCACAAGCTGTTCTATTGTTGATTCTTCTCACGCTTCCTGTGCTCCACTTCTGCTTAGCCAAGCCTTCCTTTCCTTTCTAAAGTTTATTCAATCACCCTGCAACAACCGGTCCCCTCTTAGGAACACGGGTTCAGGGAAAAACACCGAGTTGCAAAAGCCTTTGCAACCAGTTGATACTTGTCTCAGAGTATAAATTACGAAGATGCTACAGTGTTTAATCACTTCGCACAGTATAGTACCTTTCTGTACATGTGCCGTGTAAAGTATACTTTTTCCATGATCTTATTCTATATCTTATTAGCAATGATGAGTCATACCAGCCCTTCAAAGAAGTGTAGTAGCACTTTTGATGGAGAAGAAATGTGATGGGCTGGGCGACACCAAGGGCTTTTTTTTCTCTGCACCAGAAATTCTAAATCAGTTCCCACCACGACTTTCATCATCTCAAGTGCCTTCATCAATCTCCTGTAACCCTTTCCCTAAGAGAGAGCAAACTCTCTCTGCCTAGCACCATAATGCAAGCCCATTTCTTTATAACCAAGGTAGCTGAACAATCAATATGAACTGCACGTTAGCCTCAGCCAGTCTCCTCCCAGCCCTGTTTGAAGTTGGCAGCACAAATACTTCTCTGATCACACGCGAAGAGGACCCGCTCTGCTGCTGAGCTGACTTAGGCCGCTTTGACTCACATTCTCTCTTTAAGGCATCTCATGGAGAACAAACTTCTGGTCACACCACTATCCCATAGCCACTCCCAGTTATCTTGAAAAGCAAAATTTACATGATACAGAGTAGACAGCAAACATTAAACAGAATGTCAATACAGGTGAAATAAAAGTAAACTTCACTGGAATCTAGATTTTAAAATGCATTGAAAGAATAAGCAAGTTAAAAGCATTAGCTATAAGGGAACTCCTTTGTTTTCCTGCTAGGCAGGCTAACGGTTGTGTAGTGTCTTCACTTTCTTTTGTATGTGTGTGCATTCGTTATCTCCTGGGTGACAGCTCCATAAATCCTCTCACGCTCTTGATATGTTCAAGGATAGATGAGGAGCTCCTTCACGACAGAATATTTCATGTCCCCCACAATTACACAGCATGTTCCTTGACCAGCAGCTGTTAAACACAAGTACGCATGGGCACCCTCTATTCCTCAGCACCTCAAAAAGAATACGTCTCCTCCACATGTAAGCAGCAATGCACCATTCCTTGCTGCGTGGATCCTACATCATTTACACTCACATTGTTGCAGTGTTCGCTTTTCCTAACGTTTGCAGCACACAGACTTCTGGTCCACAGTTTGGGCATTTGGGCATTACTATACTGCAAATGCTAGCTATTTAAATTCCAAAGCCATAGCAAAGGGCTTCAAGATCCCTAGCTTTTAACGTTGCAAATCTGAAATTACCATTGACACAATCTGCTAAACAATCACATTATCATCAGCCAAATCATCTTACTCAAAACCTGTCTGGATATTCATATCTGTAAAGACTGTTGCACTCTTCCTTAAACAAAAAAAAAAAAAAAGAGACGATTAATGCTATTTCCTGATCATCTCATTAATAATATTTCCCACATCGTAGAACAGCCACTTACTGTGACATGGGTTTGCAGAGCTAGATAATTTTCAAAATCCTGCAAGAACTGTATCCTTTTCATCAGAACTACTTAGAACATACAAAAACATTTGATCCTGTTAATTATCTAAAACAGTTATCCATGGAGTGGATTTGGTCGTATTAGCAGCAACATGGTCTCTTCCTTGCCATGCAACATGATTCAACACATGCCTGATAACACAGCCACAGGGTACTTACTCATCAGGGGGAAAAAAAATATCCCCACACTTTGGAAATTACCAATCTGGATAATACCATGAAATAACTGATTCCTAACACACGGCTCCCAGAGACTGTCTGGAGAATACAGTCCAGAGCTAGCCCGAGGTATAATACAGAAACCAAGGACTGAGTAAGGAGCAGTGAGCCATTTGCTTAGTTTGTGGATACAGGCAGGCAGTTTTCCCATGCGTAAGAAGTACAATGTGTGCAGCAAAGACATAAGGTCAGGTCCTCCCCTTCAGCAGAACTGCAGGGTGAAACAAGGAAGGTCCTGCCGAGGAACAGCTGAGGACTTCAGCTCGGGCAGAACTGGATTCTGCACCAGCCCCTTCTGCATCCCCTTCCTCCCTACTTGGCCTAAAAGGCGTACAAGGGAGTTGGGTCAGAAGTTTACTGGTAAACATAACAGCAAGCAGCCAAAGTATCTGTACTTCAGGGATGTCCAGCATCCTTCTCTCTAAATTGGAGAGACATGGGTTTGGTGGAGGGACTGTTCAGTGGATGAGAAATTGGTTGGATGGTCGCATCCAGAGGGTGGTGGTCAATGGCTCAATGTCCAGATGGAGATTGGTGACAAGTGGTGTCCCGCAGGGGTCCCGTATTGGGACCACTACAGTTTAATATCTTCATCAATGACAGACAGTGGGATCGAGTGCACCCTCAGCAAGTTTGCAGATGACACCAAGCTGAGTGGGGCAGTTGACACACCTGAGGGACGGGATGCCATCCAGAGGGACCTGGACAAGCTCAAGAAGTGGGCCTGTGTGAACCTCATGAGGTTCAACAAGGCCAAGTGCAGGGTCCTGCACCTGGGTCGGGGCAAGCCCCGGTATCATAGAATCATAGAATTATTAAGGTTGGAAAAGACCTCTAAGATCATTGAGTCCAACCATCAAGTCACCACCACCATGCCCACTACACCATGTCCCCAAGTGCCTCATCTACACGTCTTTTAAATACTTCCAGAGGTGGCGACTCAACCACTTCCCTGGGCAGCCTGTTCCAAGGCCTGACCACTCTTTCAGTAAAGACATTTTTCCTAATGTCCAATCTAAACCTCCCTTGGTGCAACTTGAGGCCATTTCCTCTTGTCCTATCAATACAGGCTGAGGGATGAAGGGATTGAGAGCAGCCCTGCCAAGAAGGACTTGGGGGTACTGGTGGATGAAAAGCTGGACATGAGCCAGCAATGTGTGCTCACAGCCCAGAAGGCCAACCATATCCTGGGCTGCATCAAAAGAAGCGTGGCCAGCAGGTCAAGGGAGGTGATTCTGCCCCTCTACTCTGCTCTGGTGAGACCCCACCTGGAGTACTGCGTCCAGCTCTGGAATCCTCAACACAAGAAAGACATGGATCTGTTGGAGCAGGTCCAGAGGAGGGCCACGAAAATGATCAGGGGGAGGGAACGCCTCTCCTATGAGGAAAGGCTGAGAGAGTTGGGGTTGTTCAGCCTCGAGAAGAGAAGGCTCCAAGGAGACCTCATTGCAGCCTTTCAACAATTAAAGGGGGCTTATAAGAAAGATGAGGACAGACTTTTTAGCAGGGCCTGTTGCAATAGGACAAGGAGGAATGGTTTCAAACTGAAAGAGGGTAGATTCAGACTAGATATAAGGAAGAAATTTTTTATGATGAGGGTGGTGAAACACTGGCACAGGTTGCCCAGAGAGGTGGTAGATGCCCCATCCCTGGAAACATTTAAGGTCAGGCTGGACGGGGCTCTGAGCAACCTGATCTGGTTGAAGGTGTCCCTGCCCATGGCAGGGGGGTTGGACTAGATGACCTTTAAAGGTCCCATCCAACCCAAACTATTCTATGATTAGTCCCATCAGACCCATGATCCCATCACCCACCGTCTCTCACCCCGCAAGCTTCTCACCTTCACATCAATGAGCATCAGTTCATACACAGCCACGGCTGATCCATCTTCTGTGCTGATTCTGTCAATAAAAATTGGGTGAAACACTGCCTTTATATGTACCCCACAGTTGGATGTGGCCTGTATTGTCTTTTCTGCTCTACAGTCCAGGGCTGCATTTCCCAAACCTTCTCTGATCCCAACCACAGCTGCAGCTGGTTTTTTTGTCAGGTTTACCATCCTAGTTAACCGACCTTCTTGTGTGCTTAGGAGCTAATTAAGTACTTGCTGGCCTGACTGGCAGAATGCTACAGTGTGATGATCAGGTTTTACTCCTGACTGGCTTTTTTTCTTATGTAAGGAAATCTTATGTAATTTACCTCACGTGTCTGCTACCTCTGTTTCCACGTACGTAACTAGGAAACAAAAATCTTTATCTTTTTGAGAATTTGAGGAAGAGAGTTTTGTAGGTAGTATGTAACAGAGTTATATATCAACAATACCATTAATTCCATAATTAGGAACTTAAAAAACTCTCTTTCAATGTGCTGTATAAACCTTGCCCATCATACCTAAAGAATTATTTCAGTAATGAGTTGGTAAGCATTATTACTACTCTTCTGTAGGCAGAAATTGAACGCTACTTATTTGACCTCAGGTCGGCAATAGCCACACAGGGCTGCAGCAGTGATTAGAGTTTTGGTCCTGACACAGCTCAAACCTCAAGAATATCTGGACACTCTCACTCAGCTGTAAAGCATCACTGAAGAGTTTTTAGAGACTTCACAAAGCTGCTTGTGCAGTATCTTGTGGGGAGTCACAGTAGAAACTAGTCACCGCTACTCAGTGCTATGGCACATGCCACCACGCCTTTCTACCTGTACATGAAACCACTGTTTTGCAAACCAAACATTGTCTCCCACAAGAAACACATCCTACCACCCTGGCAAGATTTGTGCCAAGGTAAAGAAAGGGTTTGCCACGTGCAAGCAGTACCCGCACTTCATTGCTCACTCGAGATGGATTAAGATGAGAAGCCTCTATGATTTCTGGATCTAGAGCATTGCAAAGCGAGATTGATGAATTCTCTCTCCCTCACTTTCAGCTGTCAAGCTTCAACTTTTTTTCAGTGCAGAATATTATTTCCTTATGCTTCAGTTGTTTTTCCACAATCCTTTCTGTTAGTGCAGCTGTAGCTCCACTTTGTGGAAGCTGAGGAAAGCAGAGAGTGACCCAGGTGCGTTAACTGCTGGGTTGTGCAGAGTTTCTGAACGTGGCAGACGTATAAAAGATGTGGGTCTTCAGAACTGGCCAGCAAAGATTAGTGAGGACCATTTCTCATTCTTTTTCAACTTGAAATCCACTCAAATATTTCCAAACACCTTGCTGTATTTCTTCCTCCTACCTACTTGCAAATATACAAAAAACAACTATAAAATACAGCATGCAAAAAAACTGAAGGGAAATGTATTTTCTGTATCTCTGCATACGCAGCCATGGAAACTGCCTGACCACAGATTCATTTTTTGTAAAGAACGAGGAAGACTTTTCAACCTGTTCCGTACCCTGCTGAATATTCTGGTAGAAGTTAACGTATTCCATCTCTCAAGAAATTCTCCAGTTCTAGGGTTAATGTTGGAGCTGAACTGGCATGGTTTTGAGTGTCCAGACGCTACAGTTATGAACGCTTTTAAAGATATTAAATAATTAATACGAATACTTAAATTATATTTACAAATTCTTTTTTAAATCTGTTCCCCATACGATGGAAGAGGACTGGATTTCTGACAGGGCTACCTACTGACTGCACAGAACTGAAACGATTTTTCAAGGAAGGCGATTTGGAATAGACTTTCTTTAAAAAATGCTGGTACTTCTGGATGCTGCAAAATCAAGTTCACTTCGTCATGCGGGTGGGGATGCAGCTTAAGATGTCTGACTATAGATACCCACATACAGGTGTCTACAAGTGTACCTGATGCTTAATTCTAAGTATAGACAGCAGAGATGTGGTCAATGAAACAGCAATTTCACACACAAGGCAGCGTTTAATGCCAGTTTCAAAATAAATCTCTCCCAAACCATCCAAAGCTGCCCTCTGACAAGCTGGCCCCGCACAGGACAAAGCGTTATTCTGGCACTTAGCTTTGAAGAGATTGTGAAGTGGTTTAGGAACCCTCTGAGTGCAGGCCCTGTCTGTGCTTCAGCGGAGCGTGCTCTCTTAATTGCAAGTTCATGTCATGTCAGACTGCGGCAAGAGCTGTAATGCCTCACTAAGTGCTGGTCACATCAGTTTGATCAAAACCACGTCAGAATAATACAAGAGAGAGGAGCTGGATTATCCTTTTAGTAGGTAAGGGCATTATCTCAGTTTTGGATTTTAGGGCCAATGCTTTTAATGGTTTGTAGGCTGTACTCAAATCAGACCCAGCACAAAAAGGTGAAAGCAGCTAAGGTGCTTTGAAATGCTCACCCATGACTCTGTCGCCTCAGTAATTCCATTTCAGGGATGACCTTGTCTGAGGAGAAAGCCCCAGGTCTCTGTGAGGAGCAGGAGACAGACATGTTCTGAACAATCTCCACAAGGCATTGAGGACTTTTCAGGAAGCCAAACAGCAAGGGGAAAAAGTAACAAGACTTTTGACATGACATGGAAAGTGGTGAGAAGGGTACTTCAACTTCTACCACATGGAGCTCTGAAGACTACAGGTAGCACCAGGGGATGGACGTCTTGCAGCAGTGTAACATATGGCTCTGTCCGCTCAGGCTAACGCATGCAAGGACAGCACTGAAAAATCAATGGTGGCCCAAAGGAAGAACATGAGAAAGTCGGATGCCTCACTTATATACATACAATCTAGGGATATATACAAACTTGAAGAATGGTGCAAGCAGGCCTGAAGCCTTCTCGTTGAGGACCGTACAGCAGGACAGTGTTGGCGCTGATGGAAACAGAGGGAACCACACAAAGCTCTGGCTGGGACTGCTTGCTGAAGAAGTCAGAGCTGGGAGGAGAAGGTGTTGGAAAATATTTTGTTTACTTTAAAGAAATTCAAGGAACGAACACAGCTAGTAAGTGGCTACGGCATGTCCCAGGCCCAAGGATGCCATATCCTCAACCTCGTTAAGAAGTAAGCAGGCATTTGGAGCACGAGCAGCAGCCCTTCTTTTAGGACTGCTGCCAAACACCCCACGCTAATGCTGACAGTTTCGGGCTTTACATTCCCACCAGCTCTCCACACAGACCATTCATCTGGGGGGAGTTTCCCAAGCAGACCCCTTTGGAGAAATTGTCTTTCTTTCCAGGGTTTAGCGTAACGTCAGGGAAGCGGACCATGTAAACAGTCTGACCCTCTGAATGAAAGGAATGCAGAGAGGAATGGAGATGAAGGACTAGAATGTAATTCCTGTAAACAAAACCATCAGCTTCTTTTAAATTAAACACATACCTATCTTCCCACCGCTTCGTATATATATGCATAGCAGCTCAGTAAATTCCTGGGAAATATGAGAGGCAGTGGTCTAGCATCCAAGAAAGCATTGCTTTAAGCTTTACTTAAGGAAATGAAATTTATATGAGTCTAAAGCCTGTACTGTTATGAGGCTTTGCTGTTATGTGACCGTAGTCCCAAAGCTGCAAGTTAGATGCCGAATGCATTTTAAAAATTCATTAGACTTCACAGTACAGTTAAAATGCATCTTATTGATTTGATACTTGTTTAAAAAAAATGCTTCCCCTCCCCCCCCCCTTTTCTTTAAATGTCATCAAAATCAAGACTTCTGCAAAGGAAACCTAGAGGAATAACTGCAAACACAGAATTTGTGTAAGATTTTGCATATGTAAATAAGGTAATGAAGCAGAAGACAACGACAATAGTTCTGAGGGTTATGAAACCTTAGTATGACAATTTCACAAAAGCAGTTATGCTTTTTTTTAAGCTCTAGGGCCCTATAATGTTCCTCGTTAATTGCTGTATAGGCTACTGCGTAATATGGAAATGCCACCAGAAGATGTCAGGCACGGACCGTGAACAGCGGCGGCAGGGGAGATGCCTGAACAAGCCAAACCCACAGAAATAAACACTCAGCTGAAAAGCACTTGACAGGCACAGATGCCATTGCTAATATTGTGTCGGTACTTCATACCTAAGGAAAATGCCAATTTGAGAAAAATAAAAAACAAAGTTTCTGATGTTGTTGTATCTCGAAATTAAAAGTAAAAATATCTTTCTCATCTGCTCTTACTAGCTCTTTTAATACTTCAAAAGAGCAATTCCACTAAGACCTGAATGTTGGTTCAAACCAACATACCTGCACACGTGCCTGTGTTTAGCCATGCACGCACACACAAACCCCCACACAACGCTGGGATCGAGCATGACGTGTTTGGTATCTGCTACAACAACTTCCTGAAGCTAAAATTTGTGTACTATATACTACAATGTCTGTAATGACTGAATAGGTTTTAATGCAATTCATTAGAACGGTTGCATCCAAGAAACACGGGGCGAATTGTGTTTGTCTGTTGCACTTTCTATGTCTGCAGATTCCCTTTCAGGGTACTCAAGAGAAGATATTGATTACTAAGAATAGAACTGAGTTCAGTATATTGCAGACCTAAAGGTTTATGACATTTAAGATTACAGTCCTTATCTGCTCTTTGGCTTTTGCTCTCGCTACAAAAGATTATACTCCAGTAGATTTTTATGACTTCTTTTCTATTTCCTTATACCCATCCATAATCTTTACTGGGTACTGGGATGACAAATGGAGCAATAACAACCTACTCGTGTGGATTAATTTTATGCCCAGTGGCTAGTGCTAGGCAGGCAGCAGCTGGTCATCTGTCCGAAGAAATTCTGAACAAATGTAATCTGCCGATTTTCAGATACCAGATCGCAAGTCACTTTTTTTTTTCATTTTAAATCGTAACTGGTCCTGCAGAAACAGCAAGTGCTTTACCAGGTTTAGCCCCTATAGATTTGAGAACATGTGATGGGACAGACTGTCTTGCCTTCTAGCTGGCAATCCCCAAGTGGTTCAGGTTCACATAAAACCAAGAAACAGAACAGTCTGGGTTTCAAATGAAGAGCCAGTGATCTTTTTCAGTTCCCCAGGACAGAAGGGTTTTGCTGTCCCAGCCTTCAGCAAAAGGCAGGGTGGGGTGAACAGATTTTTGGTTCGGCTGTTCTTTATGAATGTAGGTCTGAAGAGTTCTATCTCCAGCATTAATAACACAAAGCCAAGTTTACAGGAAGAAAGTACTGTCTTCAAAATGTTCACAGCCTTAGAAATGAGCAACAGTTACTGTTTAGCAATGAATTATGAAAATTATTTACAAATGTATACTAATTCAATTATCTTGGAAATTACTGTTCACTTTAAGGTCAAGAACAGATGCAGCTCCAATACTGCGACTTCAGTAATATTTCAATTTCCTATAACCATAACTTTGGCACTTACTGTCCATACCTCCCAGAAGTTGATTACAATTATATTAGGATGTTTTTCCTTGTCATTTTGTTTCACTTCAGTTGAGTAAAATCAAGATAAACCACACCTAACTTGAGTCTGATTCAATCATACCCCCCTATCTACCCCACACCAAACCAGCCTGGAATTATTTAAAACCTCTGCTCCATCTACTGACCTGCAGTACTGGAATTTGTAATGGAGTTCATAAACTAACACTGCAGGTCAAGAGAAGAATGTTGAAAATGGGAGACAGTAAACAGACTGGCCAAGAGACGCGACTTCATCCAAACTCTGGCTCCTGAGGAATTCAGAGGCTGGGAGAGCAGCATACAGTGTCCTTGCACACCTTCAGAGCTCTGCTTCTAAGGACTAGGTAGAACTGTTCAACTTTATTTTATGAAATACATTCTGTGAAATGAAGTTACATTAAAATGTTCTGTATAGGAGGAAAGACAATGAATTTTTATTCCCCTTTGAATTAAATTGGCACGCCAGTCTTCATCTGGGCAAAACAACGTGAGCCCCACCTCTTCCTCCTGAGAAAAACTTGCCGAGTCCCTCAATTGAAAAGCAGTCTGCTGCATTTTAATGAAGATAGCACTAGGCTCCTTTAGCTTTGGGTTTTGTTGTTCTTGATTTTGTTTTGCTGTTTCTTCCTTTTTACATAGCTCTAATAGTTCTATGTATCTGATGCTAAAATTAGAGTACCTTTTATGCTTGCAAAAATACAGATGGGATATACAACAAAAGATCCAGAACAACAATTCCAAGAGACACTGCAATATATGTAACATGTAAGAAAGTAACTTTCCAACACCTAGTGCCACCACATACAAGTTTTCATTCAGGGGTATTTTGGTCTCTTCAGGCCTTGTGAAATGGCCTGGCCTCCAGTGAAAGACATCTTTCTTTCCCATTTCAGAATGAGAATACGAATGGAAACCTTCACTACAAATAGAGCTGGACACCTGGACCTCACCAGGTGCCTTGGTCTCTTACTGTGTCAAGGTATCAGAAATAGTGTGGCCAGCAGGAGCAGGGAGGTGATCGTGCCCCTGTACTTGGCACTGGTGAGGCCGCACCTCGAATACTGTGTTCAGTTTTGGGCCCCTCACTACAAGAGGGACATTGAGGTGCTGGAGCGTGTCCAGAGAAGGGCAACGAAGCTGGTGAAGGGCCTGGAGCACAAGTCTTATGAGGAGCGGCTGAGGGAACTGGGACTGTTTAGTCTGGAGAAGAGGAGGCTGAAGGGAGACCTCATCGCGCTCTACAACTACCTGAAAGGAGGTTGTAGCGAGGTGGGTGTTGGTCTCTTCTCCCAAGTAACTAGCAATAGGACGAGAGGAAATGGCCCCAAGTTGCGCCAAGGGAGGTTTAGATTGGACATTAGGAAAAATTTCTTTACTGAAAGAAAGTGGAAGAGGCTGCCCAGGGAAGTGGTTGAGTCACCATCCCTGGAAGTATTTAAAAGACGTGTAGATGAGGCGCTTAGGGACATGGTTTAGTGGGCATGGTGGTGTTGGGTTGATGGTTGGACTCGATGATCTTAGAGGTCTTTTCCAACCTTAATGATTCTATGATTCTATGAAGGTAGGGAAGTCCTTCACACTCAATACACAGCTCCCCTTTTACCTCACCTTTTACCAAGGGCAGTCACAGTTGTCTGGTGGATCCCTCTTCCTTTACTTCGGAACAGGGCTTTTCATACCACCGCCCCATTTAGCTATGTCCTCAGCAGAGGAGGAAGAAAGTGTGGGACCTTACACGCCGGCAGCACTTTGCCACCAGATTTTCTTCTTTTTCCTTGCTCAGGCCTCTGCTTCAGCTCCTCAGAAAGCTCTCAGCCATCTCGTTTGCTTTCTTCTGAAAACGTGGATTGCTGAACTGGCTTCTGATTTCATTCCCCAGCTGGCTGCTTCCCACACTACAATTCCTCAATCCTAGCCTTTCCATGAAGTTATCGGCACGTGCTGCCCAGCCGTATTTCTCTTGAGCAAGGCTCAGAGAGCCCGAGCAGCCCCAGCCTCTCTTGACCCAGCCCAGCCCCGTACCTGGAAGAGCGTACAGGCAAGGTCTCCCAGAAGCAGCTGCCTCTAGAAAACACCTGATGGAGAGGTCTTGACTGAGATATCTAAATATCTCTCAGAGGAGTAACTAGGCTATTGAAAACAAAAATGCTGGTTTAGGATGGAGTTCGTATCACCTGTTGTATACAATCTAGCATGTGTATAGTCCAGTAATAAACTGGATAGAGATCCTGTTTCCTCAGCAGCAAGTCAGAGAGCCGGGCAAAGGGAGTTATCAGAAAGACACTATTATTAATTGTCCAGAGAGGTCAGTGTTTCAACCAGAGCTTGAGTGATTTAAGCAGCCTGTGGTCAAGCAGGCTATGGGATTTCTCTCTCCCCCACTCTTTAGCACTGCATCCAGCCTGGTCCCTCCTGAGGGCTGACATCCTTCTCTAGTCATCACGCTGCCAAAGTAGATTTCATAAACAACTTAATACCAGTGGTTTCCCAACTATGGGCCACAAATCACATGCCCTTGATCTACAGAAAGCAGGCTAGCTCTGTCAAGCTGACTCCACTCATTTCACTTAGGAAGAGAAACAACAAATCAGAAAAAAATGTACTGAAGAGAAAAATGGATTGTACAGTTGTATCTGTATTAAATTAACAGAAAAGGAAAGAAAACCTTATAGAGAGACAAGCTAGAAACACAGATGCTTTCCTACTGTTGCTTTTCCATGTAGGCATTTTCTGTAATTGCTACAAAAGTAGTTAGGCAATCCTGAACAGATCCTCTATTTAACGTGGTCATATTTGGGAGGAAACCTGGGAATTAGTTTTTGTTCTTGTACAATGAAATTACTTGTGGTGAGACTGCCTTCTTCCTGGTTTTCTGGCATACAGCTCTCACAGGAGGACTGCATGGTGACAAGGGAAAGTACATGGAGACTAATTAATCCTGTGTTGCATCTGTTTTTGATTCCTAATTTAGAAATATATTAAAAACAGATTCTAGAATGGCCATTTGAAGTTCTGGGCATGTTTTCCAAAATATCCAGCTCTCCAGTAACACTAAAACCCATTAAACCACAGTCTTAGCAATGATCATCAAATCCACCTCTCCCCTTCTAAGAAATAACTACTTCAAATCCTTTCCCTACCAATTTACCCTAATTGAAAGAAAGGGGAAGGAATGAGAAGTGTTTACAGTATCTAGATAACTCAAACATTCGTTCTCTTGAATACTAAACATGAGTTATAAAACACAAAAAATTCCAGAGTTGAGGAGTTCTTGTGGAAAACCTTACACTAGCAGATCTATCCCCTTCATAGAAAAAAAAAGTCCCTCTTAAATAAAATCAGAATCCTTCTGCAGCAGATCAGAGATGAGAAAGGTAAACTCCGCTTCCTTCAAATGCGCCTGGTGCAACGAATGACGTAATGGCATTTCTCCTTCTTTTTAAAGGATCTTTTCAAAGGATGAGATGCTGCCCAGGTTTTGGCTTTTTTTTTAACATGGAGCACAGAAACCACTCCACGCTAAGATCATCCCATGCTATTCTTTAGTTTCTCTCGCAGACCTTACTCTTACTTTGCTGTGATTCAAAGGAATAGGCTATTACTGCTAGTGACACTGGTCTGTAGAGTTTGCAGTGCTCTGTCCTTACTACCGCTGCTCATAGTCAAATTCCTCCTTTCCTCAGTGAAGAAAGTCCCATCACAGCCACTCTGTTGAGTGAACTGTTTTTTAAATTGTGCCTGGTTCTTGCAGAGCTTGCAAATGCCCAGATTTCTCTGCAGCTCCACCGAACCAACCTTGCTGTACCCACACGGTAATTCAAAGACCTAGCAGCGTACACAACAGCGTGCGTGTGCGCACGCACGCACACACACACAGAGCTGTTGCTCAGAATTTGCTACTGCTTCTGCTGAGCTGTCTTCATCGCCCGCAGATACTTTCTCCTCTCTTTTTATTGCATATCACTGAGACAATTTTAAAAACTACATGTGCCAAATACACTTTCAAAATATATCTGAAAATACATAATAAGTTTTAAGCCTTGTACTGTGATGTTTACCAAAGATCATATAAGTTTAATAACAGCATATAGATTTTTTTATCAGCTTAAAACTGACAAAAGCAGTAGCCTTTAAAAGCTTATCTGCCTGAAAAGGAAGAACCTCCCGACTCTCACCTTTCACAGCCCATAGTCTGGATGCCTTTCTAAGTTGACTGGATGCCTTTCTGGTTGACTGCTGTTATTTTGCTGAGTGCTGGGACAGGCTGTCTGCTAGCAAGAGCGCTCCAGCCACCCTCCTCTCGCATTTGACTTACTGCGCCCGTTTTGTTTTAAAGCTTTTTTGCAACATCCTGTTCTTTTACAGTCTGATCCCTCTTCTGTCCCTTTCTACTTCCTATGCACCCCACAGCTATTGCTCTCTATTGCATTGAAGAAATAAAAGGCAAAACAAAATCATTATGCATGAGGACTTATTTTTAAGTAATAGTATTTTCCACAGGTTCAGCACAGCCTAGCTACTGTGATAACTATTTCCATGCCAACGTATCAACCAAACAGCATTGTCTTTTCCCCTCCTAAGCCAAATATCATCATCTCGTACAAATATACTCCTCGCAGGCGTACTTACCAGCGCCTCGATCCCTACCTGCCATCCAGCCTGACCTTTGCTCGCGTTTCCGTCTCTCGCCGACACACCCTAAATTCTCGCTGTGACACACAAACAAAAAATACTGTAGCAGACCTGCAATGAAGTCGAGCATCATAAGAAGTGTAGTTAGAGGAAGGAGAAAAGGCTGTGTAACACACCCCGCCTTTTCCCCATATGACACTGAATTTGAAGAAGAGGCTTGCTTTCCCTGGCCTTGCAGCTTCCCATCCTAGGCTTGGGATACCAGAGCTATGTTAGTAACAAGTGTAGCAGTACACACGTATTTGGTCTTTGCAACTCACCGGGCAGAACATGACTCGCTCAGAACTTGCGCTAAATAAAAGTGTTTCCTTTTCTATTTTGGAAAATGACCTAATATTTAGTTATATTCTGTGCTCATTGGGATATTATTTTATAGAGATCTGATTTCTTAAGCACCAAAAGAAATATTCTTCAGAATGTCATTTTATGTCTTCTTGCAAGTGCCAAGAATGCTTAACAAGCTAAATAACGTAACGTTATGCAGGGGACAAAACAGGGGGGGAAAAGTTCTGCCCATGATTTCAAATTTGGATGCTTTATTCAAAGTGATTTAATTATTACTTTTCTTAAGAGGTGATTAAAGTTCATTAAAAACCAAAGTAACACTTGCCAAGATCTCAAAACAGTTTATTATTTTAATTCTTGCATAATGATGAGGAAAAATATGTTTTGTTTCAATCTCTTTGGTGAGGAAATATGGCATTTTGCCAGATTACAAGGAGGAAAACTCTCCTTAGTGCCAACGCCTAGTAAACTGTATCCTGTGTCTCGCTGCCTCGGTGCTGAACAAGGCAGCTGACAAATCAATAGGTGACTTGCTTTAAAACCTTCCTGCTTCTGAGTATCAGGACACACTGTTATTTGCGAAAGAGCAGTGGGAAAGATGGGTAAAAATTTCATAGAGGAAGAGCACAGGAGGAACATGACATTTTGCCAATTTGCAAATAAATGAAAGCTGATTCATCCTGTCCACTGGGTTTTCATATCAGCACTCAGTTAATGATACTACCCTGAAATATGTTGCTGCAGCTGTCTAGCTGCAGCAGCTCAGTAGACAGCACAGTACATCTAGTGCATGGCCTGAGAGAGGAAAAAAACAAACAGAAAGTGCTTACCTGTAACTCCTGACCCCCGCATAGGAACTTCAGTTGTTTACGTTCTGTAATCACACAGCTCTGACTGCAGCCCGGGACCAGAAAAGATTGCTAATAGATTCAAATATTGAGTATTTGGCACCACCGATACAGGCATTTCCTGAACCCTTCCGTTAAGTGTTTTTGCCTCCATGGCATTAAAAAATGAGTAAAATACACTCTAATTGCAGAGGTAAATAGTAATCTGGGATAACCTTCCTTAGATTTAGAATGTAAACTGAACTGTATTTCAGCTTAAGCACTGAAAATCTCAAGAGGTATCAATAAGGCAAAAGACAACAGAAGAAAATGAAACCCAGAAAAAGGACAATTACACTCGTCTACTGTAGAATCCTCAAGTAGCCAAATGAGATCTACTTGTCTTTGTTTGAAGTGTCATAAAAAATAATTCAATGCTGTTGAAGAAAAAAGGATAATGAAGTGACAGACCTGAAAAGCTTGAGTCTTTATTTACCGATAGATTAGACAGAAGCACCAAAGCAAAACACCTGAGAAGTCCACATCTTTACTTACAGAACAGACAGACCAAAGGCATCAGCTTTATTCATCCATTTCAGTTACACGCTTTTGGATATAGGAGTTTAGTTTCTACTTTGAATACTTCTTTGACCTCTCATCTAAGCTAACAGCCAATTTACAACCTTACTGTGGATCTCTGTTAACAAAAGTCAGAATGGCGTATTGCTGTGTTACAGAGGTAGCCCTGTGAATACCTGCCAGTCACTGCTGCCTTTGAATCAGTGAACATTTCCTCTTCTTATTACAAATCCCAAATAGCAATCCACTTTCTTCTACTGGTGGAATAAGTTACACAGTTATTGCCAGGCACCGTTTCCAAATACTGGAGTACGCTCCCACAGAAGGAAGCCAGTGCAATTCTTTCTGCTCTCAACTGCCTCACCTACAATATAAACAGCATTCAAAAAGCCACGTAAACTCAATGAACAGGTTGCCAAATCAAAAGGATGTGATTCCTACACAGGGAGTTTCTCAGTGGAGACTGCTGACAGATGCTTAAAAGGAATCTGAATGAAGAGCATGCTTATAGATCTGCACCATCCGCTTTATTCAAAATAAAAAGTACCTTTCTTGAGATCCTTATCCAGTTCGGGGCTTTTAGAATCGAGTGCACCCAAAAGAGTATCTTTCTCCTGCTGCTATGCAGATCAACCAAAAATACACGTATGAAATCTCAGTGAAACAGAAAAAGTTAAATGAGTAATGAATGTTACTGAATACTAAAGAAAGTAGGAAAATGTAAATAATGTTTTCTTTTACCTCATTTTTAAGTAGTCTTAGGTATTACTTACAATACAGTTAATAATCATTGTAGTTATTGCAGGAACATGACTTCCAAGCCATCAATTTTCAGATTAAAATTTTTAGTATTAAAAAATGGTGGATCATTATACCACCAGCAAATTGCTAATTCTCGTTAGCATTTCCTACAACAAAACAGTTAATTTTCCAAACAAGTACAGCTATTTAAATGGATGTAAAGGAAGCACCTGAATACACAGTTTTTCAGTTACATAAAATATCATTCTAACCTCGTAAACATAAACCTATGATACATACAATTATTATAAGCGTTTTTAAAAATTCATACAAGTACCACCACTTCAGACAGGCACAGTGAATTACAATAAAACGTACTGAATGACTTCACTCGGTAACATTATATTCAATGTGCTTTTTAGAAGACTTTTTAAATTATTTTGTTCTGCAACACTTGCATTCACCGATCTGGTATACTGCAAAAGCAGTTGTCTTTTTTTTTTTTCCCCCCTCCCCATAAATCTCTCAGCAGTTGTTGAAGAAGACTTTGTTATATTTAAATCTGCAGGATGCAGCAAGAGGGCTCTCAGATGCAAGCAAATCAGAAGTCCTCCATATGGTCCTGGCACTTTAGCAAGGGGCTCCCACCATATCCTGAGAATCAGCTCTATCACATTTCTGCTAGAGATCTAAATGCCTGGGGCTAGCCCTACACATTCCCAAAACCATCAAACATACTGACCGATATTACTGTAGTAGTACCACAAGTTATGTAGTATTTGAAAAGTAACATTCAAAATTTCTGCCTACGCATCTATAGCGTAGCACGGTCTAGGAAAGATATGATCAAAGCTCTGATTTTGATAGTAATTTGCATTTCTTGAAGAGTGCAAAGTCATATTCTTTTCCTTTTTAGGTATGTGTGCAAAGGTGAGCAAATGAATAGCTGGAGATCATGTTTTTCTCATAAAAACACTAACTATACTGCAGTGATAACCGGAATCACTTTTAGATCTTTATAAAATAGCCAGTTTATCATCCTTTCCTTGTTGAAAACTATGTGAAAAAAATGTTGGAGAAAACCTGGATTTTCTTCATCCTTACACACCTATTCCTCTCCCTAATATTCAATCCTGCATGGTCTCAACCCATACCTTTTCTCCTTATTTTCTCCCTGCTTTTAACCGTCTTTATAAATCCTAGAATCTGGAGAGTGAAAATTGAAAGTGACCAGTCTTTTTTAAATGTCACTTCTCATACAAAGCCAGAGCAACACAATTACAGCAGGTTTTAAGTGATATTTTATTACAAACTATAGAGAGCAGAAGCAGTTAAACAGGAAGAAAGAGTGATTCAGTTGGGAACAATTAGCATTTTCTATATAATTGCTTCACAGAGAAATATGAGAGTTATTTCTAGAGAGTCTCAACTTGCAAAGCTTCAGTGGTTTTACTGTCCCCACCCATTAAATATATTTGGTAGCTGGCTGTAACCACACTTACACTGTTGCAATCAAAAATTTAAACTCTTTAAAATGCATCATTGTTATAACGAGCCTTCAGGCAAAAGTAGAGATTAACATTTCTGAGAGAGAGAAAAACAAAGATTTCATTCCACAGGCTCTCGGTCTACAAAATCTGATTTCCAGAGATAAATACTAATGGAGATGTGTCAAGATGCCAATTATCAAACTGCAGTTCTCTTAAATATAATCTTGTGCAACAGAAAAACACTGTTTTTCCTTTAAATTATGCTTTGGGGTCTTAGAAAATACCCTGGTACAAAGAAAGGACAAGAGTTAATGCTGCTTTGTTGCACGAGATTATGCAATAGCTTGTTGAACGAGCCCTGTAATACCTAAATATCTTCAGGTCATTTCATCAAGGGAAACCCATAAAAATTGCTTGAGTTCCCACCCTAAAAGACTAAGCAGAGATTAAGTTCTCATTTTTGCTGTCACCACTTTGTAAGTGCATCCTTTTGCTATTTCAGAAAGCACAGATTTTATTAGCCGTAACACCTAAAGAAGTCAACAATGAGAAGAGCAATTATAAAACCTGTTCATCTTCGACAGCATTTGTTTACCAGAAAAAAAGGCAGAGCATTAGCACCAAATACGTGTACGTCTTCATTACCTCCCTTATTAAAGAAATTCCAGACCTTAAAATAAACTTTGATATCTATGTTATTTAATATTCTTAAAAATTTACAGCATATTGATTAAAAATCAGCATAGGCTTGGATTATTATCTCTGCAGTATAGATAGGGCTTTTATCTCGTTATCTGTAACAGAGCTTTACCACACTACAAATACCTATGAGTCAAAGGTGTTAAAGATATCAAAGATGGCACCTCTTACCTCAAAGATTCTTTCTAAAACTTACACAATTATTGCCAAAGTTTACTGTTTAATCTCTCAGCAATTAACATCACAAAAACATTTCTTGAAGAAAGCCTAAAATACAAATAAAAAAGTAAAAGAATTTCATTTTTCCTACTCCTTCATTAGCAACATCCACTACAATCCCATCCCTAATTACTAATCATGTTGTGTACGGTTTGGCACAAAAAATGCAAGTCAGACACTTCTAGAACTCTGCTGTTACTCTTTGCTATATTAAGGTACTTGCAGGACTTCAGTGTGCAGAGACAACTGTGCTCCCTAGAAGCCCACCAATGACTACCAAGGCATCCCTCAGAAACACTGCTGGGCTTTTTCTTTTTAGCCAGATTTTCTTCAATGAAGAAAACAAGGACTTAGAGACTTCTTTTGACCTTAAAGTGCTTAAGCCTCTAATCTGCTCCTAGAACTTTTCCAAAGACATTTAACTTCTAGCGCTTGTTAAAAGAAGGCCTGGAGGTTTTGCGTTTGTTGAGGCGAGCACCCTCATCAGACTATAAAATGAGTCCAATTTAAAGGTGTTAAGATTTAAAAAGTCTTCTCTGGAGGCATCAAGGACTTGACATTGCCTAAAAAAAATTAAGCATTGTCTTTTTACGTGGTATAAAAGACTCCACCCATTTCCTAATCAAATATTAAAACACATCAAATGCTTAATATTACTTCAAATGTCTTGAGTGAATCCAGAAATTGCCAGTCAATTTTGCTTAAACAGAAATCCCTACTGAGATACCAGCAAAAGAGACTATGGCCATTAGCTGTGTAATTAGACCTTCCTGCTCAACGAATGCAAAGTAAAACGTAAGCATCAGTTTCCATATGTGAAGTGTTGTCAGCTGCTAGACCAGAAGTTTTCAGCTGCAAACCTGTAGATGTAGGTGGAAATCCACTAGATCTCCATAGAGAATTGTGCTATCTGGGACTGTTAGGTACATGTCAGAATGATATCCCTGTTGTTGACTCCTGCCCAAATGCTTTCCATATGTCAACATCACTCTTGCACGTGATATTCCTACAAGGTTTCTTTTTCATTTTTAACAGTTGGAAACCAGCAGAACTTTTTATGGTATAACTAGAGCTTTGGATAATCTTAATGTCCACATCAATATTCAATCCCTCTCTAAACCTTGGTAAGTTCTTGGTGTCCCAGAGCAACTTCCAACAGCAGTACATTCCACAGTGTAATTATTCACCAAATGAGAAAATTTTCTCATACAAATGTTTGAGGTCTGTTTAAGAAAGGAAAAAATCCAGGAAAGAATAGTTTTATGGACATTGTCATGCTTTATAGATACCACTTGAAGGTTCTAGCAGAACAACAGAAACATGAAGATACCAAAATTACAAAAGAGAAAGGACGAGATGGGCTATGAGAGAAAAATTAGAACATCCACAGGAAAACATACCAAGTGCTACGATCAGGTAGATACTGTATGGCAAATCCAGTGACTAAAGGAGGAGCACAGAACAGGCACTTGTGTACTTGGAGCTAAAATTTCCCAGCAAAATTGAAGAACCTAAAATGCCAAAGGCAAAAACCAAGGAAGGACATACTTTTGTATTTTAAAAAAAAATCCGAGAGCCACTGGGCTTTCATAAAGGAAGTCAACTGTAGGAGTAATAATCCTAAACCGAATTCACCTAACATTTTAAAATTTACAAAGTGCAAATGCTCATAATGTCTTATCCATAAAGTAACCATGGGGTTGAATGCATGGTTTCTTATGGTATGTATGTTTTGAGTTGTTTTTTTTTTTTAAAACAACATTACAAACTTCATAATAAACTGTGATATAGTTGTTTTCTCCCTGATGTTTACTGATGATCCACTTGTTCTCTTTATGTGTAGTCTGCAGCAACGAATGAAAAGGAGATTGTCTTTAATGATTCTGCCTGTGCAGGAGACGAGAACATGTATTCATATAGAAATTTCAGAAATTAAATCTATTGTGAAGTCAATTCACTCCGTTTGTGTAGAAGTAGCACTGTAACATCCTTCATTACCTTTTCCTGGGAAGGGTTATACTTCAACTCTGAAGTACGGGAAAAGGTAATTTCCATCTAACTGATGGAAGGATACTCATTACATTCCCGAAACAGAAAATTAGTATAGTGGAAATATGCAGATTTCTCTCCTGTGTGTGTGCAAACACATACATATGTGAAGAACTGAATCTGAATGTAAAAATAATTCTAACAGTTCAGGTTGGGAGCTTCCCCGTATGGGTGACAAATCCAGTCAGAATTTTAGTCAGACAATATTAATCCTCCTTTAAACACAATAAGTAGCCAGCCTGGATTAAAAAGAGTTTAGTTTTATTTGGACAAAGGCACGCAGTCTTTACTGTTAGATTAAACACGTATCTTTTACCTGCAATAGTAAGAATTTCAACATCGTTTTTAATCTGATATTACAAATAATATCACAACTACTCAATGTTCAAAACTAAAATGGATATTTAGTTATTTATAGCTTAATGATGCTTCAACTTTTCAAATGCATAAAATGGATATTTTAAAAAAACGACTCCGCATTATGATTATGAGACTATTTTCAGAGGAAAACTCAACCATCACAATTTTTCCAGAAGAGAAAAATAACAACCAGCTCTGAACAAGAACAGTTACACTAGAAATCCAGAAATAAAAGCAAAAGGATTAAATTAACAAGGTAATGTACATCTGCTATAGTACAAGGAGAAATGGTAGACGGAGATTTGCTACAGTAAGTCAACGTATTTGTAAGATCATGAATGCTACTAAAATACGTATCAAAGTCCTTTTTGTCCTGATACATTTAAGCAGTCCTAAAGAAATGCTTAATAACAGAAGTAGAAATGCTTCTAGAAATGCTCATGTCAACACCTTTTGCAGGTATTGACATCAGAATGACTGGCTTGGAACAGATCTGTAGTGAACTTCTATAACAAATTAAATGACAAGATCCAGAATTAATTTGTTTCCTTTTTAACAAAACTTTTAAGTATAATCCTTAGCTCCTTAGTCTCAGCAGCTACAGGTACCAGCGTGAATTTTTTCTATTGTACTAAGTTTTTAAGTCATAGCTTGCAATGGTAATTTCTCCAACTAAAATAGTTGTTTCTTATTAAAAATGTCAGATGTTTATGATCATTAATACTGATGCAAACGGACTGACTCAATCGACATCTTCATAAAGGGTCTGAGCCCAAGAAATACTGACACTCAGTCATATGTTAATGGTATCCATAGTTATTACTCATGTATTTGTTTCCCAATAATTACCTTTCCTCTTGGCTATTAATACTGATTTGTTTCAATTCAAGCTGGAAATAGCCACAAAGAACTTACAGAAAACCATGAAATAGCTGGAGTCAGTGTAACTCTGCTCTCCTACCAAAATGTTAAAAAGTAATCTGATCTCCAGTATTGCTTTTGGTCTCTCTTGTGGCAGCAAGTTTCCAAGCTGTAATGATACTAGACAAGTTGAAAAGAGCTTTGATGTAGGTTAATCAGTTGTTTCCAACATACTAAAACCCCTATATTTTTTCTAGTGCTTATGCCAATCACAAGTCTTTCCACAGCTAATTCTCAGTACAGCTGAATAAAAAAAAAAATCATTAGGTTATACTTCCTACTTTGGAAGTCACTGATTTATTTGTTACCCTCTTTTCTCACTCTACCTCTCAAAATCAGAGCCAATCTAACACAGAAATAATTAATCTCTGAATGTGTAGATACAAATCTGATAATCAACAAAGAAAAATTTTGCTTTAAAGACAGAAAAACCACTCATTTGCAAATACAGACTGTACTCCTTCAGTTAATATATACATCAAGTAACACTGAACTTAAACTTGGCCACTTAATTATTTAAAAAATGAGAAATGAGCCATTTGGAATTTCCTTGTAAAAATCACCAACATTTATATATGGTTGAACTTCCTCTTTAGGGAATAAATCCCACAAGCATTAGTGCATATTATCAATGATAAAAAATACTCTGCACAACTTTAACCTTCAGCTCTGGATGTAGTATTTGTTTTCTATACAACAGTACGTGACCATAACAGGAGTACCATTTTGCAATATCAAAATAGGAATTGCATGCTGTTCATTATTGAAGTACGTTGAAAAAAATTGTCTTATTTGCTTTAGTCAACGGGAGTACTTTTCTGTTTAGATTTCCTAGATGACCCAAGTTACCCAGAAACACATATGCTAGACCTAAGGGGTTTCGTATGAATTTTAAGACGTGAAAGTTCAGAAATCTCCAAGAGACTTACCCAAACAGTTAATATTGCGTACTAATGTGCCCCCTTCCCCACCCCGCAAAACCCTAGTAGATTAATTTAGCCTAAGTATGTTTCATTCATTCAGGAATCATATAGGCTTCCCAAGGTCCCCACTTACAGCAGTCTCTCTGCTTTTAAACCACACAACTGAGAATGATCGAGGTGTTGGACTGGCGAGGACGTGGACACAGGTTGGTGAATTGTTGATAAGGTTTTTTTAAGCTAAATTTAACACCTTCAAATCACCTAGGATAAAATCTTATTCTATGTTTGATCTTGACTATAAGGGTACCCTACTGAAATAAAAAGATAATGGCAAGTAGTGGCTAGATGATTATTGACATTCTACATAATACATTTTTCCTAGAGTCCACTAAACTTCTCCCAAGAGCCTGATAATGTAAGTGATAATGAATTGTTGTCGACATACTTTTTTCCAAAAAGCCATCTAAATCTTCCAAAATGTCAGCAGAAGTGTTATGCTTCAAGATACAATTTGTGGGAATTTTTAAAACCGTGAAGAGTTTTACATTTATATAATAATTCACAACAATAATGATGTCCTGAGGTATTTTATCTGTGAGTTCCCAGCAGTTCCTTTGTTCACACGTTCTGCCTGAAGCATTACTGGTTTCAAATATTTGGAAACTTCCCTTGCCAGTACCTCCTCAAGCTAGGGTATCAGAAGTACTTCTGCCAAATATTCCTGTCAGCTAGATGTCCAGGTTAAAAAAGAAATCCTAACTTCGGGGTTTCTGCTGCTCAGTTTTAGTCAATACACATGTAAACCAAGAAGAGGTAATATGACAACAAGCAATTCTTGCTTACGTTCTTTGCTGTCGTCGTTCTTTGGTTTAAAATGTATGTGAAATACAGTTTATGAAATATCTCATTTACAACTTCATATTAATATCTGTGTGTTCTGCATTAACCCCTTAATGACGCTTCAACACGTTTGGCATTCCATGCTGTAAATCGGTATGTATATTTCCAACCTAGTACACAGAGAAGGAAATCAGATGTTCTTCCAGCGGAAGTTTCATATTTATTCAGAAGGCAAACTTCTCAACTGATTTTTTGATTAAATTTTTAATTTCATTAAACTGATAAATTAAGGGACTTCTTACTGTTTGAATAATATTAAAAGCAATATTCATTGGTGTATATTGTAGTTCAGAGGGCCTATACAAACCCCCCATACCATTTAAACCTCTGAGCAAAAGTTTTTAATGGTATCCCATAGGATCTCATCCATTGTGAAGGAACACATCAAGGCATCCTGGAACATAAGTGTCTTGAAAACCACTTTAAAGCTCTGAAAAGTTCCTCCTCACTAGAATACACAAATGCAAAATAACCTATCCTATACCCAAAACAATCCAAGGCGTAACAATAATACCTGGATTTGAAATTTAAGAAACTCTTACAGTCATTAAATACACATTAAGAAAACAATTGGCAAATCTGAAAAGGTGATCGTTATTACATATTAAAGTTGCCTTTAAGTTTTAAGGTAACAAAAACTATATGCATGCAACTTTCTGACACCAAACTTCAAAATGATCAAGAAAAAGCCTGGACTCTTCAAAATGTTTTCATTTCTAGTGTCCTGACTCAAATGACATTATTTATTCTGATCAGGAATGAAAAATGTGCTGTATTAAGATGAAATAAAGTACATCAAATTTCAGCCTAACAAGAATTTTAAGAAGAGAATTGTTAACTGAGGTCTGTGGTTAATGGCAAATGAAAATTTTGTCTACTATCATGTTATAGAAGAATCAGTACACAGTCATAACTGGATTGTAACATCTAAAAAGGCACTTTTTAAACACCTTATTAAATCAAGGATAAAAGGTTTTTTTAAACCATTTGATGTTTCAAAAGGGCATGAATCACTTGTATGCCTCTCTACTTTGTTATGTACAAAAATTTTCAACCAGCTTAAAAAATGAAAACATCAAAAAACTCATATTGGTTATGATTACTACAAATTTTAAGATGACAGCTTTCAGCAGAAGACTATTGCAGAAGTGTCTTTGCTAAAATGAAAGCTCCAGGCTCTCTTTGAATTCTCAACACAGCAAACAAACTTACTGTCTGATAGCAAACTTGCATTTCATTGCTAAAGCAAAAGCTTTAAAATAAACTGCAGTGCACAACTTCAGTATGATTCTAAGAACTCATTAACGCTGATACCACAGGTGATTTATTGTTTTTTTGGTTTTGGGTTTTTTTTTTTGTTGGGGATTTTTTTTTTTTAAAAAAACCTCACCCTCCTGCCAGAATACTGTTATACAGAAAAAAAACCTGCTACTCTCTACTATTGTCAGTCTTTCAGATACGGTAAAAAAACCTCAACATACAAGAGTTTTAGAGCAAGTAATCAATCTGCAAAATGTTATACATCAGTAATAAGGCATCCACTTTACAGCTGTTTAAACAAAAAAGGAAATATTTCCCAAAATATATATTTTGGATCTGTGTAAACAAAGCTTATATGTATTGCTTCCATTCATTTCAAAAATATACACCCACATGGACTGAAAGTGATCTTGGTGCTATGAATTTTAAATTACTGTAATTTATCCATATGTAATCTGAAGATACAAAACCCAAATATTTTTGAACTTAATATTTTGAAATATGTCAAAAAACTTAATTATTCTTATGTGAAAAGAAAGCTAAAAATATACCCCAAATTTGATGCCATTTCATTGAATGAAGAAGAAAGTACTATGAAAATACACATTCATCTGGTTTCCTAACAATAAATATGAAGACAGTTATTATAACATACTGCAACACAGGAATTATTACTATATTGACCTTAACGTTCAATCAGTAGTTTTTAAATCTTTCCTCATTGAGGCTTGAATCTTCTACCTTGTCAGCTGTCCAACAACTTTTAAGAGGGTTTTATTTTCTTGCTTCAATTGTTCATTTTCATCTTCTATATCATCTAGGTCCTGTGAAAGGAAAAAGAAAAATAAACATTTCTCAGGACATAAATACAAACTCTTAATTAATAGCAGCAGGAATTCAGCATCTTAGCTCTGAAATGAAGAAGTTGGGGTTGGGAAGAATTAGTGTCACAGTAACTACCTTTAAATCTGGTAAACCGGCCTCTTTCCAAGTGTTACTGTAACTACAAAACATTAATATTATATTCCCATCTACAAGCACCTTTAAATGGAAACATATAATCAAAACCAAGGCTACAGCAGGAATTAACACATCAAGAAACCAAAATACAATGGGCGTGATTATTTTATTGGCATACACAGACAGTGTATTAGTCAGCTATTGCCTCTGCTCCCCAGACTATGCTTTTCTGCAGCTATCCCGCTCACATAGACACATCACTGCTTATTACTGCTTTGTGTTTTAAACTAAATATCAAAATTTTCAGAAGTGGTACTGCCTGCCCATTTTTTTTTCATCTTCTGTGATAAAAATTAAAAGGCATTTTGTAACTCCTGTCTAAATTGCTACTGAAGAACACACAGCATACGCAGTAATAATGGGTGCTTAAAACAGATTGCTCTCACCCCAAATGTTCATTCCTCTTCCACCAGTTACCATATTTACCCAATTCCCATTTCAATTCTTCACTTCCTACCAAGTCTTTTCAAGCCTTTAAAGGGAAAACCAGTGAACTTGGCTGTTTAATGTAAGCATTACTTTGGTAAAAATAATTTTACTGTACAAAAAAAACATGGAAGAAACAGAATGAGAATGAAAAAATGAAGAAACAGAAGACTGACCTCAAGGACAGCACTTTAAGGAGGAAAATGAAAGGCAGGCAAAGGAGGAAGAACCAGGATCTCATCAGAGATCTCAGATGCCTTTTGATTGAAGTCTGCAAAACCCTACTGTTGCTATGATAGATTAAACACAAAATAGTAGCAGAGAAAAGATCTTCTCTCTCTTGTTCCTTTAAGTTGTTAAGCGACATACGGAGCCTATTTTCTTGTTTCTTTTTAGTGGGGTTATTCCGGAAGTGCGTGCTAGAGATGATGTGTTTAATTGGTATCATGATTTTTAAAAGCCTCTTCAGTTTGCCAAGCCAAAATCCGTACCACAATATCTTTGCAATTACTTTATTGTTTTTGTAATGCAGAATCAAGAAGTCACTAGCAGAAATTCCTCTTAGCCTCACAGAAGTAATGCTGCATCACAGTACGAAAGACTTCCAGGAACAGCATTTGACCACTCCGACATAAAAGATATAAGTGACTTAAACATCTAAACGTGGAAAGTTTTGATGGATAGCTACTATAAATACAGTTTACTACATAATTTTAAGAAACACACTTCGTTTTCTCTCTTGTGCAGTTCAGAACAATAATCAGATGGAAGGGACAACATTTTTTCAATAAAATGATTTTTTTTTTTAGTTGAGTATACATAATACTGTGTTTGAACTTGTTGTTAACCTAGCCATCAGACGCCTCAATTAAAGCTGACCTAAAAACCTTCTGTTTAAAATACCTGTAATTTACTTAAAATAAAATATTAAAAGTTTGTGAAATATTTATGCTGCAAAAATAACATTCCAAAGATTACTACAAGTAAGAGTTTCTTGAACATGAGCCAGGAAAAATAACTACTGCAGTTTAAATATCTACAGAACAGATGCAGGTGTTTTTTGCCACTCTGAAATGGGAAGTTTCATATTCAAAATTCAAAATTACAACACTAACGTATGCTTATTAGTAAAAAAAATGCAATAGCAGGAAAGCTTGGACTCTACATACCAAAGGAACTGATAACTACACAACTGACACTAATTGGATTGTAAATCCTCACTGACAGACTCTCTCCAAACACACATTTAACTACAATGACATCTTAGTGAGGTCAGAGATGACCAAGTGTAAACTACTCAACAGTTGAACTTAGCCTACAAATATTTAAATGTCTTGAGATGCCTTTCCCTTCAGACATTTGAGGTTTTCATGAAGCAATTACCCCCTTCTTACAAAAAACGCGGCAGACATACTTTTAGTGGCTAATGTACTGGAGTGAAAGAATGCCATTTAGGGCAGAAAGCCTTTTCTGTTTCTCAATATAAATGCAGCTCATGTTCTTTAAGTAATTTTGTGATGTACTGACTGATCTCAGTAAAATTATATTGTTACATTAAATAAATATGTTTACTTAAAATGAGAAAAAGTCTGCCAAGAAGTTTTCAGGATTCTTGGAAAAACAGTTTTTCAAGTGTAACACAAGATCTTTGCCAATGAAGGATGCATCCATGGTTATGAACTGACTGAAACTTCTAGAAAGAGCATTTCTTTAAATATGAGGTCTGAGCAATCAGAAAGCTATGCAATAAAATGGCATTTTAAAATGTTATTCAGGCTCTTTGACTCAAGTCTTTCTGTGTCTGCGCAACCTAACATGCAATAACTGCACATTTTGATTAATAGAAAAGATAGAGAAATACCATGAATGTGTAGATTGTCAAATTTAAAGACCCCTATTTAGATTACATACCAGCAAAATCTTCTTAAAGAGATCTCTGCATAAGCTCACTAAGTAAGGTTTAGTCCTCAGGACATCCTTTTATCTGAGCAGAAGGCTGAAGATCGCAACTGTTCTTCCATGCAAAGCATCCAATCCTAGTGCCAGGTCTACAGAGTAACGTTCCATGAAGAACACAGGGCTGGCTCTTGTGATCTCAGTTAGGATAATAAACCTTAGGCAAATATGACTGCACTATTAACTTCCATAATCTTCTAGGAATGATGCAGTACTTCAGCAGCTTTTCTTAACATTCTAAAGCTTTCCTCTTTCTAAATCCACATGGATAGCCAATACAGAAGCAGTCATAAATCCAAGAGCTATTAAAAAAGAAAGTAAAACTGCATCCGTTTTAATGGAAGCATCACTTGAGACATGGGTTCAAACTTACGTAAGACAACAAATTATTAAGCTGGTCATAAAGTCAAAAGGGAGCTTTTGGAAAGACTATATTCTGTTTTATGTTTTCTTTCCACACAACAAGCAGAAATTGCCATCACACTTCAACACAGGCAAGGCAGAGGCACTGCTTGACTTCACTGCAAATGTTCAAAGATGGTTTCTAGTCAGACACTCGATGGATATAATTTAGGACTTCATACTTAAAATATAGCAGAAAAAAAAAAAACTTGTTTCTGGAACAGCAAACCTTGCAAACAGCCATGGTCTTAAAACACAAGCTTTCAGTGATTTAGGGTCTTTTGATTTGTTCTTTCTGACATCTGAGTCAGGAAGCCAGGTGTGACCAGCAGTATTAAGTAGCTTTGCCATCCATCATGTAGAAGGAATGGACACTTGCCTTGACTGTAATAAGGTCATCAGCTTAGATGTGACAGATTCTTTGCAGAATGGAAGGACGGCATAAAGACCAATTCTCCAATTAAAACAGAAATCTCTCCAAAACAGACAATACTTCATTTATGCTACAAATTAACTTCCAACTTTCTTTTTAAAAAAAAAAAAAAAAAATCTGTTTCAGAATAATCTCAGCTGCTTTCGTCCTCCAGATTAGTTTGCAAACTTTTGTCATCCTCCTTTGCTACAAATGAATAGCGCAAAATGAAAGTTTGCCTCTATGCACATAGAGTTGCTGCCTCCCTTCACTGCTGGATTGACCAAAGCCAGTTCTGAATTTTTTTTCTGAATTTTTATGGGAATGTCTGCACTGCACCAGTAGAAGCATATTTCCTTAGTACATCCAGGCTCTGCACCTCAGCCAGGAAGAGTGAAGATGAGGTCACTAATCCATTCTATGAAAGAGTTCCAGTCTGCGCTTAAAACTGGGAGTTGTTAAAATTGGTGTCTTCTATCAACTTTAAAACTTCTCATCCTGTCCCATTCCCAAGCATGTCTCACTCTTCTACCCCCTCTTCTCCTGCTTACACACCTTGCCTGAGTCATGCTAGCCCAATTCTCCTGCCCCCTGTCTTGTTCTGCCTTTACCTGGGGATCAACAATAAAGAGTGTGAGAGTATGTGTCAGAAAATGAAGTACTTACTCCCAAATCTTTCTAAGATCATCTAAACTATTATTAGTAATTAAAAGCTGACTAAAATGAAATTAAATTTATAATTCCTTTGTCTAACAAAAGTCCTGGGTAACAATTTATTGAGGAAACTGTCAAAACCCCAACTTAATTATTTCCTGGTATGCTACGCACTGAATTTGGAAAGAAGAGGCAGTAAAGATCTCTTGCTTTTATAAGCTTGTTCTATGAACACTTATTGCAACAAGAAACTCAGGTACTCCAGTAACGCACAACTTATGGAAGTTAATCATGACAAACAGAAGTCACTTGGAAAAAAAGTAACTTATTGACATGCCTCTTGACAAGTTACACAAATACAAAAAAAAAGCCACACTTGATTCTCTTCTGACCTTGCCCAGTGGATGCGGGTACCTGAAGAAAAGCACAGAGAATGCAGAGACTTTTATCTCCTCTTTATATAGCACTATATAAGAAAGTATGTGCTTACTCTGTTTAATAAATCAATTTCTTCCTTCAGCTTTCCAATTAGTTCCTCTTTGTCTTGTGTCATCTTCATTAATCTCACATTTTCCTGTCTCTCCTTTGCAAGTTCCTAAAATCAGAATATGCAATGAAGTTTAAAATGTAATTTTTGCTTTTGAGAGACAGTTTTAAGTTATTACGTTTTAAAACAAACAAAGAAGAAAAACATACACACACTTACCTATAATTCCTTTTCTACAGCAAGTCAAACCCACATCTTCAAGACCTTACATTTCAAGGAGCTAAAGAATCACATCTAATAAAATATTTTACCCACAGCAAACCTGTGTGATAGCTCTGATTCCACAGATAATGTTTTAATTAATATTTAACTTAAGCATGAACCCAAAATTGGATAGGGGCCCAAACCAGAAGTAAATAAATGTAAAGTATCAACTTCCAAATTTGTTATATTGAGAGGGTTATTCTTTGTGTGTGTGTGTGTGTGTGTGGTTTTTTTTTTGTTGGGTTTTTTTTGTTTTGTTTTCTTTTGCAGGGGTGTGGAGCAGTTTGTACTACCATTAACAAGGAATTAAGACTCACTGTTAGATCTGTGGGCCTGAATGTGACAAAAAAAATGAAATGTCCATCAGGAATTCAGTAAGTCAGGGTTCAGGATACTGAAAGAAAGCCCTTAAATCTTCCTCTATTTTCTGTGTTACTGGCAGTTAAATTATTTCAGAAAGAAGCTGATTTGGAAGGGAGGATTACGGTGTGCTTCACTCAAATCAGGCTTCCCCAAGTCTTAAAAAAAAGTAATTTCTACAAAATATGCTTTATTTTCATCCTTTCAAAAAAACATCTATTCAAATTGTGTTTACTTAGTAACTTCATCCATACAAACTCAAGAATATTTGGCAAGTTACCCACAAAAATCAAATTCAGAGGAAGACAGAGAAGCCAGTAATAAATTACACAGATGACATTATTTAGCAAAATACTGTTTTAGGTGAAAATCTCAGCTTTAACATTATTGTATTTTCCCAAAATCATTTGTATGAAAAATGTCTGAAATAATGAAAACTTCGTTTTAAATAAATATTTTAAATGTTCAAAACTTTAACAAACAACTGGATAGCAATTAGATTTTCTATTTCAATACATTAAAAAAATATCCAAAACAACAAGTAGATCAGAAGCAGGCTTGCTAACTTTCTGAACAGCCAGTGAGCCCCTTTCCTTCCCCCAAGTTATTTGCCCTGTGTTGGTGTGTCACAAGGAATATATGAGAAATACACAGAGCACTGCTGGCTCTCTAAACGTATGATCTTCACCTCAACTATTTCTCACTTGTATACCAAATGAAAACTAAACATCTGTGATTAGAAAGTTCACATTCTTTCCAGTCAATCTGACTCTTTATACATTTTTATAGACATAACTATCTGTACTTCAAGCATTTATTATCATTTCTATATATTTTACTTGTAAATTTCCCCATGGAGTTTCAGAGGTACTTTATTTCAGATGTATGCCATGCAGATATTAGTTGGTACTTACCCTTTCAAGTTCCTCAATCCTCTTTTCCAAAGCATTACTTGGTACAGAACTGCCAGAAGAATTTGCATCCCTGCTGTATCTGCTGTAAGTTGTCCTGTCTGTTCGGGAATATCTATTTGGAGCATCGTCTTCTGGTGCATTAGCTGTGCTACAAAGGCAAAGACCAAAGCAGACACCTATTTATACATCCAACAAAATGGAAATGATAGAAGTAACAAGAAGTGCTTTCCAAAGCACTCAATAGGTCAGTCTAATAAACTGCAGAGAACTTATTTCACAGCCTTTGTGTTGCTGAGAACTCACTAAATTCACTGCCTCAGGGAGTTGAATATTTGGATAATGCAGCTCTCATCACATAGGTAATCAACTTTAAACACATACTTACACTTATCCTATCTTATTTTTAAAGATTTAAAAGTTTTATGAACTGTGCACATTAAAAAACAAGCTAAACAATTTTATTTTAAAACGTAAAGTACCTCTATGGGGTTTAAACCAAGCAACTTTTTAAGTAGATGAAAACATGAAGGATGAAAAACAAGTACATGTCCAAAAAGTAAGAAGCTTACACATATCAACTGACTTTTCAGGAACTATATGGATATGGCCTGTAAGGAACTGGAAAGCAAATCGAAGTGAGAAAGTGATGCGGTCCAACTTATTGATTTTATGCCATTTCCAAATATTTTACTTCAGCACACAGCAGTTTGTCATGGCTCAGTTGGCAGGCACTCACTCATTAACTGGTGATATGTTTTTTGCTTTAGATCATGTGTCTATTCCTTAAAAATCACTGCAATGGAATCTTAACAGATAAGCACTGCAAATGCACATAAGCTAAAAAAAGCTTATGGGTTCTCCATTGTGACTGCTATGTACAAAAACAGTGCTATTTTAAAAATACATATATATTACAAGTCAAGCATTTTCACAGTCACAAATTAAACAGTGTTCTTCCCATAGCTATTTTCTTTCTAATACCAATGTTATTTACGTTCAATGTAGAACCTAATGAATAATTAGGAGCAGCAGAACAGAGTGCCCTGGGATCAGGCAGAGAGGTACAGATCTTTCACTCCCCAATCCACCAAAACCAGTTCTTTGACTTTGAAAATACACAGCTAAACAGCCAAAGACAAAAAAAAACCTTGTTCTGTCTTCACCAGGAGAACTCAAATGGAGACACTCAAAAGCCGTCTGGACATGGTTCTGGGCAACCAGCTCTAGGTGGCCCTGCTTGAGCAGGGGGGTTGGACCAGATGATCTCCAGAGGTCCCTTCCAACCTCAACCATTCTATGATTCTGTGATATTACACAGCTGATGTATGTATACAATGGTTTTCTAGAGCACTTAGGAAAAGAATGAAAAGCACTATGAGTATCCCTACAACATTTCCTTTAAAACATAGAAGAGTATATGATTAATGTGTTCATTTAACAGTTTTGCATTTCATGACTCCAGAAAACCCCTGCTGACAGTGTGCAAATCTAGATGGATACAGTGCAAATCAAAAGCAGGAGTATCTGGCAAAGGGATGTCTTTTCATGGATATAAATATTGTTTTGCTCCAGTATGTGTGAAGTTTCCAAGGCACACTGACACAATTGTAAGGAATTTTGTAGCTTAATGTTATTACCATATTTAGCACTGTTTATTCTTCATCAGAAGATTTTTTTAAAAAACATTTCTAGGACCGGATACGCATGTTGCAACACAACATAAGAGAAATATTTTAGCTTAACTCTATAAATTCTAGATTTTTTAGCTTTCCGAAAGATGTGTTTTTTCATGCTGTTAATGTCACAAGGATAGACCACACAAAAAAGCCTCAATTTTTCATCACTCAAAAATGAATCCTTTTGCCAATATATTGGAGGTATCCCAACTCGGCTCCAGTGAGTGATATTGGCAGATGCTCCTATGGGAAACTTAGAAGAAAGAATACCTAGACAGGAAGGGTTTCATTAATACTGAAAATTAAGACATTTTCTATATTTTCCCTGAAACTCACACTCAAAAATTTCCTCATCTATTCCACTGGGGAGCACACCCTACTGAACACATTCCTTTTCAGTATCAGCAAGTACAAAGGATATATCATGAAGACTTCTAAGAAATGGGATTTAAAAAAACATTTAGTTTGTTTAAAACATTTGTTTAAAAACATTAGTCCATAACCTAACACAAGGAACATGAAAGATACAAAGTTTATTATTTTGGCTGTTACAACCAATGTCCAGTACACAGCAACAGTAAAAAAGGTACAGTCCAAGACACGGCAGACATATCTTTCGCACAGCATGGAATTTTAGCCTTCAGATACAATGTCACTTTGTGAGCCTTAAACAAGAAAGAGAACTTAGCTGGAATAACAATATCACTGAACTTGGTGTCTATGCTTTACTAAGAGAAAATACCTATCAACCAGCCCCAACAAAGATATCTCTGTGGAAATAAACCTGTATATTTTATATATATAAAATCTATTTTATATTTATAAATATGTAACAACATACTACTACTACTAATAATAATGATAATCTGTCCAAACTGAAGAGCTTTGTATACTACTAAGAAAACAAATTGGGTTTATGCCTTCTTTTGGGGGAGGAGGGGAAAAGTGCATGCATGTGACAGCAGAACCCATTTAGTTTGAGACTGCAACTGAAACCTTGCTTCCTCTGCTTTCTAACTGAATACAGGTTTACAAATGCTTGCAAGTTGGAAGTTGCTGGAATCTCACAAAAGGTATGAAAGAAAAGAAAGCCTATTGTCAGCAGATGTACATTGGGTAAAAGTGGTCGTTAGCACCAGAAGAAAAACAACAGGGGTCTGGCAAGTTGAAAAAATTTAGAGTCACTGCTCAAGAATGCAATTCAAAACGTATTCCACTTCTTGGCATCCAAGTAACTTATGCACATGACTGTTTCAACACTTGCAGTTGAAACATCTAGCCACAGTATTTTTAAAATTATTTTTCATGAAGAGTGTATAAAATTGTATTTGTAGCCATATGTACACCAGATTAGAGTGCCCACCTGGAGAGTAGCAAATGAGAATGCATCTGGATAGAAACATCCCTCACTACTACTTCAAAAGGGCATGTTCGACACGTTGTTTAACAAAATTCAACTTGTTCCATCAGCTTACTTTCAATTAGCCACTATCAAAACCTCATTTTCAATGTGTATTCCTGTACTAGAATGCTGAAAACAGAAAACACTTTTGCAACTTAAGACGACTTGCTTTTGAAAGTTTTTCTGGCTGCACTTAAATAAAAATCATATAGCAAAATCAACCCACATCGCAGTTTCACTACCCTTACACAGAAACAAAAATTTTGTTTCAGAATGATGTTATAGTAATTTTCTTTAATATAAAATAAAATCAGTTATTCACAAAGGGGAAGGTTTAACAGCAATATTACAGAAAGATGGAATAAGTCTTGCTCCTTCCAATGCTTCTTTGGTTCTTTCAATGTTTTCCTGAAGCACTGTCCAAATTGCAATTTCACCCAATTAAAATCTCCCAGTCAAAACCAGATTTCATTGATTTCAACTACAACACATTTATTTTCATTGCCAGAATCTTGTAACTATACTTTATTTGGAAACTCCTAATTATGTCACTGAAATCCAGTCCGTTGCTAACAGCTTCTTTGGAAGAATGAGCAAAAGACAGTATTTCCAAATAGGCCACCTTGGACTTTGGTACTTCGGACTGCTTAAGCCAAGTCCATGGCTTTCAGAGCTGAGCTAAGGAAAGGCAGTCTTGTCTTCTCTGCAGCTGTACGTTCCTAGCCTCCTCCACTTGTCTGGCTCTGGCCTTCAGGTGACTGACTAGGAAACCATTCAAGGAGCTGATGCAACAATCCAGCAGCCCAGCAGAGGAAGCCACAGTGGCTTCCCTGGAGCATCACTCTGTCCAGTTGTGTGAGCACTGGCACAAGGGACAGTGAGGAACTGCAGCCGGCTCAACTTAGACCATCAAAAACTTCTGCAGAAATAAATCCTGAGTGTTTCTGCTTTCTCATTAACACCACCATTGGCTGAAAAGGGGATACAAAACTCAAGAAAAGTGCCTTGAGTGACCCCTGTCTACTTTAAGTCTTCATATCTGCACAGTAGTGGTCAGTGCTTCAACAGTACTTCAGCACTTCAACAGCCAGCCCTCGCTGCAAAACTCCCAAACACAGGCAAGTAGGCAAGTCTGGGCATAGTGTTATGAAATACTATTTTGCAGCTGTATTTTTTTGAATTAGTGAGACCAAGATTAGTATGATGGAATGTAAATTGTTACAGTTTAAGCCCTGTAGTAATCTAAAAACACTGAGCATGAGAATTTCAGGAGGGCTTTAACATTTCCTTCACAGTGAGTGCTCTGAAGCCCTATTCTCTTCTTGTGACCTCTTCTTCCTCATTTATTTTTCAACTCTTGCATGAATGTTAAACTCGAGTACAATATGGTCTTTTAGAACTAGTGGGCCAGGGTCTCTGCCTGTTGGGTTCGATGTTAGTGTGCCATACCATCCTAAAAGAGGGGGAAAAAACCTCTGACATTTTGTCTGGAAGCCATAAAGCCATACCATATTGTATTAATTTCCACTAATAAACAAACTTATAAGGGGAACACACCCCTGAACCACTAAGAGATTTTAATCTATCTCTTTCTGTAAACTGATCCAGTCTGATCTGTCTGATCCATGAACCATGCAAAAATCTTCTCAGTTATTTTAAATCCCGATTTGCAAGGTTTTCTTTTCAATTGAAGACATTTCTAAAAAAGAAGCTAAATTGGTTCACAAGCTAGTAGACAGTCTAAAAATAAGCTGCTAAAACAAATTCTCTACTTATAAAAATATTCCTATGTCCACATATCTTGCTTTACTGTTACTTGCAAACAAACTTTTTAGTTCACAGAATACAAGAGAAAAGTAATTCATGTTTACATGTAGATTATACGCAAATATTTCAATAAAGAGAATACACTTTGTCATTCTCTTGTTGGAGAAATCAGTGATGACACCAGCGATGCTGATAGCATCAGACCTGAATCAGAAAACCATTCTTACTAACCGCAACGTGCTTGTTGCTTTAAAATAACTACTCACAGAGCCGTGCAAAACCTGGAAGACCCAGTTAACAGTAATAGAAGTTTGGAATGGCCAAGATGAGGCATATCATATGAAGAAAAGCTTAGGGAGAAATGGAGATGAGGAAGGCGACATGGGCTATTACCACTGAAGGATACCTACACATTTTAATCACATGAAGCTCACAGTCAGGACAGATGGCTGGTCACAACTCCCAAATACTCTCATGAACATGTCCTGTGGCCTTCATATCAGTATGACCTTGAAGATTCTGGTCATGCTTTTACTGGATGTTACAGTACCACTCCAGATCACAACAGAACCATCACTTTCTTTTGAAAATATTTTATGTGGTTAATCATGCAACTACAAAGGAACCCCTACACAAACTTTTGGGGTGTAAGTACGAAAACTTTTAAAGTAAATTCAGAAGACAGACTACAATTATAGATTAAGATCCTCATCCCAAACTTTTGTTTACTGCATAAAGAGACAGGCTTAGTTTGTCCACGTCAGCCAGAACAGAAGTAGAATAACAGCAGAGTTCATTTGTAAACATGTCTTCCAATCAATGAGCATTTGGCGAAATGGGTTGCTCAGCAATGTCACATAAATGTTTAACCATGGATTGCTGCATCCATATAAGGCACAGTAGCCAGTGTGTCTGATTAAATAGGTAGTAAAATCTGTGCAATTCCTTAGGCCCTGGAACATATTGAGAGAACAGATATTCCATGAGCCAGGAGGCTGGGTATCTCAATGCAGACATGAAAACAGCTATATGGGAAGGGAAAAGGAAGGTACTGGAAGCCCAGGATGGTATCAGTAACTCAGGACTAGAAGTCAGAAGAGGACAGAGGATGGAGACAAAACAGGAAAAAAAAACAAAGACAGAAAAATATCAAAGAGAAGACTAGGACCTCAATAGTTAAATATAAGGATGTATGAGAAAGGGGGAGAGAAAGGAAAGGGTGTCTAACTGGGCTAGGAAATGGAAACCAGTGAAGTGAAGACAAATGCTGAGATGAAGAGATGTCACTTCTGATGAGGAACTACTGGGGAAGAGGGAGAACGCAGAAGATAAGGAGCAGGAGTAGTAAAGATGGGGGAAATGACCTGAAAATTTCTGACAAATAATGCATTCTTCCTGGAGCAGCAAGTCTATAACAGAGCCCAAGAATTTAGGCAAACATTATCTTTTCACTTTTGCTGTCATATGCCTGTAAAGTTTACTAACAGTCTCTTTTCCCCACCCACAAAGTACTGACCACTTGCTGTCAGCGTAGCACAAATAACAGTTTCAAATGGGATCTTAAAGTGGTTGGTCCCTATGTGAGAACATGCTTTGCTCTCAATTTGCTTTGAAAACCTAAGGGAGTACACCCAAAACCGTTAAAAGCACATTAAGTTGAACATATTTGAACCTTCAAGCAGCTTATGGACTCAATTCAGCCTTTTGGCATTCACATTCCACTACTAGGTGTAATCGCAGAACAGCATTTTCGATTTCCAAAGGACTTCTACTGTATTTGGGACACCACAGTGAATGAGAATTACTGTAGAGGACGTTGTTTTCTCTAGGATCTTCCCTTACTGCAGATGTTACAAGGGGCAAACAAGCCAAACATTGCCAGAACAGAAGAGGACTCTGGTCCTGACTCCTTCATTTAGTGTTCACACCAGAAAGTGAAGCCTCTGGGAGCCATACTTTTGTTCAAGTACTCTTACCTGAAAAATTACTTGGGAGGAGGGTAGAAATTTTCAAATATAGAGGAAAAATCAATAGATACTGCTAACTCTAATCACAGTGGGCACTGAGTCTCTATCTATAAAATATTAGCTACTGTGTACCTCATGGTGGTACAGTTAGACTAAAACCCTCTTAGTATTTGTGAGCACCGGGCACTGTGCTGACCTCACAGGAAAATAATCCTTTGTTTTCAACATGAGGTTTGAAGACTATGCAATGAGTAAGATAGATGGCAACATACATAACAAAATATTGAACAGCAGCTCACAGCAAGTCACATTCGTCCTGAATGTGATGCCAGTCCTGACGGGGAAAGTTCACGAACAAAGAATGTACATCGTACATATAACTAAAGCTGACTCAACAAAGACTGCACAAACAAGTCTTATTTTAGCATTTTCTAGCTTTGGAGTTTCCTATTTTTGCAATGCTAATCAGAAGAATTAGCTTATTTTCAAATAAGCTACGAATGTGATTGTGCAAACTTCTATTTATTACCACCCCACACACAACCAAGTTTTTGCAAGTGAGTGAGGATATACAGCATGTGAATAGAGTAAAGATAAGGTTTATGAAAAGCCACAAAGCACTATGACACACACCATTCGGCAGATACAAGTAACAATGAAATTCTGCTCTGGGACTGAAGAGGAAGTGGAGACTGAACTAAAATGTGTTTGATTAATAAGAAAGTAATCATGAAATTATATAGTTATTAAGGTTGTGACAATAAGTCCACCCATTCTGCAATGACAAAGTGATTTAAAAAAAAAAATCCTACAGCAATAAAAAGCATCACTCAACTAGGTTTATGAGAACCCACGAATATAAACATAAAAGACGGCACCACACTAAGAAATCTAAAGCATAACAAGATAGGTTATTATTTTTTACAACGAGGGTGCTGAGACACTGGAACAGTTTGCCCAGAGAAGCTGTGGATGCCCCATCATTAGGGTCAGGTTCAAGGTCAGGTTGGGTGGGGCTTTGATCAACCTAATTTAGTGAAAGGTGTCCCTGCCCATTGCAAGGGGGGGTGGATGATCTCTGAAGGTCCCTTCCAACCCAGACTGTTCTATGATTCTATAAGTGAACAAGTCTGAGGGGTGTAAAATACACCAGTGAAGACTAGGTAACTGTAGGTGCTCTTTGCAGTTACTTCTACAGCCAGGATATATATACACAGATGAATTAACCACCTACACATTTTACCTGAGTAAAGGATATCTAAAAGAGAATACATTCATGTGTCAAACAAAAATATGTTTACACAAATGCCTTGCTTCAGTTGACATATTTTAGACCCCATGCTACCATTACATTTTCCTAGTAATTGTGATAGCTATGTCAATATTAATTCCACATGGGCAAAAATTTCACATACTGGCCAGGTGCATCAAGAGCTTCTGAAATATTTTTCTGATTGAAGAACCTGAGTAATGACCAGGGTAACACTTGGCTCAAATACAAACAAATAACAAACAGGACATGCTATATGTGGGCACCATCCCCTACAACTGAGACAATAGTATGACAAAACCATAGAAATTTCTTTCAGTATTACTGTGGACAGCAACAAAATTCTCTTCCTATAATAAACTTCAGAAGACGGTGGTTCATAAATTAACTGTGAAACTACTAGCTCCTAGGTAATGCATAGTCAAGTTAGACATTTGCTTGGGAAACCCAAAGACCCAGCAAAATACTAGCTGAATTTATTTTAAAATAGTAACGTAATAGAGAGGTTTGGATAAGTTTGCTGCATCTCTCAGGTCCTTACCCCAAAAGCAGGCCATAAGCAGTATGATGGCCTCTATTACAAACACCCATTTAAGCAGCTTTCTTTCTGGCTGAGCTATATATGTAAAGAAATGTGTTGTGTACAAAGATCTCATACCTTTTATACCTGCTTGAAACCATCCTGGAGGAGTCCTAAAAGAAACAGAAAGGAAAAACTAGTTAACATTTTTCTTGTATTTGTACTTCCAAAATACTTTATCACTCCATAGAAGATGAAGCCTGCAGTTAAGAGCAGGAGGCCCGTGCCTCAAACAGCTGCTGTACAACTCAGTTTTGCACTATTTGCTGTCAGGAATAGACAGAATACCAGGATTATTTGCACTGTGTTACTGCTTCTGAACATCAGCTCAGAACCCTTAAACGACAGCTTTTGATTACATCTTAAAACTGGATGCACTTACTCCGTCCCCCAGCATCCAGAACGTGCAGCTTACCACAACAGTATACATTCTGCCACCCATACGCCTTCACTACCACTACCAATACAGAAACGCTTGTGTACTTTGATAGCTGTTCATCTACTACTGTCCGAGACCCGCAGAGCAAAACTGTTCCCATTCTTCAGTACCACTGCCATCCTTCTGGATGGAACAAAAACTGAAGCTGGCAAGTAGTACAGGGCTGAGACCCAAATCAATGCATTACATGTCAGCTGGGTCACGGTAACTGCAGGTATGCTTTTCGCCATGCTAACCCAGGTGTTACAGTCTGGCTCACCTCAGTTTCTCTCAGGCTAACTGAAGTGGTCTTCTCCTGGCATTTACTGCTAAGTAGGTAGGCTAGAAGTCTGTATGTGGATGGTTCATGCACTCAAATGTCAGACAGTGACTTGTCAACCTACAGTAACTCAATTTTTGATTGTTGCTTTCTAAGCACCTGCAGAGGCTTAACACGTTCTGACCACAAACTTAAAGAACACTCTGCATCTCCTTTGATTGCATTTTGGAAATTATCTTAACAACTGAAATAGTGAGAAACAGAACATATTTTAAATAACAGTGCACATTTTAAATACAAGTTCAACGGTGCAAAAGCTATGCGTCTGGCCCTTCAAAGATACATACATGGATTACTTGCAGATGACAAGTCTTATCATATTTTTTCTAGCTTAAGGTAAAGAATTTCATTACTTTTCAGATTCCCACAGTGCAATAAGAAGATGTTTTCACCAAGATTACATTTTGGTTTGGTTTTTTTTTGTTGGGTTTGGGTTTTTTTTTAATTTGAAAAAAAATCCATTATGCTCATATTCTGGCTCTTTAAAGATGGAAATGGAAACAAAAAGAACAGAGAGGAAAAGGGCTCATTTATTGTTACACAATCCCTGAAAAAAACATCGATGCATTATGTACAAATAAAGAAACTGAAACAATATATTTGCATCAATAATGCCATGGTTGTAGCTTCCCAATATCAGTCTGATCACGTAGGAAAAGTAAGACATGTTTCAACTGGTAAATGATAGCTCAGATTAGACAGAGTAAGTCCACAAATATTTTTTAGGATGTTCTAAGAAGAACATGAACCAATTATTTTATTAGTCATAGACAAAACTCCCCCCAGCATCAGCAAATATTAGGTAAAAAGTCGGGAAAGAATATTTAAGGACTTAATGAACTGAACAATTGTCTTTACTGGAAAAAATAATGGTAAAGCATGAAATTCTGTCTATTTATGACACTAACTGCAGACAAACGAATAAATGAGTTCTCAAGATGCAAGAGAAATTCCATCCACTCTGAAAATCCTACAAAACATTACACTACCTTCACTGATCAGTGTATTAATGTCTTTATAAGTAAATAAACATGCTAAAAAATAGGATAAAAAGAATATTATTTTATTATAGAAAATAGAGTTGACAAAACATATTTGTATTACAGAAACAAAACTTGATCTTAAAGTGCATTTTATTTTATGAAGCATTTTCAACTACTGCAATATGTGCTACACTTTCCCCAATATAAGCAGAACAACAACATTCAACAAAGTCAAGTCATGGGAATTATTTGAAGAAACCCACAAAGTGGTGTAAAATTGCTGTTTTAACACTGATAACTATTTTATCATTGATGACAGTATCTGAAAAGTAGCAATTGACAGCTATGAAACAGCAACCTAATTTCACCTCTAAAAGGGCAAGGAAACAGAATTTTAAATGGTACCAATGCTATTTTTAAAGTTTACTAAGGGTACCTTATCTTTGAAAGGTCATGGCAGTAAGAGGAGGTTTCTGAGGACTGGAAGGAAGTAAATGTCACTCCCATTTTCAAGAAGGAAGATCCAGGGAACTACAGGCCAGCCCTTACCTCAGTCCCTGAGTAGGTGATGGAAAAAATCCTGAAGGACAAGAAGGTGAGATCAGTATGGATACATGAAGGGGAAATCATGCCTGACTGACCTGACAGCCTTCTACAAGGAGACAACTGGCTCAGTGGATGAAGGGAGAGCAGATGATGTTTATCTTGATTTTAGCAAGGCTTTCAACACCTTCCCACATAACATATGTATAGGCAAACTGCTAAAATATGGACCAGGTAAGTACACTCTGAGGTGCAATGAAAAGTGACTGGACTACCGGGCTCAAAGGGTTATGAAAAGCAGCACGAAGTCCAGCTGGACGCCAGCCACTAGCAGGGGTTGATACAGGAGCCAGTACTGTTTAACATCTTCATTAATGACCCAGATGATGGGACAAAGTGCACATTCAGCAAGATTGCAGACTACACAAAACTTGGATGAGCAGTTAGTAATATGTCAGATGGATGTGCTGCCATGCAGAGGGACACTGACAGGCTGGAAAATGGCCTAACAGAGACCTCATGAAGTTCAAAAAAAGGGAAATGCAAAGTCTTGCACCTGGGAGGAATAATCCCAAGTACCAGTACATGTTGTGGACCGATTGGAAAGCTGCTGTGCAGAAAAGGACCCGGGGACCCTGGTGGACACCAAGTTGAACATGAGCCAACAATGTGCCCTGGCAGCACAGAAGGCCAATGGCATCCTCCAGATGCGTTGCCAGCACGTCAAGGGAGGTGATCCTTCCTCTCTGCTCAGCCCTGGTGAGACCACAGCTGGAGTGCTGGGTCCAGTTCTGGGCTTCTCAGTATGAGAAAAACATACTGAAGAGACTCCAGCAAAGGGTCACACAGATGATTAAAGGTTTGGAGCATCTGACACATGAGGAAAAGCTGAGAGTGCTGGGAATGTTCAGCCTGGAGAAAAGAATGCTCAGGAGGTATCTTGCCAATGTGTATAAACACCTGATGGGGTAAAGAAGATGGACCTATACTCCATTGTGCCCAGAGAAAAGATGAGAGGCAACGGACGGAAACTGAAATACAGGAAATTCAACTTAGACATAAGAAAATACTTTCTTACTGTGAGATTAAACACTGGAGCAGGTTGCCTAGAGAGGTTATGGAGTTTCTATCCATGGAGATAATAAAACCCCAACTAGCCACAGTCCTGAGCAATTTGCTGTAGTTGACCCTGCTTTGTCCAAAGGGGACTAGAGACTTCCTGAGATCCCTTCCAGCCTTAATGATTCTGTTTTTCTGCTCTGCTCATCTGAGTTTTCCATCCAGATTCTTCCCTCAGCTTAGTGAGTTTAAGTGAACACATACCTAACATCCGGCAGCTCCAGAGGATTTCATTCTGCCCTCTAATATTGTTATCTAGGGACTTGCCTATCTGAACTTTTTACATATAGAAGATTGTAACAGCCTGATTTTCAGCTTTAAGACAGTCAACAATGACTGACAAGGTGATCTGACTCTGAGGTAAGAGATTCAAGTCGTTTCATCTAATACATTAAGATACATGTTCACTGTGTATGTAAACTGAAATGCCGTATCAGTAGTATCAGTCACAGCTCTTGGTGGTGATGGTCTCAGAAACACCCTCGTTGTCCCATTAGACATAGACAAGTGGTTCAACTCTCTTTTTAAGCTTGGATGGAGAAAGAGAGACACGTAGGTGACTGGGTCAAAATTTTGCCTAACTGTAGATACAACTCTTGCCCATCAAGTAGGAACTCTGGGCTCTAAGCTTCCTCAGTTCTTATTTTTTAAACAGCTTCTTTTTTAGGAAAATGCTGAAGCCTTGAGGTTATGGCCATACTTCCTAATGAACGCAAGCCTCTGCTTACGGTGAAAGGCAGAATCTACTAGAAAGGGAGAATTCGCACATGACATTGCAGTTTAGTGAAGCACACGTAACCCTTGTACAAAGAAATCTCTGGATCTTGGATGCTTGTTTTCTACTCTAGACGCCAAACAGATGCAATGTATGCATCGTATACCCTCAAATTTGCTAAGACCTTTTCATAAATGCAAATACAAGCTGTAAAGCAATTTACATACGTAGACTTGTACATTTACCTCAACAGGAGACTTCTAAAAGTTTGGCAGTGCTATTCAGAAAGGCCAGTTCTTCAGAAAAAGAAAGCTGGGAAAGCAAACAAATGCTCAGGAAAGGGACAAAGTACATGGCAAATACTCTCATTTGCTACAAATGACAGCTGTTAAAACTAAAAAAAAAAAAAAAAACAACCAACAATTAACTAGCCCTTTGTAACATGCTTCTACAGCAAGTATTAGTGTTTTTTATTTTTGTATTTAAAACTAACTATGAACAAAAAGTTAAAAATACACATTTGATGCATAAAAACAATCTCCTCTGATAAACAAATTCATACTGCAGATTTGGTAAATTGTGACTTTTATTATTTTGGAATCTCTAATGTAAATGCAAACCATTCTTTACAGTGATGATGCAAGCACCACGGAAATATTATTTATCTCTTTTCTCATGTTATGAAATTTATTTTGTGTGTGTTGTTTATCCAAAAGTTGCTGAGAACAGGAATATATGTAGTTATACTATAAACAGCATTATGTGTCTATTAATCAAAAATGAATCTAAGCTTTCAAACTATTAAAAAGCTCTCAAAATGAGGCAAACATCTCTTATAATTCAAGACCTTGTCTCCTCCACCACTTTTGGTGAAGAGAATGTTGGCAGAAAATGAAGAAGGGGAAGGAGAAAGGAGGAAGATTCCTGTTCTGCAAAGAATTAACCTAAAAGCAGATGATTAGGCATGTATATAAATACTAATTTACAAATCTTGCTTATATTCTTTAATATTTTTAAACTTTGAGTTTTAACCCATGTTTAAAATATCTAGTAATTACTATAAAAATGAATGATTTGTCAAAATAATTGTTTATGAGCAATGAAGAGATCAGTTTATTTGAACGTCTTCCTTTAAAAAAGGAATTCTCTTTACTGTCTGTGGTAATCCTGAACAGAAAAGCAATCAGTAAAGAAGTAACCCATAACAATTATGGTAATGGTTTCCTTCATGCTGGTGAAAACATATTGCTTCCAAAGACATCTAACAACATCAGTTCTTAATCCACAGTTGAAATAAAACACTCGTTTCAATACAGTATTCAAAACGCAGCTTTAAAATTACTTTTATTTCTTGCACATTATCTCTGGCAGCTTATATTACCTTTTAACAGTATATACTACTGCTAATAAATCATATAATCAAGTAGTCTTGCTCTTGCTCCATCTCAAGTGGGAGTTCAACAACACTGCAGACCGACATACGTCACCATTGCTCCAGAAAACTGGTCATGCTCCCTTTTCCTCCTGTCTACAGAAGTGTTTGTGCAGCCACATATTAGTGCACAACAGGGTGTGATCTAAGTGAAAATAACCAAGAAAAAAGCAAAAATTTGTCTTATTCCACATGAGCTCCTTCATCTGATTCATCACACAGCCCAACACACACACCTGCTGCACAAGAGAAAGAGAATGTGTAAGGGCAGAAAAGGCAGCTGAGACCATTTCCATTAATGAAACCACTTAATGCTCATTAAATTTCTGTTAAACTAGGATGTAAGCAACTTTGCTATCTCCCCTCTCTGCTCCTGGATCATCTTGGTGTTTCATCTCATCTGGCCAACACAGAGATTACATAAACAAGCTGGTCATCAGGCTTTAAATAAATAGAGTTGTCTGTGTTTACACGCGTCTGACAAAGATTTCCAGATGTTAAACCAACCCTACCATCACAAATCATCTAGTTAAAAAGCACTAACAAACGTTGTTTTTAAACATGTACAAACTCTGGAGTCAGCTGGACTATGAAAATGGTTCACTGGAATCCCTTGAAAGACTACTTAAAAGTTTCGCAAACAATTAAAGTGAATTGCCTGGATCAAATCAGGCATGCTGGTATATATACTGGCATGTGGAATACGTGCAGTGTTTTAGAATTGGACTATACACTAGTGTAAATTATGACTACATAACGATATTCCTGCAATATGCAAGGTTAAATTTTGACTGAAATTAGGCCATCAAAACAATTTATTTTTTCATATGCGATCCAAATATGGGCTTCCTATAAAGTTTCCTATACGTTCTTCAAGATGTGAGCAGATACAATTTCACTGCATGGAGGAAGCAGGTCTATTGCTGGGGTTTCTTGCTTTTTTACGTATCAAAGAACAGGTAGATTCTGTCTCCATCCAGCCAATCAAGTTAACTCCAATCTCCTTCATGAGTCACATCTTGATTAACTACATCTACTTTCTTCTTGCATTCAGTACAACTTTACATTGCCGTTTCCTTGGAAATGGCAATTATGTATCTTCTGCAACGCAGACAAAGTTTCATTCCGATATTAAAGTGAGATAACACGTGAATGCTTGACAAGCGGAAGGCATTGAAATTCGCCAAGAGAAAGCATGTCTCAGGAGCAACAGAACTATGGACGTAACATTTACCTTCCATTCCTGATTCTAAACCATTTGAAAATTTCTAGAAATGCTTTTCATGGAATGTAACACCAATTCAACTTTGAATGGAAATGCTTTCCCTGCTCAGGGGGCATGAAATCTCCACTGCAACCATTCTTTCCAGAAGCACTCTAAGGTGCTTCCAAGCTTCTTAAAGCAGCAATTATATCACTCAACTACTTGCACCCCTGACAGCTGTGCACTTTCTAGATCTCTACTTGGACAGATTACTTGCACATACAAAACCATCCCAGGCTCCCCTTATTTTTCTAGCTGCCAAGATTTTACATCTATTTTCATGATTCATTACATTTTTTTTTTTCCTTGTGTGGATTTCCTAGAGATGACCTTAAACACTCTATACTCACCCAATAAATCTCTTTTATAAGTAGTCATTTTATTTCCAAAACTGTTAAGAAAGCATGAAGTTATCACCACCTATTAATCAGTTACAAAATAAACTGAAACAGGAACCTGGTAAGATTAAACAAAAACAAAAGCCGACCTACTGTTCTTAAATAGCCTGACAAAATTTTTCATATTTTCATCTTCCTTTGATTTGTACTCTGTTAAATTGGAACCAACACATTTTAAAAGAGCCTTGTTTAATTTATAGCCAACTGATCTTTTTAAAACACACCATAATGAATAACACATAACAGAATAAAACTTTGAGCAGGAAAAAGACATTCCTATATTCTGGAGATTAAAATTCAATTGCCAGAACTATTTTGATATTGTGGCACCCAGATACTTAATTCCAGATCAGCAATACAAAACAATCTCTTTCGTGTGAAGCAGTTGATATAGACAAGCAAGACCTAAAAAAATGTCATAGGGGAAAAGGAAGATATAGTTTCTTTACCTGTGCTAAAGAGAAGAAATTTAAGGTTCATATACCCTCTGGTCACATATTTCTGAAATACTGGCTGATTGATTCAGGTAGGTATTTATAAAAGTGGAAAAGCAATGGCATTACAGCCTACACAAGGATAACGCTTTCTTTAGGAAGGAAGCCATAAGAGCAAATACAAAGGTAAGTTCAGTAAGTAAATTAATCTGTTAGAACATCTGCCTGCATTTTTTTATTGAGAGAGAGAGACAGAAACAGAGACAGACAAAACGGAAGATCCAAAGAGAAAACACCTCTCTAGATGCAGAGTAACCTAAAAATAAATTAGGACAGCATCACAAGTTACCAGTTCCCTAGACTGACTTTGAATTTCCCAGGCCCTTTCAGTGCAGCCCATATGAAATCCATGCAACTCAAACAGGTTCCAGGCAGTCTCTTCTACCTCTTGCCTATGAACCTTTCCGGGAGAAAAGATATTCAATCTCTTTTTTCAAAAGGGAAATCTGAAAACATGTCATTCTCCGTGTTGTGTGTGTGTTTCTGGACTGTGGATGAATGATGTCCTAGGTGAAAACACTGCAGTTCTATTTACCTGACAGAGCAGAGCCTCAATGAAGTACTGCACATCCAATATACGTGTGCGCAGAGCCTGTTCACGTGCTGGTTTTGCTTTTCCAGAAATCAGGAGCAATGAAGACAACCATGCAAAGAAGGCTTCTTCCCAAAATCTGCCAGGATCCAAGGGTACCTATGAGCTCTGGCTCAGCACCGGCCTTGTCTGGCTCCTGCAGAGTGACTCAGCCGTTCTTAGACACAGCCTGCCTGGGCACCGCACCCCGCAGACACAGGCATGCCCCTTTCTGAGCCCAGCCGAGTGGGAAGCTTGGTTCAAAGGCACTCGAGTGCCTCGAAGAAGAGCCAGCCAGGCTGCAGCATGGGCAGCAACACCTAAGTCTGGCACACAGACATTCACTCTATCCTGACCTACGGAAATGTATTTGCACCATGTTCCCAAAAGTATTCTGTAGTACATTATCTGTCTCTAATTACATCACAGGATAAAATCCAGCTATTCCAACTATTAATTACCTGTCCAATCGTGAAGAAAAAAATGAAGTATTTTGGTACACCAATTATTAAACTGTGGCACAATTTGAGGTCAGACTTATTTCATATCATGTTAATATAATTTAAAAATCTTAACGTAAGGTGTTTTTATCTGCTCTTACATAATTCCATAGTTGCACAAGTATGTTTTGTATGAAGAAAAACTCATTAGAATACGTACGTTCATGGTGGTTGTTTGCCTAAAAACCAATATGAACTAAATCTAATGCCTAATTTTTTGGGCTACTTCTTGGCCAATATGGTTTACAAACCTATTTGTCTTTTTATACAAACAAATGGAGGATTTTAAAGTTTATTAGTTCTTACAGTTCACCAGTATCTCTTAATCAGCTGTAAAATAGACGTTAACCACACAGAATCACAGAATTGTTAAGGTTGGAAAGGACGTCATGTTTATATTTCATATATTACATACTTACATATAAGTATTTTTATATAATATCTTCTCCTGTTAGATCGTAGCATATTGTTTTCCTGTTGATTGACAAACATAGTCATGTGATTTAAGTAAGACTTGAAGTACTTTACTTTTATATGGCCAGATTACTTAAATAAGATTTTAAGTAAGATCTTTCTTTCAAAATTATTACCTGTAACTTGTAAAGCAAAATAAACCAAGTTATTAACTACAGATGAAAATTTGCTCAGAAAAAGGAGACACCAACATGAAAGAAAATGAAAGAAATACATGTGAAAATATTATTTCCACCTAATAATCAGCCTACGTAGTGAGCTAAACCCCAAAGGAGTAGAGAACAAGGAAGAAAAAAACCCACCAGACTGGAAACACAAATTTCAATCAGGGAAAAGTTAAGTGTCCTTACTTCCATTCACTTACTTAAGTGAACCTTATTTTTTTTACAGTCTTAATTAATATGTAATTAATAAGGACTTCAAACAAGAACTAACATAGATGTGCTAAAATGCCTGGGTGCAAGTGATATGCATTATTCCTGTGAAACCAAAGAAATTATGACTCATCTCCCTGTTTACATAGAGCCAGGAGGCCATGGAGAAATACTACAAGAATGTCTAGGGCATCAAATCACATGTCTAACAGGAAGTTAAGTATCCTCAATTCCTACCTATGAAGAAATCTATCAAGGCCATTAGGTGAGAGGAAAAAAAATAAAGAAATACCTGCAGGTAACACAAGCAACTCCCAGGGAAGTCAAGTGTCATCAAGAAGAAAACAGCTCCCAAAAATAAGGAAATCAGAAATACTCACTAAAATATATAAACAGAGTTATTTCTTCATTCATTATTCTCCATTTCTATACCCAAGCAATATTCAACACGAAAGAGCCAGAACAAGAGTTCAGGACAAGCAGTTAGGCACTCAGAACAGAAGCTTCGAAGTAGCTCATTAGATCAGGCTGACAAAACCTGACTAGATCTCAGATGACTCACTGACCGAGCAGAGCTGGAAAAATGATCAGAAAGACAGTGATTATATCCAACATATGACCTTCATGGATCAGTGCTGCATAATCGTAAACTGAAAATGTAGACTTCCTAAAATTCCCTGAAAAGAAAAGGAACTTGGAAATACTTGCACAAAGCTCCCAAATTCAATGTGTCCGTCATACATAAAAAAAATAAAGAACCAATACTATTGCCAGAAACCTGAAGAACACCTCCAACACACCAGGAAAAAGTACAGGATCTAAAACACATGACTTGATGCTGAAACAGGAGAGCATTTTAAAAAAAGATAGAATTCAGATGGGCATAAACCTTAATGGCTCCGATAAATTAAGAGAGTAGTATGAGGACCTTAATTCACAGAAGAGCTATGTCACAATATGAAACTCACAGCAGAGATGATGACAGTGAAAACACAAACAGAATTTGCTGAAGTACTTTATAGCAAGTGTAAGTATAAAATCGTGCACAGAGCTATGTGCATAGCCCCTTCAAAATACACTAGACTGTGCCCAGATATATAAATAGACAAAACAGAAATTCCTCAGAATTATTTTTGATGGGATTTGTCTCATACTTTACAGAGCATTGTAACTTTTTCAGCCTCACCTTAGAGAGCTGAGCTGCTTGTTGACTTGTCTACATGGTGGTTTGCACACTGCGTACTAGAAACATAACATGATAAACCCAGCTGCTTCAGTGGAACCTGTTTAAAACAACGAACCATCTTGCCCACCTCTACTAGGTGCTGGTTCCAAGAAAAGAAAGGAGAGGCCCTTGCCGGTGAGTTTACCAGCAGAATGGGCCTGACAGCATCTACCAACAAAAGAGTAAATGGAGGCAGACAAGCCAGATACTACTCTATGGTTCCAAAGCCAAGTGACACAGAGTTGCCACATCCATACTGCAAAGCACCTGACTGTGGGTCTCCTCCATGTCCCATGTGGTGTCCCTAAGAAATCATAATCTGTAGCCTCTCCCCCAGTTAAAAGCATCTGAAATAACGCGAGGGCTGAACTACAGCCCAAAGCGGTGTTTTCACAGCATGAAACCTAGGTCTGTGTTGCACACCCTAGCGTGTTGATTAAGGGTGTGCAGCTGTTCCTGAGCTAGCAAAGGCTAGTAATGTACTCCACCGGCAGCCAAACCTGGTGCTGTGATGTTCATGCTACATCCGAGGACTGGTTCCTGGCACACTATTCCTCAAACAGTCCCCAGGTACAATATATAGGAAGCACTAAGTAGCATGAACCAAATCCGTGCCAGAAAACCTTGCTAATAATTAAGCCATAGGCTCTATCAGCAGCACAGTGGTTGAGCTCACACCCAGGTCTTATTCTTTTTAGCAGTATAAATTTAGTCAGACTGTCTCCACCAAACAACTCCGAATTCCACATTCCTCCTCCCTCCTGAGCCATCACATTAATTACACTAGACTACAAGGACGTAGAGAAGCAGGCTCCTCCTCCATCCTCATACCGCTATGGAACTGGAATATGCAGCTTCTAAACACAAAAGCACATCTGAGTAACTACGACTATGTTATTCTCTTAGTATGAATAACACAAATGTATGAGCATAAAAATGTTTCACAACTATTGCTGTGTACATTTTTGTAGAGCTGCAAAAGTTCTTGTTCATCTTTCTCCAGCAATGAGTAAGTTTTCTCCCCTCTCCACCTTGCACAAACACATTCAGTAGGGATCCCCTTGGTCCATGCAGGTTCTTGCAGAACAGTGTCTTCCTCCCCTATCCACACACGTCAGGTACTTAAAACTTCATTATCTAGGCTTCAGACTAGTTCCTGTCATGAAAACAGTATTAACTAAAATTCTGTCTCTAGAATAGAATAGCAGAAAAGTGCAGGAATCAGGAGTATTACTGTATCTTACAGAAGCTTTTGACATCAGTCAGGCTGTGTCATTTATTTGTACGAGTAGATATGTTAGGAAGTCCTTCCTTTTTCAATAAATTTGTATTTACCAGACTCTTCTTCCCACAGAGACCTCAGGTACAGTGTATCATTATACTCCACGGGATCACATTTTTCCCCCTCAAGAAATTTTAAGAGAAAACTGGGAGGACATACCTGCTTAGACATCATAATTTTTGAGAGCTGAACAGAATTTCCATATTGACTCTTTCAGAGATAAAACAATCTTTTCAAACCAGCATTCAGTTAGCTGAGTTAAAAAGTCCAAAAAAGAAAGCATGTGGGAAAGAAAATTAATTCCTTCACATAAGGCCCCTGCTGACTGCTCAAACCATTAGTCGGGAATTTGAGAAGCTGCTTCCTATTCCTTCTGGCCATCTAAAAGCTCCAAACCAGTGTAACACCAGCTAATGCACCAGCTTACACAATTCTGGAGCATAGCTTCCAACTATGAACTGCAACAACAAAACAAACACCTGCTCATACAGGTTGACTACATAGCAGCAACATCTGTAGATAAGAAAAAAAGAGAAGAAAAGTAAACAAAGAAAAAAAAAGTCTTAATGGAAGGATCACAACCGAACTTAAGAGATATACAAGAAAGAAATCATAATGTACACACTTTGCTTGGCACAAGGATTTAAAAAGTACCCGAAGAGAAGTCTGCGCAACCCCTGCAGTTCCTAGGCACAACCGCGAATCTAAAGCAGGAGTAAGAAGCCTCCACACCACCTTGCCTTCACAGTTCCACACTTGATTCAGTTTCAGTTTTCATGCAGGTCCTGTGATGAACAGTTGTACATGTGCATAGGCACACAAAACCAAGTATTCAATTATAAGAGACTTCATGGGTACATTTAACTTTATTTACTGGAGTGAAATGCATTCCTGAAATAAAATTTTAAGCTTAAACCACTTATCCAACTAAATTAAACTTTACTGAACACAGATGTTAAAAATGTTCATCATTTTTGTATTTCTTTCTAAGAAAAGCAAAGTTTGCTTGTCAAAGGTAATCAAATTTATGCTGACAATGATCAGCCACTGAACACAAATGATGCCTTCCACAAACAAACAGAAAGTTTTCTCTTTTTGATCGGTTGTTACGAAGACAAATGTTGATAACTGCGTATTAGTATTTCTCTACAAGAGCCAAAGTCAGATGACTCGAAGTAGGAATGCCCAACCTCCAGCCCTGAAGCTACATGTTGCCGGCCAGAACAACTTCATCGGGCTCATAGCCAGTTCAAAGCAACTCGCTTTCCCTTCGGTCTCACATTAGTAACTGCTGTTCTCGGCTTCCTGATTTCTTAGGGGCAGAGGGGACTGCAATTTCACTTGTAAGCACTTTCCGAAAGCATCAGTATTAGATAGTGCACACGCAATATAGCTGAATCAGATTTGCTGAGCATGTGCAGATCCTTTGGGAATGTAAACCCCACTGAACATGCATGGATCAGCAGCACTACACATAGGCACACATATACTAAATTTGCTCACATGAGAGGAGAGGAGGATGATTTTGGCAGAGAAACCTATGCTGCTACAACAATGTCTATGACATAGCCCATTCAGCTGAGAAATCCAGACTCCACTGTTTCAAAACTCAGTTTCTATTAAAAAATACACACACGCAATTTAATTAAAAACTAGTAATCTCATTTTTGCAAAACAATTCATTCAGTGTCTTGAAGGCCTCCAGTTACACCGGACAAGACCACCATGCAAAATTATTACTCCTAAACTCAGAAAAGGTACCTTGCGGATTAATTAAAAAGTTAATACATGGTGTGGGTTTTTTTTTTTCCAGTCTCCAGTAATACAGACAATAAGCATTTAAAGAAAATTAAGACTGCAAAGTCAACCAATTCAGAACAGGTCAGAACGTTGTTGACTTACGCAACTTTCAAATTCTTACAACTACATGCATCATGGACTGCCTTTCCTGACATCATCACATGATATATTTTTCCACAAGATCTCTTACGTGGAACACAAGGAAGAGTACTCAGTAAGTAGCATTCAGCATTTTGCATTTGCTTGTTTTTCACAAAGTGGCCACTATGCCTTATTTTCTGCTATTCACATACTCAAACTGCACTGAAGCCATGCCCGTATTTGCTAGAAACTACTGAGTGATGACCTGATCATACGTGATCATGGAAAGATGGAATTCCTGTGTTCCTGTTTTCCTGTGTGATCACAGGAATAACCTGGTCTCCCAAGCCAGCTCAAGCATGGCAGTTAAACATCTGAAGCACCTGGTTTGTGTCATGAGCTGTACAGTGCAGCAAATTCCCTGCAACTGATGTCACTTACTTTAAAAATACTGTACACAAGACCTATTTTAGATGCAAATATACTTATTGAATTTGAAAACTTTTTAATCCCTTTTTATGGGATCCTTTTTAGACATACAATAAAATTTCCTCATGAGTCTGTCTATTGCATACGCTATTATTGCCTAAGTGCTTTGTGAATATTAACAACCATTTTCATACCATCTCTGTGAGATGGATCATGTTAATCAGCAAATAGAAAACCCAAGATCAGTATTATCTGGTAACTTCACTGTCAAATATCAGAGTCTTACTATCTGATTCTGCAGAATAACATACAACTTCATATCCTCAAACACGGCTCCTCCTAATTTACATATTTCTGTATTTTAATCACATTTTATTTACTTTCTTTTTAAAACAATACCAATATTATAGTCACGTTATGTAAAATACTACTTGGCCTAACATCTGAAGAAATATAGCATAAAAAAATAAAACATGTCTTGATACATTTGGGCATGCCCTGTAGCACAACTGAGTTTTTTCCATAGACAGAAATTAACACAAAGTAACATCACGACAATAGGCTAATAAAAGATTAATTCTTACTCTTGAATGCACGCACACAGTTGTTCTTTGCAAGAACTATATTGAATATCTTTGAAAAGTTGTTGTCTCGTATCTATGAATAGATACGAGAATCATTACCATATATTTTGGATAATGAAAGTGATTGCAAAACAATGCTATATGACATTACACTGCTGTGCAAAATAAAAAGCCAGGAAATGCAAAATAGGCAAGTATAAACTACAATACAAGTTGAGAAACTTATTTGGCAGCATATTCTTGGCGTAAGATTCAAGTACAAGGCTCTAGGGAAGCTTGTGTCAAGCAGGTTTTCAGCTCTGTTTCCTAACGGAGATGCACATAATACTTCAGTTCCCTGCATTCCTTGCAGTTTGTCACACAGCTAAGTCACCAGAGACTTTTATTCCCTAACTTCATTTTATTTACTGTTTTCAGCATAGCTTATAAGGTGCCTCTATTAAACATTTACAGCTTTGTAACACTGGCATACATCACTGCTTCAGAAAATTTCAACGTGTTGGGTCACATCTAAAGTAAAGGATGGTATTTATGCAATGAGAACTGCACCAGAGCACTTCTGTGGGAGTATCTTTGGACCGTGTTCCTTTTAGAAATGGCCTGCAATGTTCTGGTGAAACGTTAAGCTTTTTTAGAACAAAAGGTTAAAAAAAGATCAGATGTGGTTTTCCTTCAATTTTCATAGTCTCTTGGATGACTTACAACTAAATGCACAAGTCACAACTAAACAGTCATGATAATAAATCAAGTTTAGATGACTTCACCAGCCATCTACCCTATTCACTACTGAAGTTAATGACGATGAACCCAATCTGCTGTGGCACAATTTTATAATTATACCATTAGGTGAATGCTGATTACGTAGACATTTCATCCTATCCTCACCTCCAATCAACTGGAAGGATTCTTTCCAAGGTACTGGGTAATTTCTACACCAAACAGAATGATTACCCAAGCATCTATCACAAGCTAATCTCTTCCAGAGAACAAAAACCTGCATTGCTGCTACAGAGGAGCGAGAGCAATCCAAGACATGGCAATGCTACTGCGCATGCAAGTCAGTGTTGTGAGCTGAAAATTAGAGCAACTTCTCCTTTTGTTGTCTTGGATTAACAGCTCCACAGGAATTCAGTACTAGGGTCAAGCTTTAGCCTGTCTCTAACGCACATAACTTGAATTTATTTCAAGAATATGATACAACATATAGGGTAAGATAAGGTTCAGTGCTAACAATGAAGTGACATTTTTTGTCTAGCAAATTTGCCTAGTGTTGTTGACTGTGACTGTTCATGTCTCAAATGTATCTCACAAAGTTGTATCTTGTATAAAACAATTTGGTAAGACTCAACATCTTAAAATTTCTTGAATTTGTTGTTGCTGCACAATCTAAGAACAATACAGGGACTCCAAGAAATGTCCATTACAATTGCAAACACAAAACAAATTAATAGTTGGAACAAGATGACAACAATTTCTAACTAGAGTGCAAGGGTCTTGAATGAGGTCCTGGGCTTTGCAGCAGTATATAATATGCAATCAGGTACAGCAAAAAGGTTGGTGTGGCTTAACAAAAAGAGTGAGTCATGTTTCCCAGCGGGGTCGCAGGCTTCAGAACGCCTGAGAAGCACAATTCCCCTACCAGTTTCATGTCAGCAATATAAATCCAAAAGCAGGTTTCTAGCAGATGATTGTAGACAGATCTTGGGCAGTCATTCCAGACACAAAAGGTATCGGTAACTGTGACAGTTACGATCTGCAGTTTCTTAACCTGGAATTAAGGAATACACTGGACAAATTTTGCTACTGTGTGACAATAATAAAGATCAGCATTCCCTTTCTACAGCAGGATACTCTAAATCATTCTCATTTTTATAAATCATTACCTTTCACTTGAAGGATTCAGAGTATTTATTCCGCAAAAGTTGAATCTCATCTAAGTGACTGAGAGCTTCCCCTTTTCATGCTCACAGGCACAAAAATTGGTATCTCACAGTCTCTCTAATTGATCCCTATTTCCAAGTTACATTAGTAGCAAAAATCACTCTGAGATGCTTGGTCCAAGTTTGCCAGGGAGAGGAGGGGATTCAGTGCATCTAATTTTAGATGCCTACATCTGATCTAGTGAGACCCTTTGTCATCAGTGAGGAGAAAAACACAAATCTAGAACACAGTAAAACCTACCCCCATGCCAATGTCTAAAATAACTCTAAAGATCTCAAATACCTTGCTGTTTCTTGGTGCTTTTGCCAATACATATTTACTAAACTATTCCCATATCTTACACTTAAATGTCAAACTGTTCACAGCTGATGAAGTTTTTTGCAGTGTGTTCACACAGTGTACAGCACAACAACTAGCATTCACAGACACTACAACATTTGAAATAAAATGCAAGCAGAAAGGAACCAAACACGAAGCAAAGGATTTCAAACTCCTTCCAAGGTATTGAGAATGACAGTTCTGTATGATTATGGCATAATTTCCAGAAAAACAGCCAGCTGTGATTTGAAGATTTTAAGGGATGGAGGAGCGTCACATGTGTCTCCCACTGCAAGGCTTTATGTTGGCTTTGGATTAATCTTCTCAGCCTTCCCAATTTGCTCTCCAATTTTCCAAGAACACCACAAAGTAATACAGACACCACAACATGCTATCATGCTCAGATATCACTTCTACAATAACATAGAAGTTATGTTAACCCTACTGTCACAGGATTACACCAAGAAGGGCACCTATTTGTGCATCTGGTCTCCTAACATATTCCCCAAACAACTGAATTCCAGGAGGCAGGTGACCATGGTATCAGCACAACCTGAGTGTTTTGATGCAAAATTTAAGGCCTTGCATATGGTGTTTTTGCAGGGGGGCATTAGCACAATAGTAGCATTTTTTCACGTTCTGGAACTTAGCAAGTCTTCTGAGAGACTTAAAAAAAAAAATCATCAGTAAACTAATCTTTTTCCAGCCAAATCTTGTAGGTTTTTTGATGCAACTTATCTTTATATTGTGTACTTAATAACACTTTCTCCAATTAAGAAAAGAGAAGACATTTATTAACCTGAACATAATATAATTTCTGTCCAATCGCAAAAAAGACATTGCTATCAAATAGTTTTGCGCTATTTTTAATGTTATCATCTCTACTAAGCTAGAGCTAAATTTATATAATTGCCAGACTCCACTTATTCCTAGTTAAAGTAGCAACTTTAACTATGCTTGTCCTTAGCATTACAAATTTTTAGCTAATTTGTAAGAGTTCTAAGCTTCACTACATATAACTTATCACTCTCAGTCTGCATCCCCATATTACATCAATGAGGAACATGACTTGTGACTCACAAACTGAGAACACTGAATTGAAGCATTAAAAATAGGAGGAAAATCAAGCAAGGAAGTCAGAGCCACATGTAACATTTGTGTTTGGGAGTGGATTAGGTGTTGATTCAGCTGCTGAGGTGTGGCTTTCCACACTATCTTTTGCTAAAGTTAAGTAACAGTTCTGATTCTAATTGTTTTTCAATGTTTATAATGTTGCCAGACCTATCATCTTCCATATTTCCAATATAAAATAATTGAGAAGCTGATTTCAGCCAAATAGTTCTGCTTCAGGAAAAATACTCTCAGGTCTGGTGTATTTTTAGATCTATTCTTAAACAAATCTCTGTGCTTTGGATCAAGGACTTCAAATTCAGCCAGAGTTTTCAAACACTCTACATTTTGCCCATGAGAAGGAGAACAGCAACTTCTGACAACGTTGAAATAGAACTGAAAGAGCAGGTTAAGGATTGGAAACAAAACATTATTCAGCAACATACTTGTCCGTCATACATGAAGTCAATATTAACTGTCTTGTTTCCCATATAAATGTCACAGTAATCATATATTTACAAATTTCATAAAATAATAGAATCAACAAGTCAGTGAATATGTCTAACTACAGAAATATATTTATTCTGCTTAGTAGACAGAACTAGAATAAATATTGGTCAATGGTAACTAGAATTGACTGAATTCTTAGATCTAAAACAAACTCTACTTTTAAGAGCAGAATTAGGATCAATTGTTGCACAGAGGAGAAACAAAAGGAAACTAAGTCATCAAAGCGGAAATAACAGTGCTGCCAAATTCTGTTCAAATAGGGCAAGTTGTAAGTCTTCTCACAAAAAGTAAGCTGACAGAGTCAGTAATAAATTGATTAAGTCTTAGCAGCTACAACTTTCTAAGGTTCCATCTGTTCTGTACATGTGCCATTCTGGGTCTTTGCCAGATCTGAGGACTGGGACTCTCTTCTGTATTGTCAGTGACAGGACAGCCCTGCTGTGCTCTGTCAACAAAGAAGTAGTGCCTGTTTGAATACGGAGGTGACAAACTTGGAATCATGTAGAAGAAAATTAATACAGACAGCCTGGTAAATAGAAACTGAGATTGCTGGTCAAGAAGAATAGAAAATATGAAAGAAAAAACAGGGGCATGGGAATATAGCTAAAGCATTATGTAATAATACCACTAGGGGAAACAAAAAGTGACAACTTTTGGAGTATTTGTTGAAGAAATGAAAACAGAGTGAACACAATAAGAAAGAGGCTAACGAACAACTTGGAAAAAGTATAAAAACATTTCAGAATGAGAAATCCTGCCAAAGAATCTGCAAAAACAATAGATCAGTTTTAAGAGGCTCAGAGACAGTTTCTCTGCAGAAATATTGTTGTTGGTGTTCACCATGGAACAGCACGGTAAAGGACTCACATCAGAGTACTTGTGCATGGAAGACTCAAAGGGTCTGTTTCAAACAGAAGCACTGGTAGAATTTAAAAACAAATTAACAAAATGAAAAAAAAAACCTAATTGCCAGAATGAGAAGGTATTTACTCCTTGAGCTTTGAAGGAACTATTGATGTTACTGAAAAATGTAACAGCTAAGCTACTCGAGATCATGTATAATCTCTCACTTAAAACTAGCCTAGTACCAGTGGTTAACATAATCACCACCTTTAAGCAGATTCTAGAGTAGACGAGAGAACTGTAGACCAGTAAGCTTGATATTTATACGGAATAAAGTGGTGCTAGTAAGTCCAAAACAAAGCGAGTAAGTGAGTAAATATGATATAGTGTGGAAGAGCCACCAAGGCATTTGTAAAATAGTTACACTTCACAAATCTAATACAGCTTTTTAAGTAAAAAAATATCCAGAAGAGAAAGTTGGTTGGCAGCCTACTGAGTTTCAAAAAGGCATTCCCCAAAGCCTCTTAAAGAAATTAAGCCACACTGCAATAAGAGCTAACGTCCTTCTGTGAATAAATCACTGGTGAAAAGACAGGAAGTAATGGTGGGCCTTGATGGTCAGCTTTTGCAGTGGATGGAGTATCCAAAAGAGTTCCACGAGAACCTGTTCTGGGACCTATGCTTTTCAACATATTCAGGAAGCAGATGTCCATAGATGCTACTCAGAATAGAAAAGATGAGGGTCAACTGTGAAAACATGCAGGACTTCTCTATTGGGAGTGGCTGGGAGGTGAAACAGGAGATGAAATTTAGCGTACGTAAGCACAAAGTGAGACAAAAAGTTAAACATGCTTCTAAATTTAGATATGCATCAGCCTCTGAGCTGGCTATTATCACTCACAAAACATTAAGATAACCCCAAAATATTAAGTTAGAGTGGACACGCACAACAAAAAAAGTAAACTCAGTGCTCAGCTGCAAATAGGCAGATTATCAGGAATTGTCAGGAAAGAAACAGAGAACAAAACAAAAACCATTAAACTACTCTACAATTGCCTGCTGTACTGAACTCTTCAGTTCTGTTTCCTGATCTCAAATAAAATATAGCTCAAACTGGAAAAAGTACAGAATGTTACTGAACATCTCCTGTACAAGGAACAACTAAATAAAATAGAATTCTTCAGCCTAGAGAAGAGACAGCTGAAAGGGGCTGTGCTCTCTCTGTGGCACTTGGTCACATAAAGAGGAAGCAGTTGCTCCCCATGTCTTCCACTGGGACACCTTGGTGAAATCACACGGGAACAGATGGCAAATGACAGATTCAACTTAAACAAAAGGAGACTGTTCTTTACATTCCAGTTAATTAAGCTGTAGACCTCTATTGTAGGTTCTTCTAAATGTTAAACTCATCCATGAGCGTATGAAAGACTGGGCAGAATTTTAGAAGGAAAATGCATCCAGACTCACTAAATTCAGCGATGCCCCCTCTGGTTCAGGATACCCCACTGGTGGTTTGAAAACTATCACTATGGGCTTGCTCTGTATATTTTTCTCCCTATGCATATGCTATTGCCTCTGTTAGAGGCAAGAGGCAGAGCTAGATGGACTCTAGCGTGTACAGCTGGGTTTGCACATGCTGTTAGGTAACAGAAGAGAAGGAGAAACAGACTGGCTAAAGAGACTAAGGGCACGAAAGGAAAGAGACAGAACATGTGCCACAGGTAGTATAGTATGCGGGAGGGTGTATAGGGCATAATTGGCAAGGTTCTGATGGGGGGAGGGCTGCAGGACTGAGTGTAACCTGTGGCGAGGCAACTGGAGAACAAAAAAAGGGAAGAGGTTTCACAGAGGGCAAGGAGCATTTTCCCTAAGTGTGTGTGCTTGTTTCAATACCAGAATCAGTAACCAGAAGTTTGTTAATTGACAATAAATTAAATTGGGAAATTAGGTCCTGATTTGAAAAGTTTACCTCCAATTAATTGAATTTTCTAAAACTACAAGTATTTTTCACTTGAACCTCCAGGATTCTCTTCCTCTTATCAGATGAGTGTTTGCTGGACATCAATACCTTTACCTTCAAAGCCCCCACAGAAACAAGGGATTCTGTTCTCCAAAACCAGTCTCAGTAGTGTTGAGTTTGGGGAATGGAACCTCATACTCTGTTTTCAGTAATGTGACAACTCCTGAATTTCATGTTTGTTCCTTTTTAGGGTATAATCTACTGTTAAGTAGTACAAAGAAGAAGATATCTGAGTTTAAAAACCAAGTACACTATCAAAATGATTAAGTGTTAAGATCTCACCTGTAGTAAGTACGAGCCAGGGGTATCTGCACTGGAACTCTCATTTTGTATCGTATTCTGTTGGGTAATAGCATCCTCCTTCTTTCGCTCCTTCTGCCCTGCTTCATCATCTTCATATTCATCAAGGCTCTAAAACCAAAAATTTTCAGTTAGAAGATAGTCTTTGTATGTTGCTTCACATGCTTCCCATATTTCATAAAATTCGTGCATCAGTGAATTTTTTCAGAATAATTTTATATTTCAGAAAAGTTTAATTAAATGTTTAAATGTTCTTTTTTTTCACAGATATTGGTATCTCCAATACAAGAATAAAGTTTGACAGCTAACTGGTTTTTCTTAATCACAAAAGGAAAAAAAAAAAAAAAATCAAGATCCAACTTGACAAAGCCCTAGGCAACGTTGTCCGAGTTCAGCATTAATCCATCTGTAAGCAGGGGTGTGGACTATACCTGAGGTCCCTTCCGTTTGAATGACTTTACAATCCCGTTTGTCATAATCAATAATTTTACCTCTACATAAGAGATTCTGAGGAAGCACAGAAAAGGAAAAAAAGAGTTAATTGTGCTCTTCAATTAATAGCTGACCTTTTTTGACACATCTGCTGAGACTGAAGTGTCAGACTGAATCACCCATCTTAATTTTGCTCTCCTTGTTTTTGGTATTGCCTTTGAAAATCTTCTATTGAAACTTAGTCATTTTTAAATTAGTTGGACAGTCATTCATTACTGACAATTTACACTAACATATAATATTTTGGTTCTTCATCACAAATGTTTCATGCTAGATTTACTGAAATACTTAAATCAAAAGGATTAAGTTTCTAAAGTACTGACTGCTGACAGGTGAGAGACAGGAAAATAATTTTTAAAATAAATAAATAATTCTAAAAAAATCAGTAACAGTGCCTCTGTTCTAGCTCAAAGCCACGCTGAGGCCAGGGTAGAAGCGTGAGGACTCAGCTAGCTTTGGACTAAGTCAGCTATGTCTACACCAGTCTATTAGTTTATCATGTACAAATTCACATACAGAAAAAAAACACAATCTCATGTTTAGAAGACCAACTTGAAGAGACATGAAGCTCCAAAAAAACCTGACCATAACATCACAAGCTGTTTGCCAGCACTCTGCATTAAAACAAGAGGTGTGTGAGACCTAGCTACAAAACCACAGGGAACTGACCATTCTAAGGTATCAGAAAAAGCTTCTAGGTGAACATGCAACAGCTTGAGAAACAGAGAACAGGGCTACAAGAGAACAAAGATGAATGTCAAATTACTTCCATGGAAGTTTCTAATGCACAAAAAACAAAATCACTATTCTGAGGCTTAGATACTGACGATCTCTGACATCATCTTATCCAAAGGACCCAAAACTAGTCAAAAGCATATAATGAGAATGCTGGAATGTAGTATTTTTTAAAAAGAAAACCAGTGTTATTTATTAAAATATGAAAATCGCACTAGCATATAAAAAACTAACTTTGGCTGCTCCAAAGCAAACACTATGGCGATAGAAGTGCTAGAAAACTGACTAGCTAGAAAGGTATATGTTTCCGAAAGTGAACATAATAAAGTGAACGTAAGTGAACCTGAATAAAGGCCATTTAAATTCTCTACAGTAGCACTCATGGTAGAATCCTAATGCAATTTCACCAATCTACTTCTAACCAACATTTGAATGCAACTGATGCAGACCTGTCTACTTTTATCACAAAGAAAAGGCATGCTTGAAAGATTATTACAGCTGAATCATTATACATTCAAAAACACTTTCAGTAAGTAGTCTTTTCAAATAAAATAATTATAAATAAAAAAATATTTAATTTGGTTCTCTCAGGACCATTTTTAACAGAGCATTTAAAAAACACTGTCATGGAACATTCTAGGAGGTGACCTTTAAATTAACACCCTCTGCCTTTTATAAACTGTAAAGCTTAAAAATTTCGGTAGCATAAACTTAAGTCTGTATCCTAATTTATCTCATTATCCTAATAATCCATTCTGAAGTGACAAAGTAAGAAATAAGGAGCCACTACTGCAACAAGAAATAGAGTGATCTTCAGCTCTTACAAAACCAGTCTTGTTCAGAAAGAACTACGAGGCTCCCAGAAGGTCTCATATAAATTAAGACTAATGTCATGCAGATGAAGAATGATACTGTGTTAGAAAAATAGGAAAACTTCTGGATTGTTCTTCCAGCCTCCAAGTTGTTCGTGTAAGAGAATGAAGATCCCAGATAAACTCAAAGGAAAGAGATAGTTTGACATGGGTTTGGAAGAGCAGCCTCTAATAAGTGTAGGGGAAAAACGACTGGAGACAGTAATCTTCACACACCTCAAAAAAGCTTTGCATTTTCAGAGAACAACATTCTTTAAGGAGAAGCATAAAGCTCAAATTACAATACTGTAGGTAAAAAAAAAAGTCTTTGTAGCAACTAAGTAGACAAGTGCTCCTTTCTTCACAAATTCTCTCCCTTCTTCAGATGCATGCTTCTCATATGCTTTCCAGAAACCATCAGCATGCCACAGAAGCATTCTTCTCTGAATACAATTATACCTGTAAGGAAGAATGTTCTTCTCCTTTTTCATATAAGATTACCTGCTATTAACTATTCTCTTAGCAGTTTTGGACAGAAACAAAATGTCATCATCTGATACGAAATTTCCAGCCACAAAATTTTAAACTAAGTATTTTCAGTTAGGATTTGCCAGCGATGTCCATTCCCACCCTTTCCCTTCTTCTCAGGAAGGTCCAAGATCACAAAAGACTGCTAATCAATACCTTCAAAAGGTATTAAACTCCCCCAAATAATTCATACTTCCAAAGTTAAAGGCTTTCTTCCCAAGCATGGAACAGTTAGCAACAGTTTATATAAACCTAATTTGGAGCATACAACCTGCTTTGAAGGCTACTGGGGCTTGCTCCCGCTCCAGTTCCCTTCACTGGAGCTGGCCCCGAGCCAGCTGGGGCCAACACAAGTTTCAGTGGTGAGAACCACAGCAGTGGATTTTTATTACTTGTTACAGATGAGGTAGAAGAGTCATGGACAGGTTAATCTTGACCATTTGCAGCCGATGTGGCACACTTGGCTAAGGTGGCCAATGCCTTCCTACCCTAAAGCAGATTACCAGTAACTTTCAAGGACCTTCTGTGGTTTCCCAAACACAAAGGTTACGCTCCCCTTCCAAACGTAGACATGCACATACGCGCACGCTAATTTAAATTATGAAATGCCTGCTGAACACAAGTCAACATGATAATAACTACCGAATTTTAACATTTTACTGCTTTTTACTAAAGTTAATGAGGTTTTTTTTCAATAACCATTAGCCTTAATAAGGAAATCCATTTGTTTTGACTCACGATGAAATAAGCTTTCTTATGCAAAATAATACTTTAAATTCAGTATTCTGCTTATGCACTTCTCCATCGACTTCAGTTAGATTGCTAATCTTAATGCTATTTATATTCTAGGCTAACTTTTAGAGTAATAAAAATCAATGAAAGCCAAATTTCAGTTGACAGATTAATTATTATTGAAAAATTAAAAATGTACAAAGTGTTGTTACACACTTTAAAAACCATTTTTGTTCAAACTGCCCTGCAGCTGAAACTGCCTCAGCCCACAGGACATTTCAATCAGATGGATTACCGCGTTGCTCGCGTTGCAGGCTTCTCTCAATACTCCACTTCGCTTTAGAAACTAGTTTCACATCATTGAAAAAGACATAAATGCAGTAATTACCTTCTCTGTTAGCACAGCAGAGAAATGGACTTGTAACCATCAAGGTGTAATTCTGGCCCATTATTTAATTCTCTCTGTCCATTCCCTTTCCCCTGCTTTTTTATTTTGCTGCTACGCATATACCATTTCAGATTCTTATTTTCCATTAAAATCATCTGAGTTTTGTACAGCAGATATTCAATGTGACATTCCCACATCTGACCTTAATATAAGGAATCCACAGAAATTCTTTAGGTTTTCTAGCATTTCAGTACATGTTTGAAGCTGTAGTATAAACATTTTTCTGTAAACCTCTAGTATGGAAAATACAAGCAGAATAAGATGCTTTCAAAAGAATCAGACTGATGAAGGAAACAGCCACAAAGATATGCCCGCATTCCCGCGCACAACCAGCCTGCAGTTTAAGGAAACATTGTACACAGAACATTTCTAATGATTCACTGGTTTGCTTCCTATAAACATTTGTGCATTGCTAAGAACAAACAAAAATTGGGGAGGGACTGTCTTCTCCATGAAAAGCGGTATTCCTACATGCAAAAGATCAGTTTCTGAGTGCACACAAGCTGCTCTCGCTACAAGAAACAGTGCTGAGTCAAAATGTCACTATCCCCATCCCCCTTCCTGCACCAGCTTGCTTTTGCCTTGCAGTTCTGCTGGCCGAGCACATATCCTAAGAGCTTCCCAGTGCATTTCATGAAAGGTCAGTCAGGTTAGCTTCAGCAGTTTTAATTAGCCCAGCTGATTTTGCCTGAACCAGATGCAAGCCCATTCGAACTATTTATTTCGCAGAACTCCACAGATAGTTGCACTACATCAGCTTTTTGAAAATGATGAGCACTTGAGATAATAACATATTTAACCAGTACAGCAAGATGTGCAAGAAGATATATACTCTCAGTAAAACTCATGTTCAACTTCACACTGGGCAATAAATAGAACCTCTACAACACAAGCACCATCAGTTACCTTGACTTTTTTTTAGCTTCTTAACCATGCTAACAATCTAGGAGAGGAAACAAATCTAGGCTTCTTCCCATTACTTCAAAATTACTTTGAACAATTAAAAAAAAAAAAAAATCAATTTTACCACAGGGACATTCTCCATGTTTAGTAAAAGTTCAGAGTGCAACATCACAACTTCATATCAAGATGCTGGAAAAATGGAAAGGTTTCTATTAAATGTAAGTCTAAAAACTTCCACAGCAGAAATACAAGACAAGACACAAGAATTTTGTTTTTAACTCTGAAAAAAAATGTAACTAGGCAATTAACTACAACAAAACTTCCTACCTCTTTGCACAGTATCAAACCTTTCTGTCATCACCTCTCAAAATACACAACAAAACCAAGCAAAAATCCCAAACCTCAATGATTTGAGATATTACCTTTCCCCTTCAGAAACACTATTTTTAATCATATTTTTTAAACACACTTTTATTACAATGTCCAGACAGTACCCAAAATATTTAAGTAAAATGGGTTTACGGTAACATAATCTTTTATTAGAACAACAGTATAGTTGGAAAAATTGCATCTTTTTCACTACGCAAGCCTTTCACCAGGTTTAGCTTGCCTAAGTGCTTTTCTTTACAAGTTGGAAAACATCCTTATAGAGATGAAAAGAGCAAACATTATTGGTAGGAACTATCTAAAACCTACAAACAGTTTTATGAATATGGAATACCCAGTAAAAGATTTTATTTTTTTAAGAATACTTGACCTTAATTCTCACATTAGAAGAGTCCAAAAAAGGATTCTGAACTCAAACACCTTATCTGAATGATCTTTGTGCACTTCTAAAAGTCTACGTATCCAAATGGAGCGGTCCAGTATCAACAATTAGTATGATCACAAGCATGGATTTTTAACCCAGAAAAAGAATAAAGGCAGGAATCTTTGGTATCCAAGATCAAAAGGGACCCAAATGCAGCAATGGGTCAGTGACTAGCAGGTGGGCCAGGGCACAGCTCACTGCAGCCATAGGACGCGCTCGTCCTTGACCACGCTGCCGGCAAAGCAAACCAAAAAGATGAGCATCACTTAGAAATCAATGAGATGCACACCTTGCTCTAGAGAACTCACAGCATTTGTGCTTATAAGTCACGTTTACATTTTGTTTGAACTCTATCTTTTTCTCACCCATAATGAGCATTTACAAGTACCTACTTTGTATAGTCAATTATATTTCCAAGCAAATACAATTTGCAGTCTTAAAATCCACTTAGAAATGTTTTTGGAAAAAAAAAACCAACATATTTGTCTGTATTAGAGCAAAATAACAAAGTACTTCGAATTCTTTTAAAGCTTTAAGTAAAACATCAACTACATCAACACCAGAACATCAATTATCCCTCCATTATAATAACAAAATAGCAGTTTGCAGGTTGTTATTCAGCAAAATACACTGTTTGGCCACCACTGCCTTCAAACATACCACAAGAATGAGTTCAAAAGTCAAATGTTTAACTTAAACTAATCGCCAAAAAATCCTTTATCACAAGGCTTGTCAAGAATGATTGGTGGAAATGCTCGATTTAACTACTTAGTATGTGATATTAATATTAAAGTCACAGAGTAAAATGCCAGGGATACAAGAGAAACTGCAAAAGACAAGCATTATTAAAATCCTTCTAGAAAAGAGACAAATATAATAAAAAATATGGATTGGCAAGCTATCAGAATTAAGCACCAAACTATTTAATGCTACACTTAAAGTTAGCATCTGAGACCCTTTTCAGATTGATCACCATCTAAGAACGGAAGTACCTAACAGTAGAATTGACTGAAGATCCTTATGCAAAGAAGTCAAGCTGCTGATGCCTGTTCCATGGGGAAATTATTATATGAATATAGTAACGACTCACCCAGAAGAAGTACCACGGCCCTGCTCTTAAAAAGAAAACAAAAACCAACAGCAAATAAAGAGGCTAAGAGAAAAGCAGCCAAATCCTCCTCTTGCTGTTGGTATGATCCACAGGCAGTTCCAGCCCAGCTGACTTATAGAACTACGGGGCCCAGACTTCAGATACAGCACAGCTCTAAAGGCTGAAAGAGTGAAATTAAACATCCTCCTCCTTTTTGAAATTTTGCACACTGCTTTTCTTACCTCTCTGCTCTAACCAAATTTTGCTAGTGACAACGCATCTTTTCCCTCTTCTGATGATGGTTTACATCTGGTAGAGTTAATGAAGACTACATTCTGTACAGAGAAATCACTAATAACATTTAACATACAAATCTAAAAGTTATAGCAATGTTCCCAAAAAGACACACAAACCAGGGAGGGGAAAAAAAAAAAAATTTCTAAGTGGAGTCAGTCACCAAACCCATCTCCTTAGCCTCCTAATTAACATGCTGAAATGATGCATCCTACCTAATACAAAGATTGCAAACCAGTGGCTGAGCAGAAGAAACCTGGCAAAACAAAGTTTGCCTGTTTCAGCTAGAAGGAAGAAGAGACAATTGATGAGGATATTTGCACTGTTCACAGAGGAAATATTTCTCAGTTTGCATCACGCCATACATGTTCGGAACCAACAATCACAGATTGCAAGAACAGAAAAGAGAACTCATCCTGAATGTACAGAAAACAAGCTATAGTTTACAGACTTGATGCCCATCTACACTATTTTTCCTATAAAACTTGCTCCCGTATTAGATAGGATTCTGGGAGATGGTATTAGAGAGCATGTAAACTATCTGACATGGGAGAAGTTTACCCACCGGGAAAAATGGCTGAACAAAAGCCACTCAAAGAACAGTTAGATAATGGAGTTAAAACGCCTGTAACCACCATCATTTTGACTTCCATTGCCATGTACTTCTGCCAAAACTAAGCAAATAGAAACAAGGCTCCAAAAGAAAGAAAGATATATTGTCATGTAGATAAAGACCATACAGATTGAGCACCCTTCTCTTTAAAGCGAGAGAAACAGACCTTGGAGAAGATTTAGCACACTATTTTCAAAACAGAAGCATTCCTTTTAATGTGACCATGTAATATAGAAGGCATCTAATTCCTGTTTTCTTCCCTAGTACATCTATGGCACTTCTAAAAAGAAATAAAGATGAGATCGGTATTTGAGGAATGTTCTGAAAGGAGATCAAACAGGTTAATCAGTGTACTGCATTTCTAACTATCCTATTCTCTGAAGCATGCAGTTTGTAGCAATTTATGTTGTCTGAATATCAAGTTGCATTTAAAATGTTTTTTTAAAAAAATGCAGAACAGTGCCTTCATAGGTTTCTGCTCCCTTGCTTAGCGGGCTAATTGACATTTTTCTTTTTTCTACCCAACTGAATCTCATTCAGTGTTTACACACAGTGGGTATGGGATTGGTCAAACTAAACAAAGCCAAAGAGGCTGCTGACAAGCAAGTGAGCACGGACAAGCCACAACAATAGACTCAGAACCAATTCCAAGGGAGAAAGAAAACTTTGGCACAATGCTTTTTTGAGAGTTGTACTGCATTTCTCATTTGGGAGTGGGATCTTCTGAATCCTTAGAAAAGTTGATAAAAATATCAAATGGGTTTTCTGCTCTCCCAGCTGTTTCTTCTGAGTCCTAATAGAAATAGCTGTTCCAGCTGGACAGATATGAGGACTCAGCCGTGCAGCAGAAAGGCAGAGGAAGTACTGAAAGAGCACCCTTAACAGGACAGGCATATATCTGGATAAAAACTGTTGAATTTGACTTTCAAGGCAATAAATAAGCACTTTTTAAGCCCTCAGCACTGGTGTCAGGAATAGACAGTACTGATCAAAGCCATGGAGGCAGACAAAGCGCGTCTGTAGTACTGAAGCCTGCTAGGATGGCAATACCCAGAGAAGATCAAAAAAGTTTAAAGTTGCTGCTGCAGTCAATACTGTAACTATTTATTGGGAGAACACTTTATACCTACAAGTTAATCCTAGCAACAATGCTGTGAAGCTGTCTGCCAACCTAGACTTCTGAGATCACCCTTTAGCTCTGCATTTGGAAGAAAGACCCCTTCCTCAGAGGCCTTGCCAACAAATTTTTTTTATATAAATGCTCGTATGAAGGTCCAAGGCTCCTGATGGAAATCCCATCCAGGTTCTCATAGTGCAAACCCATGTCCTAACAGCATAAAACTCTTCTGCCACCAGCATTTGTACCCCTGCTTCTTATGGAAACTGCTCAGAAATCACAGTTCTTTTGTCCCCATATTTTTTTGAAGTCACTAGTGACAGACAGTAAGAAATAATATTAATAATAGGTTAATATTGTAAAGGCATGAAAGTTGCACAATTTTTTTTTTAAATCAAGTTTGCTTGAAGTGAAAGATGCAGATTAGCTGCCACAGTAATTCAAGGGCTAGACAAAGCAGGCAGTTATCCTTCCACCTGAGCAGTCAGCACTGTATACAGCCCTGAACCAGCTCAGCAGGTGTTTGACTCTTCCCATTCAAAGACTCCGTGAGGAACTGAGGGAACTATAGGATTGACTTATGAGTGAGGAGGAGAAAGCGTGGGAGACAGAAAGAGCTGTGGGAAAGGATCATAGGAAGAACATGCAGCTGATGCCTGGTGAGAGGGAGCTATGCAAGTAAACTGAGATTACAGCAGCAAAAATAAGCAAGCAAGCAAAGAACACATCTGTTTCAATCGGTCTGAGAAGCAAAACTACACATTATACTTTTCTGTAGTCTTTCCTGTCACTGTCAGAGCGATCTGCCTAATTTCCCCTGCAGCACTCACGCAAAATCTTTACATTTTGATTACAGATCTAAGACAGAGCTGGACATATTCCTCTCCCAGAAGATAAGGAAAACTAGGACTTCAGGATAGGAGCATGCAGATAGACAAGACTTCGCCACTCAAGAGCATTTCATGTGCACACTTTTAAGCCCACAAAACAGTACCAGCAGGTTCAAGTACCTTAGTACAGCAGTAGCATTTGCATATGGTGACCTCAGAACAGAGAACATGCATAGACACAAAACCAAATCAATCTAGGTGTGAGGAAATGTAGTATAGGATCGTAATGGGAGGAATGAGTCACATCATACAATTGGTTCAAAACAACTGCACGCACTGAAACCTTGCTCTACAGTAACTCATTGCGTAAGAGAGCTATGGTATTTCTACAGCAAATCAAACCAGAATAAAGCAGGAATAAATAAAGCAGGGAAAATGCTGGATAAATAAAAGCTTATATTCACAAGTGCAGAAAAAGTTTGTACAAAAAAGGCAATTTTCCATTAGTGCTTTTTTAATTGTTGAGTGACTGATACAGTTTGGGGGGTTTTTAGCTATACAGGTACTTGCATACAATATAGCGTAAGTCTTGGCCAGGTCTTCAGCAACCAAGTTCTTCACACGTCAACAGATCTACGTTTCAGGCCAGACAGCTCAAGCAGATCATTAAGATTTCAGCTTATAAGGCATTTGTTTTCTTGCTTCAAAACATCTATAACATGCGTTTCTCAACCGTAAAACAGGAATAAAGGGTACAGTCCTCTTTTCTGAAGTACTCGGATATCCACCCATTAAAGACACTCAGGAAACTTTGCTGAAACATGCTGACATGGATCTGCTCTGTGCTCCAGACCCGTGCATTGCTTGGTACTGCACTGGCAAGGGTCTCCCTTGCTGAGGCACAGGATAAAAGGGCCACGACACCCCTCCCCCCCATTTTCTATTGAGTGTAAAGAGAGCATGAGGTTAAGGTTCAGACTGATACACAAACTAACATGCATCGTCTTCTCCATGGTAACTGTTCACATGTGTTGTTTTCTATAGACCAAACTGTGGTAAACACAAGGTAATTCAAGCTTTACCAACCCCCAGTGAAAGAAAGGTAAACAATTTTACATATCCTATAGGTACCACAGGGTAGGAGCATTCACACCGTTACCATGGAGCAGCCCTGAGCCATTCCTGTGTTCAACCCACAGCCTTTCACTCTGACCAAAGAGGACAAGGAGAGGAATTAGCATGAGCCGACAACACTGGAGATGGGATTCAGAGCTCAATTCATCTCGTGCAATAACCTATCACAGCCACATGATACTTTAAATCAAGAAAAAAAATCTGGTTTTAAGAATCTTAACGACAAAAAAAACTTTCAGAGACAAAATGATGCTCCAGTAGGGTCTTCATGTTGTAAACGGGGCGGGGAGGGGGAAGGGGGGAGTGTGTGAAGGAAACAACTGATCCGATCCAAGCCAGGGGAACGCAAGTATCTGAGGAGTCAGGACCAAGGATTCTGCTGTTCACGTTATTAAAACGTGCTTTTAATTTGTCAGCCTACAAGCTAAAGCCTGTAATAATGTTACTTGGAAAACAGAAGGCTGAGTGAGCATCTGAGGGTGAAGAGGAATGTTTTCACAGGCGCAGTTAGTAAATACCACTGGCTCCTGCAGACATTCTTCCTTAAATGGAAATTAACATTGCTTTAGGTTAGAAAAAAACCCTCTTGATACAATAGAAGTGATACGCTAGCCATTAACCTTTTAGCACCTGCACTAAAAGATACAAAAATTAGCAGAAGACATTAAAAAAAAAAAAAAACCAAAACCAAAACCCTTTTATTCAATAAATATTTAAAACCCTTCCCCTGCCCTGCCACATGATTCTTGTCTGTAGATTTGGAAGAGTAAGGAATCCAGAAGTCTCTCAAACACTATTAAAACAATGTGGAAATAAAAAGTCTCTCTGCTTATCTGTGACTAACTGTATGAAGGCACTAGACAATTTAAAGAAAGGATATTACTCCAGATAGAATCAGAACTGAACCTTCACCCTAAAGTTGAGCCAAACTTTATTTGGACACGGAAATAACTCTGCATTGCTTTGATTTTATTTTTACTTCCTATTTTTTATTTTCACATGCCCCCCTGCAATTGCTTTTTCCAGCCAAGAAAACAAGACTTCTCCCTCCCCCAAGATTCCTAACAAATTTAACAACATGACGGACACGGGCTGAGGCTCCACAACAGCTTAAATTAGCCTGTGTCCATTTAGCCATACTCCAACTCTACCTCTTTCCCACTCCTGCCCATGGGCATCTACCAGCCCTCTGCATCACCCCCCCTAACACAGGAAAGCCACGTCAGGGTAATTTACCAGCAGAAAGCTACCTCTATAAAAAGTGAATAGTCTTTTGTACACCTTGGTCTAGCTAACTACAGGATCAAACGAATGCTGGGGTCAGCACAGGCAAGTCAGGTAAAAGCAAAGATCCAAAGCAGCCTGGACACGGAAAAGGTTAAACTCTCACAAAATTAAAACCTCGATAATTCAAACCAGAGAAATACTGAAGTATTCATCTAAAAGCACATACTAATGTGGAATGTTATTAACTATTTTGGGATATAGTGTCCCTGATAATAGTAAACACCATCATTTTTAAGGGGAAACAAACCATTGATTCAGATTTCAGAGCTCTGACACATGGCCAAGGTGACTTCTTTAACCTGCAGGTTGTATGGGCTACAGAACAGTTTTCCCCTTGTAACCTGCACGGCTGCTATTACTCTAAGTACCAACAAGAGGACTACTACAGAGCTGCAGAGCTCATCCATCCAATCACTGGAAGCTTCACCACCATGCCACATAACGGCATAGCCCCGTGTTATGATTCCTAAGGTAAAAAAGCCCATCACGAGTCAAGGACAGTGGATTAACATGCTCCTTCTTACAGCGTGGCTCCACACACAGCTGGGCCATTGTAACTGAAAGAAAACTGCAACATAAATATAAATGAGCAGGATGGAGAGACAAGACAAGCTGGACTTCTTACTCTGGCTTTTCCACCACAAACAGCATCAACTCAGAAATACCTGCAGACTGGTCAAACAGCCTAGCCTCATCATCTGCTCATCCTGGAGCCTGCATTGCCCACTCTCCTGTCCTGGCACAATGTTTACCTGTACAGGAACTGATCCCGCTGGAAATGAATTCATCAAAACCCAAAAATATTATTGTCAGACCTGCCACCTGCCCTATTATAAAAACAGGTGTCCCACACACAACAAAAGGAACAGCACAAGGATAGGAACCACTAGACCTGGCCTAACTCCTTGTGAAATTTGTATCAAATTACCCCTCTCTTGGCACAGATATGCAAAAATGTCATTAAAATATGTATACCTTGTATACATAGCGTTTCTCACAGTAATAACTTCTCCTGGTAACATATGCAAGTAATTTTAGAAAGAAATATCCATTGAAATCAAGACCACAAAGACCGTAACACAGCTATTACACTATGCCCTATGTATTAGGGTTCTGGTATTCTCTTACCACTGCTTTAAGCAAAATTTTCCACATTTTTTAAAATGGAACTCCTTTTTCTTAAAACAATTAGAGCTCCATTCACACTTCCCTGATTTTTTTTATTGTACCTCTGACATGGATTTGTAATAAGACAAAAAGAAGGTATTGCTAATTAAACTGTAGTAGTTTATGCCTGAAATGTAAGTCTGGCCTCGAATCTTTGCTGGCTGTGAATCTGAAAACGTGAAACAGCTAGGTTAACATTTGGTTATCTGTATTTATATATAATGGAGCATCTAATTAACTGGAGTTGGGATAATAAAAGGCTCTGACTCTCTTCTGTAGCTGCTTTTCAATTTATGGTTTGTGTTTGAAGACTGTTTTTAAAATGTGTAGAGAAGGAAGGAAGACATAAGTACATCTATGTCTTGTCGTATCAAACACCCACAAAGGCTTTCACCGTCATTCACCACTGATACGAAATGCTGTAAGAAAGGATTTCTCCCAAAAGTCCATTTAACATTATAAACAACTTACTGGGTCAGTGACAGCAAAAAAATCACCTTGCAAATAGTATGTAGACTGATTCACTTATGCATCTCATTGAACCTAGTAAAATTTTGTTGCAAAAACAATAAATACATTACACAAAAAAAAAAGTCACACACACAAAAAAACGGGCATAGAACAGACTGCCTAGAAAAGCAATCTTCATCACTGGAGATCTTAAGGAACACATCAATGTCAGATAAATGTCAGGAATAGCACAGGTACAAGGATCCTGTTGGGACAAAATGACAAACTAGATGATTCTTCAAGGTCCCCTGCAGCCTTATTTCTAGGATTTTACAATAGTAAACTCTTTGCAGGTAAAGTAAGGATAACAAATTGCACCAAGAACATATTTCTCCCCACCAACCTTCATGCATACACCCCACATAAACCAACTGCAGTTGCACAGCAAACTGGGAGAAGCAAGCATAAGCAGCAGGGCAATTCTGCTACTGCACCATCCAGCAGGTATGGGACTAAAGCACTCTGGCTCTTCATCAGAAGACATGGGCACACGCATCAAGAACTCTCTAAGCAGAATATTGCTGTAATCTGGGAAGGTAACAGTACAAAAAAAAGAAAGAAAAAGAAAAAGGTTGTTCTACACCTGCTTTGCTCTCAAACACATTCCCACTCGTCCCTGCCAAGAAAGGATGGTAGGATGGTTGGAGTGTTTCCCTGAATGAGGACAACTGCTCTTATGTCATTTCGATGCACAGACCTTTTCTTTTTTTTTTTTAAAGCACAGAATATCAGTTCTTAAATTACGTTTTTCCCCTCTTGACCTTATCCAATTGTCAGCACCATAGTATTAACTTCAATTACTACTAGTCTATCGTACCTATTAAAGAAACTGTGATCCATACCCATTTTCCCTGCTTGTTTAGTCAAAATTACTACCTTTCTTACAAACTCTGCCTTCCTATTAACACAAGCTGTTCACAAGAAGACTACAATAGACTTCTGTGATGAAGGTCTCAAAGATCCAGTTAAAATCCTAGGAAAAAAAGATCTGCTAAATTACACTGCCTGTTCTTTAGTCAAGAGAATTAAGTAGAATAGATCTCCCACTAATTTACCTGGAACTGACATCTATCCAGCTAGCATCTGCTGATCTAGATTTATGCTCCTGGATTTGCTTTTTTTAATCAGAATCATAATTTTATACTCAAATTCTCTGAAAACTTCTCCAGTATTCCAAGGTTTCTTAGAAATCAGTATTACTGAGACTACTGTGGTCAACTGCTTTGAGTGCAAGTTATCTGGACATGCTCATTTGCAAATGTTTATCCTTACTGGAAATGAACTAACTCCCTGAAAATCCTCTTTTGACATGAATACTTACTCCTGTTTCCACCAGGCAGAAAACAGAAATATTTCTTGAACATGTACTCCTAATGGGAAGCACTCATCAATGTAACATAATAATACCAATCTAACCAGAAAGACGAAACAACATGACTCAGATTATGACCAAATAATTGTTTGAGGAAAAAATGGCACATTTAAGTGAGATGGGATCCTCCAAATGAGATGTAGCACTTGGCCACCGCCATGCTACCACACCTCTGAACTGAAAGGATTCATTTAAAGTATCTAAACTGACTGTTGGAAACAAACCCCTTATTTTGCATTGTAATGGGCTAACAGCACACCCACTATCAGTAACTCAACCTTAAGTGAGAAAGGCAAGCAAGAGGCACAAAAACCAATACTAACACCATCATAGCTGATGGCTGACCATAACCCAAGCCTAAAGCAGTCAGTCCCTTGCGGATCTCTCTGGCAGAGAAATGCAGCTTCTCCTGGAAGCAGGACAGGTCCAACCCAATCTGTAGTAGTCACAGTTCTCAGTAACAGATGCTGCTGTGCACTTCCAGAGGAAAGATCTGAAAGCCACTGGATGAATGATCTGTGTGTGGAGCCAAGTGTTGGAAACATTGGGGATTTATCTGCCTACACTTGCTTTGATATATTACTTACTTATAATCTTCTAAAAAAGAGACAAGAATTGTAATTTTTTTGTTTTTCTTTTTAATCAATCCAACAGTTTGTTTTATTTATTACCCTCCTACAGTGCTTTAATTTGTGGTTTTCTTCAAACGCCACCCTCCACTGAGCTGCACTACTGGCCAAGCTAACCGTGCTGAGCTTTTAGTTATTCAACAGTGCAGACTAAACATTTACCTCTATTTGCTACAAAGCACATGCACTATTATAGTCTACTGTTAAAGACAAAATTTTAATTGAAGTATTTGCAAAGAATGCCTATTTTGAAACACGGCTTTCAATTGCTCTGTGAAACCCTTTGGCAAGGATATTGTGCATTCCTAGGAGGATTTAAATTAGTTTGCTGTAGAACAAAACCTGGGTTACGGATAGTAACTTGGATACAGTCACACACACACAAAAAAGAACATTCTCATTCCTCCTGATCTTTTTCCTTGAAAAACACAATCAACATGCAAAGTCCATTTTAATAAGATAATGTGAGGGATTTTTTGGTAAGTGAAGAATACTTATTGCAATACTGTTTTTAAACCAAATTAAACCTGCTTGTACTTCTCAAAACTACTACGGAATTAACTTTGTAAAACCCTACGATATTTCAAGTTGAAGCTGCTAGTTTTAAACTGACATCTGAAAAGATGATTTTACATTAAGGACTGGAATTGTACATCTCCATCTCAAATGCAATTCCTGATTTTTTTTAATAGAATTTGGGACATGCTTGTCTTAAAATAATTTCTTATTTGTTCACTCCAATCTGATTTTCCCCTTCAGCTTATCAGTAAGGCATCAGAATAAAAACGGGCCTTAACATAAGAAAGAAACTTAAAACAGTCTCATTAAATCAAATCTTCTCAGCATTCAGTTCCCATCTTCTAGGGAATCTTCATATACATGATAATCAGTTTCCTGAAACTAAGGCTTAAATGTCATTTCTTTGTGTTGTATATTCTAATCATTCATAGTAAATAAATTAGTGATACTCTTTTATTGCTTAAAGCAATGCAGAAGCTTGAAGTAATCATACAACTGGCAAAAGTTAGGAGTTCCCAAAAAAGGAAGTAAAACTTCATTCTTCACATTCCAGTAAACTTTAAAAGGGCTCCATTAACACTAACGGGGAAAGGGCCAGTGACCTAGAACTTTACTCATGGTCCAAAACTATTAATGAAGTCTGAAGAATAAAGAGTAATGGGTATTCAAAATCCAACTCCTGTGATGTAGCAGGGGAATGAATAAGCTGTGCTCTAATTTACTCTGACGTGCAGCACATCATGGCTGCAGAAGCAGTATGTCAGGACAGACCATCTTTCAGGAGTCACATTCTTGGGAAATGGCCGATTCTCACACGACCTTTAGTTTAATAGCAAAACAGTTTAAAAAAAATCAAACAATTTTTCTTACACACAAGTCATAAAGAAAGAAAAAGAGCGGGGGGGGGAAGAACATCTTATTTAGCCTTATTTGAGACGGAGACCATAAAATCAAATAGATTTTATGACTACTCTAACATTAATACTGAACACTATTGAGCCTTATCCCATCCGTGAATTTTACATTATGGATGTCACATTTATTCACTACTGGAAGACAGAGCCAACCTGAGTGTGCCCCTTGAGAAACTCCGTCAAACTGTCAAAGTAGACGACTTTTAGGCATCTCAATAGCCAGCTCTTGTTCCCTAGCACATGCTTTACTGATAAATAAAAATAGAACATTGACAAGTATTAGGATGACAAAATTACTTTGAACTTTCCCCAGATTGCTTTTGGGCCACACAACTACATCAAGAACTTTATTCACAAACAAGCCATTCCACACCATTCTGATTAACAAAGCAAGTGCAGATTTCATTTTCGTATTGCCCATGTATAAGTTTAATATCAGCATGACTAAAAAGTCAAATAAAAATCAAAGGATGGACCTTATTTTCAACCCAGGAACAAAGAACTTCGCCACCAGAAAGTACATATTTAAGGATTCATATTGTCCATTAAGGGAAGCTGGAAAAAAAAATAAATTGTTTGGACACATAATTTAGAATTTGTCTTTCTGAAAGGAAACCAAGGAAATAAAACACCATTCTTGGAAACACCAAAATAAGTGATGCTTCATGAACAGTAGCATCATTCAACTTCCAAAACGACCCTGTAAAAAAACCCCACTATGCAGTCCATTCTCTCCCTAAACATCTCTTAAAACTTTTAAGACAGAACAAATATTCGTCATAAAATACTGGAGTATTTTTTCTTATCAGCACAAAGGCAGCAAATAACTTTTATCAAAACAAACACTATCAGAATGATTAAGATATTCGGATGGACTTGAAAAGTTATGATATTTTTCTACGCGTCAGAATAAACATTTAATGCTGTTTTCACATTCAAATTTAAACCTCAGCTATCTATAACTGGAGAACAGATATATTTGTAAGTGCATTCCATAATTCGCCAAGATTATGAGTCTCCTAGATGGCTGCTGCAAGCAGCAGAATTCTTTAAAATACTAGAAATATGTGAATACATATCTATGCAAATAAACACTGACTATTTTTGTTACTAGAAATACTTTTGGTTCTGTTAGCAATTAAAATGCTTCAGTTTAAAGAATGAGGAACAACCTAAAAAAATATTTCCTACTTAGAATTATTGTATTGGACGTATCCTTTCTGGATCCATCTTGATTCCATCACTGAAAGAACAGCTGAATTAATTAAGCTCCCTAGGCCCCTAAAACATCTGAAAAGAAAAGGATCTCAGAAAAATGTAAACTTTAACTGGCTTCTGAGAAAGAATCATCTGTGTTTCAATGTAATTTTCTTTGTTTCTTTTTCCTTAAAAAAACCCTAAACCACACTCTCTCTGATATGCTTCTGATGACTGGTAACTTCAGCAAGGAGAACCAACAATAAAACTTTTCTCAAATACGCTTCTGCTCACCAACAACAAGGGCAAGGAGAACGAACAAAAATAATAAATAATGCCTTATACTCCCCTTACTCATATTAAAACATGATTGAAGTACAAAACTGGAGTCATTTCTGAAATGAGGGAACCAAGTGAACAGGAGGAAAAGAACTAGAGAGGGTCTATAGAGCAAGAGCACATGAAGAGGAAGCCAAGGAGCAATCTAATAGCAACCTAGAACTATTTGAAGGTTAGTTACAAAGATGATGGAGCCAGGCTCCTCTCAGAAGCAGTAGATGATATACCAAAGGGTACAAAATGCATCCACTGGACACTAGGAACAATATTTCAGTGAGAGGGCAGTACAGCACTGGGTCAGGCTACTCAGAGAGACAGTGGAACCTCCATCCTTAAAGGTCTTCCTCTCAAGAGCCATGGCTGACCTCATCCAGGGCTGCTGAAAGTACTGCTCTGAGACTTCCAAATGCCCCTTTAACCAACATTTCTATGCATTTACAGAGCCAGTGGAGTTGTTTGATTTCTTTTCCATGCCCTGCGCCCCACTTCCCCCCGAACTGGAGATCTCAGGGTCCACTTGGCTTTTATTTTTCTTACATTTGGGCAACAGCTGAGATTAATACTTAAGATGATTCAGGCAAAATGTTCTGTGATTCAAAGCTCTGTGCAAAGAAGGATTCAGGCACAAATCCAAAGATGCATCCAAAAAAACATGCAGAAGCAAACAATTTGGCAAAAAAATCCATGCAAACAGGTAATCAGATGCATTTGTTAAGAACATAGAAAAGTTCTCCTAAAATACACAAAGGAAAAGCTTTTAAAAGCCAAAGTTTCTGGTTTTGAACAGCCAATTGATGCACTATTATTCATTAGGAGAATGGAGAAAGATGGACTGTTTAAAATGCACACGCTGCATCTGGATGGATGTATACTTCTTCCTGTAACATTTGCTTACTAAGTTACCCACCTCCAAAAAGTGAGCTGCCCTATCCAAAGGTTTCTTTACTGCTTTACTGTTCCAACTCTTACTCTACGCTACATACGTATATATATACATATATACACAGTCAAGTGACAACTCACATCACACACCATAAAACAAAGACTGTATATTGAATGCACCAAATTCAATGAAGGTCAGGTTCCAATGGATTTATGATCTGATGGTTCACTGAAATCAGATCAAAGTTGACAAACTCAGAAATCTCCCTCCTTTGAATGAATTATTTTCTGCTGTTTTCTGGTAATGCATTCACTTACATCACATTTCCTTCTGTTGCATATTAATTGGCTCTCTTCTTTTCTTGGCCTTCCATACGGAGTTTGTAAGAGCTTTATTACTACTAAGAGCAGCAACTTTCTCAGATTTAAGGAAAAGAAGAAATGGGACTCATGGGTTAAAAGCTGTAGAGGAAAAACAACGACAAAAGATTACTTTTACTACTACTTTCCCAATAAAGAAAAAAGTTATCAACCCATATACCTGGCAACCCTGCTCATCTTCTAAAGATAAGAGACAATATGCATGCTTTTCACATAGATACTCTACAAATCCTATTCCTTGCGTACTGCTGCATGATCTTAGTGAGAAGCCAAGGGACACACGAGTGCAGCCTTTAACTATTCATTTTGCATGGCACTGAAATAAGTCCAATGAAGGCCATTTGAAAAGATACACTGGATGTATGAGTCCAATTGTCTTTCCAGTACACATGAATAAGATCTAGCTCCACAATTCAACAGCCTACAGTAATAATGATTTCACACCCATTTTCCCCCTGATTTTGAAAGGCTGCTTTCCTAGGTTCCTGAGCAGGACTTCTGAGGAAAGGTAATACAAATAAAGGTAATACAAATATGAATTCTACGAAATTTCATAAACTGGATTTGGATTTGTCTACAAAACATATTGTTTACTGAAGTCCAAAAGGTACCTACCACCATTAAACAAACTTACTTTTCACAATGATTTGGTGTACAGTAAGGCACATTAGGCCAACCGTATTTTCATTATAAAGTAACGTCTCAGGATGATTTTCCCAATCAAAGTCAATATTACAGTAAGCAGCAGATGTACTGACAAAGGCAGATCTATGCCAGAAATTAACTGATAGTAAATATTTTATCAAAATTAGGAACCAAAGACAAAAATAATGAAAATCTTTGGCCAAATCATAGCAGCATAAAATAAAATTGGTAAAGCCTGTCTTGGGAATTAAGGTTGCTTTCAAATTAAGCTCAAGTAAAAAAGCACACAGCTCAGTGTATTTTAATTTTATTCGGTTCTCAAAACAAACTGCACTTAACCTTCCTAGCAGACATTAACACCTGGAAGTGACATGCCCATTTCTGCTACAGTACTCTACCAGCAGGTACAGCACAGTGACTTCCAGTGTGTAAGCTTCACAATACCTTTCCTCCTCACTATTTACTATCAAGAGATGACTATCAAGGGACTTTTTATGGGGACTAACCAGGCAGCTGCCAAATGTCTGAAATGGATAAGCAGCCAATGACAATTCCTTCTGCCTCATTACAGGTGCATTTAAGTATCCTGTAGCATGAACTAAAGCTAAAAAAAAAAAAAAAAAAAGTCTCCACATTGCTTTGTAGTTCTCCTTCCAAATACTAAAAACAGTTGAGTGGGAATTGTTCCTTGTTATCTTTTGTCCAGGTTTTGGTGCTGTTGCTGATGACATACCAACAATGTAAGTCACTCCAACAGAGAAGCACGTTTAAATGTAACATGACTGTGTGGACTGAATTCCTGACAAGTTCTTGTCAGATCAGTTGATGGCAGCAGTAGACATCTAGCCATATTTCAGCAAGAACTGACTCAGCCATAGTGCTATCTTCAAGTCCAATATTCCCTAAAAATCAAGGGATTCAATCCAACTGCTGTGTATAAAACATTCTGACCAACAGATGAAATACTTAGAGGACAGGATTATGTTCCAAACAATAAAAAGAGCCTTCTGGAGATAAATAGCTTTTTATAAAGCTCTTCAGAATAAATCCACCTTTCAAGGACGGTTCCATCTTTTGAAGAGGATTGGTCTTGAAAGTAAAAAGCACTCATCTATAAACTCATTAAAATTATAAGGAGCAAATGCATTTAAGCAGAAAATAAGCACATTCTTGAAGAGCTTCCCAATTAAAAAAAAACCCTAAACATCCATGATTACACTTCCACCTATTTATATTGCAGGCTTTCAAAGGTGTTAGAACATTTGAGCAGAAATAAGAGCAACAAAAAAACCAAACAGTAAATGTTTATTTTGTTCAAAACCAAACCATTTCACAACTAATAAACTGATTTTTAATTTAAAAACAAAATCTACACGCACTTTTTCATCCCCACACTACCATTTCTGCGATCCCTTGTAACACCATTGTCTGTTCTGGGTGAAATGTATTTAAATATCTCCGAAATATCCCCCTCCCTCTTGCCACATTCCCTTCTCCCCCTCCTCACATTTTCAACTAATACTTTGACATTACTGGCCTCACTAAACTCAATCCTGCAAATTCCTGACATTCATGTCTTCTTAATCTGAAACGTAACTTGAGGAGATGGTTAACATTTGACCTTTGCTCTACCTCAGACATACCTGGAAACAAAAAAAAAGTCCAAGGCATGCAATATGCATTCACAGTCTGAAAGGATGTTTTATTTTAAAGTTCCCAGCACACAGTCTTTGAAAAAACCAACCTATTAAAACTTCAAAAGGTTATTTAATAAAAATTCCCCTACAAGCATAGTTTTGCATAAACATTACAAACTCATACTGAGAATGAAGATCTAAAGCAATAAATAAGAAATAAATCCCTCAAAGTATACACCCAAGAGTCATGGTAAATTTAAGAATTAAATGGCTACCATACTAACGAAAACAGTCTCATTTAATTAAATTGGATACTATGGCAGAGAATGAACAACAATAAATCATACATTGATTACAGAAGTAGACATGGTACCTAACAGGCTATTAAAAAAATTAGTTAGAAACAAATTACTAAGACAAATGGAGGAACAAGTTAGTAGACAAATCAGAAATAAAAAAGCAAGCTACTTCTGCAAAAAAGAAAATCTATCTGCTTGCTCTAAATGAAGCCAAGCAAAGACTCAAATACAGTTCCCTCCACCCTTTTCTTTCCTCTTTAAGAAATAAGTTTTAAAACTGAATCTTAAAGATTATTCTGGCTTTTTATCCACCCTCCCACCTTCCTTCATTACACACGCACAAAAAGAATAAGGACTTGAGAAGCTTGCTAGCTGCACTTTAAATTGGTTACTCTCTTTGTTCCCCTCAGTAAGTGGGGTTTGTTGTTATTGTTCTATTTTGGGAAAAAAATGTACTATGAATTAAATCCTCTCAATGATCAATGAGAAATGTTGTAGTGATATCACATATTTTTACCTCAAATGAATTTGTTCAGGCATATAGGCTTCACATGCTCTCTCCTCTTAATTACTAGTGCATACTACTACCAGTATCTGGCAGTGCCAGAATTTTGAGGGAAGAGAGAAAAGAAAGGGTTGGAATACCAGGGATGAACATGATTGTTTAATGAGCCAGTGTCTCTTTGCTAGGAGATAGTCCCCATTTGCTGTTATCTCTATCAGCTTCAGGCATTTTGTTTGTCATACAGTTAAGGCATGACTGAACATGCCATTTTGAGATTGTTCTTGTTAAATAAAACCTGCAGCTACAACTGATTAAGGGAATGTCCTCTTACAGACATGATGTATGACACCTAAAACTTTAATCAAGTACTTAAAAGGTTCAGGCTAAATTCCAGATATAAGGCAGCATCTGTTATAAACATCCTTGATGGCAACCTTTTTACGGTGGTACACAAGCTCCCACTTCTATGCAATTTCTATAGCTGTGTCCAGATGCAAAATTAGCTTTCCTTCAGCAGCATCCAAATGAAACCGAATAACCAACAGGTATTTTGAGCTTTGATCAACTAGAAGATCACAGTATGACATTTAAGTACTGATTTTAATTTAAAGAGGAGAAATGGCACTCTTTCCTATGAATGAAAGGCTAATTAGCAAATGCATTTCATGATTCCCCTGTCAGATACTCCTCTCATATTTCATTAGTCTCTGTCTACTTTTGTGTTGATGACTAAAAACTACCTGCTTTTTTAGAATATATTTGTAATGTTAATATTCTAAATTTATTATTTTAATACTAATATCAGCAATATTAAGCTGCACTTAGAAACAAATGAAAAATATTTTATTTCTCAAGCTTTTCTTTAAACACAAATCCTAATGGTAAAAATATATAGTTCCCCTCCCCCACTATACTGTGATATTTTAGGGGATTCATTCATGATTTATTAGTGCGGCTTCCTAATAAGCAGTATCCAAGTGGAAGAACCATCCCTGCACAAAAGAGAAAAAAATCTGAGTTCTGAAAGTTGGATAAAAGCAGACGATAATGGAAAAAAATTCCACTTAGAACTGTGGAAAAATATTTTACAGGCCCTACTTCCCTTTTGCCAATCAGTAACCTTTGATATTGACAAAATACTAGTCCAACAACAGAACAACAGATCCTGGTTCATACAGTCCTTCCGAACTTCAACCGGAGTCCTGCAATGACTGTGGCAAACCAACCAAAAAAAGTCTCTTTAGCTTTTGTTTCAGATTTAGATCACTGCACTAAACTATTCATTATGTAAATAGTATCAGCTCAATTTCTCAAATTCATGGGGGAATAAAAAGGTACATTTTAAATTGTACATTTTAAATACTGGCTCATACAAACGTAACCAAGCTAATTTTCACATTTTAGCTTGGATTCATATACATTTATATGAACTAAAATTTTGGTCACCTGTGTTTTAAGAATGCCTGTAACATGCTTTCCATTTCAGAACCTATAATTAAAAAACACTGTATACACAACTTGACTGGAACACACTTTTCTTTCTCCCTTCTCACACCCAAATGCTGCCACTCTACTTTCCCTTTGTCATGTGCTCGCCTCTGTTTTTCCAATACAAGTTTTGTCTGTCACATACTCATTTTGGAAGTATTCTGGAAAATTAAGGGAGAATTCAGTCATCTAGTCATTGCAGATTTAAAGCAGTTAACGCTTACTGCAACCCAGCCTGCTTTTTTGCAGGATTCCTCAAAAAAGTTTATCTCAGTCTCAGAATTATGAAGAAACCCAAAAGGCTCTATAAACCAATCTCATATGCAAGTATAAGCACTGGATACGTCATACATTCCACAGACAAAAAAGTGCAAAAGAAAATGAAGATAAAAACAAACCAATGGATGACACAAAACAAAATCGTATGGGAAACATTACCAAAAAAATAAGAGTTTTCTTCACGTTAGGTTGTTGACTAAAGTTCTGATGTTCTAGCAGCAAAGGGAATTTAATCTGTTCTAATCTTCTATTTCTTCACTTTATTTACTATGGTAAATAAAGTATAATGATCAATGATGGCAGTCATGAAGCCGAAAACATAAGCTTGGGCACGTGAACATTTAATAGCTTTTTGTTTGCTTGTTAATAAAACCTATTACAAATGAGGATGACATTACTCAGATAAATAATCCACTCTTATACCTCCGTTTAGTGAGCTGCTTATTATTTATCATGTTCATCAATTCTCTACAGATAGTGCAACCTGTAGTCCTAACTGAGAAGAAAATCCGCAAAACTAACTCTTCTAAACTATGCCTATAGTTAGCTCTCATTCCCTATCATCTGCTTTTTTAAATATCAGGACATTCATGATCTTTGTCGAAGTTCTGTAATGTATTAAGGGATAGCCACATCTTGAATTTATCCTTCAGTTTAGCCTTTTTTGTTATTTACTACAACTTCAGTAAATTTTTTTTTTAATTAAAAAAAAACCAAACAAACTTAAAGGTTTTTATAGGCATATTTTAAAGGGACAGAAACACATTTTCAGATATATCTTTATCTTTCCATTCTGCCAACGTGGTACAAAAGCTATTCTTTGTAATATTGCTGCTTCCAAACTGTGAACACACAGACCTCAAGCACACGAATCAATGCAAAATCTAGGCTGATTTAAAAACACAGTTGTACTTATGCAACGTAGTGGCAAGTCCACTAACACTCTTGGAAGTGGGAAGCAACACTGACATCCAAAGGTCTGAGAGTCAGCTTGAACATCACTACATCACATTTGCATACCCAGATTTCCCAGTACTTCTAGATGGAGCCAGGTTAGGTCAGCATGATTTATTAATCACAAGTTCAGCACTGCACAAGCACCATCACGGTGCTCCCAGATAGACTCAAGTGGAATCTCAAAGCAGAACAACAATCCTCAACCTAAACTAATAAGCTGTACCAGCTTATAAAAAGCTGTGGGGATGTCTACACTCATCATAGTGGAACAGATAATTAACTGATAGCTTCCAGTGTAGAGAATTCAGGCTTCAGATCCCAGTTTCCAGTCTCTCTGAGCCAGCTAGCAGTTAAGTGCTGAAAGCTTTAGAACATGTAAGCACGTGAAAAACCTCCAAATCTTTCTAAATAAACAGAACACAAAAAAATTTATGAAGAATCAAAAAGGGAAGCAGAATGGTAGCTGGGAATATTTCATGCGTGCATAAATAAATTAATATACCCATTTCTAATTTCTTGGTTTGATTCTCAAACATTCTTGCATCTTATAAAAAATGTAACATGCTATGAGAAGTGGTTTCTAGTGTTGAGCTGCTTAGCAACACCTGCGTTCAAATAGCCTCCGGGTAAGTTTGACAAAAACTGATCTGACATCTGACAAGCCCCGTTTTTTTTAATTGAAAGGAAGAAGCAAACCCACAAAATGGGATTATATTAAAACACCCATTTATGTTTTAGACTAAAGAAGGCTGTCAGATAATGGGATGCTCCTCAGTTTCTGCCTCAGGCTAAAAATAACTCTCACATTTTGCTGTAAAAGTCAACTGCCTGAGGTGTCTTTATTTCATGCAAGATAATTACAATGCACATCATCTTAAACAGGATACAAGATATCTTTATGTGCACTCACTGTACAAGTTTTCTTAATGTTTAGTTTATTTCCCTTTTCACAAAGAATTACCTTTAGGGTTTCTATGTCTTTCTAGCCATAGGAATTCATTAAGAAGTATTAAGGACTCTCTCCTTTTTCAATTCTTTCAATTAGTAACAAATCAAGAGAGTAGAGAAATGGGCTGAAGAGGAAGTTCTTTCACAGGTGTGTTAGGACCAACTAAACTCTAGCTATGCCACTATTCAGAAGTGTCTGAATGCAGGCCCCTAAATATTTGATTGTCAAGTGCAGGCCCCTAATTTAATTAAGCATGCTCAAAGTGCCCAATTCCAATATACTTCACTGGAATGCTTTACTAGAGTACTTAGCACACCAAATATATGCTACTTACTTAAACATTCAGCAGTACATTTCCAAATCTGAAAAATTATCACATTTCTGAGTTTACTAGAGTATTTAATACCTTCGTGAAAGAAATGTGACTTCTTTGTGAAAGAAGTGCTTCATTAATGTAACATCCTTATGGTCAGACTTCCAGCAACACTTTGCCATTGCCCACTGTAGTACAAACTTCTCTAACACCCAGTTCTGTAATATCCTTTAGAGTATGATTGCATGCTGTTCCTGTCTCATGTTTTTCTCCCCAAAGCAGAAGCCTACAGTTTGGTATGCTCAAACATCATTTACAAAAATGACAAAGCTGTAAACTAATAATGTAAGCCCCAAACATATTCTTAACCTCTTCTCAGTATACTACAGGAAAAATGAATGCAATTAAAAAAAAAAAAAAAAAAAGTTTTTTGGCATCAAATACTAATGTGGAGCATCTCAATTCACCACAACTTCACCTTTTTTACTTAAAGGACAAACCCAAAGGACTGCTCTGCAAAATTTCTCTGTACATTCAGTTTTAAATCATTCAGCATGTCTCAGCATTTTACAGATGTTTGTAGCTTTTGTCTAATTGAAATGACAGTGTCATACAATTATCCTTTGAGGCACAACATTACGCACGCAAAAATCTGAATCTTTCATCTTGGAGTTAGTACATTAATTTAAATAGCACTTTTTCACATAAGGATCCGAGAGCTTTTATAGGAAGGAAAAAAACGGTAACATTAAACATGGCTGTGTAACAGACAGAAGTTAAAGACAGAAGTTAAGCAACTCATTTAGTATAGGTCTAGAATACAATTTGCTACAGGACCAAGCACTTCTAGGTCACACTCCACCTCCCACATTCTAAAATACCCAGATCTTTACTCAAAACAGACTTCACAGAAAACTTTCAATGTAAGTACGTAAGAAGTTACATGACTATCTCCACAAAAGCCTACAATACTCCCAGAAAAAAAAGAGAAAGATAAGCTTTTGACTTTTTGTTCTAGAGGTAACTCTAGTAGCTACCAGCTTCAGGAAAAAATTACTGATCATTAAATGGTACCTCTGAAAAGATAATAGTTACTAAACCAGTATGAAGAATGGAACAAACATGCAGGGAATCTTCGTTGGGTTCCAGGTTACACGTGCTGAAATTGTGTTTCTACATTCTAAAGAATGTGTGCCATATAACATAGGATGAGGCTAGCTAATTGGTTAACTGAAGTATTAGTAAGGTATTGCTAAGTACTGTTGTCTGACCAGTGATCAATATAACTTTTGATATTTGGCTTGTTGAAAACATGAAGACTGAAGTCATGACACTATTTCAGACTGGATTTAATCTCCAAAAATTAATAAGCCACATCAGCACAAGTAAAAAATACACCCACACTGCATCTCAATTTGTTGTTAACACCCTGGGACACAGACTACAAGCACAACTGCTGCCAAACTTAGAACAAATACTTTAAAAAACTAAGGCTAATAAGGCACTGGTATAGTTCTGGCTTAGCAAAGCATTGCTTAACTGATCAATAATAATAATGAATGATTCATAGCTTAATCTCCAAAGACAAAAAAGTGCTTTTATGGAAGAAATTGAGATTGTATTTCACATCATTGAATAGTCTGTTCATTGCACCTTGGAAGAAGGGAAAACACTTTCATTGTAAGGACAGTCAAGCACCGGAAGGGTTGCCCAAAGAGGCTGTGCTGTCTTCATCCTTGGAGGTTTTCAAGACCTGACTGGATAAAGCCTTGAGCAACCAGACCTCCTGAGGTTCCTTCCAACCTTAATTACACTTAGATTCAACGCCTACACGCAGAAAGCACTCAGTGCTGCCCCAGACCATGCTTCTACAAGTCTCTCACCTACTAAAAGGTCTCCAACTTAGAGAGGTTCAAAACATCAGTTACCTACATAGGTTTCAGATCAAGAAACTTAATGCTATCTCATTGTTGATTAAGTACTGCATACTGTGTGAAGCCCGTGCCTAGCACATAATTTTGTTTCGTATTTTTGTTGGAAGGTGGGCGAGAGTTGAGAGTTAAGATAGGTAAAATTTGCAGTTGACACAGTGTTATTTTGTTTCTCTGAGAGTTTTTTGTTTGTTTGGTATGTTTTGTGTTGTTTTTTAAGCTTACTTTCACCCAGGATGATGTTCTCATATTAGGCACAAAACCTGGCTACATTTAAGATGACATATGATTATTACATGGTAAGACTATACGATAGAGTTGCATATGACATTTGCAGGCCTGAAGTAAGAGACCTAAATGTTCCATCCAGGCCTTCCTAGCAACATGCAAGCAGATCAAATACAGTAAAATCCTGAAATAAAACATCAGGGTTGTGGTTTTTATTTTAATTTCCCATGACCTTCTGAAGCACGGGAAATAGTCATCCACCTACGGTCTTCCAATTGGAAAGTCTTTAAACACAAAACTCCAACTTAAAAAAAGAAAAAAAGTAGCAGAGGAAAACATACATAACTTTGCATATATGTAATGAATGCAAACCATATAAAGATAGTTTTAAGAAATCAGTACAAACTTGTGTGGAACTGAACACTTAACAGTGACCTTTCCAAAAGTCCCCTGTACACTTCGAGCTACAGGAGGATTTAGAAAACAACTATGCTCCAGAGATGCAATGAAGTAAGAAGTATGAGAAGTTTATGCCAATAAATATTTTGCATATCAATTCATATTATCATATTTAATTTAGAGTTGGCACGGGATTTGTTTCAAACTTTCCTTGTGAAAGAGGAATCTATTTCCCACCAGCTCTTACTGGGATATACACAAACTATGTTTTTGACACAGAAAATTTATTTTAAGTGGCACAGAAAGATCTGATTAAACTCAGTTGTCATCAGAGATGCATGAATATTCAAGTTGCATAATGAAAAACTGAAATAGGGTAAGGTATAGTCAAGAGTTGGATTGGTTTTAGGGGGATGGTTTTTTGCTTCTCTCGCATAGGAGGTGGAGGGTTATTTGTTTTGGGAGGTTTTGTGGTTTGTGGGGTTTTTTTAGCTTAGTTCTTTTGAAAGTAACACATCTGGGATATAGCACATTCAAAGCACAAACAGGCTGCTGGAAAGTAATAATGCAAGTCTGGTGAAATTATAAAATAATTCACAAGGCTTCTGGTGGTTTATGATGACTGCGTAAATTAAACCATTCATGGTTTTTACTCTCCTGTATCCTCAGAGGAAGTTACATCTGTGGAACTCACTGGAGAAGGGTTGTATTTTTTACTTTTTTCCAGTTTTTTAAATTAATAATAATTTATGAAAGTAGTTTCACACATGAAAAAATAGTTATAAAGACATACACACACCCCAGTCTAGACAGAAATCTTTCATTCTCTTTATTAAAAATGCCCTCCTCTGCCTTTTTTGAGGGAGTATTCTTCAGCCTACTGAACCTACAGTAGAAAAATAAAAAATTAATTATAGACTAATTTACTTTTAGCTTTGGAAATTAAGAACTAGAATCACCAGTTTCACCAGAAATAGTCAAATCAAAGTCAAAATGGAAAGTCTAAAATGCATACAGTCTTTAATTTGTTCCTTCTAGTACAGAAACAAACACAAAAGTCTAATTTTATCTTAAAATATATTTTATATTTCATCATTTATTCCAATCATCTCCTTCCGGATGCGTTCAATAAATGAGTCTTTCAATAATTAGTTCTGAATATTCAGGTTTGGGATGAATCAGGATCCCCAAAGTCATGATGGCATTTTGAAGACATGATAATTCCAAACATTGATGTTTTAGAAGCAGCAGCTTGGGAGCGCTTCTCTGTTTATCCTTTCATTTTTTTCAACCTTCAGGGTTTACTCATGAAGTTATTATTTCCTCCACAGCTATGAATATTAGAACTTACTTTTGAAAACACTATTACAAATACTCAAGATTGCCATTTAACCCCATTACCTCCAGAAGACAGTTCTAAATAAGTGCTACAAGAGATGAGATAGCAAAGGTGGATTCAACTGGAGAATGAAGCCAAAGTACCAACTCATTATTCATCATTCAGGGTAGTTTCATTAAAATATTATAAAGTTTTAGGGGTTTATAATATTGTTTAAATATTAAATAATTTAAATGTGGTTTAAATACCACAAGTTTTCCACAGCAAATCTATTTTAGTATTACTCTTCCAAAGTATTAATAACTTCATCCGCCTGAAACAATACAACAGAGCAACAAGACGGACTGACCTCTTGCCATCTTTCAAACTACTTATTCTTTTGCTGCCTTGGAGAAAGCAAGAGTTTTCCAGCACTTCCACTACCAAAAAGAAACTAGAAAACCCTAAACAATTTCCCTCATGTAGACAATTTTAACGATTCAGCCGTATTAGTGTACACAGCTCTCATATTAGGGTTTTCTGCACCAGCAGTTCCAGGAACTTTCAAAGTTTCCTTCAAGGGTGAAGAAGGACCTTTGACTTGGTCTCCCTGTAGTATCCCTAAAGCCAAAATGGTTAAATATGGCCCACAGAAGTGAACTATTAGGTGGTGGAATGCTGGCTGCATCTTCAGGCTCAAAAGGTTAAAATCAACATTATAAACTTCAACCAGCAGCCAGTCAAGCGGCATCTCTCAGGCATTGATATTAGTGCCAATACGCAACATCTTTATTAACAACCTGAACAATGGGATGGAAGGTACTCTAAGCAAGTTTGTGGCTGACACCAAACTGGTAGGGTAGGGACTGGTAGGGACTGGTTGAGAGGCTGGAAGGCAGAGCTGCTATTTATACCAGCCTCAACAGGCTGATTATATTCAAAACTTTATTAGGCAAGACCCTAAGCAACCTGATCAAAACTGGCCCCACTTTGAGCAGGAGATTAGACCAAACGACTTTTTCAGAGATGCGTTCCAATCTATATTATTGTTATGATTCTTTGCCTACGACAGTGTAATCTATTATACACCAATGCTGAAAAATTTTTAGTACCTAGCTTTAAACACGTGATCAGACCCAGGGCAGGTTGTCCATATCTGCCTCTTGTGATAAAGTTTCAGCTACAGTATAACCTCACAATATTACTATTCGCACTTAGGATAAGAGTTTAAATCTCCTGAAATTAACTTGAAGTTATTATTTTCACATTTATATGTCTGAGCCACTAGTTTCAAACAGCCAAAGCAGCAGAAGTTTCTTTTTGATTTGTAGGAAACCATCAACCTACCATTTAAGTGAAACATTTCCAATTTGAGGATTAGATTAAGGCATTTTTATAAAACAACAATAATTAAATATTTTCAGAGCAATTAGGTGTAACACTTAAGCTAGATACAATTTTTGAAAAAACTGTCAGATAAGTAATTTTTAGAAATACTTAGTAGCATGTTCACTTCAGCGCAATAATTGGTCATATCAACACTTCTCTCCCTGAGCTTTTCAATGAGACTGAAGTCATCCGATTTCCACCAGAAAGCAAGATGCTTCATATATTTCAGCGTAAAAGTAGACAAACGTACAGCTGACAGGCTGTTTCCACTCTCTGCCCTACAATACTTTTTTCCAAATTGTCCTGTCTTTTCAGTAGGCTTTAGGAACAAACAACGATGGGATAGAGAGTGTTTCAGTCTTCGGTACTAGAGAAATAGCGTAGAAGGAGCACAAGGAATACTTATCTTCAGCCAACCAACATCTACATTTATTTAAGGTTATTGGCTACATGACAGACTGGTAAGAAAAGGCAGTAACTGGCAAGGCTGAACATTAAGAAGCTTTCAACCACGAATTACAACCTAAACTAAATATTTTTCTTACTTTCTGTAGAATTCAGTACTCAACAGAAGAGGAAATACTTTACTTACATTGCATTTATTTTCCACCTAGTAACTGTATCATTTCAGATGATTCACCCCCAAAACAGAAGAGTGAAAAAAAAACCAACCATGCAATAATGTTTTCCAATTACACCTAACTATTAAAAGATCATTTTAAAAACCAACCTTCCCAAAATTGCACTCAGAGATGAATGCAGAGTCAAAAGAATTAGAGGGGAAATTAATGGTTTCTGATACTTTTCCATCACTGTCCTTCCCATTCCAGTAGGAACATGTGCTGAACTAAAAAGAACTAAGTACATAAAAGAATCGGAACTCTCTGGTTGAGTCCTGTGAATTCCAGCTGTAGGTATTGGTCTAGAATCTGTTTCTCTACAAAAACAGCCTTATTAAATTCAGCAAGAATAAAGTTATCAGTATCAGAAATTACACTACTTCCATAGATCTTTTCCACTGGAAAACTACTGCACTGCCTAACCTTATTCCAAAACAGTGTTATCCTCAGGCATAGAGACCCCAGGTTTGGAAGATGCACATGCAGTGACTTAGAAGCTGCTACAAAGGTTCTGGAATTGAAAATAAACTTAGAAATCTGGAAAGTTATGCGATTTATTTGACCAAATATCTCCCTTACCTAGCTAATTTTGGGATATTAAAGCATACCGTTAAACATATGGGGGGGTTGGGGAGAAAAAGAATAGGCATATAAGTTTATCATGTGCTAAAAAAAAGATGGAAAGAAAAAGAGAATATGCCCTTGAATAGGTATTGCCCAGAGGCTTGGTCAAAATCAGAATTTACAAAAGGCATCAACAGCAGAACAGACTGGATGTAAACAATTTCGATAAGATCCTTTTATCAAAATCTGACAATGCTTATATTGCTTCTTTCACTCTGCCACGTCTGAAAGAAGAACCATAAACAGAATCCTAATAAGATGAATGTGTTCACTAGACAAAGCAAACAGCGGGATGGCATAACGTATCATGAATGGTCATCCAGGTCAAATAAACATATTTCAGACTTCCATCATAACACTAATACCTCTGCATGGATGGTAAGGGTATCAGTGGTCAGAAATAGGGGAGGGGTTTCCCAGTATTTTGAACAAACACTTATTGAGACGTTTTTTTCCTCAACATATGCAAAAAGAAGCAAGCTGTTTTATGAGAAAATGCACAGAGATGTTAGACAATGCAAAGACACTACTTCATACATATGAAGAAATGGCTAGAACTGCTCTCTCATTTAACTTAATCCTTAGGCAGTGAATCACTAAGGAAGATACTGCTGAAGGCAAGCTTCTGGTCAGAAGAGTCCAACCACTAGTACAGGAATCCACTCCTCTCTCTAGTTTCCAGCCATCCAGAGAAGGATTTCAATTCCTTTACAATGTACCTGGTAATTGCTATGTTTGACACATTTGGCATTTAAAGTTTCCTTAAGTTTTTCCAACTGGAACGCAGCAACTTTCTTTCAGTTTACACAACTCAGCACACTGGACTACTGCTACTCTAGTAGCAGCAACTCTTTCTTTCCCCACAGAAAGAGCTCATTGCTCTCTACTTGCTTACAACGCTGTCGTTCGGTATGACACCTACCAAGCACCACATACACAGTGCCTTCTAAAGAGGCAGGCAGGCTTCAAGAAGTCATACCCTTATTGCTGTTAATAAGACAAGAGCTGAACACAGGCTGGTTAAACATCCTATGCAGATTCTACATTTGAATCACTTCTACCTTTTACTCTATTGGTATCTCCAGTACTTCCCACAAACGGGTCAGGAGACTGTTGTGTCTCGAATCTGGCAGCTTCACGTGCAAAATACACAGATCTGAGTTCTTTACACCTTTTAAAATAATTCATCACCCTGTTATTAACAGAAGAACACTTCTGAATTTAGATGACTTCCATCTGGTTAGGTGAAAATGTAAACTTTGTCTGTAAGCACACATTAAGTAAAACCCAGCTATCTAACTGTCCTTCATAAATGGACCAAGATTTTGGTTATATATACACCTTTTTTAAAAAGGTAACCACAAAAATAGTTGTTATTCTCCTGGTTGGGGTTCAGAAAAAACCTACCCACACAGCTATGCCAGCAGAATCCTCCAGTGTAAACAGTTACAAAAGTAAAGCTGCACTTTTCACCAGTGCAGCTTGTTTTGCTTGGAGCAAGACAGAAGAATTACTGTAACAACACAAAACATAACTCTCATGCTATATGTGGGTCCTCACAAAGCACTGTCAGTGTAGCATAACAGGAACTCTGTTTCTTGGATAGATACTAGCACAGCTGTAAATGAGAAAAACGTTACGGGTAAACTTAACACCTGCATCAAGTGAATACCTACAAACTGAAAACACTTTCTAACATAGCTAAAAATGGTTATAAAGCTTAATATTCAAAAAAGGAAATTTACGTAGTAATGATAATTGCATACAATTTAGTTACCTTTCACAACCTGAAGAACTGTTAGGAGGCAACAAAACCCAAATCCCACAGCACTTAGAGTGAAATCAACTTTCAAGATTCAACAAGCTATCAAGAAACTACTTTACAACCCCTGAAAAAGAAAAAAGCTGCAAGTATTTCAGAAGCCATTTTCAAAAGCCACCATTACTTAGATAAACACTAGCGCTGAGAAGATAAAAATCAGCCTTTGCTTCTATCACAATGGCCTCTAAATACAAAGTGTTGCCACTACTCCCAACCCGTCACCATCTGTTTTCACAGCTTCCCCTATGGTTTCTGTGCTCCACCGACTTCAATACAAAATACATTTAAGACACAGAACTGTTTAAGTCCTAGCTCTATTACCTTCCTATTGAACAGAAGTGAAATTAATCATTAATGAATAACGATCTGCTAACATTTTTCATGCCTATTTTAAGATAACTGAGACAACACAAACTTTTACTTTCCTTATTCCACCACCTTTCATATCATTAAATTCTCCAGCTGCATTGAAACTGAAATTAGATCCTACTCCTTTGGGGTAAAAACTGTTTTTGTATTCTGTTTTTGGCAGAGAAGCTTCTAGGCACTATGTATCTTCTGTCGGCAGTTACCCATTTTAATTTCAGAGTATCAGAATTTCCTCTTATCATCGTTCTCCACCACAGTGGCATGCTGATCATAAAAGGGAGATGTTTAGCATAAAATGGCTATTCCATTCTAGAGAAAGACTATTTTCTTGAAATATAAGACAATAAAGCACCTGCTAAGGCTCTAAAACAACATCTCCTGAAAAGTAATTTTAAAGCATACACCACACAGAACTACGAGTGCTAAGTAGTTAAATTCAGTGTGTACTACTACCAAGTCACTATGCATAGCATGGTAAAGCTATGCCTAGCATCTAATGAGAAAGACGGCAAGAAACTGGAGTGTTGTAGATTGTTCCAACAAGTCATCATATGCATCACAGCTTTCTTTTGTCCGAGAACTTCAGCTGACCGTGTTGAATCAGTGCTTTAAAATATCTTCTCGTGAATGAATAGATATATGAAAGACAGTACAAGTAAATACTCTGCAAAACATTCATTGGTAAGTAGTTACTCACATTTGACACTGGAGACAGTTTTCGAAGCTGTCTACCATCAGGAATGATCTAGCGTTCCCTAGTTAAATAATTCTTAGGAATGCATGTGGTAATGATTAAAAACATTTAAATGTGAAACACTGAAAAGAGATAGCTTTGCTTAAGTATACACCAGTCAAAAATGCAACACTCCCTACCAGCAAGTTTCCCCAGTAATGTCTTGTACAACAGGTATCTATGTTTATTAAAATTTGATCCCAAAAATGTGATGGAATGCTTAATCGCTAGTTACAGAAGTAACTAGTATAAAGATATAAGAAGTTTCCAAGAAGTGCCAACACGTGGTCACATGCAGCAAAGTTATTAGGCCCTCAGAAATATGGGAACGGGTGAGAATTTGCTTCTCAATGCCTAAATATGTTACCCTTAATAAATAAACCACCCTTAACAATGCAGCAGAAACTACAGTAGCAAATTCACACATAAGATTCTAATGGCTGCTGAGCCAGGAATGTGTTTTCCTGGAAAGCAAAGCATATTTTGAGCAATACTTAAACAAAACAAACAAACAAAAACCCCAACCACCACCAAACCCACCAAACTAGCAAACCCCAAACCACACCACCCAAAAACTACCAAAGGAACAGTAGTTCAGAAAACTAGTTTGAAGAACTAGAACACTAGTCTCAAAGAGCAAAACAAAAATCCACCACCCAAACACAAACAAACAAAGACAATGACTGGGGCTGGGGTACACAGCAGAGGCCCCTAAAATATGAAGTTGTACAATGCTTGCTGCAACGTGCAAAACCATTATTAACTGGGCTAGGACTAGTTTACTTAGGGAATTAAAGAAACAGCATTTTAAGAGTTCCTATAGAAGCACAGGGGGCAGGTATTTAGGGGGCTTTGTATAAAACAAACCAACCACAGTCTAGGAAGCTTGCACGCTCTGAAGCCAAAGAATTAATGAACTCACTTGTATTCCTCACTTTCCAAAGCAAGAATATTGAAGACCTATGCCAAAACACTTCACCTCAAACTAAAGACCTATGTAAGTAATTATTCTCAAAAAACACAATTATAAAGATTTCTACTGTTCCTAAAACTCATTCCTCACCTTCCGATATCTTCTTGCACGAAAGTGTCTGCTGTGAAAGTGCCTAGGATGTCACACACTAGCGACTTCAGGTATGGAAAACATGATTTCATCTTCTCCTGCTGCTTTAGAAACAAAGATCTTACGTTCTGGTGTTATTTTAATAATCTATAATGTTAACCTAAAGAAGAACTACAAGTTTTTTCTACAGTGATGGTGGTCATCATTATTAGTGCGAAACTGTAGACTAAAATCCAGCTTTGTTCAAGTTTCCTGTGGCCTTTCTTATTAACTGTAAAAAAAAGCTAAAAACTTAGTTATCATTCTTTTGAATTCCTCTAGGAGTATTATAAATCAACGCCAGATTTTTATACTAGTAGCAAACCACAGAGGACAGTGGTGTTGGCTGATAAAAATATCTTCTGCCTTCAAAAAAATGCTCTTTAAACCACTACATTTTTTCCAGTGCAGGAAATTCTTTTGGGCTCTGAAGTGAATAATATTTACACCTGAACATCTATTCAGAGCTGATAAATCAGTTTTCTTTCATTAGTATTGTTTTGACTATACTTCAACAGGCACGTGTCTTAGTTTGATCTTCCAAAAGCCCTAGAACTTACCCTCTGCCAACAAGACGACGTAAAAAAAAGTCGCAGGTCGTGACAGGTCTAATTTGTTTAGAATAAATGGCACCTCGCCTGTCTGGATGCCGCACTGTAACGACCACAGTATATCCCTCCGACTGCGTGCGGGCCTTCAGGCTCTTCCACGCGGTGTAGAGAGAAAGCTTCACCACCGCAGCTAGCCCACGCGAGAAGCCCGGGCACGGCCGCGGAGCGCTCAGGCCAACAGCGCCGGTGCGCACGGCTGCCGCCCCCGCGGGCTGAGCCCCCCACCCCACGCCACCCCACCCGCACCGGGCACTCCCCGGCTGGCGGCGCCCCCAGCAGCGGCTCAGGTGCGGCGGCGGCCGGCCCCCCGCCCCGCGGGCTCACCTCGGCGGCCGGGATGTTCACCACACCTGTCGACCTCCTCTTCTCCCTCAGCTTCCTCTTCTCGATCTGCCCCTTCCCCTTCCTGGCGCTGGGGCCCGAGCTCTTTCCCTTGGCGGCCAGCTTCTCCTCACCCTCGGGGGACCCCGGCGCGGCGGCGGGAGGCGGCTTGGCGGCAGGCTCAGCCCCCCGGCCCCCGGAGAGGGCCGGCGGCGGCTCCTTGGCGGGGGCGGCCCGGCCCAAGGCGGCGCTGGCGAGACTGAGGCAGTTGACGGCCCCGCCGGCAGGGGGCGCCGCGCGGTCGGGCGGGGGGGCCGGGCCGCCGGGGGGCAGGTTGTTGTTCAGCTCGGCGGAGGAGGCGCCCCCCGCGGGCCTGGCCTCCCCCCCGGCGGCTGCCCCCGGGGCTGGCGGCGCTTGCTTTGCCCGCATCTTCTCCCGCTTGGCTTTCCACTCCTCCAGAAAGTCCGTCGTGCTGCCCCCGGCGCTGCGGTAGCCGCCGGTCGCCATGTTCCCGGCGGGCTGGACGCCGAGAGCGCCCCACTAGCACCTCTGCCGCCGCCCGCCCTGAGGCGGCTCTGCTGCCGCCCGGAGAGGAGAGGTCCCGGCGGGGCGGGCGGGAGCGACGGGGGCGGGGAGAGCGACTCGGAGAAGCACAAACACCCTGGAGAGAAACAAAAGGGGAGACGTGAACCGTCCCGCAGCGCTGCCCGTCCTCGTCCCGCCAACTCCCCAGGAAGCCCCCCGGCGACGAGTCTCCATCACCGCCCGCCCTCGCACGCCGGGCTCCCGCAGCTCGGACCGTGCTGCCCGGCCCCGGCGCAGCACCCCGCGCCCGCGGAGACTCCCCTCACCCCTCGGCGCGGGGCCGCCCGGACGTGCCGGCCTCCCCCGCTCGCCGACGCCCCGACGCCCGCCCGCCCGCCGCGGCCACGACGACCGCGAAGCGCCGTCCCTCGCCCCCGGGGCGGGTGCGTCTGCCATCCCCCTGACGCCCGCTTGCCTGCCGGGGGACCGTATTCCCGCGCGGGGCGGGGCGGAGGCAGCCGGCGCTCACCTCCCGCCCGGCGGGGCCGCGGCTCGGGCGCTCCCCAGCGCCGGCGGCACCAGGTGAGCGGCACCGCCTCCCGCCGTCCCGGAAGGAGCGGCGCGGCCCCGAGGCTTCCCGAGCTCCCCCTCCCTCCTTCCCTCCCTCCCCTTTCCCCATCGCGGCGCGGACAGAGCCGAAGCCAGGGCGGAAACTGCCGAGATGGCCTCAACAATGGGGTGAGGGCGGGGAGGCCCCGCCCGGCCCGGTGCGCTTCGCGCCGCGACCTGACCGCGCCGGGTGCCGGCCCGCCGCGGGGTCCCGCCGCCGCCGCCCCGCCACCTGCCCCGGGCAGCGCCGGCACGGGAGGGGACACGCACCCCGGCGCTCTCGACGAGCGGCAACGCGGGCGGGAGGGGGCGAGGGGCGCCGCGGTCGCGTGAGGAGCGGACCGAGACGCCGCCAACCGCCGCCCGCCCGCCTCAGGCCGGACTCCCGCGGCAGCTTTAACGGGCGGCGGCTGCCAGAGCCCAGCCACGAGGGGCCGGAGGAGGCGGTCTGGTGTCACCCCCCGCCCCGGCCCGCGGGGGGCTCCGCCAAACCCGCCCCGCACCTGCCGGAAAGCCTCCGGTGAGGGGGGCTGAGGAGCCCGCCGCGCCCTGCCGGCATACCCGGCGTGGGGCTGCCTTAATCGTGGGGCAGGTGCCCGGGGGTCGGGCCTCGGGCGGTGCAGCTCCCCGGCACCGCCGGCGGCTGTCACCGGCGACAAGGCAAGAAGCCGCGTGTAAAGCCCGGCTTGGTCAGCCCTCGGCTCCGGCTGTCGTTAGGGAGACGCCGCACTGGGGACAGAAGGGCCGGTTTGGCCTGAAACCGTGGTGCCTGCCGCTGCTCTCGCCTCGGCGTTTAATGGGGTCGACGCACGGTGGGACGAGCCTGAAGTTAATTGCTCCCGCAGCGTAATAACTTCCTCTGTCCGCGGCTCCGGTGGGCAGAGCAAAGTTACTCCGTGGCGTTCGCTCCCGCGGGCGAAAGGTTGGGAAAGAGCCTGTGTCTTCGCGATGTTACAAGCAACAAGGATTCAAGGGGTTTCCGCCAGTTACGGTGCAAAGGCGTGAAAGGTGGCTCGTTTATAAATAATGCAGCCTGCAGTGGGGAAACCTGACTGGGTTAAATATTAGAAAAAAGGCATGTGCAGGGAATGTGATGGGAGTATGCAGTATCTGTTAAATGGTTTGTGTAGGTGATCAAATGGCTAAACCTGCTAAAACTCAGCTTTTTTGGTTTTGCTGAATTCACTATGTCTTAATAGCACCCTGAAAATTGATCGTGGTATTTTTGGAAATGACTGCTCTCAATAGATTTGTGGCTTGCTTAACCCTGCTTTATAAGGGGTATGCTGAGGGAAATGAAGGGGTGTATTGGTGCTACCTTTCCAGCAGACTCAGGACAAGATACAAGCTTACGTCAGAGGCAGAGGAAAGCCATATAGCCTGGGCTTACATAGCTGGGAGCACGCTCTCACCTTTTCATCACCTCTTTTCTCTCTTTCAGATTCAGTCCTGAATTTGTCTGCCTGGTTAATAAAATTCATTAGGAGTTCAAAATATAAACTTTGCAAAAGTTTTTGGGTTTTTTTTACAGAAAAAAAGATAGATGCTGCAGGTATAGATAAAAAAAATCTAGCAAAAATGGGGCCCCAAATATCTGGCACTAGGCTCTCTGCACCCTACAGTATAAATAACAGGCTTAGTCCATGCAACCGCTTTCACCTTAGGTATGTCTCTACTCTGTTCTCTTCCACAGCAGTGGGCACTGTCTCAGCCTACCAACCTTCTCTGCCCTTCTGGTGCTCATTCATTTACTTGGACTCTTAACTTAACTCATATCTGATTTCTGCTCTAGTTTGGATTTAGGGGGGGTTTTGGTGCGGCAGTTGGTTTTGAAGGGGTGTCTAAATGTTTGTATATATGGAAGTTAAGGTATCAGGATCCTCAGCACAGATGAAACCCCTTATCTTTCAGGCTAAGGGAAAATCCCAACACAAACCAGGCTAGTTGTCCTGTGTTATGCTGGAAAGCTGTAAATAGGCAGAAAAGTAAATGGTGAAAACATAGTTCTGTAATAGCTTTACTCTTTAATACTCAGCAATACAAAATTAGTAAAGTTGGTCATATTTCTGTTTGCAGATCAAGCGCTTAACAAAAAGTTGACCTAAAAAAAGTTTTCACTAAGCACTCTGCTGAAAAAAATTCTTACCTGCACTCTCATCTGTAGAGTTTTTAAGTTAGAAAACTATTCGATTGTATTTTTAGAAAATACAATTTAGAAAAAGGATCCCTCATGTGAATTCTTGTCTGCCTTTCCCATTCTGTCACTTTTTTCCTTTTATACGATGAAGAGCTTTTCTTGAGAGAATCATCTGTGACAATACCGTAATTTCGCCCCTCACTGTTACACCCCATGAGCAGCACAGCTGGCCAAAAATGAGTAAAAAGAGTCAGATTAGAAAGTCCTTACTTACAGTATGTTGTGTATATGGAGAAATAGAGCAATGTATTTTAGTTCTTAGGACACCCTCAATTCTCCGTTACCCCAGGTCTCCCCAGCTGCTGCCTGGGCCCCTCTCTCTGTGGCAGTCCTTAACAGCTAGCAAGGCTTAGCTGTGCTCACCTCACTTCGCATCTTACCTGCCCACCTTTCTTACGTGTGGGAGGTGCCGTTGCCAGGCTTTAGCTGCATCTACCATTGCTGTTGTTTTTGTTTTTTTTTTTTTCTCTAATCTTCTATAAAAAAACATCGTGGGTTTTTTTTAGTGCCAAAAAGGCTTTGTGTTCCTTAGTCTGTTATATATTAACAGAAGTTATGTTGTGGTGAGTGAGGTTGGGCTTAAGTGCCCAATACAAAAATGCTGACTGTCAGATGTTTGCATCTCAATAAGGTTGTCTGTGCTGGAGAGCTTTCAGGGATAAAGTCCCAAATAGTTTAAGTATCACGCTGCATGTTTTCCTCTGCCACAACGGAGAACAGCTTAATAGCTTGCAAACATTTTTAGAACAGCTCTTTTCTCTTTTCTTACCAAAAAAATCTTCAGCATATTCTTAAGGCCTAGAAATACAATTCATTTCATTAGCTACGTTTTAAGCTGGCATAATGACAAGGGTCCCTAAGCCTTAAGATATTGGGGTTTATATATTCATTATTATGGAATGAGACTCTCCCCTAGAGGTAAAATTACCACCAGGATATGGGGTAGGATGATCTTGATCTCCTTTGCCAGGCAAAAAACAAACACTTCATTTTTCAATTTATACTAAACCCCATAATTTATTCTTAAAATTTTGAGGAAATGAAGTGCCTTTTGGGGTTGGGCACTTTAAAGCTGGTTGCTTTGTAAAGGGTTGCAAGCTGTTTAAGATTTTTGTAATTTCTTCTAGAGATTCAACCAAATTATCCAACTTTTTTAAGGTTCTGTGTACAAGTTTATCTGAGCCATACTCTCTTCTGAAGTGGCAGTATTCAAGGGCTGGAAAATAAAATAGTGAACACAATAACATATTATTGGCTGAGGAAATTAAGGACAACATCCAAATTCCTGCCCAATGTCTGTTTGCTCATTACCGTCAGGCTCCAAGCTTAACAAACATTTGTTATACTCACTGGTGCTGGTATCCTCTCCACTGAAACATCCCCTCCCTCTCACACTCTTCAGCATTTCTGGAAGCTCTCCCCAAAGCCTCTGTTGAGATTTTACTGCATTTGCCTGCCTGTCTCTTAAACACGCATACTCTTCCTTCCGCTCCGGACTTCACCCCGGCTCTGCCTGCCTTACCTGAACTTCCATGAAATGCTTTCGCTTAGTGCACCTATCTACTGCTTCCCATATCTGATCCTCTTTGAAATCCATTCAATCAGCATTCTTCATGTTTCTTCTTCCAATACAAACTTTTTCAGTCACACTTATTCTATCTGCTTTATCACTCTTGCTTTATTAAACTAGTTTTACTCAGCTTGCTCCAGTGCTGTCCCATTAAATCTTCGTTCTCTGCTGCTTTAAATTTCAGCTGCTGGATAATCCTCACACCCGTCACTGTACCCCAACTAACCTATCTACCGACTTATTTCTGCACTATCCTTCCATAAATGCTGTTGCTTAAAATTGCTATGACTTAGTGAAATCTTACTGCCATCTTTTTGTAGAAATCTCTGTTCCTCTTTTTATCCATAAAATTTCAAAAACCTCTCTTTAAACCTTTCACATTAAATCTCTTACCGTAACTTCCCTCTAACCTTCCTGTAAAATCCCCACTTATGACATTTCTAATGTCAAATCTCCCCCTGAAAGTAAAATAATCCTCAAACATAGCACTACTATCCCTCTTGACTCTTCCTTTTAACCTTTTCTTGCTAATGCTTTCCAAGCCAATGCTCTGCTGCCCTGCAGCAATACTTCCCTCTCTAAGCACCCATGCCTAGGGTGAGACAAAACCTAGTGAAACATACTTTGCAAGTGTCTTCCTCCTTGCACTCTTTTGGTATTCCCAGTTATATCGCTAACAGAACATTTAATATCTCTGTCAGAGACGGTCAAAAGAGTTTAAAAAATTAGGTGGTAGTAGTCTTGACCATTGGCCTCTTACCCATGGTTTCAGAAGATTCATTTGTAGCGGATCCCAGTGGAGGCGTGAAGCTGTGAAGGGTAACGTGGAGATGCTGGTAGTCTCATTTCTGGACAGTGAAGTGATTGCATATTTTGTCTCTAATAACTTCCTTTTTTTTAAGTATGCAGAGGGAGTTTTTATTTCTGTTTACAGCTGTACTGTTTGCTTTTCAAATTCTCTCTTAATCTTTGGTTTATCTCTTCTTACCTACCAAATTCTGTTATCGCTTGGTCTTGGTTGTTTTTGCATTTTTGTCTAAATGCAGATAAACTGCTATCCCTTGCAATTTAATACCACTTTCTGCTACTTCTGAGCTATGCACACTATCTAAATCTGAGAGGCTTAGCCTATCATAATGGATTTTTATTTCCTTTTCTTCCAGGAATTAATTAAATTATTCTTTTTTTCCCCTCACTGGAGCTTAATGTCACAGTGCTAACCTTCTGGCAAGGTTTTCCTCTGTAAGGTTCTAACAATTAATTTTGTTGTAGTCGTGGTTTAACTGGATTACTTTGTTATGACTTGCACCTGGAAAATCATACAAATCTGACAGTCCCACTTTTACTGAAGTATCAGTTTTATCCTATTTGCTGTGCTACTGAATTGGATGCTTAAAACTTTTTTTTCAAGTGCTAGGGGCTGATTTGAAATCTTGCATGTAAATACAACAGAGCTTTGTGAAATAGCTGGATTTATCAGGAGGTATTAGCATTCAAGATCAATCCTAGGGTCCATCTTCTAGTCTGGTTTCTGTATGTGTTTCACCATTCTTGAACTCTGCTATCATTTGATCAAAAATAACTATCATAGTTTCTTTGAACTAGTTTGGTTTGACAGACAAACTAGTATTGTTTCTTGCAGCAAAGTTCATTCATCTAGCTGATGGAGGAGTGCAGTGTGAAAAGGAAAAAAACAGCTTAGAGAAAGAAGTTTGCTTGATTTTTCAAGTATTTCATCTTACAGTATGAGAAATTGATGCAGAGATTGCCATCTGTCTCCAGTTGGCAATTGTTGGATAAGAATGATGGTGGGGATGGGGATGGATTCAGTATCTGTGCAGATGACTTCAAAGGCGTGATGAGCATGTTTTCTGCCACAGTCTCACTCTGTAAGGTGGTCTGTTGCTGCTTCTCATGTTCTGCACCGTATGAGGGTACAGACCGATGACTCGGCTTGTCTTACTACTTCTTGCTATTTGTGATGAAGTTCAGGCAGAATAGCTTCGAAAGAGTTTATTGAGCAACCATGCTACCTCTTTTTTTCTGCCCAAATAGGTACTTTCTAGGGCCAGATTTGAACAGTGAACCGGGTGAGTATGCACTAGAGCAACCTCTTGAGGAGTAGGGATGAGAAACAGACATGGAGTCAAAACGTTACATAGTGAGGTATAAGAAGGTAGAGAAAAACCGACGCTGACAAGCCTCACAGTGCTTGGGAGAGAAGGGGGGAAAGGGTGGATGCTATAAAGCAGGCTATAAATGTGCTTGAAGACCAGTTTGCAAAAGGCATAGAAGCAAATCCCGTGATGGCCAGGATCACCATACAAAAGAAGCACTTGGAGGAGACAGTTTTTCCATTATGGCCCTGGCTTTTGTGTTCACTGTGAAGGAACCTAGGGAGCATCTCGCAGTGGAGCTCTTCATTATGGAGGATCTATAGAAATCAAAGTATTGGAAAGAAACAGAACAAATTGAGAAAGTGAAAAATAATAAATTGTCAAACTGAGTGGCAGTGATAAAGTAGCAGATGGAATTCAGTGTAGATGAATGTAAAGTGACTTACGTTGGGAAAAATTTTCTAAGATAACAAGCTACCTAGACATACTTGAGCAGCGCTGAGTCTATCAAACTAAAATGCTCCTGCAGAATGCCCGTGCTGCCTCACAGTAGGAATACCAGGGAGCGTAACGCAGAGGAATTGCATTTGTTCGTACACTGGCTCATTAGTCCAGCCTCCACACTTGCCCTTTTGGGAACGAACTGCTTTCAGACAGAGGTGCCTCTGGTATCCTTGTATTCCTCCACGAGAGAGAGAGCTCATGTAGTCTTCCAGACATAAGCTAGCCTTGGGTGGTTTCTGTGGCATGTCTTTGTGCCACATTGTCCTCTAGACTTCTGAGTTCTCGGGGTGGCAGCTGGGCTGCCACCATCTTAGCTAGTGGGGCTAAGGAGCTGCCAGGTTATCAAGCTGTTGTGCCTTCTAAGGTACTGTCTATTACCTTGGTAATGAAGAGCTGACTGTACCTATCCATAAGACAGAAATAATATCGTAGGTTTAAGTTACCCTTAAGATAACACTACCTTTGTTGTTTTTTATATTTATGATACGTTTCCAGCACCTACAGAGCCTATTTGTTCTTCTTGAAAACAGCATCCTCTGACCATACTTGCCTCTATACAGCTAACTCATTACAGTTTAAAACATTGTTAAACACATTTTGGTCTACACCAAAGACAATTCAGTTCCTGTCTTTCTGTATCTCCAAATGTAAGCATGCAAATTAATAATTAGAAACCAAATCCAGTGGTTACTGGCTTACTGTCAGTCTGTGTCTTGTTGGTACTGGTTACAATTCATAACCCCTTCAGGGGTTTGTGGTTTGTTTTTTTTTTTAAATTAACAGCCCTGTAGCTCTTAAGAATTATTTTTATTTTTTGAAGGACCAATAAAAAGTCAGTAAAAATGAAAATGAATCAGGTCTCTGGATTCTCACTGTGTACCTCTTGGTTAAACTGTTGTACCTGCATCCTTTTGATCTAACCTCATGCAGGTGACGAGCTGCACACAGTAGAAAAGCGCAGCGGGCACAAAACTGTGTCCCAAAAGAATCATAGTTAGGGCTGACGGATCTCCTCAGAGAGCTGACTAAGAAACTTGGCCTTCACTGAAATGCAGTAGATGATGCATGCAGAATTTAGTGTGATGGCTTTTTACAATGCTTTGTTTGAGCTATCCGTTCATTTGGCGATTATTTTTCTCCTGCACCACAGTATTCCTAGGGCCTACTGTGTTTCATATGACGGACCGTAACGAAGTTGCCTTGCAAAAGGAATCAGGCAGATATTTCAGGAATTTAGTACTGGTTATTAGTAGCAATCATCTGGAAGTGTCCAAAACAAACACAAACAGCAATCAATCAATGGCTGTGACATATCAGTGAGTGGAAGCAGAGAAGGGGGAAGCACTTAGGAGAGTTTAGAGTCAGCGTATATGAAACCAAACAGGCTACAAAGGGAGAGAATAGCTTAAAGAACACAAAAAATAAAATATACTTTCTATTGTTCAAATTACGTTGATATTTTATATTATGAAACTTATTTCAATGATACTTGGCCATGATGTAAACATCCAGAATGAAAGCTTGGGACTGAATTTTTGTGTGAACAATTGGAACAAAATCTATGTGTCTATATTGTAACCATTTTATATAAGCAAATGTGGACAATGCTTAAAAACAAATTTTGTGTTTTGCTCGTAATATACATTATTTGCTGTTTCAAGGTGAAAACTGCCAAGGTATTTAAGATGACAAGATTTAAATACATATTAAAAAGATTTTTTAAGTTAAAAAGTTACTTGAAAGAGGACAAGCTGCATACTTCGTCCTTTGCATATAAGCAATCCACAGCCAATGCTCAGTTTATAGTATTTATTCTCAAATTAGGCATTAGGACCCAACAGGCCTTGCCTTCTGTATTTGTTTTATTGTTGGACACTCAAAAAGGGGTGAAAGGAAACGGATGAAGAAATAGTGAATGGCTGTTTGTCTGCAAACACCTTCGTGGGTTGAAAACAAGGGAAGAAGTGTAAGACCTTTCACTGCTTTCACCCTGAAGCTGAAGAAGGAGAAGGAGAAAAATAGGAAAGAGGCCTATGGAAAATAGTGCTGATTCCTGAGGAGGGGAATAACTGGATTAAGCGGGAGCAGGTGATTTGTAGAGTGTGCTTAGTTTATGGTAAAACCACCCCCTTGGATTAGAAAGAAACGAGAGTAGGTGGGAACTAAATGGCTGGGTAGAGACATTCCTATTGAGTAAAGATTAGCTTATCAGTGAAAAAAAGATTCAGTGGTCAGGAAAAGATTAATGGGGCCTTTGAAACCATTAGGGATGTGTGCTGCTGAGGAGCTCGGGATAAGGCAGTGTGAGGAAAGGGGGAGCGGGGTTGACTAACAGAGGTGGAGGGAGAGCGTGCAAAGTGTCGAGGCTGCTGAGTTGTGGAGAGAGGAATTGTGGACAGTAGAGAAGTCAACAGAACGTACAACTGTAGAGCAATTAGCTCAGGAAGAAGTGACCAGTGGTTAGGTCTGAAGTGGGAGTGAAACAGGAGAGAGAAGCAGCAAACGAGTAGAAAATGCACGAAGCAAGGAGAAGGATGGGAGATGGTCTAAGGGGGCAGCAATAGACAGCAAGTACCAGAAGGACTGAATGAGAAGTGCAGGGAACTGAATGTCCGAGGAGGGTCTTGATGATCTGGGTGGCACACAGGAGTGACGGAGAAGACCAACAGCTGAGATGAGCGGAAGACGGAGGAGAGCCTGTTCTCTCCAGCAGCTGTGGCATGTCAGTAAGCTTGTAGTGACTTGTTAGTAAAACATGAAGGGAGTTCTTGCACTCAGTGTCTGTGTGTAGCAATTCTGAGTGCCACTCCCCAGACACGGGGAAATTCAGAGAGTGCTCAAGGTCCCAGGGGAAGTGGCTTCTGGGGTCTTTTGGTTATTGTGGCCATCACCCTGAGTAACAGGGAATGTAATTAGACCTCAAAGCCCTCTCTTGCACAGAAAATAATGATATATGGTGGCTACAATAATGATATATGGTGGCTTGGAAATAGGGCAGAACCCTGTCCATGCAGAGCTGAGGAGAAAAGGCTGAGGAGACTGGAGAGGGATGCGGGTGTATGTGGTGTGCTGCACATGCTTGCAAGGCAATGATCAGGGAGGAGAGATTGCAGCGGGCAAAGGGGGAACTGCAAGGACCTCATAGTGTACAGAGTGCTCTGGTACAAAGCGAAGCAACACGGTTATGTAGTGATCATATTGAAGGGGGGTTGAGAAAGAAGGAAATAACCAGTGTTTCGGCATTTCAGCCAACTTCAGTGCTGCTATGAACTGCTGGCTTGACAACTTTTGATACGGAGGATTTTTTTTTTTTTTCTTTTCCTCTCTCTCGTCCCGTGGTGCTTGGTAAGCGTCTACTCCTAGTCTGTAAGTCTCTTCACACAGTACGGGAGAGCTCGCTATGCAGCGGGTCCCTGTCTGCGCTCACCGACGGATGCGTCCCCGCAGACCCACTGGCCAGCCCTCCTTGGGTTACAGTTTCTGGCTCCGGATGGGATGGATTTCAGCTCACCAGCCAAGCCGAGAGCTCTCTCTGCCATTCCCAGAGTGTTAAATCGTGCAGCTCCTTTCGCAGGCTTTCAGTGTAAGGTATTTAAAAGGAGTCCTTGCCACGTTCAGACTAACTCGGCACATCCCTTCTGCCTAAGTTAATTTGTGATTGCTGTTCTCTGCCACGCTTCATCTGTCATACTAGACCTGGCTCAACTTACAGCAGAGACAGAATTTCCTCCAGTCACTCCCGTTTGAGCCATTCCTACGTACTGTTCTCGGGGGAAAAAAAGACGAAAAAGGGGGGAAAACGGACAAACACCGACAGGGTCTCAGGCGCCGTGCCTTGCTGCCTGGGTCAGGGCCCTCCGACGCGGTGGCAGCTCGCCCCGCGGGGCGGGTGCCGGGGCCCGGCAGGAGCCCCGGAGAAGCGCAGCCGTCTGGTGCCACCTCCCGGCGCAGCCGCCCGCCGGCGGCCCTTCCCCGGCCCGGGCTGCTCCGCGGGCTGAAAACTGATCTCGGTGTCATTGTTTCTCGGCAGAAACCGGCAAGGCGGTATTGGCGCTTCAGTCCCTAAGCAGCATTGCTTCTGCCTCCCCCCACACCCTTAGAATTTGAAATAGTGTTGCTCCCTTTTTTTATGCAGGGGACTAAGCAAGCCTAATAAAAGCCCGTAGTGAAAGCTCTCTTATTTTCATAGAGCACTGGCATTTTACACAAGGGGAGCTGAGGATGAGTTACTAGGCAATTTACCTAACGTAATGCAACACTTATAGCCATGGATTAAGTGGGAAGAAAGAACTTTATTTGCTGCTTTTCATACAGCTAAAACCAGAGGTGAGCTGATAACAGCTGGAGAATCATGCCCATGGTATCAGCAGTTGATGTAAATGTGGATTTTTATTTTTAAACAAACTCACTTTTTCATTAAATCTTTTTTCTGGGCAGTGACTAGACTGTATCTAGATGTGTATTTTGTGTAAATTTTGTGTAAATTTTGTGTAAATGTGTATTTTGCACCAGCTGATATAATGAAGTCATGCTCTTTTCTTTGGAAGACGTGTGGTGTAGGTCCAGGTAAGAGCAGTAGCTTTATTGTACCTGTAATGTAGCAACTCTCTCAGATCAGGCCTGTCTTTTTTTGAGGTAGAGACGTTATCATTAAAACAGGGGTATATAACACAGACACAAATGAGGGCAACAGCGTTATTTTCTGTTTTCTTTCGGGGGGAGACAAGGGGACAAGGGGCGGTGCAGCAGCCACCCGTGCCGGGGGTCCCACCAGAGGCAGTGCAGGCAGACGGGATGCACAGGACAGCGAGATCAGCAGCAGCTTCTCCCTGCACTGGTTTGCTGAAAGAGGAATTCAGCCCAGTGAGTCTCTGCTCAAAAGACTTGGTAGTGGAACAGGTGGGGCGCAGAAAGATGGTACCGAGGAAATAAATAGGTTCTTCTCACCCACCACCCCCCATGGTTTTTTTCTCCAGCAAATAAAGGGAAAAAAACACACTGGAAGATGAATTGTGCTGTCTTGGCTAACTACTTCTGCTTAGCTTTAACAGGTTTTCAAAACAGACATGTAGAACCCAGGTGAGAAGGGTGAAATAATTAGAGTTGGAATGTGGGGCTTTTGTCCCTGTTGTAATTATCCCTGGGCCAGACCAGAAACATTAGACATCCAACAGGTGATGTTTTTAGAGGAAAAAACGAACAGTTCCTCCCTTCTCTAAAGGCTACATACTTTTCCTATCTAATCAGTAATACAAAATGGGGAGGTGCTGACACAAGCAAGAATAGCTGATGACTTCATCAGTGTGGCAGCAGTTCTCCCTTCAAAGTGTGAGCAATTCCTTGTGGGTTTGGGAGGTTTTGTGGGTTTTTTAATTCTGCCTTCTATGCAGGAACCTGCAGTCACCTTTAGGACTGTTCTAGTCTTTTACTTTAAATCTATGCTGAGGCAGAGCACAATACCACTTGCTGTTACTCTCTAACAAACCCTAACTGCTGCTCTTGCAATCAAAACAAATGTAAAGCAAGTAACTCTAGTCACCAACATTTTTTACCCTTGTTATTAGTGGCTTTGACCTAAGAACTCGGGGAAGCTGAATCACCACAGCTAAATGTTAACATTGTGTACATAACCACGAACAGCGAGAACTTTGGAAAAACTTGAGCAAATTGTTTCTTCTGTCCCTCAACAGAGTGGCTATTCCTGCATGGGGAAAAAACCTGCAATTTCACAGTGACCAGCAGAGCTGCAACAAAACTATTTTTAAGATTTAAAGCAGGTGGGAAAGCAACCCTCTACAATGCAGTTACAATTGTTTCTCCACCCTCTTGAAAAATAGGCTCCACAAAAAATTCTATAATGCTTGTATGGCTGTGGAGTTTTTCTTTTTTAAACTGTTCATTATGTAGTGAATTTGTGTCGTGTTCTGCTGTGACAATCCTTCAGATTGTAGATGGAAATTAAATTGCATCTGTAAAACATATTAACCTCTCAGCTGCACAGTTGTCAAAATTATCTACTGCCCACACTGCATCATGTCAAGTTAGAGAAGCTGAAGCTACCACTAAAAGGGGAAAAGTGACTTCCACTGTAAATAAAAATGTGGCTGCCTACGCTTTCCATACTGGACAGGCTTGAGGCCACAGCTGCCAAGAGCCCTCGGCACCCCTCGCCCCACGGAGGCCCAGCAGGCGCTCCCAGGACCCATGGCTGTACCGCGCTGCAGCGTGGCAGATTTGGCCTCCTCCGTGTACGCTTCTGCCACAAGACCACAAGGAACACGAGAGAGACAAAAGGGTGCGTGTTCCTTTCCGGAGGAGCTGGTGCGCTGCACAGGTGGGTAAAACCTCAAGATGCCCATAAAAGAACTGTAAAGTGCCAGCTGTGGAGAATCAAGCCGCTTCCAGGATCACCCAGACCAAGTACGAGTCAGTGTAATGATTATTTCATAATCGCTTAATTGAAAAAGAAATTAATACCGCCTCTGAGCAGTATTACAAGCCAGCAGCAAGGCATAATTCATACTGCTGGTAGCTTTGGACAATTTTTTCTTTTGAGGAGTTCGGATGCGATGGGGCCCTGAACTCCGACTTCTGACCAGTTTTGTTGTGATGTGTCCCCTATCTTTCCCCATGTCAACTGTTCATTTTCTGACATGATGTTGCCTTTCCAAGCCTGGCATCGTGGCACACTTCCTCCTCCCTACCTGCTTTTCTTTGTGTAGATTTCCTGTCTAGTGGCATACGGATGTTTTTGGCATTAAGTGGTGCCCTTACTTTTGACTATAAACCTCATGGCTAAAGTCAGGCTAGTGGGGTAGGAGCCATCTCATATGGAGCCCACTTCTGTATGATAAAGATTAAGGAAATAATTAAAATTTCTCCCCTGACACACATCTCCTAAAGCAAGTATCTTCAGCTCCCCAAAAGCATGCTTTTTTCCTCTTCTATAAGATGACATGTAGATAGCTGCTCTTTCTAAAAAAGAGAGAACGCTTGTTCTATGACAACACATTTGCTCTTAAAAGACTACCAAAAGTGGCCAGGAATACTGAACGGGTAAGATCAATACCCATTGGTTTAATGTTCATCTGAGCACAAACCAAAGTTTAGCACGGAAGAAAACTCTAAAGGAGAGAACCACTGAGACTCATGTTTTGTACTTCCTGCCGAGCAAACAAATGCACCAACCTACAGAGTGTGAATTATAACTGTTCTTTTTGCAATCTGGCAAGGAAATAGCAAAAGCGGTATGTAGTAGGAATTGGGGAGGTCCAGAGGGAATTGTTCATGATGAGGGAGAGGGCATGGGAAAAAAATGAAGTTCCAGCTCCCGAGTCTTTTCTTCTAGGTAACTGCTACCGTTTGGAAGCATGAAGTCGGGCAGTCCTTACGCAGCCACGCTGCCTCCACCCTCCCCGCACTCTGCTGCCCGGGCTGCTTCCCCACCTGCGGTCCCCCCTCCTCTCCGGGTTATGGCTTCCTTCATGGCTGGGGCTGGTTCTGGGCATGCCCTTTGCCTCTTAGCTCTCCAGCACCAGCTACTTCCATGCCTCCACCACGTGTATTTGATGTTAATTTGATGTTAATTCTGGGACATAAAGATCCTTTTCTGCACTGGGACAAGTCCCCTGAAAATCTAAGTTGCTGTTCTGAATTACCATTTAAGCCATTAGTCGCTTAAGGAAGCTTGCCAGAGTCAGCAGCCAGCAGTAATATATTTCTCGTATGCAAACCATCTCCTAAATAACTGAATAGTCCACCACTACCCATTTTCTCTCTGTGGGAGCTGGATTTTCTGGGGATGTGTTTGATCTGCAACACGATTAGTACAATAAGACGGTGACACAAGTTTAGCAGTTGCTTTGTGAGATTCGATTAATATCACGTAAAAAATGGTTCTCAGATTCTGCACACAGACAGGTTTATGTAAAATATATAAACATTTGTCCAAGTTGTTACAGATTGCATAAATATGGCATTTTTACTGTTGCATTTACAGATGTGCATGTACAACGATGTGCAAATAATCACAATTTGATTACAATCTTTGAAAGGTTACTTTGCATCCAAGTAACGCAATGAATGAAAAATGCCCACCAAAGAACTTAAATAGCAAACTTAAAACATGGTTTAAATTCATAACAAATTTCAATGTCTTCTCAGTAAAACTTTCACACATTTAAAATAGTTTGTATTCATTTTATTTGTGTATGTCAAAATACAATTTTTTTTTTCCAAAATAGTGGGTTTTGCAACTAGTTTCATGCAGATACAAGGTCTGCTCAGTACTACCAATAAAATCAATATAGCACAGTAGCCATTCATTTTTTAGATATAAAGAATAAATAACCTAAATATAAAACACTAAAATATTAGAAACACTTATTTAATCATTCACAGGCACCCAAACTTTACCAAATATAATCCAGAATATGCCTAACTGTCTTGTAACAGAACTCAATACGTTGCAGCCATTCAATTCTTTATTTTATGTTAGCGTAAGACAATGGAAGTCCCTACAGTTCAGACCCACCTCTCATACAGATCAATTACAATAAGATATCTCAAACTATCTGTGTACCTTTAAAATCAAGAATCCTGAGCTTGGTAGTAAGAGCATAACCTTACATCTTCAAAAAACCAATCAACAGAGAGAGGACATCATGTCTTCCTTACCAAAACGTATCCCACCCCCGTAAAACTAACCCCCACCCCCCAAAGTAGGCAGTAGAACACAATGACCTTTTTAAATGAAGGGGTACAAATTCACATTTAATATCGTATACAATATAATCAATAATACAATAGCTACTACAAGCTTTACAATGTACAATTTGTTTTAATGGCTGATCTGTTCAGTGGTTTTAGGCAATGAACTATGTGCCAATAGGATGTCGTATTTTGAATGGTTTAGTGAAAATATAAAAGCTGTTTCTAACAAAAGCAATCTTTACTTAAGTACTTTTTTTGTTTTTAAAGGCCACTGAAATGTATAAAATGGTCTGACATGATGGTGTTATCAAATTGGATGCCTTCTCACATGGCAACAACAGTGCATATAAACATTAATGTGAGTGTAATGGGTTATGTTTTTCAAATGATTTAGTACATTACTTTGGCTAGCACAACAGTTTTGGACAGCACTCAGATAAATACAGGTATGTGAAATGTAGTGAAGCAGTTATATTTATGCAATTTTTTATTATGGTGAACACTATCAAATGAAAAAAAAAATGGGAGGAAAAGATAATAAAGTATTTTATATAGTTTAGACCTTTTGTAAAGATAGGGCTCCATACAATGTACAATGTCTAAATTCTTTATACCATAAAAATTAATGAACTTTGTTAAACACACTATTCTGGAGTAGCCTAATTTGCATTAACAGACATTTGCAATAGGGAAATATATTCAAGCATGCCACGTGGTGGTCTGAAAAATCAAACCAGTACACATTTATATATACAGCATCACTCAGTACCTGCTCAAATGAATGTGACGATTACAGGATCTAACATCTTTCACTACAAACTTTTTTTTTTTTAAAGTGACCAATAAAGGCAGAAAACAGGACTCTTAAAATATTTCTAGTTTCAACTGACTTTTAAAGCATTTTGTATAGGAAATAAACGCATATTGCACAAACAGTGAAAGCAAATGTTCCACCAAACATCTCTGTTCCAGGTGGTTGGACAATACAACTCTAGGTAGCTACACAAATATGTAATTTAAAAGGGTGTGTGGTCTCTGCAAATGGTAAAGCTGTGAAAACACTGTACAAGAAAATCTGGTACATGAATAATTAGAAGGGAAAAAAAAAATCCAAACTTAAGATTTAAAGAAAAACTGAGTATAGAAAAAAACTGGGAATTGTGGCACAACAAAAACATTATTGAGTAACTGTCTTCTGTGAGAGCTGAAAGCTTTTGATGATGTAAAAGTGTTTATGTACAACTAAGGCTTACTGGTTAAATATCTGAGGCGTATCTGGCCTTGAACACTTTCCTTATTATGCTATAGCTGTAAACAAGATTTCTCAGTCATTTTATCTTCTCAGCAGCTGCATTTTAACAGAAACAATGATCTTGATACAAAAAAACACACAGGTAAGAGGGCGTTTGGCAGGATATCTGAAAATGACAGTCTCCAAGGGATCTTCCCACACTTCCAGTGACTGCCATACAATGGTCCACTGGAGTTACTAGTGATGTGCAATACCGTTATTTGCTGCTGTAGTAAACCCTTTATTTGGAAAGTTTGCTTATAACTCTGATCAAGGCCCCATTTTCATCTTTTAGCCTCTGGTTGTCTGCCTTCAGGTCTGGTAGCATCTATGAAAAGTGAAACACGATGGTTATTTGCTATCATATCCCAAGTAAAAGCAGCAAGACTAGACAAGCACAGGGGATAAAAATCTTTATTCAGCTTAAGCATCTTGGCAGTTCTCCCCCTTCGTATCAGCAGTTCAGAAAAACCTCACCTTTTAGCATGATACAGTTAAGAGTTATAGATTAAGAATTTTCATTTGCTTGGATCAGATGCACTAGATCTCGGTGGCGCAGATGACAAGCCTCTAACAAAAAAATGTTAATTACCAACAATTTAAAGAGGCTTCTCTGTACTGCACTTGCACAGTTTCAAAAAAACATGCTGCGGCTAGGCATATCTACCACTGTGCTCTTGCATGATTTCATCCTGATCAGATACCGTGTGATTCAGCTTGTTAGCTCATAGCATTAATCTTCCAACCACTTCCAAACTCGTGTTGAAGCACACACACTATAATTTGAGATCATATCCTTGAATAGCTTGGTTCACACAAGATCAGATCACTGAAAGAGATCACTGAAATACCAGGCTGCATACTCAGGCATACGAGTTAGGAGATGGCAAGTTAAGGTTGCCACAGGAGATGGGTGACACACAAGCACAAAAGCTGGAAGGCAGAAGCCAAGTGAGGTGCGAGTTGGACAGGATCAGACAGGAAAGGAGGACAAGTCAGTGCACAGAGGTTTGTACTGGGAGAATGTAACTTGTCAGAGAAACCAGAAGTAATCTCAGCAGTTCTCCATATCTACATTCACACACTGATAACAAACCACCTATAACACTCATGGCTGAATTATGTGTATGGTTTCTAGCAGCAGGTTTACACAGGAGGTAACAGCCCATTCCTGCAGAGCGGTTATTCAGTAACCTCAGGTGCAAGTGCCTGCAAGAGGTCTAAGTCCAGCTGGTGACCCATGTAACAACTGCTACATAATTTTTCATGATGAAATTTCCTTGCCATAGTTTTGTTTCCATTTTAATTCAAGCAAAATTATACTTTCAACCCCATTATATTCAGAAAATTATAATGGAAAAGAAAGAACTGAGAATTTTAAAAAGTTTAAAAATTACAGTAGAAGCTTCATTTCCTCCAAAGGAGTCCTGTCCACACTCCGTTCACCACACAGCAGACCCTCTCACAGAGTGAAACATGATGGTGCACTGAAGATAACTGAGGTTATAGGATCTCTAGTTTATTTACTGCCAATATCAGAGTATGTGATACGAAGACGACAGGAGATCATAAGAGGAAAAAAGGTGGTCTCCACAGTTAGAGTAAGTAAAAATCATTCGCTAACCTGGATTCCAGCTCTGAGCCACGGTAGAGATTAGGGCAAGCCACCTAAACCAAGTTCCTCACAGGGTCAGAGGGAAGCTTCCATTATAGTCAAGTAAGAGCTGTGCTCTGAACAGAAAGTGCTGTAAAATGCTGATTACTTTCAAACACCGTGTCAAGGTGTCTGAACTTGGACAACATAAGTAATCGTTTGGCAATTTTCAATTATTATCTATGTTAAGTTTTCCAAGCTGTAAAAAACAACTACTTTTGTCTGAGATACACGCGCTAGGGGTCATACCCAGATAACAGGCGCGTGTTCCATGCATTTGTGCACACACCTGTAATGTTAGGATAAACCTGGGGTTGTTCTATGACGTGGATCTGCAAACAATGAAACAGCCATTTGTTCAGGCAAAGCAACTAACACCTTTCCCTCCTCCTTTTTGTTCTGTTACGGACTTCATACCAAAGATCCTGGGTGAAACCACAACAGCCTTCATCTAGCCATGCGCAAGGAAGCAAGGGAGTCTGATTTCGTTCTTGTTAATTGTGTATCTCAACAAGTTTTGTCGTGTATGCCTTCCAATGAAACCTCAGAGTAACTCCAGGAACATCACAGTCCTCTTTCAACTCATGGACTAGGGACCTGCAGCCAATAATGCTTAATTACATACAGGCAGACCCACAGAGTGGTATATTTTCTGGTGAACTATTTTAACAAAAAGCTGCTGTTCAAATTTAGAGCTTTAACATAATCCAGTACCATTATATGTCTGCAAATCTCTGTAGATAGACTTTAATCCTGATTAAACTAATACGTGGAATAGGTATTAAGAAAGTATTTTCTCTTTTGTTGTGAGCCTGCTAAAGAATAGGGGAAGACTAGTAGGAGATAAAAGCAGTCATGAGTAACAGGAGATTGATCAGGAAGGATAAGCTCAAGTAACCGAAAATACTTATGCTTCTCATCTATACTAATCTCTACATACTTTAAACCTAGCCAAAGACATTTATACAATTTTCTTGAAGCAGTGCATTCCTATGGTAGTCAAACTTCTCATGAGGGTACACCACACACCTTTAACGTACAGAGGCAGGAAAAAAACCTTTGCAGCAAATTCAGTAAAATTACAGTTGCATACTGTACTTAACACTTTCAATTCCAATTTGCTTCTCACTAAAATAGCGAAGTATCTTCCTGTGATGAGATTCTTGAATAAGATTACAAATGCACTATTTTGCCTATCTGTATTATATGACTAGCTAGTAACTTTGCAGTGCTGTAGTTGAGCAAATAATTATTCAATAATCACCTGACATATGTGGAGCCAACTCAGATCTGTACAGTAATAATAATGTCTGTGTTTGCTGGAGGATTTAACAGTTTTTACATACAGAACAGCTTTGTAAGTTAAGATTACAAAAAGCTCATGAACTGTTAAGGTACCTGTTCAGATTAATCAGGCACACTGCTATGGTTAAGCTACCATCATAACGTCAAGCGTCCCTGCTGTGTTTCCATGGCTTTTCTTTTGCTAGCCCAGCTCCTCAAGCTCCACAATGATCTGCCGTCGAAAACGCCCCCTACGAAAAGGAATACTGAATAGTTTTCTGTAGGTTAACACCCTGAATTGGCTTACCATGGTTAAAGGAATGCCAGTGCTAGCAAAAAAAGATGGTATGGATGTGTGGCTACGGACAGCAGTCATTAGCTTAGCTCAGCTGTGTTGAAAAACCACAGTTAGCTGAAGCTGATGCAAGACGGGCTGTCCTAAAGGGCCAGCTCTCCCTTTGCATGCAGCAGTATGCTCCTGCTGCTTTCTGCGTTAGTTGACCCCCAACAATGCTGGGGTGAGATGGATCAAGTAATGTAACGAATAAAGGGATTTGTTTTCAGCCAGGTCAGGGAGCTGACTTGACTCACTCAGCAAGGGTTAACACAAGGGAAAGTTGAGGAATGCAGGGCCTGGACCAGGAACAAGCTTTCTATCCGCATCCTATTGCTAGACCAATTCCAGGAAGACGCGAAGCCAAAAGATAAACCTCTTTATTTCATGCCTCTTAGTTGGGAAAACCTGAGATTAGACTCTGCGAGCAGAATGACAAAACCTATGCTTATTGCCTTGCTTCTAAGCAGGATGGGGGGTAGGCGAGGGGAAGCAGTTTGGCAAGAGTCACTGTGCAGAAGGAAATTTTTTTTTTCACTTACAGATCTTAAAAGCTTACTGAAACTTCCACCCCATACGGTTGTTATATAGGAGGAGGAAGAAAGACACCTAGACTTGGTGTGGAATGAAACCACATTTTGTTCCTCATAGAAGTTTTGAATCTTCAGTGAGTTTCTGAAACAGCCCTGCAATAACGCTAAGGACAACAAACTGGTATATTTCCCGAGATGAAACTCAAACCAGTTCATACCTGTAACAGTCGGGGACTGAAGCAGATGGCCTAGTAAGTACGAACCAATCTGACACACTAGGCAGTTTTTTTTCTGTCTGTGTTTGTACAGTCCTTGCATGATAGGATTCTGGTCCACAACTGAAATGCCTACATATATAGCAATATAAATCAATAACCTTAACTCAGTGCTAAAACTGGATATTTTAAGCTGTCTAGATAAAAATAGGGATTGGCCAGAACCACACAGGAAGTTAATATGTGAAAATATTAATCGACTTGAAACTCCAATGCATTTTTGAAAGGAAAGACTTTGGTCTGCTCTAAACACTAAAACACACAAATGTAAGGAAGTTGCTAATGCAACTGTTCAGGAATGCACAGTACTGAAACCACTTCTCAAACTTTCTTTAGTTGAGACTAGATTTGTATCAACTCTATGCACTTCAGTAAGAAAGCTCAATTTTTAATTTCAATTTATTAGAAAAATAGAGGCAGATCTATCTATTTGAGCATTTACTTAAACATTAAAACAAGGGAGTGACTTCAGTGTATCCTACTGGAAACTCAAATCCTTTCAGTTGTTGCCAGGGTTTTAACATGTCAAAGGTCTCCTCGATCATTGCCAATTTATCTGCAAGTAAGGGAGGACAAGCTTCAGTGCTAGTAAGGACAACACCACACCATACCAACACACCTGCGACACCTGTAGTTGGTACGCTGGACACCATGCTTTAGCCACACTTCCATAACCGAGCAGCAGTAAGTCAGTTTCTGACACACAAGTGTTAATAGTAAAATTCTACCCAAGCACAAACTGAATGTCAACACCTGCCTGGCTACACAAAGGAGAAGGCAGAAATTACAAGTCCACAGAGCGCAGTTGCCTACAGGACCCTGACAGCTTGGCAACCACTCGGGTCAAGGCCCTATTCTCAGTCACCAGTCGCTCATTTATGTGTCTCAAAGATTGAATCTGCTTTATTTGTTGCAGGTTCTGCAGGAATCAAAGAAATAGGAGTGAAAACGAGAAAAAAACATGTACATTATGTTTAAAAGAACTAGAGATGAGCAGAATTGAAAGAGAAGTTAGAAGAGACGGTCCTGTTTAAAGTAGATAAGTCGCTGTGAAAGGAAAGTATCAAGCAAGTGGCACATTCTTGAAAAGCAATCTAAGAAACAGCAGTGATTCGTCACAGCTTTCCAGAACAGTTCAGGATACATTAACAATGAGAGCTATTCCTGGAATTCTTTACTTAACATCCTAATTGCACAAACTAAATCTCCTATTCAAAAGTCTGTAAATAATGACACATTTAATATATACTTTTACACAGCGGTGCAACAAATGATAGGAAGAGTATTTAATCTTTAATTCAAAACTTTCACATACTGCTTATTGAAAGTAAGCTTTTGAAAAAAGGCAATATATTTGCATTCTCTATTTTTCTCGGAAGCCCAACCTTTCCTAACAGGAATTTGCAGGTTGATGATAGAAGCTCACATCCTGTCTTCCACTCTTAGACACAATTATTTTCCTATACCATAGAGTTTGCTTTCTACATATTTCACTTCTGAAGACCCCTCAAGGAACCACAGACATTATGTTCTCCCTTTCAGCAAACTATCTTGGCCTGAATCCAAGGGAGCTAGACCTATTGTCTGCTGTCAGCTGCATCTGCCTGTCAGCTTCAATTACTTCAACAAAACTTCGTGCACGTATTTTAATGAAAAGTATTTGGAAGTTAATGCTGTTTCCAAGCACCAGGGGGAGCTCAAAAATGAGCTTGAAAGGAAACTTTTTATTAATCAATGACAAATACCAAATGTCAAAACAGTGGTACTTCTTTAAAATTTTGGAGTGCAAAAACGTTTTCTATTTCATCATGTTCCACTAGTTTTCTAGTCATACTTTAATTCTATCAGTTTGGTTGACCCTGTCCAATACTATATCCAAGGACATAATACAAAACCTGCCCAATTTCTCACCTTTCTTAATCATATCAGAGGACTTAACATTGATAAACCAAGAAATGAGAAAAGTCATACCAAGACGGGTTAAAAAATGAAAAGCCAGAAATGTATTAAAAAAGTATTTTCCTTCTGAGATTCAGTTTATACATAGTTGAAGAAAATGGAAATCAGTGCATGTGGTAAATCATACTTATTTGTCAACGTCTGAAATCTATCCATGGCTTTTCATTAACTAAAAACTGATTATTATTCACTCTAAACAAATTAAAATTTTGATATTGCTAACATGCTGTCTAATACATAATTTAAAGAGCACGAGATAAAGGTTGAAGCGACATTTTATGCTTAAATATCTATGGAATTATATGCTACCATTATTTTTAAGTTAATAAAATACAGAGTATCTCATCAAAAACATAGATTGCAATTCCATCTTGATTAGATCAAGATGTTTCACGGCAACCATCTCTGAATGTTTCTTGTTAGCCAATAAGTTATAGAAGCATAAGCCTCGGTACCTTCTTAGAAGTCCTACACGTATGACTGCTTATGCCGGCGTAACAGCTTTGCTACAAGCTATATGACATGAGAGATTTTGAAATGCAGCTCTAACTTAGTTATTTTCTAATGAAATTATAGAGACCAGTAATACTGCCAGACTACATGGTGCCCTGACATAGCCATGCATTTTGTTATTAATAGTTTAAGGTGTAATAGTTTACTTACTTTCAGTTCCTCTTCCATTTCAGATATCCTTCTTTCTAGAGCTCTTCTTTCCTAAATCAAAAGTTGTGTGTTAACACTGAACAATACAATTTATTAAAAATTACTTCTTGTCAATACTGTGGTAACAGTGAAATACTTCAAGTTTCAAAGATCATACAACCAAAAGCATAGTGTGGACAGGAAACTTGTGAAGGCAGTGATATATAGAAATTTTGTCAATATGGAATTTTAATATCTGAGGAGGAAGAGATATAGAAACGTACATCAAGTCCTACAAAATATACCCCTTCCTTTACACAAATTTAGACGAGTTGTAAGTACCATTTGTTTGGATTTATTTTTCATGAGCTAGGCTTCTGTAATAGCTTAGTATACAAGAAATGCAGAAAATGATCAGAAACAAACAAGAATATTAAAAGAAACAAGCATAAAAGCGTAAGCTTTCATAGACAAGCAAACGTAGCTGAAACATCTGTCTCAGCTCAGTGGGATCTGTTCACACTATAAACTGCAACGTAGTGTAGATACACCCAAATTTACATTAAAGGAGTTCAGCTGAGTACCAAAGAAATCTAGCTACGTAAGACCACCTGCTTCTTGAGCAAACATTTCCTGAATATTTTCTGCGTTTCTAGTACAGTTTTATCTTCTTTTTTTCTTTTTACCTGAGAAGCAGGGGAAATTATCCTTTGTAGAGAACTTCAGTTTGTTTTGATTACACTGATTACAGTACCCAAGCTAGCTTATTGAAAGTTAGCTTAGGGTTTTCTATACTGTGCTGCAGTCTGCAGTGCAGACACACTACTGTATTTCTGAATGACATTATTTTGTTTAAACCTAATTTTCAACATATCTGACAGATGAATAGCTAATGCAATAGACTTCAGGGGTTTATAGCTTGATTGCTTGCTTTCCTGTGTCAGACAATGCAGTGTGTCTCATTTAAAAGCAGCTGCCGTTATCAGTACTCTACATTCAGATTTTTCCAAAGTGTGAAAGGCAAAAGCAACAGATTATTGCGAAGTGGACATATGCATCTGCATACAATGGTGTTATGCAAACAGCAAGCAGCATTGACTGAGGTGTGTAAAACTTTGGTTAGATCATACCGCCCAGTAGATACTGACTCTTGCCGGTCACCTTTCAGATATAAATCATTTGAATTTAGTTTAATCATAGTGCAGTTATACCCCAACATTTTCCCATTTTAGCAACAACTTTAAAGGTTTATCAAAGTAATAGATAACTGCAGTTGTTAGTACTTAATGTACTTAACTCCTTCGAGTTAAGACTTTTCCCATAACAATACTGACTGACAGTAATGGGCATAGTAAGTACCAGCGAGTTAACTGCAGTAAGCAAGTGACTAAAAAAAAACCCACACCATCTTACGTTACTTAGAATTGTATCAGTTACCTACTAGCTTTGTAGAATAACATATATTATCAGTGCGCTTATATTAAGCAATATTTGACAATCCCTGCAATTACGAAGAGATGAATGATCAAATAAATCTCAAAATTTCAGATGGTTACAAATCGTTAGTCCTTTTGATGCATTTGCTTAACTAGCATGTTGAGCTTGTCTAAGAACAAGTATGAGCAATAAAAGCCAATTAAATAAAATCCTTATTTCATTAACTTTGTATACTTCACATTACATAAAAGAAACATTTAAATGGACTGGCCTAGATATAAGATTTATTGTAAAAAAGTATTGTTCTGATTAGGTGAAGCTATGCTTCTCTTTTTCCTGAACTGCTTACTGTTTTACAAACTGGCTTGAGGAATGACAACAAAATAACACATTGCAGTTTCACTGGGAAGATTTGCCAGTATTATTTGATTAGTCCCTGGACTCAAAAAAAAGGTTTGAAATTTATGCAGTCTAAAATTTTATGATATACTTCAACAACTCTGTAAGGTATGCCAAGGAACATTTGTAACCCTCAAAATGAAAAAAACACATGCTAGTCTCTCAGCTTATAAAATACAATAGCTCATTTGTATTTATCAAAGCAACTAGGAACCACAGTCTTGGTGCAGCGAGATTGACGTATGGGGATATACGCAGGTGAAAAATTGACCCCAGAACTATAAAATTATTAAGAAGTAAAACCAGATGTATATACCTACATATATTTGTAAATGCAGTAATACCAAAACACATACCTCTCCACCACCCAAATTCCCAGATGATGAATTCTAAATTTGGGGGAAACTGGTTAAAGGTACCGACAATTCTGAATTCCGATTCAGACTGAAATCTTGCATTTTGAGTTTTATTATCACATCATATGAAATTCTGCAAAGGAATTTCAGCGTACTTTTCAGAGTGACAGGTCAAACCCTTATTTTTGCCTAAGTATTGCTAGGACCTTGCATCTGTGATCCAATGTGTACCCCCATCCCTATGGAAATAGCCCCTTTCTGGTAAACAGTTCTCAAATGAACTGACAATACATCACCAAATCACATCATGGAAACCCACTTCTGAAGGCTGAGTTCAAATAAAACTCAAAGCCAGTATTTTATAAATTTTATTACTGTGCAATTCTAAGTTTAATAAATGTTCCCATCATCTTTACTGAAAAGGTATGTTTCAGCTTGAAAATGTCATGGTTCAAAGGTGCCTTCAGGTTTTTCTCTGCCAGCCTTTTATTTCTTCCAATTTATTCTCACCACTTTGCTTTTCCCCTCCCCTTTTCTCTATGTAATTTACATAAATATCTTCAGTTTTATATTTTATTTTAGTGAAGTCATATACTTGGAAAAGTATACTTAGAAAAGCTCTACAATTTGTTTCTACCTTTTACATTTATATTGTTACATTACACATTAAAAAGGCGTCTTTAAAATTATTCTTAAAGATCCACAATCAGAACTGAATTTGGTAAGCTTATTTCTAGAGATCAGCTATTGATAATTAGCAGCTGAGAATCCTGCTTCAGTCACTTTCAAAGTGAAAGTAACTCCAGATTTTAATAATAACAACAACAAGGGAAACACAATCACAAATAAATTCCTGTTTTAAATTCTTGTCTGAAAAGAAGTTTAAAATTATAAAATACAAGGAACATCTAAATCTTGTGTAAATCATGTTTCAGCCATACAGCATTATCATTAACTTTATTTTTTTACTTTAGTACTTTAACACCAATACATTTAGGAAGAGTAACATTTCTGAAAGACATTTTGCTGTTGGACTAAATATCTTAAAAAAAAAAGGTGCAAAAATTTCTAATATAGCCAATTGTTTTAATGCAATGGCCTATTTTGGGAAAAAGCAAAGCAGTAATTTAAAACTGAAATAATGTCTAACTATGCAGTACTGAATGCTCTGCAGTATGGAACCTATATAGTAATGGACGCAGCTAAACATATGAAATAATTAAATGTCCACTTGTGTGGCCATGATAGCAAGCAAGAAACCAATTAAAGCTGCTGATGAAATTTTTCTACTGATGAAATCACTGTCTACAGCAGGATGCCAAAAAATCAAGGAGAAAATGGTGCTAAAAAGCCACTGGAGAGATTTTTAAGATAAAGATAATGGAACATCAGGAAGTGCCTGAGAGCATTTCTACATCTCTGTGTGATCCTATAAAATCTACCAAGTGTTTGTTTATACACCAGACAGGTTTGTAGAACTAAAAATTGTCTTCTAAACCCCATATACCAGAAAGTAAGCATAAAAGGCTAGTGAATGTGAAGTTTACCAGGGATAAATAAATGTATACCATATCACTTATTACTGTCAAAGTCCATTTAGTTTTCTTCTCGTTTAAGTGTCTAATGTGTGACTCCAGGATCAGGGGAGGAGAAAGGAACATGTGGACAGGGTCATGAAGGAAGCCAGGACCACAACAAAACCAATGTACTTTGTTTTACATTGCTGTGGAACTAAACTTTTATAGGGATGGATTTTAAACTAGCATGAAACTACAGCCTAAAATTATCATGTGTCCAACTTCTGAAATAATTCCTGTAGTCTATCTCACATATGGATTTATTACATGACTCCTTTCTCATTCAATTTAGGGTTCTCTCTGACCCTGATGCCCCTCTTCCCACACTGCTTACTCATTCTTCCCCCCCTGCCCCGGTATCATATTCCCTCTGGAAAAAGTTACAGTACAAGGAAAGAGACAGATTATGATTAATTTTGTATCATTAGCAGGTTTAAGGTCTCATGTCTGTGAGGTAGAAACAGCTACTTCATTACCAACAATAATTGGTAAAACAACACGCATGCCTCTGGAAAGCTCTGAGGAAATTAAAGTCTCTGAATGTTGGAAATGCATTAGAAGATGAGACGCTCTGAACCTGCTTAACCCCCTGGAGTGCCAACATTGTTTTGGATGAGATGGAACAAGCAGCAGATCCCTGGAGGGCAGTGGGGTTTAGAACCTGGTTATCACAAACCAAGAGGCAACCTGAAGGCAATTCTTAAGAGTAATTTCATCTCACAGTATCCCACATTCATTGCCACTTCGAAATCTAAAATCCCCAAATCTTCTAAAAAATGCAAGTTGTAAGAAAGGCTTCTGTTCCCACTAAAATATATCCAAGCCAGGGGTTGCAAAACAAACTAAAACAAAGCCTGAATTGGAGTACTTAAGAGATCTTTGGCAGAAACTCACCCTTTTCTCCATTTCCAAGAGTGATCTGTCAGCAAATCTTTCTTGTCTCTGAAACACACAATTAATAAAGACATTGGTACTTGTTCTTAAACAACATCAAACTGAGGAAAAACAATTCAATTGGACATTTTAGTATTCTGTCCAAAGTATGTCTTCAAAAGCATTTTAAAGTGTGTTCAGGGAAGTAACACTGAAATAAAGAAAAAAGAAGAACGAACTGGATTTATCACACCCTTCCTCTGTGACCATCCCTATGTAATTTAATCACTACATAGCCTTTGGCAAATAGGAGTAACATAGTATTTCTATCTAAAAGCATTACAAAACAAACATCTTTTTAATGTACTTCACTGATATTTACAGGGTACACATGGAAGACACTCAAGTACCTACACACAGGTAAATTGTGGCAAATGTGATCTGAGAATAGGAAACACTCTTTCTACAGCAAGTTAAGACGAATTTAACTTTTGTGTACATATTTGGTATTACTGTACACAGCACTGTTATCTGACAGCAGTTATCTGTAACTGGAATGCACTATTTGCTCTTCAGTTCTAAGATAAAGCTATCTAACCAGCCAGGAAAAACTGGCAGGTTATGCCAATCTGCCAGCAGGTTTATGAATTAATCAATCAATCCCGACTGACAGTTTGAATATAAGCTTAACAGTGTAGAAACAGTGTTTATGCCTAGCATGCAAAGAAGTTAGATACACGCTGGCAAGAACTACTACTACTTAAATAGGCAGGAGGCAGTTTCACACAGTTTGTTCACTGCTGAAGAACAGAATCCTGCGCTCTTTTCTCTTTAGAAACAGAGAGGTATTCTTCTTCACTCCCATCTTTGGATAAGAAACAAAGCTGATGCCTAGTAAAGAGCAGCCCATACCCTGGGGTGCTTCTGGTTTGCTATCTATTCAGCTAAGTACAGGCTTTTTTGTTTTATACAAACCTGAGTGGTCTTCTCCAACTGTAGCTTAAGATCTGTAAGTTCCATGTTGGTATCATGTAACTGTGCTTTCAGTTTTTCATTTTCAGCTAGAATCTGTTCATAAAGCTAAAAGAAAATATTCATTTAAAAAATACTGAATAATAATTCAATGAGATTAGCTGAAAAATTTAACAACCATGATTGAGCTGCATGTAAAATGAACAAATACATTAACAGTCTAAGAAGTAAAAATCAGTTATAGATTTAAAAGATGTTTAGAATTAGCAAGCACTTTAAAGAACCATTACCAAGTATTTCTAGAAACAAGCAACTTTGCATAGGGAGCACATAACTTACCTTACACATATTAAAAAAATACTTGCCACTTTTTTTGCTTCAGACTTCACAGATTAGACACCATAGTAAACTTTACAACAAACTCCTTCTCTATTTTAAAGCAAGATCTAAACACGTTTTTACATCATATGTATGTAAGCCAGCAAACATGCAAAATAAAAGGCTTCACATATGTATAAAGCAGTTTTAATGATATAATCAACTAAAAAAAAAATACGATAGTATTTGTAATACAAAATGGATCTTGGCTCCTCTGGATTTTTCCCTTGCATTGAAGAGAAAAGTGCAAAAGCCAGAAACTGTTTTGCAATGTGCATTTTCCCCCACTGTAGTGGTTGCTCTGCTCCTCCATTCAGCTGAGTTGCTTTAAGCAGCATTTGTGATGCAATGTGAGATTATTTCCAGACAATTTATGAAAAACAATAATAAAGTTCTGTTTTCACATCAAAATTATGGGATCAGATACCTTCTTAAAATCAGTGCTATCTTCTTTTTCTAGTCTACTGCAGTACGGTTTTCGATCTTCAAGGTAACTCTGTGACGCCGATCGCCCCTGCGCTGAATCGTAACGATCACCTGAAGACATGCTGAGGGATCCCGTATCATATCTGTAAAAGAGAAGTTCTTATTTTTCTTTGTCTTTGCATTCAAACTGAGACGACTCACTGTATCAAACATTTGAGTTTGCCATTACCCAGCTGAAAACAACTAGATGCAATTATACATTTTAGTTAAGCCACTGTATTCTAATTTGATGCAAATTTAATTTTTACATTCCCGCAGTACTTCAAGATTTTCTGTGTGAAAATGTTTTCAAATTGCTCAGCATGCCTTGTATGCAGAGAAATTCTTTAAATTAAATTATTTAATTCAAGCAAATATTTACATGTCTTAAAGGACTTTATATATTAGCTTAGATACTTTAATTCTTCTTTATTTATAAAGAAGACCTATTTTTAAAAAAATGTATTACTTTAATTGAAGGGTTTAAAAAAAAAATCTATAAAATATTGGCCTAGATGAATTCTCCAAGTTTTATTAGAGAAACCAAGGAGATTTCAAAACTATTTGTTGTGAATTCCAGTATTTCAACAGAAGCAGTTTATGAAACAAATCTTCAGCAAAGTCTTTATCTTATTAATCACTAAATTACAACCAGTATTAATAAAGTTTAGAATAATTTCACACTGCTCATTCTTCATTGATCAGGTGCTATAGTAGTTCTATTTTCAGAACAGATGGAACATAATAAAACCTAATAATTAATTCTAAAGGTCTAAAAACAAATGAAAACTTTTTAAAAAAATTATTGATATTTCTGAATTTCCTTTTTAATCTTAAGGAAATCTGATTTTCAGAGGCTGCAGTACTTTTCTTGAGATTCCTTAGAAAATTTTCAGTAGGGTATTCTAAAAAAGGGGCAACAAGAACCTCTAGTGTTCTTTGTAAAAGCTGACTTCATACTGACAAATTTGTAGGAAATGGTACTGTATCTACTGTGTTCTACAAAATGCCCAGCCTGCCTTCAGTGCACTACAAATACAGAGTCCAATACATTCCCCAGAATGGAGTATCCCACCCACACATGGAAAAAAATAATCAGAACTGTAGCTTTACAATCGTATTTCATACAAAAGTTAAAAATCATTAAGGCCTTTCAAAGCTCAACCCAGCTGACTACGGGGGTTAAGCTGAGTTTGTACATAAAGAACTTAAAATAAGAATTTGTGAACAAAAACTGTAATAATTTTAAATTCATTTTTTTAAATTGCACATACCTTGAAAGGCTATCACTCTGAGGTGGAGAGGGGAAAAAGACAAAAAGAGTAGATCAAGTCAATAATTTAATTAAATAAAATATATAACAATCTGTGAACAAATATAGCCAGTTATGTGAAATGCACACACTATGCAACAGTATGTATTATCTGAACATTGTCAAGCTTCAATTTTGTTATCTCTGGAACAGGAAAGAAATACGTGCTAGAATGTGCTTGCCAAAATATGATTTACAAGGACATTAACATTACACTCTAAAAGTTTGGACTGTCCTAAATATTGGATTCATTTCAGCAGTCGGTGCATTCCGTGATTTGCTTGCCTGTTACCAAAGCCATCAGAACTGTTCCCTGAATTCCCTAGTCCTTCTTCCTCTTCTCTAACATTAGCAATAATGTTTTGAAGGGTCAACGTAATAATGACTTCAGCTTAAAATAATAATATAAAATAAGCTACAAGATCATAGTTTCAACATAGCTTGATGGGAAACAAGCTACTATACCGACAACATAAGGAAATACTTATTAGACTTAATTTAAATGACGTATTTTCATTTTTTATATTACTTTCATTCATTCATTCATTTCAGGTGAATCCACAGGCACAAAGTTTACTCAATGTACTTGACAAGCAAAATTTAATTAGAAGTGATGACTTAAGAGTGAGGGAGTGCCCTCTAAGCATTACATCAGTTATAGAAACCTTTTTACCCTCTGGGTGGTCAATACAGATTCATCATTTATTCCAATTATAATAACAATCTCGAGCGAAGACATTTCAGTCAAGAAACTCTACTAATGTATCACCACCCGGACATCCTCCAGCGTTATTCACCTAGCAGTGGCTGAAGCCTTCCCCACAGGTGGGTTTTTTGGGGGGTGGGGTGGTTTGTTTGGTTTCCTTTTTTAGAAGGAAACTGTATTTTTTCAACTTGCATAGAGGAAAATAGCCACATTCTCCACAATACACTCAATTTCCCCTTTGACACCTTGAAGTGCATTTACTACACATAGGACATCAAAATGTATGTGCTGTAGCCTAACCACTCCTAATAAAACATTGTTATTTTCTGTTAAGAGCACACATAATGCTGAGAACTTAAGAGATTTTGTAGAAAATACCACAGTTAGGTGGCACACACCTATAAATGGATAGTTTTTAAGTTACTGGCCACAATAAGATTAACTTCCACCTAAGTATGAGTCTTATCTTGCATTATTGTACATTTAAGTAGAATCAGTGTGAGATTACAGAATTCCACCATGTAATCAATGACCTACAAAAATCCCTTTTCCACTGCTTCCTTCTCACCTCAACAAAACAGAGAAAGCTTTGTCCGTAAAGACTTTAGGTTTTCTCTTTTCACCCTGAAGGAATGTTGTATACAGAAAAATGCTAAGCTGGTCCTTTTAACCTTTACCTACAATGTAGGACAGCCACGACAAGGAAGTAAACCATTCCTACATTATTTCTTAACAAATACGCTTTCTAAAGGCTGTTTTGCTTCGCTTCTGGTGGACTCCCCATGGTGCCACGGGAATGTGAGAACCTCCCAGATCTCCATTCCCCCAGTGTACTATACCTTCCCAAACGGAAAGGCAAGTTATTAAGTCACACACAGACCATCTTAGAAACAAAATTTTCCAGCTACACAGGGGGACAACAAATGAACGGGTGAGGTAAGAGAGCACTAATTACTAGAGGCAGGAAAACACAGACGCAGCCCATTCCCGTTCTCCTGGCTGAGGCTGGGAAGCTGAGAAGCCAGTCAAGAACTCCGTAATCTTCAGAAAACCGTGTATCAGCGGTTTCCATTCCCTGAAAGCTGTGAAGCCCTGCTCCTGCCGCCCAAGCACCATCCAGCCTCCACACCTCACCGAAAGGGCAGCACATTTCTCAAGCACATGCCTGCTCTTGTTCCCCTCGCTTTTCACAAAACACGTTTGGGTTTTTTTTAGCACAGTCTTAACTGTTTTCTTTATTTTCCCCTTCGATTTCTGTCAGTTCAGCTCAGTCACAACTTTTTTGACATTTGACCATAAAGGTCTAAGTCTACAAACTTTGCATAAAGCTTGCGAAGAAATGATGCCAACACAGATAAACCCGTGCATCCAAATCACGAGATGGATGTTCTTCATACAGTCTCAGACTGAGCAGCCACAGTTACATTGGCAGCACACAAGCAGTAACGAAAAATTAAAACATACGTATCTTTATCTACACAACCTGAAATAACATTTACTTCTAACCCTATGCCATCAGCCTATACAGATCATAAGGGTGCCCCAAAAGAAACTGTATTTGTAAATGAATATTAAGCTTCTGGACAGGCACATTACATTTTAGTGAGGTTAGGATAATTACTGGTAATGGAAATAAAATATCAAAGTCAGGTGGAATTTTCTGTACTGTTATAAATGAGTGTTTCTGTAAAACTGCCATAGCAGTGAAACTGAGAAACAAAATTTGAGCACAGCATTTAACCAACACTATAAATGCCAGTTTCTCAAGTTTATTCACACAGAATTAGAAGACCTAATGATATTTATTATCCTAATATTGCTAGCTTCCACCTTTCAGAAGTCACATATCTGAACTCTGGCAAAATAAAATTTCAGTCTATTTTATTATAACCTAATCACACTTGTAGTACCTATTCAAATTCTTTTTTTTAAAAATACGTCATACTGAAAAACAGACTTCACGGAAACACTTTTTTACTTAGAATCCTTCAGTTGCCAAAGTGATCTTCCAACTTCCTTATTTCTGAACTGCTATCCTACAACTTAGTTCTAAGACTATCCTTCTAGCAGGAACACCAATTTCCTTTAAGTAACATGGCATTTTTTGTGCAAACTGAAGAAATTCTCAGCTCTTAACATTAAAAAGCCTAAAAAAAATTTCATTAGAACAACCTCCAACTGTCAAAGTGCTTAGCAAAGTCTGACTTTTCTTTAATAGCCCTCCTTTATGGACAAATGATGAACTAAGAAGTCAAAAGACAGTTCTGAAGAACTAAGGAACAAGAAAGCACAAACTGAAATCTTACAAGACAGTTCCTTCAAAGACCTCTGAGATGAATAAGATAATTTCCCTGGTTCCTTAAAGATCTCAGGCTAGAAATTATTTTCTCTAAGGTCCTTTAATTTCCTTTGCAGCATGCACCCATGTGCAAGGCTTGTTCTTGACCTCTTCTCTTTAGTTTAAATTCTTGAGTTACTGCCAAAGCCCTTGGAAGTTTATAGTTACCATCTTCTACCTCTGGCTTGTAGCTTCACCAAGCAAAAAAAACAACAGCAGCACCACATAAGGGAATAACAGAGAATTTCAGTATTTCCAAAGTTTCTGTCTTCTGAACAGCAGTACATCAAATAATCAGCACAACTGAAAAAGCATAAATATTTTCTGAATGTCTTCCATTATAATTCTAGTTTATTCATATCTCTTTCCTTTTCTCTTCCTAGAACTGGAAAGGATTTATACGCAAATAATGATGAATTTCTACAATAAAGCATGCAAGATTTGTGTCATAGTGAAAGTAGATTTAGCAACTGCAAAAAGGAAAGTGCAATTTCTTTAGGCATTTAAAAAATAAAAAAAATCCACTTTTTGCCATGGATTTGGGAACAAATTGCCTATTAGAATGTTCAATATCTATTCCATTGTTATTTTTGTAAGGTGGCAAAATACTGCATTGTCAAAAGTAATATATGTAGTTCTCAGTTTATCATTGATAAATGCTAAACGGTTGTTTATCAAAGAGAGGAAGTTACTTGAAATCTACATAATGTTTTAAATCTTTGATAAACCATTTGTATGCAAAAGAAAAAAACAACTTAATATGAAAACAATTAAATTATTATATAAAAATTTTAAGATATCTCACAGGATTATAATAATTACAAGGCTAGGACATTTTCTGCAATTTTGATACTATACTGGAAATTCCATAGTAGGTTTGAAAGCATTTGAGAAGAAAACTTAAAGACACATGAAATACTTATTTTGATACTCAACTCACTTTCACTCTGTTTTTGTATTTTCTGCAGCTGATATGACAAAAGAGCTTATATCAACAAAGCAAAATCAATTTATGTGGCTAGATGACAGTGAACTCGGTTCACACATTCAATTCATTTCAGAGCTCTCCATGAACTCAAATCTAATATTATATTGATTTATAATGAAACCAAACTACAGAAGTCTTTTGTAGGAAGTATACAAGCTAGGAGAATGTTTTGACTCCTAAGTCAAGCCATGAATAGGCAGCCAATTCCACACTTCTCCATCATCCCACCCCAACACATCCACCCTTTTAATCATGGATAATTAATAATTTTGGGCCTGATTTACCACTATTTCACTGTAGTTAGATATGAGTCTAATTCTATCAGAAGCACCACATGCACATTCTACCAAAATGAATTTCAACAGAACAGAATATGGAGTAATTACAGATCTAAGGATAACAATATGCACTAGCAGGAGGAAAGGCATCAGGATTATGCATTTATGTTAACATGACATGGAAATAAAAAATACAGCAAACCAACATCGCACAGAAATGAATCTCTTAACTAAAATATTTAAGGAATGCATAACAAGCTTTTACAAAAAGGAGAGAAACATCACTTGAGTTTTATTCCTCAGTAATGAACCTGATTCTGTAGTGTGTTGCTCCAGGGTTTAGGTCAAAAGAAATACATTCTGCTATACCATTTTATAGTACAGCTTAAGTCACCACTTCCCTTTTAACCCCTCTTCATCCCATGTCATGCACCATTCAGTTTATAAGGACTTTTTCCATCAAATCAAGCCTATAATAGTGTTTTCTACTGACTTTTTACGTAGACTAATAATACTGAATTAGGACGTTCAGAAATCCATTTTCTTCAACGGAGAAATTGGGTACATTGTGCTCTTCAACTTTCTATGCTTCATTATATTAACTTCTCATATTATTTGTTAATTACATTATTGACAGCACTGAGTTTAATTTTAAAAGGTTTTAATTAGTGTGCATAAGTCACTGGACATCATTTATCTTAAAATAAAAAAGGAGATGGAACCAAGATTTTTGCAAGGTAGAAACTGAAAGCTCCCTCCAGTAACTTGCTGCAACATATCCCTGACCTATGTGTCAGAAATTTCACCCACATTTTCTGGATCCTAATTCTACATAATCAGAATGGAAGAGAAAAACAACAGTTTTAGCCATTGTTAATATATTAAAAAATGTTATTAAAGTCTGCAAAGGAAATGGCACTGAACCATAGACAAATTATGAATCAGAAAGCACTCGTAAGAACTCTACCATAAGTACTCTTTTAATTGAATCCAACTGCAACAAAAATTTTATGATCAAAATGTATCTGTTACAAAGTTAATAAATTAATAATCTTTTTTAAATTACCTGAGTTTCTTTCTTATTTGTTCCTTCTTCTGAATCGGACTGGTGTTCCTGTTCATTTTCATCACTCTGGTAAAAGAGGTGGGAGAGGAAAAATAATTAAACTGTTGAAAGCCTACTGAGATTTTAAGGCATTCTAGACTTTTAATATGAAAATGTAAGAGCAGTAGAATTCTACCTAACTAAAATGTATAGAGAATATATGGGATATATGATGAAAATTCTCAAATACATGTTTTCAGTACCAGAAGGAGAGGAAATAGAACTTTGCATTTGGCACATGAAAATCTTGCCTTTACAAAATTACATACTGATCCCATGACAAAGAAAAGGGAAAGGGAATCAGCTGAAACATGAACTGTAACCCTTCTAATCTGACAGCAGTTCTTTCAGTTGTAAGTACGTGGCTACTTGTAATGTGTCAGATAATGAGTCTCATTCTTACAGCTTTGGTACGCATGCAATAGAAGAGAATTGTTCAATGATTATTTTTTCCTTAGATTATGATTAATTCCTATTAAGTTATGGTTATTATAGTATTATAGAATTCTTTTTAGCATTATCGACATAACTTAGACTTGATTTTGATTTTGCTCCTGAAAGCTTCAAAACAGAGAAACAGAGAATACATAACTTGAACAAGAATCAGTTTTTCCAGAACAATAGTTATACACTGTATTACTCTAAACTATTCTCTGTTTTAAGAATACACTATACACGTTCCATATTGCTACAAGCTAAGGCTATAAATCAGCAGTAGCAGTCATTTACTTACATCTTGAGTCCAAAAAGAAACTCCTGTAGATCGTCGTTTCTCTCTTGGTCGCCGCCTTTCCCTTATAGACTTAGGCTGTGACTTATCTTCTTCCTTTTCTTCCTCTTTTTTGCCCCCTTCTGTTAATAACAACTTTCTTGTTCATTTAAGTATGAATCTAATTTTATGAAAGTTTTCTGAAATACTTCTCAGTCTTTAAAATGCTTACAAATAATGTTTTTACCTGAAATAAATTTGCTAAAGAGCTTTTTACCACATACAGGGTTTGCTGCAATATACATTCCTCAGAACATAGCTCTAAAATACTGTAAATACTGTTCCAATTGGTGAACAGCAACAGCAAAATAGTAATTCCATCTCATCACCTAAACAAAATGTTTCAATATAACAGTAACACACTACAAATTGGACTTAAAATTCAATTTTCAAAACTGTCACATAATAACGCAAACAACATCTGTGTCAGTAGATGTATAAAAGTACAAAATAAGAGAAGGTAAATTCTTCACCATTCTTCATCAAACAAGTTTTTTTTGCTTACACCAAGAATTCTGTATTAAAAAAAAACAACTTTTAAAAGTCTGTTAAGTCCTCCTTAGAGTCCCCCTTTTCATCACAGTCCTCTCCATCTTCCCTCTAAGGGAGAATAAAATGGGACCTCCTAGATTAGATTAATACTATATTACAGGTTTCCTTTTCCTTTAAAAGAAATGCAATTGCAGTTCAAACCCCACATATCATCACTGGATTGTGTTTGTTCCCCTATTATGTTTACAAGTAATTTGTAAAAAAAAAACCAAAACAAAACCAAAAACAAACAAACCTGCCCAAACCTATTATCATGCAGTCTATTCAGTCTGCTATTCTTTTATTAAAGACAGAAACCATAGATTTGAGTTCAGATTGAAGCATCACTACTAACTTAACTTTACCATCACTGGTCTTCAGAGCTAAATAAACTTTTAGTGTGAAGCAAGAATTAAACAGAAAAGAAGGAAATCTAAATATTCATGGTGAACATGGTGAACTTTCCTGATTAAATAAATTATGATTTTACCTCTGGGCTTTCAGACAGTAATGTATTTCTCCTCCTAAAGTCATAATTTGAAAAAAACTGACTGTTCTCCACAGAACAGTCTAAAAAGAGTTTCCTACAGCAAGCATGCATTACTGAAGAATCTTAATCCAAATTTCAGTTCATGTTAGGACAGAGGGGAAAAAATCAGAAAGCATATCCCTGAAGCTTAGCCCCAGTAACTTCCTCAGAAAATACCAGTCTAGGGAACATGGCAATACTGCTATATACTTCATGGAGATTTGATCAATGAATGATTTAATCCTATCCTCTGTATAACAACATTATCAATTTCGATCAGTAATCCTACACTGAATCAATAACTTGAATTAAAGTATCTCCCCCAAGTCAACAGTGGAATGCCTCCAAAAGAGAACAGGAGATCACACTGTGTGTCAACAGCCTCCTCCTTTGACAGGCAACTAATCAGGCACAGTATTTCTGAGAATTGTAGCAGATGATTCACGTCTGAAATGAGGGCAAAAACTCTGTGACATCAGAGAAAAGCTTTTTTCTAACCTCTGAATCACACATCTGATCCTCAGCTTAAGATTAGATAAACCAGTTAAGTATCTAGAAGTATGGTTACATTAAATATTCTGAACTAACAGCATGCTACCACTAGACGTATCCCGTTCCCTCCTTTGTTTTGAGCTGCTCATGAAACCATGAGAGGTCCTTAAAGCATTAAAGCATCATTCCACTCCTTCAATGTGGAAGGACTGAAACAAAATCCCAGTTATGTAGCAATTATTTAATCAAGTAAAATTCCTCCTCAATACCTGCAAGTAATTAAACTCTGAAATTATTATAAACTCTGGTATTTTATTATAGTTGCTGTGTTAAAGCAGAAATGAAAGCATTATGTGCATACTGATGGCAATATATTTGACGCTTCTATGACCCACCAATGGAAAACCCAGATTCACATACTAAACAGCTGCAGAACACCACCAAGTACAGAAAATCTTTTCTTCTCTATACGCAAGTTTTGGAATTTCTTACAGAAGATGCAGTCAGATACATCCCCACTGGTCTTACATATCGCACCCCATTTTGAACTACCTTTAGAAACATAAGCTGCCCTTTGTCAACTAAAACAAACAAAAAAAACCCTTCACAAACAGTACTCCTACCTCTCTCACTTTCCTTTGTTCCACTCCGAGAATACGCAGAAGTTATACCTATAAGGCTGTTTGGTCTGTTTAGTTGACTTGAAGTTGAAAGAGAGCTAGTGGAGGTGGAGAGCGAAGAGGTGGATGATGAAGAAGTTGAAGTTGAAGTTGGTCTATAGCGATGATATGGCTATTCAGCAGAAAAATGTCAAAATTAATTTACAAAGATTAAACAAATATAAACCACAGGATATTAAAAAAATTAAATATATAAATAATTCTTATAGTAGCACCAAAATTATAATATTATAGTTGGGTTAAGATTTATATAACTTCTCTACCTAAAGAGACCCATCATGAAAATACCTCTTCAACAGTTCGGGAATATCTTTGTCTATAATCATCATCTTTAGTTTCAGATTCTTTCTTTTCTTCTTGTTTTTCTTTGTCTTGCTTTTCTTTCTCTTCTTTTTCTTTTTCTTCATTTTCCTGTTCTCTGGTTCGCGTGGGACGACTTCTTCCTATAGTTTTTTCAGCTTCTTGAAGATCTGTCAGTGTTACACCCTGTGAAAACAGCCATCAGCAAACAATGTTTCAATATATCACTCGTATTAATGTAGATGATCACATTATATAAATACATATCTTAAATAGAAAATTCAGCTTAAGAAAATTAATTCTATCTATTAAGAAATAAATTTTACCTATATATTCTACCTATAAGCTTTTCTCTCTAATCCTGGAACCAAACATCCCTCTCTGATTATTGGCAAGCATTTGTTCTAATGTGATCTACCACACATTCTCCAGCAACACAATTTTTAGTTGAACTAGTACATACAGATCACGTGGAAAATCATGTAGAAATCATTTAAGAACCCATTAGATCCTTCCAATATCAACATAAGCATACTAAATATTTTTGGAAGAACCCTAAAAATACAATACTTATCAAATTTTCAGAAATGTTGATTTTTTATAAATTCACTTGCTGCAACTGGATTTTTAGGTCAACAACATAAAAAAAAATTGCATTGACAGCACCACAGAAAGTTGCAACTCATTCCTTATTTCCTTGTTATTCTGAGGCTAAAAACAAGTTTTGAAATAAGCCCAAAAAGCAAACAATTTTTCAAGACAACTTTTCTCTACTGCACTTTTCAGTTGGTGTATATTACTGAGATACTTCTCAAAACACTTCTGTGACCTATTCTTCAAAGCCAACTTTGCAGCTTATCAGTTATTTAATTGCTTTTTGTGTTGATAAAGTTTTAGTACAGTAATTCCTTGTGGTTTCTCCACTGTAAAGATTCAACAATAGTTGGCTTGTGGTTTGACCATCTCTCAGGGCTCTGTATTAGGATCAAGAGGTAAAAAAGAACTCCAGTAAGATAAACCTGTATCAAGCAGTAAGGATCTCTCAATAGGAAAGGTAACCAGAAATATTTGAGGGGTTTAAAACTGCATTTGAAAGTAACATCAGTAAACAATGTAGATACAGACTTGGCCTTAAAGTAGATAAGGACGATGGCTAGAGTATTTCTTTGTGCTGTTTTATCCAGGGACTATTTGCTGATTATTTTCAGGTTGTCAGCTGACACAAGAAGAGATGGGTAGACAGACACACTCCAGAGGACAGTGGCTGGTAATTGCTCCACTGCCCAAAGAGCACTTAAGTACTATATAGAGATAATCTATTTTGCTACTGTCACATCCTTTCCTACGTCAGGATTGCACTGGTTGCGATTCAGTATGAGGTAGTTCTGATAGAAATTGGGAAGAAGCACCGAATATATCAGTACGTAAACTAAGAGAGAGAAACGCTGAAAGGAGACATGCAGTTAGATTCTAGATTATTAGCAAGTAACAAAAAACTCTTCCGTGGTACTCTTCCATGTCCACAGAAACCAGGTTGAATGTATTTTTTTCTATGCCATGGATCTTATTAGCTATCGATATGTTGGTCATCTCAATCACATTATCTTCAATAGTCCATGCACAGAAAAAAGACTTAGAAATGAAAGTAAATACAGTATGCTATGCCTATTTCTCAAGTATTAAGTCTTCAACCAGACGCATATAGCTGTTAGTTCTTAGATTTAAACATCTACATAACATCAGATACAATTACTTGAGTAAGCCATTTTACCATAATGCAATCAAAAACTTCCTTTCAGTGGAGGAGTCTGTGCTTTCAAAATTGTATTAAGTCACTCTTCAGTGATTAGAAAAAGCAACTTTCAGTACGCAATGAAGGGTCCTAAAGCTTTCAGGGAAGAAAGGAAAAAAAAAAGAGGCTTTATTTCATCTGGTACAAATTGGTTTATACCAGGAAGACCCATCAGTTTATTTGGAGCCTTACTGGGAAATTAAAACTTCCCTGTACTGAGGGAGCTACATGGCTATGTTTCCATAAATGTAGAAGCTATAATAAAACTATACCTGCGTAGATCTTCTAGACTGTCTTGCTTGCCTGGATCTAGCTTTTCTTTGGGACTCTGACTCTTCATCCCGTACTGGAGTGAGGTATGATCTAAAGAGTTAATTACAAACAAAATTGGCAAACAATAATTTTTGTACAAATGCATTAAATGGTCAGGAAAAAACCCCACAACACGGTATGACTGAAAACCAAAGCAGTTAGAAGAAAATCTTTAACTATATAAAACGGATTACATTTTAGACATTTCATCCACTTCATAATGATCTATTCATCAACATAGCAGGCTTACAACTCCATTAAAATACACAGTGTTTTGCTACTTAATTTAGATTTGTTTTTACCATTTTCACTAAATATAATTTAAGCTTTTTCACTACTCTACTAACATAGGGGTAGAAGACCTCAGAGATTTAGCCAGTTACACATTCATACATAAAATATATGTGTGTGTATTAACTTTTAAAATAACTTGTAGCCTTTTAGAAAAAGCTAAATGTACTGCTAATGCAGAAAACCTAATTATACCATCTATTGTATCAGTGATTAAAAATCCTTGAGGTGGTGGTTACCATATTTTCACATGAATCATTCATACTTTGAGTAATCCAACTCCCTTTGAAAAAAATGTGCTTAAAAACAAATCCTCATGAAACCCACAAAAATCCCGCAGAGTAAGCCAGGTAATTGTAATCAAAGCCAAAAGGCTACTAGCATAGACATATAAGGTCTGGACTCTTTAAGAAATTCTCCAACCCAGGCAACTGGGGTAAAAAAAAATTATACAGAGATACGTATACATGCATAAATATATATATATTTGTAAAACCATCATTAAAGAACTTAAAAGTTTTTAATGCATTTGTTGTTTTTCTATTACAGAATATTCTGGGAATGCTATTATAATTTCACATTTTAAAAAAAGCCTTAGATTAGCTAAAAATTAGAAAAATCTGAAAAAGCAAAATCAAAAGGCTGCTAAAAGGTTGCTTAAAACACAAAACCTCTCTGAGCTTCTTTAGATCATAAAATTAGCTACATTAAAAATAGTAGAGTCAGATTCTGTAATATTTTATGATTGCCTATATTTTTTACATTTCATTATTTAAAAATAATTGGATAATGATTATGTTTGAGAAGCCATCACCTATTAACACTTAATCATTTATCTATGGAAAGAGCAGTTCTCTGGTCACCTAATTATGCATTTGTCAGCCTTAGCACATATTAAAAACAGTTCTAAAACAATTCTAAGCTTTTAAAATAGATTTCGATTACACAGACCTATGGATTACTACCCATGCTCTATCTCTACTGAACAAATTACCTCCAAAACACAGGAAAATATTTCTAAATAGCTGCTATATTTACAAATGTAGAAACATCCCCTATCTTATGACACATCTTGAAAAAAACCCACTACATTAATTTGATTTCCCTATCCTGTTCTCTTGCAAACAGCATTTTTTATAGATTTTCCATTTTCCTAGAGCCCTAGGCCCTATCTGTATTAGGAAAAGGGTGCCTGTTAGCTGCGTTAGCTAACATGACCTGAAATACTAGCTACCTAGGAGGCTTTGATTGCAGAGCAGGTATAATCTTTAGGGCTTGAAAATTGCTACAAATTACTCCATATAACTTGCTCTTTAGTAACTGGTGTACATACTCCTACCCTCCAATAAATCTGAAATACTTCAAACCTCACTGAGGGAAAATGAAAACTCTCAACTTGCCAGGTGCACGCTACAGCTACTGTTAGAGTGGGAAGTGCCCTTCCTTAACATCCCTGGTGTATGCCACACAGGTTACCTATGCAGAATTATTCATGATACAAAGATCTAAAGATTTAAGTTTGTCATTCTCTTCCCTGTTTCTCTAAACCAATCCTAAAAATCAGATAAGGAATATAGCTTCTTCAGCCATTCCAAAAGGATGCACCATTACATGCTTCTTTACTAAAAGTAGTTTATGTTTACTTTTAAAATACTATTTCAAACATACTTTTTAAATACACACTTTCAGTCTATAAATATGGATTAACCAACTTCATTTCTTAAGAAAATATTTAGCATATGTTTCATATACAGACAGGTTTTTCATGTGCATATAAACGTACACAGATACACACACATGCACATATATATATGTATCTGTATACATACAGATAGATATGCATGTGCCGATATTTAGAGCACCACCTTCTCACATGCATGCAGTAATTATTCCAGTTTTGCTGATTTCTAAGACTTAACGGATATTTTAATATGCTATCAAGAATGCATCTGCAACAGTGTATTACACAATCAGCCCAGAGTCAGATAAAAGCAAGGAATTTCAGGCCAATTGAAGGTATCTAAAATGTTACGTAGTATATGCGCATTAGTATACACACACTAGTGAGAGCAAATGAGACAGCAAAAGCCTTAATTCTAAATTTCCTTGCTTTTCTAGCTTATATGAGACTGAAATAGCATTTGCATTTTAAAACTGGAACTACTTTTGAACAAAAGATGCATTTTGTTGGTTTTGCTCTTGCTTTGTTGGGTTCAGTCAAATTTTACTATGGAAAACCTAGGTTCCGACTATGGTTGTTACCGAAATGGGCTGTAAGCACTTGTGGGCACCTCCTGAATCACGGTGGGGAAGAAGAAAAATAATCCCCATTTCATAGAAGTTATTTCATCTCGGTTTTGGGTACAAAAGGAGGAAAACAGACTATCCTAAATAGGCCTAAAGCTACAAGGATGCCTTAAGTGAACCAGAAGAATCCAGGTTTCTTCTGTAAAAACGAACAGCTTCATTACCTCTGTGAACATACAGAGATACACACATCTGCACTGAATCAGCAGTCACATTTCAAAACTACTACAGGAGCAACACAGAAATCTAAACTTGCATTTCAGCACAAGGGTTAAAGGATAAACATTTATAAATATCCAGAAGAAGAAGAACCCAGGGAAAGCTAACAGGAATTAACAACCTTATGAAATCTTATTTTTGCTTCCATAAATAGCAGGTAACAACTCTTTATGGAAACATAAATATGCACCGATCTTAACTCATCCTCCATGTAACTATAACAGAAAAAACACCGTATTCTTAAAATGAGATTTACATCAGATTCTTACTCATTCTTCATACTGAATAGCTCTTAAACCATTGCATTTACAACTGTACATTACGTTTCAAATAGAAGAGACCCTAAATGATGCAATGAAATAAACAGAATGTGTTGGGTTCAATACTCTTTTCTCAGTACTGCCAGGCATACAAAATGACTGAAAAAATGCTACGTTATAACTTACTAGCATACTGCCAGTGGCACAGTAGCTCAATCAGCAGCAATGCACTTGTAGTAAGTAATTAATTATTGATTTTCTTATTTTTAATTCAGCGTTTTTGCAGTTTCATTATGGGTATTTTTAAGAGGACTCATTTAATCTATTAACAGAAACACAAATATGAAAATACTGCATACCAAATGAGAACCCAAGGCCAGTCAAAAATATACACTATCAAAGTTTAAATCTCATGAATGGTCTCTACCAGTACTAAGCTCCTACATAAACTGAGGCATGTTGCTAGTTGTTTCAATACACAGGAAGCAAACAACACTGCTTTACATATGTACTATCCAAATTTGTGGTAACCAACACATTCCTTTAAATAAGAAAAAAATATAACTTTTGTATAAGAGCAACATTACTCTTAGGACCTTTACACACCTCCGTCTCTCCCTGACCTCTGAGGTTGAGGACACAGTGCCAGAAGTAGCTGTAGTCATGGCTGTGGTAGTGGCTGTAGCATTTACAACAGATGGTGCAACAGGAACGGTCACTGCTGTAGGAACACTGTCCTTTTCTTTCTCAGTACTATCCTCAGCCCACAAACGATTTGAGGTACTACAGCATAACAAGCAGCAACACAAAAAAAGAGAAAAGGAAACAGCTAAACAATGAAAGCACTTTACTAAACAACTAATAACATGTAAATTGAGGGATGGATTTTTTTTAAAAGCAAACTGAGAAATGTCTCTACTATGAAAGCTCAACTTGAGCTATTAAATTGAATAAATTAAGAATTGAGCAGTTCACAATAATTGAACTTTCATTCTTCACACCCTTCTAACGTTGGATTTATTCTTTTATACCAACATGGCTGTCACTTTACAGTAGAAAGCCATTCACAATTTTCGAGCCAAATTGTATAAAATTAAAACAAATTTAACAGGAAAGTGAAAAAATCCAGAGCCCCAGGAACTACTAAACAAGAACGCATGCACATACATAAGCACACAGTAGACCTGACAAAAAAAAAAAAAGGAAAAAAAGAACTGTGCTGGTGCCATTACCTGCTTTGTACACCTGCTGAAGTAGAACCCGTTGTACTCTTTGTAGTAGTGTTTGTGCTGGCAGGCAGTGTTTTCTGAAGACCAGCGGAAGAGGTAACTGTTGATGCAGTACTTGGAACATTAGAACTAATCAAATCATCTTGTCTTCTACCAAAGGAGCCACTGAAGGAGAGACGTGTACAATGGATGCATTCGTATTACTTATCTTTGCTCATTAAAACATCACAAAGCTGTGAATGATCCATTAAATTTCTGCCCATGTATTCTGTGTCTCAGTTGAGTCTCAGAAACTTCTGGGGTAAACCAAGCATTTTCAAAAGCCATTTTTTTCACTATTTCCTTGACTAGGACTTCTAATTTATGGCTGCAGAAGGCAGCAGAAGTGTCCCTTAGTCCTGACCATTTCTCCACAGGAAGAGGAGGTTTATGTATGATTGTCTTGATCGCATCTACTGAAGTATTCATATAGGGCCCTCAATGTCCCATTTTTAAACTGCTGTTTCACCCACACTGAATACATCAGAAAATGCACAATTGTACTCCACATCTTGTCAGAAAAGAAAATGTCATTAATATTACTCCTCTTATCAACCAATTAAACGTACTGCCTTTTTTTTCTTTAAACTTTAATCATTCCCAGAAAGATTAACCTCCCACTCATGCTTTTCCCTTGCTCTTCAAGTTGTAAAGAAGATCCAGTGGTTTCCACATTTTTATTCATTGGTTCTGGCTGAACAAATTTTGCATTACCAAGTCAGGATGCTTGCCCATGACTAAACCTCAGAATCCACAGTTAGAACAGAGCATCATATTACTAACTGCAAAAGATTCCAGGAAAGATGCTTCTTTGTCATTCTGCAATTGATCTTTTTTTGTATTACTATCAATTTTAAAATTACGAAGAAAAAATAATTGTACAAGAACAACTAAGGAAATACACCATTAAAGCACCACATGCAATTTAAAAGTGATGAGTACATTTTGTTTGAAGACTGGAGCGTAAATATTGATAAAAGCTAGCATGCAAAGATTGTTGTCATGTATAAACTGTTGATATTCTCCATCTAGAACAGGAAACCTGTGCCACATCTTTCCTAAACCTGAAGTTAGGAAAATTGAGTTTTCTTTTTAAGGCAGGAGGTTAACAAAGACACAAGATGTATTATGCTGTATGAAACAGCCTGACTACATGCCACTGACAACATCAATGTCAAGACAAAAAAAAAAAAAAGTTAGGTACCCATCACCACGGACATCATCAGCACATATCAATATGCAGCTTACTACCTGAATGACTATTGTTCTATTCATTTTAGATATTTACTGCTCCACTAATTACAGTGAAGAACTTTACTCACATAGCTACATTGAAACTACACAATGGAGTAAAATTAATCACGTATATATTTGCAGGATAGGATTCCTTCAGAGAAAATCCTGCAAGATCGGAACCATGCACACCTGAAAATTATTTTCATATTAATCATCATTTACTCTGCATTCAAGTTAGTTTTACATATGCATTCTATGATGCTGATACTCAAGGTAGGTGTGGCTATAATCTACCATTATGGAGAGCAGCCCAAGACCTTTCATACTGTCAAAACCAAAACTCAACAGAGACAGTATTTTTCCCGTTTTCTTTTCAGATACGAAGCAGAGTTACTTCTATGCCAACATTTAAAATTGTTATCTTTGGCTACTGAACTAATCTGGAAAGAGTCAAACAAACCTCAATCTGAAATAAGCAACAGGAAAAAGGAAGCATATAATTTTAATTATATAGCAGTTGCTGAACACTCTAAGCTAGTAAAAATGGTGTAGCTTTAAAATCAGCACAAGCATTGCATCAGCGTAAGTACATACTTTGCAATTATAATGAACAACATTTCAACATGTCACCATTCAATTTTAAACGGTCCTTACAAAGTGATTCAATACTTCATTTGTTTCTTTTAATTTGTAAGCTTATTTTGACAAAAAAAAGATCAGAGAAAATCCCACACCTTCTTTGATAACTTGTGTTTAATGATGTAGGACCTTCATTCAAACTGTTTTTCTTGACATCTTCCTCCCATTTTCTCCTGGTGTAGGAACTGCCACCACGTATTGAGCTAGCAGACGAGTCCCTGTAAAAAAGATTTTATTTTAACAAACTCCTATTAAAGGCGGCTGTTCTTGATGTGAGCTGAAAAGGAGTTTCAAATTAAAGATTAAAACCCTGGATAACATACTTAAAATAAACATAACCACGCAGAACAGGAATAAGATGACCTTTATGGACAATCATTTTCAAGCTCCTGTGGAAAAATACTACATTCATACTAACACTGTTGGAAATATAATAGAAAAGTAGCATCAAAAGAAAAACTGCTAAAGAGGATGTAATCAACATGAAATCAATCATCAGCTTTTATCTGTGACCATTGCCGGCTTTGTTTTTCTCAAAAAAAGGAACAAGAGGCTTTTCTGTTTGCTCCTGAGACTATCCAATGCAATAAAGGGAAAAGTAGTCCAGTTTTTTTGAAACTGATTTCATGGTTTTTTTCATTCTTGGATGTTATAAGAAGTTGTTCAAAAGCTGACTAGCCTTTAGAACTCATGGTATTGTAGACTAGTGTAAACAGGCCTGCAGTAGCCATTCCTGAGTGGCCTGTCATGTATCACTAGCTGACATTACTTTAGTCACAAGAAATTTCCAGCCTGTTGTTGCAGTTTATGGCAGCAAGAAATAACCTTGCAAAAATCTACTTAGAAAAACTACCCTGAAAACTGATACTGAGACACAAAAAACTGAATTTCTAATAAAAATGTCAGCTCAAGATTTGAAGTTAAGTTCAGATAGAAGGAAGAAAAAAACTGTTTTTCACAAAAATTATACATAAAAGGCAACCAGGTGTGTGAGGGAAAATAAAATTTTGTAAAGATGTATTTTATGTTCAGATACCTCTTTTTGCACAAAAATTTATGCTAGCACTCCTGCGGTCGGAAACAACTTTAGAAAATGATCCAACATGGGCCAATGCAGTGTTATTTCTTACCACCAAAAAGAAACACAAATTCTGAGTTATCATCTACCACAGAAAGATCCTGCTGCATGACAAATTTTTCATAATTACTGAAGGTTTCATTTTGCCAAGACACTACAGACTTCAGCACTTTTGTTGTAGCATTGGCTACTTGACTGAGGCTGGATGTCCGAGATTTGTTAATCTAAAAGCCCAGCTAGGATTCATCTTGCAGTCCTTTCCATTACTTACAGTAGGATGTTAGCTGGATTACACGACACCATCGATAATCTAGACAAGTGGGTGTTCAGACAGGTAGAACAAGAACCCAGCATTAAGCTAAGCAACAAGGACAAAGTTCTGGGACAAGGGCAGAAACCTTAATAATTTATTAAGGTACCCGTAGGGCAGATGGTTAAATTCTACATGTAAAGAAGGTCAGACTAAACGTCAAAAATCTCTTGTGGTTTTAAGTAAGTGAGCTGGGTTGTCTGCCACATCATACACTAGGCAAAGTATTGGTGCCTAAATAGGCTGGCCTAAAAGCAGGCTTCATCTCTGGTCCACCAAGGAATACAGAAAGTTCTCAGCTCAATTGTTTGGTCTGCACTGGGACTAACGAGACTGACGACCCCAGTTCACCCAATGCATATGAGGAAAAACATGCTACTGCTGATACCCACTTTTGGAACTGTGTCTGTGAATAAGCCACAATGGTTAAAACTGGCATGTCAAGGGCACTGAAGCAAAATTTAATCCCTTTGTTACAAGCAGTAACAGCTTCTAAGAAATAAAATTGCAATGAAATGTTTATCCCAATCTTAAGGTATCATCCAGTTAAGACACTTTTGGATAACAAGAGTTTTTGAGAAGATCTCAAAAGAATAAAAATTGAAATAATAATAAACTCTCTTATAAACAAACCAAAACTGACAAACTCAGCCCTCAAAGACTATAGTACTCTAGAGAATAAGCACAAACAGAAACTCCAAACTGCCCTGTTACAGAAATACAGACAAAAAAATCTGGCTAAGTAACATGACAGATGCTAACAAACTAAGCTGAACTACAGGGGAGCGTGAGAGCTGCAATATCGCTGTTTCGAAACAGAATTTGTTACCCAGAGACTAAACTTAGGCAACAGTATTCTGCAAGTACAAGAAAAGCCAGTATTTATCTTGTGTTTGCACTGAAATGAACCATTCTCAAGAGTAGCAACAAAGAAGCTCCTCTTCAGACATAAGGAGATTTATCAGTCTTTTAGACAATGATTATAATAACACATTTTGAGCAATGAGACAATTTTCAGTTCAGGTCATCTAACATTCAGCTATCTAGATAGGATCCAAAAGAAACAAGACATTAGGGAGACTTCTAAGTTTTGTACTATGCATTCTATATTAACTCAAGAAAATGTCCAAGTAGAAACTCAATAAAGGAGAGAAGTGAAAAATGGGAAGGTTCTGACAATGTAAATATGCCATGAAAGTACCCCAAATCCTAACAGGTAACAAGCCTATGCACCTAAACTTTTTGCCTCTTTTATACTGAAAGCTAGAGAAGAAATATTAGCAAAGAAAGTAAAAATTTCCAAAAGAAGACGAAAGGTCAACATTTAAACAAGAAAAATAGAAGAATTGCTTTTGTAACTTAACTATGATTTTTGTAAATCATTGCTGCTGCACAATATGGTTTTAAGCAAAGACTGTAAGAAACATAGCATTTTATTATTATCAAAAGTAATAATGGAGCCCCGTAGCAGCACACTATGGCTCAAGGCAAAGCGGTAAAATGCTTTTGGCACTCTTCAGTAGCTTAAAGTTTACAACTTCATATTTGGGATTTTATTTATTTTCTCCCCCAAGAAGACAACACTCATTGCCCAATTCTGCTCTTGTCATATAATAATTTGAATTTTAAAAAGGGTCATTATAATTTACAAGATCAAAAACCTTCAGGAACTGGATTACCCTACGGATTAGCATAATCTATAGAGTAGGATAATGCTATAAATTAGCATTGTCTTAAAATCTGTAAGTTTGTCAGCCACTCTAAAATCAAGTCATTTTATGTTTAACAGAAATTACAACTTCAGTGTCACCTGTTTTCTTTTTCATCAATGTCAGAGGTACTGGCCAGTCGTCTTGGTATTGTAGGTGCAACATATGCAAGTCGAGTTCCTTTTCCATCTTTCTCCTGAAAGACATGTATTTTTTTATTAAGTGCCACTATTATTGATTATACTGCTGTTGGCTGGAAAATCATCCTTATGACAACTTCAGCTGTATTTATTGTGACCCGATTATACAAATGAGTTTTAAGCTTTAGTTAAATATCATAAGGACTACAATAGGAAAAGGAAACTGTTTGTTTTCATTTTAGTGATGCAAATGACTTGATTTCTCTTTTTTCTGCTTTGCTGTAGTACAATTCCAACACTGATTACTGAAAGCAACTGTTTTAGTATTTTTATATAGTATAGCATAGCATAGTATAGTATATTATTCTTGATCCTGAAAACATTTAAACATTTGTACTTGAAACAGAACCACAAGTCTTATGCTGTTCAGTTACCTGTTCCAAATTAGTCCTTTGCTTCATTCAGTGTATTCATGTTTAATTAGACAATTAAATTTTTGTAAATAAAAAATGACTACAAAATACAAAAAGAGACTCCTTTTTCATAAGGTACTTTCAACATCACTCTCCAAGTGATGCCGAAACTATCAAGCCTCTGACCTCCCTTAACTGTAAAAACTACTACTAGCACGGCAAGTTCCAAAAAGCGAAAAACCCCAGACCTATGTACGAGGTCACCAGACAATGAAGGTGCATACTACACTTTTAAGGAGAAGGTGCATAATTTAACTTTTTGGAGTTTTGGTAAAGCATAGATGTGTAGTGCAGTCTTACTTCTACAACGCATCATAAACATCTGTACTAAGTAAGGTAGATCAGTTCCTCAAAATGTTGTTTCACACTGAAAACGATTACCTTTTCTTTGTTGTCCAATGAAGAGGAAAGTCTAGGACTTGAAGCAGAACGCATAACACCTGCAGAGTCCTTTTCTTTCTGAGCTTCTTTGGAAGCGGTAATCTCTGCAAGTGCACCATAACTACCAGTTTTTCTAAGACCTAACCTCCACGAAGCAGGAGATTCATCTTTCCTCTCTTCTTCTTTGGGAGAAACCTTGGTTGTAGATGTTGGAAACTATAAAACACATGTAAATGAATTTACATTATTAATTTACATTACCTGTGGTAATTCATGCTCCTTGCAGAGATTTGAGAACACAACTGTTTTTAATAACCACAGAAGCATTGAATTCGTAGGGGAGTTGTGGTGAGAGACAACCTACACACTCTTCTCTTAAATTAGTTAATAAGATAAGAAATGTAAGACTGGTCAAGGTATACCACTCCTCTAAAAGTTAGCTTAGAAAAACCCACACTTTGTAATACACACTGTGATCATGAGATGCAAACTTAAAACATGCAAATCCAGTATCAACATTTTTATTAAATATGTTATTTTGCAACCTGTACACAAACCTGTGCACACCAGAACCTCACCATAGATTTTTCACCCTTATTGGGCACAAGAACAATGCCAGTTTTGCGCAAGCCCTGCCTCCACGATGCAGGATCTACTGATTCCACGACAGGCATGATAGGAGGAATGAAATCATACTAAAGCCAATTAAGACAAGACAAAGATGAAGATTGAAAGAATGGAAAATAGAAACAAAGGTTGTTTTAAAACCACACGGTTTGTTCCTACGTTTATGTTATGTAGCTCTTCATAACAGCACAAAATACCAAAATGCAGTAAGAGACTTAAAAGCTTAGTAACAGATTCTTATTAAACACAACACAGCATGTTTAGCTAATTCAGAGACAGAGTTACAGTTTGCATAGAAAAGGACAGCAAAGCCTGTTGACCTAACAAGGTCCGTGGCCTAAATCCTCACATGGCTGAGAATATTGGAAAATTCACACTAACATACCTCTTATCTTCTTATCATATTTCATTCATATCCCTTAATCACATCCCATGCTCGCTTAGCTATCAAACCCATACCTTCACTCCCAAACTCGCCTTACTTCAGTACCCTCAGACAGAAAGCAGCATTACTGAATGCCATATAGACTGAAGAAAACCCAAATTCAAGCTTAGTACACTGCATTTGCACTCAGTGAGCATTAGACGGTTTGGCTGTCTACGGTGTAAACACAGAAGAGTAGCTGCAGTAGCACAGATGGTGCAAGCTTGAAAAGGCAGGTGCAAGAGTAGGTGCAAGATCACACATACAGTGCTGTTTTACCTTCATTAGTAAAAACAGTTTAAAGCCTTTTTGTTCACTGATATGAGCTGCAACTGCTTCTCTAGATCACATGTATATGCTATGTTAAAAGATGATCAGTCTTAATATAAATGTGCATTTATTTTTTAGCTACAGAAGGCCCAGAATTTTTCACATATAGTATTAGAAAGATAACTACAGTTTACTTTTAACCTGCACCTTCTACCTTTAAGGCCAAAAGATAAGCCATTAATTATTGCATAATAAAATTAGAACGAACTAAATGCCATTGTATTAATGATTTATAAAAGGTTATCATATCATTCAGCTTAAAATCATACTTATTTCTTCTTCTTATAAAAAAGTCCCTCCCCTCCCCAAACATCGTCATTGAATCATGTACCAAAAAATTATGTCTATTTGATCATCCAGCTCTGGAATATCAAGCCATACCCCAGCTAGCAAAAATTTGGTAACATCCTGTTGCTGAAGGTCATATAGCTTAGAAGGCTTTTGCATAATATAAATAAATTGACTAGAAGGAACAAGCTAGGAAACTTTTGACTTCAAGATGAAGTTCAGACAATTACAAGAAAAATGAAGTGTTTGAAGTGTTAGATATCTTAGAATCTCCAGTGTGCAAAGATAATTAAGTGCAATAAAAAAACTGGGTGGAGAGTACATCAGTTAAACTGCCCAACCGTCACAAAGGCTTGTATTACTGAAGTGATTTAAAAAAATACACTATATAAAGTAGGCCTATTTCCTTGCAATAAAGTTCACACTATATATTTGGATTCATTCCAGTTAGGCACAGTTAGCAAATCAGCAATTACTCACAACGTCTTCCCTCCCTCACGCATTTGCTATGGTTTGTGTTGAGAACTTGTGGCTCTTGAGTTCTGTGCAGCTCCTGAGCAATGCAAATGCAGCTCCCGAGCAATGTAAATGCAGCTCCCGCGGCAGAGAAACGTAATTCCTTACTGAGCCAACAAGAACTGTTTAGATTAACGTCACAAGATCACCCTGGAATCTAGCAGACAGCTAGACAGCCCAGCCACAAAGCTCAGCAAGGGGAAAAAGTAGTCATTCCAGCTGGTGAGCCATGCCCACAGTTCCCTTTTCGCTCTCATGTTTTTTTGAGATGAATCTTGTGGACATCAGTCACAATGATTTCTGTATAGCAGCTCTTGGGATCAGGAAGGTTGGCCCAACCCTGTTGCACAATATCACATAATATGCAGTTGGGTAATACATTCCTTGCATCTGTTACATTAAAGTATACTTTGTAAGATGAATCGTCATCAGGTTCTACTGCGAATATGAAAGTGTAACTCCAATAAGCTCCCTTGAGCTAAATACAATACATACTATTTGCCCAGCAGTACATCTTCTCTCTCTACTGTGGCTTCAGTATATCACGGCTACCATCTCTCCTGAACACACCTTCCAGAAGCATCAGTAGAGGGTTACGCTTTGATTATGAAGTTTATAGAAAAGTTGTAATGATTGACAAAGGAAGCCTTACTGGCTTACTATCCAGTTTACTTAGATATTCTAAAAGTTTGACTTGTGTACCACCTTCTGCCTACGCATTATTATCTACTATAATTTTTTACCCCAGGCATACACATCTTCCCTTTGACAAGCAAAACTAAAATTCATTCCCATTAACTTTTCACATCAAGCTGTAAAAAGCTTCCTGCAGGTAATATGGCTTTGCTAGGTGTGTTTTTGAGCTGTGCATTGAATAGATCGCGTGTCCCAACTCTCTAGCTCTTCCATGAGGTTCTAACCATATTGAAATCGTTGTTGGGACCTACAGCACTGTCTACTTCTTATTTCAGGTATCATTTTCAACTTCTGCGCCTAAACTGAATCTTCTAAGGACTCCCGAAAGTACCTTAGTCACACCTGCCTCCCTTGCCTTAAGTGCATCACGAATATAGGCACAGAGAGAGACACTAGAACTGTAGTTTCTAAAAATTTTGTAGGAGTCTGGCATAGAAGAGACTCTCAAAAGATGAAGTTTAGCTTCAGAAAAACAAGAACTCCAGTCACTGTGCAACAGATTTTTGCTTTTTTAAAAGGGTCTTATGTTCAGCTATTTCATAGTTCTGTATTTTAGATCCCTGTTTAGAATCAAAACCATTAAAATTTTAAAAAATTGAAACAGTTTCTGCAGAAAAACATAAAATATTTTAGGAACCTGTGCATATTCTCATCAACTCACTGGATAACCCAATCCGCTTTTTATACAAGAATCAAAAAATGTATGCTTACACAGAAGAAGAGAAATCGAAAATCACAAGAAAGGTATTTTATTTTACCTTCTTAACAGGAGATGTAGGTGCCCCTTGGCCACCAGCTACGGAAGGCGCTGTCACAGCTACTGATGCTGATTGTGTACTTGTGGTATTTGCATTATTAGTTACAGCTGCCAAGGTTTTGGTCTTATCTGCAAAATATTCACAGGATTTTAATTTTTCATTCACAATTTCTTCACTTCTACAACACAGAGTTGGATTTCTTTTGAACAGATTTGACAGTCAACTTTCCCAACAGCATTTTATTATTTATTCCTCAGTGTTTTCCCCCTCACTCCCAATGTGTATCTTAGATGCATCTTTTTTCCATAACGCTTATGCATATAACATTTTTTTTTTGTTACTCAGCAAGTGTTAAACACTCAGAGATGCAGAGACAGAACCACAGAATCATTCAGGTCGAAAGTGACCTTGGGAGGTCACCTAATTCAACCTCCTGCTCAAAGCAGGGTCAATATTGTACACAGACCAGGTTGCTCAGGGTTTTGATGAGTCAGATCTTGAAAACCTCTACAGACAGAAATTCCACTGCCTCCCCAGACAGCCTATATTTTGGTACATGGCCCATGACTGTAAAAATTTAACAGTAGAAGGTATGTTGGCATGTCACAGTTAATGTGAACTACAGAAAATGCTAAATCAAAGTAAAATGTTTATTCTTGGATAACTGTGTATGTTGAGTGCAAAGAAATAATTAAGCGCACAGAGAATCCAGACAGGGATTCCGGTCAGTAGAATGAGCTGAGGCAGGGACTCGCCTTCCAGAGCTCTGACTTTCCTTTTGCTTCATTCCTTCTTTGTCCCTTGTTTTTCCTACCTAAGTTTCAATGTCCACCTACTCTACCCTCTTCTGCTTTGTCCTTCCTGCCCATATTTCTTCCTCTGTCTTTTGTCTGTGTACCTTAACCCCTCTTACACAAACATACAGAAAATGTCATGGTTGTGATACAACTGCTGTCACTGCACTTGCTTGAGCTTCATAATCATACACCTCACTTCTGTTTCACCTATTCAAATTGCTTATTCTTTGGAGTAGGATGCTATGTCCTATCTGTGCAGTATGGAGCAACATGAGATTCAATCCCCATTGGTTTTGGCCCTACTGTAAACATATCTTCATGTCTACACTACCCATACAGCATAGGAGCAGTTAATTTAGAAAGTATGCTATGTTTTCATACAGTGTTCTCATATCTAACATTCAAATTCAGCAAAGTACCAATCTATGACTGGAAATCGTATAATTAATGGTATTGCTGTTACACATTTGTTTTAGTTACGGAATAGTTGAACAGGTGTTCTGAATAATTAAATATGCAGTAAACAAATACAAGTATAAAAAAATCAGCTTACATGACTAACTGTGCACTTAATGGAAAGTTCTTTTTAAACACAAGTGAAAATAAATGGTGGTAAACTAGGTCACAGTGATAAAAAGTTCAACAGGGCAATGCGGACTGACAGTACGATTTGAGATGATGCACAGGCACTCTGCTGGAAATTTGTAAATGAGTAATACAGCTTTAAAATGTACAGAAAAAGTTATCAGGAGTGAAAGCATGGAAGAAGAAAAATGGATTTTTCACAACTGTATTCTGAAATTATTTCAGAGAGAGCAAGAACATAGTTGATGCATGATTGAGCTAATATTGACTAACTTTCAAAAAACATTAAACTACTTTGAACAAAGTAAGTTAAAAAACCTGAACTGCTGAAAATCTTATTTTTTAGCTTGTTTCCCTGTCATTTAGGAGATGATAGCTTCATATTCATGTTTCCCTTCTTGGTCTTACAGGCAGAAATGTATTTATTTTTAAACTGTATTCTCACATAATCAATGAAACAGAATGTATGTTTTAGGAAAACATTTCCAATATCCCAATAGATTAGAAATCACAGTTTCCAGTACTTCAGAATATTGAACAGTGTTAAAATATTTTACAACCAGAATGCTTCTTATAATCTTAAGATTTTTCACTAGAAAACTACCTTAAGCTGAATAATGGGGAAAAAAGGGAAAGTACAAGCTTGGAATTTAGAGATGCAGCTCTACAGGGAAATGCTTAAAATCTAGCTTGCCAAATAAAGTATGATAAAGCCTTGTTGATATTAAAAACCCCAAAGTTTACATAAATTAATTCTTGTATCACAGTCAAATTTTCCTGGCACAAACTACCTACTGGTAACGAAGAGAACACAGTTACGAGAGTCATAAAGTTCAGGAGACATTACAGTTAGTTCAGTGACTGAGAAATTACTACATGTTATATATTACAAGTGTTTTGAGTTTATCGAAGCTCAGCCTCTGTAAATAAGGGATGCAAGTATACTAAGTTGAAAGACTAATTACAAAGCTTGACAGACTTTTTTCCCAGCTTAACACTGAAATGCTGGTTTATTTCAAAATACAAAAATAATTAAAGCATAATAGACAGTTTGGTTTCACAACTTATTTTTATTTCTGCCTATGTTACATATTTATGATATATTGGTTAGCTCTAAGATCCCTCCTTAGCCTTACCTTTTCAGGTGAAGAAATTGGGAAGAATGTTTTAAAATGAGAACTGACAGCTCACCAAAAAGGGTTACTCATTTTAAAAAGTGTAAGTATAAAATATTAACAAGATACTTCTAATGACATCTATGTCTATGTATTGTATTGCTGCACTGTAATTCTAGAATTCTTTATTAGGATTGAACATACATCTTTAAACACTGATTGTCTGACATTTGTTTTCTAATTTGAAAGATGTTATGCTGTTCTTACATCAACTACTTGCTTTAAGACTCTGATAATTGTTCAAGAAACAAAAAAAGCTAAATTCCATTCAAGAGAGAAGTACAGAGTAATGTGTTTCTTTGCATACAATTCCAAACTTTTCAAAGAACATTCCTCTTGAAATGAAGTTGTATATGAAGTAACTGTTAACATTAGAAGAGCACCTTTTAAAGTTTATTTCAGTACATACTGAACAGAAAATATAGGCACCATTACTTTATTAACACCTGAGCTAAGATTGCCAGATTAATTGGTATTTACTTCAGGACGGCAAGAACAAATGAGAATGTTTGCACTTCTGCTGTTCCAATCTCTACACCAGTTCCACAAGCAAACACTTCATTTCTGATCTGATCTTCTAACTTCTTCAATGTTTTCTGACATGCTACTTAAGGCTTATATTATTGCAACTGTTTGATTAAAAGTATCAATTGTTAAATAGCCAGTCAAATAAGCAGGTTAATAGCTTTAACCTAAATAGCCACCAGCAAAGACATCTTTTTGATATCTTGACTTTAGATGTACATAAGCTTGCTTTAAAATGACTGGAAGCTTAGTGGAATGCAGAAGAATAAGTGAAACTTAAGATACTTAGCTTTGTATATTAAATAATGCTATTAAATAAGTAAATTTATAAAGCAAAAACTTAAAGACAGTACTCCAAATAACGTACCTGTCTCTGCTTCGGATTCTGAGTCGTCATCCTCCTCCTCTTCACTAGAACAACTGGATTCATCCTTCTTTCCCTCTTCTTCCTCATCTGCTTTTTCTTGCTCCAGAGACTCTATACTAGACGCATTCTTTTCTTGCTCCATAATCAATGTCTCTTTACTGAGTTTGAAAAGAAAAATACTTACTAAGTCCTGAAAAATTTACTAAAGTCTGTCAAGTAGGACTTTGCGACAGCTTATAAAGTTATCTTATTTATTAAGACCTTATTAGTTTTCCTAGTTTACTTACTTTTTGAATGTTTTCTGTGTCTGATTATTATCCATGTTGGCTGTGGATTCAATTAGGGGAGATTTCTTTTCCCGTTTTTCACTATGTAGCTTCAAAATACATAGAATGATGTAGTTAAATTGACAGAATGGTTATCAGTGTGACAAAATTACAAATGGAGGGAAATCTTCTTTAACTATTACAAACACTAGAATGTGCACAAGCTTTCAAAGTGTCAAAATTCAGAATTCTAAAATCTCACAAACTGTTATTCCCAGTAAGTTTTTCATTTTTGATGCTTCAGATCACAAAATGCCTGCTTGGAGAAGGCAGGAAGGCACTTTCTTTCTTCCAAGGCTTTTTGGTCACCACAATTGACCAAATAAGGGCATGAAATAACTTTTGACATGACTGTGGTATTACCTGAATTGAAGCCCCAAATCAAACCTTTGTTTTTAATCTGTATGCTGCTCTGAGCTGTGTCCCATAATCATAAGTATAATAAAGTATAACATATATATGCCACAGGCCTACCAGATTCTGCTTCTTTTGTAATTCTTCTAAATATCCTAGAATATCTTCATCTGCCACATCAAACGCCGTCTGCCCCTGGAGAAGGGGAAGAAGCAAAACACCATAATTGTACAGCAGAATTCAAATATAATGGATTACGATGCCTTATCACATGATGATGCAGGTAAGGAGCACATTCAGAGGGAGAAATTAGAAAGTATAAGCCAAGCTCTATTACAAACCGTTAGTCTGTCAGTAGTTGAAAACAATTTTGCAATGTTACTTTTTTGGGGTATTTGAAACAGAAACATCTATACCTGATGGGTAAACAAGTTTTTTAAGAGATAAAAACATGACTTCAATAAAATTTTGCTGTCCTTTGAAAGAAAAAAAACTATCAAGGGAAAGAAAATAAATTGAAAGAATATGATTCTCACAATATAAGTTCCAAACAACTATTCCAATGGCAGTCATATGGATGGATACTAAAGCAGTTCAGTATCCTGTCCATCTTAGACCACCATATACAGCTTGATTTTTTACAGTTTAAATTATTTAAGCAAGCTATACTAAATTTAAATAGTCACACTTCCACTTTTTTTTACATTTTCTACATTTTACATGCCATTTTCAAAGAGATCTGCTACAATCATTTGTTCTTATCCTCCCTTGGTGTATTTCCATGGGACAGGAACTTGAATAAAAGATCATAACGTGATTCATTAACACAGAGTAATGCTGTCAGCTGGAATTTCTTCAGCTTGCTGTATCTTATATCTGCATAGTCACTGCAATTCTCGACTAGACCAGATGCCCACAGGACATGAGATTCTATCTTTAAGGTCTGAATTGGTAAAGATTTCAAAAATTCCCTTTCTTCATCTCTACTTGAAGACGAGAAGGGCTGAAGCTCACATAGTTTCACAAAGAAAGCCTAACTTCCTTTGATACTGCAATACAATGTCTTGTATTTGGAAGTTTGCATTCAAATACAAGGCGGCTGGAATCTAGGCAAAGTCCTGGATCCATTGGTATAAATGCAGCTGCACCAAAACGCTGGGTGGACATACTGAACTGCTGGGAAGATCATGACAAGATCAGTCAAGTTAAGTGCTTCTGTACAATAACCAGCAATAAAGACAGAGCTGTCATTTAAAAGTGGTCACAGCAGCTTATAAATATAGTTAAAGGTGTTCATAGTTGTCTCTGCTTATTTCAGTTTCTCGAAATGTTAACTAAACGCAAACATATTCCTAATTACACTGTGAAGGCTATCTTAACTGCTTAGAAAGGATGGACCTTCAAACCACTAATTTTCACATACATAAAACTTCTGACCATACAGCAGAAGCACGTGCACCTTTCAACAAGCATTACCCAAAACAGCTTGAGGTCCTCTGACATGTGAACTATTCCATTTAGTGTAACACAGGACTAACCTGGAAACTAAACAACAGAATTATCTCAAGTTTATATTTGCATTATGACCACAGTTTTTAATCTGGCCTTCTATTTTTAGGTAGCTATTAAGTGCGTTTATTTCCAAAAAATATGAGTTAGACCTACCTTGACCACAAAAAATCACTTTGCAAAAAAAACGTTGTAGTTGGAAGGTTATATCTAAACCCAAACCATAAAAACAATTAAAGTCAAGTGCCTAAACAATAACGGCTGTGTTCTCTGAGATGCTAAGCCCCTACAACTGAAACCAAATCCAGAGGAGTTTTCAATCTTCGTATCTCCAAAAGCAAAAATGCTTGCTGGCTTACTTAAGAACACAACAGGCAAAACTTTCCTAGCTTGCACAGACAAGCCCATACACCAAATGAAACAGCTTATATCTCTCTCTACCTCCTTTATTCTTATTATGGCCCCAGCCAAGTGGAACATACTTTCAAGAGAGTGCTTTCTGGAATACCACCCTCCACATTCTCACAACCCCAGTAAAAAGTCTAACAGATAACTTCAGAAACTGGCTTAAATTAATTGCATCCGCTTTTTATTGCCTGATACAAAATACAGTTATATAGCTGATATTTAGAAGTTCTAGAAGCATTATACAGAAACAGAGTTGAAGCTATTTGAAATTTAATTCCGTATTTCACTGATTTTATTATAAGCAACCTCAATTTCTAAGGAAGAAAAAGTCGACAAAGACTAAACATGTTAAGCAGCAGTAGTTTTGCCCATATATAGAGTAAATATTTGCCAATTCATGACCTGTATCTGCATATTTCCCTAATTCATTTTTAAAAGTTTATGAAAAAATTCAGTGAAGAATCCATCTTAAAAGTGGGCAAGTAATTTACATATATAGTATTGACAGAAATTGGAAGCAGATCAGAATCTATCTGTAAAACACAGTGCAAAGAGAAGAAAGAGAGCTTCAGCACTTACAGAGTTGAATGAAAAGTTTTGGATCCTGGTGATGTCAGTGTGAATCATGAATATATTTATATCTGTTGGGAGCAAGATCTTGCAAAGCCAGCAAGCTACGCAGGCCTTTGCGTAAAAGTTGAGGAAATATAGCTTAGGAAACATTCAAGTTATCTCTACAGAGTCCAGAGATGCCCACAAGTTTCTTCCAGCGCACCCAAACCAGCATATAGTGATAACTCTTTAGTATGCCAACATAAGCTGATGTTAAGAGTTAAAACACTACCCAAAGGCATCATCGTCTTCAGTGATCCAATGAAAGCCTGTATGCAATCCATGAAGTCACTAATTTTGCACATCTGAAATGTCAATAAACCCATTCTATTTTTAATTTCCCTGTCAAAGATTACATGGATCATTTAATATAGAACTAAGCATGAAGTGGGCCTAGAAATTAATTTAGACAATCAAGAGAATTTAGTTTGGAACACAAACATGCTGTTTTGACAAAACATGCATTATATAAAGCTCCACGTACAGTAAACAGCAGTTTATCATCACTTTTCTTACCCTGGCTTCTAAAGTCACTTTAGAGACCAGAACTTTGTATCTTGACAAGGATTACATAAAAATCCTACCACTTTGTTGACAGCCTCCATATCACATAGGTTTTCCACTAAAATGCGACATGCTTCTTCTTTACCCCAGTGAGCAGCAGCATGAAGTGGTGTCCAGCCATCATAATCTTTAATATTTACATCGTAGCGAGCCTGTATTAAAAGCCTAAAGAAATTTAAAGAATTAGATCTTGACACTGCTGACAGGGATAAATAAACTGTTGTAAAATCATAAAAGTATTCCACAGTAATATCTTTCTCCTTTTTCATCATACGTATTTTAGTTGGGCTATTGACAATTGATTAATTTCATTTCCTCACAGAAACATTTGCCTTTTCATTGTTCGGTAGGTATATATATTTTTAAGGAAAATTCAAGAAAAATAGCCTTTTCCATTTTCTTCTTTATTCACTTCCTCTTCATTCAAACTCCACTGTTTCTATACAGTTAGATATTTTTCTCCACATGTGCAGTAATAGAGAAAAGCCCTTTTGAGGAAAGGAAAGCTGTAAAATGTCAAAAATTGTTAGATACAGCGCTCTTATCTAGTAAACTATTAAAACCTCCTCCTATTCTAATACTAGTTGCTTCAAGCTGTTAAGTCTAATATTAGTTGCCTGAAACTTGCATCTCCTCCTGTCATTAACATTTGATGCTTTAACAATGTAGTGTTTACGTGCTTCAATTGCTCTCTGAGAGGGAGCAAAGCTCCTCAAATAGAGGACCTGCTTTTCAGCCTGCATTCAACACTCAAATGACAATGGACACTTAACCTGACAAACAGTTTTGTGTAAAGGGCTATCAGCTCTCTGAAACAATGTCCATAATTATTAAAAATCACATAACCATGAAGTATTCTTCTCAAAAAATTATCTCCATTTCTCAAGAGCCAATATGCTTATAGTAATATCCTCCAATGAGTAACTTTCACACACGCTCAGCTGCAAAGTCTTGCATCCTACACAGAGCACACATTTTTGATAATTTGAAGCCATCATGAAAATTGCCTGCCCTTATATTTTTCCCCTGCTAGGAAAAGTACATGGACTGGACTACAAAAAAGACACTCACTGAGAGTGCTAAAAAAAACCGCAGTTATAGATACAATTCCTTTACAGACACATGCTATTCTAAAATAAAAATTATTCTTTTCCAACAGAATAATTTCTCTTCATCATATTGAAGCATCAGGGTTTTTTGAAGCAGAATTCCCATTCAGTAAATTGTATGTAATGGTTATAATGATTAAAAAAGCTCTGTCATTCAACTTCTGTGTTGACAAAGCATTACAAGGCTCTGCAGACCTTAAAGGTAGCAATACTTACACAGTCAGGGTGTATGCTTATTTTCATTCATGTTACAATATAGAACTGTTCCTAGTCCTGCGAAAGCAGTCAAATACATTTACAATCACAGTAAAGCAAGGTATTGTTAAGTATGCTATACTTCAATAAAAGCAGAGCTTTGATGAAAAACAAATTAAACCTCTGTTACAGTATATACTTGTATTGTATTGTATTACTGAAAACCTACCTGTGAATTAGGGGACACCAAAAGCCTGGAGCTTTCCAGGAAAGATTTCAAGAGTCACAATTTTCAACAACAGTATCAAAAAAGCAAAATTAAACTCTCTGTTCTTTAGGTCTAAAAACCTTTAGTCTGGATTACAAACTCTGCTTTATGTATGCAAATAAATATAGTGTCTTGAAAATATACATCAACCAGAATGCTAACTGGCATTACAGAAAGGTATTCAGTTTGTTTACATAGTTGGCTTTAGAAACAGGGCAAGTTTTTTGTCTTCTTTTAAAAAAGTATTCAGGCTCAATATGTACACTGTGTTCATATTTTCAATGACTTAACACAGAAAGCTAACAGTATCATGATTTATGAGTGCCTGAAAGCATAAAATCAAGCTTTGAGGAAAAGATAGTTCTAGAGATTGTTATTTTCCAAGATACAATCCCTAAAAGTCAGAATTGTCCAATCCTATCAATTCCAAGCAGCATTACATCAACAAGACAGTCAAATACGAAAAATTTCTACTTAAACCACACTTACTTTAAGACTTCTGTATAGCCCTTAGCAGCAGCTACATGAAGTGCTGTACCACCAGATTTTGCATGCCTGACATCATTTATATGGCCGCTGTTCAGCCACTGTCTTGCATCTCTTAGCATTATTCGTTCTTCTTCTTTTCGAGCTGCCTCTATATCAACCCCTAATTCAGATAGGGAGGGGGAGAGGGGAAGAGACGACACAAAATAATTTAGTTCAAATACTTCAATTCAACTATGTATCAAATCTTATACCTTGTTTATGTGATACAATAAAACAACAGCTAAACAATATGAATAATGTTCACGGTTAGATATGAATATCTTTTTGAAGATGAACCCCAAGCGGTTATGGAAACATCCGTTATTGCATGACACTTTGCATGCATAATGCAGTTTTTTTCCAAAAGAAGGGGAAGGAAAAAAAAAAAATAAGAAAGCTACTAAAACTGGCTCTTTAATTTTAAGAATGTCTACCATCACAGTAATAATCACTGAAGTGACCTGTTAAAAAATGAGAAAAATTACATTTCAACCTTCTAAGCACCAAACTACGTCTGGTTCGATGTATCTGTAGGAAGTAGAAAACAACTACAATTTTTTTACAAGGAGATATCTATGGGAAGAGGAACTGCCTAGCTTCACAACATTGATGAATACTTCCAAGAAAGACAGAGCTGTATTTTTTATACTTTCTAAAAAATATCTCGTTAAAACCAGTTTGTCTTCTATCACTGTGAAACAGAAGCCTTATACTCAAATAGCCAAGTCTTTGGAAACCTCCCTTCATATCTCAGGTAAAAAAAACAAAAACACTGAAACCTCTTTATAGTACGTCTCACAAAAAATTAACATACACTGATGAAAAGGGAGGAACGCAATGTAACATTTACAAGTATACACATCAGGTTAAACAGATTGAAAAAAACCTCAGACCCTGAATGGGCAAAGCAAAGCCTGTATTTGCAAGCATTACTTAATTGCTATCGCATGGAGTGGTCTAAAGAACATAGCAGGAAAGAGATCTTGAAGAGAACTATGCACGTGTGTTGCTCTGTCTGTGCTGACTGAACAGTGACAGCTTGGTGAGGAAAAGGGACTTAGGAATTGTGGTCATCAAGTGCACAAATTGTATCTGGGTTGACCTCTAACAGAAAATCAGGGGGCCAACCTTCAGCAAAATTATTTTATATGTATGATTTGTCTAATCTTAGACACTGGTATGCAGGGACTTGGGAAATATGTATTGTTCTTCTGAATTTTTAATTTCTCGCGGAGCAAAGCATTAACTCGGACATAAGAAAAACAAGTGAAATCTAGAAAGAGGTACTGATTTACTAGATAAAACCACAAACTTCAACAGTAGTCCTTATAGCCTATAAAATAGAAGTTAAGATGATTTTTAAAACACTTGAGAGAGATGCTCCTTGATTGAGATCTAATTCTGCCTTCTTTCAGTATTTCCTGCTGAAGCTTCATCTGTCCCCAAACTGTTTTTCTCCAGCAAACATGTTTCTATGACATAACTCTCCTAACTGTCCAACTAATCAAAGCACAACAATATAAAGCAGACCGCAAACAAGACTATGCAAAGCTAGAACACCTTTTTTCAAAACTACTCTACATAATTAATTAATTTTAATTAATTTTCAAAGTCTTTATAATGAACAGCAATTTCAGACTCTAATGTCTTCAAAGAAACTGTGAGCTATTAATCCTTTACAGGGTGAATGAATCCCCAGAATATGGAAACCAAATGAAATCCAACTTGACTGTTGCCCATTTAGACATGCAGCAGAAACTGAGCTGAGGGATGAAGTGGCCTTCATTAAAGAAATTATTAATATCACAAAGTGAAAAGACATAGATAATATAGAGATGATAATATGTAGTGCAATGCATCATTCTATTGTGCAAAACACGATAAAACAGATTATAATGAAACAGATTCATCAAGCTCTTATCAATCCACTGGCAACTAGAAAGCCAGAGCAACAGACTGGCAAACTGAAAGCAATTATATTGGCACTGTTGAAATCCCCTTAAGGCAGTGGATAGCAGACTGATGTATCTATTACGTGATGTATGAATTAGTATGTCACAGATGCTGCAATTCCCCAATTATACAGCAAGAAAACCCTTGAAAATGACATGCCCAAATCAAAATTTCCTGAAATGCAGAAAGAAGGAATGTAATTATTACATGCTTTCGGAAACACAACATGTTATTTGCTTGGTTTGCGGTAGCATATGACACTGCTACAACAGAGTTCACTTCTTTTTTATTATTCTTCCGTCAATTCACGCTATAACGTCTACAAATATGTAAAAAAAAAAAAAGAATTTAATTAAAAAAAAAATACAAACCCACAAAGATCAGTTGGAGAAAAGATTCTGTTCACTAAGTAAATCTAGTAAAACATTATGCTAAGGACTGCTGAAAAGATAAAACTTTACTAAGTATCATAAAATAACTTAAGCAGGTTATACATTAAGTGTTTTAAGCAGTTGACTGAACTCCTAGACTCATCCACTTAATCAACTAAAACAATCATTTCAGTCTTGGCAATTTAATAAAAATTAATAGAATTACATTTTATCAGAAACTGATGAAATCCCATTATTCTGGAGGCTAAGCCTGCAAGATGCAGGAAGATACAAAAGACTGCTGAAGCACTACGCAGAGGAAAAAGCTAAAATGTACTTGTTTGAAAGAAGCTGTGGTAAAACTGTCCCTCTCAGGACAACCCATGACTAAATAAATCTGAACAGAGATTAAAGTTTACATATCTAATAAACTTTGTAACTCTGACAGATATGAAGAATGAAAACCAGGAACTTTGAATCAATAACGTATTGATAATCACCTATTCTCATTCCTCCAGAAGGCTCCTACATATTGATGTACGAACTACTGCAAATTGTAACTTCCTTGGGCCTTCGCATCTGCTTGCCTTTCAGAATGACACAGCAGTGCATATCAGCAGATCCTGGGAAAATAATTCTCTAGAGTACAGTCATTTACATGTCAGTGTTGCCTGCAAAACACTCTACACAAATAAATAGTTTATATATCATCTGTTAGTCACATTTATGTCCACCCCCCTTTCTGCATGCCCAAGGTCTAACTGTGAATCCTTATCAGCATGAGTAACCTTCTCCACTTGAAGAATTCGACGTAAATTCCTATCAGTGTAAAACTGTTCATGTGTGTGGCTAGTCATTTTGAGGCACTTTTGTATAAAGGAAGAACAGAAAAAGTTCTTCCCAAACCCTGATCTTGAACTTCTAACTGTTAATGGCTAAGCATACTTTCCAGGTATGCCTAAAGGCCCAAAGAATTATGTCAAAATAGCAATGCTTTTGCAGAAAAAGTAACTAATACTGAATATAGACTTCTATCAATATCACAAACGATTGCATTTCTGAAGCCCAAATAAGATATAATGGCTGCAGAGGACTAATGGCTGCATCAATACATTATTTTACAAGACAGTAAATTTCTGATCATATTTCAACACAAGAAAGTAGGAGAATCTTGCCAATCTAAATAGAACATCCCACATTAATAACTGGCACGAAAAAGGGAATTGAACTTTGTGTCATAGAAAAAAAGCCGCTCTCTGAGACAAGCTAAATACAATTCCCATTATTAACTACAGAAAATGGAATGTAAACAGCCTTTATTATACCTTGTACGGACCTTTCTCCTTGCTTTTGTTTTCCAGACTCTATTAAGATATCAGGGAAAAAGAAAATGCTCGTCATAGGTTTCAAACACTTTCTTCATACGGCCCATAGATGGCAATGCGCTGCCTCCCAGCTCAGCTTCAGCTGGAGTATTCACTCACACCACCAGTACACTTAACTTCTGGCAGCCTAACAACTTCTCAAATCATTAATAATTTATTGCTAAATGCTTTCATTTTTTCTGATCAACAAATGTTATTCAACAGTTCCAAACAGGTTTGAAAACAGTGTGCCGTTCAGTGAGTATTTAATGAAATTCAGCATAAATTTACATGCTGAATCATTGTTTCAGGACTCCTCAGCCATATAAAGGCATGTTTCATAGATACCGCGTAGAAGATCAACTTTTTACTTCATGTAGTGAATGTTTATATACAAATGTAATAGTTCGCATTTTATCCAGATAAACAAATCTGAGTTAAGCAATACAACCCAAAGAGTCTCGTTACATTTACCTATAATTAAGAATGAGGAACATTTGCTTCTCCTTGGAAAAGGAGAAGTGATCTCTCTAATACTTACTGAATAGCTACCATGCTGTATCGTGAACTCCTGATTCACCTCAAGTCACCTCTCCCCACTAACTCACCTCCCGAGAATGTTTCCTATAATTCAAAATAACTGCTTAAGCAGTTAAAAATAATTTTAAGAGGACATCTGATGGTAAACAGCTAAAAAATCGCTTTGAACTGTAACACTTAACCCTACTCAAAACCTGAGGAGAGGCAACATTCACAGCTGGCCAGGGCTAGCCGCGACTAAAGCGATAGCCAGGCAACATCTCTCTCAACTCTGCTAGCTTTCACCAGTGCAAATGAAAACTTTACACCACTGGCAAAAGACAACTTCCACAACTACAAAAAGCTGAAACATTGCAGAGTAGAAACTAAGGGATCATATTAAGAAGCTGGGAATAATAATATTTTAAATGAAGATACAGAATTCTGTGGATTGCAGTGGCATCTATATACATGGGGTTGGCCCGTGATAAAGATATCAGCCATATGGAGAAACAACAAAACAGGTCCTACAAGAAGTTTTTTGTGAAACACACAAAATTGGTAAAACACATGGCATGCAAAGAGTCAGCACTACTGTGGAATAACTTCCATAAAACACCTAGTTTTGCTATTTGTGAAGTGTTTGTAACTGTTTCAAAAAAATCTTTATACCTTACTAGTCTAGTGTATGTAATTTACCTTCTCACAAAGTATAAAACTAAACTAGGTTTTAAGCTTAAAAAATAATTAAGCCAATTATTTCCTTTTGAAGAAAAATGAAAAAAGAAATTCCCTTTTGTAGAAAAATGCTTTCCTTACTATTGGAGTGCTATGGCTTCACTTATAGGGTAGCTAGTCCATTAGTTCAGAACTACTGCATAGTTCACTATCTCAACAGGGTCCCACTATATTCGCAGCAGAACACAAGGTGGCCTTGTCTGGGGATCTGTGCCCCACAGCCTGAACCAAGGGTCACAATTTAGAAGTGTCACATATGGAAATCAGAATAATTGAAGAAAGAAATACATTGGATAATAATAATACAAAAGCGCTCTTCTTTCACGTCCAACACGCCTTACAACAGAACTTGTAATACAAGAAGATTAATTTGGATCACTGGCCATCTCCACTCTAGACAGGTCAGATTTTGGAGTTTGAATGCTAAAACAGCACGAGCAAACACTGCAGATCCTTCCTTGTATTAAGCCTGTAATGTCAGATAGAAATGAACTGTGTTCTATTCTATAATTTATTTCCATGAATTTAGCGTCTCCAGAGGCTCCTATTTTTTGTCCTGTAGCTAGACATGTCCTTAAAATATAATTTGATACCTGTGAAAATTGGGCATAAATACGAATTGATGATCTGTAGAAGGCTGAATAGTTGCACAACTGGAAGGCTCTGTTTGGACTTTTCCTATGAAGACTGAAGGTCTGCAAAAGCAGTAAAAAGGGTGAGCTAACATGGTGATTCTCCTCAGATTTCTACCAGAAACAAACATCAAATGTCATCACTTACACATATCTGAAATCACAATGAACCTGACTGATCTTTCCGGGCAATCTTTTGCCACCAAACGACTCTGACCGCTGATGCCAATATGTAGGAAGCCACACTCAGCATCAACTCACAGCATTAACTAAGCAACACAAAAATGAAACTATAACGAATGTTGGAATAAATGCACATGAAAAGCTTGCAAGGCAAGAATGTTACAGAAAATGTCTACTTAATTTCACGCTACACAGAGGTAAGATTTTTTTGCACCCAGGTTTATTTATGTTCAAAATAAATTGGCTGATCTTCCACTACCAGTAACACTGAGACAGGACTGATCTTTCCACAGACCATCCAGTTAATTTGCATTATCAAAACTGTGGCACTGCTTTGTTTTATACAAGGAGCAAGGCTAAAGCTGGAGGGATAATTGCATTCAGCCACATGTATAGTCAAAGATGAAACTGTCACAATGCATCAGTGTTAATTCCACATTAACATAAACAATTAAGTTCCTATTTTAGAGCTATTAACTTCTCTAGCCACAACATACACACAATTAGGCACTTTTCAAGTGATCATGATAATGGCTAAATAATCATTCTGCATATAATATTAACTTTAAATGCAAGTTAAGGATGCTATCAAAAGCACATGATTAAAACCTTATTGCTGAGACAGCTGTCTCGTGAGTTAGTAAGATATACACTACAAGTTCACATCCAGATTCATACTCTTTCTATTCCATTCTCATCCACTCATCTCATCAATCATCAAATATTTCCTATGATTTCATCCCTGCAGGTAAAAGCCCTTAGTTCTTACACCTTCAGACACAAATTCAGAAGGAGGGATGCTGCATGCCTTCTCCCCTGCTTCTGTGAAACTGAAAGTCCTAAGTGGTCTAACAGCAAAACAAGCTAGGTAGAATACATATATATAAATGCATTCATATATGTGTGTGTGTGTAAATGTATATACACATATATACACACATATATATAAAAAAATGAAAGAATGTATATACAGGCTATATATATAACCACAGGCGTTAGTGCCCTGTTAAGACCAGGAAGGCAGAAATGCTGTCAGGGATGTTCACAGTGTGGTCACTCTTCAGGAGAGTATCCAGTTCCTGTTCTCCACAGAGGGAGGTCAAACCACTCTGAAGCACTTCCCTAGCAAGTTTTTTCTCACCTGACGTGGTGCCTTCTTCAACCAATGTATTTCTCAAATCATCTTAGAAAGACCAATCTTCTGAAAATCCTTTAGCTAGTCAGCAAGCCAACTGACACAAAAATGTTAGAGGAATGCTTGGAAAATAGGTTTTCCATAGTAACTGAAATTTAGTATTTTAAAACAACCTGAATTATTCCTTTAGAAGCTAACAGCTATAGCATGGGAACATCTACATTCTTCTCAGATTTAAAAAGACAGTACTATAGATAGTTTATTGTAAGCTTTAAATATAAAATATGTAAACCACACTAAAATTTTCAGTGAATTGTGGCATTTAGTTTACGTTGCTAATGCTAATTTTACAATTGGGCTGTTCAAAATAATTAAACTTGCAAAAGAATAAAAATTAGCATGTAATGTTGAATCTCTGCATTGTAAAAATATACATAAACCCCCATAAAACAAATAATAATTTTTCTTTAAAAAAAAGCAGTAACAAATAAATAAGAGATTTTGGAAAACAGTTCTTTTCCCAAATAATGTCAATTTTACAAAGAACTACTACAGTCAACTACTATAGCACACTAGTAAAGTCAACCGTTTCAAAAAGAACCTCAAAGAATTTAGGCTGAGGCACATTCCAGAAACGACTCTCCAGCAAAGATTGGCAGTACTTTTAGAAAAAACAACTTTATTTTTTCCAAACTAATTAAAATAGACAAACGGTAGTACAGACAAAAAATATATTCGCAACTATCTAATCTCATGTTCTTTGTGTGTTAACTCTAAGAGCTGTTAATCAAAATTCAATTAACGCTACCAAATAATTGAATCAAATCCTTTGTCAAATTTACAGTCTACCGCTGTATATCAGTAGGTATCTCTTATTTCCTTGCATATCATGTCATCCACTTTCTTTTTACCATTTGCTTTGGGCATTAAACAGGTTTAACCATACAAATTACATCAGGGCAAAGCCTGAAGCAATTAATAGTTTACTGTTAAATTATGTAAATCTGTCTTAGAGATAGAAATTCAACACTACGAAAAAATTAACATTTTCAGGGAGGAAGAAGCTTTTTAAGACGTAGGCAGGGGTCTAGAAGTAATGTAGATGCAGTCCCCTTGCACAGCCCCCACAAAGGTTCCATCTTTACTCTGAATGTCATCTTCCTTCAATATATAATATAACTCAGACCACATCACCCCAGTTCTTGTACTGGGAGTTCCGGGATAGCAGTGCATTTCTGTTGGACTCAAGATGGTCAGTCAACAACTGAATATTCTTTCCTCTGTGGAATGGAAAAACCAGAAACTTTCAAAGACCTTTCACTGAAAAATGCACCTGAGGATTGGAACATTGAAAACAGCAGTGTAAGGAGGGGAAAAAAAGCAGGGAAAAACAAATCAATATGCTTTTTCAAAGGCCAGCTTCTCTTGTAAGGACACCACTGCTAGTACAGCCCTAGCAATTGTCAAAACTTGATACCTATCAATTAACTGTTACATGAATGCTCACCTATATAGAGCTCTGAGAAGAGTACACAAAATCAGGAGGAACTTAAAATTTCATGATAGGTTCTCAGGCCTAAAACAAGTGCAATCGAAGACTCCTTATCACAAGTAGTTTCAGACATTTGGCATTGTAGAAGGGCATTCAGAAGATCAGAACTAGACACAAAGGGTGATTTATGAAATACAGTATAGTGGTTCACTCTTGTTTTAGTTATTCTAGGCTTTCCTGTAGTCAACGGAAAGAAACAATTACCTTAGGGCTGGATTCACCTCATCGTAAAACTGACATCTGAGTCACCCTAAAAGTGCCTATTTCTCTCCTCTCTAAGGCAGGAATCTCTTTAGACATAGTATAAAGCTGGAATATAGAAGTCTATATCCCAGATGCACTGAATACCATCCATGGTATCTGAATACCACCAAAATTCTATTGAGTTAAGTGAATGCAGGAATCCAGTCAACACCTGGGTTCAATACTTCTGACCTCCTTCTTCACAAGAAGCTGTGCTGAGTAAGAACGCCTAGAAAATAGCTCGAGCACTGTGCATTGTATTGACAATTCTCTTTAGAAAATAAGTTGAGTGACTTTAAAATTCCTAATTTAGCATAAGTTTTCAAAAATATATTTCGTGTCCAATAAACAAAATCACCCTTCCATACCAAAAATTACCTTGTCTATTTACTTCATTCTGAAGCAGCTCTTCCATTGCCTCTTCTTCAGCAATATCTAATGGAGTGTCTCCTTCACTATTTACAGCTCCTACATGTGCTCCTTGACTAATTAAATACCTGCCAATTGAAAAAGAAAAACAACGTGTAAGCAACATAGTAAAGCTGATGCAAAAAAATCAGCAGCTCTAGGATACCACATGCAATGGGTATATACATGCACACATACAATTCATAGGAACAGCTATATCAGGTATAAGTAAAAAACCTCATGACTGTCTACAATACCTGAATATCTGTATGTCTTTTCACCATAATACCCACTAATACAAATAGCACTTTGCTCTTCAGTTTGCCACAAAGACTCCTGACACCTTTAAATACATACTTGCAAGAACTGAAAGAAGAAAACGGTTAGATGATGAGCAAAAGTGAACACAAGGCTAACAGGGGTCAAATCATCCATTCCCATGAGCTCCTCATATTAAGCCACTCTTCCTAGAACTTCCAAATTCAGTGGCACACTATGCTTCTATACTTTGCCAGAATGATGACTCCTGGTCTCTGAGGCAGCTTCATAAAGTTACTAAAACCAGAATCACCTCTGCTCCTAAGTATTCATAAGGTCAGCTTTCGGTGGGGAAGAGGCGAGGGGTGAAAGGAAGCAGGACTTTACGCTGTATTCCAACGCCACTAAGTGTTTTCTTACTTAAAGTACTACTGTCTCAGAAGTCAACAATGCAGCCTCAGTGGAATTTATTTCTGAATCTCAAATTAAGTCAAATGGGTCAATTCCAACAGTAAGTCACAAAAGGATTAAGTTATTTCATTGCATTAAACTATAAGGCTATAAAGTTATTGAGAACCTACAGCTTAATACATAGCCTGTTTCTAAGCAGACAATGAACAATAATTAAAACATCAAGACATCAAGATCAGTCTTACACCTTCTGACCATAACACTTCCACTTCCCTAACAAATTCAACAGTTTGAGCCACGATAGGACTCAACACAAGCAAAAAATTGCAAACGTACCTCCTCCCTTGCAGAGCTTAATTTACACTTTCCATATATTTGAGAAAAAAAAAAATCAGGAAATACTCAGACCTGAAGAACTAGCTATCCATTTAGTAACAGGTGTATGAAATCAAAAGTGCTTTCTTAACCTCACTATTGCAGAATGCTAAATTATGCAGGAGCCAATCACAAAATTAATCCAACACTAATACAAATGCTTTGAAGTATTTCTGCTTAACTACTGCCAATTACAATAACAGATTCCAGATCTAGGATCATATTTTCCTTATCTTTATTGAATAACTCAGCATCAAGTACTCTCGTACATTTCTATTTTTTAATGGTTTAAATAGGACTTGTTATTAAACCTCTGTAATTACATCAAGAAGAGGTAAGAACTGACAGATCACAAAATGGAAATTAATTCCCAGAAGTGTAACCATATCTCCTGGGATATGCATCATCAGTTGCCACCACTAACTTTGATACTGGTATGCAATGCTCGTTTTATTCTGTTCCTCTTAAAAGAGTGCCCCTGTGACTCTTATCTCTCTCCAGTTTAAAGACTTAACTTCTGCAGGAATGAAAAACTAATACAAAGTAACAACATTTCTCAACAATACCGGTTGTACTGTTTTAGCAGTGACACAGCCTTCCAGGTTACAGATCAGACAATTGCTATGCAGGGTGTCTGCTAAACAGGCAAGAACAGCAGTGGGGAAACTAACTTTCTTACAAAGTCAAAACGTTCATTCAAAACCAAAGTCAACCACTGACAAAAATTCCCAAGTCAACATTCACGTTCTTTCAACTTGTTTTTTCTAATATAGACACGAAAAAAGTGATGTTTAAAAAACTTGATTTTAACCTGTTTCCACATAATACTTACAGGAAAAATTAAGCTACTTTTGTAAGGAAAATACGTATCTTATTGAAGCAGTTGTATTTGGTCAACCAGGTCAATATCTTACAGACATGGTAAAAGGAGCAATGCATAAGAAAGTGCAGGGAATGAACAAAAGGCTACAGTAGCATTTCAGAAAGTTATCATTTAGATTTATGAGCAACTTCATGATCAAATGATCCTTTAAAGTAGACTCCAAAAACGAAGCTGCTTACAGACCAAAATCAGATCAGCAGAGCTAGGGGGATTAGTAGGGCTGGAGAAGCAGAGTTATCTGAGCTCCCCTTTCCACGTGCTCACAGGGCTTTGGTTTTCCTGGGTCAGCAAAGAAAGGAAGGGCGAACCTGCCCCAAGTTCACAGGATTTAACGGGATGGGAGAAACAGGAGAAAGGTGAAAGGCAGCATGTTCCTCGCCAGGGAAGTGAGAACAGTCCTTTCCCAACCTTCCTTCAGCCACTCCAACTAGGTCTCCCCTCTGCTATCCCCACCAAAAAATTAATAGTGATCCCCTCAAGTAAATTAATATTGAAAGAGCAATACTCAGTCTAAACCAAATTATTCAAATTCCAACTATTTTAAAGACACCTTTTAAGCCTGATAATGAAATCCATGCTTGTTTGTTTTCCACATCATTCAGTAACAGATGACCCTGTCCTGAAAAAGTTTATGCATTTGTTTATCTTCATTCACAGTAAAAATAGTTTCAGCAAAGCAATGACGGCGTTCAGATGGTGCATGAAGTCACCCTGGTGCCTACAGGATCGTATGTTTAATTAGGAAACCTAGTGCTACCAAGGGAAAGGAGAGCAATCGTTTCAGACATGTAGGTAACTTGACTCTGCATCACATGCAGAAAGGAAACAGATTTGGTAAATGAGACCAAGAGAATGATGCTCTGAGTTCGTAAGGCAGAGCTGAGCAGAAGCCAGTACCAGAATACTCCTAAAAATTAGAAGGTTTTTTTCATTTTTTTTTTAAATTACTTTCCAAACAAATCGTACTTCAATCTAGATGTTAATTAGAACTTCATAGTGTGACTTCAAATATGGGTGTATTTGACATTTCAGTTATTCTGGTACCATATACTAAAATCTTCACATGCAACAGTGTATTATTGTATGTAGGTATGTATGCATATTAAAAAAGACATCCATGTTTAAAAAAAAAAAAAACCCGCAAATAACTGCTTGTATTTTATCTTTATTAAGTAGACGCTACCTTCATCTTGAAATTTCATCTTTCTAAACCAAATAAACATAATATAACTTTAATTTCCTCAGCTGATACTTAATTGATACAGTTACATGTATGTGGTGAAAAAGAAGTTGGAGCTGTGTAATAAAAAGTCCAAAACCATGCCCTTTGATGTCCAGAAAAAGGTGCTTTTTGCAAACTTAGATGCAGTGGAAAAGTAAAAACATATATGACTCCTACTGTCACCTACTTAGAAAACTTTTTGGTATAGCACTTAAACTTCTGTCTTTTGTAATTCACTTGTTTCAAAATGGCCATGTTCAACAGACAGCTACAGAAGAATAATTCAGAAAATCCAATGATAATTCATACAACATTCTGGTAGGTGCTCATTCAAAATGCAAATAAATGTGAAGGAAACAGTAGCTTGATCCATACCATGCTTATTTGTGGAGCTAAAGCTTTCACGTGTTGATATTGAAGATAAAGGTACCTTGTTTAGATATACGCTTGTGGTCTAAGTACAGAGAATTGCAAGTATTCCAGGAATACTAGGAAAGACAAGAGCAAGAAAATAAAATAAAATCATTCCTGATACTTTTGCCCTGATGTTTCCATGACAAGCATTACACAGTCTGGGTAAGACTGGAAGAACAAGTTTGCTTTGTGATACCATTGCTTTATGAAAGCAAAAAATATTTCTATTTGAAATCTGTGTTTTAGAAATCACTGCTGTATATTCCTCAATAGCTATTATAGATTGAAATCAACAACCTTGAAAAAAACATGAAACATTTATTTTCTATAATTATTATGAAACCCAGACTCTTTCCCATCATTAGAGGAAAAACACATTTCAATACCTTTCATAAAGGGTTGGAATCTCAGTATCTCTGAGACAATAAATAACAGCTCTCTGAAATGACTGTACAAAAGCCAAACAGTCCACCAAAAACAAGCTCAGGAACTGGAAGTTAAAAATTTTACCCAGCAACTTGGCCTACACTCTGAATTAAAAAACAAACAAACAAAAAACCCCTTACAGCCTACTTGCGTGTGTGTGTGTGTGTGTATGTGCAAGTCTATTAACAAAATGCATATAGAGAGACAAAGTAAACGGAGAGGACGACACCTCTCTCTGAAGACAGTTACATCCAAGCCTGAGTCTTGTTTGTGAATTTAGGAAACATTTACTTAAGAATCTGGAAGACACTCAAACTTTGCCTTTACTAAAGTTTGTTAGCTGCAGACAAGAAGATGTATTGCAGATAACAGTTCAATATTATCTATCTCGGCAACAGAAAGAGTGGCCTATGTTTACATTCGAACCTTGCCCCAGTTCACAGTATCTGGAAACAAGTTTGCGAAGTCATTAGGGATATAATTAACTTTAAGTACTTGCTGAACCTGAAGGTCACCAGGACAGTGGCAAGCAGAAGGCAGGGCAGACAACTGGCCACTGAATTGATTTAGTTCATTAAAAATTGCTTACTGAGCTCATTGGAGACTCACTAGTGAAAACAAGAGGTCCCTTCAGACTAGTCAGAAGACTGGATGTCAGTCTCTAACTCCTAAATGTGAGCAAAGGGACCCTCCTAAAAAAACTCTTGCTGAATAGAGGTTCAACATGTTGTAGATACTTTTAAAATAAAAATGTTCAGTGTAGCCTTCCAGAGAAACATGGCTTAATTGGTAGCGGGGGCACCAATCAACAGCGCAACCCATCTCCCAACAGCTTGTAACTAATTACCAATTTCAGCTAAGCCCAGATGGGTTTTTTTAAATCCATAGATGGTGGAGTTCAAATTAATTCCATGAGTGTCTTAACTGAATTATAACAGAGAACCAAAGACAGAAAAAGTGTCACTGTGCTCATGCAGCTGTGCAAGCCATCATTTGAAGAAACAATGAAAAAAAAATCTGCCCCACAGTCCACAGGATGTAAAAACAAATTAAAAACTTACACATCTTTGGAAAATGTATTTTAATTGCCTTCTTTTAAAATGCCTTTCAGAATTATTTCACCAATTTCTTAAAAATATAAAGTATCGATACACTTTTAAAAATACATCTCTGTAAATCATTCAAATTACTAATAAAAAGACATCCATTATAAATCTGGCCAAACAATTAGATCTTCAAGAGACATTTAACAAATAAAAAATATAAAATTTTAACACTGCTGTTTCCAATTTTATTTTTTATAAAGTTGAAGTACACTAAAACCGTAACACCTGATCCTTTTCAGACCTTCTATTGGTTTGAGTGTCTGTGAATATTTAAATATTTTCTCACTGCAGAAGAGTTTCACTTCAAATATAAATTCTTAACAATGTTTTTATTAACTCAGACAGAAGTAGAAATGCTCCCTCAAGCTCCCTAGCCCTTCTCAAAAGTGGTTTTGGTTTGGGTCTGGTTTTGTGGTTTGGTTTTTTGTCTTCTTTTTTTTCTAAATTTGCAGAAAAAATAATACTTAAAGGCCAGGCAAGCAAAGGTATACCTATCCGCAATTACAACATATCAAGAGATGAAATTACAGCTTGTATGTGATTATTGAATTTTTAAGGTGCACTTCTCAAAATTACATATTAAAGAAAGGCCTAGCCTTTTTCATTAAAAATCTTAAATAATACAAACTTGAAGCAAATACAATAGCATTAGAATAACATTGCACTAAATTCTGTTGCGATACATAGTACGCACATGCCCTGTGTCAGTGGGCAAGTTTCAAGGAAAATGTGCAGTCAGTTGAATACAAGTGAACAGCCAGCACCCAGCTGCCCCTCAAATACTCTCTCATGCACCCCCACAGTCATGCTCACTTTTAAACACATTATTCAAAACTCATTTAAACGTAATGATAAAAAGTCACAATTTCACTATTTTTGAAATATATATTGTAACACTTGTAAGCATTTGGTGGAGAGCGTTAAAATGTGTGCAACGCAGGGCAGGTGGCTGGCAGGTCTCACAAGGCTCTGAGGAGCCCTGCTTTTGCCCGGGCAGGCAGCACCCCGCACAGCACCCTGCTCTGCACAACCCGGGATCTCCTCGCCCTCTTTAGCGACAACCTACAGATAATTTCCCTTGTCCTCCTTTCTCCACAGCTGAGATACTCCTGCAGCCATCTTTTCTCCTGAATCTATGATTTACAGAAGAAAATGAAGGGTCCATTTTCAATACTGGAACCAAAACTGTACAAATTCAATTGGGCCAAGAATACTTTCTCCTGCATGATTTTAAGACCGATGCAGAATAATCAAATGACTTGAAAAACAATTAAGTCAAACTCATACGGATGTCTTACTCAGGCACTCCGCAAAACACCATCCCACGCTGTCAGTCGCTGCTGTGCCTCAACCTTCTGCCTCTAAACATTTAGAACTGAACAGAGATTGACATAAGAAGACAAGCTTCTGTGATGGCATTTAAATTAAAATCATATCATGATAAAATTCAGGCACTTTTAAGGTTATGTTTCTTTGCAAATTCCAGCAGATTCTCACTCACATTTTTCTCTCTTGGAAAAAAAATGCTGCAGCACTTTCTAAATAGGAATGCTCCCCATATAAGCAGTATCATCAGCCAGCAGCCACACAAACACCTAGTTAAATAAGGCCAATTAGGATTATCTGGCAAAACTAGATAATTATTTGTCCTGAAATACGTGAATGATGATTTTAAGACAGCTGATATCAACAAGAGATCTGAGGTGAATTTATCATTTCCTCTTGCAGAACACAAGAGCTGAGAACTTCAGATAGCTAGGGATGTTTAAGTAAAAATGAATTAAAAAAATAGTTGAGAAACAAATGGCCAAATGATTTTAAGCAAATGGGAAGGGACGTTTCTTTTCAATTTCGACCAGTCTAATCCAGATTTCAGCATACGTGTTTTTCTAAATTACGGACCAGTTTGAAAAGACTTTTTCATATCCTTCAATATGCAAGAGCTCCTCCGGGTAGCAGCAAATCCAGCTTCTGATTCTCCCTCATGAAGCTGTTACAAAAGGCATCTTGGACAGACACACATCTTTGCTTCAAAATTGTCAAATGCTCCCAAAGCTATCAAATAGTATGCCACAGAGATGAGAAAAAAAAATCCCCCTACGCAAACAGCACTTTCTATCAATTCTAAATAGTCTACATATATGGAGAACATATTCATGTTTATGAAGCCAGCACTCCACAACGTACCAACACACCACTGAGCTCCACACATAGCTGGCTGTCCCTAGCCTCCACTGCAATGTGCATGCCCGAGGAAGCACAGTAACTAGAATCATCTGTTTTCCTTCTTGGTATGCAGGAGCATAGAAGAAACAGTGTAGATAACAGTATCTGGTTAGTCTTAGTTCTCCTGTGTTCCAAGAAACCTCTGAAAAAAGCCAGCAATAAGCTCTAGAAATATTTGTATGTAGGCGGCCACCTAAACATTAATGGTGCAAAGATGGAACAGAAAAAATTCCTACTTGCAGCATATGAAAAGCAACTAAGCCTTCATATTTTACCATATCCATATAGAGGAGAGACATATGAGAGGTGGCAGAGCCATGTTTAGATGAAAGTAAACAGTGACTGAGAAGAGGAAAGTAGGAAACGTGAAGAAAGCTATATAGGGAAACATATGCTATAACCTATTTACAAAAAAAAAAAGAAGAAAAAGAAAGCAAAAAAAGAACTGGAGCCTGGTAATGCCAGGATGAATACAGGGCAAAAACTTCAGCAGGAAAGACATAAAGTGAAACAAAAAGTATTTTTAAAGTGCCTATGAAATGTTAATTTCACTATGCACTTTATGAACAAGTGTTTCTCTCCTTTACTTTGAAGTCTGCACCCTATAGTGCAAAAATGAAGGTTGAGTTTGAAAAATATCTTGTTGCAGCTGCAGAAGTACATACAGTACATACAGTAACTCTAACTCATGACACCCTCTGTGCTCAGGATGCTTTCCTGTAGCAAGTCTCCAAGCATTTGTGGCCATTTATGGAAGTGTCATCAAGGTGAATACTTGGGATTGTGTTACACTGGTTGAAAAGAAGAGGTAACAACAGCATGGAGGCAGAAAAGGAGGAAGAAGGAAAACTATGCTGTTGCCCACCTTCCTCAGCTAATTCCTCACCAACACGAGGTGATCGCACCACTAGCTCACCGTCCCTCCTGCCTTGTGCCACAAGTAGCACTGCTATATTTGGCCATAGTAGCACCACAAATCCTGATTTTTAACTGCTGCTTTCTATTTCAGTTATGAGTATGGACCTAACTAACAAGCTTATTTTCCTCCAACAGCCATGTGTTGGTATTTATATCAGAAGAATTTAAGCCAAGATCAATTCTTTTACTGCGCTTAAACAGATATTAGCATATATATAATCACTACATCACAGAACTTACCTTGTTTGTAATTATATTATGCAATAATATAGTGATCAAAATCTCTTTACAAAGCAACATTACTATCACAGCGCAGCTTTTAGCATCATCCGGTGGTACTGAACTCGGTCTGACCCCTCGTTGGGGGGGGGGTCATCCAATTCATAACAGTTGTTGACCTGTCCAGTCCGCTTTGAACTTCCTTGAAAACACATTTCTTCCAAAAGAAACTCTTACTCTTTATTCAAATTTGATAAGCACTACCTCATCTATAACCAAGAAGTTTCAAGTAATTCCTTTTTTATACTTTTTTCCTGTCATACCTGCTGTTTATAAAAAACCCTACATTTTTGTGTCTTAATATCTGGATTGTATCCAAATAACTCACTCTCATCAATGCACAGCAGCCTTACGTCTCTAGAGATACCACACTATATTTACACAGATTTCAGAAGAATTCAAGGAGCTTTTATCCTGCCTCAGTCAGGTATAAGACTAGAAAAATACACATAGACTAGGATCATTTGCACCGAAATGACGTAGTTTAGAATATCCAACAAAAGACACAGCTGTAAGAAAGGGTAAGTAGGTCATAAGTTGCTTTATTGTCATTAGAAAGTCTACTGTATGTGGCAGAATAGGGTCAAACTCACAACAGAGAAAAACTCTCAAGTAAAAGCTAAAAGAAGATAAAAACTGAGAATCTACACGACACCCATGTTTTCTCCTAGAAAACAACACTCAAACCCAACTTTACTGCGAATTAAACTATTTTAATATCAGGTAACTGAATAAATACTATATTCAATATTTAACGGCACTAACAATTCCGTAGATTCCACAGTCTAAGAAGAATCTATCACCGCCTCTCTCTAAAACAGCAATTTTGAATTCGTTGATGAGGCCCTCACAAGCGACAATATGCCATACCTACCAAGCACTTGCTCAATTCAAAACCTGGTGGCTCACTGATCTAGAGCTGCTCTCCCATGTTCCAGTCATACCTAGAAAATAGGAGTCGATCGGTACAACGGGCAGTTACGAGCCATTATCCACAGAGGACCTGATGTATTACGTTTTCTCTCGGAGTCTACCCAAGCTCCCAGGCTTCCATATGTATGACTCTTCCATATGTCTTCTCTTCCATATGTATCACATTTAACTTCAGAATTCATAGGTGAGATATCTACCCATAGGTGAGATACCAACAAAACCAATGCTCTGTGATTAACAAGTAAGATCTTTCCTATGCACATCACTTCTCAAAGCAGGATGGTTTTTTCAGACATGAGCTGCACTTTCAAATTCTTTTTCAGCCAAAAATTAGAGTGCTCTGAGCTTTACATTGGGCATCAGTCCCTTGACTTTTCATTAGATCCAATGAACTGCTAAAGCATATTAAAAGAAAAAAGATACTTTCCACTAAATCATATGTCCCTGAAGAAGATCTCTCCGAACTTAAAGGTCTAGTAGATTTACCTTTAGAAGAACAGAAATGCAATATTCTTCCTAACAAATATTTACGGTCACAAGTGGAGAGGCACACAGTAATCCAATCTGGAGAAGGTAGCTATAGAGCACGTGCTGCCTTTGTGCATCCTAGAGTGACCAGCTCTCCTAGACTCCCTCAGTGGAACAAACAGGTATCAAATCAGTTAGGTCCTATAATTTCCTCTAACCCATCAACCATATCTTACTGTGTATTTCTGCCAGTTGGTTTTTATCCAAACATCAGATCACAGCTTCACCATCAACCTAAAGAACTTAATTAGTGTTTCATTATTCTTAGGACATACATACCTGCAGCAAAAACATCTTGAAAACAGTACACTGCCACAGTACATCTTCATAAAAGAAAATGCCAACTGATACTAGCTCACTGACCTTCTCCAACTTTATCCATTATTTTCTCTAATGGAATTTAGCTTTATCCTTGCAGATATCTAATACAAGTTTGGAGGAGGAGGAACTTTTATGTTGCTGATAAAGAATGAGCATCACACTTTGATTTGGGCAGGGGGGGAGGGGTGGGGGTGGGGGAGAAACTACCATATTTTCTCTCCCATTAACATTTTTTCCCAGTCTGTTCTTCCAGAAAGAAACAAGGCAGCAAATAGAAATGAATTAACTGAAACAATCTTCCAAAGCCTGCCGTGACCTTTTCACAGCTCGCAAAACAAACATTGCATCTTTACCAGCATCAACTTGTAAGAAGTCAGTCATTCTTCTGCAAGAGCTGTTCTTCTCTGGCTGGGAATAAATTTTCTTTCCCTGCCTTTACTTTGTCACGTGGCTTGTTTTATAATATATCCTTCTGCAGTCCTCTTCTCATTTTCTGAGTGGGTTGTATCCAGTTTCATCTCTGGCCCTTTTTCCTTTTAATTCTACTCCTCCAGTTAACATTTCCTTATGTCATTTAAAGTAACATCTTGAATCCTGACAAAAAAGTTCATTCACCTTGTAGCATCTCTATCAGACCAAACCCCATACCAGCTTGCATAATCAGTTTGCATGTGGTTTATATCAGACCACCAACTTCACCTTGTCATTCACAAATCCAGACTTCTGATTATCCTCCAAAGATCCATTTCTGAATGTATCACTAATAACATCACTTCATACTCAGTTAGCTAAAACCATAACTGGGAACAAAGCTAAAGGTAATGGGAGCCATCCCTGACATTTTTATCAGTCTGCTTTGCCTAAATAACGTCTTGCTCTTCTAGCATTATAATGGATTACGGCAAAAGAGTTTAGATTAAAAACACTCCAGGAAGTAATAGCTCCAGATGATCAAGTTATTAAAACTTAGAAATAAATGGATTAGAAACAACTGCTTTGAAAGATATTTTATGGCACCACCACCTCCAGATATCATGGAAGAACATTCAACAGTACCAGCTGGTTCAGGCTCATGAGGTGGGAGATGAAGAAGAGGACTCCACCTCAGCACAGGCAGCTTTCCACAGCCAGGCTTCTGATCAGAGGTACAAACTATGTCTGAAAAGCAGCCCAGACTTTTTTTTCATACCCGCATATCTATGCCAACTGCTGCTGGCAAGCCAGATCAGCTCACTGATCCAAAAGAGAATAAACCCTCCAAACCCCCTGAAGGCTAGTCTTACGCTAATAGTTCCCACATTGTTGTGTGATCATTAGATAATGCAAGAGAGGGGATAAGAGCCTGTGGAGGAGGGAAAACCAAGGAAAGAAGGGAATGACTGCCTATTTCTGCACTAGTCTCAAGTCAGATCACATCAAGCATATTGTGAAACTGCACTGAATTCCCTTTACTAGCTGTTGCCAGATGAGCACTGGTCCCATCCTTGTACCACTGGCAGGAATCACTACCACCCAGCACCCGCAGCAGTCCCCGCAAGGCAATTAGAGCTGTAAGTAAACCACCTATCACTGAACATCTATGTATTCAACTACAGGTTCCTAGGACCGTCTCTCACTCCTCCATATACCAGACAATGATCACTCATTTAGATTTAATGGACTGTTACTAAAATAGAGAGATCCTGGGACAATGGCTTGCTGAGGCCTCAGCAAACTAGTTTGGCTGGGTTCACTTTCAGGTGTCTGGAGCCTGGAAAAACAGATGGGCGTCAGCAGCAAGGCAGTGGTTACACACAAGGCTTTTAAAGTCTGCTTTAAGTATTAGGGGAAGGAGGGTATACAACATAGGAAGCTTTGGGCAGGAAGGAAAGCAGGTGAGCTGGGTTTTAGAGCAGCAGAGTTGGTCAAGCTACTATTCTCTTCCTAAATGAACTGAGTGAGGAGGCTCTGAACTTAAGAAGTTATTCTGTTTCTAACTGTAATCATATGCTTCAGCCTTTAAAACCTGTAAAATAAAGAAAGTATATTTTGAAACTGTGCTAAGTCTTAGGGTCTGTATGTGTAACTACGTGTATCAAACATGCCTCCCAAACATAAAAGCAACCATACCAAGTTAGACCAAACATCCATTTAACATCTAACAAAAATGAGCCCATCTTCAAGGAGAATAAAAATGGGGCAAATACATGCTACTTTTCCTATAATACTTTACCAGTCTCCAAGTACTTTCATGGATTTTCTGAACCAGATCCCATTTGTCTGTATGTATTCTGCATTTGTATTTCTTCATGTATCCACTCTCAGTGGATTTCTCATCCCTTGAACCTGTGAGAAATTTTAGTATCTACAGCAACATTTGGCAAACTGTTACTCAGATGTAGTACCCACTGCATGAAGGTATAAAAATCTTATTCTTCCCTCAGGAGACATCTCCCTCCCCCTCGTTTTTTTTTTTTGCACAACAGCGTAACCGTCACTGACTTGTAAGTTATTCTTGAAAAATGCTTTTCTTACACTTGCTGGAAGATGCACCTTCTTTCTTTCCAGGGAAAATGAAGAAGCATTCATATTTAAGTAGTAAAACTGTATTGCAGCCTCTAAATACTTGCAAACAAGCTTCAAAATACATCAACTATACACTCACAACTAGGCATGGTACAAAGCCCACAAGAAAATACATTTTTAACACAAACTTTAATTCTTGAACAGAAAAGCAATTTCTACCATTTCAGTTTTATTTTACATTAAGCTGGAACAATACAAAGCAGAGAGAAAAAAAATAAGCATTTTACAGTTCTATTTCTTAAATGCCACTTTGCACTATTTTTCCTCCTCTATTACATTTTTTGCATTCTAAAAAGGAATTTGTTTACTGCCTGACATTGAAATAATATACAAGCGTTTAAACTGTAGAAGAGATCTAATCAGATAAAAAAATTCATTATACACACCCAAATAGTTTTACAAGAGTTTTTAAAAGGTAAATTTAAGGGTCCTACCCATTAAATACCACCTCAAAGAATGCACACAAAATTTCTGTTGAAGTCCTCCTGCATTAAAGTTTGTTTCCACATAACTATAATTTTTCAAAGCATTCGATGCTGGCTTTTTAATTTATACTAACACACCGGAGAAGAAAAGGCTCCTTTGTGTAAAGCTTTCTGTATATGAAAAAAATGGAGAAGAACAGAAAAAGAGAACACGCTATACAAAATCCACCTGTTTTGGCAATTTTGAAGAATTTTCATTTAAAACATGTTCATATTACAATTACTTGTAAGCTAATACACATGATCATAAACTAGATGAACGCTAACTTAAGTAGGCAATTCTAAAATTAAACTATTCAAAGAATTTCCAATAAGCTGAAGCACTCCCAGCATTTACAGATCTCAGAAACAACAACGGAAACAAAAGGAGCAGTTGCCCTCCATGGCAGAGTTTCTGCTTTTACAGCACAACTCTCCATCTGCAACCAGCTGACACTTTATTTCACACTAAGCTATGTTCTCTTGCTGTATTTCACCTGAACTGGGCTTTTACAAGACTAACATTTCTTAAACTGGAAGGCATTTTTTAGAGGAGACAGGAAGCACATTCAACAGAAAGCAGCTGTTCCAAAGGAGCAGAAAACTGAAATGGGACAGGAGATACTGCTGGGAGAAGATGCCATAGGACTGGTGAACACAGGGGAAGACGACAGGGACAGGGAATACACCTGCAGCGAGAAGCTCATTGGCCAGACAGCGCAGTTAGTGAAAGCAAAATAAAAACCCCAATGAGCGGGGGCCGTGCCACAAATTCACTCAGCCCATTAGCAATTAGCATGGGACCAGCAGCAAAACGTCGCTGAAGTGGTGGCTCCCTGAGACACCCAGAGTTTTTTTGGAGAAGCTCCCTACCACTTACGTATCCCGTACTTCTCCCAGATCTCCAGCTCATGGGTGCACTCACTCAGGAACGTCTGAGTAGCAACAGGTGCTACTTAAGAAGAATGTGTACATTATAGAGCAAGGGAGACAGGGGCGGGGGAGGAGAATCAGGTGTTCAGTGAAAGCACAGCGAGATAGGAAGGTTCCTACATGGATCAAACAGGCAGGCACCCTTCTGTATTAACCCGGAGTGACTCCCAGTCATTCCCATTTACTGTACATAATAGGAAATGGGTGTTAGTAACAAATGGATGGAACATATAGAAAGAACAGCTGAACTGTGAGATTGTTTGTGTACTGACTCAATTATAAAAGCAGTCTGAACAGAAACCTTTCTCACACTGTAAAAAAGTACATTAACCACCCCAAATATAAACCTATGGAAGTCAAATGAGCACCAGAAGAAAAACTATGATAAAGATTGTGCTATAAAGGTTTGTAAGGATTAAACTTTTTTTTTCCATTTTGAAAGCAGAACCAAGGTTTCACATCCTATTAACAGATCTGCAAACTCCAACACACCCCGTCTCAGTTATATGTCATAGACTCTAACCCTAGCAATGAATCATGCAAGAGTTATCATGCAACGTTAACAGAACTTCTGCCTTCTTCCCCCCTTTTTTAAGCCTAGAAAGTGATGTGTACACACACACGACGAATGTTAAGGTTGAAAGGTGAACATAGTCAACATACAGAGGACATACTTAGTGCTAGAGAATCCCTAAATTACATTCTTAACATAGAAATGCATTTCATAACAGAAAATACCTCCATCTCCTAGCTCTGTTGTTTTCTTAAGATATAATTTTAGGTTTTGAGACATGAAAACCTGAAATAGTGGAAGTATGCTATCATGCCACATTTTTCTTATGAATTGCAAAAATATAAGCATTGTAAACAAAATCAATATATTAACTAAATTTGCATATTTGGAGGATTTTACAGATTGTGCTACTTCAAAAAAAAAATTCCAGCTATTTACATCTGAAGTAAACCCTAAGAAGACTTAAGATGGCAGCCGAGGAAGCAGAAATATATTTTGCTGAGTCTCCAATTTGAGAAGCTCTACAAGGCTGTACAACAGGCCGTTCCACGGGAGGAGGAAAAAGGGAAGCACATGTCAGACTCTCCCCAGGTCTTCATTAATAAAGTTAGGAAACGCCAGAACGCGTTCCCTAACTCTCTTCTCTCTTGCACCTTGCAAGAAAATAGGAAATGAACAGAAGATGTTCTGTATAAAAATGCTAGTCCATATCATATAGGACAGAAAGGTGACAGGCTATAAGCTGTAACCTTTTCAGAACTATATATATAAGCTCCATAATTTACCCAAATTAAAAGCTCCCTTCCATGAACCAGAAATTTTAGTGCTAAAAATGAAACATCAGATTCAGCCACAGACACACACATTCTCATGCTTCCCAAGAAAGATGCATCCTCAGTAAAGCAGATGCTGGACCCAGCGTGTACTATGGGCCAAATAAAAATCATATTTCTAACCTCTGGTAATTTATTGTATCATCCTTTTGTCTTCCCCCAGTTTTGCCTCAGCTGCAAATTCTGCTGTCGGTTTTGTAAATTATTTGAAGCTGAGCTCCTGGAGAAGCAGTCTGAAGAAAATCTAAACTCTATGGGCCTCATCAGATATAAATATTGCTCCATTCAGGTCACGTTACCCTTCTCAGCTGTATGTGGAAATTTGTTTCAACAGCTTATCTTCAAAACTCCTTGCACCTTAAAAACGCAGCTCTTCCAACATCTTAGATGTCCCACATCCCACAGGATTATACTCCAATAATCTCATTTCTTTAAAGGGTATCTATAGAAAATATGCAGACAGGTCTTGTCTCAGTCTGAGAACATAAAAACCAGATGACAGTCTTCAGCGATATTATAGAATTTCAGATACTCAAGTCAATCGTGAAAAACTGTATTGTGGACAAGGGACATCGCTCTTTCTTCCCCCAACATCTGCCTACATTAGGCTGCAATGCCAAACCAAGAACATTTATTCAACTTTTTCCTATTGTGGAAAAAAGGCAGGTGTTTTACCTCCACTAAACTGAAGAAAGGCTTATATTATCTCAGTTTGTAGGGAAATTCTTGTTATAGTATAGCCAACAAGTAAACACTTCCAGCGTGCACACAAGGGAGATTACAGCATCAAACACCTGCATAGTGTAGAAAGGCCGATTACAGAGTAGCGGTCACACAGTGTCCCAGTCATAAAAAGGATATACAAAGCACTTCCCTCTATGAACCCCACAAAAAAAATTTTCCCAGTGAAAACGATATACGAGAGTCTCCAGAATTTTTCCTTTCCCTTAAGATTCAAGCAATTAAACCTCTCAAACTCACACAACACAACATCAATAAACGATCCCCTAAATTACAATTTCCATCTTTTGCTACTGTAATTAGTACAGTAACTCAATTACATGATAAAATACTACTTTTTATTTTATCCAAGTCTTACACTGGATCAGACATCACACTGAGTTTAGCAGAATTAATGAAGTTTGTGTTTACCCAAAGGGTCTTTAGAAAGACGCTATTACCTTCTTTACTGCAAGAACAGGGTGCTGAACAACATATGCCACACATTTTCTCAAATCAATCATTACTTCAGGTTAAAACTGACAACCTATGCTAAAATCAAATTTTTCCAGATCTTCAGTGGCCCTCAATAGGCTTCAAGAATAACAACAAAACCAATCCTGGAATTTAGTACTGAATAAGCTTTAACTAATACCATAACAGGCACCTAACTTCAACTGTAAGATTTTGCTCCACAGCCAAAATAATTAGCAAAAGTCACCACTTTATACCACACCTGAAAAACAGAAGTTTCAAGACTGCAAATGCAATTGCAAAATTAATCTCATATATATAGACTTATCCTGGGATAATGTTTCAGACTACTAAAAAAAGGTAAATTTGAACTTTCTCCCCGTGCCTCCCCCCATAACAACCTTTCTACAGAAGAAAATAATTTTAAAAAATCATTTGACAGTCATAAACAGTCTTAAATGTTTACATCTTGCAGCTACCTAAGATACAACGTCAGAAAGCTAGAAAGAGAAAATGCAATGCACAAATAGTTATGCACACAGCACACTCCACAACCAACACACAATACAAAACCATTCTCTCTCACTACATGTCCCAGAGGCAACTAAAAAGACAATTTATGAATGCCATCTGCTTCTAGTGCCCCTCTAACAATGTATTAGCAAAATACATGTATTTAAAAAATAGAGGAAAAAGCCTTACTCTGCTATATCAAGATATCCACAGGAAGCAGCTGCATGTAGAGGTATCCAGCCTTCATTATCTGGTTGATTAATATTTGCTCCATTTTCCACCAGAAATTTCACCATATCTACGTTATCATCTATACAAGCCTATAAAGAAAGAAAGATTTAAGAAATAAGTTCACATTAAAGCTGTTCTACAATACTGTGCATCTTTAAGCAACATCTTCAGGAAAAAATGTAAGTATTTTCAGGTCTGATGAGGGAGTAGGATTTATTTGTTGGGGTTTGACAGCAAGGCAGGAAGAATTTGAGAGAAAAGCAGGTGTTACAGATTTGTAAAAAAATCCTTAAATAAACGAATTCAAACAGAGTTTAACAAAACCAACAAATATGATTTCCTCAGGTAAATTTGTTCTGGTTTTCTGAGAAGCCATTTACAATCCCCACTGCAACCTTGTTCTCCAGTACAAAGCGGTTCCCTTTACAAAGCCCCCAGGCCCTCGCTCCATCCCAGGCCCAGCTCACTCACTTGAGCAGATATTACAATTGAATAAGCAGCTACACCATGAAGTAGAATTGTTGTGACCAAGAGATGGGGAGCAGTTTGGAAAACAATACCATAACGTGGTTTTAATTATAAGGCAGTCGAGACTAAGGAGTATGGAAGGGGATGCTACGTTGCATTTCAACACTCCCCCCTGCTGTTTTCTACTGCAGCATATTCTATACCATCATACATCTTGTAACAATCTATTAATCACTGCTGTTTATAAACTTAATTGAGTATCAATTTGGCACATTGCAAAGATATTATCATTTGTGCACATCTCTTAATTACCAAGCAAACAGCGTTGCCCAGATGCAGAACTACTGCCGCTCTCCAGATCTTCATCTCAACCGGCTCCTATTTTGCCTTTCTTCTCTGCGTTTCAGTATTTTTCTCACAGGATGCTCAGTGAGTTTTCTTGCCAACTTCCATACTGCTGCCCTTAAAAGGGCAGAGCAACAGAGAGAAAAGTCCCTCTGCATTTCAGGACAGCAAGGACTCAAAACAGCAAGACCCCACAAGACTGGTATTAATTTTTTAGCTTAATAAATCAACAATATACTACATAACCAGAAGGCTGAAATGAGAAACTTTTACTACTGGGCTCCTAAATCCTTCCAGAGAATTATGCCTCTAATGAAATGCAATTAAGGTATAAATTTTACTTTTCAGAATACTTCTACAGCAATAAAGACTGAAAATTATATACTGCTTTATTACGGCAAAAAATCTCAGATTTCCTTATTTAAGCAGTTGTGCCTTCCAAGATGAATCCTGAAGCTTTCCTCCATTCCGTAGTGCTAAGGCAACAGCTACACCGTGAGGGAGATTTGCTGCTGCCCCGTTTAACCAGCCAAACAAAAACAGCAAGAAATTATCCCTCTTTGACCCCATTTGCTTTACTTAGGTACAAACTTAAGGCTTTGTTTAGAATGTAACACAGAACCGTTTCAACAAGTCTCATCTGGACTTGTTAATCCATAAACTTGCAGCTAGACTGCAACCAGGCTGCAGTATACTGCCTGCATTGTTTGTTTTTCAATTAAAAACAAAAACACATTATTGAGTGAAAACATTCATAAACCTTCCTACCTTTTCAGGTATTCTTGAACACTGCCTTCCTAAAGGATTTTTGAATTATCTTTTTAGTCCTATCCATCCCTAAAATCAGCAATTAATAAAATAACTTATGAACATACTCCAACAATAAAGACTACAAATTCTTCCAGCATATTATCTTCAATTTCTTCCACTTATCATCAGCGTACAATGCTTATATGCTTGTAACAAGCTCTGAAAGAAAAGAACCTCCTCTCTTACAAGGCATTTTGTTGCTTAAATGAAAAAGAACTAAATGCAAGACATCATAACTCAGTTCAGGAGTAAAACAAATTCAAGAAACACAGATGTTTACACTTAACAGAAACATTAACCTAGCCATATTTCACACATGCCATATATCCAGTTTTTCTGGATATCCAATTTGCCTGACCATTGATACACTATGTATAGCATAATATTCACCAATCTATGATAAGGAAAATAGATTTTTATCAGAAAACTTTGAAATTGCCTAAGCATTTTTAAATATAGATCTTTTAATATTACAATTCAATGCTGCATACTCGTATATCTTAAAATCCTCTCAAATTCATAATCTGTGAAAAAAGGCTATCTTAAAATTGATTAGCACTATTAAAAAAATAAAAAAAAAGCCAGACCATCTGGTTGTGACAGAACCCAACACAGAACAATCCTTGCCCATTTTTCAAGTATACATAAGAAAAACTGGCAAGACATACTCATAAAAATACTGTTGCTAAGTGAATCAAAAGCTTACATATGCAGCACATTAAAAGACATATGACTAAGTGGCTAAAAATATTTGACCAAATTTGGGCAGTGTATTGAGCCATACATGGCAAGAATCAGGAGAGCTCAAATACACTTCTCATGTATTATCAGAGATTGCACATTCATGACAAGCAAAGATAAACAATCTGCGAGATTATATATATTAGGATGATACAAGAGTAACTATTAAGATAATAAAAGCATTTACTTGCATATGCAAATGGAAAAGTACTGGCATTACTAGTGATCACATTTGTGAGATTTAAATAATGTTCCTCATAACTGATTATACAATCTGAACAACTGTTCTAATAATTTTATTATGGGACAACAGGAGCCACAGAAGCTGAAGTTGATGAAATGGAAGACAGTTGTGTAATTTAAAAAATATGACCTTTGAACTTCCTTACACAAAGATTACTCAAAAATGAGCCTCATACCTGAAATATTTCTCAGAAAACCCACTGTGGCCTCCAAGAAGGTTATTACCTATCTTAAGGTGAAGCAAATGGAATTGATCCTATTGCTGAAGAACACGTATATAATACATCCTATTTCTCCTTGTCCCCTTTTTCACCTTAACTGCACCACAAGTGTTTGATGGACCCTATCATTCTCAGTACTTTCCATACAAAAGACACCTCTGACTATCAGCAGGTACCTTAAGTCAGAAAGCCAAGAAACAAATGTTATAAAAGAAATTTTATCTCAATGTTTTTCCATTTCTACTCCGATTGTCATTGCGCTGTCTTCGGAGTCACTTCTAAAAGCAATATTTATCAAGTGCCAGAAGTGCCTCTGTTGTTAAAGACTGACATCTCAACCCCAAAAGGAAAGTTTGTCAGAACAGCATGACAAACTTAAAGCAACAGCCTCCGAAAAGTCTGCCCTTCTAGACCTCAGCCTGAAAGTATTACAAAGGAAAAAGCAATGTACATGCAAGACGTGAATAACAAGAGTTCCACTGATGTTACAGTGACTCAAAAAGATAAATTCCCACAATGACCTCTGTCTCGGCACAGAGGATAGATAGCCACAGGCCTTCCTCTTCCATGCCTGCTACAATCTTTCTAGAATTAATCTCGGTTCTTGGCATCCATCTCCCCATCCCCAGTCTCTCCCTTCACTGTCCTTAGGTCCCAACTAGAGCCCCAGTCACCACTTAGTGAAACAACAGGTCGTCCTAAAGCTCTTTCCAAGTGCTTGCTGACCACTGCTTCTGTAGAGCACACGCACCAGCCAGCTCCTGGGGCAGGCAGAAGAGCTTGGGAGCTCATGCTCAAGGTTCCCTTCATCCCATGCACTGGTTCTGTCTCTCAACCCCGTTCCCAGCCTCCACAAACTGGTAGAAAGGCAGCATTTCTGCATGAAGCACTCATTACCCTGCCAAATTTGATGGAAGTTAGCCAACGGGCCCCAAACAGAACAACAGCTGGACAGTGCAATCATATAAACCTCATTTCCTTTGGGAACTAATTTAGAAACTAGGCTAATTAGTCATAAAGGAAGCAAAACAAAGCAAAGTTGATAATGCAAAGTCTGGTTACCTTTTCTGATAAGAACAGCGATGAAATCTCAAAGGAAGTATATACGGCACAGGAAAGAAAACCGCTTTCTATTTGTACAACAACCCGAAACCTGGACTGCAACGACCAGCAAAGATGAACAGCGCCCAGCTCCCACACAGACCAACCCCTGGTAGGTCCAACTCCTCCTGGAAACAACGTGCCTATGTTCAGTGAGCAATGTCTTAAACTTTTCCCAGAAATACTTTCTGATCACTCAGGACGGGATAACCAGATGCCTGCTGAACATGCTAGATTTTAACTGTATTGACCACAACTTCGTATGCCCCTGCAAGCGGCATGTGATCTGGCTGGCTCTCCTTACTATCAGGTGTTAAGTACGTAGGTGAAGGGTAGACTTAAGTTCGTAAGTAACCTTAAAATAGATAGCTTTGAAAGAGATTATCTAGAGTGCTTGCCTCAGCAAGTAACCACCCAAAGAATTCAGCAGACAGTACTCATCCCCAAAAGACAGGAAACACAAGTCTGTATTTTTTTAAATAATCAGAAATCTTGTCGGGAAAGAGACAGGCAATCAGACTACTGTCCCATATACATACAGCAAAGCTATACAGTATGTATCTTACATTGGACTACAATTTTTATTGTTTTTCATCAATGATGAGATCTAATGAGGTAATGACATCTAATGAGGTTTAGACATTTAGTTTTTTACTAGTATTTTCTAGAGAGAGATTAAAACCTACCTTTTACTGTTACCTGATTAGTACCCTGATCTGTCCCACGAATTAAGATATTTTGCCTCTAATAGCAAAAAATAAACATCGTATGTTTAATCTCTGTCACCAGACTTCATTTTTCCTTATTTACCCTCAGTACAGAAAGAAGTCAAAAATATGAACACGGAGTAATACATTAGACTCAAAGGGATAAAACAAGCCAAACAACCATTTTGAATTCCTGTGGGAATGCTGGAAACGGGAGAAAGACCTCACACAGTGGCCTGGAGAATAGTTTATCCCTTCCTTTGATTTATCTAGTGAACCAAGTCCAGTGAGTCTAATGGAACTAAGCAGGACATTAACATCATTGTTAACAAACCAAAGAATCAAATTAAGGGAGGGCATCCACACCTAGCAGCAGAGCTCCTTAAAAGCAGTTCCTACTCTCTTCACCCTGGATTGCTTGTTCTCTCTGCCATCCCATACCACACCCTTATAGCTATATCGACATACTCTGTTGAACTGGATCTAAAGTGGATTAGAAAAGCAATTAGAATTTAAAATTAAATGAAATAAGAAAAGGACAGCAAGATACTATTATCTTTATCTGATTAAAGCGGAATTATTTGCTTTGATTATATTAAAATGTTTTTTATATTCAGAGAAGCCTTGTTCTGAAATTCATTTTCATGTTCTAATTCCACTATCAGAGAAACAAAATTTTGTTTTACTGTGAAATTTCACCCATTATAAACCCTGTGTTAAAGCCTCTTATTTCAAACCGACACTTTTCAAAGAACGAATTTCTAAATTTGCAACCAATTCTACCACTCTCACTTTTAAATTTACAACATATTTTAGCCTACTTTCTTGTTTGTACAGACTTCCTAAGGAAATCACATTACTCACTCTACCTGACTGTCTTCCCTCCCTCAGCAATTTCAACTGAAATTGAGACAGGAATAGAGGTTGAAGAGAATTAAATTCAGTACTTGTCATGAAGAGTTCGTTAAAGGATGAGTCCTCTGAAATAATGCTGCCACAGAGCAGTTCACAGCATGAACTCAACAATTACCACTTCTGCCTGGGTCCTCTCGCTGACTCTCCAGTGAGCTCAGCACCGCCAAATAATCCCCACAGTTTGAACAGCGGTCTCAATCTGCAGTGATTTTTGCCCTCATGAGGAAAGGCTTTGTTAGGACAGCCAGGTCCTAACAAAAAAGATGTTTATGAACACCTTCTGTTCATCTTCAAGTCTCCCTGGGGGAAATAAGCTTACATATTGCAATTCTTAATTCTGTTTTCTTCTTTCAATAAACCACTAACTAAGAAGGTATAAAAAGAAATTTGGTCAAAAAATCCAAAGCAAGCTTGAGCAATACTTCCCACTTTTGGTAGGTCACATATTTATGCTGCACAATAACTAAGAATGCAGCACAAACAAGTGAAGCAGCAGTAAGGCGTACGAAATGAAAACATAAGCCTTATCTAACTTCCAAGCTACAGGTTTGAGGTAACCTGGCAGTTAGAGCCACTAGAACAAAGGAGGAATACTTTTTTGCACCTTAAATTTGTTCGTAGGTCATTAATTCAATGTTTTTGTACAAAGTATAACATCTTAAGAGTCTAATATTAGTAATGACAATGTCCTAAGACTCACAGAATATTTGGGAACATTTCCAGGATAAAGGGTAATAAGAATGTCCAACAAATTAGGTCATGAAATATTAGCGATTATTACACTTATTTACTATTTAAGGTATCTATAAAAGCACGTATTTTACATTTGATGAGTATTCTTTTTAATATAGTACATACAGGGTGGAAAGGCTGCTGTTAATGTTCACGTTTATGGCAAGCAACAAGACAGTTTTGGTGTTGTAACAGAACTTCAGGCACCAATCTAGTATTACAGATGACAAATGTTGCTCAATTATGAAATTAAGTATAATCTTTCCAGCGTTCATTTAGCCAACCCACAAGTCACAGCTTCTGTTTTTCAGTGAGCTGGGGTAATACTGATATCTCTGCATACTGACAAAATCTAATTTTAGGATTGAGTATTTTACTTTTTTAAAGCATGCTTACTAGTAAAAATGGAACAGTTTATGGTGCAAATATTCTTGATAAACTAGTAATATTACCATTTTGCTACACTAGTGTTATTTTGTTTAACTTGTTTGCAAATATTGAGTGTATGATGCATTGTGTGTATGAGGGTGTTATTTTCAGTGAAGAATGGCATACTATTTAAAATCCTGGAGAGTTGATCCATACGAAATTGTTAAAATGATAGTTGCCATATCCAATAACTCAAATTAACAAATCATTTTAAGAGCATCTCATTGCTTCTGCAAGTTCCAGCAGTTTGAAGTTTATTGTTTGTATTTCTCTCACCCCAGAATATGAGTTAACCTTGGCATAAATTTCAATGTCAAACCCTTTCCCCCACTGCAGGGCAGCAAACTTTTCTCTGGAGAAATTTCTTGGAAACGTTTCACTTCTAAGTGTAGAAAATGAGAATCCTTTTAGACATCTGCAAAAGCAGGTGGGCAAGACGCTTTCTCCTAAGGAGAAAACGCTACTTGAGGCTGATGCAACGTTTCATGTCCGTTCAAGTCTCATGGGGAAGGCATGCAGAGACTATTGAAACCGAGCACCCATTAACCATCATTACTTAATTCGAATGCTGCAGAGCTGTCAAACATTGACAAAAACAGACAAATCATTCCAGAACTCAAACTTCTCTAGCTATTAACTCCACTTCATGTAAACACCTTGTCATATGCATTAGTGTATCTCAATAGAAGTTCACTTAGATTTTATTTCAGCTCCAAGAGACGGGTAAAACCAGGAGCTACACGAAATCAGTAATTGTTTAGCTCAAATATTCAGTAAGAGCATAATGTAATTTCTATACTACAATTTTGCCTTGTTTCCTCTGTTACACTGAGCTACTAAATTAATTACATGCCCTTAAGCTTTGCTAGTTTGTAATTTATAGTTGAACCTGTGAATTTAATTAAAGGCACAATTCATGAAAAACGCTAAAATCTATAGCTGTTGAGACTAATACAATTTACGTGTTATAAAACTGATTTCACAGGGACTTCCCACTATTTAAACCCTAATGAATGTTTAATCATAGTTCTTAATCAGGACTGTAATAGAATACATATATTTAAGTGGTTTTAGCATGTTTCAAGTAGAGATAGAATTATTCTTGTCCTCTAACCTCCTCCCGAGATAAATAAAGGGAACAGGAGAGTTGGCCATAACATGTTATTTACTATAACCAGAGATGCTACCATTCCTGTTAGCAATCTCAGTAATGGATCGAGACTCACTCTGACAGGCATTATATGGACAAACAACCCAGTCTAATGCCTGCTTTCCTGTTTTTGCTGAAAAAAACCCCAACTATTCCAGCCTACCTAGTATTATCTGCAAATCTACTTTCAAATAAATATTTGTTTTCTTTTTAGCTGCGTGCAAATCTATTTTCAGGAAATTTCACTTGAAATTCCCACACTAAAATTTATCTCTTAATTAAAACTACCTTACTAAATGTATAGTATTAAACTTCAGTGGTATTCATTTACGTCAACTCAAAAAAAAAAAAATCTCAAGACAACCTGCCAAAAAAATACCCAGAAAAAGCCTGCCAAAAAAACTCAAACAATCCTAGAAAAATAAGATGACATGGAAAAAAATGCTAGCCCTTACAAAATTATTTCAGAAGAGGTCAAACCAAACAGCATTCAAAGACTAAAATACTGATACTGGAGCAGATCTGTTTGCCTGAATGCCCTTTTTACTCCTGGCTCAATATATTGCCATGAAGTTGGTGAAGATACTGGACGCGAAAGACTATGTAGCAACCTTTGCCTGAACTTCACACAAGTGAGGCTCTCCCTTAAACTCATGGCATTAAGCATCTGAGAAACAACTTCTGCTGTTCCTTCTGGTTTCTTTCAATTTAAAAACAAAACTAGTACATTCTGTGGAACAACAGAAGTTGCTTTTAAATGTAGAGTCACGTTTCTTAGTCAGCTTTATAACCACACTGTAGGTGAAAGAGCATGAGTTTACTGGGCGAAATGAAGAAATTAAGCTCTGACTGACAGCTAGTATAATGTACAAATTCACAAGGTGTCTTGAACCCTGATGGCTTAGGCAGGTAGGTCTGTACAAATTACGTATCACAGATTCTCATTTTAACTGCATGTTGTTGAAACCTACGCCATTTGTCCAGCAGCACCAAATCAGTGAATTTGAGAGTTAACTCCAGCATCCAATTTTAGCCTCATTCATTTCACAAATGGCTTTCTCGGTCTTCTGGCCTGTGCCTTCACAGTTTGCTTTCTGAGGCAATTTCAACAGTCGTGGCTGAGGCATCATGCTCAGTAGGACACAGACATACAACCCTCCACATCTACCTCCTGATAGGTACGGAAGCAGTCTTTTTTCATTGAAGATAAATTTTTTTTAGGAGTAAACAAGATTTGCATACTGTAAAAATACAGTGCCATTATGCAGCTATGCTTTCTTTAAGCTTTTATTGTTATAATTTTGGCAGATAGTGATTAGTTTTCACGGTCACACAATGTGTAAACATTAAATTTGGGAAGGAGAAGGCAGTGTCATATAGTATATGTATTTCTGTCCCAATTAAATTTAAGAATATGCCAATCATATTTCAAATACTTAAATTTTTTCATGAGTAAACATAATCTGCTTTTAGCATATAGGCATCTAAACAAGTTCATGTGCCAAAGCAGCTTTTCAATTTAAAATACCTAACATACTGATACCCTCTAATACACGTTCTTAACCAAATTAATCATCTAGCAAAACAAAAAGGCATCAAGAAAACTTACTATACATAAACAAACAGGTTTGTTCCCTTTTATGTTCCTTGGATTAAACTTAAACCACCTGTGCCAAGTTTCCCTTTTTTCCTCTGCTTCTGATTATCAGCTCTATACAGCTCTCAGTTCTTCGGAGAGGAAAACTGCACTGCCTTGGAAGAAAGCAAACCTGACCACATCTATCAGCGCTCCGCTGTGAACTCTTACGGGCTACATTAGCGATCTAGTCGTCAACTGACATTTAATCTTCTGCTTTAGCAGGATCTAAGGGAAGTTCTCATTGCTTTCTAATTTTAGCCAAGTGAAGTGGCAAAGCTGAGTAGAAAGTAGTAACACTGAATTTAATAAAAACAATGATAATCCTTCATCCCATCAAGGGGAAAAAAAACATACATGTTGATAAAGCATACTAAACTAACCAAGACAGACATGCTGTGTGCTCACTTTCCTACTGCACATTAGTGTAGACAGTGAAACGCACCTTTAACAGAAGAAACCAAGACTACAGGTACAAAAAGGCAGTAAATTTGCAACTACACACCTATACTTCATTCAATTAGCACTTGCTATGGGTGGTTTTATCCTCATCATTATACAATATATTAGAAGTAAAAGCATATTTTTAGTAAGCTGATAAGGCTGGTATCATTCAGGGCTTTTTTCCTCCCTAAGTAGGGGAATCTATGTAGATAATGAACTAATTTGTGTAATTCAATTTAACATAATAGAATAAAAAAGTACATGTGAAGTATGAACGATATGTCAGTTAGATTTATATACATTTTATATGTAAAAAATTAATATAATCATGTTGTACCTGGATGGAAACAAGAATTAAATTGGAAGTAAAAGTGGCATTTTGAATTGCTTAAACATTAATCAAATTATCTTAAATGTGATAAATATATTAGTTTATCAAAACTGCATTTTGTACACAAAACCAATTAAACAAAGGTAGTACTACATATAAACAGGAAACTTAACTAATTGTTTCTCACAATTTTCCGTTTTTAAAGAAAGAATATATTGCTACTCCTACTTTCTGTTCCTCAACTGGAAAAAGAAAAGCTATCCTTCTCTAATATAAATCCCAGTAAATTTTTCAATTTATGATCAAACTTATGATCCACTGAATTGACTAGATAAATTGGAAAGCATTTTCAGCCTTTCAAAAACGCTACTAAGTCTCCAAGCTGACATAGGTTGCAAATCAGCAGGTTCAGGATGAAAGCGGACTATTCTGACAGTCTCACTAAAATTTTAGCAGAAAACCATGGACTGTGTAAAAACCAATTGAATTGAGTTTTAGTGAAATTATCCAAAAATAAATTAGCCACACTTGTTACAGGAAATATCAAACAGTTGCTCTTTCTTAAAACTGTATTTTTCAACACAGATTTTGTCTATTCAGTTGGTAACAAGGTGAGAAACCTGCAGCTTCCAGTCGCCGCAACCCTGCGGGTGTCGGACAGCCCCTTTGCCAGGTGTACCAGAAGTAACACCTCCGCGCCCCTCAGGGCAGCCCTAGCTCCGAAGCAGGGCAACGCAGACATGTTGATAAACCTCCAGGATAATCCTGTTAGCATTTTAAACACCTAAAGACAGCACAGTATGTTTTACATTCATCAGTAATGTATATGCATTTTAACTTCACTTTTCACCAGAAAAAACAGGTAGCAGCTCTCCAATTTTCCTTTTTACGAGAGAGTGGCTATGGTACACACATATATACATAATTACATTTTAAAATAGCTCAATTCATTTCTGACTTCAGAAATCTATTCAGCATAAAACCTAAAGAAACTGGGACCTGGTTTGCTTTCTGATCTGCTGAAAGTTTGATGGAATTACTCAGGAGAGCACATAAGGTATAGACAATGCTAAAAAATTCGGTGTCAGGTAATTTCCATGTACATTTTCATATTCCACATTGTAGGTAAACACACAGCATCACTTCAAACAACCTGTCCAATGCCTTTTTTCTCATTTAATCTGCACAAAGAAATCTCACTGTGATCCCCAAAGGGTAAGGTACTTGCAACAAAGGTCACCAAGACTCAAATAAATCCTCTGCAAGGATAAGATCAATTCAGACTACACCTAAAGCCAAAATTCGAGTCAGACTAGGCACTTCAGGAATCCCTTCGAAGTTAAGTAAGGGTGTACTCATGTTGTGCCTTTTCTAAATCTGCTAAACAATCTTCTAAAATAACTTTCATGAAATACATTGCCATGTTTTAGTATAGTTAACAAAACTGTTTCTACAAACAAATAAGGAGATGATAATCAAATGCACTACAAGCCTCTGTTAAGTACAAAGAATAAAAAAAAAGTATTCAACACCAAACTCCCTCTCTCTCAAAGGCTAGCTACGCAGCTGTTCATCTACACAGATATGGTTTGCAACTTCTAAAAAAGGCATTTTTGCCACAGTGTAACTTAATACTCTATTTCCAATAGGCTAGCCACATCGTGCAACTTGCTGAGCAAACCCTCACTGGCTGGAACGAAGAGGAAACCTGCGCTCGCTCGTGTGTGCTTCCTCTGCCCCGGCAGCAATCCCAGTCCCACCTCCAACAACTGTCTTTCGACCGTATCCAAATTTTTCACCAGCACAAGGAAAGAGCCACGAGTACTTCTTAACAGAGACGTCTAACAATTTATCTCCAGCCACAAACGTAACAACAACATCCACTTTGTGAACTTTCTCCCTCCCAAAAGAGCACGACAGCAGTACCAGCGTCGACACGGGGCTCCCCCTGGTCTATCTAAACAGGAAATACTTTGGCACAGTTGTCCCATTAGAAACTCATTATGACAAATTAACGAAGAAACTGCAAGTAATCACAAGTTCCTAGGAAACCACGTACAGCCCAATTACATTGAAAAATGGATAGGAAGACAACAGCCAACAAGTAAAATAATCTAAGTTTATATAGACTCATCTACAGCAGTATATACCACTATATATACACAGTACGTGGCATTTTAAAAGGGCCAATTTTCAAGTCTTTTTTTTTTTTTTAATGGATATCACACGGACCAGAAGCCATTATTCTACAAGGCAATTTGATTAGGAAGTTACAGTAGTACAGAGATAAAGCAAAAGAATGGCAGCAATTAAAAATAAAATGTTTAACAAATAAAACTGTGAAAATCAATATAAAATCAGAATTTAAAAAATGGGTATAAATCAGTATAAACTTTAAGTAACAGAGTAGAAATTTGGAAAGGAAAGCTATGAACATCAGTTAAAAAGCACAGTTGGCAGGGGCAGGAATACTAAGGCATTTCTTAAATATATTAAGAATGGGGAAACAACTACCAGTGGTATAGGGCATATATATGAATAATATAGGAGAGAGAGAACTGGTCAACAAACATACCTCTGCTTTGTGTTTTGAAAGAAGCAGAAAGTTTTATTTGTCTTGCATAATGAGGATTATATACCACCTTCCAGTCTACTAGTAATAAAGAAAAAAGCCAAAAACCCACAGATCACTCTTTACCTCAGTAGATCTTGGTAATACAAATCACAAGTATGCTTAGGCAGCTCTCTAGCCACTCTTCAAGAACTTAAGGCAGCTTCAAGTCTGCCAATATTTATTTTCTAAACAGATCTTGAAATACCTGGGCAACAGCAGAGGACTGTTAACACTACACCAGCACTACAAAGTAATAACACAGATGCCTAAATGAGTTAGCCTGTCAGCCATACTGGATAAAAGAATTAAAAACACACACACAAAAAAAATCCATGTGACAGATATCAAGAATAATAACTGAGGTTCATTAGGCTTATTAGCAGGAAGGCAATATTGTGCCAGCACAGTTATATTGCTTCAAAGGCTTGCTTAGCTTCACCAACAGCACCACTGTTGCTTACTGCACCATGAGGCCAGACCCGATCAACAGTGAAGGACTGCAAGTGACACACACGCCTAAGATCTGGGGCACCAACAAACACAGTTTTGAACTGACATGGGTCCGTCAAGGCTTTTTAAGCTTGCAGCCTTACCAGATGAAAGCTGACTCCACACAGGGCAACTGTTCATAAATGTTCATGAAAGCTTATTAGCTTTCATGCAGCAAAGACACCTTAGGTGCTGACCCTGAACAGGCTTCCTCATCAGAAGACGCCTTTAAGCATATCCCCCCCAAACCTGAATTAAACAGATTTGTCTTTTTTTTTAGTCATAGTAGCCCCTCATCACACCAAGTATCAAAGACTAACTCAATCGTTTTGGCACACAGTGAATGAAAAGCCAGCAGAAATTAAGGATTTTTGAGAAGCCCATCTCTAGACTGCATCTGCAACCAGCATTACTGTTGTTCTCCTCACAGCATTAAAGGGAAAAGCAAACCACATTCCTCGGCTCCATATTTATTCTGATACAGGAGGAAAGGAAGCAGCAGCTTCTTTTTCTTCAAATTGCTGCATGTGCTCCACTACCACCAATGTCTCCAGACTCATTGTGGCATATTTGCATACTATGATTCACACTATACCACCTTCACCATTGCCACCAAACACCTGGACAGTACATCTGCAGCACCTCATGTGGCAGGACTTAAGGACTCTCCAAATCACAGCCGTGGTCACTGCCTATTCTGTGTAGCACAACTTGCTCTGCCTGAAGAGGTTGCACCTGCCATCCCCAAATTCTCTGCAAACATCTAGGGAAGAGCTTACAAAAAGGGCAAGGATACAGCTGTATTTTTCCCATCATCTACAGAGCCTTAGGTCCTCACAAACCAAGTTCCATTTGTGGGTAAAGGTAAACCTGTAGTCTAGTAACCTCTAAATCTTCCACTTCTCGCTACCCTTTCGAAGAGTGATTTTATCCAAGCAAGCAAGCAACAGGAAAATACTGTACCTAGATGAGCAATTGTAACCCATAGCATACATGCCAAAATCAGCACGGCACTCATGTCATCTGCTCTTTTGCCAGAGCACAAGGTATTCATACATTCTTACACATGCTGCGGCAGTTTGTCTCTAGCTTCTCAGCCCTGCATGCCAGGTTTTGGAAGCTCAGACATCAGTTTCAAGGAGAAAAGGTACTAAAGAAACTTGCCAGAAAACCAAAATATTTCCTAAAAAAGGTTAAGTACTTATGCTCACTACTTCATCAACAGTGTCACTTTGCAGGAAGCTTTCACCTGAGTCAAAGACATCGATGTATTTCTTCCACTGTCTTTAGCAGCACATAATACCACTTCTAAGAAGTTTGCAGAAGGTACCTTTGGTAAAAGTTCTTGTAGTCAAATGCTGATAAAAACACACACTTTAAGAAAGTATTCTAATTGAGCTTGTAGGATCTTCTTCCCTTGCTACACTTGATTTTAGGTAGTTATACAAAAACAATATCCCACCTGATAATAACTGGACCCTCACCTGAATATTCTGTATTAGAATCTCTGACGTTCAGGAGACGACAATGTTTCAAAGTACTAATAAATACCATCCCTATTGGATAATTTTCATTTCTATGTTTCAAGATGAATTTTAAGCAATATTCTGCTCCCTGCAGGAGGTAGTGTTATAAAACCAGCAAACCCTAACTCCTTTGAGCTAACGTACACTAATCACTCAGGGCATGATTCTACACAAGCTCACTGTTGACAAACAGGGAGGTCCCAGTCTCCCTCCTCATTCTCAACCGCACACTCCCAAAAGCATTTGTCAGACTCGCTATTAGCCAATTCAACTCACCAGCAAGGCAGAAACAACCCTTTCTCCCTCCCCACCCATTGAAATAAATAAATAAATAAACAGGAGGGAAAGAAAACAGCACGGTGGGAGGAAGAAGCAAGAGCATGCCCTTTCAGGGCAGTAAAGTACAGTATTGGCTTAGTCGCACCTGGAACTGCAGCCACTTCTGACTTTCCTTCTCAGAAAGGATTCTGGAGAAGGGGGTGAAAGCCTAATTCTAATTCTATTTATGTAGTAACTCATTTGTGTTGACTTCTAACTTCCGAGAGACTGCTGACATCTTTGAATTGCACCAGGACAGAAAATGCGTTGGCTTTCTCTTTACCAGGACTGTGTCAGCTTGAAAGAAATAACAAGAACCCAGAAGTTTACCTGACCTTAGCACTATGCACGTCATCCTGAAATTAATCATAAATGTTTTAAAGTCTGCTGCTTGTACATCAGACTGCTAGTTAAAGACAATTATTGTCAAAGAGCACAAAAATGAAAGCCTGGTTGAAAAGCACATTGGCTTCAAGGTCAGTCATAGCAATGTGAGTGACTTTACTGACCGCATTTCCCCCACAAATACATAAGAACAAGTGCTAAAGTAAACAGGTAGAAAAACAAAAAAAAGAAACAGATTTGATTATGTGGAGAAAGTATACACACTGCCTGAGCATGGGGAAAAGTCTACGTGCTGCAGAGTTTTGGCAGGTAACCATTCAGCGGCCCTGGCAGGGACAGAGCAGCAGCAAGGGTTTGACAGGGTAGGGTTTGACAGGGAAGACTTCCAAGTTTTCCCATTTCAGACAAGCGGACAAAGGCCCATCTGGCTTCCTCTACTATTCAATCATCCACCCGTTCATGCTACAAACTGAAAGCTCCTGCAACGCAAACTGTTTTTAAAACTGGTTCTCAATTTATTTTCATGAAAGATCTATCCATCTGGCTAGGGGCTATGCTCCAAACACCTCGGAGCGCATGGTGAGAAGCTGCCTCCATGTTATACAGAAAAGAGAAATCCACTCCCTGACATGCCAGAGGACTACCTTCGCTGCCTTGAGCTTGCTTTTTCTCCTCTATGGTGCACACCTCTACAAGAACTCCTGCCGGGGAAAGCCGTTGTGCCAGATTAATTTACACTATTAAATTAGCCAAAACGTGCTTAAGCTTTATGCTTTTCTAAGGACTCCACTTTTACATTAAATTTTCATTTATGCATAGACCTATATATAAGCATCAGTAAGGCCAAACAACCAAATATTCCAGGACTAGGAAATGCTTTAACTAATGCTGCTTAAGCCAAAGCAACTGCCCCCACAAGCATATGACTTGTGTACAGTCCTACATGATCTCTATTTCCCTGTGGCCAAAGCAACTTGTTTCATTCAATCTATGAGACGATCAGTGCTTTCCTAATGTGCAGTTATTCAAAATTACGGATTTTTTTTCACTGTTCAGTGTTCAGCTGCGTTACTCAAATCTTGTTCCACATGGAACTCATTTTCTCAACGGCTCTTCTATCAGTACTTACCACCATTTAGGTACAGAAGCAGAATTTTCATAAAACCTCCACCATAAAAGTTATCATTTTACAGATGGTAAACAGACAAAAAAGTCAACATAAGCCATATCTCCTGATTTAACCGTAAAATTTGAAATACCATGGAACTGAGGTTTTAGGATATACACTATTTCATATGTCTAAAGAAATGCTTCCTTTCGTTACTCTTACAGCCACAAGTGCATAATGTTCCTACAGATTTCCCTGCAGTCTCCTACCTCATACGCCATTCTCTCCTTTTTTCCCCCACTGAAAAAGCAGAAGTCCCATGCGCAACAGCATCTTTTATCAGATGTCCTGAACTACATCCCAAGAGCAAATCCTCTGTACAGGTTCTATAATCTAGGTATGGTGACATAATAGAGTATTAAAAGGTTAATGCATGTTAAATCCAAGTACAGATTTCACAGGCAACGTTAATTACCTGATATCCAATACACCACCAGCTGAGTTCCATTATTTCAGTATTCCCAGTATCACCTTTTCTTTCCCACTTCCTTTTCCACACCACCATTTAATTTTCCTAACTCTCAGTTTCATCCTGACAGCCAGCCCACATCTGACAACTCGCTTTTGCCTCCACTGTTCTGACTCACTCCTACATCCCGACTCTATTTTTGCATCTTACAGCTTCCTCCTCTGTGCTAGCGGAGGCAAAGAGGTCACGGCATAGATAGTACTAGCATGTCTCTAACTGATTTTAGAAGTCCACAGCAACCTGATATATGTACTGCTTCCATGCTCTTATTTACCATATTCAAAATTAACTTAGATATATCACTGTACAGTACTGCAGTTTTTCTTTAGGTCTTGGTAAATTCTGTTTGATATCGGCTTTTCTCTGAAGCACTCTTCTCTTCTGATGAATCTGAAAATGTTTGAAAAAGGAGCTCTGAAAAATCCTAAATAGCCTCCAAAATGCTAGAGTATTAAAAACACAGATCCATCCAAGAAGATTTTCTCTTTGCTTCTCCCAATCTGATTAAGTATAAAAACGTCCAACTGTCATTCTGCAGCTACAAGTGACAGAATGTCCTACCACAGTGGCAAACCCAACCCTGACTGGCTGAAGAAAAAAAGACAGTATCATCCTTCTTTACAGCTCTTAGCTGAAAATAGTAAGAGAACAGAATTTGTACAGATCCATACTTTTGATCAAAGTTATGGACTATCTTCCAGCAAAAGAAGAACTCAATAGGCCAGAACTCTTCAGCCTAGAACAAAATTACTTTGATGACCATATAATAAAGGACTACAAAATCATGAGTAATACAGAGAAAGTAAATAGGAATCAGCTGTTCACCCCTTCTGCTAGTAGAAGGGGTTGAAGTCATTCCATGAAGCTAGTAAGAGTTGAGACCAAAAGACATAAAAACACAAAAGCTGCTTTTTCGAAAGCTGATCGGAATACCCCGTATCAGCAGAAGCAGAGATGACTTATTACTAAGCTCAGTAGATTGGCTTTTCCTTTTTACACAAATCAGGCACTGGAGCTATGTGATTAACTGAAAGAGTCCTAAAGGCCTTAAGCAGCCCAGATATACAAAAAAAACCTCTCTTCACTGTAGGTCAAATGAATACTACAGCATTTTTACTGCATACTACTCCCATCACAGTAGGTAAGTAACTAAGTGCTCTGTTTTTTCTTTTCTGCAATAGTAATATGTTGTGTTTTTCATTAGTATTCCAAATAAAGGTACTGTGATTCTTGCACTCTCAATTTATCATACTTCTTGTAAAACAGAATCCTGTATCTGAATAAAGAGATACAGCCAAGTTTAACAATGTAGCCTCTCATTCAGGAGGACTTTTTAAAGTATAGGTATATAAGTTACCACAAGGAGAATTACAGTAAAGCTTATGTGCATCCTAATACTTGAGAGTAAATACAGGGTAGCTTACCTCACGGCAAACATAGTCATTTTCAATGACTGGTGCCACCATACTCAGATCTCTTTCCAGAGGAACCTGTACCAGATCTCTCTGAAGCAATCCCTTAATATGCAAGCCTCAACAGGCGCTTATTTAAACTGTTAGCATCTATTCAAGCAGTTAATAACCAGGTCAAACACACAGAAAAAAAGCATGCTGGATTCTGTTGACTAAACTTTGTTTATAACAGCTAGCAGGAATTATCACCAGTTTACAACAAGCTTGGGTAAAGCTTATCTGATGGCAAAACTTCATTATGCAACAAAGCTGTATTATCAATGTGCTACTACTCTTTATCAAATTAGCATTAAATCTTTAGTATACAGTCACTGCTACAAAAGGAATTTCCTCTACTAGCTACATAGGCTCTCGCCACATTTTTAGTTTTAATAATTAGCTACTGTGCTACTGAAGGAGGCCAAGAAAGAGGGTATTATAGACAAAGCTAAAGCCAGCTGGGCTGGTTTTTTTTTTTGTTGTTGGATGGCTGCCTTCATTTCACTGAAACACTACAAAGCAAGTTGACCATATAAGGCACTGGGATTCCCATGGAAAATGCTTAGACAAATCAGATCCTTGCAGTCTTTTTAGTTTATATATTATAGTTAATACGAATATTTGCAGTACATTTTTAAAGGACACTTCAGAATCAAATCTTACAGATATAGCATTACTTTTGCCTTAACTGAATTCATGTAAGTAGCCTTCCAGAAGAATCTACAGCATAACATTCAACTGAATATATTTATTTAGGCAATATTAGACTAGATCAATTTCAAAATTGCAGGCAGCATTCATAAACACAACGTCCTTGACTTTGGTGCAAATGAGAAGTACCAGAAAAGCCTAATTCACGATTCAGGGGTCTGACAGCAAATGAATCTCCCTGCCAGCCGCTGGCTGCAGCCTGCATTTATCAGAGGCAGCAACTTGCTGCATGGAAAGATTATTTCTAGCCTAGATTCCAACAAGAATAACTCTAACGAGCAAGGGCTTATAAGGAGATAGTAATACACAGTCTACAGAGAAAGGGCAGGGAGAACTGGAGAAAGCACCATTCTTGAACAGGCAGGGGTGCGAAGTAAAGAGGACTGCAGGGCTTCCACTTCAGAAGGGCAGGAAGCTTTCGAGATGATGGAAGGAAAATATTGTCAGTCTCAAAGAAGGGGCAAGAAAGAAATATATGCGGACTTTAGGGTTAGACAGACAAATACAGGAATACAAAAAGCCTTAGTTAGAGGTATGTGCCAGCATGACGACGTATCTTCCTAACTCTAGGATTCATTTTTCAGAAGGAAACAAGCACTTAAATGTTGGGAAGCAACAAAACAAAATTACTACAGAACTCTGCCATTCCTCTTAGATCCTACCTTTACTTACTATTTGCGTTTATTAAAAGGTTAATTAAATTAATATCTTATAGGTATGAATTTCACAACACGGATTAATGCTTTATGAGAACTCGATTTTGCCAATACATCGTACAGTTTGGTCAACGCTGGGTTTCCTTTTCAAACAGATGACCAAACCTCACAGTATTCTGTATACCAGACTACTCGATCTGTTAAATTAACTAGGATGTTTGCACCTGTTTTAGCTGGGACTAGAATATAATTCTTCAATCAACACATAGTCTATTGAGTCATAAGGATGAAAAATATGTCTGTAGTTTAATACAATCTGAACAGAACTATTCCTTCCAATAACTTCCAGCTGCTGCCAGATCTAGCTGCCTTCTTGCACCTCAGAGAATATATTCCATCTAACATAGACACTAATCTCTGTACTAATATTAAAAATAATACTCAGCAATTTTTGAAAGCATCCCTACTTCCTCATTACTATATGCAGTGGTTACCAACTACCTGTATGACACAGGCTCATGCAGCATGATGCTGGAAATTGGTATTTTCAATATAGAATTCTCTACCTAAAAATTCCTTTCCCATAACAGAGAAGTGAAATTTTAGATTGTTGCTATCCTGTCTATCATGGGAATAAGATATGTTCAGTGAAACAATGTGCAGTAATAACAAATAATAATTAGTATCAGTCATCAACAATTCTGTCCATTAAATACTCAAAATTTAAGTGCTTCCTCCATTACATATGGCTTATGCTTTTCATATTTAATAGCTGTTTCAGGATCCCCTCTGCCACAACCCAACTGCTTACAAACTGAATGACAACATCACCAATCCATTAGCTACTATTCCAGTCACTCACATCAAAGAACCTGTAAAATGACAGGTAGTGAGATCAACTTCACATATCCTCCATAAAAATACAGGGATTTCAGATTAATGTAACCATTTACATTATATTGCCTACAAAAGCAATATAGCAATTTTTCCTGCAAGCACACTGGAAAATTATGTTAACTACCACACACACACCACCTGCTCTAATGCCTAAACAGCCATCACATCACTATGGCACCCCTACATAAAACAATTCCTGTGTCCGAAAATGAAAGTAAACTTCAAAGATTTTTCTTAAATTTTATATCCCCTAGATCTGCTCTGATTTTTTTTTTTTAATTTCCTGAGGAGAAGAGGAAGACTATGTTTCTACTTATCTCAATGTTTGAATTTTATGTAATCATTAACTGGCATTTTTAATTAAGGCAACAGTCAAAAGACAGGGTTCTGATTTGGAAAAGCAAAACCATTTACAGAAGGATGAACCTTCTATTCTAAGTACAATACTGATTTGTATTTGTATCCATAACCAGAATACAACAGCCGTAATTGATAAATGCAAACAACTCTCTGCTTATGGAGAACTTTAAGCACAGACTTCCAAGAACTAAAAGAACATGAGGGGTTTTTTTCCTCAGTGCAAATAAACAGATTTGGAATGGGATGGGCTGACAAAATAAAAAGTTTATTTAGAGAGACAGTCCTCATGATTTGGGATAGAACATAAAAGCAGCGAGATTCAGAAATCTGGCTTCTTTCTGGGAATAGCTAGTTTGAGCATCCAGAGAACAAACTCTTCAAGCTCTAAATCTATGAGGCAGGTGGAATGCACATCTTTGACCGAATAAGATTTCACCTATAGATTTAATACTTATGAATGGCACTATGGTCTTCTAAGCATTAAGCTTTAGAAATGATTAACAAATCCACTACTTTCCCTCTTCATATGATATTTATTTAAGACACTCTAGCAGGGGGTATCTTTTCACAGTCATTTAATATAAAATGACGGCCACCACTTTAAGTAAGAACAGAACTTTCTGTTAAGAGACAATTTTCCTATTAAACTATATAAATATATACATATAGATCTCCTGAAGATGCCTCTTCTGTTCCAGCTGAGGTGTGAGTTACTGGCAAAAGTCCCAAAAACCAGTAAGCCCAGACTTTCCAGGAATACTTTTTCACTTAGTTTCTCCCCCCACCCCGATGGACTTGAAGATTGTGTTCATAACTAAAGAGAACTTAACCATATAACATGGTTTCACACTTACTAAGTTTAGTATGGGAAGTCCAACATCAAAATCTCATTATCAGGAAACAAAGATCATTCCAGACCAATACAGACAGGAAAATGAACCCAGAGAAAATTTTATGGGCCAGATCTCTATGATCTTCATATCTCAATTTTGCCTCGTATATACATTAAATTAAAAAAAAAAGTGCGATGTTTGAGATAGGCTTAAATCTCATAGTTGCTAAGATTTATATGATTAATAGTATAGGCAATTACACCAGTTTTTAAAAAAAAAAGTAGAAGAGAAGCAGTGTGTAGCCAAACAAGACCCATAATCAGTTTTATTACAGAAATTAAGTACATATGTGACCACTGTATAAATACATACACAAAGAGGAGAGATGCCAACTACATTTATGTGTAAGATGAAATTTTGGTCTGTTCTTAAATTTGCCCCCAACGCTAACCGCCTTTGAAATCTATGTGCCACTCTAGGAATCAGACCTGTCCCTATTCAAGTTCGGAATTCATTTGGCTAGCACTCCCCCAAATTAAGAAGATCCCTTAAGGAGCTGTAAAGCATTTAGATTTATGTGATTTTATCCACAGAGGAGCGCTAAGACTCCAGTTCTCCAGATCTTATCACTGGGTTGTCCTAAGCATGATTTAATGGACTGCTCAATTAGTTCTTATACCAACATTTTAGAAGTTACTGCACTCCAACGGCAAGCTTGTCTACCACATGACTTACCAAGTGGACAAATTAAACTTCTCTACACAAGAGTGAACCAGCAGAGGAATGTACAGGAGCTGTCAACGAATAAGTACTGTGCTTAAGTAGGCATTTAGTCTATAATAACGACAGCACTGTAGTTCAGAGTATTTACATCCCTAACTACCTAAAGTAAATGCACACTTAGTTCAGAAAAAAGCATCATTATACCAAGCTACTTCAGATAACTTTATAGTAGTATATAGCAGCAACTATATTTCTGCTCTGCAGGATAACAATTTGCTAAAAGCATGTTTTATGTGGCCTTGGACTCAAAAAGCCACATATATGTGCTCTCCTTAGAAGAAACGTCTAAGGAAGTGTACTTATTCAATTCCTATGGGCATCACAGAGATTGCCTCTGTGGCAGCTGGGATGGTGAGCTTTCATTTGGAAGGACTGTATTCAGTATTGAGATGCTTCTAGAATCCAGCAAAGTTATTTTCTAACAGTCCTGCATTAAATATGTAACATGAGATTAACAGTGAAGCAATATAGCATTAATACACTGCTGGCACAGGAATGGTACAGAAAATACCTACTGCTCTGCTGAGGACTAACTCGTTAGACTAAATTAGGTTAAGTAAAAAACGCAGCACAACTGTAGCATGCTGCAGACATAAATACCATGAGTAGGTCAAAGTCCTCTGCAATGTGCTAGTAGGCAAGAGGGAGATGGAAATGAGATGGCCGGTGAGATTTTGCCTTTCCAAGTTAGTCTGGGCTATAGATTACTTTCTTCCCATGGAAGTAACTAATCTCTGAGACAGAACAGGTTGCTAAAACAGCCGAGTACTTTGCACTTAAATATCCTAACCTGCAGAGTACAAGAAATGTGGTTCCACACAGACAACAGCTGATGCTGCAGTCACTGTGGACCTTCTTACGCAGTCACTAGCAGTCATTAGCTTAAAATTTTAGAATCGGTTCACATCTTGCCCCCTCCTCATTCCCCTCCTGCTGCCTAAGATCTGTGAGAGGAGAAGGTAACTGATTATCAACAAAATTCAGCCCAGCAGTCTTTATGACCACTTCGGAAAAGAATGGAAATTCAGGTCAGGGCAAAAGAAGAGCATACACCCTTCTTAGTTTAATGAATGACAATTTAGAAGTCTTAAGCCTTTTAAAGTCACAAAGAATAATAAGCACTCCTCTTTCAAAACCTACAAACAGCTGACCTTGATCACACACTGGGGCACTGCTCATCCTCATTCTTATCACAAAGTTGCATCTCAGAACTGTGGAGGACAGTTGTGAAAGAAGATGATGTTGTAGAATGCAAACATTGCTTTCTGAGGTCAAAGTGAAGAAAAGGTCAGATCCAGACTGGTTGAATCCAAATACAACTCAGTCACTTTCTGGCCAAGAAGCTTCCAGTAACTTTGCAGTTGTTCTTTGTATCTTCATACAACACCATATTGTTGATATATTCATCAACAAAATAGCATGTGTATATTATTTGCATTAAAATCAATGTAGATGTTGAGCTTCAGAAGAAAAGGCTTTGTTTTAAGATGGTTATGAGAATCAATTCTCTCAGCCCTAATGAAAAGCAACAGGACATCAGGGACACCAGCAGCACACTTACATACGAATGAGGTTATTATCCAAGTAGAAGAAACAGCTGAGTTGTGTCAAACTCAAAGTTCCCTCACATGAAGATGGCAAGCAAAACCAGTGGTGAGACAGAAGACACTCACACCACCTTGCTGCTCTAGAGGTTTGCATTTAACCACACTATTCCAAAAGCAGAGTATATAATTACCCAGCAGACCAGAAAAAAGTACTTTGATATTGTCTGCAGTAAAACAGGTTTAGGTATTACCATAGATGGTTCCTTTTGCCACACAATTTAGTTAAAACAGATGCAAACTGTGTGCTTAGATAAGAGTTGTTTATTGTTCTAGAGGTGGGGAAAACAATGCCTTTGCAAACTGGAAAGCTGCATTAAAGTTATAGCTATAGTTTTGGAGAATCTAAAATATACGATTTTAAATGTGAGCAGTGACACAAGGATGCTCCAAGTGTACCAAGAAAGGGCTGTAGAGTTTAGCCCCAGCTGGGCAAGCCTTACGGATAATTCTACTAAAGCTGTGGAATTTACAGGAGTTTGTTTCCAGGTGTAGAAGCAACATCCAATTCTTGAGTCTGTGCTCACTACTGTAGATAGTAGAACCCTATAAAGACTTGTAAATAATCATTGTTTCTTAGACAAGCACTGATAATTAAGGTTTTCAGATTAAAGTGTCAGACATGGATTAATAGTGTTCTCAGAAGAATGATGAGTAGTACTTGGTTAAGCAGTTATCAAGTGTAACTTGAATTAATTTTATCACAAATAAGACAACAAAAAAGGCTGAATTGTATTTATTTTCCCAGTGTTTTAAATCATTGCATTCAGGTGATTGTAGAGTCATTATCTCTAACACTGAGACTAGAAAATATTGGACTCAAACTTAGCCAATGCCTACAAAGGTAACCCAAAGTCCTTGTTCAGAACTTCCCCATTCTTATTTGGAAAGCTAATGCCAGCTACGGAAGAAGTCTATGCATGCTTGTGCCTTAAGCCACCTACATAATAGAGACATCATTCATGCAGGAGCCAACATCAGAGATTGGATGTGGGAAGGGAAAAGGAGTGTAAAACTGAGAATTATCACCTTGAAAAAGTGATTAAGAAGTTTCAGATTAAGTTGTGTTTAATTTTCACTTCCTCTTGGGAAACCAGGTGACAAAACCAGTTTTCTGCAATTTGGAGCTCATTTGGATGCCATAAAAACAGGAGTTAGTTCCTCCCATGTTATAAGCATGTTTAGGGAGTACTGAGGTAACAAAAGAAGTGTCTATAAAATAAACGTCTGCCCAATTGCAACATGTATTACAACACAAGTTCCAAGTATTGTTTTGGTAGGTATCTGCTACGTGTCTAGCAATGCAGAGTATAACATCGCAGAATATGACTAGGTAGTTTAAGCAGAACATTCTAGTTATTAGTTTAGTTTGGGCAAAGGTACAGTTAGAACAGCTTGAATTGGACCGGAATCCAAGAAAAGAAGCACCTTATTGTTAATTTGATTAATACCATTCTTTATATGAGACGTCTATGAACTACCTTCATTCATAACTATGAAGTAATGAGTCCCTAATTGCAGCAATCTTCCCAATTAATGCTTAATATTTAAAATTAGCCTGTACTTAAGGTCTTGAACAGAAGATACGAGGTCTAAACGAAGGTTAAATGTGGAACTGCAATACATGATTTTTTTTGCTCATAAGGAAATGGCTTATTTCTTTCATTTGAGATTTATTTGATCTACATCTCAGAACTCTTATGTAGACACAGAACCAGAGAAGCTGAACAGTTGATGGCTCTCATATCACCAGCAACCTCCTCATTACTCCAATGAAGTATGCACTTATTGGCAGAATTAGCAGAAGATGAGCAAACTGGTACCATCCTTATTCTTCAGGTGACATTCTAAACTGTGCAGCATGAGTTTCCTCAGTTAAATTGTACCTTATTCTCAGATGACTGCACTTGCATTGGCTAATGGTTCTTGAAATAAGGTAGTAATTGACCAACCCTAGAATACCAAAATGTGAAATCTGTTTGCCAAAACTGGGAAATTTTAATAAAAGTTCTACACGAACACTATGATTGAAGCGCTTGTGTAACTGGAAAACCGGCAGAATAGACTGATCTTCAACCTAGTTTATGAAGTGCTTAAACTTAACTTCTGTTCTAAGGATTACTGTTTGCCTTTTAGCTAATTTCTGTTCTCAACTTGTACTGAGTCATTTTTTCCATTACTGCAAGCTACTTTGTTTTTATTGGCTGCTTTCAGTCTAAGCATGTTCAGAACATCACAACTTCAGAACTATGGTTAAAGCAAGATAAAATTTGCTGAAATTAACAATTAAAGTGAGCTTGAAGCAAGAGTTATGGTTTATCTACTTTAAAAAAACCCTGTACAATACCTAAATAGCAAAATATAAATTTAACCCATTTCTTTGTCATCAAGTAACAAATAGCAACAGTTTTATTACCTTTTGGATGGATGTTAGGGACCAACATACAGATTTTTATCACCAGGGATCTTAACTTACATCACAGTTTTAATTTTTTACTTTAGGATCTTGCCTTTATATAAATGAAAACTTAATAAAAACTACAGACTGTTAGAAGATCCTCTGCTTTGTTGTATTACAAATAAAGTCTCTGAACAGCAAGATTGCTTATTTGTTTCTTTAATAGCTATTGCATTAAATACATGCATGCACTATTACAAAAAAACTTACAGTTTACAGGATTGGGTAATTTCACATATTTGGTAGTATTCCGGTTTTCAAAGAAAAAAATATTTACAAGTTGGAGTAAAATTGCCCTAAAGAAATACTGAATAATTATTCCTACCCAACTACTCAAATTAAATTTATCTGGGAAGGAAGAAAAAACCCACAAAATAGAAACTGAGCAGCACAGGAACAGTGGACAATTTTTTTTCCCCCCCTAGTATTACTACAGTGCCCCTCCATTTTTATCTGTACCTGCAAATTGAGTACAAACTACCTTTGACAGAATAGTATCATAAGTCAAAAATTTATTTTCCGTCAACAAGAAACCGACATTAAGATGCAAGCTAGCATAATTTTTATGTGTGATTGTATTCTTCCTCTCCAAACTTCATATACATCTTCCACTACGATGCATTGTAGAGCAGGAACGACATCTTCAGAGGTCTGTACATAGCCTAGCACAAGTGAAGCCACTGTTTCATGAGGAATTTCTGCTGGGTCTGTATGTCAAGCAGATTATGGAATAAAAGCTGTTGAATAGAGCAGTTACCACATAACTCCCAGAATTAACACCTAGGAGCTTTAGACACAGACCAGGATCTCCAGAAGCATCTATATCCACATCTGTGGAGCAATTCAGGTTTTCTGGAAGAGGTTTCTGCTTTGATAGCCAAAAATCTGCCTGAATGCAGTATAAACAGGAGAGTTCCCAAAAAGGGAAAGAAGGAAAAAAAAATTAAAATAAATAGATGAGCATTAGTTAACATGCCACCAAAAGTCCTGAACTCCACAAACTGCTGAAGAGCTATCCTGGTTATCTAAATTTCTGCATCCAATTCTAAGAATGACTATTCGAAGCAGACAATCTAAACCATACTTTCATTTAAAAAATACTTTTGTTCAAACTGATTTCTCATCAAGCCAGTGCCCCCCAGCTCTTCGCACATTTCTCACATTTAAAAAAAAGTAAAAAGCCAATCTAAGGCGTAGATTGCTGCAAAATCTAGAAAGGTACTGCAAGATATGTATTAACCTGCAACCTATATATTAAATAAATACTCGTTTACTTATATACAGCATTAAAGTTAAGAACCACATTTTATATCACCACTTTGTGGAACAAGACTTGTTACTCTCTTTTCACATCAAATCTTTTCTATTTAGTATGCTGTTGCCACTCTTCCTCCCCACTAGTTTCTCCACTTCCTACATTACGCTTTTCAGGAACTAAGACCACTTAAGATGAGCACAACTTCTGTCCAGACTAACTCTGCAGTAGGTGGGAAGATTATAACACATACCTACTTGCCAAAGAAACAACTCTTAGGTCCAGGAATAGGCTGAGCAGAGACATATCCCTTCCTTCCTCTATAGACTGAAGCTTGCATTCTTGCATTTAGACTGGAGAAATAGACTGAAGCTTGCATATAGACTAGAGAGAAACTCCTTGCTTGGTCTGACTGAAACAGGAAAGACCACACTACAAGCTATAGAGGTCAATACAGTACCAAACAGCATTCTAAAACTGTCCGTCTGCTAAATGTACATAGTTAAAAGAGCAGAGCAAAGATCATCTTACTCCTTCCGGTAATCTTGGGGAAAAAAAAAAAAAACAAAAGAAAGGCCAACCAGAATATAGCAGGAAACAGAAGACTGTTTGGTACCCAATTGCAGGAAGTACCCCATCTCCATATATTTACTTGCCTTCCATGGCCAAGGACTTGAGGAAGTTAAAACTCCTTAGATCCTATAAATCAAAAGCCACATAAATCAGATAAAAGACTTGGTTTTTTTTAAAGTAGAAGACAGCCCTCCAGTTTTTATTTCACCTAGAAGTTCTCGGACAAAGATCAAGCAAATATCTTCCAGATACTTCCGTGACAGAAGCAGTACAGCCTTCCATTAGGCACTCAACAGCTGGCATCTAAAAGGTACTTCATATACTTTAAATACAGCCCACCTTATAACAGAAAGTAATACCATGTTCACAGTGTCTGCTCCTTGAGAGCTGAATCACGAAGGTTGTGAAACCCATGCAACAGCAGCTTCTTGTTTTCAAGGCCAGTAGAACATGACTTTTTTTTTTTTTAATAATTTTAAACAAACCACAGCTCTACTTTGTCTCTTACCTTCTTAATGGTCCTCCAAAACAGCACTTTCCAAAGAGAATTCCTAGTCTGACCTGACTATTGGGAAAGGATCCTAACCGTTCTGCATATATATGCCATGTATTAGGTTTTTTGCAGCCCTAGGGCACAACTACAAGAGCCTTCTTTCTTTAAAGGTAAGGTTTGAACATGGCTACCAGGATTGCATTTTAAGGAAGCCGCATTATTTTTCTTCCAGTTTATGCAGGACCCTTGGGGACACGTTAGCAGAACTGTTTGGTAGTTTGCCTGCACATACTCCCAGCTCTGCTTTTGCTTACAAGTCAGATTTTTGTCAAAAACAAAACCTGAAGTAGTGCTAGTTGCAAGCCTCCATCAAAACCTGAAATACACAGCAAGCTTTCACACAAGACTGAAAATTTCTACATAGTTAGATGATGGTTTTGTACGCTAAACAAGTAGTCCCCTGGGAACAGCACAGAACATTAGCAATAGTAGTAATACAATTTCACCCAGTTTTTGTCTTTTATTTCCAAAACTAAACCAAGGATGGAACAGTAAACCTTCCATCTAAGCAAGAACATTTATACTGAGCCACAGTGGAGCACAGATTCATGCAAATGTCATTTATAAGCATGTAGTTTCTGACTTCTGCTTTTGCAATAGCCCTTTTAGTTCAGCAGTTCCACACCGACCTCTCAGACCACAGGTAATCAGAGTCACTGCTGCATGTGTAGGAAAATGTGCACACAAAGTTGTCCAACTATCCCAGCTTCCTGCCATTCAGTCTGTAAGAGCTGATTAAATGCTAATTAACAATAACTCCCTTAAACAGCAGCCACAGCAGTAAGGGTTGGGGGGGATAGTGAGAGCTTGTTGTTTTAGGGGAGGAAAGGGGAGGAAGCTAGGGAAAATGAGGATTATGAAAAAGAGACTTATTTTAAAAAAAAAAAAAACAAAACACACTTTGGATATTAAGCAGTATCCTCATACAAATACTTGCTGGCTTCATGGAAAAGATCTTTGAATCACAGATTGAAAGCAAGTGGCAAATACTGGAATCAACTGTCATTTGGTTGTTGAATAGAACAGCAAAGTTATGAATTTGCCTCAGTATTTGTCTCCAGGAATTCACAGCTGCTTGACTCCAATTTCCATCTGCAAAATGAATAATTTCCATTTTAGGAGACCAGCTTGCAGGAGGTCAGAGCAATCTGGCTATCCTTGATTACACATCACAGTTGGTTACAAGCTGAAGGATCTGCTTGTGCCAGTACATGCACAAAATATAATCTAAGTTCATCAAAACAAGTGTACTAGAACTTCATCAGCTGAGGCAGAAGTTGCACTAAACTTTACTACTGAGATTCAGCTACTGCTGGAGAATTTAACATCTGCTTCTAGCAGTTTTAGCTCAAGTGTTGGATGAAATTACAAATACAATAATCCCATATCACAGTAATGGTGGGTAAGCATTTTGGCTTCACGCATTCAAAGACTTCTTTATCCTCAAATTCAGTGACCATGTACAATTCAACATATGTTTGCTAATTAGCAAGTGCAGAACGTCCATGCTTCTCCTTCCCCGCAGTCCTTCTAAAGAACTCAAAAAAGGGTTACTGGCTTACGGGACTTAGTGGAAGTACAAATGTTATAACTACTAGGAAAGAATTATGACAATACAGAAAATTCACAATTCTTTCATTGTATGTGGTATGTATATTGAAGTCACAAGTCAAACCCAACGCAAACATAAATTAGAGAAGACAAAGTTAAAGCTTCCCAAAGTTAAAGCTTCCCCATCCTTCTAAAAAAAAGTTACTGCTAACATATTTGCTTGAATTCCCAGCTCAAAAAGAATGCTGTAAAAGTTTATTGCATCAAAGATTCAGAGACATAATTAAAGCCAAAATTTTAACTATTCATTTTATGGCTGAAGAATACTGTCAACCAGATAAGCACCTGTACTGTTGGTTAATCAAGGTTGCCAAAACTCCAGTAAAAACAGTACGAAGACCTAGTAATAACATGGAGATATTACAGGTTAGTTACATCACTACTACACATCTGAAGGTTCTAGAGCATGCCTGCCTATTCAACCCAGAACTCAAGGGATGCCACAAGAGTCAATAAACTATATGGCATGGAAATATCTCCTCCTAATAGCTGCAAAGAAAAGCCACTCAGAATGTTAAGAATTATTAACCATAAACGTAGTTTACACTTGAAGTGGCAGGGGAGAAAAATATATACGCTTACACCATAACCATCACAACAGCCTGTTTTAAAAATACACTACCACTCTTTGGGCTAGAAACTTAAAGTTCTTTAACTGGAGTAGACAGATCAGAAAGTCAGATGCCTCCAAATACTTTTAAAACTAGACAATCAACCAAAACACTATGAGTTTGCTCTTACCTATAACCTCTTGATACTTGGTGATAAAGGATATCTACTTCTGTTGCAAAAATATAACTTTTGTTCTCCACAGTTGCTTATAACTACAGCATCTTCTGCACAAGTTTTTCAGTGAGCTTTACTTCATATTGCAACTCCTACAGCCTTTACCATAACTAGTCCAATGCGGTATTTTGCACTCTCTCATTCAGCAAGATGCAGCACTTCCCCTTGATTCTTGGTTCTGTGGACATTAGCTGTGACAGAGCCAAAGGGATAAACCTGATGACAAGTCAAAAGCCTCAGGTTAAACAGGCCTGGGAATACACATTCAAATACAAGATAGCAAAGTAGCCAGAACTACCGGCTCAACTGCAGAAACACACAGCTTGCTGGCTAAAGAGAGGATTCTCTTGGCATGATGGACCAGTCCGTTTAGCCAGTAACTTGCTGCCTAATTGTATTTTTCAGTTTAGACATTGTGCCAACCTGAAGGTATAATTTTACAAATTCAGTGCTGTTCTCATCCCCTCCACCCCCACAAAGCAGATGGGCAGACAAATTACCTTTCCCTAGTTATTCCAGCAAGCCACCAACAGTCTGCTACTTACACTTCATGTATCAGCATAATCTTGTAAGCAGCAACTTCCCTTCATTCAGCATCCTCTTCTAAATTGGCAACAGTATTATTGTTGTATGACTAAAGTGTTTCGGTGAAGGAGAGAATCATATTTTCCTCCAAGAGACTGACAACTTTTTGCAATATTGACTGGAGTGGTTAATAACTTTTTTCCAAGCATTGTGTTAACATGGCGTCAGGTTCCACCAACTGATAAAACTCAGTCACTGAAGTATCTGGAACTTTAAGTCTTATATTCAGAAATCAAGAAAACTGCAGAAAACCCACATGCCACATTGTGCCTAAAGCGGGCAAATTATCTGCATCTTAATGTAAGAATTTAAGAAAGATTCTTATATGCAACTTCTAAAGCCGGAAAGTTACTAAAATTGGACTTCACCTATAAATATTTGAGATTAAGAAGGTAAATAGCCTAACAAAGTCATCAATATTTTCAGTGAATCAAGACTTACTAGAAGTGCGAGAAGCATTTCACAATCTACACACTGAGACTGACAAAAGCAAGAGTTCACAGAAATCTTTGGTTCATATAATTGGCTTTGCAGGAACAACTCCTCGCATTCTGCTATTCCTTGCATTAAGCAGAATTAAAACATTCCAGAGAGAAATGTATAGTGCAATCATGGGTTTGGGGGGATGGGGTGTCATTAGGTATCCTCATGAAGTGAAGAGGAGCAGAGATGTAAATATCCTGTGTCTCAATGGTTGCTAAAACTACCAAAGAAAGGAAACAAACCTGCAACAGACCTTTCTTGGAGAAAGAAATCAAAGTAGGGCACACGCTGGGTTTCTATAAGCATCAGCACTTTGTTTAACTCTCTACAGATGCAGACTTGAATTCAGAGCCGGCTTTTATAACTGTAAAAGCACAAATAACTAACCAGTGATGCTTACTTATTAAAAGTTATGACGTAAAAGAATTCAATTGCTAAGATTCCGTTTCTAAAACACAGAACAAGGAGACAGGAGGTCAGAAAAAGAGAAAAATGGGCAATTTACCTGGATTTTAAAAATTCCTAGCTCTGTCACTGTTCTATCTTATGACCAGGGAATATTTTCTGCCTTGTCTTTTCCCTGTGCCCACCTTTGTCTAGGTCAAAGAACTTCTTCAAAGAGCAGCTTATGCAACCGTACGATGTAATAGGGGTCTCATGAATCAGGCAGCTACCAAAGATAAGTACAGAAGTGTATTGATAAAAAAAGTTAGTGATGTCATTCCTAGTTAAGTGACACTCCTCAGTTTTACAGCCTATCACATGAGCTCAACTGTCAAACATCTGAAGCCAGATTTTAAACCATCTTTGTTTTAAAAATTGAAGATTCTGGCTAAAGGCTTAAATGGTTTTAATACCCAAGTAATATTTATAGTTTAAGCTGCAATAGAGCAGTGCAAATCAGTTGACTTAGGCTGTTATTTGTTTACCTTCCAAGTACTAATAGAATGCAAAGCATGTTATCGAACACATTATCAGCAGTGAAACATGACAAAGCAAAATGAACAGGAAAAAAAACACCACGAAAATTTTCCCATATTTAAGTCATTTAGCTTAGCTATAGAAAACAGTATTAGATAATTATAGAGAAGAATTGAAAAGTGCTCAAAATCCTAGAAGAAAAAAATTAAGACAGCAAAGCCTTCCAAACACAGTCACAAAAGTTTCCTGAAAAGACTAAGAACTTGTTACTATACATGCAGGTAAGCAAACAGCTGCTGAGATACAAAGTCCCTGGAGGCTCTCCAAAACGGGGGAAATTACACATCAGCTCTTCAAGCAAACACTTGAGTCATATCTCTGTGTAGTTTAACTATGATGATAAACTATGTCACTGAAGAATCTACGGCTCTGATGTCAACAAGGCTTCTTAATAGAAAGTTACTTTTAAGTGCTGTTTGGTCTTTCATTGGAATCCCCATAGTTTGCATGCCTTCAACTTTTACTGATGCTTCTCATTTATATGCTGTATTTTGAAAAAACTTAAATGGAAAAACATCTTTAATAAGACTACTATCATGTAAGCTTTTCCATGCCAGAATTTTCTTATTTTCATGTTTTAATCCAGCAGACACACCTGACATGACAGGTCACTTACTCTAAAAAAGAATGCCAAACAATTAACAGCATCAACAGATTTTAAAATCCACTGTCTTACGAATCAAGTATTTTGTTTTAGTAGGCTTGTCTGGCTTTTGTAAAGTTTTTAGAAGTCAAACTGAAGTTCACACCCAACAGCTGACCTTCCCTCAGGAACTGCTCCATACACATCCAGAAAAACTCCGCTATTTCCATGTTTATTGTGCCAGAGAATCTGCTAATGATTAGGCTCCAGAAAGCTATGGTAACTTGTTCACAGGTAAGCAATTCTCACATAGGTAGGCTTCTTGCAGCAAAAATAGATGACAGCTCCAGACACGTTTAAATTGATTTTAATCCCTCACAAACGTGTCATCCAGTCAATCTATCCGCTACATCAAAATATAAAACTTCACCCAATGCAGTGTGCCCTCCTCTCAGTTTGTGTGTACATTTTTTCCCTCCTCTGTAGCTCTGAACATGGAGATGAGCATCTTCTCGGGTTACTGTACCATTCCTGCCTTGGTGACAGGATGGACAATTATGCTAGAAAAGAAAAAATTCAAGCCACCGAATGGTTACAGTAGGCTTATTTGAATTTCAGTAGGAAACCTGTAATCCTAGGCAGAAATTGGGAAGTTCTGAAGTCTAGTTAATGGCACTTTGCACCAGGAACTGGCAATTACAATAGCATTCTGGACACAGTACACTCCTCAAACTGGACAAACTGAGTTCATATGTATAAATCTAATTGGTAGATACAAAATAAGGCAACTAATTAAAGTGACTGGCTAATCATTTATAGGACTCAAATCATCCTTCCAAATATAACCAGGTACTGAATGTTGTTGCTACTTAGGTTTCATGTTTACTCTACACGATCTTTATGAATTGTGAACTGAAAATGCTGATTAAGAAAAAACTCAGAACTCAAGAGTTATTTTACTGAAGAACTGTATTCAACTGTACCCAAAACCATATTAAATATTTGTACTAGTCTTTAATAAAGCTTATTCAGGGTGGTAGTTTTTCTTGAAGGGAGAAAGAAGATGACATGTTTGAGAATGAAGTTCTTACTGAAGGCAATGTGACATTCAAATACTTTGGGGAAGCCTCTAGCCTTAAACAAGACCAAAACCAACAAACTAAACCTGAATACTAGCTAATCTGTAACTAGCAAGAAGATAAAGCAAACAGTCCTTCTAAAGTATGCTAAGACAGTACCACAGAATCATCTGGCACTTCAAGCCTATGATGAATGTTTCTCCAAACAGAACTTCCATCATCTGTGATGTACTCATACCTACCAATACAGTATAGTTTTGCTCTTCTAGAGACTGTGGGGAAAAGTACTGTTTAAGAATTTAGATACACTGAATGGACTCTAGCAACTAAGATTTTTATTTTATATACATATTTTATTTATTTTATATATTTAAAAAGCAGTATTGCAAGCTGCCACAACAGAATTGCATGATAAAAAAGGCAAAGGGATAGCTAAATGGAAATGGGCTTTTCCTCCCAGTGACATAAATATCTTCTTTTGCACATTTCCCTTCATGAAAAGGGAAGAGTTACATTTGACATGCTGGTACTACCAAAGAGGCAGAAGTAATCTACCACACCATCATGTAAACTGAGTATCTTGACATTAAATATTTTTCCCAATTAATGGTAGTCAACTAGCTACAATTATCGCCATATGAAGCTCAGTCTCCTCTATGGGGAGAAAAAGGAAAGAATTTCTAGTCTGCATTCAGCTTTTTTAAAGCTAAATCATAAGACAGCATTGTCTTTAACATTGCTTAGACACTACAACAACACATGGATTCCAAACTCGACAGCCTTATGAAATTAGATTATCATTGCTATTCATTAGTGCAAAGCTAGCCCATTAGCAAGGAATTAGTCAGGAATTACTAGTTTTAAGTGAAGGATAACTACATACCGAGATTAGCACTAGGATAATCTAATTCAAGAACAACTCTCTAGAGGAAATTAGGGAAAGGATAAAATCCCCCCACACCTCTCATCCTACTTTGAGAAAAGCAAGTGATACCTCTTTTAAACAAGAATTCCTATGTACAAGCAGCCAGAGGCTGCCTCTGTTTCCATACTTCACATCGGTATCTACAGCTGCATCCAGCACTGGTTTATGTTGCCAAAGCATAAATTTCTCGAGACAGTCTCTTCCTGGATCCCAACAGCAGCTCCTCTAACTTAGGTCTGTCTTTTCACGAGCTATTACAATCTATAAATTAATTTAGATTCCCCACCCCCCCAGTTTGACATTCATGATGTTTATACCTGGAACTATTTGTGTACCAAAATGAAAATTTTTCTTCTTACACTAGAAGCAGCAAGTGCAACATTTCCAGTAGTATTTATTTGCAGCAGTCAAATCTTTTAACAAATAGTAGAGAAAGTACTCTAAAAATCCAAACGCCACTTGAGCTTGCAAACACAGACCTAATTACAATTGACACCTTTTTTTACTATATTATGGAATACAGCATCCTCTCCAATTGCTGAGAAAACAATTAGAAGAGAGCTCCTCCACCCACCCCCACCCCATCTTCTTACATGGGTCAGTAACTGATAAAATACTTCTACAAAATACACAATATGTCTTCTGGCATTCACACTAAGTTGTCCTGTATTTTCCTTTGAAACGGTAGTTTTTAAATCACCACTGCTGTATATACCTACAGCTATCAGTAAAACTTCTTTATACAATAACTTCATGAGCTTTCTTTGAAGTCACATTTGACAGATCAGGCCAAAGCCAGGTAGACTGTGGGTAAGGTATGACATTGCAAATTGCAGGTAAAAATATGAAGAAATCATTTCCCATAAACCCAAGTTTGAGAGCACCTAAAACAGAGGGCAATCATATACTTGTCAGTGGCCTTCTTCAGTATTTTACAAGTATTTTACAAGTGTTAAGCGCAAGAGCCACTAGATCTGTTATGTTACTCCTTTACAGAGATGGGAGAGAAGTTCTTTCTCTTACTAAGCATACAAATACCCAATAAGCACTGTGACATGCAAGTATTAGCATTCAATACCACTATTACACACATACAAGTGTAGCTATACATAGATAAAAATGCCAAGCATTTGGATAAGTTGTCTGCAAGCAAGAAGAAAATGAGTGACCAGAAAGGCACATCCAGAGAGATTCACAAACAAAAGCCCACTGACAGCCACAGTGTTAGCGCAACCCACCCTTCTTTGCTCTGCTATACTCAGAAGCCAAGAAACTGATGTTACACAAAAATTCTTCTTAAAGAGATAAAGTGTTAAACTTTTATTTTCCATTGAGTAGGAGACAAAGCACACACTCCTCAGGGCTGGGGTGGGGGGGCGCGGAATCTTTATAATTAATTAATAAAATAATTAAAGTTGCAGTAGTTGAACAAAATAAAAGTGGTAGTAAATTGTGAAGTTTGGCAAGCTTTCTAAAAACATTGTTTTATATGGTTTGATAGAAATGAAATTATTACTTAAGAACAGGAGTCCCAATTTGGCCCACAGGCACAATGCTGTCACCTCAATCTTCACTTCTCACTTTGATTAAAACCTAAGGCAATTCATTTTTGCCCAAGTTTGCAGAAAGTTCAGCTCCTAAAGCACCAGGCTGGATGGATTTGAAAACATTTCCAAAGAACAGGTTAGTAAAACAAGTTTAAGAGTTGTTGACTTTTTGTAACTAGATAAAAAAATAACAATGCTGCAACAATAGTAAGCAGGGTTACTTGTATTTTATAGAATACAGGGAAGGTAGTCAAAATTAAGACTGATTGAGGAGATAATACCAATAGCTTTGGATTGTTTCATCTCTGGAATGGGGGTGGGGGCACACTTTTGGAAAACTCTCATTGATTTAATTAAGATTATTCACTTAATTAAGCCTACTCATTCAAGTATAATTCCATGCATTTGTGAACATACTGCAAGCAACAATGCTTTTGTTAAAACTTGGGATGACATGCTTTACAGCTTTAAAATAACAAATTTTCCACTTCAGTAATGGAAGTACAGGTTTTCAATCAAGAATGCTATAGCAAATTTCAGGATATTAGTAAGCCAAAAGTTTCAAAGCCAGAAGTCCAAGACAGTATTTTGGTTTCAAGACAGGCCCACAAGGATCCCAGATTTGACAGAGGAATGCAGCTTCTCAGTGAAAGCTTCATCCAAGTGTTTCAGAAGACAGCATTGACCACACACACACAAGCGTACACGCTTGCCAGCTGTGTTCACCTTTGTTACTAGATGAAGATATTGTTATTTTGCCTTAAACAAGTACTCAATTCAAGTGTGAAATTTTAAGAAAAATACTGTTAGGTAAGTTCATTCTGTAAGTTTGAAGCAGTTGAAGCAGAACTATTAACAAACAGGTTTCATGTTGCTAACATTCATCTTAGTCATTCTGTGAAAGAACCAAAAGGATAACAGGAAAATGAAATTCATATGAAAAGTGGCATATATATATTTCAGATCCACAACACAGGCCAAGACTTGCATGTAATCTCCTGATGTACAAGAAACTTCAAATACTAAAGTATGTATATAGAAGATACTTTGGTTACTCTCCTAGCTTCACTATCAGGATGGTAAAACAGCAAAACTAAATAAATAATCACCCCAGAACTAAAACTTGCGTAGTAGTCACCACTGGCTGGCTAACTGATCCTGTCAAAGCAAGCTGCCATAGTTTGAACTCAAGACCATGAATTTCAATCATAACATGGGAAAATAAATCAAAGGACATTTCAGACTGATTTAAAAAAAAAAAAAGTCAGTGAGACTTGGCCCCTGACAGAATGTTTCAGAGCTGGAACCATTTCTAACAACCACAGCTTGCAGATATTTTAGTATCAAAATGGTTATGTGCCAGTTATAGACCAAATGTAAATTAAAGTATTCGGAAGTTACAGTAGTATAAGGACTATTTACTTGCAGCCTTGAAGACAAACGTACTTCTGTGTGTAGGCTCAAAATGAGGCTGCATTTGCTGGTCAAGTTTTTTTCAGGGGTTTCACCCTCTTCTTAAAGCCAACTCCACTCTTCACTCTGTTTAACAGACCTTTAAAAGCCATTAGTCTAAGAAATATATTGTTAATGGGGTAAGTGCTAACACCACTCAGGCATAAATGGGAAACAGTCTTGTTCAAAGACTTCATCATATTGCTCTAATTTTGGTTTTGTGAATGAGTCATCAAAGATTCAGTGTTTCCAGGATAAGCACAGTGGCTGATTCAGTGTTCTCAAAAAAACAACTGAGACAGAAAAGCTGGGTACCAAGTCTTATCAAAACAAAGCATTTTAAAAAAAAAAATCCAGAAATGCTTCTCCCCCTACCCCCAAGTACCCTGATCATCTTTTGCCTTCTTGTTGCAACCTTACAGTCTTGAAATTACTAGAAAGGAAACAGCTGAGGAATGCTGCCACTCTTATGCCATGCTTTCCATTGACTGTCATTTCAGGAATGCATATAGGAAAGTAAAGCAGCTTGGAATGTCTCCACCCATCCAGCAGCATCAGAAGCTGCCCAGCTTACCAACAGCTCCACTGCTTTGCAGCTGCATTCCAGTTTGCATTTTTACAGTCGCCCGGATCAATGAAGAAAGATATATTGTTAAGCACTGATACAACATTTGTTAGGTAAATGTCCTCATACGTTGCATGTCCTACATGCATATATTCTGTATTGATACTACAGTATGGCAGCAACAAGCCGTAATTTACAATTTCTTGGTTGCAAGAGTGCCAGAAGGATGTACTCATGCTATAGTTGTCCAAAACTACCACCACATTCCTCTCAAAGCATATTAGTTTGTCTAAGTCTAACCCATCTGAATATATTCTTGGATAAAGTTTAAGTATTTGCAAGAACATGTGCATGTTCCTCAATTCCACATCCTGTTAGCCCAGCCTCAAAAGTCACAATTACACAGAAAGAAGCAAGCAATTTGCTGGGCTCTCAATTTTTGAGAGGACTGCAGTGTCTTACTAGCCCAAGTAACAACTCTGAGAGAAAGAGAGCAAGCGAGAGTATGAGCAAAGGGCTAAACAAGTAAAGAACTGGCCAAGAGCATATCAAACCATCTGTTCCAACTAAAACTTAGCATATACCCTTAAGCCTGGAATACAGATCCTCAGTTAGAAGACTTAAGTTGTATCTCTACTAATGATTTATACTCACTGCTTCTGTCTCCTAGCCTAGATTTAGGTAACAAACTGAAATTCAGTAATTGGGTAAAAAATAACACACTTGCTACTACAATGCCAAGATAAAAAAAGGCCTCAAATCAAGTGTGTTCACATCAGTTTTATTCATACATGCAAGAGAACATCTCATCTACTCTTACAAGGTGCTTTTGATGATTTATCATGAAAAAATGTTCTAACAATACCAACAATATGCTAGAATACTATGGATAAAGCTTTACTGTAAAAGCATTATTAATGCTACAGTGAAATTCATAGCTATAGACCAGCAGAAATAGCCCCTGAACATTAGTTTCAGTAAATACTAAAACTCTACCAGCTGAATTCATCCTTACATTGAATGTAGAACTCTTCCTCCATGACTAGGTAAGTTTAAGAAATCTACCAGTTACACTAACATGGAAACCTGCTTTAAATAATTAGAATAATTACTATATGCTAGAATTCACTTGGGTTGTTCTATTTGTGCACAAGAAATATCCATAACAATGAAAACTGCTATGTAACCAGATACAGAAATCCCAGGTTCAAACTTGATAGACCATGAAGAGGCCAAGAGACACTTGGAGATAATAAACCTAAAAAGGTGAAAAGATTGTTACTTGTTTCTTTTATAAAACATCAAGTAAAATACAATCCTTTTGAATGCAGCATTTAAATTTCCACTATTATACTTAAAATATATTATGAAGAATCACATCTTTTTTTCCTCTTCTTGCCTCCATTACAAAGGATAAAAAAAAAATCTTAGATGACAAGATCAGTAGGAAGTTAACAAGTACTTATTGTAGAATCTGAACCTAGCTACTGTAACTACGGAGAGAAAGATCTATAGCCCACACAAGAACCAACTCCTATTACAAAGAGGATTTTAAACAAATATGCCTCTGTAGTCTAATCACTGAGTGAAGTCAACATTACACTTATTTCAGGACTCATTTTCTCTGTGCTTTGTTGTACAGATAGAGAATTAAAAAAAAAAAAATCAGGATAGCATAATACAAGCTGAGCAAATGACTCCAAAATTCTCTGTTGTGTATCATCTACGAGAGCATTAGGGGGTTTGGTGGGTGGGAGGTTGTTTCCCCTCCAAACAGTGAGATTTAGGCATCAGGTTCATAACTGAGTACAAACCTTTCTGTACGAAAGGAAGTTCTCCTACTTGACAGTCTTGAAAAATTAACAGGTTTACCATGTACACCAGTATTTTCGTTCTCCAAAAGAGGCAGTGCAGAAGTCACAGATAGGAGGTTAATAAGATAGCTTTGAGCTATTTCCATATATTCCTTACCCTTGGTTGTTGGGTGCTGCTGCTACAATGCAAACACCCTAGAGATTTAAGACTGTAGCAACCTGTTCTTTGCTCTTATGACTTGACATGCTCCACGTGCTATGGCCCCAGCTCAAATACATGACCCGTGTTATCATTTGTCAAAAAGGATCCCGACAGTGCAGCCTTAATGCCCTCTGTCAAGTTCTAAGGCAAAGGGATCCAGTGCTGGTCGATTTTATGTCTCTTTTTCATCACTCCCTGCTGTTTGAAAGGATGTCGTAACAAGGACGACAGTTGATGCCTACTGTAACGATACCCTTTACTGTATCAGGTACTATGAGCATGCCACCAGGAGTCCTGACAGAATTTTTCACATAAACTATTGCAGAAACTCCCGTAAAGGAAGGTACTTCTTATCCAAGAAATAAATCCCATAGAACCCACAAGAAACATTAAGACAGCAATAATTGCCCTTAATCAGTTAGAAAGAATAAGTGTTCAGTGAGACGTACTTGTGATGAGTTTCTCAGCATCTTAATTACTACTGAGGGATCAACACAGCAGAGTCCTACAGCAGTGGCATCAAATCAAGATTTCTTTTTAACACTGCATACCGCTATGCCTGCAAACTAATACATAACTGTAATGTGAGTAAAACAGTCTCACCTTCATATCCAATTTAGTACTTGGAAAGTTGCAGAAAAACACTGATATTTGCAACAGAGAGATAACCTTTGGGGAACTTTGCTTAATTAAAACTGTACTTGTCCTGGACAACAAAGAGCACATGAATCCTTCATTAAGGATAAGGAGCCTCTCTTACTGTGCAGCCTTCACCAATGACAACACCTAGAGTACTCAGTGATCCCCATGCACAAACAGCCAAGACAATTTCCCTTATCTTACCTCCAAAGCAGTACCCTCCCCAGAAAGAAGCAAGATCAAGACAGGACATGCTCCTTTCATGCTATGTGGTGGAATTAGGCTGCAGCATCCACCTTCCTCACCCAGAGAGAATGAGGCCAAAAACCAGGTTACCACCTCCTCAGCCTGAGCAGCCTCAAAGAAAAAGGGCAGCCAAAAAGCAAGCTGCATAAATTGTCATACCTAACCACAGCCTAAACTCAGTCACCTTCTTTATCAGGAGCGTGCAGGTACTCCACAGTGCACAACCCGTGCTCCCAGGGGAGAAGCGTGCACAGGAAATCCAGCCTTCCAGGAAACTGGTCACGTCACGGTCCCTCCTCACCACATGCAGCCTTCCCATGGTGCTGCCCAGAAAGGGTGGGCTCCTCTTTCCTGTACAAAGCTCTACGTAACTTTTAGACAAACTTCTTTCAGTCACTTAAGCAATAAATTCCAATCAGAGCTAGTGAACCAAGTCCTCTTTCATGGAAGGCAAGGACGGAAAAGAAGAGACAGTCCAAACTCTGAGGAAGGATAGGTGCTAAGCTTTCAGGATGATAGAACTGAATCCCACTCCAAATAAATATGACTGCCCTAGAAAGGACCAGGTTTTATTGAAAACAGTATACTATCTCTTCTTTACATTATTCCAGAATATGCCACTTTTTCCCCCTACTCTGCGGAAACTATTAATCTGTGAGGTCACAGCTCACCTCTGGGCTCCATTTTTCTCTCAATTCCTCCTTACATTCAATTGTTAAGGCAGATGAGAAAAGCTGCACTACCTGTAAGTTAGATCTCATCCTGCATGACAACAGTCTGTGAATGCAATATTTAAACACAATCAACTTCAACCTCCATTAAATTCATGGAGCAGACATCTGATTGTAAATTTAAGGTCTAATTTAAAAGTAAGTTTTCTAGTCTCACAGACATATACACACAATATATACATAATGTAGGATATTCCAGCAGAATACATACTATCCTGCTGCAATATCCTGCACTGCATGTATCTGCCATAGATAGAAAAATGGCATACCCACTTTTGTCCTTTGTGCTGAAGGCCTAACCTGAAAGTATGCTAAAACAAGGTCTTAAAGAGAATGACATTTGAACCCAACATTACATACAGGAATAATAACCATCATCTAACGACAATTTCTTCCCCTTCTGTGAGATTTTCAATTCAAAGAAATTTAACTGACATGTCCTCAGATATGATGCACTCAAGTCTGCTCATTTATGCGCACGCAAATATAAAACAAAATCACTCACTGGCAGTGTCAAGAGATGAAGTACCTGCATATGCTCTCCTCCTTCCTTCTCTAAGCTACCAAGCCAATTGTTATTTTTTCTTTCCCGTATGCATTAAGAAAAACAATTCTACATAAAGGTTTCTGATGGTGATGGCATTCTAGCCTACAGATATAGGAAAAGTTTGGCTAATGGCTTTAGTAACAGAGCTTGATGCTCCATTAAAGACCAGATCTGAAGTTCACCAGAATTTCAGGATTAATGGTACTTTCCCCTCAGCACTTCCAACCACCTGGGCTGTGGAAAAGAAACACAGCTTAAGTCTCTTACTATAACTGTCATAGCTAGCTGGAAAAACAAAGGCTGAATAGTATATTAAATATTTAATTCTACTGCTATTTCAGACACATGCGTTTGTTCCCAATAACTGCAAAAAAAGTTAGATGCAAGACCAAAAGGACACAACCCAAAAAAGGTCGAGTCACTTTACTGAGATAAATTGATTCCTGTGAAGCAGTAAAATCTACACGGGATCTGACAGACAACACACAAAAAAAAACCAAACCCCAAACAAAAAACACAAAGCAACAGCAAACCATGGCAGTCTTAAACACAACAACATGGACTTCAACACAATTGACATCAGTCAGACAAAACTCTGTCAGGAAGAATGACAAGTTTTTGAAGAGTTTCCCTTGGGAACAGATACAGCTTCGTTCCATGCCATAGCCAAATCTCATTAAATGAATTCATGTTACAGGCTGCATCATGTGTGATTTGCACCTTTCATATGGCCTATCAGAGAAGAATAAGATTTATTGATAATAATGAAGTGAAACCATACAGAATTGGTCATGGGCAGGCATTTGTTATATGTCTTTTTTCTCCTGTAGCAACAGGCAACATTCATTTACTGGACTGCCTCAACAGGATTATAACTTCACAACTGATCTTCTTGTTTGCTTTTAATATCATAAAACCAGAAAAGGCCCTTCCGTATCCCTAGAGAAGGGAAGGGAGGGGGGGAGGAGGAGAGTGAGCAAGAGTTTTAAGCAGTGATGTAAATCTTCACCTCTGTTCCCTTAGACTTTGCCCTTCCAAACTGCAAGCCGACTACAGGTAAAAAGAAGGGGAGAATAAGCTCAGAATAATCTTGATGAAAGCTTTGTTGTATATAGTATCAAAGACATTTTGAAAATGCCACCTGGACTTCATGAAGAGAGACAACGTGATTCATCTCTTATTCTAACAATAGAGTTAAGCCAAACGTCATCCTTTCCTATCAATGACTGGAGTACAGTAACTTGTAGACCCAACGATCTAACCAGTTAAGGTATGACTTCCAATACAGAGCTCCCTGGAAGCATGAAGCCATCATAACTTGATTAGAGAAGGATAAATACATAAAACCTCGCTATGAAGTGACAGGCTAGCCTGAAGTCAGGTAACCATGCTACACACCATGCTGACAGGCTTAACCACAATACACATTCATTCTTCCAGCTCAGTTCACAACTGAAAGTAAACCAATACCTTTTACAGGGGAGTAAGCGACAACTTATACACAGGAAATGGAGCAAGGAGTAGTAGAATTTCACATGTTATGTTCAGGAGGGGATTCTATCCAGTACTATGGGGCAACTTAGGTATTTGTAGAGCCTCACATCCTTGAGAAATCTATATGGGATGGACAAAATGCATTAAACAAAAACGAGGTGGTGAATTTAAGAAAAGCACTGTATAACAACGATGTCCTAATTACCTCACCTAACCATTTTGGGAAGATTTCTACCTGGTCAACCTACATCTCATAATCATTAAGATTTTTTTTTTAAACTACTGAACAACTTCTAAACTTAAGAACAATAAGCTAGCCTGTCAAAGAACATTTTTTGCTTTTTGGATATCCAGTGAATTCAATATGGTGTGGAAGCTTTCGGCCTTCTAGAGAAACAAAAACTATTCAGGCAAACCCGCATTATCTCTGGATTGCCACAGCCTTTCCTTATTTGGCTAACGTTTTGAGATTCCAATCAGACTGCTATGAAGTTCAACATGCACAAAGCATCCATTTTGAGGAAACTTCACAGCCAGTTTCCCTTCCATTCCCCCCCTGCCCCAAGTGAAAGTTATCTCCCTCAGCACCAATCCCCCTCCCACATACCCACACCAGAACAAAGCAATATGGATTCAGTTTTTTACTGCTCTCCAACGCACGAAAGAAAACTGTAAGAGCCCTGCTCCCCTTGAAGTTCAGCTTTCACACTGCGGCAGAAGCCATCACTAAAGAAAGCAAGCAGCCTGTTATTGATACACGTTTCTATATTAGGAACAAAACAGCGGTTCCCCTTAGAAACCGGAGAGAAATAGACGACCCGTCTCTCCGCACGCACACACGAGCGGGGCTTAATCGGCTCAACTGCTGCGGAACCGGGGAGACGGGGGAAGCAGGAAACTGCCACCGGGATCCGGGGCAGGAGGCAGCCGGGGGAGGCGCCCCCCGAGGCGAGCTCGCCTGCCTCACCTGCCGGCCACCACCCCTCCGCCGGGGGGCACTTGTCCCCGTCCCCCCCAGCTGCCTCCCAGGCAACTCGGGGCCGGGCCCGCTCCCCCCGTCCCTCCCGAGGGAGGTGCTGCCAATCGGGGAAGCGAGGCGAGCGGGGAAAGCGAAAGAGGGTCACCGGCACCTCCTCCCCGCCCAAGGAGAGGCCCAACCGCCCCCTTCCGAGGCCCAGCCTGCGAGGAGGGGGCGCAGCCTCTCGCCCCCTCCAGCCCAGCCGGCCCGGGCCGCTCGCCCGCGGCTCCCTCCGGCCGGCCGCCCCCCAGCCCGACCCCGGTGGCCGCCGCCTCCCGCCCCGCGCTCCCGGCCCCTCCCCGCCCCGACACCCCCCAGCGGAGGGGAGAGCAGCCGCCTCCGGCCCCTTCCTCCTCCACCTCCTCCCGGGGGGGCACTTCGCCGGCCGGCCTCGCCCCCCCTCCCCGCCCGCCCAAGCCCCGCTCCCGCCGCCGAGCTCGGCCAGGCCCCCCCCAGCCGGCGGGAACGGCTCCGCACCGACCTGGTGGAGCGCGGTGAGCCCGTCCACATTGGCGTAGTTGATGTCGGCGCCCCGCTCCAGCAGCCGCAGCACCTCCTCGGTGTCCCCGCTGGAGCAGGCGGCCAGGAAGACGGCTCCGTCGTCGAACTTCACCTTGGTCTTTTTGCGCTTGACCACGGGCGGCTCCAGGTCGGTCTCGGAGCCGATCCAGCGCTTCAGCTGCTCGTTCCGCTTCTGCTTGGCGTCCGCCATCTTCATACCCCGCTCCTGCCTGGCCCCCTTAGCTAACGCCGCACCGAGGATAGACTATATACCGCCAGTATCCCACAGCGCACCGCGGCCCGCACTCGCCCTCGCTCACTCACCCACCCAGATGGAGGGCGCAGGGCGGGAGGGAACCGGCGGGGCGGGGCGGCGGCGGCCTCCTTAGCATAACCCCGCGAGATTTCCCGGCGGGGGGGGAGGCGGGGCTGGGAGGAGCCGGCGAGGGGGGGAACCAATGCGGGAGGGCGGGCACGGGCGCGCGAGCGGGGCGGGGCGGGGCGGGGCGGGCGGTGTCAGTGACGGGCGGGGGGTATCGGGGGCGGTGTGCCCGGCGGGGGCGGGGTGGCAGCGGGGGGCCGGGGGGTGCCGCCGCCGCCGCCGCCGCCGCCTGTGTTGTGACTGGCGTGAGGCCGGCTCGGTTTGCCTCATCCCGGGCCCGTGAGTTCAAGAGTTCAGCCGAAGGGTCACCGGCTTCCCCTGCCCCGCCGGGGCGGAAATCCCCGCGACCGCAGGGGAAGAGCCGGGCCGAGAGGCGTCCGGGGGCGCGGCCCCGCACGCAGCCCGCTGCCTGCCCGGGCCTCACCTCGGGGGTGGCCGAGGCACCGGCCTTCGCCCGCTGCCGCCTGGGTCTGCTGTCAAGGCTGAAGAAATACACTCAAAAAGCGATGAGGGCCTTGCCAACACAACGCCCGTCAGCAAAGGGTGGCCGGGGCCGTGCTTCTCCAAAGCGAAGTGTGTGGGGAGGGGTGTGGTTTATTGGGGCGTCTGCGGTAGGCCTTACACCCGAAAACCAAAGCCAGGCTTCGGGTGTGCAGCTCCCAGGGGCTTCTGTGGCTGGAAGCACGGCGCTTCTCCATCTCTGTTGGGCCAAAGGTGCTGCCTGTCCCTGCCAGCGACCTCCGCGTCACGTGCAACAGCATCAGCCTTTCTGCCGGCATTGGCCAACAGGGCAAAGGCAGCCGCTTGGAGGAAAGAAGGGAAGAAATGGGGCGACTTACTGAGGATCCTTTGTTTTGGGAGGTTAGACATGTCCACGTTAGGGCAGTTTGCTGTACAAAAGCACCCTCTCCCATTTGCCCTGGCACTTCTGCGTGGCAGTGGACAAATCCCTGGGCTTACTGGCCGTTTTACTTAAAGTTCACTTCTATTATCTGAAAACCTGGGGCAGCACATCCATCTTTTCTGTTGGGAGAAAACAAAGTAGATACAAAGCATACAGCATTTGAAGATACAAAAACTAAAATGTATTCGTTCAGAGTCGCGACTTCTAGGAACCAAGTTATTATACGTAGTAAATTTTTTTCTGTGCATAGCATGTTTTCTTTAGCTAAAAGCAATATGTATTTTGTTTTAAATTGAATCATCTCTGGGGATAAAATGTGGTTTTAAACTTACTGGTTTGAAAAAAAAGAAAAGTTTTATTTTCAAATAATTATAGGAAACTATAGTTTGAGAGGGTCACCAAACCTCATACACTTCAAATTTTGCATGGTTTGTTCTTTTCTAATTATAATGTCTCCGTCTTACGATAGGCAGTCTCACAGCCTACTCAGGCTTCTTATTTCCATTTTTATTGATAAAAATGTCAGCAGCGTTTCGCAAGGAGTAGTAGTTGTAAGGCACCTGCAGCAATGTGGTGTTCTTAATGTCTTTCAGAACAGATTTTCATCTGGACATACTTGCATAGTATCCATCAGATTTACTCGTGCAGCAATGGATGAGATGATACAATGCACGGACAATTTGCAGGCGCAATGTGATTGTGAACCAAAGACGGCATCTTGTAGTCAAGATGAAAGATTTGCGAGAGAAAGATTTGCAATCTAAGTAGGTGGATGAACAATTACCTGGCACCTAATTTATACCTTCCCATTGACAGCCTGTGTGACTATGCAGAGGTACAGTTTAGGCTCCTGGGTTTGAAAGTATGGCTGACTTTGCATAATGCACTTCAGAAGCAGTCTTTGCAGTGTTCATTACTCACACGGGTGATCGAGTTGTGATTTGGCATAGCGCTGGTACCATCAGCTCAGTATGGACAGTTACCAGCCCGGAGCTTGGCTGCATCGACTGACTCACGTCAAAGGAGGGGATTTGTGCAGGCTCCAGCCGCCTGCTGTGGTCTTGTCCTCGTGGGCAATCTTCCTTGGGGACAGACTCTCAATCCAGTGCCATTTCCTAAGGAGCTGAAAAGTATAACCCAGAAAAAGCTAACACAAGATAAAAGCTGAGTCCTCCTTCCCCAGATGTCTTGGATATTTTACATGTACCCTTCCCGACATGCTGCTTCTCTCTTTCTCTCTCTCTCTGAAAATTTGACTCTTCAAAGAAACCACATAGCTGAAGAATGTAATACACTGATTTCAGCAAGCAGTATTTAAATCAAATGCTTTATTAGCAGCAAAGTAATTCTAGGCAAATTGATAGGCACTTACTCAAAACGCACTCTCCTAGGAATTTCATTGTCATGGAGCACATTTTCAGGTTTCCATCAGAGCTCCAGTCCCCTTTCCTTGACTTCATTCCTCCAGCTCAGCTTTTTGTTTCTGGTAATGGATCCTCCTTTAACTCCTTCAGCTCACCCTCTTTGGCTTGTTAGCAAAATGTAGAGGTTCTACAGCTCAGAAAGCACACCCCTTTCTGTTCTTAAGTATCATACAGTCTCGTTTTAAAGACCAGATCTAATACTTCCCTTTTGTTCCTTTCTTCAGGGTGTTTTTCACTGATTCAGCGCCGGCTCTTCAGAGAACTTCAGCAAATATCTTTCCTTACACTGCAGCTATTTGTATGTTCTACATTCTTGACTTTATTTTTCCTTGACTTTTTCATTTTTTTGGGTTGCACCTCATTTGGGAGTTATGTTACGTTTGACTCCATGGGTAATGTATAATTCATTTGTGCAGCCAGCTGAAATCCAGATATTCCATATATATGGAGTATATATGCCTTTCCCAGATAGCTGTGCTCTGCAGTAAATTATATGTGGTCCTTGAATGTGATCTAGCAAAGCATATGGTCTTTCTTAAGCAAAAAGTAGAGCTGTCGTTCATGTAAACTGGTTAATCTCTTGTTCACATTTTCTGTATTCAACAAAATTCAGAACAAGAAGGGAATAATGATAAAAGTAATATAATAATAAAAATTTGTAAAACTTTTTTTTATTTTCTGTATTTTTCCTATCTCATGTTCTCACATAAAAGTTTGTAACTTCAATACAAAGGCATACCAGGCCATATTCTTTACTCCATCCTACCAGTTTGATGTCATTCGATTTCATTGTAAAATCGGTGTAGCTGAGAGGAGGTGAGACCATCTACAGCTTCTAATTCAGTACTAATTGAGATAAACATATACAATTACCAATAATATTTGCTGCTGAAATCTGATACTCTTTTCCAATTATCTACCTAAGCATGGAGGGTGAAATTCATCTGTGCAGAAGGTTAGGCCAAACCCTATATATTAAGTCTCTCTGTGAAGACCATATTGAAAGTGAGTGTAAAATTTGTCCTAAAACAGTCATTACTGCAAGACCATATCAGAAGATTGAATTAGATAACTGCATAAGTGTGCACGTGTGTGTTTACAACAATAACAGTATGCTAACAAGAGACACTTAACATTTTAAGTACCTGATATGTGCAACTTAAGGACACACTAAGTAGACCTAATTTTATCAGGCTATTTTGATGTACCTCTACCAGACTACCCAACTCACTAGATGTGCTGTAAAATCCCTCTTTTATGTGTATATACATAGCACTAAAGGTGATTGACTATGTAATTTTCCACATACAAATACTAGCACTGAATACAGGAGGACTACTTTTCTCTAGAGGTAACCATGTAAACATTTGCAGAGATAGCATCTATGCGTGTATATATTTTCAGTTAATTTAATGGCAGGCTTCAAGTGATCAATAAAATGATTTAGCAATGACATTGTTATCAGTGTGCTTTCTGGTTTTCCATTTTTTCTTAAAAGCATTACAACCATCGTTCAAAGCTATTTCACGCAGGCTTCTGGACCACAGAAGTACACAGATGAAGCTTTTGCACTACCCAAAATAGTCAGCTTCTGGGATGTAGAATTTTTGTTCTGACCTCCTAAGGATAATTGTCTTGTCTTTCATCTTGAACAGCAACAGACACAGTGTGACTTCTAAAAATTTTGTCCTAACATTTTTCTCTCCCCCGTGAAGAAAACTAATATATCAAAGTTAATTTCATCCACTCTAGCTCTGGGAAAAGTGGATAATTTCAAGAGATAGTGACAAATACTGTATATATCGACACAAAACTTCCTAATAAATCTTCCAGATTTTTATGAGAATCATGGATTGTAAAAGGAGAGGTGGGATAAGAAAATATAAAAGCCTTTTTCAACATGAAAAGGCCATGACAGAGATACTTATCATAAGAATAAGGCATTTCTTTCATTTTTTAATTTGATAGTCATAGTCCTTTCTTTTTTTAAATCTGGTGTATTCTCTACTCTGATTGTGTGACAAACCCACACAAGTAACAGTGAAAACTCTGGTACATTCCTTATCCAGAAAAAAGAGATAAGACGACTATGCACAAAGTGCTATCAAAATTTTAAGGTAAATTATGTAAGAAGCAGACTTCTCGCTCTTTGATTTTGTCAGTTCTGAGTAAGATTCTTACACAGAAACCCCACATTTCAAGGTGGGTTACTTTTTGATGCTGCATAATCCTGAGTCACCAAAACCAAAACTAAAATAACCATAGCAACCAGGGCACATATTTATAAACTACGCAGTTCTGAATCAGATTTGCAATGGTGTGTTCTCCCAGCATCTTTCATGAGCTTTACACAGATTGCTCTCTCCGTATTCTTGGACGGCAATGCGAGCTAACATTTAAACTTGATTCACATAGAGATGCTCTCATCTACTTCTACGTGTACCCATCTGTTAAACCAGCATTTGGTCTACTGACAATTTCAACAGTGCATGGGTTAAGCTAAAAATAGTTGTCTTGGCTAGTAAAAAGTAACACCGTGTCCTTTAGAAATAGGGAAATACACTTACTTATAAAATTGACTATATAAAACCATTCTTACTTTCAATTAAATTTAAGTTTTGCCTAGTCACTTCATGAAAAAACAGAACTGAGCCGTATGTCGTGTAACAGAAATAGAGGCGCTCTGTTTCTATTCAGTCTCTGCAGTCCTGGGAATGCTGCATGTATATGGATGTAGACATGGTGTTAGACACTCTGCCGTGACAGTTGTCCATTTTGGCTTCTTGCTGTTGAGAACAAGTACCTTTGCTTTCTTCTGATGTCCAAAAGGCCACATAATCTAACAGTAGCTTTTATGAACCTCTGTTCAATATCTCTGCAGGTAAAGTGTTTCTTTTCCACTGTTGTGTGTGGCTCGAGTCAAGGAGCTGTTCTGTTGAAACGCACGATTTAAATACCGAGGGGGAAGGGAATGACCTGTCCCCATGAAATGCATGCAAGATGTTCCCTGTGAGCTGCATTCTGAACATATCACAGCTGAGAAACATACTTCCAGGGCTGCAGGAGGACAATTTGGACAAAGAGAAATGAAAGACATCCTGTTCTAGCTTCTCACTCACAATGCAAATCCACATACGCTCAGGGGTTATTGACAGCCGTGACACTTAGATTTTTGCCTTTCTGCTACCGGAAGGTGTATGAATTTCTTTTTTAAATATTTGTTTTGGTATATGAAAGTGTCCTTTCTCTAGCTTGGGGTTTAAAAATACTAAAATCTCTGTGTGGCTGAACAATTGGCTTGGCTTGGATTTTGGGCATCTGGGAGTATGCCCTGCTGCTCATGGTGCCTACAGCCTCTATTTTTATGAGCCAGCAGAGCATATGACATAACTGCGCGCTCACATCATGTTTAGTCTTAGCAATGTAGTAACATAAGTAACACACCTATATCACTGACAAAAATAATGTCATCCTTTAGCTTATTCAGACAGTCATTAAACCAAGTGGTTTTTTAAAGAGAACTGGCTGATAGAGTATAGCAGTGTTGGTTTATAAGAATATTCATAAAGACCTGTTTCCCTGAATACAACAGAAAAAAGCAACTTCCTTGCTCAGAAATCGCCTTTTCTAGTAGTTCAGCGTCCTAATAAATGCTTCCACTATTGCTTTTCTGTCCCCTCTATTTGTTACTAGCCCTGTGTTTGCTACAGAAAGTTACTACTTCTGTAGGTAACTCCTCAGGCTACAGCTTAACTGATCAGACTTCATCCCAAACCATCAAGTGACTCCTTTGGTGGCCTTCTATTGTTCCTTAGCACAAGGCCATAAAGAAATTGAATTTCTTCATCCTGTCAGTTCAAAAGAAGAGTGACTTAATTGAGACAATTAATCTGAGGCAACATTCATCTGCAGCAACCACTAATGTAACACTAAGGTACTCCAGAAGCTTTAATGTCTATATCATGAATGCACAGAGATGATGTACACTTCAGAATCTTCTTAAATGGCTTCTGGTTTGACAGGCTTATGACTTTCAACCCTCATCTGATGAAATCACATTTCCTAACCATTCCTAAATTGGCTTGCTGGCCTGCAACTCCCCCGTTCAGTCTTCACGATAACTCAAAAGGCCCCATTGAGAAGGGACCCATAAAAATCCTTTTCCTTTAGCAGATGCTTAAAGTAACTCAAAACCAGCTTCTTCCCATCAAAGCATTATTTAGTCACTTAGTGTAAGATGAGGAAAGTCTGTAACCTCTAGATCTTAGCCAAAATGTTTTCTTTCCCTAAACATTTTGGATTTATGACAGAGCCTTCTCTTTGCCTGAGAGAAAGGCATCTCTTCCAGCATTTTCTCAGAGACCTAGCTGAGGTTTCACTAGATAACGGAGACATTCAGGCAGGTTACTGCCACGGAAAGGGCCAGTCCTCCTTTCTTTGTACTGCCCATTCCCTACCCCTGGATGCACGCTTACCATTCCAACCCTTCCCCAGGTTTTGGTGTTCATTTGACACCTGAGTGAGTCATCTACACTGGCAGACTATTTACTTCTTGGCTTGGCTAGTTTTCTGCTGGTCTAGCAAACTGAGCAGACTCATCAAAGGGTGACAGGAGGCTTCCAAAAGAGATGGGAGTGCATGGCCAGGCCTGAGGAAGGACAGAAGCAGGGAGACGTTATGTAGGCTCAACCATCACATGAAATCTCACCCTCACCCACAGTTCTAGCTGTGACCATTAAGTCATTATTTTTCCTCTCTGGGAAGGTTTCTTGAATGGTTTGGTCTCCTTTGGACCTGTATTCTGGCTTGTGGAAAATAAATCTGCTAATTAGAGTAAGGCAAGTGAGCACTGCCAAGTTAATTCCCCATGCTCCTTTACCCACCATTTTGCCTTCTCCGTGGAGGTAATGTATCTGTCTTCGTTTCACTTTCTGTTTCTTTCTATGTGGCAGCTAGCAAATGGGATTCTGTGCAAACGCGGTAGTGAGTGGAGGGCTAGATCATTTTCGTACTAAATAATAAAAATAACTTTCTCATTCTTGGCAGTCTTCATTTTAAAAAGCGACAATGGTGGCACACACTCAGTCCTGGGAGTACAGCAACAGTGGCACGAAGCAAGCCAGGACCCCAACTGAAACTCACCCCCCAGCCACAACCAGGCAATGCTGACGTTCATCTCCCGTGTCCACCTGCCCCTTCCTCCCAGGCACGTTTGGGTCATGGTCACTTCCCTGCGTGCAACACTGGTATAGCTACTTCTTTATGATTATGAAACAGTCACAGTATACTTTTACTTCAAGCACTAACTGAGATCTAAACCACTGATTTGTCCGAGATCAGACACTTGGCTCCAGGTTGCATCAAGCATTCCTTGATTTTTGTTTTTATTTATCTGCATTTTGTTGCTCTCTCCCTCTAATGGAACTGGCTCAAGAAAGTAAAGGCTGGTCCTAGAAAAGTTCTACATTACACTTATTTTAAGACAAATGGGTGGATAGATACGTAGATGTGAAATGACATTATTTCAATTAGATTAATTACAGTGAAATTAACTTTCTACTTGTGTATATAATTATCGTTTAAAGATACAATTTTAAAATTTAATTGTTTTGATAATTTTGATTATTAACCTTTTCATCACTTATTTAGGACTGTGGGCTGATAAGTAGAATAACTAATAGGAAGTTGGAACATTTCTGGCTGTGCATACGAATCTTGATTTTACATGGGATAAATAACTCGAAGTTCTTAATTTTGCATTTCTGACCTCAGTTTGTATTTAAACCTTAAGAGCTGAATAAAGAATTTTGATCACATTTATTACAATCTTTTCACTCCCAGTGTTCACAATTTAAGATTTAGAAGATTTAAATTAAAGACTTAATGAAGATTAAAAAGTCTGCTGGAAATAAAGCACCCAATGCTGCAGCTTCTTTTGCAGTGGGAATTTTGATTGAGCAAGGAGTGCTCTGAAAAAACCTAAACGCTCTTGTGTGTTAGAAAACACTAAAGCGATTTCTGTGCTAAAATGTCTGCGTTACAGTTCTGTGGGCTCCTGTATTTAAAGAACTTAGGTTTAGCATAATTTTGAAATTGTGCATAATATTAAATCTTGTGATCTTGATAAAATCACAGTGTTACACCCAGGAAAATAAATGGCAAATGATTACTTCAAAAGGGGAAGGATCTGGCACTACTCTCTCATCACTTTGCATTTAGATAAGACTGGAGAAGAGGCATAGCCACTATAGAAAAGGAAACAGTGTAAAAAATTAGTAGCTTAAAGTATCATTCCAATGTCTTCTTTCTGTAAAAAATAGTTAATCCATATTTAAAATTCAAAATCTATGCCACTGCTTTACTGCATTGCATATTTCAGAAGATCCTTACTTTCAAAGAGACACCAGGCAGTTCCCCACACAAAACAGGAATATCCTGCAACTGTATCCTGCATGCAATCGCCGTAACACTCACACTTCTCTGCAGCAGCAGTAAGCACAAAGGAAAACACATTTCTTGTATTTTATACCCAAAATATATACAGTAGTTTTAATGACAATTTCTTCTAGAAGTATAATAATTGTATAGGTGATACATACATAGGTCACATTAGACACTTGCTCTGTCTAGAGAATGTCTAGATGCATTAATTTATTTTTATTTAAAACAGTCAAGGCTCTATTTAGGAACTCCTACTTGTTTTAGTGAGTTTGTATTAGCTCCCACTAATATCCCACTTACTTACGCAAATAAATGATTTCCAGTATAAGTTCCAAAATCTGAAATTTAATTATGTGTTAACTTATGATGGAGTTATACAACACACAGACAATTTCCAGCCTGACTGTTTATTCAGGTTAAACATATTATAGCAGATCTGGGATCGCATCCCCTTGTTATATAATGTTCCCACAGATTCACACTTTAGCTTTAGTAAGGAGATGAGGATCAGGCCTCAAAGAAGCAATTGCCCCACGCGGTCCTCATACATAGAGAGATAAAGCTAAATATAACATAAAGCATGCCATTTGCCCAGTGTTAAAGGAGCTCCATACCATAATCAAAACATAGTTAAACAAAACCAGGCAGTTACCTAGAAACAAAAGCACAAAAGTCTCTCTCACATGCCTGAAAGCGTTTATGGTCAGATCCTGCCCTGTTGCTCCCATTGTACAGTACTTATGAGCGGTCCCATTGAGGTACTAGGGTATTAGAAACAATTTGGAAGTTAATAAATACTTCATTTGCTTTTAAAACTGCCGTAAAATAGGCACCATTTAGATTCAATATTTGCTTTAATGATTCCAGCGTACAGTGGCTTTGTTAGGTTTCTGTTACCTGGCTTGCGTACAAGCTATGCAAGCTCAGAGCTCAGCCTAAGCTGCAAAATTCTGGTAATCTAAATTAAATCTAGCCTAACTTAATTTACACTTGAGGTTTACGCAGCTCTGGGTACGCTACTACTGGTAGCCAAGCTGGTTAGTTTTAAGGTAGCTCAAGCACATCTTTCTGGTGACTTCCACATCTGTTGACGTTTCATCTGCTGGCGTGGAAGTTACACAGGATCAAATCATCAGCTGGTATAAACTTATTGTAACTACTCCGGATAAAGGCCTGAACTTCAAATTTTAGTACCTTAGGTATAAGATTTGGGTTTCACTTCAGGAAATATATATTTTGAGAAAGTCCAGACTAACTCTACTGAAACAGAGACACCCAATTCACAAAAGTGTGCTTGAGACTAGAATTTGGTCGATACCCAAATGTAATGAAATATAATTGCTATGCTTCACCTGAATGGTATGGTGCACATAGATAATGTTCGCAGGTAAGCTAAAACCAACTTTTAGAAAGTTTAGTGGAAATCTTTCTGCCTTGGTCCCCTCTGACCCCACACGGTAGATTTCTGTCTACCTGTGTGTCACGAGGGATGCTGCTCAACATCTGGATGAACGTTTGCGACATCTACACATTCTGTCTCTATTTAGCATTTAAATTTACTCTGTACCCTAAAAGTTAGCATAGGTTTACAGAATATGTCTAACTGAGCAAGTGTAGAGGGAGGTGGATTCAGTTTGTCTGTGCTCCAAGCTGGCTGTGTATCTTGTCTGGAAATAAAAGAGCTCTTCCTTTCAGGTAACGTAGGTGTACGGCTCCTAGACCAAAGCTAGCTTGTTTCTGCCCAGCGTGGAGCACTAGCGAAACAGGCTGCTGTCTGTCTGCACCTGTCGGCGTAGACTGTTGTGACGGGACATGGGTGTTGCAAGCCTCATAGTGAGGCCCCGGGCTGGAGTCTGGGTGGAGGCAGGAGCCATGTGATGTAATTAAGGCAATCTGAAATCAAGAACCAGAGACATACAGGACTCATTAGCCTAACAGAGCAAGGCAAGCATACGGTTGGAGGTAGGGTTTGGCACCAAGAAGCCGGGGAGCTTGCACACAGCTTGACAAGAGCATAGCTAAACTTCAGATGGAGCCAGGAAGCCAGGGAGTGCAATTCATGAGGTGGGCCCAGGAGAGGGAGCAGACAGAGCAGCAGCAAGGACAGGTGGCCTGGGCCAGAACTACGACTGAACAGGCGGCAGATGTGAGCTGGATCCTGAACGGTGAAACCAAAGACAGCAAGAGAGACCAGGCCTAGAGGCAAGGCAGAGAACAGAGACCAAGCCACTGTACTTGTTCTCAGGACATCTTTTGTGCACACACCTATCTACCAACATCTAATGACATCTGTCTGCTGGCTATGACACCTGTTTTGGAAGCCGGGTCCACTTCCTGAGGGCACAGCGCCCAATGACTGCCTGCTTGAGGGAAGAGTCATCTTCCTTGGCTAGTCATTACATAGTCATACCTAGAAGGGACTGCATTTATTAATTTTAATGAAGTTAGAGCAGGACTGTAAAGAAATCTGTGGAACATTTGTTTCCACACAATATTAATCAATATAATGAGGTGCAATCATGTAACCGGTCCCATTGAAACCTATAAGGCCTAGTAGGTATGCATATGCTTACATGTACACTTATTAAGTAAGCATATACTTATTAAGGCCTCTACTTCAATATAAGCAGGAGCCTTAATTTTTAAGGGGATGAAAGGATGCAATAAACAGTGGAACTGGGCATTTCAGTACCCGTAGGGCTGAAGGTGGTGCAAGAGGACGGGTTAGCTTTCTGGCGTGTGTGTCAATCATTATAATAAAACGTTCTGCTGCAGAGATGTGTACATCTTTGCACAACGCCTGTGAAATGACTGCCAGGAGATTAATGATATATAAATTATGATATTTATATTAATCTAACTAAAGAGATAGAACAACAATTATGTCTGTAGCACCCATTGCTCCGGTGCAGTGCAATAGAACTGGATATGAGTCTTTCCCCCTTGGTGCATCTGCTTCTAGCTGGAAAGCTGTGAAGCTTACATATACATGCGAGAAGCTGGGCTTCCGCCAACGGGCCATTTGACACCATGCCAGCTTCTGGTCCTTCAAAAACAAAAAGCTTTTGGCCTTTGCCATTTAGGCAGTGCACCAGTTCATCCCCAGCTTGCCTTTAGACTTACAAACTATTAGTAAGACTAATGACTGTCAGCAATGAGATGTGTTTTTCAGGATGGGATGTTCTTACATAACTATAAATGTACATGAGAAAGTCCAAGTAAAGGGAATTAGCCTGCATGCTGAATTATCCACATTTGCTTGTTTCTGTCAGATAACTTCCTCAAACAGAATTTTCTTCTTCCAGTGACATACTTAAGATTGTAGAACGCACTCACAGTAACTTATCTTCTGGATTTGTTGACAGTGATCTTCATTTATCCCAGGAAAAAAGAGAAACAACTTTAAATAATTTTCATATTTCCTGCACATTAAATAAGGAAATGAAAAGGGTAATGTCATATCTTACATTATGTTTAGGATATGTATCCAAAGCAAATGTGAGGTTTCCAGTGCTTTGTGTTTTTCAGATGACTTTATCATGTCCCGGTAAACAGACGATAATCATGTATTAACCTTGCTCTAGCTGGAAGGTTTGGCAGGTCTTTTCTTTTTGAAGCAGGTGCTCTTCTGTTTGCTGTTTATGAAGTAGTTTAAAAAGGAAAATTCTAAGCTTCAGGATTATTTTCCTCTGGTTCTACAACCTAAAATTCTATTGCATCAGATCTAAGAAACGCATGGGTTTCTCATTAAATAACCATGTTTATTTTAAATTCCATGCTGTACAAAAATTACTGATTTTCCATAATTTTTAATGCATTAAAATGCATCAATTCACCATTTTAATGCACTCTTACATTATAGAGGTGCTAATTCTATTGACGGTAGGCTTGATTCTCTGTTGCTATCTATTAGAGAGTGTTTCCACAATCTGAATTCGGTCATCAAAGTTAGGTGGTCAGAGTTGCCCTCCAGAAAGGTCTTTCTCTTTCCAGTGACTATGGCTTCCAAAGAGACTGCTCTCCTAAGACGGGTGCCTGAGTCAGGCAGCATTAATATCCCTCACTTCACACTCATTTAAACCAACAAAATGCAAGTGCAAGGTGGCATGAAAGGACTGGGCTTCTGGTGGGATAATTTCAAACATTCCTGTTACATTGTCCTTGCACGCCTGTACATGGCTGGACAGTGAATCAAGCTCTTTCAATTCCATCTCAGCCTGCACAGTCTCATTGACTATATGCAACGGATATGAGCAAAGGAAGCAGAATCCAAAACGAGACTTACCTCGCAGAGCAACCACCTGTAAGAAGTAATTATTATTCACAACTTTAGTTACAGCTCTTGGATTTTCACAGCTTTCACTGTTGATCCCAAGCTTTGTAGATCTGTTTTGGAAATGTGTGATGTTACAGAACCTGACTGCCCATTCAATACTCAGTAGTCAGCTGCACGCTACCGTATGTTACCACCATGGTCACATCTACATCAACAAGTAATTCAATGCAACAGGAGCAGATCAGCAGCTGGAAATAGCTGGCACGAAGTCCTACATTTATATTCTGTCTGTATGGGCATTTTACCTTAGATCAGATTTACTGTGAGGCTTGAACTATTTCTAGGTTTATATTGTGGATGGTTCCTACCACACATGTTGTTCAAAATCCTTCTGCCCTAATTAGGCTTGGAGTGCAGTAGGCATACTTTTGGAGTGAAAGTTACAGTTTCAATTCCCCCAGAAAGAATACCTTTTGTACGCACCAAACCCACTCTGCAAACCAAGCCAACACACAGTGAGTGGGGATGATCAGAGGATTCACTTCAAAACCTCACTACTATTCTGAACAAAAACCCTGCTGGAGGCAGCTTCTAGGTACTGAAGACTGCTCACTGAGACTGTTCCCACTCCACTGTAAATCAATGACCAAATCCTCAGCAGGATCAGGACCACTGCCTTTAATTAAAATGCACATAATATTACTGCACATCTGGGCAATGAACTACATCACTCTGCTATTTCAGCCCTGCTAAAGCTTGTATTTAGAACAATAGAAAACAATTGGAGAATTGCAGTTTTTCACTTCATTTTGTTATGTGACATTCATTTGTGTGTTGTGGATATAAACCAGCTATCCTGGGTCTTACACGCAGGAAGAATTCAGTTTTCTTTTAAAGAACTGAAGATAGATGCTTGTTTTCATTTTTTAGAAGCAAATAAGACATTACAGAAGTTACTGTGAATATGTGAATGATGCTAATCTAAAAACTTGTATTTCATTAAATATGCTCCTAATAAATCACCCTTAGTCTTCTTACATTTGTAGTGTTTCAGAACAATTTGCTGCTGTCCCAAGGCATGAACTTTTCAGTCTGACAATGAGAGCATTTAATCTCCAGCTCACTTTAAGTAGATTCTTCCAGCTCAGAACAGAGAGGTCTGGCAACAAAAGTATGTGTTAATGCCATAGTGATGAATGATTTAAAAGAGGTTATTTAACTTGGCTACTAATAAAAGTTATTTTTCTGTAACTTTAAAATTTTAATGTAAATAATAAAAACACCTGGTCCTTGTGCAGCCTCTGTAGCAGCCTCTGTAACAGCCTCTGTATCAGCCATTTGATAACTGCTTTACGAAAGCTATCATGTCTATTAAATCCTTGGGAAGAGGCTCGAAAATTCAAGTTAAAAATGTATATCTCAAAAGCTCTGCTTTTATCAAAGAAATTGAATTTACTGAGGACTTCTAAAGAAGAGTAACAAAAGTAAAATGGAAGACGCACAAAAGAAGGTTAATTTTAAAATAATTTGAGTTAATAGTATAGAGCATGTAAAATTTCTGAGGTTTTAGAAAATCAGGTGCAAACTAAGATAACCCAGACTGGCAAAGTTTAGTTAGAAACAGCATCCATGTAATGAGTATAATTTGAGGAGTGTTCAGAAGCACTGGAGATGCTGTAAAATGAATCTCAGTCTAGTTTTCTCTACCACATTTTCCTTAGATAATATATATGAGGTGTTCAAGGGAGGTGTGATAAGAGTAGTAGCCCTTTTTGCTGGTAGTTAGTGTCCTAAATCTGTTAAAGTATTAATACTATAGTAACTGGCAGGAGAGGAAGATCCTGCTTTAGACTATAGCGCATGGAGGTGCTTGCTCACTGCAGAGATTTGGATGTTTCTCTTTAGAAAGAGCTAGAGAAGTATTTTTGGTGTCTTTGGTGTCACAAAGTCTTTCCAGCATTCCAAAGATGAGTTATATTTCAGAGGGGATCTGTTAAGGAAAAAGTCTTTGGGTAAAAAACAGTTACTTAAAAAGAAGTACTGTTGAGGAGGTATTATATACACCATCAGTGCAGAGAAGCCTCAATTGCTTCCATGGAGTTATGGAGATAGTGACTCAAAATGATTCAGCAATTGCTGTTTCATAATAAGCAGAGATGAAGCATAATTTAAAAAAAAAAAAAGACCATTATTTGAGCTGGCTTCAAATAATTTAAAAAACAGATTTAAATTTTAGCAACTGTTCCAGATGGGTTTGTGGAATTAAGTCTGTCTTTATTGAATGATGAAGACTCAAATTAGAGAAGGTTGCAAGAATTGCTATTGTGTTGGTATGTCTTTGCTGATAATTAGTGTGGACTTCATATTTGCCCTGAAAGACAGACATAATCACTCTTCCAGCTCAGCCCTCTAATACCTTCCAGCCTGGCCGCGCTGTTCAACTGGGACATGAGATACACTCTGCCTTTTCTTGTTTCATAAACCAGTCCTTTGGCACTCAGGCATTCAGGGACCTAAAGAAAGGCAGGGAAAAAATTCTCTCTGAGTTGCACTGTTGAAGGAGATCCTTAAGGCTGATCCTGAGCAGTGGCTATATAAACTAAGATATGAAGACAGGTTTCCTGATAGATGGAATTAATGTACCAGAGTCTGTAGGCTGTAGACTGCAAACAGTAGAAGCAGAAAGATACCTTGTCAATTTGATTGTCAGCAGCCTGTTTGCATGCATAACTATAGTTTCTGTGGTACGGTGATGAGTAAAGATTGGCATATTTTACAAGATGTCGTCAGAATAATGATGAAGACTGCTAACATTTAGCAAATCTGATGTTGAATATAGGCAGGCAAGGTCTAGCCACCATGATTTTACCAGTAGAACTACCCCTGGTTTGGCATTTACTTTCATGTTGCAATCTGAAGTCTGGTTGGTAAAATCTCAAATGTTTGCTGATGAAATAAAACTAGCTGACATGTATTTCCTTTTGATCCTTTTCCATTAGTGCGTGTCTGGATGGTGCATTAATCCTCAGTGAAAGCAGCCCTTCACCAACAATGCCTATGTTCCTACAACTAGGACTGTTCATATTATTGACTTGAACTCCATGGCCCAAAGTCACAGCGATTACATTTCAAAGCCCTCCTTTACCTCCATTATAATTCCCAGTGTGTTTTTAAAATGCCTCTTTCCCAGTACTTTCTAGAGCATAAAGGTATGACTTGGTGCAGATCTAAAGAAAAAAATGCCATTCGAAGTCTAGCTCCTTGACTTTCTCAGGAAAGAAGCCGTGAACTTCCTCAGTCAATGTGGAGAAGAATCAGTGATAAGCCTGGTTGCAGAACAAGCCCAGGAATAACGATGAAACTCTGGCAGAATTATCCCTCTGAAATATCCCATAGCACGGGTCTTTGATCCATTTCAGTTTATTCCACAGACCCTTTGGCACCCTGACAAGTCAAACATCAGTGAGAATCACAAGTATAGTCAGTTATCTCATCACTGTTGACATCCAGCAGTCCATTGATCATGTCCTTCATGTATTCATTGTACGGGGATTTGCTGAACTGTCCTGAATGAGCCATCTAAAGCAAATTAAATACTTCTAAGAATATCCTTATGGAATACTTTAAAGGGTTTTCTCCTTTACAGTTTTCTCCTTGCTCATCAGATACTTCTCAGTGGCCTTCCTGTGCTATACTTGAAAAGCAAGTATAGAAACTTAATCAGAAGAAGGAAGAAATAGAAAAAAAGAAGGACATGATCTCTAACTTGGTCAAGGGTGTGCGGAAGCTGAGAAGTGAAGGGAGTATCTTTTCAAGAGAGGGTAGAAGAACCAGAAGGTGGTTCAGAAAGCATATGAGGATGTTTTGCAGCCCCTTCAAATACCAAAAGAATGTATTACAAAGCATTAGGACACAGAAGAACCTAAAAATTGCTTGCCAGGAGCTACTGTACTGTACAGATGGTTTTGTAATCTAGTTTACAGCCATCTTCTGCCACACGATAACGTATTATGGCCAAACCAGGTCTTTTCACTTGAACACTAAGGGGAATGATACTCTAATCTGTGACCATGTAAGAATGGTCGGTACCTTGAATCTTCTTTCATGGCTTAAATCTTCATAGAAATGTCTCTGTTTGCTATGATTTCTTATGTAGATCATGATTTACTGTGGCTTTCAAAACTGACATATTCATTTAAAATCAGCAGTTCATTTAAAGTCTATATGCAAGCCAACTACAATGACACAAATTAGCACAAAGCAGATATTCCTCTGATTCTGACATACCGTCAAAGCATGCCCTTAAGGCCTCCTTCAGGTGCACATCTCCACAGTCTGCTCTGATAATTGCCTTTGTGTCTGGCAGTTCAAAATCAGCACAGGTATTTCTGTCCCTACCCCCTTTTCTGGTAACATTTTCCTTTTTGTTTTTACAAATATTCTGTAAAATGCAATATTCAAATATCACAACAAAAATATTTTGGCCTACTTAGACACAGTCTAATTATGAGGCGTTTCCAGCATCAGTCTACAAATACGCATTAAACAGTCATTTTGCATGGCAATGCAAAACGTTCAAGCTCTGCTCACATCCTTCTTTGCATCCCAGTGGCTCCATGATGAACAGGGAAAATAGGCGGTTCCTGAGGAAGCTGTTAGTCTGGCAACAATACCAATGCGAATGTGCCAGACTAGGAAGATGTCCCCCCTTAGGACTTTCAAAAAGCTTAAAAAAAATCCTTTCATCCTGAAGATTTATCATGGATCTCCCCAACCAGTTGTGTTCACAGTAATGATATGTCCCCAATGATCCAATAACATTTTCACAACCCTGGCAAATTAGCTCTTTTTCTTTCATTGGCAAAGTAGAGAGGAAGCTGTAGGTGGCAAAGCTGTGATATTACTTCCCTCTAAAGCACAGTTTGGAAGGCAAATTGTACTGTGTTCCTCTTACTTTCCCTATATTGCCCATGGTCACAATACCATGCAGACTTGGTAGCTTTGCAGTCTTGGATGAAACGCCTTGGATCTTCCAGCTTCCACATAGTTGCTGAAAAACCAAATAATAGTCTTCAACAGTGTGAGTGTCATCTCTTTTTCCTCCATCAAAGCTCTCATCATTCAGTGGATGCCAACTTGGAGGGCTGGGGCTGGACTCTCCAAGAGAGTTGCCTCTCCTGTTGATTGTCAAGGCAGCCTCACTTCTCATAACTTGTTTTGCAATCCCTGTAGCTTTACTTTACCAAGTGTAGGTGTTATTTAAATGCCATTAACATTCAGGAACTAATTTATTGTCCACTCCAGTTATTCCCACTGCTTTACAACCAGTCATTTCAGTAATTGTTGAAATTCTGCAAATAATAATAATAATAAAACAAACCAAAACAAAACAAACTGATGCTCTATGTCTCTGATACCAAAACATCTATTGACCTGCATACCATCTCTATTTCTATGCAAATTAGTGAAGGGAATAAACCGTGACAGGAAAAAGAATATGGATGTTACAGAGGAAATGCAAAATAAAAGACAGGAGAAGAGAAGATTAGAGGACGTGTAGGCTGGTACATATGAACTTTTCCCCGTAAGTCCCATCACAAACCTAAAAAAAGGGATTTTGGACTCACGGCAAGGCTAAGCTGCCCCCGGGGCAGCACCGGAGCAGGCAGTGGGGTGAGGGACGCTGGGGCATATCGCCCTGCGGGGCTCCCCGGGGAAGGCCGCCACAGGCAGAAGCGCTGGCTGTTCACCCGGTCTATCCAAACTGCGATGCTGGCAGTTGCGTGCCAGAAGTAACCCCAGCGGGTAAACGTCCTCGCGCCGACATGACCCCGAGTATTTGAAAAGCAGCCAACTATATGTAGCTCCTGTTTGCTGTGTCTGAGAAGCTGACCTCTGCCATAGCAAAGAGAAGGTGTTAAAACAAGTACTTCACTACAATATTCATACGGTTTCTCTCCAAAGTACATCTGCAGCCGCAGCTTGCTCGTACATGCAGTGTTGGCCCCGTAGGCCTCAGGGCAGAGTTAAGGCTGTGTTTCAGAAGTGGATGTATTTCACCTCTGTACTTCCTACATTTTAGGAGCGCGAGTTTCTGCCATTTTAATGATTCATTTCCTACTTTTTAGAGATTTAATTCCTTCAAGGGCAAGGCTGGTAGGTAGCTCAGGGAGTGTTCTTCTCCCCAGCCAGGAGCTGTACAGCTGCTGCTGACTGCCCCAAATGGCTACCGCAGTCCAACTTCACTTGGAAAAGTGAATTTTTATATGGCTTAAGATAATTTTTTATCGTAATATTTACTTCCAGTGCACTTTCTCTATGTGCTAAGTTTGAAGCATATGTGATCCGCATGGGAACTGTCTGAGCCACAGTCTGAGCTCCTATGTGCTTAAAACATGTTAGCAAAAACGTAGTGATTTTATAAACACATATTTTGGGGGAGAGTATAATTCTGAAAATCAGACTAAACTTGGCCACTTAAGCTTCTCCAGCATTAGTTACATCAAACTTCAAGAGCAACATAAACGAGAGAAGCTTTTTATTTCACTCAAAATTGCCATCTTTGAACAGTAAGTTCCATTCGTCTTTACAGAGATTATCAGAGCAGCAGTGTTGAGTTTGAAGAGAATAAGTTCAGGCCACAGACTGTTGTCTTTAAGAGGAATGGAAATCTTCTGAAAGTATTTAAATTACATCAATTTAAAATTGGCAGTGAAAACATATTCATAAGTCAAGATAATCTTTGTAAAACATTAGAGCACCAACATATTTTACAATGCTTGTCCTGCAGTTAAGGAAAGTTTGTGACTTTTAACAAGAACCAGAAAGAAAGAATAAAAAGCCAGTTTGCAGGAGGCCGCCTGCTTGCAGAGGCAAATGTGGCAGCCATTACGCACTTAGCATTAATCACACTCTGTTTTGATACTAGTTATGCTGAAGGCCGGGATGTTGGCCAAGGCATTGGGGTTATTCCCCTTTTCTTTCCAAAATATGCCCTGAAATCTTCAACTTCCAGAAACCCTAGGTCAATATCTTGTTTGAGAGATGAAGCCACTAATTGTTCAGACTTCTGTCCACAGCATCAGAAAATGAGATGTGAACGTGACCTCTCAGCCTAGGGGCAAGTGGACCACAGCCTGAGCCACGCTGACACATCCCCACCGCTCTTGCTGCCCAACAGCCCTGCCTCCACTCTCAGTGTGATCTCCATGATGTAGTACTTAGTCCTGCTCTTTATGGACTAAGTCTGCCCCTTCTTTTTCTACATCATTACAAGAACAGCTTTTTAAAAGGTTAAAGGTAGCACATTGCTCTAAGCCCACTGTTAAGAACTGGTGAAGTGGATAAATAAATCAGAATTAATCAAAGGGAAGAAATCAATTTTATAGTGGATACGGAGAAAGGCAAAGAAGTCTTTGCTATTTTAAAATCATAAACCAGAAAATAAATTAATTGCTGAATGGGTAGAGCAATGTTTTGGTACATGATTAGACAGACAGACTTCAAGAAACAATAGGAACAAAAAACTTCTTGTATTGGTAGCTAAAAAGATCCTTGCCTTTCATATTATAGAAAGGGCCTAAAGAAATTTTGTATAATATGTACCAGTCATTTACAATTGAAAATTATTTCTATCATTTTAGCCATCTCTAAAGCTGTATTATCCACCTATGTGGATAATTCTTTTCATGTTGATGTGAACAGAAAGTGAAAAGGTTGTTCAATCTATGTATGTATTTATCTTATGAAAGGGAAAAGATAGATAGAATGGATGGATGGATGGATGGATGGATGGATGGATGGATGGATGGATGCTGGGCTAGATACACACACACATGCACACACACACACAAACACCCCTCAAGAATAACTGAAAAACAATGAATGAGGGAGCTGAAGCTCAGTAGGTCAGTAGGCCTTAGCATACACTTAGTATATACTTTGACAGATTTCAAAAATATGAGTTGGAATAGTGAGACAGAACATCCGTGATAGAAAATCCTTTTAAACTCCTAGGTTTGCGTGTAGGGGCAAATGTTTTCCCTGGGGCAGAACCTGAACAAACAGAAGATGTGCAGGTGTCAGGGTGGGGCTACAATAATGATCCCCAAGGGCCATTGCATGTCTGTTCCACAAATACTATGTTTTTAGGATTAAAGCTGGTTAAAAAACTTCCATCAAGATAAATTCCCTCCAAGAGAAAATGCCCCATGATAAGACACTTCTGTGAAAATGATCCACTTTTATTGATTTTTTTGTTTTAAACATGGCTTCAAAGGTAGTTTCAGCTAAAAAACATTTCCTGACTGTCTTGACTCAGGAATTCACATCGCTGCAGGCTGCCTGTGCAAGGCAGAGTGACCTTTAGAGCAGCATAGTCCCAGACTGAGCTGTTTCCCACCCCTTCTGCTACACAAAGCCCTGGCTAAGACAGCGACAGTGCAACTCTGGCTTAGCTCTCCTTAGCACCTGGAGTTGAGACCTGTGGGAAATGCCGATTTGAATTCGAGCTAGAATTCAGAGTTAGACCCCAAGTTACCTCGTTTTTCTTGCTGTTTAACCTGTTAGTTAAGTGAGCTTAGCTGTTAACAAGGCACTTCTTTTTCCCCTGTAGACATGCCGTAAACAGAGAGTAGCAAGTTACCCTCTCAATGACTGCACAATACTGTTACAGTCATGCAATTGCTTTCAAGGGAAACTGATTTTAGGAAAGCACTTAATGTATTTACATGCATCTTATAATAGAGTTTTGACATGGAAACAAGGAGGAGCCAACATCTTATAACCAGCTCTTTGCTGATGTAAATAAAATCACTAAAAAATTGAGAACTACTGCTCAGTATGCCACTGAATGGACTCCTACAGACCCTCTCCTTTTGGAGTATAAACTTCTGTTGGAAACACATAGCAATATTTTTATTCATTACACAGCTGCTACAGAGGTTTCCTCCTGCTGGAAGTTTCCTCCTACCTGTAACCCTCTTTCCTGAAGGACATCCGAGTGGAGCTTCCACCATGAAGTTTGCCTGAACGGCAGATGAAGGGGAGAGGTAACTTCACTGAAGAAACCTATGGAGTTATTCAACGAGGTAATGTAAGTAATAATTAAAATGCTATGAGGAAACTTTTAAGTAACAGCTATCAAGAAACCAGACTCACATTTTCCTGTAGCACTACTGAGGTCAATAGATTTGCTTCAAATTTATGCCTATATATGAAAGCAAACTCCTTTCACTTAAAAATGACAGTCATATCCCTGATAAATATAGATGAACAAAGATGTTTCATAATAAAGATCTCATGTAGGTAGCCCTGCCTTTATGTGAGAGCACAGATCTTAACTGAAGATGTAGAGGAATGCACAAATGCTTGCAGTGTTATAGGCCGTCCTAGAGCAAGGTCAGACTCACAGTTATGCATTAGTATGATTTGTTATGAAAAGTGGCATTTAAATATTTAAATGTACCAGGTCCTATGTGTTTAATTTCATTGTTTAATCATTGCATAGTTTCCCAACTAAGTAGTAGCTGGCACAGAGTGGTGGGCTGCTCTTTATTTATGTGCTGCTGCAGCTTTCCAGAGCCTTTCAGTGTTAGTGAGGCTTTTCAGCTATACATTATTCCTTTTTTGCTCCTGAAGCTCTACATCGAGATATACAGAATATTAGCAAACTTTTCTTCTGTGGAACATGGTAAAAAAAGATATCCCTGTATATATTCAGCAGTACCTAAACAGAAATCCTTGCTCTTTTAGACTGCAGCTATAAATCCTTAGTTAATGTATCATGCCAAGAGTGAAGCACACAGTAGATGTATATCCTACTGTTAATAACAGGAGTTGCATATATATAAATGCCTTGCACCATGCTAAAGATGCGCTTTGAGGCATTTAAACAACATTTATCTGGTTGTAGCTACTGTATAAGATAATCGGCTACAGCAAAAACCATAGATGGCATCCTAGCTGTCTCGTTGTATACGCTAACAAACTTTTCTAACATCACATGTTTTATACAAAATAGGCATCCTCACTGAAGGAGTGGGATTGCCTGCTAAGGATTGCAGCTAAGCTGATGTCCAATTTAAACACATAGAGATTAAACAACTGAGGTCGAAATGTAAAAGCAGAAATGTTTATATTAGTATTGCTGAGCACCAAAAGCATAATAAAGTGAAGTCATCGATGCTCCCACATTTAAGTTTACTATGAAGTTTACAAAAAAAGCCTCAAGCTGGAGGGATGTGAGGACCAAATAAATTGAGGCAGAGGGAAAAGACAGGACATGATTCAAGACAAAGACAAGAAAAGAAAGCCAAACATCATAATGCAAACATGTAACAAGCCTTTGGAAATAAGCTACTTGAAAATCTGTGCTAAGTAGTGGGACATTGAATATTTATTCCAATATTTATTTCTATTCCTGCTTTCCTTACATGCCCAGTGAGAGACTGTTCCACAGGCCTTCTTCTGCTGGAGCTGGACATAATGGTGCTGAGGCAGTGTAGGGTATATATCTCTGTGTGTTTGCAGGTGTAGGTTTATGTATGTGTACTGCTTGCCCTGAAAAAGCTCCTTAGCAAGCCCTCTTTTCTCCCAAGAAGGTTACTCTAGCTTTCCAGAGGAAAATCTGACAAAAAATCCAAACAACCAACCCACCCTGAAATCCAACCCCCCTTATGCCTTGTGTTTTGGATAACTGTTTATTGGCATAGTGGTGCACACTAAATTTATTCTTGCAGTATTGGCATTTGCCCATCTTAGAACTGTTGCATGCATTTGGCTAATAAAAGGGATACTTAAAAAATTGACTAATTAATAATTTCAAATGCGCTCCTAAAACCTACGTAAATTTATGTTGTAATTCTGTCTCCAACATTCCGTCAGTTTATGTCACCACAAAAGCCCCCACAAGGAATTAAAGGCATCTTATGCCCAGTTCATATAAGGACAAGTCCTTTTCTTCCCTCCCAGTGAATCCTTGATTGCACTGTAACGAATGCAGCCTGCTGCATAGTTTTATATAAACTCTGTGCACAGGCACAAGATTTGGGTAGGGCCAGGGCTTGTTTTCTCACAAAAGTTGTGGGTTTGTTAGTTGATACAAGCCAGATTAAAGTAGGGGCTAGACTGTCCACAGATACGTCAACTAAAAAACCATCTTGAGTGCAATTTGTTGTTAAACTGGTACATATCTTTGACTGAACTGGCCTCCAGCTTTGGCTTTGCGAGAGAGTGTTTATGCAGAGGGAGACTTCTTTGCAAAGCCGTGCACACAGGCTTGTCCATCCACATTCAAGGCATATACACACTTAGATGGAATGAAATTTATTTTTATCTGGGAAGATGGAGCTGCCCTGTGAGTGCACAGCAACATGGTTCCAGCTGCATCAGGCACATGTGCAGGTGGTACTAATGGGGAGTCACTCTCCCCTTACTTCCATTGAAAATGCACCATTGGAACGTATACCTAATAAATTTACTGATACTTGCTACACCATGGATAACATAAATAGCATAAAATCTTTTTTTTATAAAACAGGCTGTTATTAAACATCTCACATGCTTGCAACTGGTGTATTCAGCTATTGTGAAGACAACCTTTGTTTTGGCAGTGGCCTCTTCTCTGCCTAAACAATACAAAGAATTAAAAGTATACGGTCACAGAAAACAATGTCAGTAAAATGATGTTTCATTATTAGCCATGTTCTCTTCAAAAACAGCACAAAAAGTATTAATAAAACCCAAGCTGTCCAGCCCCTGGTGACCTAGCAGTCCCTATATCCTGCAAAGATCGTCTCCGGAAACATTCTTTCAAAGACGGAGAGTTCTGCTTTAGATTAGATTGCCTAATCCTGGAGCTCACAACAGCCCTACTGAAAACAATTAAGTAATTTATACTTAGAAGCAACTGTGACCTTATCCAGACAAATACCTTCCCATTATTAGGACAAAAGAGACAGTATGTTATTTTGCTTTCTCTAATATTATCTACTATAGTGGTATTTTTTAAATTATGGGAAATCAACTAAAAAATAATACGTTGTCTAGCAACAAAGAAAACAGACACAAACAAAAGAGAAACAGAGTGATAATTCTGCTTTTGATATTGTATATTTCTACCTTCAGGTAAGCTCAGTAAAACTAAAACAACAAACAAGTTAAAATGAACTGGCAAATCAAGCTCCCAACAGTGAATTGATACCAGGGCTCTGGGTCAGTCCAAATGTTGTGGGGGTTTTTTTTCCACTTCAAAAGCATCTGAGATTCATTAAGTTCTTCTAAGGATATTTAACTTTATAATTCAATATTTTAAATTTAATCATTAACTTACAGAACAAACATCCATTATTTTCCCCTTCAGCCAATTTTTCCTCTTGAATGAAGAGACTTTAACTTTTCAATTTTATCTTAGCTGCACAATGAAAAATGGTCACCCCAGAATCGGGGATATCCTGATGCATTATGCGGTTTTCTGCAAAACTTAGTATTTGTATAGAAATATATAATTTATGTAACGATAATATGCTAAATTGCACAAACAAGCTATTAATAACAATGTTGATATAAACAAGTTCCACATTTAACTTTGCAAGATATAAATAGAAAAAACGATAATGAAAGAAGGGAGAAAATAACTATGTTGAAAAATACAAGGATCAGTTAAGACGCACTGAAGTCAGTGGTGGGTATAGCCATACTATTAAAAGGAAAGTGTTAAGGCTGAGCTCAAAGGCTAAGTGTAGTGACAGGTCCACACTGCTCACTCACTGGCATGCTCCTGGAGATACCTATATATTATGAAGGAAACCATCAGCTATGCCCCGTACTTTAAATTATACTCAAGCATGTTCTTTTCTGCAGCATAGAGCAGCTCTACTTGTGCTTGGCTCAGCCACCTCCAAGCACCTGTCCGCCATTGCAGTGGTCACTGCTGGACAGAAAGGATGGTTAAGGTTGACACCTAGCATGGTCCCAACATGCACTGACTGCTGCAGCATCGGGTGGGATTCATCGGCAGGCCAAACTCAGGCCTCTGAGGATGGTGTGAACACACAGAGCTGGATCTTGGGCATCTCTGAATTGCAGAAAGCTCCTGAGACAATGTAGAGACAGTGTAAAAATACATATGTGTTGTCCTCAGTAAAGGGTGAATTTGAGACACAGAACTCTCTTGAGCAAGGAAGAGTAGTGCCACTTTGATCTTTTTTGGTCACCTCAGAAAACGTGCTTGTTTTGAAGGTACCGTGAATTCAGGAAGTGTACATACAACCTCCTTCCCCCTCCCCTGTTCCTACACACATTTACACGTACATATGCAGAAAAGAAGAATAATATTCAGAAAAGCAACGAGGAAAGAATCTTCTGCACACTTGCACCACAACTTCATTAGGGGTGGAGTGAGCTCCTACAAAACGAGCACTGGAGAGACTCGGTCTTGCTATGTTCAGTTCTGGAGCATGCCCAGCACGCAGGGCGAGCAGCACTTGCTCTTGCACACATATTACAGAACTATATCTGAATGAGACCATTCATGCTAAGGAGAATATTCAGTGCTCATACCAACCCCCTCTAACTTGCTGAATTTTCACTTAGCCAAGACATTTAGCAGCACTTCAAGTTTTGGAAAAAAAAGTGGCAAGGGATGTTAATCACCTGGAATCATTATTCTTTGCGGGAGCACCTCAGAATCTCTCTCATGAACCTAGTCTTAGGAATTGCTAATCTTTAAGCATTATGCTTAAAGAAATTCATGACATAGAATAAAATCATTTTTTCACCTATGATTTTGTTTGTTTCACCTGTATGTTGTCGAGCCATACAGAGCTACAGACCTAGTGAAAATGTGTCAAGAAAGCTGCACAGACATCTAACTAGAGATTCAGAGAATTAAAAATTATTCAAAGATTTTAAATAAACTCTCATTGACCATGACTTCTTTGAAATTCCTTGTCGATCAAGGCATTGTTAGCAGCTGTGCAATCACCAAATTAAAAGAAACAAAATTAGCAAATTGTACCCAGCCAATTAAGAATGTTACTGATGCCTCATCTAAAACAGCAGTAACAGATGTCAAAAAATCTTGTAGTTATCTAAACAACAGTAAATAGGAGGGCTTTGAAGATGTAACGTTGTCTTTGAATGAGAAATATATTTGAGCTATGAAAGTGATTGAGTTGCAAGAAGGCCATGTCAGAAGTAACTGATGAATGGAGTAATTTGTTGTATCATTAGTGCTTGTGATGTGGGATTTGGCATCCCCATATGACACCCTTCAGTCAGAACTAAATCCACGCCTGTTGTGCTGTTTACCCTGCATCTTGAGATTCCTGATTTGGCTATTCTGCAACTGCTAGGACAGTTGCTGAAAGCAATATTTTTCAGCGTGCTGCAACTGAACTGTGAAATGGAGGTCAAAGGATGGATTAAAAGATGAAGTAGCAATGTTCGTAACTTCCTTTCTCTGCTGAAGCAAATGACACAGTCTGCTCTGGTACATCACGATCAAAGTTAATGACTTATTTCATGCTGTTGCAACCAACTAGCATAACGAACAAATGCAAAGCATTTGAGACAGTTAAAGGTGGATCATGTGCATGTTTCCAATTTCACCAATTTGTTGTGTTCCAACAGTTTTTAATAGCATCTTTTTTTACATACAAACAGCCATTGCTGATGCCACAAAAGATCTTCCTGTTTTTGTAAAACAAAGAATATATTTATTAGAGACAATTAGAACAATGAATTCCATTTTTTATCTTGCCAGTATGAAACAAATGTGATTATGGTGATGATCAAACAACATTCAGTTTCTCACTCTGGTGATTAACATATAAAGACACTGTTCACATTGCTTTTCAGCTATATTATTTAGGTCCCAATGTAACTCATGCACCATCATTTTCAGATAGGCAACCTAACCAGGTCACTAAATGCTAAGGCCTCATATCTATCTTTAATGAATTTAGCAACTATTTAAGCAATAATTTAGCACTTTTTATCTAGAGGCTAAATAAGAATTATTGCAAAGAAAAGTCTGCTGGTTTGAAAATAAAAATTAGAGGAAGTATAGAATATTCCATATTGCTGTAACCTACATATCTATAGTAAAATTTAATTTTGCTTTTGCCGTAGGAAAAAATGAGGTTTTGACAAAAGCAAGACCAAATAAGGGGTATCCCAGTCTGTCTCTGTGCATCCTGAGAGGATAATAAAGCAAGGAGTAAGGAGCAGCAGCCCCTGAGGAATTGTCAAGAGTAATTTGTCTATCTAATTTCCTTTATAACAAGGTAATGGGCCCTGCAGACTGAAGGTTGAGTCAATGAAGCAGAAAATAAATTCATCGGAAGAACATAAGAGAAGAGGAATAACGAGATTGGGTCAGACCAAAGAGCCCACTTAGCCTAGTATCCTGTCTCTGACAATGGCCAAAGCAGTTGTTTATGGAAGAACATAAAAACTGGGCAAACACATAATGATGCATCCTTGCTATATTCTTCATTTTCCCAGCACTCCCTGGCTCAGGGATTAGATGCACAAGAGGTGATATCTTTACCTCCTCTTCTTTAGCAATTTCTTTCCTCCAGAAATGCATCTAATTGTTTTTTGAACCCATCTAATCTTCTGGCATTGACAACATCCTGTTGCACATTGTGTGAAAAAGTATTTCCTTTTGTCTTCTCTGTGTCTCATGATTTGAGTCCCCCCTGTTTCTTTTGTTATGGTGAATGATAATTTTCTGCTCACCTTCTTCACACATGATTATATAGATTATTGTATTCACCCCCCAGCATCTTTCTTCAAACTCAATTCTTTGATCTCTTCTTGTATGGAAACTGTTCCATACCTTTAATCCCTCTTTTTGATCAGCATGTTACTGTTCCAGTTCTAAAATATCCTTCCTGAGGTAGAAGAAGGGGATGATTCAAGAGGTGGGTACGTCATGGATTTAAACTATAGCATAACAGCATTTTCTTGATTTGTTTTTGGCTTCCTTCCCTCGATGTAGTTTTTTGCACTCATTTACTTGACTGCCACTGAGCTGATGTTTTCACAGAACCATTTAATATAACTCCAAGATCCCTGGAGATTACTAGGCCATAATATTGAGTCACTGTGCATATAAACTGTCTGGTTTTCCTCCTGTGCATCATTTTGCATTTATTATCATCATCTACCATTTTATTGTGCAAGAACACAGTGTCATTAGATCCTCTGCAACTCTCTGCAGATAGTTTTTCTTTTACTACCCTGAATAATTTTAGTCAGCAAACTTTGGTCACCTTATTCTCTTCCCTTTTCAAGGTCACATATAAATATATTTCATAACAGAAGTCCTAGCACAGATCCCTGTGGAAAACCATTGGTGAAGTCCCTCTGTTGTAAAACCTAGACATTTATTTCTAATCACAGTTTCCTATCTTTTAACCCATTATTAACGCATGGGAATAGAGAGTTTAGTTTCTTTAAAGAGTTTTTGTGAGGAGTGTTGTTAATACCTTTTGTAACAAATTAGAGCCCCTCTTGGACACACATTGAGTGAGGCCTTCAGAGAATGCTGAAAGAATTGCAAGGTATGAATTCCCTCTGCAAAAGTTGTTGTATTTGCCCATATGCCTGTTGACTTGATTCTAATTATTGCCTTTTCACGCTTATGCAGTTCAGGAATGAGCATAAAAGTATATGCTCCTTGCCCCCATCCACTCTGGAGCCCATTCAGCCATTCATTATTTACCAATTTATATTTTTGTGAATGGTGAACAGCTGTTCAGGTAGCAAATTATGGTGAGTTAGAGACTGAACAATGCCTAGCTATTACAGAAAAAAGGAAAATAGCAAACTAAGGTTCATAAACATAGAATAAAATCTATGGCCGTGTCCTGCTCAGCACAGGCATGGCCTCAGCTAGAGCTCTGTGTTCAGTGTGTTGACTCTTCAGGTTTTGTACCCTTAGGGAATCAGAATTAGAGCAATAAAATCTTTTTAGATTTCCAAAAGATCATAGTCTAGGAGTAAAACTGAATCTATCAATATTGTTAACTTAAAAAGATGTAAGAAGATGATGGTAACAGTCTTCAGTACACAAAAAAGGTTGCTGAAAAGGAGATAAATCCAATGCATAAGAGAAAAGGTAGTCAACAAGACAAATTCAGGTTAGATATTAGAAAAATACCTAATGTTTTCAAACATGAATGGAGCACTAGAATGGATTGCTAGGGAGGTTGTAGTATTGTTATAATAGAAAAACTTTTAGAAATAGTTGGACAAACATCTGCCACAAGTGACATATATAGAGCTGATCCTATCTTGGGAGAGGGGGATAGATATTTAAGGAGATTTTCAATCCTATAGCTCTATACTCAGCCATCAGAAAAAAACGGAATATATTAACTTCTAACTTTGGAGGAGTGTTGAAGTGTTGCTTTACATAGCCTCCCTAAAAAAAGGAGCACCCTTCAACCTCCTAGGGAAAAGATCCATAAATTTCCATATCAGTGGAATTAGGTCTGGATGTGCTTTACAGGTCAAATCTGCTGTGCCTGACATTGCTGCTACGTGAACTCACTCTTTCAGACACTACCACACTGACTTCAGTAGCTGACTCTTTGCTGTTCAGGGTAGGATAAACAAACTAGGATGGGACCTATTGCTGCATACGTACAGTATTATGGAGCTCAGCATCAGCTAAGTTATCTAGTGTCATTACAAGCTTGCATATATTCAAGAAAGAACCTGGAAAATAAGCCATAAAAATGATTTTGTTCCCAGAAAAATAGAATGTATTGTCCACAGGCAATCCAGTGGAGAAAATCTCCCAGTGAGATTCTTCAAATACATTTTGAAAAAGACTGAAACAGAGATGTAGCAGCCTGAATATGCCTAAAGTTCCCAGAGAACAGTTTAAACCTACAAGTCATATCCTATGCACTTCTGAGCCTTAGGACCATGCCAGAAGAAGACGCAATTTGTTGGTCTCAGTAATCATCATTTTAGGAGTGGGAAATGGTACGAGTAGAATGTGCAAAAATATTTTTTACAAGTTGCTCCAGGGAACATAAGAAACCAGACAATGTTTCTTGCTTTATTAGAGTATGTTCCTTGCGCAGGAAAGGTCCTATTATTATGGCACGTTGTTTATCATCTCTATATTGAATGAGAAAGTTAAAGGTTTAATTTTTTTCTCTCCAGCCATATAATCCTAGAAACAATACAAGTCTTTAAGCCTGTCTTATTCTCTCCCTCCTGAAGAGTGGCCTCGTGGCACCTGCTGGGAGCCGTTAGATTTCAGCGCTGATTCAGAGCCCGCCGCTGCCCCTGCCCACGGTGACGAAGAGCTCGCTGCTGTAAATGGATTCAGCAGTGCAAAGATCATGGGAAGCTGTATCCCTTTGTTTTTAATTTCTCCCCTAGGGGCAATTTGTTCCAATTAGTGCCTCAGCTAGCAATTATTGCTGCACAGTGTTCTGACTTATTTCTGTCTGAACCAGCTGACTCAAAATCAGAGAATCTCACGTGTGATGTAATATATACCCTGGCCTAGTGCCGTAAAGAAGATCCCTTGCCAGGGCTCATGGCAGTGCTCTCTGGAAAAGGTCCTTCCTCACCATCAGACTTGGTTCTCTCTTCCCTGGATACGCGGGAATCATTTTAAACGATAGCCTTCCCTTGCTGTAAGGGTATGTGTACCTAATGCATATGAATGAAACAACCTGCCACAAATGTGTATGAATGATTTCTTTTGTTGTTACTGCTTTGTCTGGCCTGGGTGCTGACCCCTCCTCACAGACGGGTCTCTCGCCGGCTCCAGCAGCCGGCAATCCTGCAGGGAGCGCGGTGCCGCACGGCACACGGGTGTGAGATTCTCACTCACAGCATGTACCAGCTCTACTTGTTTTGTCCTGTTTTCCTAAGTGAGGGCAAACCCACCCCAGAGAGTTATGCAATAGCTGGTTTTGTCACATATTTAAAAATCAAGATACATCAGTATACACAGCTATTTCACACAAAAAGCCTCATGTGAATATAAAATTTTAATGATGTAATGGAGAAAGAGTCTTGCCAGAACGTTATTTGATGTGTTTCACTTTTCTGACATTGAACGGTTTATTTAAAGGAAGAGGCCGTGTGCTGATGGAGAACTAATCACGGTTAGTAATCTATTTTCCATACAAATAATCATGAAAAAATAGATGACATAAATTCAGCTGCTCATCTTCCGTTATCTGAAACTCTGCAATACGGCAAAATTTAATTTCCCAAAGGTACATTTGCCTATAATTTCTTTGGCTACTAGATTGTGAAAAATATCTTTAAACATTATCTGGCCCATTATCTGAATTACAGTGTATTCATGTTCCTACCATTCTCATAAATACTTGCTAAGAAATGTTATTAAAGAAGACACAGCTGACTGAATCTTAAAGATTTCATTTATGAAAAGGTAAACAATATTCCCTTAATGCTCTATACAAAACCCCTTTTTTAGGCAGTCCATGCTAGGATTACTTTTTTTTTCCTTTCCAGAGAAGTTAGACTCTTGCTGAGGTGAGCTGCTGGCAAGCATGCACTCACTCCCTATGGGCTTATTAGCAAACAAGTCTCCAAATGCAAAGTGCAGCCCAGAACTCCCTGAGGTCAATGGAGAGAATGCCATTAAATTCAACAGGCTTTGAACCAGTTAATCCAAAGAATAAGGTACATTACGCTGGCTACACTAGGATAAATTTGGATGTGGATTCCTTAGTCTGTGTTTTGAATGGAAACACCATAGGCTTCAATTACACGAATGGCTTTCACCAACATAAAATTCAACGGCAGCAGAGGGTTTCTTTTTCAGGGGACTGGAGAGTCTTAAAGCTTAAGGTTTATTGTGGTATGATCACAAGTGATCATGTAACACATAGAGGATATGGCAAGTTTCATGGAATTCCTACTAATTGCTGTTAGATGGGATAAGACTGCCTGATCCTGTGTTCTCTCCATGATTATATCTGCATTTAAGACTTCATGATGCTTACAGTCATAGTTAAAGCAGTACATTTCCTAACTAGACATCACTTTGCTCTCCCAATTCTGGTAATAGCTGGCAAGTGGTTAACAGGCTACACAGAAATTTAGAGTAGGAAATATGTAGCAGGTCCATCAGAAGAGACCTCTCGAACTGCACACTGCCTCCTAGCAACTGGCTGGGGAATGTCTTTCATAATGAGTCAGAAGGAAGGTCCGATATACACCGATGCTGCTCTCCTTGGCACTGTATCTTTTCCTTGGAGGATTCCCAGTCAAGTACAGGCTTAGCTCAACCTTGCTCAGCTTGGGAACTGCAAAGGCGGCCTAGGTCATTATGGTATCGATTCAGGATAAATTTGTGAAAATATAACATCTTTGTGTGCTGTTTACCTCAGTGGAATGGCAACACTACTGATGCTATTTATCTCCTCCTTGACTAAAGCCAAGAACTGATAGAGTATATTCTTACTCTGTCACATCAGTAAGGTCAATGGATTGTAGGAGACAATTAATGATAGATCTTAAGCCATGAGACAGTTTAGAAAGAAAAAGATTTCTAAAAGTAGTTGCTATTATATATTAAAAATCAGAGGATTTCATCAAGACACCATTGTTTTCAATGCTTTTGGTACACAAAAGATGCAGAATGGCTATGGCCTGGATTTTTAGTTAACTTTTCCTACATCTCTTTCATGTGCTTGCATTTGGATCAAATTTTATACACATCACTAGAATTTTAGATAGATAGATGCCATAACAGCATTTAAATAGGGAGGCGATGAGTCCCATCAGCAGCTCTTTTCACTGCATAAAGAATGAATACTACTACATACAATAAATATTACCAAATAGAAAACTTTAACATATGATAATAAATACTGTTCTTTATTTTTCAAATGTGTATATGCCTTGTGATAAAGCAAGAATTCCGTGCTGCATTGGAACCTCATTTACTATTCTAGATTCTTTATAGACCCAAACTTAAAAATTGGTAGAGCATCTGTAGTTCACAGCTTTATTGAGAAGTGAGTACTTGGGAGATCTGTGAAATACAGTCCAATCTTCAAATCCACAGTACAACTGGAATTTTTCATTTGACTTTCTACGTCTTTTCACCCCAAAGCAACTGCAATGATTCTCCTTTGATTAAAGTCTTCTTAGCAACTGAGAAGACAAGAGCTGGACCATGTATTGTAACATCCCTCCTCATAACAAGGGTTTCCATATCGCAAGTATGTCAGTCACTTATGAGACTATTTGTGGAGTAATAGAGTTCATGTGGTGTGTAAATACAGACTGATATGGCCCTCTATTAATTTCTAAAAATGAATCAATCAAATGGATAATAGGAATCTAATAAACACCCCTATCAACATTTTCCTTCTAGCAAGAAATTACAAAGTTTGATATGCAGTTCTCTGGTCCAGAGGGAGGCACCAACTAAGCTACCTCAAAATAAATTACATTGTTATTGTATATCTTGTTTGTTGTGGCAAGCGAGCAGATGTTAGTCAACTACCAGAATAATAAGGCTTTGATATAATTATCTGATCGAGAGCTGCAATAGACATAAGGAATGCTGTAAAGGTGGTTTACCACAGATTCAGTCCAGGCATTCGTAGAGAAATCTGAGTTTAGTGATCTGGAGCTCTAGTGCATTCATTGCTCACCATGCATTTGTAATTATTTAGGCTTACATGACTTATGTTAGGTGTGACTGTGTATATTTCAGTATTTAATATCATCTCCCATACTGAAAATATTTCGTAGCAACAGTTTTAACAACGTATTGCTGTTAACCTTGTAGGACTCTGTTGGCTTAGTTTCTTGCCAGTCTGCTTCTCTGGAGTGTTTCACCTGAGTTTATTTTAAGTGATAGCATCATCTTAATTTGAAGTCCCTTTAGACTTCTTGTTAAAGAGAAACTTGGAAGTTAAGATGGAGTTTTTTCACTCCCCAGAAGAGGCTGGTTCTTACGACTAGCCAGCAGTGGTAGCCTGATCCCTAGCCCACATCTGGCCAAAGAAACATGCTGCATCTTGTCTAAGTGAACTCTAACGATTTTCCAAAGTAGATTGTTCCCAACTAAGACCTTAAGCCATCTCGCAAGTATTAACTTTTTTACATATAGTTTCTGATCTAGGGCAGACCAATGGCTTTTTGATCACTTTGAGCGAAACCATCTACTTGAACCAAGGGAGAAGATGGGGGTCTGCTGAAGAGACGATATCTATTAGCTGCTCTCTGATGCCCTAGGTGGACGGTGTTGAGGGACCGAGTAAAGCTGCCCAGGTTGATGGCATGGTGACCTGTGCCAGGCACAGTGGCAGCGTTGAGAGCTGATGACACCTTTAAAGAAAGGTTCTGCTGCTAAATGCTGGGAAAAGGCAATTCTGTAACAGGTAGGCAGAGTACAGATGGGGTTTCTTGTCTTTTGTGGTTGTCCTAGCCAGATGAAACGCGTTTCTAGCCTGGAGATGCCCTCTACGGTGGCATCCTAAGTCACGACCCTCCACTTAGATTACAGGGAACCTAAAAATAGGGCTTCAGCATGGCTAATGGAAATGCCAAAAGGCAGATTTATCTACACTGTTCCTGTCATTGCACTCATGCCTTCTGAAATGGGCATTAGCTTTTCGGTGTCTGCAAGGTCAAATCTTGAACAAAAGAAAAGAGGACATTATTGAAGATGTAAGTTCTTGAGCCAACGTTGGAGGCATGTTTGGTGACAGCGCACTCAGGTCAGAGAAATGAGGTCTTGAGGTTGGTTCTGATTCACAGGGGAAAACTTTCAGCTGGTCTAATCATGAAGGGATCAAAACTAGCTCTTAGTCCTCTTCTGATTAATGAAATAAATGGCATGAGGGCACAAGACTCCCAAAATACAAGGGAACATCAGTACCACATTGTACATCAGTAAGTTCCTACAGTTGCTGTGTTTGTACAGGACATTTTGAAAGCGTACGGAGGTCGGGGAATATTCAGGTCAGATACTATTCCCAAAGTTGCACTTAAAGTCTCTGGGAAATTGGTGATTACAAGCAATGATCTGAGGAGATACGACTTTCTTCGGCTCCATTAAGTGAGCAGGTTCATAGCTCATAGAGGAAGTTTTATCCTGACTAGCAGAAGGAGATGTAAATGAGAATTAGTCCTTAATCTGTTTGGTTCTCCAGCAGTACGGCTCTTCTGATCACCTGGCTGAAAGTGAGAGAAGGATCTCACATACAAAAATCTGAATTAGTCCATACATTCCTGGAGAAGATTAGCATAGAAAGAGATAGGAGCAAACTTTACCTAAAAACTATTTGGTACTACTCTAAAGAAGTGATACACCTTAAAGCAGCTCCTTATCATTCTCCATTAACTCTCTCAAAGTTGAAACATTGGATAAATATCAAAAAATTAACCCAAATTCTGCATATAATTTTCTTCAAAGAAGGTGGTGCTGTTCAAAATCAAGAAGCCTGGCACCAGTCTTCACACATGAAAAAACATATCCCACTTGGAGTATGGGTCCCTGAGGACTGTCAGGCATCATATGTTCACACAACCCTCTGGGCTCATTTGTTTATTGATTTGGGTAGTTCGGCTTACGGCCGTGCAGCAAAAGCACTAAATAAAGAGCAACTTATGTAGTCAAATACATACAACATTAAAATCAAACAGATGTATACAAAATAGAGAACTTAAACATATATAATCATCTTTACTAAATGCAACAAATAACAGGAGATACAATCCAGGCTACAATTATCTGGCTCAGTTAAATTATATATTATAGCAGCTTCAAATTTCGTTAAACGAATTACAAAAGTGATGATATAATATGCCTGTGATGCTGCTGTCACTGAAGATTGGTCTTGCAATAATACAATTCTTACTTTTTCCTCTCTTTCATTTTATAAATGTGAAGTAGGCAGGAGTAAATAATTTCTCTAAGTAATACAGAGTCTGTGGAAAAAAATGGGTTACTTCTCCGATTTCATCGTAACAGAGTAACAAGTAAATGTTATTATGCAAAGTATGTTGCTTAATGCCTGGATGCTTCTCCTTGAGAACCATATTCTGCTTAAATGACATAAATATTACCTATGCTATTTCTTCTATAACATATAGGACGAGAGGAAATGGCCTCAAGTTGCACCAAGGGAGGTTTAGGCTGGACATTAGGAAAAATTTCTTTACTGAAAGAGTGGTCAGGCCTTGGAACAGGCTGCCCAGGGAAGTGGTTGAGTCACCATCCCTGGAAGTATTTAAAAGACGTGTAGATGTGGTGCTTAGGGACATGGTTTAGTGGGCATGGTGGTGTGGGGTTGACGGTTGGACTCGATGATCTTAGAGGTCTTTTCCAACCTTAATTATTCTATGATTCTATGATATGTAATAATATAAAAGGCTTTGATTTGACAATGTGATTACAAGACAAGAATACTTGATGAAGAAGTAAAAAACATACCTGCGAATACTGGTAAATGTCTAAATGGGAATGCATTTTAAAGCTCTGGATCATTTAGACTATGGACACTCTTCCTTAGTTTTGCGCTGGTGACTGCTTTCTGGCTGCGCAACAATTGCATTTATTGCCTATGAAGGTAAACAGAATTGCCTTGATTTGTATGGCACCGAGATAGTTTGTCTAGACTGTAAAAGCTGCACAAATCTAACTACATTTAAGATGTTTGCCTAGTTACAAACGTAACCCCCTTATGAACATGTGTTCAGAAGGCATAAACCACGCAAAAGCTGGTTATGCTTGTATCAGTACATTACCATACTAAACTAAGCTAAGTTTTGGTTTGGTTGTACCATCATATCCACTCCAGTAAAAGAGAAATTAAGAAAATTACCGTCCCTCACCAAAGAGGTGATCCCTAACTGTGTGTGTATTCCTTGTACAGAGTAAATCACTAATGATTTGTTTAAAAAAACGCATTTTGCTTTGCATTGAAACAGATCAGGAATACCTGGTTTCAACTCTTCTCATGCAGACGTGGCCTAAATAATAAAAACCCTATAAACTCTGTTAAACAGTCACAATCTTTGCAGGAATTCTGCAGTGTTTGTCATTTGGAAACATGGCCTAAGATGCAAAGCTCCTACCCAGATAGGTCTGAGCCAGCTCACATCTAAGTTTTGTTTTCATCCTCTAAAGACAGGGGGAGGTTACAGAGTTCTCACCGGGATATGAAGTTTCCAAAATATGAGGCTGCCCATGTACACTGTCAACGCTCAGGCCCACAGTACCATTTAATTTACTGTCATGAACAAAGAATATTCCATGAGGTGGTAAACTGAATCTCACTTCTCGTTGTGCAAGCTGCTGACAGTTCGGAGGAAATCCAGATGCGTTTGCATGGAGTAAACTTCTGTAAACATGTTCTGCACTCCAGCAAAGAAGTAAATGTCAAGGTAAGCTTGGCAAGCGACAAAAAAGGATGAGTCATATTTCTCCAGTTTCCAAAGATGCTATCTTTCACCTTCCTCAGTACTGTAGTCACAAGACTGACAATGTTTCTGCTCCTTTATGAGAAACAGTATTCAAACACTGTGAGTAAATGATTTAGTGGAGCCCCACAGTCATTTTTCACACATACTTTGTTTTCATTACCAAAATCTGGAAGGAATAAGTTTCCATATGCAGCAATCTATGTGCAATTGCCTATCTAAAATGTTTATAAGTCACTCCTCATCCACACTTTTAGCTGATGTATTTACATTAAAATATATAGGATGAAGTCATTTTATTAAAGGCTTCTTGTTAAGTAATTAATGGAAAATGTTATGTCCGTTTTGCAAAAGAAGAAACTGAGGCAGCATCACTAAGACCACATTTCCAAGCAATCATTAGCTTTGAGTTGCTTAACTTCTGATTAACCAAATTGACACGTCTTGGAAACTCATTTTTAAGACTGCTATGCGCTTGTTGTTTCAATTAAAGTCAACAGGATCTGTATGCACCTAGCAGGTCTGAAATTCAGGCCAACTACTCAGAAATCAAGGAATTAGGAATGAAAGGCCACTTTTGAAAAGATTTGCACAAGATTACATGTGATGTCTGGGACACAGCCCAGAACTAAACTCAGTCCCCTAGCACTCAGTCCAGAGAATTAACAGAGTAATTATAATTCCTGCTAACACTACTGATTAGTAAGTATTTTCCTAAAAGAAGCATAAAAGTACTTCTGTCTGGCTCATCCCTATTCCCTACTGGTTTGTTATTCCGACTGCACCTAATTAATACTTTTTCTCTGGAACGATTAATTATTCTCACTTTAGTGAACAAAAGTCAGTACATGATACAAATATTGTGATATTAGATGGAGAACCCAGCAGTTTATAAAAGGTTTTCAGCTGAGTTCATCAGCGGTTTATGCTAATCAGATCTCTCAGGTGAAACTTTATGAAGTACTCCTTTCCTCTCATGACCTAAGGTGTTGCCATTTCTGTTTCAATTTTTCAATTTTTAAAAAACTGAAATACATAGGAGAGTTTAATGTTTACAAATGCAATGCAATTTGAATATTTACATGTCTAATATCCCAGGATTGTGACTTTTTTCATACTATCCAGGTAAGGTTTTTATGTAAAGAGATTCCAGATTGCTGATTATTAAAAATTACGTTTATTCTTGGCCCTATTCTCCTACCATTACTCATGCAAATACTAATACTTGAAAATGCAGTGGAAATGTTCTAATGACATGGTGTTGTTCTGCGTGATTAGCATTGCAGAATACAACTAGGTTCATTTTTTTGTGGTAAATTTCTACCTAATCCAGATGATATAACCCAGATAATATCTGGAATATAAAAGCATTTGTGGTCTGTTGAATGCACCGGCAGGCTGGAGATTTCTAAGCATGTCAACTTAAGACGATATAAGTATAAATAAAGCTCATCATTTACAAAGGAGATGGAAGCTATGCTTTAATGCATTCTTGATTATTGCTTACGTACATCAATATGCATGCTGATGCACAGAGAAGACATTTATTTCCATGCCAACGAACAACACCAAACCTATTTTGAAAAAGCAAAGTCACCACATTTTCATTCAGTTCTGCCTATTGTCCTAGCTAAGTGCAAGGAAGAGAAGTATCCTGAAAATCCAGAATTCAGAAACCTCATGGCAAGCATCTCCAAGCTAGTGATAGAAACATTTCCGAGACAGGCATATTGGCATTATTGCTTTAGAAATCTCCCAAAACCGGGTTTCTATATTTGGGAGTGATTTCTGGTTCCTCTTGGTTATGAAGAAATCAGAAAGATTTCTTACAGCACTGGCCCTGGGAGCCTCAGTTTTACCATTCTCAGGCTCCGTAAGTAAGTGGAGATATGCAAGAGAGAAACGCTAAATGCGGGAGTTGGAATTTTGGTTCAGAGAAGCTCTGATCTTACCTGCATGGATTCGTTCAACTTTGCTTTATCCACACTTAGCAATGTGATTCCCTCAGCTATGCCTGTGCACATCCTTTGAAGTGACTGGGATGACAAGACCCCAGGAAACTATCAGCCCCTGTATAACAGCCAAATAAGACCTTCCCTTACATCTTCTGTCCCTCATCACCTTCTCTCCCAGCCTGCCTCTCATATACCTCTGCCTTTGCATTTCCATATGTCAGTTGCTATCAGTTCCCTGCTTCCTGCCACTTTCTCTCATAGTATCTTTATCTTTGTTTTTTAAACACTGGAAGAAACAGATAAGTGAATTAGACCTGTCAAATCCACCCATATTGCGTAGTCATGCCCTGTAACTGTGTGTTTATTGTGTCCTCCTGCTGTACCTTTTTCCCAGTTACTCAGTCTCAGATCAGACTTTCAGGGTGGAACTCATCCCTCCTGACTTCAGACATGAAGCCCTGAGCCAGCCTCCCATCGTCCTGCCTTACAGCAGAAAGAAATAGGTGCTTGGAGACATGATTCACCTCATGCATTTTAGATTGCTACCTTTGGATGAAACTACTTGAATCTTGGAAGACCCTCTTTCTTTCCACTGACTAGAAGGGTAGCCCAGATAACTAGCTCAACAGCTGATAGCCCCATTTGAGATACTTACCCATTTGGTCAGACAAATCTTTAATTGTCCTACCCCATGTAGACTGGGGGAAGCCAAAGGGAGTTTGAAATAGGGAGATGGTGAAAACCACAATTCCAGCTCTAAACAGAAAAAAGAACAACTTAAAGTTGGCAGTACCAAACAACTATCTACTGTTGCATGTTTTTCATGCAATTGACCTTTTTAAGTTGATGATTTGTATGTTATACATGAAACAAGGTTTCAACAAAATCCAAATCAACAGAGACTGTAATCCCCAAAATCATCTGGTAAAGAAAACTTTTATGCTACAGGTTTGGCTTGCTGCTTTAGATGTTACAGCTGCCACTCTTCATCCAGTTTCTGAACACTAAAGATTGGATTTATGGCCCTACAAGAATGGAGGTGAGGAATCATAAGAAAAATAAGCACGCTGATTCACATGAAAAGTATGCGCCAAATAAAACCTTAAATCATTTTATGCAGTCTGTCATTCAAACATATTTGACTGTCATCCAAGCTGTTGGAATTGTCTTTCATACAGAAAAAAAAATCTATTTATTTTTAGGATAATTGGAAAAGCAACAGATTATCTTGAAATTAATGAATAGGTCAAGTTGTTTTTATAAGCTTAATAATATTTTCCATTGTCCCTCCCTCCTTAACACCTATCTTTGTTGCCTAATCATTCACATACTTTATTTTTTTGCGTTTGGGTGAGTCATGAAGTGCACATTATGATGATAAATATATCATCTCTGCTTCCTCTTAGTTTTAACTCAGTGGCGTGATTCATGCCATAAACCTATTTTACTCATTCTATCCTTTGTTGTTCATAACCTTGACTCTGTTAACATCAACCAACAGTACTGCTGGAATCACATGTTTTTACTTAAAAGCTAACGTAAAGGTTTTATCTGCTTTACATTTTATAAATTCAGTCTGGCACATTTTTTTCTATTACACCAGTTATTCACATGAAATCACAAATGTTATTGTAATGCAAGCTGAAGAAACTCGCCTTATATATGAAGGTGATATTTCCCCTATATGATGCTATTTAACTGATTTATATGAGTTAATTAAATACTGTAAAAGATATTTAAGAAGCTCTTTCTTTTTTTTGCAGCTTAGGCCACAATTTCAAGCTCAACTGGGACTACTTCCCAGTGCCAGGTTAGAAAATCGATGCACCCTCTGTGTGTGGCCCAAACAGACTTATACTTGGGGCTTTCTTGCCCGACCCCAAAGACTATACCTATATTCACACCATCCCTGAAACCCGGAGTATGCACTTTGCTTCTCCAATTTCATCTGAGTAACAAATGAATTTGTAATAGTTCCGAGACTGTAGTGGTTGACGATCCTGACTGAGAGCAATTACGTGTGTGTCATTACAGCAATGTGTAGCTGAGACGTAATATTCTAAAGATAGTAATACATCATTATGTATGCTTGTGACTGAATAGTAAGGGAACATAAGCTCTTTCTTAAGAGGAAGTTACTGGAAAGTTAAACAAAAAAGTAACACAATATGAGTTGTCTTCCGAGCAATCCTTTCAGAAATAGGAGGCTCCATCTTGAAATTAAATCACTGATCCACCACGTTTGTGAGCTCAGAGGAAGACAGAATGATTAGAAGTCGCTGGCTAATGATAAGGTGGAGAGAAAATGGTGAGATCTTTTGGACGTGAACACAAAAGCACGCACACATGCTGTGGGAGTCTCTGAAAGCAGAAAGATAACCTTTTTTAGCTTCCAGCCTCAGAAAGGGCAAAGAAGTGCAGAGACTGTTTCTTGTAGCTACAGGGAGTGCTTTTTTTTTCTGAAAACAAATAATTTCAAATAAAATATTGTGTCCAGTGATAACCAATAACCGGTGGCCTGTCTTTCCGTTCAGGACTGAATACATGCCAGATTTATTCGGAAGGGGCTTTGCGGGGAAGTGATGTGGGAGTATGTGCTATGAAGTTGTTAAGAGATGGGGGGGGCAAGGAGGGCCAGGTGGGGAGTGGTGGAGGAGGAGACTGGGAAACTTCCTAAACTGGCTTCTTCCTGGTAAACCTTGATCTGTTGCTCTAATGGGACAAGACCTACTGAGTGCAAATCTGCTAAGGTAACCAGATTGAATAGCCCTAGACCAGTTCTTGGTCCAGCCCTAGACCAGGAAATTGCATGGCAAATTGACTGAGTGATGTCTTTTTCACTCATGCAAATGGAAATCTTACTATTAACTTCAGTGGGTCAAGACATGTACATTAATTAAAGCACCTACTGGATCTTGCTTTTTAAATGTCTTATTTGACCATGGATCTTTGAACATCTTCAGTAGCCATTTCATTCACGATGTTTAAACAGCAATAAAACCTAATTTTCCGTTTTCATTCAAGGATGGAGGTCGGAGTAAGTTTTAGCATAATTCAAATTCCTACGGCTAATTTTAATATTAAGATTAAACAAGGAAGTAGTGTACTACTTGAAAAGCTCCTTTCCTTGGAAATCTAATTTATAGCATGATGTTGAAGAAAGAGGCCAGGACTATCTAAACACTCGCTGTCCTGTTTACTATAGTTATCAGCTGAGAAGTAGTGTACGCGCATTACAGAACGGTCAGTTGTTCTGGTACAGCTTACCTAGCTGGAGCTTTTTTCTTTTTTTTTATTTTCAGGATGACCGCTGCCTGCTTACCCTGGCTTCAGAGGAGCGCAGCATGCAAGAGCAGCTATTTCCATACCTACGAGCTAAACCTCTCCTGCAACGCCTCGCCGGCCTGTCCCACACCCACCCCTTCCGTGGCGGGCTGTGCCCTCCCTCCCTCCCCAGGTAGAGACGCGGCGTTCCCCCACCCATGGCCCCGGCTCCTCCAGCACTCAGCCATGCTCTGCAGCAGGTCCGACTGGATCTGACGTCTGCCAGAGACTGCCCGTCAGCAGTTGGGTCAGAGAAGGTAAGCGCAGTGACTGAGGAAGGCTTCTCCCAAGTAAAATATGACTTATTCATAGGAACAGAGCACTACGCTCGGGGAGAAAAATGTTAATGTGAGACAAGGCAATGTCTCACTCGAAAGGTAGGCAGGCCTAACTCTTCCTCGGACCCCTCCTTTCTGGATGGAAATGCCTCTGAAGAACTTCACTTTTCTTAGCCTCAGAGCATATTTCTGTTTTGTAATCAGGCAGCCCCTCTGTTTTCTGTGTCCATGAGCTTCTCTTGCCAAGCTCATCTGGTGAAGAAGCTAATGGACACTGGAAACATTCCTCTGACTGCCCTGCTTCATGTACTGTACGCTGCACATCAGCACGAGAGGAGTCCCTGTTTCTAAAATTGAACTGTCTCTTTATTAACAGCCTCATTTCCCCGGGACACTGAGCTAGCAAATCAGATGCAGACGACTCGCCTGGCTGTGCTGCCTCCAAGCTCTGCCTTCCTGCAACATGTGCTCTTCCCTCCGAGTTCACCACAGGTAATTTCATTTCTAAGTACTTATAGGTGGCTGGCTATCTGCTTGTATGCTGCTTATTGCACTGGGAATCTGGGGAAAACTCTTGAAATGATTTGTCTCCTTGCTGCTTTGACAGACCATGCCATGAGAAAGGGACATGGAATATGCAAAAAGAGAATGCAATGTCTCCCAAGATCTCTATAGTCAATTTTAAAACTGTTTAGAAATCTCCTTGTTTGGTGTTTCATTGAATTATTGGTTGGCAACAGAACAATTATTCTATAATTTACATTCACAGAGTAATCTGGAAAGTAATCATAAATGCAGATGATCCTTTTTTTACGTAGTGTGTATATATAAAATAAACAAAATCAAAACTCCTACTTCATTTTGTGTGTGTTTTAAAGTTCTGCACGTTAAATATGAATGGCATTATCTAAAGATATAACCTACGGATTTCTTTTTCTTAAACACAGTGACTATTATCTTGGTTCAGGAAGTAAATTAAATACTTCAGAATATAGACTATCTTTCTGAATATAGAAAAAATTGGGTGGGACAAATATTTGCTGCATCTTGTATTACTTGTAGGGAGTAGTTGCTTTCCTTGTGTCATTGCAAATGATATAAACACGTTATTACTTGCTTGTTGGCATACAGGCTAGAAATAAACTTCTTATCTATTTAATATAAGCCCTTCCTGCTGGATCTCAGGTTTCTATCCAATGAATTCAAGAGTTGCTCTCAGTTTTCAGGCTATGAGTTGAATCTCAGCCCCACAACTGTCAATGGGAGGTTTGCCATTACATTAATTGGGACCAGGATTTCACTCAATGAGTATTTCTTGGAGAAGATCTTAAATACTGTGTTAATAATCAAATGAGAGAAATCTCAACTTACAAGTATGTAAGGCATTCATTTATATCCTAATGCAAAATGACTTGGTCAATACCCAGAGGCAGTTAAATTAAGCTTGGTTAGAGCTTTTACTTGCTGCTAAAAATTCAGCAACTCATATCTAGAATAGGTTTTGTTTTCACTAAGAGAGAAACAGACTCCAGATATTTAGCTTGTGACACAGCTATAATTTATTTTAGATCACGCATCAGTCTATAGCAGATGGCTTAAGCTGCCAATGTCAAAGGCTGGTTGTCTTAGAAGCCCTTCTAATTGTGCTAGAAGGTTATGCATCAAGTTACGCATAATTGTGCATAAGGTTCTGTGGACGGCACAACACGCAGGCATTTTTCCTGACAAAACAGGTGAATACATTAGCCAAGGATTTCTGTCTTAAAAAGGAAGTGTTGCTTCAGTGACAGCTGATCAGTAGTGCTCTTTAGCTAAAGAAATTCAATTGCCACTTGACAGCATGAAGATTAGTGACTTCTTAATACACCCAACAACAGCATCTTGAGTTTGGATCAATAATACTATAGCCTATGTGTACTACACAATAATACACAACATTTCACAGATGCTATTCCCCTAACCATTAGGCTTTAGGTTGGAGCAAGAAGAAAATAATACAAGCTCGCTACATAAAAATACAGTCTTGCTATTTCTGAGTAAACTTTTCAACACAAAAGCAAGTTCGGATCATCGGAGTGGTGAAGAGAGCGTTCAGTGCAGCACCCAGGCTGTGCAAAACCCGCTTTAAGCCAACTTTATTTTCTCCTGGTTGCGGAACCCTGTTGGGGCTGGTGTATAGCAGAGAGTTTAAAGGCTAGCGTAGATGCCAGCAGTCTCAAAAGGGCTATTTTAGTAACCAGGATTATTGGAGCATAAAGGAACCACAAAGCCCTTGCTCTCTGACTGCCTTGTGCCAATAGCACGCAGCGAGGGAGCGACAGAAGGCGCTGATAGAGCACATGAGGTTTTTGCTGTTCTCGGGGAATCTCTTCATGACCAACTCCTCTGGGATCCCTCTGGGACTCACACAAATCTGCCCTGATTTACCAGCGTGCTGGTGTTATAGTTTTGGGGAGACAGCTGAAGTGCTGCAGATTACATTTTAAAGACGTGATGCTGACAAATTAAGTTCAAAGTCTTAGCCAGGCCCGTCCAAGTGGCAGCTCTCCAGGGCTGGACAGTTATAGCAGTAACTTCTATAAATCTTTTCAGAAGCTCCTTGGGCTTCAAATACTTCCAACATTTCGTCATTCCCTTCAAACAGGGAAAATTGCCCAATTCCTTTTTGGAGGCCAGCATAATTATACTCTCGGAAAATAATAATAATAATAAAAAAGTTTAAAAAGCAGAACACTGTAGTTCACACCACGTGATAGAATTAGTTAATTCTCACAGTAAATACTGGCAAAAATGTTAATACAATGGCTGTCTTAGCTGCACTCCTGTAAATTTATGTTGATGCAAAGAAGTGCAAAAAGAGATTTTAAGAGATTTGTTTGGGACCCTTCTTTGTAGCTGGGGAGCAGTTTAATTTCAGATATAAAACCTCTGCCAAGCTGTGTACATGTCTTGCTGTACACTGTGCATTTCTTTATTTAAACATGTCCCAAACAAAATCAACTGGACAAAATGTTTGTGTTGCTTTACATCTACTGCCTTTTCCTTCATCGTATTTGCTTGCTACTGCTGTCCCTGTAATTAGCATTCTGGAATATTTTGGAGGAAAGAAATGTGAATGCAAGTGTCAAAGAAGTCTCTCCCATCTACAGCAATAAAACTGATCGCATTAAAACAGCCAAAAGCTCACAGGACAGCTCACAAGACAGTATAAGCTGTATGCTCATGCGGCTGGATACCTCCATGAACGATTCAAATAAAGTATCACTTGTTTATAAATGAAAACTCTCCTGTGAACTCACGCTTTACAGTTAAGCCTCCAATGAAGGCATGCTCTTTTCCTGTCGTGACTGAAGTCATCTTGATAAAATTTAGCATCCATCCTCACATACTGTATGTATAACAAAACAAAATGAACCAAAAGAAATCAGGTGATAGAACCTGGGACAACTTTACATGGCTTCAAAAGAAGAAGAGAATCAAACTGGTGAAGATTCAAAAAGAAAATGAAAGGAAATAGCAATCTGATAAATTGAACAAATGCGATGCACTGTTACGTTTCAGACTCTCAGAATACCTTCACTTGGCAGGGCACTACATTGCCTGTCACTCAATTTATTTTTTACACTGATGCATGATGAAGGTGATTTTGGTGTTCACACAATGTCTTAATTGAATTAATTCATCTGACACAAAATCCTCTCCATTTCCTACATGGTAAAAAGGAAACAGAGCCATTACACCACCTTAACTGACTACTTATATAAATGAGCTGCTGGATTTATACCAAGGTGAAAATCACAAAAAGAGGAGATCCAAAGGACTACTGGATTGAGAGACTTTTCCTAAAGCATAAATTGTTGCAAGTTCATAACTTCAGTTTAAGCAGCACCTTTTGGTTTCTACTTATAGGCGCGATCTAAAAGAGGAACTTTGCGATTATTAACAAGAGAAACACGCTATCCAGGAGAAAACAGATGGTAACTGGAAGAAACCCGCAGGTGTTGCTGTGATGCTGGGGTGGTTGCCATTTCGGCACCGTGTGGCAGGGGTGATGAAGGCTCAAGGCCAGCGGAGGTGAGGTCCTTCCAGGCAAAGCATGTGGGATCTGGAGGATGGAGCTGAGGAGGAGGATACCTCCGTGAATTAAAACGTGGGTGGTGGCCTCGCAGGGGGAAGACCAGAAGAAGCAAAGAGCAGGGCCAAACCAGAAGAGAGCCAATTGCCTTAATTTTAACAAGTGATTAATTATATATTGGGGTGGGGTTTTTTGTCAGTGAAGAAATTGTATGTGTTCCTATGAACTGAAAAATGCACATGTTTAACAAAGTCTCAGCGTGGCTTGCACAGCACCTTAAAAAACAAGGCCTGTGTTTACAAGAGGAATACTCAGAGAGCCAAGGTGTAAGGCCTGTGAGGAAAAAGGAGCTTTGCCTGCTATAGTACTTAAATACTGAATCATTTCCAGTATTCTGTGCCAGACAATCATTCCGATGCATGTAAGTTGTACCAGTATGATCTGATACGTCAAGAGGCAAGCAGGTTACATCAGTTGTCATGATCTTATCAGAACACAAAACCCGTGTCTCTTTTTGTGTTCAATGCATCATTTCCCAAACTATTTTTCTTGTGTTCCCTTCCCAGATGAACTTTTCCATTCATTGCCTGCTAATTCCTCGATGCAATTAACATGTCCCAGCATAATTCCTGTAGCTCATTACCTGCTGCCTGAGCATAACCCCAGAATTTGTTTAGCTGTCGCTCTAGTAGCCTGAAGGCTATTTCAGTCACTAAGACAGCAATTCAGTTGCCTGACTTGGGTGCCTGATGCTATTTGAGAAGCTCTGGGGTATCTAAGCCACACATCAGAGCTGATGACACAAGATCCATGGGAGACCTACAGCCTTGTCGAGTGGCAGGTAGAGACAAGGGCGGATGACCTTTGGTTCATGTGAAGTTACACAAGATGCCTACATTTGGGTAACTGGATTGAGCCTCAACAGCTGATCATAAACATATTATTGTGCCGTGGAATGTTCAACTTAAATATAAACCAGTATTTTCACGCGGGTTAACTTTTCCTGGTGCTGTACATCTTCCCTTGCAGTCTATTCTCCGAAAAGCAATTAACAAGTAATTATGCTCTGCCTCATCTCTAGCTCATGGAAAGGAACCCCAAGTACAGGAAGCTAGAATAACATTCAGAAGTAAACTGTTATTTACACATTTTTTCATTTGCCATATTAAACATATGCATCATTCAGTTTCTAAGCTTGGGTTTCAGTAGCCATAGAAACTGAAGAAGACTAAAAATGGCATCACTTACTTCCTTTTTTATTTACTGATCTTGAAAAGGATTTCTGAATCTGCAGTCCTGTATTGTATTTCATGCGCAATTGCTGCCAATCTAGTTTTATGTCAAATACTCCATATAACTTAAAAAACATTATCAGGTACCTCATATTTTAGCATTTCATATTAAAACTGAAGCAATGGTTCAATTGTGGTACTATTTCATTGCACTTAAAAAAATTTGCTTTCCTGGGTAACTCTGTCCACCTTACGAGTAGATGTTTTCATATACTGTGTTCCCACTTTATAGTCCTACCGTTTTTCATTGCTTGCTACATACCCTCCTTGGCTGCTGCTGAGAATGATGTTAGCAGAAGAAAATTGATCGTAAAGTACAGATGCTAGAAAAATACTTAGCACTCAAAGCTGTTCCTATGGCAACTGAGGCCTACAGAAGTACTAGAACATATATGAAACCTCACGTAGTTTTCAAGCATGGCATTTTTGCAAATGCTGATCATTATAAAAATACCATATTATACCATTTTTTTCTGTTAAAATTCCTAGACATACATGAAAATGGAACAGACTTCTTTTGATATCATAACTAATTCATTACTTAATTATGCTTTTGGGATGTCAGTTGCCATACCACATTACTCCTGGATTTACAAGATGAAATCATGTTAATATTAAAAAAAGATGATATAGTCATACATATTCAAGTATGTTATCTTGAAGGTTTTTAATGAAATGTATGCACCTAGGATTAAAAACCTCCTTTATTTTTCCTAACAGCTTTATAAGTATATAAATCTAGTTAAGAAATTAACCTTGTATGTATTTTCCTGTGTGAGTTGCCTCCACTTTCTGAAACAGTCATTGCAATAGATTAGAAAGTCCTGGTCTGGTCCAGGAGCCTGATGTGAAACTCGAGGTTTGCCACTCATGCCTGGCGTATGTCCGGCTGAGCTCACCCCCTCTGCCCAGGGCTGGTTTCGAGGGGCTGCATGGCCCTGATACCAGGGTGCAGCCTGGTCCTGCTTGTGGGTTCCTACCTGGTGCAGAGGCGACAAAGCAGCGAGAGCAGGTCATCAGCTGCGAGGTAACATCTTCCTTGTATACACAGCCCTTAAATACACAGGAAAATAACCATATGACAAACCATAGGGATGATCCAGGCTGAGGGTGATCGGTCCTTGCTCCAGTGGTAGCTGGAGTCTTAGCAGCAGCAACTGTGGCAGCACCCACGTGCATATGGCTTTCCTGTAGATGCATCACCAGTGCCTGCGTGCTGCTAGCCCGCAAGTTTGAGCCTGTTCCAATGAACTTGTACATGGACAAGGGTATGTGACTACAGCCCCATGGTCCGGCCATACTGCCGCCTGTCCAGATCCCACTGTCTCACTCTGTGCAAACCATCCAGTGGCGTGCTCAGTGAGAGGCACTTGTCTTATGGGTCAGGTGAAGGGAATTTTCCACATTAATCCATCTCCAAAAGTGTATTTCCCTCCGTGCTCTCATGAGATTTGCTGTTTTCCAACACAATAGGTCTGTGCTCTGCATCTTTAGCTTTTCTGTGCATGAAGCCTTCATAATTCATGCAAGTTAAAAAAAATGTTTCTCTTATGCTTCAGTTGGTCCCTTGTCCCGGGCTGTTTCCACCTCAATAGCCAACTACTAAAATTTAACATTCAAATTCTTCCTGGGAAATACAGGCAAGAGTCTTGTCAGCAAAAATTAATATCCATGCAAGGAGCTTCATGATACAATGATTTTAAGGTAATAATTACTTGCTAGTGTTCTTTCTCAGTCACTGAAGAATTCACCATCCACAGGGTCTTTCAGGCTTTCTCCTAGGACCGTCTTTTATTAATATAATTCAAATATAAGACAGCAATGGAACAATCCATCATCTTGCATCACTGGGGTCCCTAAAATAATATTTCAGGCTGTGTTTCTGTCTGGCCTCCTACTTGATCCTGAGTGGGGGCCTACAGTCACCTCCAATGTGATCGAAGAGGCCATGTACATACCATTCTTCACTGAACACCCCATAGGAAGGGACCTGGATTAAAGTCTCTCACAGAACCTTCCCTGCTTTTGGATGTTTTCTTACAAGCTGTTTTACCACTATTGTCCTCAGTTACCATGATACAACACAGAGGAATGGGTAATCTTCAGAGAGGTTTGTCCAGAAATCAAGAAGTAGAAGACACTGAGTGCCATCCTCTGCTATCACAAGCACTGCATCAGAAATGTATCTATACATAAAAAGCAAAAGACCTTAAAAATCAAGGTTTTGTTTTATAAGTGTAAAGCAAAAGTGACATCCAGTGGCCTGCAAATCCAGACAGATTGTTTGGAGTTCATATTACAAAAGCACTGCAGAATTTTTCAAAGGCAATTTCATCTTCTTTGCTGACTTCCATGAATTTGCCCTTCAGTAGCCTCTTCTATAAAGTTGTAATTCGACTTAAAAAATAAAATCATTGTGCTAGAGTGGTGAACAAATTTGGTTTGAACACATAAGGTTCTCAATAACACCACAGTCAATAAGAAAACATTTAAAGATTGCGTATAAGGTCAAGAAGGAGAAAGGTTAACTTCACAAGGATTTGCATACTTCATTCTTGACATTGAACCTAAGGAATGCTTTATAATTGGTTTCTAAAATTAGATCAACGCGAATGTAGGCATTTTATAGGCAATTTTATAAATGTGAGTAAATAATGAGCTTGATAAGATGTGCCTTCTGGCTAAACATTTCCCAGATCACTCTGCAAAGAGGTCCCAATTCCACAATGTGCTGATCATCTCCTAGGACATGATAAAGCCCCATGGGAGGCAAGGTCCTTCTGCCAGGAGTGAACCATGCAGCAAACCAACAGTTCTGAGCAAAATTGGAAGAGCCACTCAATGGTGGCAAACACGGTGATAGGAGGGAACCTAAACCCCCATGGAAAGGAGTGAAGAGCATCAGCACTCTGAAACCAGGGCAGGCAGGGAAGTACCAGGCTATGACATTTTGCAAGCCCAAACTATTTTGCAATGTGCTCTTGTCCTGCCTTCTTAAGTAAGACCGATTTCAGGTGGATAAACCTGCCCATATAACTCTGCTAATGCACCGCTGTCCAGAACTGTTCACAGGGTTTTTTTCTATGAAGAGAATAGACATAAGCAGTTTTCAATTGCTGGACCTCTGCCTTCTGGTACTAAAGGCTATCAATACACACAGTAAATCCCAGAAAATAGATGGGAGAAGACAAAGAAAAAAATACAATCGAAAGGTGTTGTACACACAAGGAAATGAACAGTGAAAGATGATAATCAAAAAGACAGGAGCAAGAGGCATTGCAAAGGGGGAAAGCCTAGGCAGTTGCTCTGTCCTCTTTCCCGGAGCAACCCCCAGCAACAGGAAGACTGTTACAAATACCACCACAGAGTCACCTTTTTCTCTTAGGAAACCAAGACCTGAGGTAGTCACGTTTTCTCACGTGCTCTCCCTCCCTCTCTTAGAGTTCTCTAGTCATCATACTGGAGACAGTTTCAAAGGTAAATAGATTGTCACATCAGTTTTCACTTGGGATTCAGATTTACCTAAATGAGAAGGCCTGTCTGTATTCAGTAACTTTTAAAAACAGTTGAAGGAAAGTTAGTAAAACACTAACCCTTTTGAGTTCTTTCAAGGGCAAGAGGCTCTAGAATAGACACATTTTGAGCAGTGACAATCTGGATCCAGAAAGACTGCCAGTCAAAAATCACATGAAAGGAGCGTGGTAAGGAAGCGAGAGAAGTCGTTCAGAACAGCTAAAGAAATATAAATATCCTCGATCTTTCCAGCTTGTGCCTCTTTAGCAGAAACACTCAGCCGCAGACTCAGAGGACTTGGGAAGCAGCTGAACGGGTGCTAGTGGCTCCTTTCCTGACTTGGGGGTAACGGGAGACTGAGATTGCAATGGTTCTTCTGCAGTCACCACTGCAGTCACATCTGGTGAACAAGAAGTGCATTTGATGAGGGATTGGTACTTTTCCATTCAAAATAAATAAATCACAGTTCCCTCTCTATTGACATAGCATTTGTAATCAACCTTTCCACAGATGGGCAGTCTTGTTTGGGTATTTTTCATTTGCAATACAAAGCTAAAAGAGGAAAGAGAGCTTAACTAGGACACAGCCACCAAAATTGGCAGTGTTCCCTTTGAATATTTTTCTAAGGATTTTGTCCGTATGAGTTCTGAGCGCAAATGCCAAATGACATTCAGAAGAAAAAGATTAAGCTGATAAAACTGTGCAGCAGGTTTTTTCTACTATTTTGGCTGCCTGTGGTACACAAATTACATTACATTTTTTGCTTGATTAAAATTAAAGGAAGTAAAAGTAGGTACTAGCCTTCCTTTTTAATTAAACTGATTAAGAAGGATCATCTGTGTGTTTGCCTTTCATTCCATATTTCACTACCCAAATGGGATCTCAAAAGAGCTGTGCTGCAAGATAGGATCTCTCTAATGAGGTAGCAATTTTTTTTGCAGGTATCTATTCACTTTATCTGGACGCTTCATTGTTAATAGTCTCCTCTGCCCAGGCAGCTGTGCCTATGATAGCAGGACAACATGTTCCCTCCAGTACAGCATGTGGAGTTATTTCATGTCCAACCAGAGATAAAATGTAAGCTACTCAAAAGGAACTTCCAAATCACCCTGTAAAAGGAAACTGCGGAGAGACAAGCTGCTGGCAAGAAGAGAGATGAAGGGGTTATGTTAAGGACTTATTGACTATATTTCTCTTTCATCGGGTCGGATTATGCAATCTGCCAGGTGCAGAATACTTGCAGTTTCTAAGAGCTGAGCAAGTATTACAGATATGTGCGGAGCGAATACCTTCATTTAAATGACACGCTGGGAAAACAAAGTCATTTTGCATGGAGGTCAGGATGTGGAGGGAACAGGTGGCAGACGCAGATATTTTGGAATGTTCTTCCACACTTTCGAGCATGCAAGGGAAAAGATTTAATCTGCATTGTTACAGGGGTCGGTGGATGTTTCCCCTCCCTATTTAGACATATTTACTGAAAAGGGAGTGAGACCACCTGTTAATATGTTTTTAAGCTTAAGTATTCCTGCAGGGCAGGGCTGTGGGGAGCTGGAGACCAGCCCTGCTGCAGCATCACTGGAGCAGGAACTGATGGTCCCAGGGGGCTGAAATGGGGCCCTGGGCTGTGTGCAGGGCGCGGGGAGCTCCGGAAACTGGTCAGGGACCCCTAAAATAAAGAAACAGTTCGCACTGGATGCTGAACTTTCAGCTGGCTACATTTAAATGAGGTTAATCCCCCATAGCAGATTTACGCTTACTCTGCCTAATGCTTCAGGATGAATTTTATAGGCAATGTTCTCCCTAGCTGATTTGGGAATCTTAAACTTACTTAAATGCTTGTGTTTTCTTTACCCTAGCCCTTTGTCACTTGAGTGATTTGTGCCAGCCATCTGGTAGCAGATGTCCTTTGCAGAGAGTTCTGCAGCAAAAAGGCATTAAACTCTTCAGCCTTCTCAGCATCATCTGTTTATATCTTTCCTGCTCTCGGCGCAGCAGACCAAAGCTTTCTCAGCCTTCCTCTTACTATTAGTGCAATTACAGAAGGATTTCCTCTTGCTCCTTACAGCCATAGACTTTCTGCTTCTTTCCTCCCTAATAGCGTGTTGCTCCCTTACTGTTGCAGCCATGCTGGGGTTTCTAGCGTCCTTTTTCTGCACCCGGGTGGGTGACAGAGCCTTCCGCAGTGGTGGCTCGCTCTCCCATCCTCCTGTCTCCCAGCTTATTTGTTTCCCTCTGACTTTACCTATCACCCTCTGAGGTTGGTGAAATCGGCTTATTTTGAGTATCTATTGCCGCATACTATTCCTCTTTTCAGAAAATAGGGAACTCCGCAACTTCAGAAACAGCCCAGGCTGTCCCCATCATGATCTCTAAACTTGTTGAATAGTTAATCCTGGTGTATTATTTTTCCGAGTACTTAAAGCACTTCATTACCACTCCCGTCCTTTGGATGTAGAAATGTAAAAGCACTCAGAATTCAAAATAAACTTCATGCCTCTTGCTTTTGTGTGCTGAAGCAGTAGCTCACTGATGTGTTAGCATATGAAGAGGACAAAAAAATTTATTTTATTTTTTGAAAATGTAAGTCACCCTTGGTACAATAGACTCACAGTTCGAAGAATAAGATAAATAAAACTCTCCGGTCTTGCATTCTAATTGAGCAATCTGTTGGAAACATGACAACCGCAGACAGCTTTTAAAGAAGTTGTTTGTACTTTCACTTTGATTCTCTTCAAAACTGTACAACAATTTAAATCTATAGGATCTCACCCACATTCCAATGAAACCAATGGAGAATTTCTTGTACTCATTGGTGGATTTTAGCTACAACTGAAAGTATGGAGCAAAATAAGATGTTCAATAATTAAGTCAAGTCTCAATAATCAAAATTGGGAGGGATAATTTTAATTGTTTGTTTATATTCATAATATTATTATGTTTATGATTACCATCTCTTATTTTGTTGGCTTTATAAGAAGCAGAGAGCATTCTTAAAAAAAACATTATTAATGATCGTGTGCAGGGATCTTGTAAAATGTAGACTGTCTAAAATATCCCTCTAAAACACGAATAATAGTGTTTTAGCATTAGCTATAGCTTCACTGTCTTTCTGAGTAATTCATACTGCTCTAAAAGCTTAACAAACAAATAAAAAATTATGGTAAACAACAAATTACCAAACTATTGGTGCAATTCTGTACAAGCATAGTTCAGAGCTAGGAAAAGATGAAAAACAATGGAGGAAGTAGAGGACTACTGTGTATTTATTTTCCTCTCTTCATGGGCAAGGTGGAAAACCACAAAAGATGTTTAGAAGAGAAGACAAAGCAATATTTTAATCTCCGGCTCTTCATTTTCTCAGTCGAAAAAGAATTACAAGCAAAATATAGACTGACATCCCCAAAACTCTGAGAAAAATTTGGGTGAATATTTCTAAGTGCAAAAGCATGCTTTTCAAAATCAATATTTTGAGGAAAATGAACCTATATCAGTATTATTTTTATGAAAAGAAGAACTTTGAAATTAAAATGCTGACCAGAACCAAAAATTATTTCTAATTTGACATAAACTGTTTGCGTCTGTGGCTGCGCAATGGCAGCATTAAGTATTTCCAGATTTTTGCTTGTTTATTTTGGGGAATACTTTGCAAATGGAACTTGTACCATTCTGGGCAAAGATGAGGCAAAGTATGGTCCTGGGATGCCCCTCAAAACTGTTTCGTCCATCATTGGAGAGAGACGCAGTATTTATAAAAGGTGAAATAACAGGTTGGTAAGGATTTAGCTCCAAAACCCCAGAGCGATGAAGCATCTGAGAGGTGTGCTAATTTCAACAGATCTTGATTTAAAGCAGAGGGAAGCTGGTGGCTGAGCAGCCCGGCACCTATTCCCCACGGCAGCGAGTGCTGCCGCGGCAGTGCCGTGTGTTGGCATTCCAGCTCCTGCTCCCAGACAAAAGGAGCTTTCATTTAAACTGAGAGGTATTGAGTAACGAGCCTCCGCACAACACAACAAACTGAACACCACTGTCTCAAGCGAGGCTCTATTAAAGCATGGGAAATTTGCCATGGCCCCATGATTTATCATTTTAATCGAAATAAGACAGATTCCGTCAACAATTACGGAGCAGAGCAGCAAGAAATGTATGTTTTTCTTTAGCAGCTGTTATTATGCAGGATAGACCGAGAGCTAAGGTAGGGGCAAAACCTCTTTTCTGTGTAAACAGATATCCATCTAATTTGTAGAAGACGTGTGCAGGAGAAGAAGGGAAACAGGATCTTTCAGATACAATCAATACTGAAGAAGCAAAATCATGCCTTTTCCAAAGCCCTTATATGGCTACAGCCAGCCTTCCTTACCTCTTACAAATTCCTGTGCTAGTGCTACAGTAACTTCCCTCTACTTCTTGTTGGTGTATTTGAACAAGAGTTTTCAAAGAGCCGTTCTTTGACCTTCCCAGGTGCTGTTCATTTAGAGTTTCTTTTTATAGGCAGTAAGTTAAGTAGGGATCAATGAGGACCACCACCAAGCAGGAAAAAATGGAATGCAGCTTAGTATGGCTTGTTATACATCTGGTATTTTCACTACATTAAATTAAGGATTTTAATATTACACCTCAATGCTGATATAAAAGACCATAATAATTAAGTTTAAGGTTATAATTTTAATTAATAAATATCATAGCCTACTGGTTATTTTTTCTAATGTCTCCTAGCCTTTGTGGAAATGACACATTGTTGAGCAGAGGAGCAAAAGACTTAAAGCAGTTTAATTTTTAATGCAAACTGGTTTTCTGCTGTCAAAAAGATCTCTAATGATCCACTGTTTCCTAAACTGAAGATCACTATTCCATCCTCTGAATACATACTGATTTCAGAGCAGACAATGTAAGATTAGGGACCTGGCCATCAGAGTGCAATACAAAACCACGTCTGGAAGATAGACTTCCACTCTAGGACACAGGGAGATGCACGTATCTCTAAAGGTAATCTAAAAGATACCTAGCAGATACTCACCTAGAAATGCCTGCAATGGTCAACAATGGTCAAAAGCCAAATAAAATTAAAAAAGGTGACTGTGCCACCACGATCCAAATGTGAATACTGTGATCAGTTTGGGTAAGCAGTGGTAGAAATGTCTTCGAGGTGAACAACAGATACTGGCCAACCCCTTGTGGGAACACCGTATGGATCAAATTTTTCACCTTGGGAAAGATGCGTGTGAAAAAGACACACTGGGGACCTACAAAAAAACCATGGTTGGGATCAAGAAGGTGAACAGAATTACAACTCATTATTTCTTAATAATCCAAAGAAATTGGTAGACAGCAAACTGAAAAAAATTGATTTTTTTTTACTTAATGCGGAAGTAACTGAACTGCAGAATTTGGACTTAAAAGTACAACTGAGTTAAGAAGAATAAATGAGAGAAATTCATGGAGTGTGGGTCCAAAGCTGTCTATTAAACAGGATGATCCATGTGCAGTTTATATTGGAGGAAGAGCTAATTGCTAGCTGTTCACTGGGTGGGTCAGGAAATGGAGGAAATTTGTTGATTCATGCCTTTTCTTCCAACTTTTTTTTTTCAAGCAACTGTTGTTGGAGATAGGATTCTGAGCTGTTTCATTAGCTATACGTGAGTTGAAAATAAGAAGTTGAATATATGCATTTAAACCACTACAGAAAAAGCACATTTGTATTTTCATTACAGTAAGAGTGCTCCCACAGCTCAGCTGATGAGCTGTCCTTTTTAAGTGATGAACCATGTCTACTTTTGATAGGCATCCCATATCCTTCACTGTTGACCATTAGTAGCTTAGTGCAAGAATAAATTTTAGTTCTCAACGCTAAACTTGTTGCCTAGTCCATATTAATAATAAAAACATAATCAAGACTAATTCAATGAAACAAAAGGGTTTTGATTAAATAATGTCATGCAGAAACACCAAACAAATTGAAACACCATTTCCCAGAGTTGCGTTCCCCTCTAGTCCTGGTAGAGATTGAATCTGAGTGCGTAATATATCATAATTAAATCCATTTCTGTTAATCATTTCATCAGAAATACTCAGTCAGTGGTAAATAGTAGGCTAAAGGGTAAGACGCTGACAGTTGCTGTCATGGGTTTGCTAAGTAGGAAAGCAGGAAATCGCCAGACCTCCCTTCTTTCACATCTCTCCCATGCACAGGGGACAGACAAGAGGTATCTTTTTCCCATGGAAAAAAGCCCTTAAATTCTAAACTACCTCCTACACTTTCCTGTGAGTTAAAACTCCAAGTGCATCCTGACCAGCTCTTGGCTCCTCACAGTTACCCGCTGTCAACTCAGAAATCTGCAGCACATTAAGAAAGCACAAGTTGAGGACAGCCCAAAGTAAAGTGAATTAAAATGATGATAAATATCACAAGGAATATAATTTTAATTCAATAAAGCCAATCCCTTTTTATTCAATGCTTTAGCAGAGTTTCCATTTTGAGATGCCAGAGAAACAGAAAAAAAAGGGAAAAGTCAGGGCGAGCTTAAGTTAAAATGCAGTGCACCTTGGTTTCAGCATTTATGGTCTTCTCTTCAAAACCTAACTCTGCAAACAGCATGCGAGTGTAACGTGTGGCTTGAGAAAAAAGCTGAATAAAAATAAAAATATATCACACCAGTCAATCTCTATTTCAGGAAGTGAAGCAAGCAAAGTCCGCAGTGAAGTGTGCCTCCCAGAAATACTCTGCCACCCACAGCATTGTGTAACTTTCCTTTAGCATGAAACACGGTTGGGCTTAGTTACTGTTAGCACCAGCTAATTGCACCCAATGCAACCTCGCTGAAAGTTAAAAAAACAACAAACAGATGATGTTACTTCCCTCCCTCTGCAAAAGTGGGTCTGATTAAACTCCTGTTACAAAGCCCTACAATAGCAGAAACGAGTCCTGCAGTTTCTGAGAGGAAAACTGCCTGCTCCACGCTCCGCGTCTCACCGAAGTGAACAGAAAGGCTGGCTTGCTTGAGATCTGTTCATGTTTTGGATCTTACCTCTTTCACACTGCTGGTGCTTCTCTAATTTCAACATTACTGGTTTTGTTTCATTTCTCTTATTTTCTCTCCCATCAGCTAATTTTCTTTTTGTTCCTTTCTAATCACAGTTTCCAAACCTGAATAAACAAGGAAAATGTATGGTCAGGTGACAAAACTCAACACCTGACAGTTACTTTTAGGCAACACTGATGGAACAATCCCAGCTGATAAACGACTATATTACATCATTTTTAATTTGGCCGCCACCATCGTAGGTTTTGCATATAGAGCATCTCACTGCATTACCTCAAACCCGATACTTTCTATGCATATCTACACGGACTATTTCCTGGCAGAGTAATGGCTGCCTCAAAACTATTGCACAAGCAAACTGGAACCAGAAGAGAGCACATTATTTGACGTTACTTATCCTGCTCTCAGGATATTCGGTTCTGTTTTTCAGTTGCCCTATTCCTGTGGGGCCACAGCTTCCCACCGCTGCTGCAGAAACAGTTCATCTGCTATTGCTTTCTTGCTTTCTGAGCAGGGCTGGTGGCAGGAAGCCACAATTGCTCCCTGTGTTTATCTCTCCCCATCTCGCAGCCCTGACAGAGCGAGTCTATTTGGATAGCAAGAAGCTGTGGTAACTAAGCAGCCACAAAATCTAAAAGGGACATTTCCCAGCTACTTGCACTGCTAAGAGTAAGTGCAAAACAAGTCCTTTATAACAGAACAAGTATATTTTTTAATGTGAATGGAGTGAGGAAAAGGAATAGCAGGTTTTGTGTGGGTGCTTTACTTACATAATCTTAAACTAAATCTTCCTGCGCTAGAACAAAAACTCTTCTTCTTCCTAGAGACAGTTTTCACTGACAAGCATATTAGCAATAAATTCAAATTCCTGTTACAATCTCTACATAATTCATCTTAAGCCTTTCTGTGGGTAGTTCAGAACCGTTCACGGCCCATGTCCCCTCTTTAGACAGTGGCTCCCATTTCCTCAGGGAATAACAAAATGCCTGCCTTTATGAAACAGCCAGACCCACTTAACCCCTTCCTGGCATATTTAACACCTTGCCTCCGGAAAGAGGTGTTGCAAGCAAATACAGCCAGATAGTTACAGAAAACATTTGAAGAGGTAGGTTTGCAAGCTTCAAATCCAGCCCCCAGCTTTCCAAAGGAGGTAGTGCTCAGACCTAGGACTTCAGCTCAAGGTCACCCGGGGGGCCAGGAGCGGACTCGGAGCGCAGACCGGGACCAGCATTGCTCCCGGATCAGCCTCCTGCGCTCAGACCACTTCTGTTATTTTTGTTTTTTAAACAAACAATGCTAGTCACCGCAACAGTCTCCACGAAAGACTAACAAAATGGCCACAAGACTGCTAGCAGTAAAGTTATTCTTCTATTTCCAGATAGGTTACTAGAAGCAAAGACAAAATTTTACATCAGCGGTGCTCCTGAAAGGTAAGATTTGATCCTAAAAGCATCACCACAGATTTCAGGGGGTTTTCTGCTCACACACAGCCTAAGAGTTTGATGAGATCAGGGTCCAATTTTTACGCCTCAAGCACCATTATCTTTAGTGGACTTACATTATAAACAGTGAGAAGTACATTTTAAAGAAGAAGGGGCTATGCCTATATTCCTGCAAAGGTAAACCTTGCCTAAACTGTGTACGCCTGTCCTCCAGACATCCTGCGGCCTGCGTGGCCCAGCTGGGCCAGAGACGATGCTCAGCCTCTCTGCATGGGCTGGGGGCTGGTCTGAGGAGGTGTTTTTCCTTAGTTTTTCCAACTGATAGGCGAGATTTCCTGGTGCATTCTGGCTGCCTTTTACCGTTTCAGGGATGCAGAGCAGTCATAAAGTTTAATTGCCCAATTAAGCAGGGTTTACAGTTGCTTTGCGTCGCTGGAATGCCACAGAGCAGATTGAACAAACTAGTGAAGCTGGCCCACATTTTTTTTTTTGTTAGAAAAACATAAAATACGTGGGCTAAAGTAACCTAAATACAGAGGTGGGTATAGCTTGTACAGGAAGGCATGTGTATCAGTGTTGTGGAATGAGTTACAAGTGAGAACCCTAATCCCACCTGTTCTCTTCACAAGATGGCAGAGGGAGCCCTGGGTATGCAAGTAAAGCTGGCACAGCCAGGGCTCTGTTGGACCTGTGAGATGGGGAAACAGAGCGGCTGGGGCTTCCTGCCGCTCTCCCGGGGCAGCAGAAACAACCTTTTGAGAACAAACCATGGGGGCGGGCGGAAAGCGTATAAGCATCAATGACGATTTGCTAATGGAGGAGTCTAAACTTTAACGGGGAGTGGAGTTCAGTGAAGGCGGCAATAGGTGAGGGCTCAGACCAGCTGAGCCCGCAGCTCTGCCTCTCACCGCCTGCTCGTCCTTTACCAGGTCCCTTCGGCGGCCCTGCAGCTTTTCTCCCCACCCACCCTTGGCGGGTTCCTGTTTCTTTTCAAGCCTCTTGGTTGCGGAGTGATGCCGGATGCACGTGCCAAAGGAGAGGAGAACAGCAAACTCTTTAGCGTGGTGGAGGCCTCTAGGGACAATTTCACTACAAAGAAATACTACGGTCTATCTAAACGCCAGCAGGCATCTCAGTAAAAGTGGCTTCATGTTCAAGAAAGCTGCCTGATTACTTCCAGGTTAATATTTTTTTTATTTACCGAAGCAGTTTGCTGACAATATAAACTATTGGCTAGGGTAGTGCTTCTCAGACTGCCAGCTGCAGCTACCAGAGAAGCCATAGGAGAGTTCACAAAAAGTTAATTAATTCACAATATTTTTCTATTAAAACGCCAACAATTTGAGGCAATAAGTATTTCTCTTGATAAGCAGGTGGTATGCAGGGCTTGCAGGATTTTCACAGAAACAGACAAATCAAAAAGAAAGCCATGCTTGCAAAAAAAAAAAAAATTGTGAAACAGACCCTGTTACCTGCCCCCAGCTCAGCCCCCGGGGATGGTGCCCTGTTGGTGGGGCACTGCCTGCGCTGGGGTCACCCTCAGCTCCCGCCTCATCCCACCTCGAGGAGCAGCCCTGCTCTTCCTGCTCCCTGACAAAGTCAGCCTGAAGAGTATTGGGTTTTGGATCCATGTCATTTTTTCAAGCATTACTTTTGAGTTAGTGAAACTAATGTAAATCAGCTGATTTCTAGTTGTTCTTTAACGGGCGTTAGTAGAGACGTATTTGAGTTAGTGCAAACACACTTTGGTTTAGCTTGTCCACTGTGTAAAGACGGGTTTTGAGGTATGGTTCTCGCTAGGTGGTGATGTAAAAGCTAAAGGAGCTAAAGCATTTGCCCCATTGCAGCCGGCAGTAATGCCGACCCAGTGTGATCCCCCCTTCCATGTGCCAAAGGCAGTGACAGCTGTGAAGGGCTGCACGCTAGCCCGGCTTCGCCCTCCCCATCCCCTAACACCCACACACTTAGATCAGCACTGAGTCTGTTCCAGGCTTGTCACAATCCTCTGACAAAGTAAAGAGAGACAAAGGGGTAAAGGATAAGGTGGGGAGAGATGGAAGGAATACATATGTGGAGTGGGGAAGAGATTAATAGATCATTAGCTGAAAAAAACACCCTACTGTGGTTTTCATCTGTGTTTGAGAAGGCCTCCAGTAACAAGCACTTCTACAGGACCCCGAACAGATGACAGAAGTGGCAAAGGTCACTTTAAGTGAACTGATTTCAAATCTAGCTCAAATTAGAGGGACTGGAGGTCTGATCACTAGATAGTTATGCAACGGTCACATGTGAAATCATCAGTTGGTCCTTATAGTCTAGTTCGAGTGGTATGAGCTGGCACTGTAAAAGATGTAAACCCTCTGTCTGACCTGAACCCTCTGCCCAGTCTTTCCTCTGGAGAGTTGATGCAGGAATAGCAGAAAGAAAGTGCATTTCACGATTACTCTCTCGTTTTCAGAACAGCCCACAAAGTGATAGCTGTCACATCACTACTTAGGAACATATGCCAACAAAATTTGAAATCCAAAGATGCAGACATTAACAGGAGCCCAGAGACTTTAGATAAAATGTGCATCTAAGCACTCTAAGCAGAGAAGTTTGCACTGACACTGCTTTATAGAAAGCAAGATTTCAGTTGCTACGGTTTCCAAATGGCCACATTTTGCAAGCAATCAATAAAGGCACTGAATTAAAATTAAATCAGGAAGACGGATGGGGACTGTACAGATTCTGATGCTGAAGGCAAGGGTTCTGTGCATGTTCAGTCAGAACTATTGGTTAGTTTGTTTAAGTCTTTGTATTCAGAGGATTTGATACTTGCATAGAGGAAATTCATGCATGCACAGGCTGAGATCACACAGAGACAGGATGGTCTTTTTTTTCTTTTTCCACAAATGATGGTTCAATTCTTTGTGCTGTTGAAAGGCAAGTATCCTGTCAAGCTCATATGAGATACAACTAACTGCAAAAAATTATGTTCAAAATGATAAATCAATATATCACATTTTAATATCTTATTGAAGCATGATTAAAATTATTTCCATTAAATATGAACTGTATGAATGGTGTTTTAAAAATTAATATGGAAAATCTCAAGTGTTCTATTATTTTAATTAAAAAGTACATTAAAATCACTAAAATATATTAAATACATTAAAATCAAACTCCAACAGATTTGAAACCTGATGCCGTCTATGGATTAAAAAAATATATTGGTATCAGCTCCATATGACGTGACAAAAATACATAATTATCATTAAACTGATTTTGGGACCATGGAAGATTGTGAAAAGTTATATTGATGGCTTATCTATCTAAAATGTCACTGATCAAGGAATGGAATTACATGGTAAAGATTATATGGGACTTTTTTGTCAAAATACTTTAACTCTTAAAATAAATGACTAGCAATACTGAGTCCAGAATGCACAATAAACAGACTTGAAGAGCTTTTAACTCCAATCTTAAAAAAAAAAAAAGGAAAAGAAAAAGCATTTATATAAGAATAACAGTTCAGAGTATCTTTAAATCCAATGGAATACATTCTTTCAGTCCTTAATACTCTGCTCCATTTGTCCCAAGCACAACCCTGGCCTGTCTGTGAGAAATTTGAGCTGTTTGCTTTCAGCTCCTACCAAATAATGGATTTTCTAGAACAGAGAGGGCTACTCCACTCGATACAGAGAGCATGCTGGATAGAAAATAAATGTTCCAAAGGCTTCAGTGATAATGAACAGAAGTCTTGTTTTCAAAAGTTACAGGTATTTTTAAAAGTCTAATCTAATTAACTTTCAATTATATAGACTGTGAATCTATGTCATTCTGCAAACAGAACTCAGGCTCCTAAGCCACTTAAAGGCAGGGGTTTTGTATTCCTTTGGGAGTTTGGCACCTACATGCCATATACATTTTAAACATTTTTGAAACCTGGGGTTCATTTCCCATCTAACTACTGATTTATACTCTGGTATAATATCACCAGAGTTTGTATTTCTATACTTATATTACTCTCCAAACTCCTTCATTTGACAAGACTGCAAGCTTGAATCAACGGTATTTTCCACTGTGTGAGACTCAGGCAACGATGATCAGAGTGGGAGGATTATTGCTCACTGTTCTGAGTAATATCATTCTTTGATGCTGTATGGTTGATACACCGTATTTTTATTCCTCATGAAGAAAAGGTGCCAAACTCAGGGATTCCCATGGAGCCCAGAGCAGCATCTGACCTACAGAAGTGAAACAACATCCAAGGTGCCTGTTAGAGCATGAAGGGCCATGTACAAAGCATGCATATCTCACACTGAGAGAGGTGTCTTGCTATGTACACTCCAACCAGTGTACATTCAATCTCTGTATTCTATAACTAGAGGAAAATCCTACTTAATTTCTTTTACAGTTTGAAATGCGTATGGTCTCCTGCTGTGTAGGGGAACTATCATTTCTGTGTTGATACGCTCAGTGTTTGGTTTTTTCCCCCAGTTCATTTTTTTCTCAAATTGAGACATTGCACGTTTTCCTTGATTTTGATTGCCATAAAATTAAATAACTCATTTTGATTTTTAAAAACACATATTTTCCTTTTGTTGTGGTTCATAGATGCAACGCTAGTGCCATCATTTCTGTAATTATTTTGGAAAAATAATACTTTCCAGGAAAAATCATGAGGTGGTCTTTGCAGCGTTTAGATCACTTTGCTACCAGTGAAAAAGAAGTATTTTATCTGCTCTGTATTTTCTGAATCTCCATAGCTCTACTGCGAAGTCATAACCCTTAAAGAACACTTTTATAAAACCAATAGCTGAGCAAGAATGTGGATGAAATTTTCAGCAAAGCTGAAATTTGGACGGAATGTAAATATGAAGAGAGTCCAGAATGGATCTCTGTTCAAGAGGTGTTTACAACTAAGGTCCGATTCTTCACAAGGAATGGATAGTAAAAGTTCATGCATCTGTTTTAACTATATTAAGAAAGTCACCAAAGCAATTTCTCTTGCTTCTTAATCTGCCAATCACAATATATGTGTCACTACATGCCACACCTACATTAGGTTGTAGAAATACGTTTTCCAGAAATACTTTTTCCTAAGATCATCAAGAAGCTATAGGTAGCACCATTAGGAAAAAAAAAAAATCTGGGTCAAAATCTCCTGTGAAGTTATGACACAGATAAACACTCAAAAAAGAATTGTGTTAAGGCATTATAGATCATCAGCTGCTATGACTGCTGTGTTGCTGGAGGCTACTGCCAGTGTAAGGTTTTTAACCCAAGATGTTAACTTTGAAATAATTGAAATAATCTGGAATGCACCTATTGTTTGCCATTCTGTCAGAGAACTGACCTCCACCAGGCAGGGCAACAGTTTCCTGGAGCGGCTGAAGCCCAGCTCAATGAGTACAGATGACAATTCACAAAACAGGGCATTTCAAGGGACCTTGAGATTTTAACAGGTTTTGATGAAGCAGCTTTTTAAAAGAGAAGGAAAAGTATGTATGCATATACTTTGCGGTTAATACAAATGTGCTTTCTGCGTTTGCAGTAAAAGTAAAACCAAAGGACTACAAGGTCAGTGTAGATACCGAAAAGGAGAGTTAGTTCCTAATTGAAACCCATCAAATTCTTTCAGTAACAGCCTGTTATCTCCCTCTTACTTTCCTCTATCATTGGTCAACTCCTGTATTGCATTTCGTCTTCCTTAGACTAAATTCCTCTGAGCAAGGACTGTATCTTTCTATGCAATTTTATAACACATAACATAAGCTGCTCATAATCCTCACTAAAGCCTTTGGATGCTACTGCAGTAAAAAGAAGCAACACCATGTACAAGAGCAGCCAATAAATATCCCAATGATGTAATTATGATGATAATTCTATCGAACGGACAATGGACTACTTGATGAGACTTAAATTTGTATGAATGTTCCAGTCCAGCATCATAGGACACGTATATAATTATTCTACTTTGTGTGTGAAACCTTCTCTAGAAGAACAAAGTACCTCCCTAAAAGTGAACTTTGCATAAATAAAACCATCTGGTTTGCTGTCTAACCATCTGGTTTGTCTAAAGTTTATAGTCTCCTGAGTGTTATTCACAGGCCCACATATGATCAAGCCTCCACAGACATTTTTATTTGGTAAAAGCTTTCCCACAGCACTTTATTTTTTCTATCTGTTTTTGATCTTGTAAAAAAATGTCATTTTAATACGTGTGTTGTAATACTGCATGTGTTTGTGTTTCTGTGAACTGGGTGTAGATCTCCTAGTGGGGAGATATTACAGATTCTCTTGGGAACAGCGGAAGAAAGAACGACAAAGAGTCATTTGGAGATACCAGATCCTACGACATCTTCACTGCTGTCCCAGAACAAAGGGCTAGGTGAGCGTGGACAGATTACTTTAAAATGCATCAGCTATTAACATGTAACAAGGCACTGAGAACTGACCTCTGTCTCAGTTCAAGAGCTCCAGCTGGTAACAGGTAACAACCACTTTGTCAACCCTATACCAGACGGAGACTGCTGGGTTCGACGATTCCTCGATTCCTGGCAGCATGCAGCGTCCAGATAACCTAGCTGTATTCAGCCCTGTGTGAATAAAATGCATTATTATTTTCCCCTAATGCTATAAGCTGGACAGTCACTACGTTTCTGCTCACTCTTTCTGCTTCATAAACACAAGATTTTCCATCCCAAGCCCTTATACAGCCTTGCCAAGAGGGTTCATTCTCCTTCAGAGTTCAACTGCTCGTTTCTGGAGAAAATGTCTCAGTTCTCTGGTAGGTCAGTAAGTACACAGCAGTTCACGAGCTCTGATACTTCTGCCTTATCTGCCCTCTTACCACAGGCAATGGAAAATGTTTCACTTGAAACAACAAACAGATTCAAAATCAGAAATAGAAATGACCTCAGTAGAGATTAATATAACTTCACAGAAACCTACCTCTTTCTGCTCTAAACCACGATTGGTATTCCAGCAAACTGAGTGCATGCATAATTAATAGTCTATTTCTGCAGTCAATACAATAATCACACCTTTTAATCTACCTAGAAGATAGCAACTTTCTGTACGCGTTGCATCAAAAGTGAGATTTAAAGAGAAATGTAGACCTACGGATCACAGAGTGCGGTATCGTATTTGTAATCTGAACATAACTAAACCAACTGGGGCAAGAAGTCCGTATTTTAGAGATGTGCAAATAGGTGTCCATTTCTATGGTCACTCTTCCCTAAATTTCTTTACCAGGGAAAAGTAGAAAGGATCCCAACAGGCCTGCGGAAGCTAAGACCCAGGACAACTCCTCTCCCTGCGGAAGAGTTGAGAGAGGGCAGCTGGATCCCACTGGACCCTGCTGCGTTTAGTTTCTAAAAAAGGGAACTAAACCGAGAAGCAGCCTCCAGGGGCAGCAAAATACAGCAGGAAGCTTGGAGATGCCGTTCTGTTCTAAAAAAATAAATTGTTTCATGTACGTGATTCTATTTACTTGTTAGCTTATTTGTGTAGCTTGCGGGTACTGGGTTGTTGCCTGGTCAGCTTCTTACAACTTTGATTCCTGTTGATACATAAAAGTGTGAGTGTATGAGCTTACGCACACGTACTTAAGAGTAGCTTCTGTGGATGTACAGAAGAGTTGTAAGTAATTCTAATTTACTGTCAATAAATTTCACTAGAGCCTTGTATACTGCAAGAGAGGTCGAACGTAGATGAAGTCCTGTTCCAAATCTAAGTCCTAGATTTTTAGATTTTATCCTTTAATATATGGACAGATTCTAAAATGAGCAGTTAATACACTATCACTTTCCAGCTAAACTATGTGTTAACGGAATATATGCATTTCCAGCCATTGTAAATAGAATGCACGTTGTAAATTTAAGTCACAACATCTTATCAGATTCCAGAAGCAAGACAGGTAACAGAACTAAAACAATGAGCCTTAATGTCTGTCTATATATTCAGATCCAAGATGGGCTTTGTATTTGTTTTGTTTATTGTACTGAAAAAGCTATCCTATTCATTCAAAACTAAAGTCAAGACATCATTAATTGTGATTTTTCCCAAGTAGCAATGCTAACAGTGGGTCCTGAGTGACCTATTATATTGCTAATTATTTACATGCAATAAATTTCAGGGTGAATATGCCTGCCACTGTGTCAGTTTCTACATTACAAATTGGCTTGTGTTTTCAGTCTCAATGTGACATGAACATTTATAATCTGCAAATGGGAGTCAGTATTACACCAACCAGGATAATCCATATCCTTATATTCCAGAGCTTATGTTATAGAGCTTCCTTAGAGCAAGATAATTAAACCAAAAATTTTGCTTTAGATTTTAAATATTTTTTTAGGAAAAAAAATAATTATTAATATTAAAATCTTCTGTGATCCTTATTTGTTTTCAGAACATATTTCCAAGAGCTGGGAAGATTTGTTTTCTGGCATGCGTCAAACATTTTTCCATTGGTCACAGCATTCTTGTACTAATTGAGTTTAGAAAACTGTTCAGCTGCTGCCTGGATGAATATGATCTGTGAAAAGCAAGCATCAGAAATAATGGGATCCATTAGCTAATTACACTTTATCATCAAACATGCATCAGTTGCAAAATGTAATATGAGAACTATATTCTGGTATCCCAGATCTTTCAGATTGTAAGAGCTGCCATAAGAGCTGTCACTATCTTCCTTCCTGAAATACTACATACTTCTCAGTGAAGGAACCCACTGATTTTCAAAAGGTATAAATCTGTACAAGACAGAAGCCTTCTGAAGCGTACAGAGATGATTTTGCTGTCAGAATTAAAAACTTCAGGGAATATGCTTTGTTTATCATGCATGAAATATGAACAAATCTTTTCACTGGTTAAAATTATCCACTCTGCTAAAAAAAAAATCTTACAACGTATAATTGAATAGCAAATTGGGACATTTTGGTAGAAGGCATGGATTTTTTTTTTTAATGTGATTATGGACTATGTAGAAGAAATGTTTCTTCCTATGTCCCCTAAATGCCCCTTTACTTTTACAACGATTTTTTAAAATTTTCTTTGACAACATACGTAGAAGTAACTGACCATATTTTGCCATAGCTCTCACATTTCTATTAATGTTTCAGATAATACATGAGGAAGATAATCTCACTAATTCTCACACTATTTTTCCATGGAGAGCATTTTCTCTCCTTTAAACAGGAGGAAATTTAGAGTCACATTACAGCTGGCCTTGTTAACATATTGACCTTGACTCTTTGTTGCCTTACACTCTCAGTAGCTACATACTTCTGTGTTAAGTAGAAGCTAAAATGCTGTCCTCTTGGAATGTTTACCTTTTGAACTCACATGTGAATTTGATTTGAAAGATGACAAGGTACAAGTGGAGAACCAACATCATGATTTCTCATGGAATTCCAGTCACTTGCTATTTTAAATTCCAAACTACATAAAATCCCAGAAACCTCCCCCCCCCCCAAACACATAAATAGGAAAAATCTTCAATAGGTTTGACTCCTGCATAGGGACGCCAAATAAAATCTGTGTTAGCATTCAAGTAACAAGTAAGTATACATTTAAAATTCATTGGTTGCACTACATCAGCCTGACAGTATTGGTGGGCAGTGGACTGACACCCAGGTTTTATACTGCAGCTTTCCATATGCCCCACACTGGCAAATTTCCAGATGAACAGATACAATGCTGCTCTGCTCGGCCCACCTCACTGACTCTGTTTGGTCCACCTTTGCCCATCTCCTGCCATTCCCCTCCTGCCCTCCTCCCCATGGAGCCATGTTACCTACAAGATTTGTGCTCTTGTCGCAAAGTGAGGAAACAATTGGAGACATCGTCAGAGACATTCCCCTATAGCACTATACCCTGCTGCTACACCCTAGCTTTTTCCAGCAAACTGACAGAGCAGAACTGCACGTGCCTGGCCTGTGGGAGGAGAGTAGGTCACAGCAGCACCTTACACCATGGCCTGCAATGAGGTCAAAGCAGCTCCAGTGGAGGAGGTCAGTCAGTGAGAGACTCTCAATCCCTTAAAGCCTCACTAAGCGCCCATGTAAAAGATTTAGTAGTTGTAAGATACTTGTTGGTACAAAGATACACAAGAGATCATCTGTCAGTACAATACAGAATCACCGTGAAATCAAGGACTTAGACTTGAGTCAAATCCGAGTATTTTCCCTCCTGTTAGGAAATAATAAAAATGCTTTATCAAGATGGGTTCAAACCTGCCAGCTTTCTCTTGAAATGCTCTTTCTGGTAAGGGTAGCTTACCAGGAAATACGCCTTAATTTCTCTGGGCCTGATTATTCACTGGTTTGCATGCTATGTAACTCTTCACACCAGTGCAAAGTGAGGTTAAAAAAAAAGGCTGCCAAACAAGTGCCTTACATTCCACAGGTGCAATTATTTCACAAATAAAAAGGAAGTGAAGACAAGAGTCTGTAGGTGTTGTGTGGAGCTTCTTACTAAGTTATTATTTTTGAAATCAGAGATATATTACTATTTTAAAGTATTCTGTGCTCAGTAAAACTAAGTAGGGATATTGTTAGTACTTGGACTTTTCTTAAAAATATAGTATCTTACCTGATTTTTTTTTTCATTCTGGTATCTTTCTTTTTTTTTTTCTTTTGTATATGGTGATATTTATGATCTAATTCTCTCTTCCCATGTTACAGTCCAATTTCTGTGGTAGGTGGTCTCTAAATGCCTTTTAGCTTCTATTCCCATTTTTATGCTAGAAAGCAAAGGAAACAAGCAGCACAAAGACTTTAACCTTATTTTTTAGGCTACGTTATCAATATATGTTGATTATCTTATTTTGCTAACAGAAAACAGAAAGATACATATGTGCGGGCATATCACTGGTTTTATACACAGGTTCTTCTAGGATGAACATTTTCAGTTCCAGGAAGAGTGTGCAGCAGATGAATACCCAAACGAGGATGAATTTTGCAGGACCTAAGCAAGCATGCTCCCATAAGGTAACCTTTATACAAGCAGACATTTGAACCCGCCCTGTTTAATGCTGTACTTGGTATTAAAACACAGGTCTTCATTAGCAGACCTCAGATAATGCCCGCAAAAGGAACAGATTTAGATTTGTTTTCTTTTCCTTTAAAAGCGCCCTGAACACCCAACAAAGCTCAGTTACTAATGGCTCACCTTTGGCTTGATTGTAAGTCTTAGCTGAAATTTTTTATCTAAGTGGGTTAATTAGGTATTATGTTTCCTCTTTTTCATCTAAATAAAGGTTTTGTAATGTCTAATATTTTAGCTCTTGCAGCTGCTTCCATTATGCAAGTAAAAGATCTCTCTTACACAGAGCCACCTACTTTCACCAAATATGTACAAGCTAAACTGGTTTTGAAATTCCCATTCTTCTGTGAAAACTAACTGAAATTGGCCAACAAGCTGGTGACCGTTCCCCTTCCCCCGATAATGGGGAAAGAGTGGATGATAGACATGTGGGACTGCATAAACACTGTTCCTTAGGAAACAGCCTTAAAAAAAAAAAAAATCACTTTTCGGGTCACATGTTAAAGCTTTGTACAATTGGGGGTTTGAGATGTGCTAAATCTTACACGCTCTGCACAGTACTATTCACTTGAATAGAACTAATCACTCAAATTGCATAAAGCTAAGTGCTTGTTTAAATCCTCACATGACTGATGACTAATGTTCAGTATTTAAAATCCTGTCCAAAGACAAAGGAACTGATTGTCTCATTTGAGCAGTCAACTTTCTAATTAATCATAGTAATTTAAATCTCTATCGTTTAAAGTATCTAACAATACTTGACCTTGCTTCGTCGGTAAGATTCTGCTTTTGCCCTCCTGGAAAATTTTGCATTCTAAATACCAAGCCTTAAAAGTAAAATATTTTCAGTCTGCAAGTGACTTAAACTCCACGTTTTATGACATATTAAGCAAAGAAAACAGAGATAAAAGCTCAAATTGATGATGCTCCATGGATGCCCTGAATTTAAAAGCTCCTTGGCTTGATCTTAAACATAACTGTCCCTGACTGTTGAAGTGGGTATAAAGAATTGCGTGAATATGCCTCAGTGTACAATGCTAGAATAGAATACAAGGTTTAATGCTTCATCTTCTCCAGCAGTTTACCAAACTTTAAAACTGAAAAAGCTATGTAGTTTGTATTACTGCATCTCAAGGAGGTACAAAGAGTGACCGTAAGACATCATTTTGTTCTCTTTATACCACAAGCCCAGCTGGCTTCTGCTTGTGACTGGGATACCTCAGAGATGGTACGCTATGGTGTCAACACTAGGTGTTTCAGAAGTAACTAAAGAAAAAAAACTCTCCGCAGGCTGTGCCTCCTCTCTACCCCTCTCAAGAAGTCCTTCGAGCTGCTGTAATCCATGCCAGAGCTCGGGCAGTGACTGACCTTCCCCCCCCCCACACGGCCGCCCGGTCGCTTCTAACTTCACCCAATTGAGCACGGGCTGCGCTTTTCCCCACGCACTGCGCCGGCCACCCGGAGGCGGCCTGCTGGCGCTCGGCCTCCTCCGGGCGGCGCCCGGACTCCCTCCCGGGAGAGGCAGCTGCGCTCCTCCTGCGGAGCGGCGGGAAATCCTGGACGAGCAGGTTCAAAAGCAGCAGCACTACGTTGGGACAAGCTAGCTTCGGAAAGGGGCACGGCGCCTGCCCAGCGCTTACGGGGCCTAACGGGACTCCATCCCTTTACATAAAAAGCAGAAAGTCTCCGACGAAAGCAACTTTAAAAAAAAACCCAAACAAACAAACCAACAAAACAAAAACAACGGAGCAAACCCGAGGAGGGGGTAGGAGACGGGGTGACCCTACACCTCCGTGCCGAGGGGGAGCGTGCGGGCACAGCCTGCCCCAGCCCCCCTGCGGCGGCCTTACAACAGGTCCGCTCGACCCCGTTTAACCCTCCCCAGCGCCTACCGACCCCCGGGGCCCGCGTCCCTCTGCCAGCGGGGAGGCGGCAGACGCAGCCCCGCCAGAAGGAGCCGGGGAGACAGAGAAAGAAAGAAAGAAAGGCGGGCAGGCAGGCAGGCCGGCCCTCCCCAGGGCGCCGCGCAGAGCCTCCGGCCGCAGGGGCCGAGCGACTGCGGTTAACCGAAGGCGCACACCCGCACTCCCCACCCAGCTCCGTGCTGCCGCAAAGCGCGGCCGGCCAGGGGAGCTGCGGCCGGGCTCTCTGTCGCACTGCCGGAAGACGGCGTTGCGCTTTGCGGCCCGGCTGCCCCTGAGAAGAGGCTGGGAAGCCCCGTTCGGCCTTTTCCCAGTGCCGCCGCTGAGGGGAGGGTGAGTGTCTGGGGGGCTCCGGCCTCCGCCGCCCTGCTCGCCCTCTGTCCCCCGGCAGCGCTAACGCCGCCTCACTCTCTCTTGCAGGAGGAGTCATGCCGGCCAAGGGCCCCCTGCAGAGCGTCCAGGTCTTCGGGCGGAAGGTGAGGCCGGGGCGCCGCGGCCCGCTCCGTCTCCTCCTCTCGGGATGGGCCGCACCTTGTGGCCTTACGCGTTCGGGGTCCCTCGGCCCCAGCTCGGGAGCAGCGGCGCCGGCTCCTCGCCAGGGCCGTGTGCGGAGCTGGTGCGCGGGAAGGCCAGCGGTGGCGAGGCCGGCGCGGCAGCCCACGTGTCCTGGCCCGTAGGTGCCGGAGCGCGCCGAGTCCCCGGGGCCGTGCGGAAGCGGGGGGAGAGATTTGCTCTCTTCGGGAGTGGGCCTGGGTCCTCTGGGCCGGAGCTCTGCCCTCTCTCTCGGGAGTACTCGGGAGCGGCCGCCGCTGTCGTCCCCAGGCCGTAGGAGCCTGGGTCATCGCTGCCGGTGTCCGAGAGCCGTGTTACGAGGTGGTGGCGGGAAGATAAAGTTCGCACTGTTGCGATCCAGTGGCTCGAATAATTCTAGGTAACAGGCTTTTGTGAGGGAATGAGCCACAAAAATACCGTGTTGCAGATTGGAGGTGGTACCTGTCCCTTATTTATAACTTACTGTTATAACTACATAGCATTTATAACTATAAGCTAAATATATATAATTTTTTTTGAGAAGCTGCCTTAATATTTGGGTGAATACCTGGGAATGTAAGGAGTCGTGCTGTTTTGTTTAGTGTGAGATGTTAATCTTGGGCATAAAATGGTAAGATTTTTAGATTGTTAAAATTAAGCAGAAATTCACTAATGCAAAAATGAAGTGCTGCACTAATACACGTTTGGATTTTTAGAAAACGGCAACTGCTGTTGCCCACTGCAAGAGAGGAAATGGCCTCATTAAAGTGAATGGAAGACCTCTGGAAATGATTGAGCCCAGAACTCTGCAGTATAAAGTAAGCATCCATCCAGCCTCCTCCTCCACCGTTGGATATTAAAGTACTATTATACACATTATTGCTGGGCGGTGGAGAATAATTGCTTGCCTTATTGACAGTACTAAATTTTTGGTTGCGTGTTACTTGATCACTTGAAATGTAGGAGCTGTTGTGAAAATTCAGAAAACTGTCTTTTTATGATTGTCTTGTTGGGAGGGGTGGGGTTTTTTTGCTTAATTGGTTTAATGTGTATTAATGTAATGTGAAGTATTTTTAGCACTTCGCATCCATTTTTTAGGTTAAAATGGGTGACTTAAAACCTTCCTTTTTAAAAGATTCTTTAGGACTTAATACAGTAGCTGTTTGAACACTGCTGAGAGAGTATAAAACTGACTAAATAAATATAAAGTGTAATAAATAGTGGAGAAAACCACCCACAAATTACTTCAGATCTTCAATTTTAATAACTTGATTTGTTTTGCTAGTGCTGATGTAATCATGGTGTCCTGCTTAAACTATTCCCTTGCTCTTAATTCCTGTGTACGTATGCTTTGCTATTAAGACTTTTGAAACTTTAAAAAAAAATTCAAGACTTCAGTAAGTTTATTTTAGAACAGTAGATGACTAGTAGATGTCAAAGAACTCCGCAAGACGTGTGCTTAACTTCGGTATGTGCTTGTAAAATCAAGGCTCCATTTTTCAGAACACTGACTAACTTCACATTTGGTAAACCTACTACAAGCTCTAATCCTTGTTGTCTCTGATCAGAAATTAATTTTCCTACTGTGTTTTGTTTCTCAGCTGCTTGAACCTGTCCTCCTCCTGGGGAAGGAACGGTTTGCTGGTGTTGACATCAGAGTCCGTGTAAAGGGTGGTGGCCATGTAGCACAAATCTACGGTATGATTTTGTGTGGGATCTTCAGTGTGGTCTGGAATAAGTCAAGCCACATATTTAAGAAGCTTGAGTTTAGAATAGTAACTTGTGCATCATGATGTTCTGTTTCTTTTTCACTTATTATTAAGGGCTTATTGGTTATATTTTATGTGCAGAGCTGTAACATCTAGAGTAAGTCAAATGAAGTAAATTGATTAAATTCTGAGGAAATGTGAGGAAACGATCTTTGTGTCTTGCAGTGTGACAGGACAGTTGAAGCGCAGCTGAGCAGAAAGATTTTGGGAGGGGAAAAGGGGGTTATCATTAGAAATTTTACGTTTAGTTTTACATTTCCATGTTGTTCAGAAGCATCTTTCAGTTGACCTGCCAAGCTAGATAATTTTTTCCCTTGCAGAGCAGATGGAGAATGTACTTGCATTAGCTGTTGATAGAGTTGCTCTTCACAAGTGATGGATTTGTTCTGCTCCTACAGTTTGGGTATAGGTTAGTGAAGTGGAGCTGAAGCTGCGTGAAGAGCAGCGACATGTTTCAGTCTCAAAGTTGATTGCATTCATTTTTTCAGAAAATTCAGATTTTCACCAAAGTCCTGATCTTAATGTTCTGACAGATAACAGCCTAACAAAATCTTTACAGTTATGCCCATACTCCTGGTTTGAGTTCTGATTACTGTGTTACTATGCTACAGGCTTGTTTTATTAAGGTATGCTAGAAGAACTGCTCATACCATCCTATTGTCCCTTTTGCCTCCTTAGTCTTTGAACACACTGATCACTTTTATCCTTGTTGAAAAGTATAGACATTTCAGAGGATTGGATTTCTAAGGATTTTGAAAGTTGACCGCTTGTAGGTAGAAGGTGAACCCACGTTAGTACTCTGAAGAGAAGGTAATCCACTGCCCTTGTACAATTCCTTGGCTAGCTGGCAGTTGTCAAATCAACAAATGAACTGTGGGTGGCCTCTTGGCACAGATTTCTTCAGATTTGCCAAAGTAAAGGTTATGTGGAGTATGTGGGAGGGAAGATTAAGGAGGGAAAAGATAATTTGGCAGAAAACAAGACAGCAGGTTTCTCGGATAACTGGCACTTTGTTTGACTTTTAAATACGTTTGTGATCCTTACTGATCCATTATCTTTTTTTAACAGCTATCCGTCAAGCTATTTCCAAAGCATTGGTGGCTTACTATCAAAAATGTAAGTTGTTTTGATTGTTGTATTAGCCTTAAGTGAAAATGTATACCTTGTGGTGCAAAAAAAGTTAATATGGATTTGTTCCATGTGAAACTTCTTAAACTTAAAAAATATTTTTTAAATTTTTTTGTTTAAACAGATGTTGATGAAGCTTCCAAGAAAGAGATCAAGGATATTCTCATCCAGTATGACAGGACTCTGCTGGTTGCAGATCCTCGCCGTTGTGAATCCAAGAAATTTGGAGGACCTGGTGCTCGTGCGCGCTACCAGAAGTCTTACCGTTAAAATTGTTCTACAGTCATGTGACAGTCAATAAACATAAAGAGAATTTGATAAATTCCATTTTTCTAAATTGCATTTTTCTGTGTGGGTAAATAGGTTTTTCACTGTGTGTTAACTTGAGATTGATACACAAATTGATCGGTATTAAAGTAAAATCAGAGGGCTGTGGCAGTTCTCGCAGTTCTCTTTTATGCCTTCATAGTAAGTAAGTCCAGATAGATAGGGTCTTGGGAATAAAGAAAAGCTTTCTCCTGTTGGTGAATGTGTGGTTGTCAGAACACAAAGAAGGCTTACATCCTGTTTTTTTGTGGATACATGCAACAGTAGCAGTTCATTAAAGCAGAGTTCAATCTTTACCTTTCTGGTAAATCTAAACAAATGTGGACCTTTTCCAGTACCTGGATGGCCACTCTTCATGGTGTCACGAACCAACGTGAGTAGCCCATGCTCTTCCCATGTGAAAATGTCTGTCTCAGCCTGGCTACAGACTTAATCCATAATGCAGGAGAGTGTGGATCTGACTCCTAGCTGGTAACTTGTATATCGTCTATTACGTGACTTGGCTTTAGTATGCCGCCCTGGCGTAATGCAGCATATTAACGTATCTTCCCCTGTACGCTTCAGCGCTGGCGGTTCGCATTCTTGCAAAGGACTTCTCTTTTCCTTGTTTATTCACCTGAAATACCACACTGAGAGTGACATTCCAAACACCACTATGGAATATTATACGGCAGTGAGTATTGTCCATCTGCGTGAATTGCTTTTGTTTGTGCTTGGCGAGTGGTTAGTGGCAAGGAATTTGCCCCTTGAGGGTAACTCCCTCAAGATAGTGCTAAAGTGGGTATTCAGGCAGCTGTTGTAACGTTCGTATTTGAAGTTTACATTGTCAAAACCAAAGTAAGTAATGGGGGCAGGGGAGGGAGGTTTGTTGAACTCTTGCCGTACCAGATAATAGAGGCAGAGTTTTCTGGCTTCGTATGTCTAAATGTAGGAAACTTTTTTTTTCTTTAAATAACAAACCCCATATATTCTGTTTGAAAAATAGTATCTTGTAAATGTAAAACATAAAAAGGATTCTGTGTTACAAATAAGATTGGGTCTAAATTATTCATTCTTCAACCACATCTTCACAGAGTACAAGCACAGAGGGATGTAGACCTGGAGAACAACATTAAATGATTTAATAAAAAGAAATCTCTGTGGAAGTCACAGTTGCTTATGTCATGAGCTAGGTGAGGCAATTTGAAGATAGGGAAGTAAGTGGGAAAAACCTGGAGTTGAAAATAAGAGTAATTTTCAAAGATCTAGCTAGGGTGTGTGTGTCAAACATGAAAAGAAATGTTGGAGAAGTTCCAGTTTCTCGTCCATTGAAACTGAAGACTGTCGTTCTGGAAGTGATCTCCCAGGGACAAAGAAGAAGAGTAAAGTTCTGAGTAAGATGTGGGGTGTGCCAACAAAAGGAAAGGCTAACTCTGTCCCTTGGAAGGGTTGCAAGTAGTTGAATGAGGCCTTGGCTATGGGCTGACCCAACAGGCACGGGAACAGCCCTGGACTGTTGTTTGAAAAGCAGTTTGGAGAGAAACTGGAAGAAACGTTGGAGACTAACCAACTGAGAGCCTAGCTTCTGCTGTATCGCTCTCCAAGCCTGGTATTTTTGTGTCATTCATTGTACACTGATACTGAAATCTCACCTTGATACTTGAGATTTTTGTTGGGCTTTCTGTTACTGTGGTATTTCTTCTCTCACTTGTTTAATGGTAGGTCATTTCAGTGTACTCAGTCAACATAAAGTTAAACTGGCTTCCTTTGTGAGTTGGGTTGGGGAATGGGAAAGGATAGTAAATTTTTGCCCTTTTGCTCTAGTTTAGGAAAATAGGTGATCGTGGCTTTTTATAGATGTTAACATCTGTTATATCTCTGCTTGTTCTGTAGAAAGGCGTTTAAGGCATCTTCACTGAAGTGTAGTTATTCAAGAGTTAAACATGTAACTTGGAACAAATTCCTTCTGAAAAGGAATTCTCCATCCATCTCCCATTTTAGCTGTCAGCATTTGCCACAAAATACTGCGTTACATGACCTGAATAGAACACTCTTGTTCAAACCCCTCACACTTCCATGGAAGTGGAGGGGACTGTTGTATATTCTATCGCCAATTTACATACCAGGATTTTTTGTCTTACACTAAGTGAACGAGATATTCTATTCCAGACGCGTGCTGTCTCGTTGGCAAGGTGCATGGTTTGCTTTCCTCAGTCCCCTCTTTCTGCACCCTTAGATCTGACCCATTTCTCATCCAGTGAGTTCCTCAGAGTTTCTACCTTGTAGCAGAGTTGCTCACCAGCTCTTGGGCTGCTGAAAACTGCGGTGTTCTGTCTCCTAGCCTGGCTTTCTAAGGAAAAGATGCTGTGCAGGGCTAGCTTCAAATTTGATTACTTGAATTCCTGTGAGTTTTGTGAAAACTGGCATCCTGATAGATGTTAATTAGCTTCAGCTGAGGAAAAATAATCCTTTTAGCTGTTTGGCTCATGTGGTGACTGAAAAGCAATGGCTCATTGCTTAGGAAATGTGTACTGGCCTGCCAGTTGGCACATACATACCCTGTGCCGTGGCTTGTCCAAAACTGATTCTTTCCTAGCTGTTAGAGCAGTTGGGTGCAGGGAAAAAGAGAGGACACAAAGTTACTGTGGTGTGAAACTCGGGGGGGGGGGGGGGGGGGGCATGGGGAGATGCAGTACTTGATGCCAGTAACCTTAGGGGTGGATTTCACAGTTATGGGGAAACCTCATGTATCAGTTTTTCTGTCCACAGAACAGCTTGTAACAATTGGGGATTTTTGTTTTGCTGTTCTTTTATGGAAAGGCTGAAAATAAAATTTGTGTTGCTACTAATATATCCAGAGATGATATCTGCATGTCATTTCTTCAACCAAAAGGCTCTCAGTGTAATAAAAATGCTTTCTGAACTGAACTCTGATACTATAAAAATGCCCTATTAATTCTGTAGAGTGATGTCATCCCCACAGACCTGCTTTCTAAATGAGAAATGTTCATGGAATCGGGCTGGTGTCTGCCTGGGTGGCTGAAGATTTTTATTCTAAATGGTTACTTGCTGATCACCCACTAGAGGGCTTAACTTCATCGGGGAAGCATAACTACCGCGAAGTTAGAAGGTGTAAAGGAGAAAACCTGTTCATAAAAATGTTTCCTTTGCTGATATCCTGATTCTGCAGGGATGGCAATCAAGCTCTTGTCATTGAGCATTCGCTCTGGCCAGAGACACACTTCCATGGAGAAATAGTGACTGTTTGATCTTCAAGCCTGTAGCGAGGTTCTTGAGCAGCTGTGGAGGTGGTTCTTGGAAAAGAAGAAATCTCGTATCGTCCAGCTCTTTCATTAGTTTCGCTGATGCTAATCCTTAGGAACGTCAGGTGCGCACGTCAAAATGTGCAGCCTCACTTGAATTCTTTGTTGAAAACGCCGGTTCAATGAAGGCTAGAGTGCGAGCTCTAAAAAGTACCATGTTTTGTTAATGGTGACACCGGATCCAATTCCAAACCAGGGCAAGCTTGTACCCGTGGCACTGAAGGCGGTTATTTTCTCACCCATTGTTTATAATCCTGATGATAAACTGTGTAACCTGTATATAAAATTAAGTTCTTTCAAATGTTATGTTGGAAAATTTGGGCAAATTAATTTTGACTGTAGTATACAAATATATTAACATTGAAATATTTAAATTTTATTTTTAAAGAAAAACCTGTAACTTAAAAGTGTAACACTAGCATTTTTTAAGTATGGACCAGTGTGTTCTGTATTGTGTTTGTTTTCTTACAAAAGTGATTATTTTCTAATTCATTTTTCTGTTCAAATTTTTCAGAAGTCCCAATCTGTGAGTATTCTACTACTTGTGTAGATAATGTGTGTCATTGCCTCAATATAATTTGATTCAAATTTTTTTAATCTCTTTCTTAGTATAGTCCTCTGAGTTACAGTTAAGTGTACTTGGCTGAATAATTCTTTTTCCTTATTAGCCAACATCCTTCATGTGCTTGGGACAGTGTTGTTTCCTACCCTGCCTTGAGCAGAGATATCCAGAGATATAACGAAACCTATTGCTCTAACTCTTACAAAGTCCCTTTGCAGCTGATGAGGCTTGGCCTACTTTTTAAATATTGGAAGTTAAACAACTGTGAAATACTAACATCCACCAAATAGTGCCTCAACCTTGCTATAGAAAAATTGAGGGGGAAACAAAAAAGGCTATTTTTGATAGTTTCTGTTAAACCAAAAGAGTTCATTTATATTAATGGAAAGATTTATTTGTGAAGCTGCATGTGAAGCATGGTGTGAAATATGGTCTTGAGGAAGGGAAGAATCCCAGATCAGATTTCTCAGAAGAGTGTGAAACAGTTTCTAAACCAGACTTCCTTGAAAGTAAGATAACATGGAGGCTGGTAATGGAATTTGGAACATCTAATGCTTGGGTTCATCTCAGTTTGAGAGCAACTTAAGGCATCGTCCTCTAAGAGTAGGTTTATGAGAAGGTAAAATGTTGAGTAGCCTCTGCCACCTCCTGTAAGACAGGTGCCCACATAATAGTTCACAGTCTGTGGGTATGACTACATCAGTGTGTTAATTTGGATCAGGAACTCACTTCTTTTGCTTTTGTTTGCAGTCTGCAGTGGTTTTGGACCACATGGAGCAGATGACCACACGGCAGATGCAAGTCCAGCTGCAGATAAGCAGCCAGTCCATGGGACCAGCCCGTAGCTAGTCAGAAGTAAAAACAAAGCCAAAAACCTCTTGAAATGCAAATTATGTGAATGTCAGCTTCTCAGATCCAACAATAAAAAAATAATTCTTAAGAAATACTCTGAACACAGTGTCATGTTATAACATATACCAGTTTGCAATAAGTATCCTTGGGCCACCAGTGATCCTGAACCTGCATGAGTACTGTTAGCTGCTGTGTGGACACAGGGTTTTGTTTTTGTCTGTGGTGGAGAAGTTGAGTGTTCTCCTTTGTCTTCTCTTCTAGTCCAGCTGGGGAGTGGGGAAGAGAAAAGGCCAGAAGAAATGATGGGAGAACTTTTTACCTGAGAGAGGCCATCAACTTCTGAATTTTATTTTGGTCCAAACCTACCTTCTGTAGCATGCTCAGAGAGTCTCACAAAGCACATCCTAGGAAGAATGGAAGGTTAGGCAAAAGATAGGCTTCGCAAAATAAAATGAGTAGTAGCAGTTTCAATTAGCATTATATGTGTCTTTAAAACTGTGCTTTTTAATGATTCTGTTAATCTTAGAGTAAAGCAGGTAAGATTTTCTATTCTAAAATATGATAATTTTTAATTTTTATATTAATTGTTTTATATTTTTATATTTTAATGAAAATTAGAAACAAACCCCATTGGCCCTGTTGACTTCTTCCTCCTTTTTGCTAATATGAAATTTTCATAACGTTTTATTAAAAATGAAATATAATTATCCTCTAAGAAGCCTTCTTTTGTGATATAAGCAAACTATACACAAAAATGTATCTAAAATATTCTTAAAAATCCAGGTGTATTATTTAATGGAAGTTCATGTCTCTCCTTTTAGAACAGATAAGGAACATTAATGTGTTAATCTCTAAAACCATCTGGTTGTAATTTATACAGTAGCATCATTGCAGGGTCTTGCAAAAATACTTCACTGTAATAAGCAGTAAAGGGCAGCACTCAGCGCAAAAAGCACACAAAGGTGCGTGACGACTGAAGGAACTCTCAAAGCATCATGACATGGCAACATTTCTATGTCATTGTCTGCTATGCTATAAAGGGCTGATTCAATTCAACAGAGAAGTAATACTCACAGGTCTAGCGAAAGTGTAACTAATACAGACTCCGCTGAGGAGTTACTATGCATTACTAATGCGACACATGCAGCCAGAAAGTTGCATGCAGCGCTTGCAAAGCTCCTGAAGCTGTGTGTAGCTACCAAGCTTTCTTTTCCTTTTTTGCATTGCATTATTTTAAATAATGCATCCAACTATCTAACTTTTAAAGGATTTAAACACACTGTAGAAATACATAGTTCTAAGATGCCATCGTAATCAAAGCCGTTAATTTGGATAAATTTCCTATTACTAAGTTATACTGAAATGAATGTTGTGGGAAAGCTCAATTTAATGATACCGTGGAGTATATTCTTGCTTCATTCACTGCTGTCCTCTTTGCAAGGTAAGAACTTTATTTCATTTTTGTAGTAATACTAACTTTAAAAAAGATTTTTCTAAATATTTTAATAATACGGCTCCTTATTTTTCTATCATTATAAAGCATTTTTTTTGACCCTTGCTGGAATTCACAAATAAAAAAGTTTTTTAACACAGTTTAAAAAACTATATATCACCATTCTCTCTCACAGATAAAATATAGCTTTTATTTAAATAAAATATAGCTTTTATTTAAAAAAAAAACCAAACATTTTTATGTCTGAATTTGTTACAAAACCATTATTTAGGAACGAAATTTAAGTCTCTTGGTTTTCTTGACATTCTTGGCAGATGAGTAAGCATATAATGATTTTGAACGGGGTATGATTTTGTTTGATCACGGCACTTGCCGTTTGTTTAAGCATTTTTAGAATGCTAGGGTAAATAATCGCACTTCTGGTTATAGAAATGATCCTATTTTCTTTGTAATGCAAATGAATCTTGTAGATAGTTTTCTAGCAGCAATTATAAAGATTTCTAAGGCGATATGAGAAAGAATTTGGTTGGTTTGGTTTTTTTTAAAGCATGGACTCTAGAGCATTTTAAGTGGATTGCAATTGAGTTTTACAAGTTACATTCAGAAAATGATTATAGGTAACCATCCTAGAAGTTTGATTCTGGAAAGCTCTGAGCACCTCTTGTATTTTATCAGTTTTGTTCTGAGCCGCTGAAAAACTATGAACTCTTTGCTCTTTTTCATGGTAGCACGTACCAGAGCTGAGACCATGGAAACTCACAGGTGATGAGCACTTGAGAGAATCAAACTCTCAGGAAGGAAAGCATGTAGTGCTACATCCCTTGGGAACAGAAAAAGTTTGTGTAAAGATGTTCTGGAAAACTTAGGATCATTAAAGAACAAAATTCAATCGTGTTGTTTTAAACTTGACAAACTGTTGTTTGCCAAGTGCAGAGTGAGGCTGTAGAAAAAACATTTAACTTGATGACTTTTTAATCTACAGGGTCTTATTGCAAGCTTTCTCTTTTGAAAAGAACTTCAAGGTAAGTTTTTATTCCTTATTTGTCAACTCTTACAAACAGCACAAGAATGAATAAGTGTGATGCAGTGCAAGTTAGAAAGTAAAATATAGCCTTGAATTTGATATGTAAAATGTCATGTACATGTACGTTGGATGTAAAACACACTTTCAGAATGTTTACAACTCTTTTCAAAGAATTTGCATGAGTCCTCTGCTTGAAAAACGGAGGTCCTTATGAAAAAATGATACTTCTATGGTCTTGAGAAAGCTTAGAAGAATAATGGAATGAAACCAGGATGAGATCATGATTTCCTGAGATTAATGGAAAAATACATTAAATGAGTATCCTTCTACAGTTGTAATTGCATGATAAAATCCTAGCTGCTATTTGAAGCACAGAAAAGTAAGTGCTATACAGCATTAAAATAAACATTTTCAATACAAGTTTTCATGTAGAAGCTGAAATCCAAACAAAACCCAAACTAGGGAGTGTTCTTGATCCCATTGAATTAAATGGGAACTATGCCATCAATTTAAATGGAAGCATCCAGTCGGATGTAGCTTCGGATGTCTAATGACCTCCAATACATCTAGCGAACACACATGCACGTCAGATGATACACCAACTTGGACTGTTGATAAAACTAAGTATGTTTTGTAGTTTGATGCCCTTGTTTCTAAACTTAATAACACATTTAAGTCAGCTGGAGAGTCATCTCTTGCTATTAAAAGTACCATCACAGTATATTCAAATAACGTTTGGGGGAACTCGCAGCCACTCCCACGCAGAGTCAAGTAAATATGAAGCCGCTTTACAGTTTTGTATCCTGTCATGTAAGCCTGTTTTGCCTATTTACATCTCCCCCACAAGCTCCAGGTACCTCCCTGTCCAAGCAGAGATCGGAGTGCTGCCCAATTCTGTAAAATGAGACCACGAAAAGAAAAAAAAGAAAAAAAAACCCCACGTTTTTAAATGTTAACCCAAGAAAGACCTCTTTGATAAAGTGATGGTAATCAGAGAGAAACACTTCTTTCTGGGGAGCTGCTTTTTCAGGTTGCTCCAGGGACCTTTGATTGTACAAGATCCTTTTTGTTTTCTTCCAGAAATGAATTTAATGCAACTCGACAGAAAAGGGATCTCGTAACAGCCGAGGTAGGTGATACCTCCCCCCTTTTCTGCTCCAGGCCTTTGCCGTCCTTACAAAGGAGCCTTTGTGGGGAGAAGGGCCGGTAACAGGAGGACAGTGAGGAGGAGTAGCTATTCCCTACCCGCTCTCCCCCAGCCCGAGCCCGCGGCCTCATGCCTTCATCACTCTCAGCAAAGCGCCTGGTGGGCGACCCACCCTGACGAGCCCACTGACGCACACCATGGGAAATAAAACCGTGACGCCTCTGTCTTTTTGTGAGGGCAAAAGACAGAGAGCCCCGGAAAGCTGCTAGCGTTTGGTGAGAGGCACAATGGCGGCGCCACCGGCAAAGCTCCCTCCCACACGTGGTGCGGTGCTGGCTCCATCTCAGCCCTGGTTCCCACTGCCCCGGCCCACCGCTGCCTCAACGCTGCATCCCAGCAATGTTGCACTGAAATTTAAGAGCGAGCAGGGGGATCTCGTTCCCCCCCTGGTACACACGTCTCGGGCTACAGACCCCAAGCAAGGGTTATAATCCTATTCAATGGGGGCAGGCAGGAAGACCAAGGCGGTCCCTCCTCAGGGTCTTGAGGGGGGCCAGCAGCCGAACCACAGATGATTTTCTCTGAGTCCCTTTGAGATCTATGTGCCTCCTGAACGAGTCAGAAGGTAGCTGGTGTGAAACGCTATGCTAAAGTGAATCGAGCCTCTGAGGGAAACGGGCCCTCGGGACTGACGATGTCCCAGGAAGGCCTTCAGCAGGCAAGTGCTGTCACAGCAAGGACACTCTACCTCCCCGAAATAACGCAAAGGCCAAAAGCTGCTTGCCTGAGGAGGACGGCTCAGACTAACTATCAGGGGAAGTGGAAATGGGTCTTGTTGTGCAGGGAGGCAAAAGATCCTCTCCAGCTAGCGACAGGCCACGGGGACCGTGCGGGAATAGTTTTGGTGCGGGGGCCTTCCCCCGCATGGTGATTTGATGAAGTCCATTTCAGGCTGATTTTAGAGAGATTGTGCTACTTGGATGCATCCCACAAAGTATTTCCAGTTGGAAAAGGGAAGTTTTTATGTCATTGTACCAGGCATTAGTGAGACTTAACCTAACCTGTTCCTTCTGCAGTACTGTTCGCTTTGAGATCCATGAGTTCAAACTCCAGACATGGAGAATGACTGGCGGCAGGAGGGAAGAAAGAAATCAGCTTACAAGCGAAGACTTAAACAATTTGTTTTACTTACTTGTGTGGCTGAAGGCTGGTGTATACATCTGTAGGGAGCACAGAAGGGTAACTTTTCTCATAGAACATCAGAGAGGGAATAAATAAAAGACACAGGAAGAACAGCTATTTAAGCAAAAGGGCCAAGCTTTATAAAACAAAAGGATTTAAACTGGACATGAAATAAATGTAAGAGGGAAATATGTAACTACCCAGCATTTCACCCTGGTAAACTTTCCAATCAGACTAGTGGGGGCAAAAACCCCAGAGTGCTTTCAGCCTGGAATGGGATCAGTTCTTGGAAGGGATGATGCGACGTGACAAGCTGCAGTAGCAGAACGCTGGGTCAGATCCAGGGCTTCCTTATAGTCCGATGCTCCCCAGTTCCTAAACAAGACAGGAAGCAGATCAGGCAGATCCGCCTCCTCTTTTGTTTGGGATGAACTGAAATGCAATTCTGAAGGATCTCAAGGAGGACGTGAAATCCATTGCAGCTGGAGTGGCCACAGTGGGATGATTGGGGTGCAGCACAGAGCATGAGTTAGGGGAGAGGATGAAATGGAGGGATATCGCATCTTCGAGCTCTCCAACTATTGGTATTTGACTGATGTGAAAAGGGCAGGAGTGCTCTCTGTCCCCTCACTCTTTCTTCCAAATGTAAATGCAAAACTTCCCAGGTGGAGCGCCGCTCGTTCTTTGGCACTGGAGGGCATGGAGAGGAGGCCAGCGGTGATCCCACAGTGCAGCTGTATCCTTCCTCATCCTCCCAAAAGCCGTGCTTCTCCTCCCCATGGTGCTGGTTGCTGCAGTCACTGCCTTCCCCACTGGCCCAGGCTGCCAATCCCTCCTGCAGCGCCTGTGGCTGTGCCATATGCTGGCTGAGCCGCAAATTACTCTTCTGTATTAAAAGTCCCAACCCGATGTCAGGCTGCAAGGCCTCAGCTCATATTGGCTCATTTGTAAAGCACAAATACCCTGATTTTGCTTTTACGTTTCTCTGACAGGTTCAAGCTGCCTCTCCTCCGTCGTACCTTCATAGGGCCTTGACGCGGAGTGCGCCAGGAGGTCAGTGCCATGCTCCTCACCTGCAAGAGGAGAGATGGTCCTGAAAATGCTGCCTTTCTACCAGCCCTCCTGTGTTACCATGGGTTGTGGAAGCCCTCTTCATTATGTCCCCTACAAAACCCTGCCCTGTCTCATTTTCTTGTTTTATCCATGTTAAATCATGGAAAATTCCTGTTAAAATTGTACTTTCAAAATAATGCCTTACAACCAAATCTGAACAGCTAACTAAGCCAATCCTTTGATTTTTTTTAAAGTTTAGTTCCATTGCAATTTTTCTTTTCTGCCACTTTTTCTGGCCTTGGCAGAGGATGTATGTCTGAGAGGCGTGTAACTGGTTACACGAAGGAACAGGGGTGCTCGGGCAATGAGCCCGCAGCTGCTCCTGGAGGGTTTTAAGCATTGTACAAACACGTAAAGCAGGTCCAAGTTACAGAAGTTGTTTTGCAGAAAAGTTCATTGTATGCAACCGAACTTTGGTATCCTTCTTGGAAAATACATATGCCCGGGTAGGTGCTTTCTGCTGTGTTTTTCCATGTAAATGAATATATGTAATTTTACAGCTCACAATTCTAACAACAAAGAAGTTTTCCACATTAGTGCTGTTCTATAAACAGTATTTTCTGCTTTGTCAGTATTTTCAGAGTATCTGTGTATATTTGGAAAGCAATTCTTAAATGGAAAAAATTCAAAACTAAGCATGGAAAGGAGTTTTCACAGTGAAGGCTGATGTTCTTAATCATTGGGAACTTCTGTGTGTGCTTTACTGTAAAGGTCCCATTTTGTTCCCATTTAATGTCACTAGCAGCTGGCTTCATTGGGAGTGGAAGGGCCTGTTTATTTCATTTACTTCTTGCTTTTTGCAATGCTTTTTTAATCTCCGTCAGCAAGATTGTAAGCGTTTGTATCTAGGGTTTTAATCCTCCCCCAAGAAGGAAAGCAACTATCTGCAAAACCTGATGAAATTTTGCTTTGGGACTACCTTTCTTCTCCACTTGTGGGGAACGATGATTTAGACCCAACTGGAAACAATTAATAATTACAACATAAAACAAGTCATTCCCATGGAATCTTAAGTCTCCGACTCTAGTCACCTCTTAAGAGAAATAACCTACTAACTGATGTTGTTTAGCATGGGCAGAAGGTTATTTATAATTGGTTTTGATTCTAAATTATATATTCTGGACAGTTTATAAGCTGAATGTACCCTTTGCTGTAATGCTTAGGAGGGAGGAGCTGAACATATGTATAAATTGTGCTGAATTTAGTCAATTAGAATAATCTGTGTCCTGTGTATTTCGAGATCAGCAGGACTGGGATTTGGTTTCTTTACATGGGAACTTGACCTTTTGTTTGCTGGGAGGAGGTTGACCTTTTGCTCCTTTGTTAGTTTACAAGCCTCAAACCAAACGAGAGAGAACCTTGCTTCTCTTTTAACCAAGGAACACAAAGGATAAAATTAAGTAAATGTTAAAAACTGGAGATTGTTGTTGGTTGATTTTCTTAACTAATATAGCTGTTTATGATTTAACAATAAACAGAGCTAATGTGGATCTCTCAGCCTGTTTGCAAAATACTGTACCTACTAAAAGGCTGCTATGCTTGCTTATAGGTTCATGTCCTGAGAAGTGTCTTAATGGAGCAGCCTGCACAGAGACAGGTGACTGTGACTGTCAGTTATTTCAGGCGCAAGGAAGCAGGTGCCAAATTGGTAAGTTTTGGGCCAAAAGAGTCAAGTTTCAGCTTCAAGTGAGATTTAAGGTGCAGGTTTTTAAAACAACACTGTTAACAGCATGTTTGTGATTCCTCTGTAGGACTGTCATTCCACTAGTAGCCAAGAGGATTAAAATGATATGCGTTAGGGATATATATATAGAACAACATCAGGAATGCCTACATTTTAGCACTTGGACTATAATGATACATAGATACCATAACAGATAGATCACTGTCTAGTACATCAGTAGCTAGCCAGCTTTTTTATAGTTAGCTGAACAACCAAAAAGTCGCTGTATTTTTCTAACAAACAGTGACTTATTGGAATGTACTAGTTTCTGGAATCTGCTGTGTGAAGGGATCAACAAGAATTGTCTTCCAGGATCTGCGGTAGATCTAAATCCCTTACCTCTACTTATAATTAAAATGTATCCACTGAAGCAAATTAAAAACCTACAATGATGGCATGTGACTAAAACTGCAGCCTAAAGATTAAAAAAAATGTACTGACTTTATTTAAAGTTGAAGAAATGAGGTTATCTTTTGTCCTTGCTATGTATTTCCTTTATAAGCTCTTATTTCCTTTCTGAGCTCTTACTTCTGTAGATGCCTGTGACACCTGTTAATTTTTGATTACTGTGCTTGTTGTAAACTCAGTGTGTTCTCTCCAGTACCTAATGCTGGTAAGAACCGAGATGGGATTTGCAAATCGTGGGGACAGTATCATTTTGAAACATTTGATGGCATCTACTACTACTTCCCAGGAAATTGCTCCTATATTTTTGCAAAAGACTGCAGTACCCCAGAACCCCAGTACACTGTTTGGGTAAGTATGTGAGCATATGCTAGAAATAACACATTGAGTATTCCTCTATTACAGGACTTATTTTTCATCATAAGTAAAATAAATAGAGAGACAATAAATGGATCAAACTGTTGCATTGCTTGCTTAAATATAACACTATGCTGCTGGAAAATGTCTAAGTCTATGTGCAGTAACTCAAAACACGGATGAAATGATAATCAACAGAGTCAGTATATTAAAAATAGTATTTCTTACTCCCCTTATCCTAAAACGGATCTCCGATCTCTCCTTTCTGGGAGCAAAAGTGGGTCTTAAAGCAGAGCTTGGAAACTTCAATAAACTTTAGCTGTCAGATTGTAAAAAAACTGAGTTGCTGAGTAAAGTGCAAACAGCTTTAACCTGCCTGATAGCTGGGCACCCGAGTGTACTGGGCCCTGATTCACAGCCATCGGCACGCTACAGGGAGCTGCCTCCTTGGCCCACAGAAACCTCTGTCCCCTCTGGGGATTTGCGCTCTAATTTTGGATTACCTCTACATTGTGGAGAGAAGATTAGCAGCTCAAAAGCCTTTATCTTGACCTACATATGGAAGGCACTCTTTTTAGTAATTTCCTCAAATAGCTGAGTATCCGTGGTTAATGACTTTGGCTCAGGGAGACTTCAAACCTATACCCTCTTTGAAGGAAGATGCCTTATTTATCAGGTCGTTTATTGTGGGGAGAGGATGCGAGCTCGTTGTGTTACTTTTTACACAATGGTTGGGATTTGATGCTGATTGGGCAGGGGAGAGAGGACAAGAGGGGTCCTAATTCTGAGCCCTAGTGCTCACAGTACTTGCAGGGGCAAGGGCAGATCTAGATGCTGATTTCTGCTCCAAGGATTAGCTTTTATTTATAAACACATGACCTCCTCTCCCCGCAGATAATAGCATCTAGTGAAGATAAATCTGCCATTAAAACTGCCATTTCTATTCACTCAGGTTATAGACAGATGCTGTTACATCTGCCTTCCACGATTTCATTTTAATTCTTTGGATTCTATGTGCAGCTATGATCTTTTAGTTTTCAGAAAATGCTGTAGCAAAGCCCAAGATTATATTAAAATCTAGAATCAATATTTCCAGTTGGATTCCAGTTGCTCTGGAAAGAGAGAAACTACCATTCAATTGCTGGAACAAATGTCACGTTTTGCTAAAAACTGAAAATGCTTACTCAGAAAAGTCATAAGTAATGTTGTCACTACAGTCTGGGCAATGGAAAGCCAAAAACCTTGCCAAATCCTCACATTATGGTCTTTCGGGCTTTAATAATACACCTCTAGAGGAGAAGAAAACACAAGAATTATTTTGATTCTCCTTGATTGTGTTTCTGTCTTGGGCCAGGTTTACATAGAAACCATCTGTCAATATTAGTAACATTTATGATGTCTTTAATTATGATTTTCTTTATACATGTAAAAACTCTAATGCTTTTCCTGGTTTGGTTTATTTCACTCAGAGAAACAGGAACTGGTTTTTACTTCCAGGATTATCTGTCAGTTTAGGAAGATTAATTCGAGTATGTGTTAGCACCATATGTGTTTACCAACAGATCTTTTCTACAGAAACTGTAGCTCTAGTTACTTTTACAGCCTCCATTACTATGCTGGCAAAATGTTTCCCAGTTACTAATCTATTTAGCTTCACAGCATTGTCAAGTAAACTGGTAATGCAACTCCCATCCTTCTCAGAGAATGGTGATGCACACAGTCATAAGAGTCATATTTGAGCTATCTAAACTCTGTCTACATTTTAATTTAGGTAGTGATAGGTATCTAAGATTCACAACACATTCCCCTGTCTCCTCAGCGGTGTTTAAAATCAGCTCACATGCTTTTAAAGCACCGTAGTCTAGGGCATCCCACAGGTTTGGGTGGCTCAGCCCCCACTGAGATTAATGAAAGCTGTTGAAGTTTTGCTCAAGTCCTTGGAGTAGGTATGTGCTTAAAACTCACTTAGACTATGGGAGTGTAATTCAAAACTATGTAGTAGTTAATTGGTTAGAGCATATACACAGAAACTTGGAGACCTATATCCCTATCATCAGTCAGAATAAATCTGAACCCACAGTTTTCAAGTCCTGAAAGCACACCCTGGCCAATAAAAGCTGTGTGGTCTCTGGGGAAAAGGACCTTCCTGCAGGAGTCGTGCTCTGCTACGCCGAAGGCTGGGAATGCAAAGGAAGTCTGACTTCAAGGGTAGCCTCCTTTTTGCCAAACTATAAAAAGGAAGAGTGCTGGCTTATCATGCCTGTTCCAAGGTCTGATTACACATTTTATTATGTGAGATCTACTTCACTGCCATAAAACTGTAGACATGCTGAGATAGGAGTTGCATGGTTTTCATTTCTGGAAGCATGCATCTGAGATCTGTTTAACACCTCTCCCTAGTAGTGGGCAGTCAGGGAAGTCACACATTGCCAATATCTGAGACACGGTTTTGCAAATCTCTCTCTGGCTGATTGAAACTTGTATTTCCCTTGCTGTGTTCAAACTAGGGAAGCTGATACGCGATTCGAACCAATACCCTGGCTCACTATGCTATATGTGCATAATGGCTTCAGAAAAGCCTGCCCTTCTCCATTAGCACGGCTGGAAAGCCAGTGCAAAACGGGTTTTAATAGATCCACATATGTTAGATGCCTGCAGTAATCCATGGGAACGCTCCAAAATCTCAACAAATCCTGAGTGGTTCAGGAAGGTATGTTTTAGTTCATTCAGCTGGTGTCAATCTCAGCTGGCATGGAGAATGCTGGTATTACTCTGAGGTTTTGTGTTGGTTTGTAGTCCCCTCTTATAGATCAGACCTCTAGAAACAGAGCAATAGGGATGTCTCCTCAGTGCAGACAACAAGCTCCTATGTTGGCAGTTATAAGCTAGCTCACTACAGTGTCTCTGAAGTTCATCTACATAAAATACCTGAGTATTTAATCCAGTATTTAAAACATTGTCTTGTGATGTTTTGTGCTATCAAACAGTTGCTCTATTTGTATTTCTCAGTAGTATTGGGTAGCCTGAACTTCTAGTTTTGCATATCTTCGTAATTGTGAATTTTCTATATTCTAAGTATTTATTTGTAAAGCTCTTTCAGTGATTGGTGCATAGAAATGTAAAATACCATATATGAGTTTATGAAAAATTGCATGAAATTATTAAGAACAAACATTTATTCTTATTGTGTGTATATTTTTCCCCTCTAAGGTTCATAACAGTCCTCACTGTTATGGTTCGGTATATACTTGTCAGAGGTCTATCAGCTTATTTTTTTCAAACCAAGAAGAAATAATTATTTCAGGACATGAAGTAAGAAAAGAAGGAATCAGGTAAGTGTTCTAATGTGGGTTTTAACATTTTATTGCAAAAAGATAGTGTGGAGTTTGGGAAATTGATGCTTTTTACACCAGCCAGAGAAAATAATTTGATACATATCTTTATTGATCCCTCACTGTTCTGTACGGGGGCTGATAGAGCTCTAGTGTGAGCAAATGTAATGGTGCTGATGTAATACCTGAGTGAGGATAACATACACTCCCTGCATGAACCTTGTGTTCAACTTTTCAGCTGTAATCCAATGATTACCCATCCGTACTTTGTATAGACAAAGTCTACATCTTTGTATAGACAAAGTCTGCATCAGACAATTCTAGCTAATCCTTGGTGCATCCTGATACCACTTTGAACAAGGCAGTCATTATTTATTCTTGGTAGCTATACTTAATGTAAGACATAATCTTCTAGACAAGTCTGGATTGGTTGAATCAAAGATCTTAAGTCCCCTTTGCCCCTTTGGGGCAAAAACTCTGCAAAACATCTCTGAGGTACATCAAACTCCCAAATTTACCAGTTGTTTTTTAATAAGTAGAAAGATGAGTGGCTATCATAAGTATCTTTTACTGGTTGATAAAGTACAGAAAATTTCAAAGAGTTGTTAAGGTGTTCTTGCCATCCCTTTGATGTAATGCTATAGCCATTAGCATCTGAGAATGATAGCTACAGTGATGCTGTTCATCCCAACAGAAGCAACTTTGGAAGATTAGGTTTAGATCCGTGCTGCAGTATTATTGTCCAGCAGTCTTGGCCAAAGGAGGAAAATACACAGTATTGTGGTCAACAGGATTTTCTGTACTGTAAGTTCCTCCATTTGCAGACGTCTAACCCAGTGAGGATCCTTTGTCCAGAAGGGTTGCTGGTGCTCATAGTGTCACATAGCTCCTTGCACAATGCAGCATGCTCATGAAGTCACGTATTCCTCAACGTGCCCATGCTGGGCTTTGAAAATGAAGATTCATTATTCTTTCAAGCTTATAATTGATACAACTGATAGGTGCATACAGCAGAAAAGCATTCATTTTTGTTGATTGACATAGAGAAGTAAACAGAAGAAAAGATGGTAAATACATGACGAAGAATTGAATGGAAGTGACTGTATACATCTGGGAAAAAGGGCTTAGTGAGTTAGACGGTGATGTTTTATGTGGTATTTTTCTACCACTAACCTCATCTCATCTGAGATCTTTGAAGCAGGCTGTTTATTTTTCCAGATTAATGTTGCCTCAGACAGTTGGAAATGCTTTCCTTGAGAGACTGGCTGATTATATTCTGGTGAAGACTACCTTTGGCTTTTCTCTTGCTTGGGATGGAAACTCTGGTATTTATATTAAGCTGACAGAAGATCATAAGGGAAAACCTTGTGGCCTCTGTGGGAATTTTAATGGCAATAAATATGATGACTTGATACTGCAAAATAGTAAGTAAATAGCTTAGAAATACACCCTTACCTTGTGAGAACAGCTTCCATGTTCACTTTAAATGTAATACTGTAAAAAGGCAGAGTCTTGTTTCAGTTATTTCAGTAGAAAATAGAATATCTGCTCTACTTTTCCTCATCATTAAAGACGCAAAGAAAAAAGGTCCCAGTTCAATAAAGTATTTATATGTATGTATAAGCCTTTTCTTGCTCAGCAGAGCACTTGGGGTATGTTTATCTTTTAGCTGATGAAAGTGCCTTCAAATAAAAAATAAATAAACAAATGCTTGCGGTTTTCTTCCTGTGTAAGGATGGAGGGAGAAGGAGAGAAGAGCCAAAATATTAATATTTGGAAAAAGCACCATCTCTAGTCATTCGTTTATGTGCGCATCATAAAAATGCTAGTTGAAATATGTAAATTTCAAAGCTGTTGCCAGGGACTTCTTTGTATCTGGGGCCTCCGACTACCCTGTAGGATGAGGAGTTGCTCAGTGCTGTGTCTGAGGCAGAGATGACTTGCTAAACTGGTAGAATATTCTGTTGTCTATGTAGGGAATACTCTACAGGGACTTTTGTCCTACTTGCAACTAATGTGAAGAAAAAAAAAGAACAAGCTTGAGAGTATGAGGAATATTTTTCTCAGTCTCTGATAAAAACAACGATAGGACTGTTTTACTGTTACCATTAATTGCTGAGATAATCTAGTCCCATGGCATATTCTTAACTCACAAAAGTTATCTCGCTGGAACTTTTTTCCCCTCCTTTGTTTTTCTCCATTTTTTATGGTTGATAGCGGAGCTTTTTGACTTTCTAAGTGAAGGAAGTCACAGTGTACCTATCTTTGTATAATCTTTAAAAATTTGTCCAATATAAATTTCTCATACCTCTTCTGCCATGAGAGCAGTAAGTTCCCTGTTCCATGCATTAACTTCTGCACACTAGAGTATAGTATGTTTAATAACTAGTTAAAACTGGTGATCTGTAATAATGGAGAAAAATGGAGTTTGGAGGAGATAATGAATTCACACAATCTCTAAAAAATAGTAATTTCAGTATCTTTAAATGTATTATCTGTTATAAAAGACTTCCAGCTCTTAGCTTTCTTCATTTCCAGAGCTACATTTCTTCACCATCATGATTTCTTCTAGCATTTTTCTTTATCAGAAATGATAGTGTTATTGTAGTGTACAATCAAGAGAGCTATGAATCATTTTAACCTTGAACCAGTTGTATAACATGGTGTCTTGACTTTGTGCAAATACAAAGCACAAAGTTCTGATATCTTCACAAGAATAGACTCCTAATTCAAATTACTTCTAAGCTGCAATATTTTTCTAAGTGTTTCCAAATCTTAGAAATCATTTGGGATGACGTTTTATCTCCCCCAGCTAAACTACTTCCCCCAGGAGTGTAAGGGAAGCTCTTACATCTATCCTGAGTCTTCCAGAGTCTGAATGTTCTCTATTTGCAATGCCCCAAATAAGTAAGTTGCTGAGAGGCATGTAATACTCCTTTTCAAAGCACAGTTTAAAAACAAACTCCTTTTCTGTTTCCTTATCTTCATCTTTAATGGCATCTTTGTATTGCTTTAATATACAAGGCTGTATCTGTGTATAGAACTGTTTCAAGGACAGTGATTTTATTTTGTGGCATTTTTTGAGGAATTAGAAATTTTTTTCAAGCCATGTGGAAATGTAAATAAATATTTTTAATGTTTTTGCAGACGCAGAGTTATGTCAACAGGTTTACCTCTAAATCAAAACCCAGCTTTTTATGTTTGGGAAGCATTTTCTGCATAAAGAACTATTCTGTCAGAGAGGGAGAAATGTTTTAAGTCTCCCTGGCTCTTAAGTAAAATAGACTGGTGGTTAGGATCTTATCTTCGTTTATTTGTGGAGATCCAAGTACAAATATCTGATTAGTGTGCTTTGGGGCTTTCCACATTGCAGAGTGTCAAATTTTGTATATCTTGTGCTAGAAGAAGATAGATTAAGTTTTGGATAGTACAGCTCTGTGAAAAAAACTGTAGCTAATTTCATTGCAATACCCTATCTCCTAACCATGCATAGGTATAGATAACCGTAGCATAGGTACCAATTACTGTAAAGTTCTTCAAGGTGGAGGCAATATACCCTTTTTAACATACTTAAGAACATGTAATATTTAGTTCTTGCTGCAAAAGTATGGAAATTCTGGGTCTGTTTCTTTCGCACCAACCTCCTTGTATGTTCGTGTATCTTCCTCAGCCTGTTGCCATGACTTCCAGTCATTCATCTCGTTCATTAATTCTCCCATGCTCATGCTGTCAGGAGAGCTGGGCATGTAGTGGTGTGTTTGTTGTAGGGCTTTTCTGCAGCAAGGGAAAAGGAGGGAGATAATAGTACTAGCTGACTTTTGTGAAACATGATGTAAACCTTAAATTGTTTTAAAGAAATGTATTTTTTCTTAAGTATTCAATGCATGTCCTTATTTGTATATTTGTTACAAAATTTTCAGTGATTGCGCTTAAAAAAATCCCAACCAACACCTTGTCATATATTTTTTTAATCTTTTCATTTAAATGTAATATAAAATACTAATTGAAATTAAAAAAGAAAAATAACATTTTTTTACACCACCCATACTCTGAACATATCTGTAACTGAGGTAACGAACACATTGAAAAACTACCAGAAATTTCCAAACTATCTTTTGTGTTTGTGTTGACAATTTTTTTTCCTGGATGCTCTTCCAATGTTTTCATGCAGTCCATGAATATACAGAAGACATTGCTGAATTTGCAAATAGCTGGGCTGTGCAAACCTCAGATGATGTAGCTTGTGTACCTACTGCCTCAGATTTTTCCAGTCCTTGCTCAACTGATGCAGAATCCACTGAGGTAAATTAATCATGGTTTTTTTATATATATATATATACACACACTCTTAATCTTCACTGCCTAGTGATGGTACAAGAATCTAGCAATATACACCATGTTGAAAAAAGCTTTAAATGCATTGAGGCTTTGAGGAAGGGAAGATTCAGATCAGGACTGTTGCTAGGGAATGTCTGAAGATCTTCAGATGTTTAGCTTGAAAGTACAAAGGCTCAGATAGGATGTGCCAAGTGGCACGGGTCTGCTGGCAGAGCTCTTCATTGCTGCATTAAACTTGGGTTCAGTTTCCAGTCCTGGCATCTTACACCTCATTATTTTGGAAATTGTGAAATACTGCAGAAGTAACATGCTCAGCTCCTGCATTGACACAAAATGCTTTTCCTGTCATTTCACACTCTTTCATCCCAACTGGTTTAGAAGCAGCATGCAATCAAGCCAGCCTAGGCAGAGAGGACAAGTTTTAGGAAGAATAATAAAGGAGACATAATAATAAATTGAGATTGTGAGATTCTCAAATTTTAATGGGGGTATAAAGGACCCTAGATTAGGGAAACAAAGCTAAAAAGAATTATGCTTGTTCAGAAAGTATTTGCTAACCGTCATTTACTGATTCTCCTTAATGCACAGGACATATTCTTCAAGTGCCAAATATTCCTACAGTTTCCTTTTCTCAGCTGTCATGAAAGCATAGATCCATATTCTTATATTTCTAGCTGTATGAATGATCTTTGCAGGTAAGACTGGAGTTCTTGTGTATTTATTTTTGACGCATGAAATGAATGCTCACTCTTTCGTTTCAGACCAGAACTGAGCAGCATTGAGTGAAGTTAGGAGGAACCAAGTTCAAAGCGAAAGAGATGGGGTTCCTCAGTGGGTGATGTAGTGTGGAAACAAAGGGCACAGAACCAGCCTGCCAAGGGACATTTTGATTGCTAAAGGTTTACATGGATTCAAGGAAATACTAGACAAATACATGGAAGAGAAATCCGTGGAGAATTGCTAATGACAAAAGAGGAGCTGCTAATCACAAAAAACCTGAAACCTGTATCTGGAGGTCCTCAATCAAAAATACATGGAGATGATACTAAGGGGAAATATCAATGATACTGGAGGAGCTGGACCATTTGTCTGACACAGTTGGACTGTTTTTATGAGCAACCACTATGGTTCAAATTAGTAGAATTTTTCAAAATTGTTTTATTTATGTAAATTTAGAGTTGTCAAAAGAAATTCAACTCCCATTGGCTTTGGTGGGAGTTACACGCCCTCAGCTGTCGGCATTATACACAACCTGGTATTTTTCCCTTAGCTCTCCAGATTCCTGTTTAGTTCTTGTCATTCAAGTTAAACTGGTGCTCCAGAGTGTAATTGAATAGATGACTGAGCAGTGTACCACTTCCTTTTTAGTAGGGTTTTTAAATCAAGAAGTAATGGTCATAAATAGCAAGATTTTTACCAGATACTATTATGCCTTCCCAGAGTATCATCAATGTAATAAAAAACATACAGAAAGGATCAGAAGACTAAAGAAGACTAAAGAATCACTCAGTATAATCCAATACAACTTGCTAGTTCATTTTTGACGAATTTTTAGTTTTCTGCTTTACCATAAAGTCAAGATGGAAGAATTTGTGTTTGTAGGCAAATGTCCAAAGTGTGCTTCCTGAAGTTTATGATATGTACATTGATTTAGCTCAGAGAAGAGATGAGTTGCCTCTGTGTGGTCTCTTTTTAACTCAGGAGTTTATTGTGACTTTTTCTCAGCAAAAGAAGAATAATGAAAAGCAAATTTTCAAATGTGATATTGAGTCAGTGCCATGGTGTTAAGGTGGATTTGATTTTTGTCAACATGAATATGTGTGTTGATGTGAATTATGTGAACGTAAAAACCTTGAAGGAAGTTTCTGTGTCTCAGAACCTCATTAATTTAGGCTTATTTTGTTTATAAAAGAGACCTCTCTTCTTGTGGCTTAGTGTCAGTTTATGAAGTTTTTTGTGGGGCCATAGTATATGCCAAGTATTCTTTCTATTAAGACCCATTTAATTGGATTGGATAAAGAGAGCTGGAGAGGCTCTGATCACTGTAACAAAGAGTATAATGGTGTTTGACTTGATAACAGATATGTTGAAAGCAGAATACAAACACAATATAATATATTCTTAAGACCATTAATTTTGGAAGCATGATCTGTGCGCTGAAAGACAAACTCAGCTGATCTGTCACAGTTATGCTTATAATAGAAATGTCATGTTACGATTAGTTCATTTTGGCATCAAGTCCTCCACAGTGAGTGACGGGAGTTGTTGGACTTTCACAGTAACAAAAGGTTGGTGGTATCTTGCCTTATGTGACTTACATCTGAATAAAATTTGAGCTCACCTAAACAGTGATGAATGTTTCTACTTGATCCTGGCAAAAGCGCACTGTACAGCTTCTTCTGTATAGACTAAGGCAGAGATAATGTCTTTGCCCAAGGTTGTGCTGTAAATCCCTGAGCCTGTCTACAATATTCAGTGGATGATGCTTCTGGCGCCGAGGACTTCAGCACAAAGTCAGGAGTCCACCAACAGGGTTCTTCTCACCTAAGTTCAAGAACTGATAGGCAATGGGAAACTTGAACTTGTTACTTGGACCAGAACGTCTTTTATCAGTGTAGGTCAGAGTTTCCACATCATGCAGGAGGGAGAGGGCCTGAGACATGGATCTTGAGACTGTTGAGTTGTCCATCACAGGTCATGTCCAAGACAAGGTCATGTTTCTCTTTCACCATAAGCAGCATTTATCTTTCTTGTAATAAATTAGTGGTTTTGTTCATCGTGGTAGTACTAAAATGAAGTAACTTTTTGTGGGATCAAATGATAAAAACACAACAGTGTATTCAGTATAGCTCGTTCCTTTTCATGGTATTTTCACTGTGTGCCATTATGACTGAGTGGTGTCAGCCACATGTGAAGTATCCTGTATAGTGTCCCATGGCAGAGATTCATGGATGAGATTTGAGTTCCTTGATTACTCTGTTTTGTCATTTCAGAGTGGATGATGATGAAACATACTGCCGGGCAGTGACAGAGTATGCTAGAGCATGCTCTCACGCTGGGTCCCCGGTGCAGGACTGGAGAGATGACTTTCCTGCCTGTAGTAAGACTCTTTAATAAAGCATACTATGTGACCTTTGAGATACCCCATGTATTCATTTCAAATAATTCCATCTTGACAACATTTGTCACTATAGGACTCAAACCTAATATTGAAGTAGATCAGCCAGCTTTACTATTGCTGGTGAACAATGAAGTCAATGACTTGCTAGAGGAATATTTTAATTCCATTGTGATCTAATCTAGATCCATGCAAAATTCATATTTCCGCAGATTGCTTGAAACATCATGTGTGCTGTTCATATTCTAGGACAAAGAACAATCTGTGGAGATCTGATGTTGCCCCTCTTCCCCGATGACCTTTCAGCCTCCACTGGCTCTATAACAGAATTAATACTGTTAATCCAGCTCCTTCTAGTTACCACCACCACCCATCAATTGCAGTTCAGTCTCATGCACAAGATTTTGAACTAGCTGAGATATGTTCCCCTGTCACAGAAACTATAGCTTCTTTTGGAGGGGTGATGTAAGATTTTGGTAAAGAGGGACTTAAATACTGATGAGAGATTCACCACAGTTAATCAGTTAAAACCTCTCCAAACGATCCATTGTACCTGATCTGAATAATTACCTATACCAGAAGCACTGCACAACTGTTTATTTGAGAGAGAGGGGTTCTCCAGTATGGAAAGAGAAATTGCACTAATGTTCAATGTACCATGTATTTTTTCTAGTTGAGAAGTGTGAAGACAGCTTTGTACACCGTGACTGCATCAGTTGTTGTCCACCAACCTGCACATTTGAAAAAGATTGTCTTGGCAGCAACCTACACTGCTTAGACGGCTGTTACTGTCCAGATGGTAAGTACTGTCAATTTTATATGAAAAAATATGTGTAAAGCTAATATCCAACATCATGATAAAGTTGTCTAAAATAGACTGTGCTTAAAGTTAAAGCTTGAAAGTATGAATATTGTACTTGAAAGTATGAATATTGTAAATTCTGCTCTAACTGTTGTTATTCTCATTGTGATTCTTCCTTTTATCATGTTCTAAAGATTTCTCTAGAATACAAAGGTGGCTCAGAATGAAATATCAGTTAAAATCTGGAGCCATCACTAATGATTGCTACAATAAGATATTGCATAGATTTAATCCAGTTGATTTGAATTATTCCAAAGTTGATTGAGGTTTTGTTTAAACAGAATGTGTCTTATGCTCTGTACAAGAAAACAAACTTCCTGAGACCTGTAGTCAATAAAAATTGGGGATTGGACTATGAACAGTTCTGTTCTAGAAGGACCGAAGATTATGTGATCTCAGAATCTTTTTCATTTTTGAGTCTGTACAGTTTCACATACTTAAGGCAGACGTTTTTCATAAAGCAACTATTCAGTGTGACAACTGCTTTGAGAGAGCTTCACTGTTCATCACTTTGAGCTCTCTGCACTCGCTGGGCTATTCTTTTTGCTGGTCCCTGGTTAAGACTGGTGAGATCACCTTCTGGCAGATTTGAATGTTTAAGTCAGATGGGGGAAAAGCAGTGATCTGGAGTTGGTTAATTTGTTTTTTATCTCATTTATTAACTTCCCTCCCAATAGGCCTCATTATGGAAAATGGAACTTGTATCTCTGTGTCGAATTGTCCTTGTATTTATCATGGAACTGCCTTCCCTGTAGGCTCAAAAATTGAACAAGAATGTAGCAACTGGTATGTGAAAGCCTCATGTCTGTGTTTCCTCTCTCTGTGACGGCTGCCCATAGTTAGTTTAACATCATAGTCACACTTACATTTTAAAGAATAGTTAGTATCTATGTTTTACATTCTGGGCCCTGTGTGACACTAAAATATGCAGGCTATTCTATGGAAGGGGTGAATTCAAGACATATTAATTAGCTCAAAGACGCTCTTTTTGCTAAAGATCATAACACTGAATTTCTGTGTTTTGTGATTTTTCTTTTTAGTATTTGTATTGGTGGCATTTGGAACTGCACTGATCATGATTGCCCAGGTATCTGTATTTCATTATTCATTTCTCTCCTCAGTGAACATAGGGGATAAACTTTTCAGAAGACAACAGAACTAAATATGAACCAAGGGCTTGGGATGCTAATTTAAGAAGAAAGATTAAGCTGGTGGATGTTGAGAGTAGCAGTGGGGTGAAGCTGTTAACTGCCTGACCATACTCATCTTACCTTTTCCCATTTGCTTCCCTAACTCAGTGTGTTACATCCACCTCTTCTTTTCTATCTCCTGTTTACACTCTATGTTCTTTGGGGCAGGTGGCTTATTTCTACTGCCTGTGCAGTACCTAGGCCACATACAAGGATCTCCTCACTTCTAGGTGCAACTGTAATGCAAATAATAAGAAAAACATCATTCTGATGCTCAGTGTGGTGTATTTTCTCCCTTGTAACAGCAGTTCATGTTTGGATAATGATCCTTATCTTTAAAGATTACATGTCTCTGTAATGAGTTACTCAGAGGAACATGCAGTAGTTGGGTAGTGAAACTCCCTTGGCAGTTCTGTATCTTAGACAAGATTATACTATGAAACTTGTGAAAGAGAATTTTTTACAAATTAAGGAGCCCCCTCTGAATGAGGTAATAAACAAGGCTTAACAGTTACCAAGCAAGGCTTGACAGGGTGGACCTGTAGTGTAAAACAGTTGATACTCAGAACCACTCCATATGTCTTGTGTGTGTTTGTGCATGTGAGGGCTTAATTATGACTCCTCTAGTCTGGTCCTAGGGAGTGAATGCCTGTTAGTAGTGGGAGCAGGTTAGATGTGCTCCCACAGAGCACCTCCTGCAGTAGTTGCAGCCAAAACGAATCCAGTTCATGTGCTCTGGCACTGCCCCACGGTGTGAATGAAAGTGCTGTAAGTGAGGATGTGCTGGAGACTTGCTTCAACAGTGCACTCGTGATCTGAACTGAAAAACAAATATAGATGCGCCCTGAACACAGATACCTGCAGCCTCTTCATACCTGCGGTAACAAGGAGTGCCATAGTACCTAGAAGGAAGGAGAAAGAAGTTTGTCCTCTTTCACACTCAGTCATGCCAAAAGATGATGAGAAAGAAGATTCTAGGAAACTTCAGAGTTGTAATAAAGAGAAAACTCTTCTGTATTTTAGAGAATTCGTGACTCAAAGGCATCTCATCTAGTTAGAACCAAAAGATGCTGCACATCAGTGTGGGCAATATGAGATGGTATCTGATAGAGATAGGTGTATATAACATTTTATTTCCAAATGCCATAATAGCTAGATAGATTAAAGTTAGCCTGGTTTATGTGCTTAGAAATTAGGAGAACGTTTCTTATTTATCTCTCTTCCATCATTTGCAGAATAATGATACATTCTTAGGCAAGTGAACGTTCTTGTTTATCCTTTTTCTCTCAAGCTGAGTGCTCCATCACAGGTAGCTCCCATTTCACAACATTTGATGGACGTCATTTTACCTTTCTTGGGATTTGCCAGTACATTTTGGTAAAAGGCACCGGGAAAAACAAATTCACAATCACTTTACAGAAAGCACCTTGTGGACAGGTAAGTCACATTTTTGTTGAACATTCACAACAAACGTGTCCATCCATATTTCAGGCAATCTTGTATAGGTTCTACTGTAAATTACCAGGTTATGTTTAACAGAAAATATAAATTGAAACCATTTTACAGCTTTTTTGTAAGTGGTTGTATTGCTACATGTTGTGTTGCCCTTTGTAAAATCAATTGCATCTTTAGAGGGATAAAGTCTAAAGAGTTATTCATTTATGCACATTAAACAAGTATATACATCTTTGGTTATGGTACAAACAGATGTCTTAGGCTTTAAAAAAGCTCTTGCTGGCAGCACTGAACAGGTTTACACCGCTAGTTAGGCAAGAGGTTTTTTTTTTTAGTATTTGATATATTATAGCATATTTAATTTTTTGGAACAATGCCTTTCAGAAAACTATTGAAGAGACTAACCACCACATATATTTGTTTGAAAGTATTTTGGCAGATATCCAACAATAAGCTTTTTGAATAGAGGTGCTCATAAAAAGTATTTATCTGCGAGACTGGATTTAATGATGTTATTAGTCACCTAGTCTCTCAGGAGAAGGGGCTCTGAGACAGTGACTCACAGCTGCCTGTGTGCTGAGGGCTGGGGTGCTTGAACTCATCAGCAGGGAGTGATGCACTGAAGCTGCCCTACTATGGGACTGTCTCTCATGTCCCTTCAGAAGCTAGACTATGAGCTGGTGCCTCTGCTTTTTTTGTAAGCACCTCCTTCTCCTGCATAGGTGTTGAGACTCCTGTTTCTGCATTTCAGGTGGCCTCAAGCATGAAATCGTTGGTTAGGTAGCCACTGAGAGACAAGGATGCTACAGGAAATGACCCTTAGCACAACTCTAGGCACCTTGCAAAGTTTCTGGGCGAAAACATAGGGCCCCCAGGGAGCATAAGATGCTTGGTTTAAGATGTTTATGTGTCACCTTTTGTCCTGTACTTAGGTTCATAAATTCTGCCTGGATAGCACTTTAAAATGATGAGTATGAGTTAGTTTATAAGTCAACATTTTTTGATAGTCAGATATTTATAAATTATTGTAGTATAATTCTAGAAAAATTATATCCTTTTGGTCTGCAGTCAGAGATCATGACTATGTTTCAAGGCGAGAAGCACCTTCATGTGTGCAATAGTTTCTTTCTCCTGCGTTGCTGCATTTAGGCTCTGGTTGCACCAGCTTGATATAGATGGAGTCAAACTCTTGCTCAAACACTGGTTAAACCAGCAATGAGGAGTATCCAGGGTGGCTATGCAAGTATGGCCTTTTGAACCCAGTATAACTCCTTGGGGACCTCTGTACACTTACTACTAGACTGCCATAATAGCTAAAATGCATTCTCCTTCCGCTTATATGCATATGCAATATTTTATTATGTTCTACATACAATTTCGGGTGCTCTGTTTCATGCTTTGAGCGATAGTTTACAACTGATTTACCTGATGACAGTTCTGGTATTCCCTTTCTATACAACTGTTTTTTCCTGTTTGTTTGGTTTTGCTTTCCATGGTAATATTAATGTCTTTGCCTGTTTCTGATGGTGAAACTTGTTTCTACTTAGAACTTTGACCACGCCTGCATTGAGTCTATAACACTAGTTCTTGAAGATGATGTGAGCAAACAAGTAACTCTCACGAGATATGGTCAAGTCCAAACTGGCCCTAACCAAGCTTTTAACCTTAATGGTAAGAAGTGCATAGAGTAAAATTTTACCAGGGTTCACATTATTTCTTTTATATGCTCCAAAGCTTTTTAATAATAACTGTCTATGAAAAAGGAATTTCTTCAAATATAACTTCTGAAATATACAATTGCTTACTTCTTATAACCTTAGTAATGGTTCTAGAAATGTACTTTTTCAGCCTGTGAAAGAGTCTTTCATTATGCCCTCATTTCTTTGCATTTCTTATCTTGCAGAGTACCTAGAAATTCCACTCATTTTATTTGTGTTTAGGGGGAGGAGATAAGAAAAAGAAAGGAGGTGAAGAGAGGTTGGAAATCATCTTGATGCTGATGTTAAAGTCTAGCTTGATTAAAGCTTTTTGGAATACATGGCATGGAATAGAATCCATGTGCTCTATGGGATCTACATTGCTTTCAGTGCTGACTTAGGTGATTTCAGGCAGGTTACTTCACCTTTTTGGAAAGGATAGTAAAATAAATCAGCCTTAAAAGGATGTTATAAAATTAAGCACTGAAGGTGGAAATGATATTGCTAAATTTCATATCTTACAGTGATCAGTAGTAAATTCTCACTGGATTTTTAGTCTCTTCCTGAAAGAGTCAAGTGGGAGTTCCCCTTTCCTTTCCCAGCCTCTGGCAAAACAGAGTTTAGGGAGTTCTGCGCTGGTGGTTACAGCTATGTCTTTTCTTCATTGAATTTGTCCAGTCACTGTTCTGCTTTTGGCACTCACAGCTTCCTATGGCAATGACTTTCATAGCTCAGTCATACTTTCAGTTATGTTGACAGTTCTGTTTCATAATTTCATTGATAATTTCATTTATGTCTTTTGAATCAGTCCCTATTCACTTTCTTGTCTCTTTCCACAGTCTGTGACAAATATAATCTACGACAAATATTTTGGTGTCACATTCTTGATAATTGGGTATATCTAGTAAGTCTTATCATCTAAGAACATCTTTAAGCTCACATAAGAATTTTATCTGCCTCTTCTGAGTTTATGCACCTAAGCGTGTGTGTGCGCGCATGTGTAGAGGCTTCTTGTGAAGCTAGATCTGCTTTAAGCCTGCAGCTGCAAGTAGCCCAACAATGTGTAGCAAATGAATGCTGTGGCTGTGAAATTTCCATTTCCTCACATAATGGATTTTCTGGGAAGGAAAGCTGGGAATTTGATAGGGTCTTAGTTCACATACAGTCTAAGGAAGGAGCTATACTGATGTCATACCAACAGTAGTAAGAGAGAACCTTCTATCTAAAGATTGAAATACACTTTACAGATATCTGTTAATTAATCTTATAACATCCCTCGATACTAAGAAACAAGTGGTTTCTTGTCTTGTCTTCTCATTGCCAGAGGCATGCTGTTGCATTTCTTTCTTCTAAAAAAAAATGAAATGCGAGAGTGGTTTCTGGGTAACTCACAGGTACAGAAAGGTGAGAGATTTTTCGACAGTAGTTGCAATTCCTAATTTGTGTTGCTAATGAAAAAAGTATGTAGTCTCATAAGTTCAAATAGAGAATGGGTGAGGTCATGCATAATTTCTCATTATATTTCTGAGTTTTCAAAGCCTATTTTGTTTAAGGGGTTAACCAATACAATCTGGAAGTTGGATTTCAGTGACTTTGTTTTTCTTTTTCTTTTGCTATGTGCAGGGGCTGTTGAAATTCAGAATATATCTTCTTTCTTTGTTCAACTGAAAACTAGTTTTGGTTTGAAGATACTGTTTGCTAAAGGTGGAGAGAGGATTTATGTTCAAGTTGATGTCGGCTGGAAGAGAAGAACCTTAGGACTATGTGGAACGTACAATGGGAATTTAAGAGATGATTTTCTGTAAGTTACATATTGTGCATTTAGATTGTGTTTAATAACAAGTGAAAAGTTTTGTTGAATGTAATAATCTGATTATTTCATTAACATGCTCATACTTTATTAAACTAATCAATATAAAATCTCTTAATTAAAATATTAGTCACTTTTTAAAACATGAAACTCATAATTTTACCTAAGTCATTCTAAGATGTTTAGCTAAGTAATTCTAGAAAACTACCATACTATTTATAGAAGATATTGGATGATGATATTGTTTGAATACACTTTTTTTCCTCCCTGATGCTCCTTTATCATCAGAGCAAATACATGAGCACTGACAAAAAGAGTGGATGATAATACTAGTATTATCCTCACCTGATTACTACTGCTTGATTTTTTTTCCCACATCAAGTGAATCACAGGAATAGTTTAATTAGAAGGCACACTTCCCTTATTTTTTACTTCATTTCTTCCTAAGTTGCTCAAGCTATAATATCACAAAACTTTTCTAGCAATAATAAATGCTTTTGAAATACTCGGTGAAAAACAGTATTAAAATGCAAACAGCCCCCTTCTAGAATACTGAAATTCGCTAATAGGTCAACTTTTTGACATTTCACTGAATGTATGTACTCGAATAAAGGCCAAATTCTCCTCTCATTAATGCCTCCTCCAACTGATTTCAGAGTACTTAAATTAAGCATAAGTGAGGGCAGACTTTGAGTTTAAGAATATTTTTGCATGAGCAAAATATTGAGGAAAAAGCTTCACACACCCTCTCTTCTTTTATACCTCACAGATGGAAATTCTTTTGACATGTTGAATGTTCAAGATGACTATGCATCTAAGGCTTTTTGATGTACTTATGTCCTCACCCATGTAGTCCATAAGGTCAGCAGCATGCTTGCAGTGTTCATCTTTTCCTTTTCAGTTCTCCAGCAGGGATGATAGAAGGGACCCCACAACTTCACGCCAGTGCATGGAAGGTTTCCTCAGCTTGTTCTGTGCCTATCAATATTCCTGTGGTTGATCCCTGCAACATTAATCAGCAAAATGGTATGTTTTCACATGGGAGTCTGGCATTAACTGTATCTTATTATTATGGGGCATTTTTTCGTTTTCTCTGTGAATGAGTTGCACATGCATATATTTCAACTTCAGATTTAGATGTGCACCCTTTCTTTCCTTTTTCTTTTTTGGCAAAGAAGATCATTCTTTCCATACATTTAGCATGTAAAATGAAGTAAGTCTTTTGTAAATACATGATAGTTGATCATTTAATGCTGGGTGTACTGGCCATGAATCCTAAATTCTGCTGTCTAACATACATGCACAGTGCTAGGCAGAACACTGTCTGTAGTGCTGTAAATTATGCCAGTCAAGAGAAATGATGTGATGCATGTTTGTAGATTGACAAAGAAAGTACAGGAGACAGTGTCTTGTCAAGACAGTGTTCAGATCAAAAGTCCTGTCTCTGGCTTCTCCATGCTTGCTGCATTAAAAGTTTCCTTATTCTCCATCTATGCTCTCTGACACAAACTGATGCAAACAATCTGAGATCCGCGGATTTGTTCAAATTCCTGAGTATAGCTGGTTAACATGCCTATGTTTTGCATTGAACTTTCACTGTCTCCTCCTTCCCATGTTGCTGTTCTTTTCAATTAATGAAGACAATGGGCAGACAGCAGTTGCCAATTCTGACAGAATTTAGTCTAATGTTTTTAATGTTTCAGACATAAGGCCTCACTAAGGATGTGGGATCTGGCCATATTTAGAGCCTGTGGGAGCAAGCCTAGAATAACCATAAACCTTAAGAATCTGGGGCATTCTCAGACTTCTTATGCCTTCAGCATTGGTTGTCTTCTAAAGCAGTACATCTCAGCCAAGTTAGTTCTCTCCAAGATACTTCATGCCTCACCTTCAGTTATGTGCTTCCTCAATGAAGGTGGAGTTTGACATAAATGTAAGCTGCTTAGAGCAGAAGGGTGGACTACATGACCTTCTGAGGTCCCTTCCAGCCTGAATTTTCCTGTGATCCTGTAATCATCACTGGAAAAAGCAGCCCCTGAGTAAGTAAGTGGTCCTGCCCCACCTGTACTGAGCCAGACAAACATTTTTCCAGGTATATGATGATCTTAATCCGATGAAACGGAAAAAGAAATTATTGTTTGTTTATTTACTTATTTTGTCAGGTTACTTTTCAATCAAGTCAAGTTCACTTCTTGAATCTGGTTTACTGAGACACTCTAGAAACCCTTATGTCAGTGTGTTTATGTGGGAATGGACAGGGAGGATGATGGGTAGGGACACTCTTTTAGCAGCAAAATTGTCTTAAATATGATCCACATTATGGTGTTCCTGAAACATTCCACCACCTGTGGTGGTAGTATGCTTCAATGGTAAGAGGAGGTTTTGTTGGTGCTGGAAGGTATATGGCCAACTTGGGACTTGCATGCACTTGAGTTCCAGTTTATAATGCTGCCTGAGTCCACGTGCCAAGAAGTATATGGCCATTGCTGATTTCAATGCTATATGAAACATCAAGTCGGAAAAAACATATTCCAAGCTTTGGAGGACTCTTCTAACTAACTATTTTGAAATATATTTTGCCATTTAAGTTTCCTGCACTACTAGAGGAAGGCATAACTGTTTTTATATAGTTATTTTTATCTTAAGTGGAGTTTGTTGTTGAGGGGGTTGCCTACAATATCAGTTTTAAACTATAGAACTTTGCAGAAAGACAGTGTATACAAGTTTTTGTTGCACAACTGGCTGTGTTTGGTTTTAATACTCTGTGCTATTCATTTGACTAACTGTTATATTAAAATGGATCTGGCTAAAACAATGTCACCTTCTCTTAGTTGGGTATGCATCTCACTGCGATATCATCAATCAAGAAGTTTTTGCGCCCTGCCATGCCTACATCAGTCCAGGATTATACTACCAGCTATGCCGCTTCGACACGTGCAAATGCGGAAGCAGCTGTTTGTGTAATGCTTTGGCACACTATGCTTACGTCTGTGGCAAGCACGGGGTCATCGTTGACTTCAGATCTCATATTTCTTACTGTGGTGAGTAATGTTTGCAGAATGGAGTATCTTTTAGAAACGTGTCAAATTCTACAAATATCATTCACTCCACAAAATACAGGGATTTACCTTTTTTGCTGGAAACTAGAATGGTGCCATGGGCTAATGACATACTTGGGGGAGAACAATAATAGCCTTTACGTTAGGCATCTGAGTCAGGGACCCTGAACTGCCTCACAGGGGGTGCCTGTCCCTTTCTGTTGGCTACAGAGAGAATTTAGAATTCTGACTTTGAACCCCCTAAGTCATATGGAAGCCCCTATTAGGCTAAAGTAGTCAGGGAGTGGCAGGAGCAGGGCTGTTCCCTAAGGGAAGACAAGCGGGGGTGGCAGGGGCTCCCCAGGGCAGGCAGGGCAGGGTGGGCAGTGATTTGCCAGGTAGGATATAGCAATGATTTAAAACAAGGCATTTCTAAATCATAGGCCTCAACCTTAACTGGACCATTCTTCCTCTCTTGGAAACCTGAGTTAGACAGACACAGCCACAACACACACATATATTTAACATATATAAACAATAAACAGCTACTGCTTATAAAATAGACAATTCCAGCCAAGGAACTGTCTAACATAAACCCACCTGAATCTAAACATTTCTAACTTAAGAAAACAGTAAAATAGCATATTTTTCTCATGCATTTTAACTCACCCCAGTGCAGCAAGAGACCATTTTGCTTTGCTGTTTTGCACTCCCATGATATACTGCTTTGTTTTCTATTTTTCACATTTTAAGAGTATGTTGTTCTCCCTTCTCTCTCCCTCTCTCTCCTCCAGCTGTGATGTGTCACAGTGGCATGCTTTATCATCAGTGCTCTTCTTTTTGTAAACACTCCTGTGCTTCACTTTCTATGCCAAATATCTGTGGTGATGACTGTGCAGAAGGATGTAATTGTCCTGATGGGAAATATTTTGAAGAGTCGGTCAACTTTTGTGTATCAATGTAAGTCATAAGAAAATAGAATATACGTGTAGGCACATTTTCCTCTTTCCACCAAGATTTAAAGTGGGTTTTTTTGCTGTTTCACTCAAGATGCAGACTGCCTAAACAGAATAGCAAGCAATATGCAAAGATTTCATATTCTTTTGTACTAATCAATAGTGGAGCCTCATCTGCTACTGCGTATATAGCCATCTACTGCACTTCAGAGAAGATATGTCACACTGTTTTAGACAAGGGTGATGAAACTTTTTTAATTCATGGGAAAGCATTTTCACAGGAAAACCTTGTTTTTAACACTTAAGAAAAAATGAGAAGGAATCTATGTAGTAGCAATCCATAAAGTCAGGGATAGTATGGAGAGAGTAGCTAGGAGTGTCTTTTTTCTGTCTCACAATGGAAACCCCTTCAGTTAAAAGGAAGGAAATGGTCAACGAAACGAAACAGTTTTTGTACATTGTGTATCAAAATTTTGCAGCTTACCACCATGGGGAGTTACTGAGTTCAGGTACTGAATGAAAAACTGGAATGAGTATTTATATAAATTTCAAGACTATGCAGAGTTATTGCTGTTCATTGCAACATATATTTTGGAAAGATCAGTTAAGTCCATACTGTAGGGATAAAGACTGTTTCAAACTATTAAAGAGTGTGAGGTAACTGGGTATTCCCATATTTTTGCATGGTTTCTGGGGAATTCTGTTGCTACTTCTATCCCATCTGGCTCTTAGACAGAGTTAATGGATTTTGCTATGATAATTCCTCTATCCCATGATTTTGACAGTACTTTTAATGGGAACTACATGTTGCCATACTACTCCCATAACTGGAAAGAAAAGCTCCTTTCTATAAGACTAATGCACAGAAACAGCAAATAAATAATATGTAGATTGAGGAAAATCCTGACTTTGTTGAAGGTGGTAGGAGTTTTGCCACTGACTTCAATACAGTCAGAGTGTCATCCTTTAGTTTTTGCCTTTAGAAGTATATCGTAAATATAGAGTTAATGAATTATAAGCCTGCTTATCATAATAGCTCAATAAATGGATTGCCCTTAAATCCCATTTCATCTTGCTTTTATGCATAAATATTCTTTTAACAGATCTGCCTGTCATTGTCATTACAAGGGCAAAGCCCTCCAGCCTGGAGAAATCCTCCCTACGCCAACAGGCTCCTGGTAGGTTTGAGTGCCAAGAGTTTTATCTTTCATGTATCACAGTTTGGATGCTACTCAAGAGCCTTGAGAATTTTTTCACATAGAATGAAGGTCTATTGTATCAATATTTTATTTTTGTTACACACTTAGTAAAAGGGAGCCTCATATAAATTAGATTACATACCTGCTTATTTTAACAACAGGACAGCTGGAAAATTCTGTAAGCCAGGGACTAAAGAATATCTCAAAACAGACACATAGAAGTTGCAGTCCTGTTCTTAGACCTGGGGGCATTATGATAGCAATATGAGGCTGGTTTCGGAAGAATAAACAATGTGATTCTATTTTGGAAAGTCTTTCAAACAAAGGCTTGCAGGGACTATATTTATGTCATTTTGTATTACTAATTCATGATGGAATCTTGACCTCACTGAAACAAGTGGGAAAACCTCCCAGGTTTCCTGGTCAAACTTGTTCATTTTACAAGAAATGCTCTCAACCTGCTGATTTAAAAGCATGTCTGTGACTTGAGTGTCAAGGTTGATTCTTGCTGAGGTCTTATATATTATAGCTGTTATAACTGAAGCTTGGTAATCATGTAGTTCAAGTGGTGAGAGTAGGGGCTTCATTTTTCTGCCATTGTTATGCCTCTGCAATGCTTTAGTTTTTTCACAATTTTTTTTTTTTAAGGAAAATGAAAAAATGAGGACTAGGTTTATTGTTGAATGTGTTTTTCTGCAATACTGTATTTTATCATAAAAAGAATCAAGGTGTGTATCCTAACATCTGTGCAACAGGAAATTTGCATACTGTATGCTTCCGTATTCACCAAGATGGATAAGGTTTTGTGTTACACTGCCAGCATCCTGAATCACCTGGCCTTACGTTCTGACAGAGGCTGACATACCCAGCTTCTTTTTTATTTCAGTGAAAGCTAGGCAATTAGACAGTACATAAACACCTTTGTAAGTTTGGGCCTCATTACAGATCAGCAGTTAGAAAACACCAACAAGATATTGGTCATAACTCATGCTTTTGGATTTTAATTCTCCTTCTCCTCCTGATTTCTGTTGTTTAAATTGGGTTAAGTTGTATTATGTTTTTTAACACGGTGGCTACAAAACATTTTCCCCTTCAATAAGGATGGGTTTGCTTTTCTTTTCCAGTCAGTGTTTGAATGGAACAGTGAAATGTATTGAAGCCGCTACAGAAAATACAGGTAATTTACAGTCTTGTCTCACATTACAGTTGCACAGAGAAAGTTTTTGACATTGAAGAGTCATTTGATTTTCTCCTCATATGTATTTTCATTATGAGATACTTAACATCATATTTAAAATAGGAGGTCAGGAGCACAAGTTGCCTTAGTTTTTTCTTTTTCTGTAGCACAAATTGTACTATTAAGTCACTTGGGAAATTAAAAAAAAAAATTATATGCAAGTTGTAGGTCAATATGTTCTCATGGGACTATGTAAAATTAGGCTCACTATCCATGTTTAGGAAGCCTTAAGATCTTGATTTCTAGAAAGTAGATTTTTAATGAATTTCTAATGGATTTAGAAGGGATTTCAGTACTGAAAATTATGCCACTTCTAAAGATTCTGTCTACCTAAGGCATAATTACTCCATCTTTAAGAATGGGCTGTGTATCAGATCCAAGGTGCATAGATCCAGATGCTTAATATTAAGTTTTGGTCTTTTTTTTCCATTAAAACATATATTAATTTTATACCTCTGTATATATACGAATGAAGTTATAGACTTTTATTCAGATTGTGTTCTTATGTATACTGTAATGTAGGCTAACTGTGCATTAAAATAAATAGATTGCGAACAAAAACAAACAGAAAACATTCAGTGTAAAAGAGCAGTTCATCTCATTTAACCTGCATTTTGCATTTGAAGTTCACACATGCCCTGAAGGAAAAATCTACTATGACTGCAGATCTCCTGTGCCTGGATTACCAGCAGCAGGTGTGAATTGTGGGATCTCTTGTGCGAACCTCGCCATGAACTTCTCCTGTGTTCCCTCACCACCCTGTGCAAGTGGCTGCATTTGCCCTCCTGGGTAAGCTTTGGCAGAACAACCTGGAGCACAAGCCATATACATATTTTTCACAGTTTAATTCGGCACATTTTTTTTGCTTTTTAAATTCCAGTGGTATCACATCTCTAATTTTGAAGCTATTGTTCTATAAATTTTTGCAGATATACAGTCACAGTTAAAAGGCCAAGTCTTTCTTTTGTCTCCGTGAGCCCTTTTCTCCTTCCTGCTGGTGTGAGGCTCCATGCTACAATGCTTCCTCAGTTGGAGTCCCGCAATTTCTCCATCCTGACACCATGACTCCACTATCCCGTGAGATATCCAGCTTGCTACCAGTCCGATTGGCTGGTATTTGGGACTCTCTGGACAGGAGATGACTCCCACCACTCGCACAGTGTAGTTTATTTGAGTGTAGAAGCAAACATGACAAAAAATCCTAATGTAAACCATTTGTGTTCCTGCTTACTGCCCAAGTAATTGTCTCACCTAGACTTCTACTCACGCTTACAGTATTGATGCCCAACCTGGGGCGCAGGTGGGAGAATGCAGGCTGGATCCTGCCTCTTCCCCTTCATTCTCTCTGCCCTTCTGAACTCAGCCAAAGTTTTTGTTTTCTCAGCTCATGTATTTGTATTTGGTGCCCAGAAACAGTCTGCTGAGCTTTGCAGGGGTCAAATCAAAGTACAAAATCTAAAAGCATTTGTTGTGAAGTTTCTGTCAGGATCAGCCACCACTCCCTCCATCTGTTTCCATTCCCTCCCCTGATACCTGCTGTGTGCACTTTCAGATTTGAAGAGTCAAATACGTTGTGCAAATTGCTGCAATTTGACCTCAGGTGGCGTGCTCCCTGTTTTTTCTCAACAACTGATTTTATTTCATTGTATGTGTAGCCAATGGTCCCCTGACAATATATCAGTTGTGCACAGATCAGAGTGTGATCAGACTGCCAGAGTTCCCCTTCCAGCAACTTGTAATGTTCATAGATGAAGGACAGATTTCAGGCAGAGCCATTTAAGATTTCACTAGTTGTTCTTGCCTGGTATTCTGTAGTCTTCTACAACCTCTGCCTCAACTGAGGAGTTAGCTTTCACGACCATTAGTGTTACAGGAATAAACAATTATTTTAACACAAAAATGCATGAATCTGAGCAAGGCATCATATAAAAACTAGTAAATTTTTACTGAAACATTACCATGATATTTGCATGAAATTAAACTAGCAGCATTGTCATGAAAGTTCATTTGAAAATTTGAAATAATTGAAATATATGTTAAAAAACAGAGCTAAAGCCCTTCTCTCACAGTCAAGTAGTATTATAGCATTTCAAATTGAATATGTTACTTGATTAGGATGAGAGGAAATGGCCTCAAGTTGCACCAAGGGAAGTTTAGACTGGACATTGGGAAAAATTTCTTTACTGAAAGAGTGGTCAGGCCTTGGAACAGGCTGCCCAGGGAAGTGGTTGAGTCACCATCCCTGGAAGTATTTAAAAGACGTGTAGATGAGGCGCTTAGGGACATGGTGTAGTGGGTATGGTGGTGTTGAGTTGACGGTTGGACTCGATGATCTTAGAGTCTTTTCCAACCTTAATGATTCTATGATTATTTTCTGAATGATAAACTATAAAAGGGGTACAGACAAGCCAAATCCCAAGTTTCTGTCAAATAATGGAGTAAAAGACATAAATTATTTTGTTAAGTAAGAGAGTAAACACTTATTTTGCTATTAGATAGAAAAGTAAATGTGTAACATTTAGTGCAGTTAGTACCGTCATCGGTGTTGAATTGTATTTCTGGAGCCATTATGCCTTTCAGGCTCATGGTTCCAAGACGTGAGTATGACTTTTAGCTAGGAAGGGACCAGCAGGGTTATCTTAAAAATTGGGTTCAGAAGTTCTCTTTTTTATACAAGAAAATGTTAAGCCTCAGGATATACCTCATGATATTAAATCTATATAGAAAAGTCATGAAAGCCTTGTTATGAGAAGTTTTTCTGTTATGTCATTTTTTTTATTCTCTTAAGATGCTGTTCTTCTCTTTGTTTCTCCTTTCCCACTTTATTTCTACCACTACCCATTGTTTGATCCAATGACCTAACTTTCTGGGGGGGGAATCTTGAATTTTCCTGGAGACTGGCACCTTATTCTAGCATCCTGGGTATTTATGGTGCTCACAAAGTAAAGCAGCTTGTGCATAGTATTAAAACCCTTTCCTTTGGAAACACATGACAGGATGGACTCTAGTATGCAAAAAATGGTCCTGTTAAAGTAAAAATGTTTTACACTTTCTATTGTTAAAATTCTTGCACGACAGCTTGTGGTTCTTTTAGTCAAGAGTTAAAGAGGTGACAAAGAATAAGAAGCTCTGAAAAACTCTGGTATGCTATAAAAATTGAATAGAATAGCTCAAAATTTCATGAGGAAATGAGCTGAAAATGACAGTAAATTCATCACCCAAAGATATACTGCAAGTCACCTTAACATTGAGCTGGAGATTTAAGAGGATAAGTTGAATTACAGAAGTACAGAAGAGTAGTATGGCAAGGGATCTCATGGGTCTAAGTTATTCTCCTGCCCTTAGGTAGCATCAGCAATACCTATGCTAGTGTTGGCAGATATTTAACTTCCATTGACAGAGACTCTAAATGACCTTCCCAAGCCATCTGTTCTAGTGCTTTCCTATCTTTAATCATTTTTCTGCACACTTGACTCTTGTACTTAAAACCAATTAATCTTTAATGAACCAGTAATGATGGGGAGAAGAAAACTCTAATCTGTGTATGCCTTTTAACTTCAACTTCAAGTGAAGCAATCTCAAGATTATACTTTGAAAACACATCTCTCTCTACTCTCAACCGTGTGTTGCAATGACAACTGCAGGAATTGCTCCCCTAAAGAGCAGCTTTGGGAGTGTCAGTAACATTTTCTTTTGAAAGTTAATGTTGCTAAGCAGATAGAAATGAGGAGATAGCAAAAAGTGGTTAACCACATCTCTGGGTCACTTATTCATGATCTAGTTAGATTTGCCGCTTTTTGCATTAAATGCTGCTCTTCCGTCTTAACCTTGTTAGTTGTTTCCACTTCCGCAGAGTAGGCAGGTAACCTCCACCACCGCCTTTCGTAAACTGGGGGTTTTGTGTCCTGCTAACTGTGCAACAGTTGCCATAGCCCAGCTCACCATCCTGTGCTCAGAACAGGATGGTTGCTGCCCTGCGCAGGGGAGCAGGCACATTAGTCCAGCTGCTTCCCTGGGACGAGGGAGCAGCAGAGCGGGAAGGGCAGCCCAGTTGCAGCCTTGGCAGCATGCATAACACACAAATGCTCTGCAGTGCGCAGGGAGGAGTACCTGCACTACCTGTGCTCTTGCATAGGAGTTGCTGCCCCACACTGACATACCCCTTTTGAGGAAGGAGAGCTGCAGCTGTGAACTTTGCAAGGTCTCCAGCTGTGCACAGTGGAGATCATTTGATTCGGACAGCTTTTGCTGCTGAAACAATTGTCCTTGGCTGGATGGAAGACCGGTTGCCCTCGGCAGGGTTTAGACAATATACTACACATTCAGTTATGTTGATCTACTTGTGAATGTACGCTTTCATCTTAATAATTCTTTTCTTTTGAAGGATGGCTGAGCATAGAGGGAAATGTTATATTCCTGACAGTTGTCCATGCACCTGGAAAGACAGGGAATTTCTGTCAGGAGAAGTGATAGTTACACCATGTTACACCTGGTGAGTGGCATGCATTTTGCATACTTCCAAATCATCTGGGTCTAGCCACAAAGTGAAACTGATACAGAAAATGTGTTGAGTACATTGAAAAACAAAAATGTATATACTTGTTTATAGACAGTTACGGGATATATCTTTTACTAGGCTCACTAATAGACTTGGAAGAGTAGGCAGACTTTTGGGTGAGTGCTTCTTCAGGTCTGAAAAGGAAGCAGGAGATATCCAAGTTAAAAAGCAGTCAAGAACAAATGCTTGATTCCACGCATATCAGTTAATCTTTGAAAGAAAAGACATTTGGCGTTTTGGAGAACAGAATATCATGAAAGACAACAAAGGAGAAAAAAAGAGAAATTAAAAGTATGACAGTAAATAGTTTGCTCCTTTGGGAAGTGGGCTGTTTGCAGCGTGAGTTACCAGTCAGCATGAGTGACTGTATAGGAAGAAGATGGGCAATAAAAAAAAAAACAAATAAAAGGCACCTTTTTTAAGGAGCCTTACCTAACTCATATTGATGCAAAACAGTTTTTCATCCATTATAATTTGCTAGCCAAAATATCTATCTTCAGTTAAATATATATTTAATAATAAAAAAAAGAAGTTTGGCATGGCAGCTTTTAATCAGTTAAAAACTTCATTGGCAAATCAACAGAGCTTATACACTTACACAAGCAAAACTAGAGGCTGTCAGTACTACCTTCATACAAATTCATGTAAGTCACTGAATGTAGTTGAGAGGAAAAGTAGTCCCACAGAATATCAGAATTTATTTCTTAAACTCATTCCATACTTGTCCGACACCCTGAAATCTTACAGGGAGCAACTGGAGGTCTTTTGCATTGAATATGTGCAGACTTTTATCAAAATTTTTTGAGAAAAAGTATAATATTGATGTTTTGTGAATAAGCGTGTTGTGGCATGGTGTCTTATCTATACTGGAGGCAGTGAGAGAAATATTTGCATAAGCCATAAAAATGTTAAGATTTTGCATTCATTTCTTAAGCGTTTTTATTGTACATATGTGCTGATGGCAAAATGCTCAACACTTTTCTGCCATGGCATCACCAATAACTTCAGAAGCAATCCATAGAATAGCTCTGTGTTGTAAGGTCTGAGAATTTTCTTCCTTTCATGAATTTCTGTATAACTTGAAATAAAGAACCCAAGAAAGCTTCTTCTTGAAAATAAAAAGAAAATGACTCTGCTATGAGAAGACACTGATTGTTAATTTTCCTTACAGTGTTTGTCGGAGAGGGATATTCAATTGCACTAGTTACCCCTGTCCTGCTGTATGCACTATTTATGGAGATCGACATTATTATACCTTTGACGGATTGGAGTATGATTATGTCAGTGACTGCCAAGCTTACCTGCTAAAGGTAGGAGGGTTGTTCATACATTTTCATGTGTCCAAGTGAAAGTTTCTGTGAGAGGGCAAGTATTTTGAACATCGGGAGATGATCTATAGAAACAAACATTAAGAAAACAGGTGCACAACAGAAGTGTCTGAAAGGAAGACTCTGTAAATGACATTTTGTGCTCAGCCATTTGAAAATGGTAGGTGGGTGTGTCCTTATGTATCTACGTGGTCTAGAGAAAAATAGAAAACAATGTTTTCTGTTCTACCTTAACCGTGATTTCATCACAATGAGTGAAGAATAACACTACAGAAACTGTTCTAGAACTAGGTATAATCTATAGATTTATTTAATAATTATCTATAAACTTTGCTGGCAGAGGGTTAATGACGACCTCTGAGGCTGCTTGGAATCCTTCCTGAATGTGATCTGCATCAGATCTGGAGTGTATGTGTACAATAATAACAAACACAATGATTTCATAATTCAACAATGAAATCCTTCATTGAGATTGTCTGGCAGCTACATGCTAATGTTCCTCATAGCACACATTTAGAGTACATTGCTAACCCTTTTTGTTTAAAAATACCAGTACTGACATTTAGAAATATATTCTAACAACACTATTGTTTATTATCATTGTTGCTATTATTAAGGCTAAGAGTCTGTCTTCTGAGTTGCAGTAATGTGTTTAGAAGAATATTCATTTCAACCCTGACTGTCTAACCTTAAGAAAAAGCATGGTTTCTCAACAAGGACTACTGTAAATAGTTTATTTCATGTACGCTGTAGTAGAATATTCACAGCTGTGAAATAAAATAGATTGGTTCCAGATTTTTTCTTTGTTTAAAAAAAAAAAAATATAAGAGAGAGGTTTGGTAAAGGTAATAAGGATACCTCATAGCAAACTCCTGGCGTGTATCATATTGTCTCATAAAAGAGCTCTTACTCTTAGAGGTATATGAACCTTTGCACAAACCCTCCTCCTTTAAGATGCAAAAAAAAAAAAGGGGTTACTTTACCTGTAAAATCATCTTGCCTGTATGATGAGGTGCAAAGGTGGGTTCTCATTTCTTAATTCTTATGCCATCCAGCCAGAGAGGTGTGTAAGGCAAATCTATACTGCTTTTTCAAACTTTAGTATGATACTGAAATGTTTTGCTTTTACAATCAAATGTCACCTACCACTCTACTGCATAAGAAAGTACCTATCTGGAAACAAACTATGGGGAGCATTTGGAGTCCAGGAATAAAGATGGCAGCCACATAATGAAGGCATGTGGCACACTGCCAACAGGCTTTTCTTCAGGTGAACATGATGACACAAATGACGAAAATGCTGCCTATATAGATCTGCTTTTCAGACTTTTCAGATTTTTTTCAGCTTTTCAAACTGTTTTTTTTCCCCAAACTTAGCTAATGTGAGAAAGTATGGCCTGATTTGTTCATCATTTTTCTTTCCTCTTTAGTATACAGAAAACTTTCATGATCTATATTGAAGGACTGTTTGTTATAAATTAGGCACTGCATAATTATGTCTGGAAGAGATGATGTATCTGTGGGCTCATTTTTGACTGTGAAAGGTTTGGAGAAGTTTTAGGGGGAAAAAAAAAAAGAAACAAAGGATGGGATCATATAGCAGATGCCCAAGAGCTTTGAGGAAACTAAAACACAGGACTGATGAACTATGTGATGTGCAATCCTGGAATCAGAGGAATGGAAGATGGCAGTATAACCAAATATTTTAAAAGGACTCTATGGCTGAATTTGGCAGAAACAGACCAATATGTCTGATTTACATATGAAGGAAATTAATAGAAATTATAATAAAGAGAAATGACAATTGGGGAAGAGTTGAAATCTTTTTTTTGTAAAATAAATTCATGCATGATGAATCTTCTGAGTTATTCCGTGAAGACAATAAACATATGGATGAGGATGATCAGGTCAATATGTGTGTGTTTTAGCTTAAAGACCTTTTGGAGAGAGATTTCAACAAATACCTTTTAGAAATTAATCCCTCATAGGATGAGAGTGAAGATTCTTTGAGACACAAATTAAAAGTTAGAAGTTAAAAGATAGGAATAAATGGCCTTTTTTAGAATGGAGAAATCCCGGTGACATCCCACAGGGATCCACGCTGAGACCTGCGTTCAGCATCTTCAGAAACAATTTTGAAAAGGTGATGTGAGAATTGAGATGGAATATGCTGATGGTAAAGAATCAGACTGCACAGCTGAAACAAAGATGGACCACCAAAAAGTTCAGATCATCTCATGGCAGAAAACACTGCATGATAAAATGGAGGATGAAATTCAACAATGAAATATGCAAATCAGTAAACAGAAAAAATAACTAACTATGCTACCATGAAGATAGGCACTAAATTAGCTACTACTATGCAGGAATGGAATTTTATGTGAGAAAAATATATGACACAGATGTAATTGGCATCTTCCTAGTAGTAGCCTGAGTGATAATCCAAAGTGTCATCTGTTCTCCAATTTCACGTATGCTTTTATTTGCATATACACAGTTCCCCCACAGTGATACCACATGCATATATGCACTTGTACCGCATACTGATATGGTTAAACTATGTTATATGTGCAGACATGATAGCATGATGAGGCTGCTCTTTTTTGAAATACGCTTTGTTGTTCCTAGAGCAGAGGTTTCCACAGCTGTCTCTTCATAATCATCCTCCCTTACATTGTGGCCAGGTGCAGTGACATTTTTTAATGGCAGTATCAGAGTAATATAATGAGTCTCCCTTGAGTTACTCTTTGTTCACAAGGTATGCAAGAGAGCCCTGTCTCTTATAGCCTGTTATCCAAATAAACAACCCAGATGAAAGGTGGGAAAGTATATGTAGTAGCAAAAGTTTAAATGTCTTGCCTAACACCTTGGCAGGTGCAGCTGTCCAGGGCAGTCTCTGCTATCTTATATACTTTAAACAAAGGTGGTGTAGCCGTGCAATAAGGGAAATGATAACTACAATAAATTTGTTGGCCTACTAGTTCTTCCCGGATGTAGAACTGAATCCAAGAATTATAATCTGAATCCCATGTCCCCAGTGGCACGAAAATGCACTGTTCCCATCCATGTTACCAGCCCTCACTGTTTGATTTGGCTGTTAGCCACCCTAAATATGATCTCTTTGAACAGCTCGTTAATTTGTCATAGTATTGCACTGTACCAAACAAAGAAGTCATCCTTACCTTTTACTATGTTTTTAATAAGGAGCTCTTGTGCTCTTATGGGAGAAAAATCAAGTATCAACTTTCAACCAATTAAGAAACTTCAAATTTTGTTTTCAACATGAGTATCATCTGTCAGGCGTTTTTGTTTAAGGTGACAGTAAGTGTATGAAAAAACCCTTTGTAACTGGTTCAACAGATATATCCATCGGTCAGAAAAGATTTAATGCAGCAATTAAGAAAATTAGGGCAGTAATATCTCATGAAATGATAACTTAATCTTTTTTAAGGAATTGGGAATTACATTACACACTGAGGAGTAAAGTCCCTGTATGGATAAATAACATTCACAGAGAAGACATCAATATTTGCTTCTAACATTTTAAAACCTCAGTAATTTCAAAGGAAAAAAAAGAAAAATCTTAGCAGACCAACTCATTTAAGTTTTATCAGTGTAGATCATGTAAACACTTCATTTCAGCTAATCTGAATGTTGATGAATTTAAGCCAACTAATTTCTTAATTAAAAAGATTTAAATAACTTGCTTTTTCCATTTTCTTGCTTATCTTCTGTCTTTGATGATGCTACATTCTTTCCCTTACAAAATGGTGTTATTTTTCTACCAAATTTTTACTGCGTGTTATTTGTAGTTGCTGTCTATTTCTTCCACTTGCCTGTTTCATAGACTTCTGCTTTTAAAGTAAAATTGCTGTCTTTCTATCACACGTGTTGGCCTTTTTCTAGCTTTGTGGTGGTTTTCAGTCCTGCAGTTCAGTGCGTTTATTAAGGCTTGTAGGGTCAGTGCCCTTGGAGCCCCTCAGACTTGTTCTCTTCTGAGAAGCAGAACTATATTTTCTCTGATTTGGGGGAGTCTCCAAGCAAGAGTTTGGAGGGTTAGTCTACTCATCAGAATATCCTCGAATGAGACGGAGCTCTCTTGTAATGCTTATCTGCCTTTAAAAAAAAACCCCAAAACAACCCACTGAAGTCCTTCCATTAACTTTAGTAGGTTGTCAATAAGGTCCTAAAGCCAAGAAAAGGAAGGACTGTTTTATTCTTGTATCCTGAAAGATGGAGGTCAGCAGACCTAAGCCTGCATCCTCAAATATTCACATTTTATGGATTAGTCCTAATTTTAAAGTACGCCATAAAAATATTTTCACTTCTTTTCATCTGACTTTGAGGGTTTGGCCATTTTAAAGTCACCTTTTTAATCTTTTTGATGCAACCATGAAGGCTCTTTTAAATCCAAAGTTATCACCCGATTTAGTGTGTTGGAGGATTATGAAAGCAACAACCAGACATTTGATCAAATAATTTAACTGTTATGCCAATTAGAAGTGCAGATACAACTCTTTTAGGTCAGGAGACACCACATGAGAGCCCATTTGTTAAGGCAGAGGTTCATTTAACAAAACATGCATGATGTTTCCCAAATGATTATCCTATTGATGAGCAGTCCCCAGTGTTAGATACCTGGTCTGCCCTGGGGAATACAACAAAGGAGCTCTTTTCTTGCATACCCCTTCTTTTGTAACTTGAGGCAAGTTCAAAGCTCTTATTTTATGATGCTTTTATTAGAGTGCTTAATACAGAGGTTGACTGATGCACTGATAATCTTTTACCTGTTACTTGCTGATATATTTATCTTGATTGGTAAATTTGTTAAATAATGACTGGGCATTGGCTGGAGCAATCACACACAAAGCAACAATTCTTCAATTACTCATTTGTTACATCTGAGGAGGCAGAAGTAGCCTTTAACCCATTTCCCCTTATTGAATACCTGTAATTTTTTGTGCAGCTTTTTTCAACATCATTTGTGCCAGGTATCCAGTCTGTAGGTCCATGAAGTTGGCAAACCTATAGAATGAAATAGTATTTTGCATGGTCTCTCTCGTAGCCTGTTTGTAAAATAAATACATTCTGCTTGCTTTTAGTCACCCTATGGAGGACTAAAGCTGCAGGTTCATGGTTAACCAACATTGTCGAGCTGACTGTTTATAGTTAAGACAAATATTTTCTTTTAATAGAGTCTGAAGATTTTAATGGGAAAGTAAATAATGTTGAATTCGAAATTACAAATGTTTTAAATTGGAAACTGGACTCTAAAAGTAATTTTCATCTATTCAGGGAATAAAACTGTAACATGGGGTTCCAATCAGAATGCCTTTCATTTTTTCATTAACATGTCCAATCCTCAAAGCTACATTCCAGCAAATAGTTGCATGAGTAAGTGATGTGCCAAAATATGTCCACCTAAAACACTTGTCAAATAATTTATAGCAACAGTAACTGTGTAGAAATAATGATGTGTTTCTTGACAATTTGCATGCAAATTTGTGTCCAAAAAAAGAGAGATTACATTTCAGTGAAAATATTATTTACTGTGAATAGTTTGACCTGCTCTACTCACAAAGAATACCAACAGTTTGCTTTTCATCAGTTCCATGACTTCAGAGGAAACCTTTCTGGATGCCCTCTTTTTTCTGGTTCTCTGGAAGTCCTGTAAGGGTCAGTAGCGAGCTCCCTGTGGGACACATCCCTTTGCATCTTTGTCTTCAGCTGGGAAGCACAGTGCTCAGATAATGTTGGCTTGTACCTGTTTTTCCATTTGCTCTACCCCTTCTGTGAGCAAAAGGTTTGATTACACTTGGCAACGGATTTATGCTCTGGTTCCATTTTCTCCAGATCAATGATTTCAGACTCAATTACCTCTACATGCCTTTCCGTCTCCACCACCTGATTCTCCAAACCTTTAAATTATGCAGTGAATGAATCACTTTTATTCTGCAACAAAGGAAATATTTCTTTCAATTTGTGCAGATTAGCATGGAGGGCTTCCAGGAAAGGCTTGGGGAAAAGTTTCTTGCCATAAGAATGGCAATTTGGAGGCAGTGTGTGCATGATGTGACTCAGAAGTTGGATCCTCTTTCTGAGGACCTTGCCATTTAGCGACCACACAGCTTGAAGAAAATGACCTTTTCACCTTGAATTTCTGCTTTTGGGTGAATGTTCAGCATCCAACAGCCCTTTGGCTATACTGACTCTAAAATGTTATAATCTGATGGCTGCCTGAAAAGGCCGTTCACTGTAAGAATGACTGCCTGAGTTGGATCACCTCTGGTGGGTACAGCTTTGTGGATTGTTGATGCCCATCTTCTACTGATACAGTAGTAAAAGCTGAGCAAAAACCAGCATTGTGTGCTGCTGTTTCAGGAAGCTGTACGATATGTTGGCAGCAGTAAAATGAAAGTCTTCTGCTGTGTTTGAAGTGGGAGGATGCTCAGGCTGGTCACCTGTAGATGCTGCTTAGCAGTTTATGGCCTCTGACTCTGGGTGTTGTCGGTGAGCTATGAGAACTGTGAATTAAATTTACTCTGGTTTAGGTCAGGATATGAGTATTTTTGTTTCTGAATGCGTAGAAACTAAACTTCAGCCGTGTAAATGAACACATTTAACATTCATTATATTTAAAAAAAGAAAAGCTTTGTCCAAGTTCCAGCTTTCTAGCTCCTGCCATCATTTGCTGGAGCCCAGAAAAGGCAAATTTATCACCACTATGTCTTGTCCTTTTTTTTTCCTGTTATGTTGTGCTTTATCCTTACAACCAACAATGATAAAATATTGACATTTATCATGCAATTATTAATAAGACAATACTAATAGGTCCCATATAAATACCTGTTTAGACATTTAAAACTAACACCACCAACTGTGCTGTTGATTTGTGATTCAGAATAGCTTGTGTTGCAGAATGTGTCACTTGGAAACGAATATTTGAATGTTCACAATCCTTAATCTTCAGAATATCTCATTTTTAATTAGAAAGGGATTGCAGTAATGTGGCCTGTGCAAAAGCCAAATCTGATACACAAGCAGGCAAAGCTAAGTAAATGAAACAAAAGAAAATCTGCTTTAAATGATCTTTTCTCAAACCTTTGAATATAGTTCTCTTAAAATATAAAACAGAAAACCAAAACCTTTCCAGTGATCTCTATCTGATTAATCAACTTTTTCAAAATTAAGAAACATTGACTTAGAACAAGGTTTTGAAGTATATCAAGTAAAATATTCCCTGTCATGTACTTTTCATTATTAGCAGTAGATTTTAAAAAATTATTTGGATTTAAAAAATACTGTTGACAAAACCTCAGAATATTCAACAACTCTATATTGCCATAAAATCTACTACAAAAACCCCTATGTATAATAAAGAAAATATGATATAATGATTTTTTTTTTTATTGCTTGTATACATACACACAGATACTTGTAATGCATCTTTCTCAAGAGTTGTTGAGAGTTTATTCTGCCTGAGGTGTATCCTTTTGGGAAGTCACTTTTAAAGAAATGGGAAAGTGTTATCCTGGATGCATTAGCAGACATCTGGAAGTTGTTTGAGGGTGAGTCAGTAGCTGGAATAATCTCACTCCCTTTGAATTTGCATCAGTGAATCTACTCAGTCATGTTGCTCTCCTCCATTTCTACTCAACTGTGCTACAATGCCAGAAATGTGTCATACCTTACAGGTGTATTGCAAGTTTCTTTGTCATATTTTAAGTGAAAATAATCACATAACCTGCAGCTCTGCAGAAGATGCTGAGGAAAAGAGAATTTATGTGCATGTGTGTGTGCACGAGCAATTTAGCTCTTAGGTTCTCAGTTCCTAAATGTGTTTTTTTTTAAAATACTTGTAGAGAAATACATAACATCAGTGGAAAAATAAGTACTATTACTATTCCTTTTCTCTCTCCTGTAAGGGGATCACCTACTGTCTTTCCTATAATATTGTTGCCCAACTTTCACCCGGGTTTCTTCCCAGAGACAGTGTGTATCAGTGCCATCTGCTGACTCCAAGCAATATTGTTCCAATGTTTGAATAGCTATGGGGAAAAGCATTTGATGATACAAATTTGCAGAGGATGCAAAAGCAGGGATTAAATAAAGTTACACAGAATTTATATATATAATTTTGAAATGGTACAGGAGAAATTCTGTACAAAACAAAAGAAGCCTTCCAATAGGAGATGCTTCTTGGTGTAAATTGTGAATGAGTTTTGTGTAATTAATGTGTTTTCACTGATTATCCATCAATCCCACCATAAAATGGCACAAGAAGCTAACAGAACAAGATCATGTCAGGTGCCAAGGCATTTGTCTGCTCTCCAAAAAACACTTAAATATTTATGCCTAAATGCTGACTAAATCTGGGCTAAGATGCTTTACTTCTCCTAGCATCAAGCTCCTAGAAGTAATAGTTTCAAATGTTAAGTTCCTTCAGAAGAAACTCAGAGCCCAATAAACAACCACCAAACCAATTCTGAGTTTCCATAAAATTTCCTGCAAAGGTTAAGTCTGAGCAGAGCTGGTGGTATCTCTCCAAAAATATGTACGAAGGAGAAAGCAAATTCTACTTTTTAAACTACTGTATATTTTTTTCAGTATTTTTAGAGCTTTTTGCATTTGTTTGTGTGTGTGGCTATATATGAAAACCTCTAAGGAGTCATTAAAACAAAAGGAAGATAGGACTAATCTGTCTTTATCCAGTTCCCAGTATGTCCCTAGATGCTTTTATGGCCACCCTAGTTTGCAAGCTAGCATATTGTAGGGAACAAAACAAAAAAAAATGGGGAAATCAGAGTATTAAGAATGGAAAAGAATAAGTCTTTACACTGAATAGTTAGAAAGATTTAAATGAAACTTTCAGAGAAGATAAATACAACCACTTTTAAATTGTCTTCTCCCAGGCTGCATTTTGATTGTGTAAGCACACTGCACAGTGTTGTTATTGGTTAATAGCGATAGAAAATTTCTAACGGGATATTGAAATAGAAAGTTTCTAACAAAAATAAACCCTAGCATTCCCAAGCACTACTTTAAAAAAAAAAAAAAAAGGAAAGCAGTGCTTTGCTTTTTCAGCTAGGAAGAAATATGGAAAAAAAGTGCAGTGAAGTCTAGAAAAAGAATGTCCTGAGAAGCGGGACTGACAATGAGCTTTTGACTGACTGCCCGGAGCTGTGACTCTGTCTTCCCTGTTGCTTGGCAACTCCATGTTATCACAAAGAAACTGATATTAAGTTGGAACAGGCTGGATATGGTAATTTACGTGGGAAGATACTCTTGCAGTGGGAAAACCATTTTATTTCTAGTTTCTGTCAGCGTAAGTAGGTTTCACATGATGAACTGTAGTACATCCCCTGTTGGGTGCATTTTACCTAAAAAGGTAAAGAGCGACTCTGCCTTGGAAAGAGACTGTGCAGAAAAAAAAAGAAACCCAACAAAAACCCCCACCTTGTTATTCATTAGACCTGCTCCTAGTGTCTACTCAGACATTTCTTCCAGCAGTAGTGACAAAAGCTTGTTTTCATACCTGTGTGGATCCACTGCAGATTAGAGATGGAACTCAATAATTATCATTTAGATTATCACAGTCCCTAAGAGCTGTTGAGATTTGCCCAAAACCTCGCTGTCTTATACAAACATGATCCTCACTTTATCTAATTAGTCCCTGTTCTTTCTTTTGCGTTGGCAATAGTTAAGTGCTAAGTTTCAATGGCACTTTATTTCTTCCCTGCTGAAAGAAGAGGCTGCATATGTAGCCGTTACAGAATGATTTGAAGGCCATGATAGAAACTGTCATTCAACTTTGAATTTGGCTGGTACTGTATGGGTGGGAAAAGACCCGGTTTTTATTGAGGTGTATGGAGAGAATGGCAAAGGTATGTATATAAAGCAAATCTTATTGTGAAAGCTTTGAGCCACAAGATGTAGGTAATCCATACTGGTGTTTTTACGTTTGGGTTTAGGTCTAAGATTTAATTGGAAAGAGAAAAAGCACAGAAGACTCAGGATTTAGTGCAAACCACTTTTTCTTAAATGTCTGGTTTACTCGTAGCTCTACTGAACCATCACCACAGTCTCTCTGCATTTCCATCCTGCACCATTTCTAGTAATATAACACCAACATGCGGTCCTACAAGTAAGGAAGTTCTTCACATGTCTTCAGGACTCCCTGTTCTGGCTTTGGTCAGCAAAACACTCCCTGTCTCCAGGCTTCTGTCTACTGCAGAGTTAACTTGAAATATAACTCAACTTTTGCCCTTGGCTCAAATCCCAACCATACACAAAAACTTCTGACTTGAGTATGTTGATGCTGTTCAGCTGAAGGGATTGGCCTGGACTGTCAGAAGGCACAGGCAGCAGCTTTAATTAGCATAGCTAATACAGCTAACCGGTGCTGCTCCAAGAACTTGTCTTCATTGCCAAAAAAGGTGTATTTTTACTGTGGGGTAATTAGCCTGAATTAACTATCCTTATTTAAAATAAAGCCCTCCATCTCTTTTCTTACAGCAAAGACATTGCTTCCCTATTAACTCAGAGCATCCCCTTTTGCTGAGGCTAAGCTAACTGAAGAGGAATGAACTCTGCAATGAAAACAGCCCACACTGTCCTAGGCATCAAATAGACCCGCAGACTGCAAGCAAAGTCCTTTTCTGAACTGACTCATGGTAGTGAGGTAGCTTCCTTGCTCACTTTTCATTTGGCCAGCAAAGAATGTATCAGCTTGCATCCTATCTACCAAACTAATGAGTTTGTCTCCTTTTTAATTTACCACATCACCTCCAATAAATCAAAAAATGCTCTGGGCTGTTATCTGACTTGGAGAGGAATAATTACTGGACTGACTTCAGCAGCAAGCCTGGCTTAATTAAAACACAGTGTATTTCCCAAAAAGGTAGTAACCAATTTTATTCTAAGTGCAACCTAAAACAACCTTACAACAGAATGGAACAGATGAACTTTGTTTTACCCTGAAGCTTTCAGTAATTTTAAACTGATTTCCCCTGCTAAATCATGAAAAGCTGATTTCCTACACCCCCTTACCACTAGCAGCTAGTGGCTAACTTTACCCACCTGAACTGTTGTCTTCCAAGCTAATTGCTAACACATACCACCTGTTTCTTAAGCCTTGGCATTAGGGTAACATAAAGCTTGCAGGCAGTCTCCCATACCTTATGTTCATCGCATTCGCTCATGCTTGCTGTAGAGTGTTTTCTACGCCAAGTAGCAGCATCCTCTGGCTTGTGGGCCATGCTAGACTAAGGGCAGCAAAGCTGTAGCACCTCCTCTGTGTGGCAACAAAAATACCTTTACACTTCCTGTCATCTAGGGTTGGGTTTTTGGCTTTTTGGTTTTGGTTTTTTTTTTTTAGATTGAAATTGTTCTTTAAACAGTTTGGTCACTATGACTTTTATTAAGGAAAAAAAAAAAGCTGCTCCCATATTTTCTGTATGCAATGTTTCCCACTGATGAGGAATTTTTATTCTTGAATTCTGATAAGCACAGAACAAATAAGGGTACAAATGTGAGACAGGCAAGGAGTAGTTAGGAGTATGTACCCAGCACCTTTCAGGGCTACACTGACCAAGGGAGAGGTACGCCGACCAAGGAGCTCTGGGACAGATGCTGTGGGCACAAACCAAGGCAAGGGATCCTTCTCATTGTGGCCAAGTGGAGCTCTCCAAGGGCATTGCTGGGAGCCATGAGGAATTCCCAGGACTGGGGAAGTGCTGATAGCCACCATTCCCATCTTGCCCACTGTGCCCATTAGTATTTGCAATTAGTTTCAGCTAGTCATAGTCTCAGAGAGTGTTTAAAGGAGGGTGGGAGCAACAAGAGAAGTTTAAACATCTTTTTGTTTCCAGCACTACCCAAGTGTCTCATATAAGACTGGATGACTCAGCGGGTCATATATAGCTTGCCACCTCCAAGATTTTTATTTCATATCTGTCTCAGGATTGTAATGACTGTAGGTCTAAATTTCATCAAAAATTAAACTGGATTCAGAAGCACTGTTATTGGCTTATGTTATGAAGTTAAGTCTCTCAAGTCTTTTCTATAGTTATGGCTTCTTGTTGACTTGCAAGGATTGGTACAGAAATGAATTGAAAGGCGAATTAAAATAAGAAATAATAAGAGTAACTCAACTTTATTTTTGTTTGTGGTAGTGTTATCAATCTGAAAATGCAGCTTGTCTCCTTTGTTCCAGTACCAATCCTAGCACGCGGAATTACAAGGTGCATGTGTGTTTCCCTCAGGGTACAGAAGAACCACAGAAGCTGTAGGTGAATAAACAGACATGTTGAGCCAAGGTGCAAAAGTGTGCCTAGAATGCAAAATTAATTTACAGATATGGGATTGGGAAGGCAGTAAATTTGAATTTGGGGTACTAAAGCACCAGCAAATCAAAAAAGAACAGAGTAGACAAATCTTCTAAATGTTAAAGAAAAAAACACAAACAAAAATATCAGCTGAAACCTTTGCCCCCTCCAATAACATTGAATATGACTCATGGTTTTGTGAACTTCGATGGGTGGTGGTACAAAAATTGTTCTATCTACCACTGGCAGATGGTAGGTTTCTTGGTTTTAAAAATATGAAAACAGCTTGATCTCATGTACCTTGGTTTAAAAATAAAGCTCTTTTTATAGCATGTCTTGATTTTGACAACCATACTATGCAGTAAATATTGGATTCCATGTAGGAGCACATTTTAAAAGCCTAAACCAGACTCTTATTTTAGGGGTAGGCTGGTCCTCTGAGTTTGTGAAGTCCTCAGAAAGAGGACTCACAGCTGAACGTAATGGCTCTTTGTGTTTAACTCCAAAGTTTGAGTTGGTTGTGGGTTCAGCTTTGAATTTAAAAATACATTTCCTTGTTTGGTAGCTTTCTTAAATATAATTTCAAAGATGTGTAAATACTAAATTATTCATTTTTTTGTGATGGTAAGCCTGGAATAAATCTGCAGGAGTGAAATGCAGTTGAATCTATAAGTAAAATGATTTCTTCTTCATATTGCAGAGCACAGATAACTCAAATATATCTATAATTGCTCAGAACAAAAAGTGCTTTGACAATGACATTGTTTGCTCAAAGAATGTTTTCATCACTGTTGGAGACACTGAGATTTATTTTAGTGAACCTTCTGAGAAGCAGGTTAGTTATTTTCTTTCCTTTTTGGGTTGCCCTTTAAGATAAGCATTGTAAAGTGACAACTCTAAAGGAGCATGTTTTTGAAAAACATCTCTCAGTCTGAGTTAACACAGTACAAGAGCCTAGGCCTCGATAAAGCAGCAGGTCCCAGGAAAAATCTTAGTTTTTCATTGGTTTTTTCAAGTTTTGTTTGTCCTAGAAAGAAGACTGCTCAAAAGCCTCAAGTAGCATATTGGCATTTATTTGTTTCTTTTCATTTGGTCTTGAAAGGGAAACCAAAGTACAAAATCAAAGCAAACTTGAATGATTGAAAAGACAAAATATGAAAGTATTAAACAACATTTCTAGTAATATCATTGATCCAGCTATGTGCTAAAGATAATGTATTCTTCAATATACACTTTGTTATTAATTGGCTGCATACCGTGGTAGAATTACTTTATTAGATCTTAATAAATATTCATTTCTGTCAGAAGACCTTAAGGGGACAGGAAAACAAATCTAACTATCAGCTTTGGAAGGCTGGATATTATACTGTGATACACTTTCCAGAAGAGGACATTACAATTCTGTGGGATAAGAAGACAATGATGCATGTTAAAGTTGGACCTCGATGGAAGGTGAGCCAAAATAAAAACCTGAGATTTTGTGTAGCGTTCTGTGTTGCTAATGTTATGTCTTGAATAACTGTGATTGTCTTTTCTTTGTGACTAACTTTCCCAGTGATATAGCTGTTTATCACGGTGTTCAGCTGCTAGCATTTCCCAGGTAAGAAGAGATGGAGAATGTGATTTAATGGCTAGACTCCTGAAGATAAGGGGTGATTCCTGCACGCATGTTTACTCTGTTGCTCCACACATTGCAACCTTGCAGATATGCAGTGATTCAGCTCTGACTCAAAGTTACTTCGGGGGTGGGAAGAGAGGGTTAATTTTGAGTTACCCAGTTCACTGCATGTTTTCATAATTTCTGAAACCAATGGAAAAGAAGCTTCCATATCTAGCCATGTGGAAGATGGCAGGTTTGTAGCACAGATTGGATTAGGCTGATAATGGAACTGCACCCTGAGATGTAGTAGAAGCTGCTGAGATAACAGATGGAGTCACATCTTGGGTTTAAATTAAGAAGACAAGATACAGGAAAGGATCTAGACAAAACCTGACATCTAAACCTAATAAGTATACTGTGACAGGGTTCAGCCATTCTTCTTCAGGGAAGAATATGAGGCTCCTTCTCTTGCCAGTTGCTCTTCTCTGTTCCATTCCTACATCATCATCTGCCTTGGTGTCTCTGCAACTCACTCTTTGGGTCCTGGCAGAGTAATCTTATCTGCACATTTGATAGTTACATTCCTGCTTCGTCTCAACCATGAACACAGGTATTGAGAGGAGGCTCTTTCCAGCAAAAGAAAAGAAAGCACTCTATGCTAGAATACAATATCAGATTTTCTGAAGTGTAAGTCAAAGTTACAATGACCATCTAATCTGGTTTTAAAGCAACATTATTATAGGCTTTTTTCCAATAGCCATAAAATGCTTACTTCATGTACAAGCTGATTTATCAGCCATCAATACACATAGTGAAAAAACATTCTTCTGTTTTTGAGTAAGCTAGCAGGGACCTGAGTTCTGCAGCTTGCTTGCAGGGACACAAATACTTCAAGCTCTTTCTGTTTCCAATGGCTGTTTCTTCCGGAGGCTCCAGTTCTGCAGCAGACCTTAAGGAAAAAGAATTCATTAGAGTGAGCCACAGCACCCTAGAAATCCAACTCTACATTTTACTGTTGTGCAGAAATATCTTTTTCTCTATGTATGTATATGTGTATGCATGTATATATACTTTTTCCATCAGCAGCACATGCCCAAACACAAAAAAGTTGCAGCTGTCTCTTTTGTAACTGCTATTACAAATGTTCTTGCTATTGTGAGCTAAAATTAGAGGCAGCAAGTTTTAATGACAACAACTTGTCAGGCTTCACGTTCATGAGGTAATTCACCTGAACTTTTGACTTTTGGACTGGATGGACTACTAAGCTTTCAGAAAAAAATATGACTAGATTCCAGCCCCTTTTCACAGGCAGACTGTAAGAACAGGTTCTGGAAAACAGGAAGAAAAAAGGAAAATATACATTTCTGTTAAAAGTTATTTGCCATATGGAACTGTAAGCATAGCAGCATCAGATATTTTCAAAATGTAAGTCAGAGTTGCATTCACCTTTTTCATTTTAAGAATGTTTTATTCCATGTATGTAATTTGTACCGATTATTGACTGTCAGTATACATTAAAAAAAAATAATCCTCCTTCTCTTTTAGGGTAAACTGGCAGGTTTGTGTGGAAATTTTGACAAATATACTTCAAATGATCTGACTACATCCAACAACATGGAGGTGAGAAATGCACAGGTGTTTGGAGACAGCTGGGTATTAGGACAGGTAAGTCCCATGTCCAGTAAAAATTTAGGAAAAAAGGATGATAATTTTAGTTTATAAATGAACATGTTATAAGCACATGATGTACAGGGATTTTCTAAACTCATGGTCAGTGTATAAGAGGATATTTTAATTTTTATGTCTGTAGATGTGAAATGTGTTAATAATGTCTTATGTCTTAGCAAACTGTCTTATGTCATAGCAAACATATACTGAATTTAAATGAAACCAAACAATCTCTTTAGGGAAGAATATATTTTTCCGTATATAGATAATTATCATAGCTGTCTGGATTTCAATTTTCTACAAAGTTAGATACATTGCTTCTGATATCTTGGATTCAGCCCTATTTTAAAAACAATTGTAATTTCTCTGGTGTTGGAGGCATCAGGATATTGAAAGTAAATAGAATCTGAACGCTGGTAAAAAAGGTCTGGAAAGAAGTTTCTTTCTGAACACTGAAAAAAAAATCGGTGGTTTTTTTTTAGTTGCAGTTTGTAAATAGAGAACAAACTGACAAAGCAGTGGTGGTGAAGGGGTGAGACAGAAAAGGCTCAGAACAGCAACAGACACAACCCCGTATGGAAACTTGGTTTCTGAGGAGAAGGGAAGAGGCTGTAGAGAGTGGATGACCACAACTGTGTTTTACAACACAGGAGAATAGGTATTTTATTAATTTGTGCTGAGAAGATATAAGGTTGTATAGCCTTGTGAACCTCCTGAAAAATCAGTATTTGTAAAGCACTCCCTTAGGATGTCTGTGAGAACCAGTTTTTAATCTGTTCTCTCCTTGACTCACAGCAGGAAATTGAACCAAAATCTCTCACCTCATGGAAGAATATGATACCTATTCTGCTTTGGAGTAAAGTTTTTGAGGCTTCTATCCCTCAATATCTCCCTTTGGATCTATTTTATTCTACATAAAATGTTTAAATTGTGTGAGCAGGCAAAGCAAATGTGTAGTGTTGGTGGTTTTACTGCTCATCTAGAAGGTGGTAGATAAAGAAATGTGTAAATACTTTGTATGAAGTGTACGAATTTTTCTTTTCTGATTTACCAGTGCATTGGCTGCTTTAAAAAAGTGTGTAGTGTTTGCATAGCACATTAACTTCTAGGGTGTTATGACCTTTGCTTATGCAGCCCAAACTTGTGCTTGCCTTTTTGTGGCCATATATATATTTTTTTGTAAAATCTCATGTAATCTTCCAATCTCTGTGCTGCCAGAGCACTCAGGATCTGAGTTCAATATTGGTCTTGCAGGCAGCCTGCGCTCAGCCAGACTTGACACTTCATCTGCCTCTGCAGTACATGTTAGGGATTTTTTTCAGAAAGGACCTTTGGCCTTCATAGAGATGTATCCTGGTCATCTTTTCTGCAAAACCTAAATAGTGTAAAGGAATATTTGATAGCTGGAGGCCTAGAACCCAACTCTGCTACTGGCAAACATGCTTGCTTTGGCACCATGAAGCATGGGATGCTTCCAGGGTTTCTGCCTCCTGGGAGTGGCAGCGCATTCCCCCACCATGGCATCTGAGCATCCGCACAGGAGGACAGCGTAGGTGGGTGACTGCACTGCAGCTGAGGCTGTGCTGGGACACCCCAATGCTGCCCATGGATCCATCATTTCCCCCTCCTGGACTTCCCTGCTGCATCAAGAGAGTATGGTTTTGGATGAGCTCGTGTTTTCTGAGCTGAGTGTCATTTTGCTACATTTTTGTGTTCATTTGTTTTTCTTCTTGAAAAGAAACTTTAAGAGAGGGAGTTGTATCTCAGCCATTTTTGAGTTATCATCACGATGATCTTTGACTATTTTTTTTATGGGTTGCTCTCTTCCTACTGCTGCTTCTTTATTTGAACTTACAGGGCTAAAGCCATCTGTAGTGTGACTCCATTTAAAGTCAGTGCAAAGCCACCAGAGATGGATTTGGACCATGTATTTGTTTGTGATGATACAGTTGGTTGCTCTGGTAATGATTATAATGTGTCACAAAGAAAACATCTTGTCTTTATGCGCCGAGCAGAAAGCAGGAACATTTTAGTACTTCAGAACAAAACACAAAGATTCTTTTTTGTGCAAATGTTTTCAGTTATAACAATAAATCAGGGAAAGGGGAAGATGAAGAAGATAGCATTTAAACTTTATTTTTGGTGTCTGAGTATGCAGGTATTGAATTATATGATACTATAGTGTACCTAAGTCCATGGTAAACACACCTTCGTATAAAATGTTTGTGGTGTTTTTGCTTGTTTTTAAGTGCAAGAGCCCAAATGAAACACTAAGACCATGTGAGATACATCAGAGCAAGTTCCCTTATGCCAAAAAGGAATGCTCAGTTTTATACAGTGATGTTTTTGCACCTTGTCGCAATGTGGTAAGTTTATTAAACATCCAAGATGTGCTCTCATGTAGGAAAATATTATAATTCCAGTAATTAATTTCTTCTTGCCATTCCTTTCAGTCTGAATACCGCGGAGGATACAGAGTAGGAGCCCTGCAAATATCTCTATGTGGGTGGGCTATGTTTGTGCAGAGCTTCTTGTTCCTTTCAAGACTGGAGCCTAAACATAATAGTGATAACTGGGAGCCAGGAGTTAGACTGGATAATCAAGGTTTTGTTCTCTTTCAGTTTTATTTATATCTTTTATTTATATAGGTAACTAAATTTTTAATGCTTTTGTGTATATTGCAGGATTCTAAAATAAGCATTTGTGTAATGTGCCTACAGCTTATCTCAAACGGTTTTATTTTGTTAACTGTCCTGCTCAATATAGAAAGAAATATGAGAGAGTAAGATTTTAGCTTCAGAGCTATCAGTATTTTTAATTGACTGACAGTTTATCATCTGCTTTTTATCAAAACTCCGAGGTTTGGTGTCCTTGTTTTCCCAATACCTGGCTGAGCCTGCGACTTGAGTTACAAGAATGTCCTTAAGTTCAGTCTAGACAAGATGGGGACAACAATAGCTTGTGTGGGAATCTTTTATTCCCTTTTAGTCCATCCTTTATCAATGCAAGACATGCTCTATACATTTTTCCCTATTTCTGATTTTAGCCTCCAAAGATATTTAGTTATCAAAGGTGCTTCTTTACACCTGTGCAAGCGAGAACCACTACAACATTTTGCCTCAGTCTCTTATTTTCTTTATGACTATTAATACTAAATGAGATCATTAGATGTCCCAGCTGAACCTCCTGACTTTCAGGACTGAAGTTTGATATCAACATGGTTAGGAATTTGCTTGAGGAGGAGGTTGCAGTAGCTTAACCCGAGAGATTTATTAATGTTGACTTTAGTTACTATGTAAAGAATTTTTTGAGCATGTGCCTGAGAACATAGTGATGAGTGTATTTTCAAAGTGAAAAGTAATAAATAAAAATGGAACTTTGGAGAGTTTTTAAAGAGCTGTATTATTATAACTCATAAAGAAGATGTTTTCTCTTGAACGTTCATTTTCTATATCTTATCCATGTTGTGATTAAAATTTGCAAACATTATGCCAAAAATTTAGCATAATTATGTCAAAAAATGCATGTCAGGTGCAAAACATGTCATTTAATTAGTAGTCAGGTATTTTCATATGCACATATCCATCTTGTATGGAACAGCCTGTAAAGCAAACATCTTTCAGGTGTTTTTACAACCTATTCATCAGCGTGTGAAAACACGGCTCTTACAAATGTAATGTAAAGAGACCTCCTATCAAGGATATCTGCAGCTGACTGCTGGCTGCACAGGTGGGGAAGCGGGTGCCTAGGAAAAAAGCCCAAGCAGAGACTGACACTGGGGGCACGGAAGGAACAGAAAGTGTAGATGTGGGTTTCAGGACGTGCTTGGAGCAGCGCTCTCACAGTCGCTCCTGCTGTGCGGGTGGTGGAGGATCCTGCTGTGCATGGAGGCAAGCTCCTGCCCGTGGGACAGGCGGCCTCAGAGTTCAGCTAAGGCTGGAAAACCCCGTTTTCAGGGAGACAAAATCTTGCATCTCTGGCTGGCAGCGACTGACAGATTGCAGTTGCCCAGCTAAGCGCTGAACTCAGCGGGGGCTGAGGAGCCTCAACACTCACAGAAAAAAAGGTCTTCCTCATAACTTCTGAACGCAGCAGGAGTTTTGACCCTAGGATCCCAATTTGTCACAACAGCAGGGTGTTGCTGACTCAAGGAGAGATGCTGTCCTGCAGACATGAGAGACAGGTTGAGCTCTTTGGAGCCAATCTGCTGTTTGGTGGTTCCTGTGAAGCTATTACAGCCATTTTCAGTGGAGCTAATGCTCATGCTCGCAGCCCAGTGGTACCCCTGTTTTCAAAATAAGAAAAAGAATGAAAGCAAAATGGCATCTCTCTCCACTGAAGGGAGAAAAACAGTCTTTGTATCCCTGCCAGCTTCCAGCAACTGCCAGCTGAGAAGCCGTCTCCATGTTAGATAACAGCTGCTTTGTTACTGTGACAGTATTTCTGTAATCTGACGTGTGCCATTTGAGTGCTCTACAACTGAGCTAGACCAGAGTCTAAATCAAAGAAAAGCATTGCTTTAAACTTTCCATGTGTTGAGTAAGAACACTGTTTTGGAAACTTTGCTCAACATTACAAAAAAGATTATTAAAACCCAAGAAATAGTGTATCATGTAAAACCACGAAATAATGTGATAGGATTTTAGAGTGAGGACGTGGGTTTTCTGATTCAAATGAAGATTTGCAGGCACAGTATATTAAAATCTTAATAAGTGCAAAACTGACAGGATGACTATAGATGGCAGTATTTGCCTTATGAAAACAGAACTGCCAGCTTCAACATACTCTCCAAAATCGATGAACAGCAAGTGTGTGGACAGACATACTTCTTAATAGTCACGGATTGAAATTTTCTCTTGGCCTGTAACGTAAGTAGAAGTTGATCATTTGAAGTGTACTTTTTGTATAGGAATGTACCCAAACCCTAGAAAATATCTTATTTTTGTGTTCAACTCTTTCAGTCAATCCAGAAGTAGCAGTCCTGCTGAAAACAGTGCAACACAAATTTGCTCATGCAATTAAGTCACCAGCCCTCTTTTTTCTTCTTTTTTTTTTTTTTTTTTCCCCAGATTGATGTGACTTCTTTTGTCAAAAATTGTCACACAGATACGTGCAACTGCAATCTTGGCGGGGACTGTGAGTGCTTGTGTACCAGTATTGCAGCTTATGCCCACAAATGCTGCCAGCAAGGAGCAGCGATTCACTGGCGATCTCCTTCACTCTGTGGTGCGTATTTGGGCTGGCTTTGTACTGGAGCTCATCTTTGAGGCATCTTTGGCCTTTTGCTGCCCAATAATACAAATACGACAGAAGCAGATGGGTAATAAATATAGTTCTTCATATTTTTCACGCTGTCTGTGTGTTAGCTGTTAGTCTTATACACGCAAATTTGCTGTCTTACTGAAGAGGATTGGCTGTTCTCAGGGCATGCCAGTGCAGAGACTGTCGGAAAGGCACCAGTATACCAGATCTGGGGAATGTCCAGTGTTCTGTGTAAGGCTGCAAAGAGATTTAGTCCTTTCTACTTTTCATTGACAGTAAGAAGGGTTCTTGGCTGTAGAATAATTCATGCTTCAGGTCTGCTGTCCTGGCACATCTATTTAAATACAGCTGTATGCCACTGAATAAAAGACTAAGGAAATAAAGTCACTGACTGAAATACATTATGGGAAATGAAACTCCCTCTGATGAAAGTGAATTTTACATTTTTAGGATGCAGATATGCATAGTTTCTGTTGTTACTTTGTAATAATAATGTGTTTGTTTTCTTTTTCTTTTAGCTTATGACTGTGAATATTACAATCAAGGTATGTAGTATTTGATATTACTGTCTTTGATTCATTCTCATATTTATATACCTTGCTGAATACACTTACTCTTCATGTTTTCTAGCATACCAGCTAGAAACAAAGCTGTACTCCCTGATTCCAAAATGGAATCCATTTTTATAAAGCATTTAGTTGCAGAAAATTCCCCACATTGACCACTCTAGAATACGGAAGGCGTCTTTGATGTACTATTCTATCATTTTTCTTTCTGTATGATGCTATTTTGAGATATTTATCTCTCCCCCTCACTTATTTTGTTTCTCTTTTAAAAACAAATACCCAAGAGACACTTTAATTACATCAGTTCACTCAGACTAACCCTGAAAGAAAACATAGTTTGGTAATTTCTCTCTTTCACAGGTTAGAATGATTTTTTTTTTGTACTCCTGATTTGGGTATGTGAATTTAACGAGCTCAGCAAGTTAGCAATGCAAGTCCCCATGGGCCTTTCTGCTCTATGTCCAGGGACAGAGGTGGCATGGAAACAAACATCGTAGTTGTAGGCAAAACAACACATCTGGCATCTCAGATGAAACATGATACAGTGCACACTGCAAATAAAATCCTTCGTAGCTTGTGCTGAGAAGAATCTCTGTCAGCTGCAGCAGTGTTGGAGGTTATCTCTTTTCCGTTCTCTCTGCTCCCTAGGGTAGGATTGCATAGTCACACTCCCTCGAGCCCACTGGACCTTCAAATCCATTAGAAAGGAGAGGTGACTTGTATGAGCAGGCTGGAGTATTGTATGTCATTTTGCAATATATTCCTTGTCTATTTAACATCATTATGTCATTATACTGACTTTTTCTTCCCCCCTGTTCTGCTATGGATATCTAAAATACTGTTTTTCTGTGCAATATCTCATGTATTACTTGAGATTTGTCCTATATAAACACAGACAATCCTACATTAGGAAGGAATTCAAATACTAACACATTAGTGTGCATCTTAGAAGGTTATACATAGTTATTACCATTTGAATTTTCACCTCACTGAACTAATTGTCTTTGGCACAGAGAAATTCAAGTCCTTTTCTCCAAAAATAAATGGTGTGGATATAATGTATCTCTGATAATACTGAGTTAAGATTAATCAGAATAATAATTAATTTGGTATGATTTTTGGGAAAAAAGTAAAAAAGCCTCAGAAATTTTATGAACATTTGTCACACTATGCAATTATCTTCTAGGTTTTCATTCTGAAGCGGCTTGCTTTGTTTTATTTTTCCTTCTTTCATTGACATATAAAAGAGATTGCTCTGGTTCAATTAAAAACTCAATTGAATTAATTGATGGGCTTTTTCTTTGACTTGGTGTATGTAGTTTTAACATTGCTTCTATTTTTAATGGGTGAAGGTCAGTGGCCCAGCTGTGTTGAATGATCTTAGTAATCCCTAATGTCTCAATTAATAACCTCATCATATTCAATGTGAGGGTGGATTAATGCACCATGCAGCATATCTTGGCAGTCAGGGAGAAGCTCTAGAAAGACGTTAGCTTGTGCTTGTACTGTAAATTTCAGAACTGGGACCTATTATATTTTCAAATTGATAGGTTACAGGATTTTATGCACAAGTCTCACAAGTATTGTACTGTAAAGAACAGTTCATTAGAATGAGAGTGGTATTCATTTAACAAATTTAATTCCTGTGGCATCTCCTCTTATATTTGGATACTGTGCATGTGCTTTGTGGGGAGCAAGAGATTCAAAAGGAAGGGAAACTTGACTAAATGCAATGATATGAATGTGACTTTTGAAACATCTTTTTTAGCGACTCGCATCCTATAATGAACATCACATAGTAGATGATTTTTTTCTCCTCCAAGGAGTCTGGCCCAGTACAGTAGCAGTATGTAGAGCTTGCTAGATATAGCTGACTTTCCATAATTTCTTTGCAATAGGGAATTTTGTCTTATTTTAAAAGTAGTAAGGTATACTGGTTTTGGCTCAGATAGAGTTAATTTTCTTCATATAGTTAGTATGGTGATATATTTTGGATTTGTGATGAAAACAGTGTTGATAACACACCCATGTTTTAGATACTGCTTATGCAGCATCAAGGCCTTTCCTGGTTCTCACGCTGCCCCACCGGCGAGTAGGCTGGGGGTGCACGAGATATTGGGAGGGATAGTTGGGACAGCTGGTATCAACTGACCAAAGGGATATTGCAGAACATATGATGTCGTGCTCAGTGATAAAAACCAGGGGGAAAGTTTGCTGGGGCTGGTGCTGCTTGGGGTCCAGCTGGGCATCAGTCGGTTGGTGGTGAGCAATTGGGGTTTTTTGCATCACTTTTCTTGGTTTTGTTTTCCTTTGTTTCTTTTTCTTTTCAGTCCTTCCCCTCTGATTCTCTTGGCGGGGGAGTGAGCGAGCAGCTGTGCGGTGCTTAGCTGCCTATCGGGGTTAAAGTCAAGGATGGCGTTATGCATGTTTCCACCACCAAGTGCAGCAAAACACCTTTTGGGACATAGGATGGCTCCTCCTCTGATTCTTTTTTGTTCTGCATGATCTCAAACTGTTGAACCTTTATGGAAACTTTATCAATCCTGCTTTTGCTCAAGTCATAGGCAAAATGTCTGTTAATATGTAGGGATAAACATTCAATTATTTAGAATAAAGAGTGTCTTTAAGATAAATTGCCTTGCCATTTCTTTAAAACTGGTCATTTTGTGGCAAGCTTGTGGGCTTCATGTGCATATGAGCTCCAACATAGTTTCCATATAAAAACAGTGTTTATTTTCATGCAGTTTTCTTCAGAATTGGTGTTTAACTTCTAGCGGAGCCAAATCTCACTATTATGAGAATTCCTTCCCTCTTGGAAGAGTCATATGTGAAAGGAGCTGTCTTAGACTGGGAAAGGTGTTCAGTCTTTTCACCGTAAGGATTAAAAGCTTTCACAAAACTTACACATTTTGTTTATTACTCACAAGGTGAGCTTTTAGAAGTATGCTGCTCTTGGTTCTTTCAGTGGGATATAGTGACAAAGACAGATACTGTTGTATCTGGATGTATGCCTGTGAGCCTTTACAGCCCAGCCTGGTGAACCAGACTGGAAAAATTAGCTGGTTATTTTTCAGCTGGACCACTTCACTGCTGAAGCACTTAGGATGGCATAATGAATGGGGCAGCAGAGGGGCAGAAGCAAGTGGTTTGTGGGAAAGGACGAACTAGACAACTGCTTAAGCAATATTGCTGCCAAAACTTGAATTACAGCCTTATAATTTGAAATCTGTTTTTTTTTTTTTTTGGGGGGGGGGGGGAGGAATTGCCTTGTAGATCTTAGAGTAGCTTCAGTGTCTATTTGGGGAGTAATATTAAAGTTGGTCTGTTGCTCTTTCGAAGTATAGAGATAAGGACATGTAAAACGTTAAACACCGTAAAAAAGCAGCCAAGATTGCTTTCTTGTACAGGTCATTTTGTGAGGATAGCTACCCACACTTTTTTGTGCTCACTTTGTATCTGTTGTATTCTGGGCAGCAAGCAAGGAATAAGGGATTACATTGAACAGATAGATACAGACCTACTCCAGCATAATACCTTGAGGCATTGAGCTGTAGTTCCAAATTTCTTTGATTCCAGTTATGGTGAAATATTTAATGCAATATATTATGTCAACTAAGACTTAAGTTTTGTATGTTATGCAAGGAGGATTTTTCTTTTTCTATTTGTTTTTTCTTCCCTTAGGTCTTGGTGAAGGACCCTATATTTTGGCAAGTTATGGAAAGAATGACACAATTATAGGAGCTAACGTATCCAGTAGAAGGATATTTCCCCTGCCTAGAACTGGAGCATATGGAAATGTATTTTTCAGTTTCATGATAACGCCAGGTCTTTTCAAAGATAAAGATTTATGTAAGTGTTCTCAACAAATTTGCTAATGGCAATACATACTTTTCAAACTATGTGAATGATTTTTGCTGCATCTTCTAAATCTCCTAAAATAGTTTAGGTATTTTTAGTTATTGGAACAAGTGAGGATAAAGCGGCCAATTTCAAAACTGAGGAGGAATACTGATTTTTTAAATTATTTTTTAAATATTGGAAAACCTCACTGCCAGCTTTAAAGCTGACTTTTCAAAGATTGTTTTAGAAATATTGCAAAATACAAGTGAATAGAATTCCTTTGTGAAAAAAAACTAGTTTGTATAACTGGAAACTGGAAAATTTTGCACATGTATCTAGCAAGTATTGACACTGAAGGTGAATGCAGGATATTTTTGTCTCCAGTAAAATCACTTCTACTTTATCTTTTCTTCTTTTTTGTGACTTTCAGTGAACTATAAAGTGTGCAACTTAGAACAACCAATCTGTCTCCTGCATTGTTAGTGAGCAGCATCTCTGTACAATGTAGAAGGAAGTTGCTTAGGTGAACAGCTATTCCTAAGCTCTAATTTTCACTTATCAGAGAGTGATCCAAACTATAAAACCAAAAATAAATATGTTTAAATATTTTTCCTTCTGTATATATTTTCCTTTCTTCACCTGTATTGGGTTTGTGCCAATTAAGTCAATACAGATTTTGTCATTGCTTTCTCACAGAATTTAATTTGCTGAAAAAATCCCAAACCCTCAAAAATCAACATAGAGAAGGGCTGTCTTCAGAGTAAAATTTGAAACTATATTCACAAACAGTTGACAATTTTGCAGTGGAGAAATTAGGTTTTTAGATATGATTTTGAAATGAGAAAGTACATAGAACAGAAGAATTAATTCAGTCTTGTCAATGTTCCAACCGATGTAAAGTGGAAGTAAACCACTCATTATACCTGTGCATACATAGGTAGTTTTCATATCTGTGGGGAATGACATACTATTCATCTAGATTAAAGACACTTCAAGATTTTATTCAAGTTGAAAACCAAATATGAAATCAGTCTTCTCCTAAGTTCTTAAATTTTCAGAGAATTTTATTCACTTTTGATTGCTGGCATGAGTAGAGCAAATAGAGGGTTGAGTCTTCTATTTGGCTACAGGTTTTCTTACTGTATTGCTGGATATGACTGTATGTAAAAAAAGCCTGACCTCAAGGTGAAGTCAAACATTTTCTTACAATATTTGCATGATGTTATTTACTAATGAAACTTGGTACAGCTGAACTGTCAGGCATTTGTCCAAATTCGAGAAAAAACTCCCAATTTGAGCAAGTCCCATTTTGAGACTGCTTATGAATCATTTGAAAGGCTGGTAGCCTGGATGTAGTAGGCTGGATGTAGTTTTGACCTAACTGATTAGCTCTCTGGTGGCTTTGGATTATGTGATCATTTGAAGTCTCCTTTAGACCATGCATTTCTAACTTTTTTTGTGTTATATAAAACTGAAATTTTTTTTTTTGTGAAAAGCAGTTGTTTAAGAGGAGCCAGACAATATATAGATTTTAATCTCACTTTTAAGTTGTTTTCTGTGAAAATCTTACCATTATTATTTTTTTTTTCTTCTGTGGAAGCTCTCTCTCTTGTTTCCCTGGAATCTGCTGAAAGACCAAACTACTTTCTGTACGTACATGACAATGAAACCGTTGGGTTGGAAAAGTGGCAGGCAAGTGCCTCCTTTCGGAGACGAGCCACCTTCTTCCACCACCACGGCCTCTGGAGTCCAGGGCTCAGTGCCTTCGAACTGCACAGTAAAAAAGGCTTTTTCATCATTCTCACCTTATCCAGTGTTAAAGTGGCAAAGTACGATGATTCGGAAGAATTCAAACGTTTGAGTAGCTTTAGTGTTGAAGGTAAGTTTTGCATAATCCCCAGGGATAATTATGTTTTTTTCTGTTTGCCTTCAGAGCACTTGTCTTTCATCAGCAAAAGTAACAAATATTTTTTATCCTATTTTTAATTACTATTCTGTTTTTGTCTTCCATTCCACTTCCAAATGCTATTATTTTCTAATTTTTGCAAGTATGATGATCACTTTATCTTTGAACTACATTTTCATTGTTTTACTCTTTCAAAATTAATGTGGCATGTCACAAAAAGATGCATGTTAATGTCTTGTTAGTGAGCTATAGATAGCTATTATTTTAAATGATGGGTAACTGTATTGCTTCTGCAATTAACAGTACCTTCACTATGTTTCATTGATTTTTAAGTTTTTTAAACAGAATATATTGCAAAAGTGAGTGGCTGCTTGTATCTCTGAAGCTTCAGTGTCTTTTAGCTTGATTGAATTTAAAATACTTGATATTGAAAATGAACAAAATCTCACCTACTTGAAAGTTCTCAAGAATTTCTCTACTTTTCTACTAAATAATACCTTTTCCTTCTTTCTCAGAACTTGGTGCGTCTGTGCCTTATAGAAGGATGAGTGAATGGCGATACGAATCTTGTGCTTATCCTTGTGTTAAAACATGTGGTGATCCTGAAGGAATAGCATGTAAATTCCTTCCTCCGTAAGTCAAATTAAGCTCAGCATTGCTACCGTATTGTTTTTTGTAATATGATTACCATATGCTTTCTGAACATTACTGCAGCTGCAATATCCATTCATTTTTGCTCATTCAGATTTCAGTATCACTCTTGTGAGCAACTCTCACAAGTCATGTGAAAACATTTGTAAAAAGCCTCTCATTTCCCATGGCATATATTCCTGTTTACATGCGATCTTTCAACACAAGAATAAAAGGGTTTGTATTTAGCCCAGGGGATTAGCTTCTGGTATTGGTTAAGCAGAAATCTATTAAATGAAATGAAGGCTGTTTCCTTCTGTGGATTTATATTCACATCTTAATCCAGCATCCCATGATACGGTACATGACTACATCTTTCTGGTGTTTATATGACAGAGATCAAAAACCGTAGGAATCGTAAGGGTGGACTACGCCCTCTCCTGTAAGAGGGGGGAACTTCATACTAAGAGGTGCTCATTGGCACGACGTGAGGGATTTCACACTGCTGATGTTATCTTGTTACTTAGTAACAACATTTCCTGCCTCCACGGATCTCCCCTAGCATCTGTGGAACCACAACAAACTAAAAGGAAAAATGCCTAAAAACCCAAGGCGCAAAATCTGGTGAAAAAGAAATGATATTTTGAATTTCAGACTACCTCCCTAGGCATATGCAGTTTATGATTAGGAATATTACTGATATTACTGATTTTCTCTGTTGGTATTCTTAGCTTTTTCCATATGGGCACACTGGTTGTTAATGTCATGATTTTCTTATTAGAAATGCCCCCAAAATGAAAAAGTAAGGGACTTGTCTGCACTCTCCTATGCTGAAAGTGCACAAGAATGAGACTTTCTATGGAGTCAGTCTAAATATTTCAGTGTCTCAAATGAACATACTGGGTAAAACAGTGGTCTTGTAGTGAAGGTCTTTGTCCTATGGGAAACCTTTCTGCTTAGGGATCTGAACTTCCATCTGATTGTGGAAGCAGAATGGTCAAAAGCTATCATGTTCATCAGTCTATGCAAAGAACTGATTATTAACAATTTAGAAACAGAATTGTGCTGTCCAACGTCTTACTGGCCTTAGAATGCCTCAAAATGCTGTATTCACCATTACACTGGAAAGTTCTCAGAACACTGATGGGGAAGACATTCAAATGTGTCATTTTGCCAAAGAGAAATAATTTAAAATTAATTTATATTTCTACTGTGGCTTTAGAATTAACTATACAATATTTTAAAGGGTTGAAGGATGCTTGCCATACTGTCCCAAAAACATGATCCTTGATGAGGTCACACTTAAATGTGTTTATCCAGAAGACTGTAAGTATATTTTATTATATTGGTCTAATCTTATAAATCACTCTAGAGATCCCAGGAAAGGTTTTAATCAAATGCACATTGTTGGTTTTTATTAAATGCTCTACGAGAACATCTTCCTATTGAAGAATGTCTCTCTGAGACATAGACTCCATTCCCAGTCATCCAAAATACATCTCCTACATCCAAACACGCCATATCTAAAGTTGAATTCTTTCATTTCTCTAATAGTGTATTAAATTTAATGTTTTGCAATGGTGTTATACTCGTCACAACTATATTTGACTATATGCTGCTAGTATATCACACATTTATAAGAGAAAGATCCCAAATGGAAGAAATAGTGCTGTGGCAAAAAGTTCAGACTTTTCAGTTGATGAGCCACCACTAACAAATTCAGTGCATCTATTTCATAACTTCTGGTGTGTGAAGATACCACATTATTTGCTTATTTTGGGGATATGGTATTCTTTTAACATAACAATTACATTTTAATACTGTGTCTTATTTTATTTTACAAGTTTTGAATTAAATACATTATGTTTGATATTTGCTAGTACAAAGTTATCTCATATAGTATACCACCTTCCAAAGATATAAAAGAAGGCAACATATTCTATAATATATTTATTCCAAATATTTTACTATTTTGCATTTACTGAGTTTTCCATGGAATTCCCTTGTTTTGTCAAAACTGCTCTGCAAAATCAAGGTTTTCACTAATAATAAAAAATTAGCTACTCCATTTGCAAAGAAAATTAGAAAACTTCTTGAGTCAGCTGAGTTCCTCAAAGTCATCAGGAACCTGGAACCATTGGCAAATTATCTTCTCAGCAAAATGATGCTCTGATTTGCTAATATTTAAACGGGACTTGAGTAGACATAGATGTTGCTATTCTGCTTTATCAATGATCCATAAAAGACAGTGAAACATGCATTTTTCCTTTTAGGCATACCTGTGATACCTACAGAATCAGGAATTGGAACAAAACCTTCATTGTTAATCTCTCACACTGCTGCTACCATGGAGAGATTTCCTCAGACACCTCCTTTATTTGTTACTTCAGGGACTGAATCAACTCGTACTGCTGTGACAGCCAAAATAACCATGAAAGCAAACACAACTTTAAGAGGAATGAATATGTCAGCACAGTCCATTACAGACTTTTATTCATTGGAAGCATCTAATGCAGCCACCTATTCAACATTTTCATTACCAAGTACAGTGGAGCCTTCTGATATACTTCATAGCACAGCCAGCCCTACTGTCCTTTCCAAACTCATCTCTTCAACAGATTTTCCAACTGCTCTTCAAGCCTCAGCAATCACATCACGTACTGTCAGTTCTACTGCATCTATAACCTTACCCATTACAATAGTAACTCCAACAACCATGCTCAGTGCAAGTCCTATTCCAACACGTTCTGCGTTATTAACACCCATTTCCCCAGTGGTAGTTCCATTTCTACTTGAAACATCAACCACTCAGCTAGGAACTGTTCCCCTACCTCAGCATTAACAACTTTAACCTCCAAGCCATCTTTGTCACTTCTGAGCTGCCTGCAGGGATTGGGAAGAGTAGGATTCCTTCAGTAAGTCGTTCTAAGGGAGCAGCAGTATCCTCTGAAGTGTCTGTCTGCTTTGCTGGCTGGCAGAGCAACTTCCATAAGCAAGCTAGGTTTATGGTTGACACTAAGCACATGTACTTCTATATCTACTTTGTCTGTTAGAACTAGGTCTGGTGTTGGTCAAACTACAGTTCACCCAACACCCATTTCTGCACTGACTTCAACTGCTCCTCAAATTCCTATGACTACTAGATTTGCTAGCTTTGAGACAAGTTTTCCTCAATTAATCACAGCTTCATATTTTGAAACAGCAAAACCCTTGTCTAAAACTTCTCTGATATCATTAAATGCAAGTTCTTTAGCTAGTTTTTCTCCATCTTTTCTTTATCTTCAGTGGAAATTTCAGTGACTGTTCCCAGGCAGACATCTCCATAAATAAAAGGCAGTATTTCTGCTGCTCTGCCCATAATGACTGTATCTTCACCTCAAGTTGCTTCTCAAATCCCTATAAACACTTCGAGTCCTGTAACACACACAGTATCTGTACCAGTGCATTCTCTGATTACCTCCCTGAAGCCCAAAGCTATGGCAGATGTCACTGTTGCCTCCAAAAGTCTTTACAAAGTACCTTCCACTGCTTCCACTCTTCTAGTCTATCCAACAATCTCTGATATGTCTATAGCAAGTAAAGCCTCAACAAAAAATAAATACATAATGCACACTGATTCCTTGTCAGTGTCATCCATTTCTAAAAAGCCAAAGAAATCCATTACATCTACAGTCTTCCCTCTTAGGACACTGGTATTACCTCTAAATGCTACATTAGTAACCACTTCAGAAATTACAGAGTACCCAAGCAGTTCACATACAGAAAATTCAAATACAGAATTGAAAACTGACCCTGTGGCACAAAATGCAGGCACTTTCATTCCTAAAGATCCTTCTCTTACAAGGTCATCATCTTTATTTACAATCTTGTTATCAACATCAGTTCCATCTTATGTGACATCTCATACTACAAGTTCTTCATTGATTCCCATATTCAGCAGGACATCATCATTAACACAAAATGTAACTGCTACCCAAACACCAATTTCATCTCTAGATACACAAGGAACCTCAGAAAGTCCAGTTATAGACTTTGCAACTTCTCTAGGTTTTTCTACATTCACTTTAAACATAAGCCCTTCTACCAGCCTTTCAGCAGCACTAAAAACATCCATTATAATGCCCTCTTTACTAATGCCTACAACTCCTGAAGCCACTTTAGAAAGCCAGTCCGGTAGGGTCTCTATGTCTTCACCTCCTCCTAAGACCACTCTTATCTCTACTGTTTCTCTAGGAAAACAGAGTTCTTCGGTAAGTTCTTCAGAAGAAGATGGAACAATATCAGCCATATCAGCTGGAATCATCACTCAATCCACTACACCAATGATCACGAACACAACGGTGAATGCTACGTCCTTAAAAGCACCTTATATTTTTGGAAAAATACCACCTAGCTTTTCAGCCAGTTTATTAGTTGCTTCTGGCACTACTGTAGCCTCTAGGATTACTACAAAACCCACTGGTTCTTTTGTTGCTGATTTGGAGTTTTATATGGCTTCAGCTTCAGTTCCTACCACCATAGAAACACCCATGCATGTGTCACACAAATCTTTATTTACAACTGCAGCAACTCAAGCTTCACAGAGCACTAAAGAAACTCCAAAAATGATGATAATCAAAACAACTGGTACTACAAGTCCATTATTACAGACAAAGAGTACCTCATTTACAGCTTCAGAAGTTAAATACGCAACCTCATTTGAAAGAACTGTGGCTATTTTAGAAAGTGGTCGTACTTCACACGAGCAAAGAAATGTTACCAAGACAAAGTCAACCACAACTGAGAAATCTTCCCTGCCTTATTTGACAGTATCTGCAGTTCAGAGTTCACCTTTTTCAAGAAATACAACCTCAGTAAAAAATCTCTCTCTTTCTGCAGTCCCGGATGTAACATCATCAGATTGGTCCAAAAGCCCAACACAGAAAATCATTAAACCTTATTTCAGTTTGACAGAGCCCACAGAGCTGCAGACAAGAACTAAAATAGATTTATCTCATTCTAGTGGTGGAACGGCTCTGCCTTCCTTTTCAGGGCCTGTGGAAACACGAACTTCTCTGGCAAGCACAGAAACAATGGCAGCTATAGCTGACAAGACTTCCTTTGGTACAATGATGCACACACTAATGTCTACATATTCTGAATGTGTGGTATGATCAATTTTACTTGCCCCTATGTGTTAAAATATATATTGCTTTTCAGTCCATTCTGTTATGCTATATATGTAATACCAGAGATCTTAAATCTCCTATTTTTGTTTTTATTTGTATATTTTAAAATACTAAATTATTCTTAGAGGATTGTTATATTGCTGCTTTTATACTGTCCTGGTATATTCTGCAACTTGGATGTATTGCTCTGGAAAAAAATGGCTTTTAAAGTTATGTGCTGATTCTAGATAGCAAAATATATTTCCGAGGTGCAGAAAAGCCATAATTCATGGAATTTTTGAGTTTCTGCATAATCTCACCCTGTCTTTCTTTTTTTCCATTTGTTTCTTTGTCACAGGGTTTAAAATGATGGGAATGCATGATTCTGTATTTCTTAAAATGCTTCAGATTATTACTGAATATAAAATGTAGCCTCAATGCATAATGTTTTACATAGATGGAACAGGAAGGGTGTGGGTGAATGGATGTGCATCACTGTCACCTGTTACAACCACACAAAAGCAATTCATTCCAAAATAAGTGATGGGGGGGTCATGTAGATACGCCGATTCTGTCTCAGAGCAGGGCAATGAACAAGTGACCACTTGGACTTTATAAGGGAAATGAATGTAAAGTTGATTCTGGTTGTTTTTTCCTCACACGACAGCCAAGATACCTTGAACCTGTCGACAAATGTAGCCAGTATGTATGTGTTAATACGGGTTGGATGTTATACAACCTTTCAAGAAACTGCCCTAAGGATGTGCAGAAGCCAGACTGTGGTTTTCGAGGAATGCCAGTTCAAGTTAACACTGATAGTTGTTGCCCAGACTGGGAATGTCCCTGTAAGTAACTTTTATTTTTAAATACAACATAATGCCTTGATCTGTAAATTTCAAGTAATAAATTAAGGGTTTATTACAGTGGGAATATGAGGTTGAATACTGGAATGAATTTAAAAGAGCTGTTCATCAGCAAAACAGAATGAAATGTAGTGAATGTTTTGGTATCTTTGAATTAACATTCAAGAGAGTCAAATATTTTAGAGTCAAATATTTTGTTTTGAGTGAAAACATTGAAATGAAATCTGCAACATGAACATCAACATTTTCCAGCTGACACTTTTCAGAATTTCTATCAGTAGAAATGCTGAGATTTCAACATTTTGTGAAGAAAAAAAATGAAATACTGGCATTTTCTGAAAGACAGAACTCCCAAATTTCAGTTAACTCTAACTGCAGTTTCTACTCATATTTAGAAGCTGCAGAAACTGGCAGATGACTGTCTGCCAAGGGAACAAAAGGGCCACAAGAAGTCATATTAAAAACCTTACAGCATTACTGAAACCAATATTGCACTTTTAAATATTTGTCTCAAGACAGGAAAGATCAGTCTCTTGTTATCAGTATCTCAAAAATATGTGTATTTTATTTGACAATGTACAGATTCATTGACCTTGCCCATAAAACATTGACTTAAGTGAAAATTGTCACCAGTTCAGACTTCATCCCCTACCCTGGACACATAGCAGTAGGTTAAGGTATTTCCACTGAGTAACGTAAGATACTTGTTTCTGCTTATGGCTCAATATGCTGTCTCCAGAATAAGGTCATCAATATATATATGAACATATCTCATATGAAAGCAAATATTGCTAAAACTGAAAGTTTTTAGAAATGCCTTGTATTCAGTTTTGTGGTAACCTCATTAAATGACAGTTCTTTTTTAGGTCAATGTTCTGTACTGTCTGAACTGAGTGTTATTACATTCGATGGAAACAACATAGCCCTCTGTAATACGGCTTCCTACATTTTAGTCAAGTTACCAGGAGAAATTATTGTTGCTCATATTGAAAAATGTCCTGCTAATCAGGTAAGATTCTTGCATTTCCACAATAATTGTAATAATAGTTTCTTGAATTTTTGTGTTATAGGTACGAAATTCTGCAAAAATGTATCACTTACTTAAAACGTTCAGATAATAACCATAACCATTGAAAAAAAGCAAGTTATTGAATTTTCAAGCAGCATGCTTCATCATGCTGTCTAGATAAAAGAATTTTATCTCACATTAAATAGCAACTGTTGTATTATGTTTAAGGAAATTCAAATGTAGGTTCCTTTTAAATTATCAGGGGTGACATAACTTCTGAATAACTTCAGGCTCTCCACCCACAAATCTTCCTGAGGCCCTGAATTTATACTTTACAATATGGTCAAAATACTAAAATATTTTCAACTGTCACAAAAATCTTTTGTAGTTATTTTAGGAAGGTATTAATGAGTTTGGGATTAGTGTGATGAATTGTTCTTTGTAGTTGTCTAACTCTCTGCATTACAGAGGAGATCCAGCCACTTTATTTGTAGACTGCCAGTTTAGGTCAGGTCAGTCTCATCCCTAGAGTCTGTACATACATTTCCTTTGCATTGTCCGAAGTCCTAATTTATGCAACCCTTGAACAATTGGTTTGTATTTCCTCCTTTGGTTTGTGGATAAACAAGTTCCTGATGAGGAACTTCATCAAGCTTCTTTCCTTCCCATCCCTATTTGGTCTCTTATCTACTCTCTCTGGGCAACTGTACACTTGATTTTTAAGTCCTGAGTCTTACACTGTTTTAGAGGTTTTCTTTTAAATTGCTCTCTTCACTGTTTCTTGGTTGCAGTCTAAAGGTGTGAACACAGCTCACATAGGCAGATGAGCTTTAGAAGTCTGTAGCTGTAGTTCTTTAAGAAATATTTTTTTGCAGCGTATGCTGAATCTCGTGACGCTGGTAATGAATTGCTCTCAATGTTAAAGCTGTTTAGTTAAAAGCCAGCTGAGGTATGGTCTTTACAAGTTGCAATCTTGTGCAGAAAGATGCCTTGTTAAAATAGCAGTTTTACCAAAGTTAGGGCGGGGGATTTTATTGGCATGACCATTGTATTTCTATGCATTTTAATTCAACTTGTTCAGGTCATTGTGTTCTCTTTTCTGTACTATTTTCCACATAAACCCCCTTGATTTAAATCTTTAACAAGTAAATCAAGTTTCTAAAAATGGTTCATAGAAAGGTACACTACATTAGCTGGGAAATGTGTATTTTTCATTATTTGCAGGGAATACCTTAAATTAGTTTAATTATGAAGCTGATTGTAGAACAACTTCAAACACAAAGAAAACAGTCAACTTATTATTGCCAAATAAAAATGCTGATTATCATTGCACTTCTAATCTATTTTTTAATGTTTTCCAGAGTGCAAATTCAATAAGAAAACTAGTGAGTACTTTTTTCTTTTACTAATTATAAAATACATTAATATTACACATATTGAAAAAATTTCCTATAGCACTGGTACAGAATTAGAAAAACAATAGTAACTAAACTTGTTTGTCACTTTTCTTTCAAGGTTCCCCCTGCAAGCACTTCAGGGCTCTGTTTTAAGAAATTAAATGTAACAACACGCACATATAAATTACTTATCAATCGTTTAGCGAGAAAAGTAAGTATATATCACCAGTATATAGCATGTGTACACTTAAAAGATAGCTGGAGAGCTATTCTGTTGTAGAATGCAATAGATCAGATTTATAGTGAATGTACTACAGATTAGAATTACTTCTGTGGTTCAGATTCCCAGCAATTCCTGGTGAGCTAGAAGCAAAAAATATACATTTCTGATACTATGTTTCACTTATATGTCATTAATCCAAAATGACACTTCAAAGTTCTTTTGCGATTTCAAAGAAGCTGCAAAAGTAATTTATACTTGAGACTGTATTTCCAGATAACCTAGCACCAAACAGAAATGTTCCAAGACATGATAAATACTTAAGCTGCCTTTCCTGCTAGTCAGTAACAGGTCAGAACAGATAACTTTGAATAATTGGGATGAGGTTTTTTAGTTGTTATATCATATGATATGTGATAAATAAGATTTATTGCTTCCTTAATTAGAAAAGATTTCTGTATCATTATTTTTTGTCATGCCTACTTCATTTGCAGGTATAGGAAATGGCACTGACGGGAAGCTCTGTGATGTAAGCACTGTGACTGTTACTGTACATGGCAAAGGCTGTAAAAAATATCTTTTGCTATAAGATGTAAAGACAGATAAAATACATCTTCGCAATCTGCTTTTATCCCTAAAATGTATTTGGTTTATTTTAGGTAGTAGTGGATTCTGTAATTCAATCATTACCATTTTCAAAAGAAGGACTGAGTATTCAGGATACTGGTGCAATGTATGTCGTTAATACCCCAGCTGGTATTAGCATCAAGTGGGCTCATGTTACAGGCATCATAGATATACAGTATGGATTACACTCTAACACATCGATGAAGACAGAAGGACTTTGTGGTGAGGCTATGGTGGCAATTTTTTTCTTATTTAATAATTTTCCATTTAAAATTCACATCTCTCTTTTGTGTCCGTGACTTGCTGTCCTTATAGCTCTCCTTGTGACCCCCACTAACTACACTGCCAATCCTATTTGAGGTGGGCTTGCGAAATTCTATTAATTAATAATAATAGATCAATAATTCTGCTTCAAAGCACTGCTTGCTAATAAAGTAGTTTTCAGAGCAAGTAATGATCAAGTATCTAATTAACTTTTAAAAAATATACTCAACTCTGCCTGTGTTTAAGAATATTGTTGAAGTCAAGTAGAGAAAAGGGGAAAATTTTCAATGAAGAAGTGGCTGCTGAAGAAGTTCAGGTAGTGACAGTATATTTCAGTGATTTTGGGAGAAAAGAATAACTGTCAGATGTTAGCAGCGGCAGCTTATCGTTGTGCAAATACTGATAAAAGGTGTATCTTGGGAAGGGTCCAAGTCCCCTGAGAATGGTGAATCCTGATTCAGACCTCTTAAGGTTGGATTTAGGGTCCAAAACTGTGCGGAGGTGTCTCAGACTTAAATTACAATGATAGTAAATTTAGCATGTTTCAGGCTTCCCTGGTGGCCTTTTTATAACTCTGCCACTATGAATTATATGGAAAAGTGTAAGCAGGTATTTTAGAGTTATTTTAATTCTATCATAAATGTTCATTTTTCTGGTGCATTTTAATTTTATAGAATCTACCCCATATTGAACAGGAAAACGAACTTTTATGATCAAAACAATTCAGATATGGTTTAAATATACGTATAAAAAATTTAAGTGTTTAAAACCAATTGCTATGTTCTGCTTGAACAAAAGGAAAGTTCTTCTAGATCTAGTGAGAGAAGGCAAATGCTGGCCCTGGCAGGTACTGCATCTTTTCCCACTATCATGCTATCTTCGTTATGCACACTGAAAAAGATTGGGATAAGATGAGGTCAGATGTAGGAAGGATTATAGAATAGTTACTCTTTGTGCCATGAAAATACAGAAGCAGGAAGACTATGCAGACAACTCCAACCTCCGTTGTAAAGTGTTGCTCTACCTGATATTTTGCAGTAAAATCTGAAGCCTCTCTTAGTGCTTCTTTCCTATTCTCTGCCAATTGTTCCTGTCTGGGATTCTCCTTCTCATACTGAAAAAAACTGTGGGACTATGTAGTAAACTGGCTTTATTTTTAAAGCTGTATTGATTCTGCAATTCTGTAACACCAGCACAGTTTGTGGAATGGCATTAGGACAGCAGCAAGAAGCAGAAGTGTTAAGAATACTGGGAAGCAGTGCTACTGTCAAATGTTTCTTATCATGCAAATACCATCTTCTGTATTTCTCCATGCTGTCTGAGAGAATAAGAGAGCCTGTCACACCAGGCTAGCCCAGTTCTAACAAGGGACCCTGGAGAGTATCAGGATCCAAGGCTCAAAGCATGAAGGCAAGGTCTTATGGTGTGGGTAGAAATGCAGAAGGAAAATGAAAAAAGGATATAGGAACTTTGGGATGTAAAACACTATTACGAAGATAAAAATTTTGGCATTAATGACTTATTATGTGCTTATAGGAAGTATATGTTTTCACTGACGAATTAACTGAATACATACAATAATGAATTCAGGTAGCAAATAGATACCTGAATTGGGGTGGGGTTTGGGTGGGGTGGTTTTTTCAGTGGTTTTGTATTAATAAATTGGTAAGAAAAGTATTTTCTCTAGAGAAAGCAATTTGTTCATCAAAAGATTCCTTTCGTAACTTCGGGCACTTAGAATGTTCAATTAAGTTTCCATACAGTGTCAAATCATCAGCGAAGTGTCGTTAATTTGAAAGCCATCTACATTTTCTCCCATGGAGCTGATTGCTATTCAGTAGGATGAGATCAGAATCTGGTGCCATGTCAGTGAATTTGCTACACTCAACAGCACATTTTTTGGTAGCAGTTTTTTTCAAAAGTTAATTCATTGTTGGGAAAAGTATCATTACTTGTATTGTATGATCTGCTTGTTTTGCTAAGCCAAACAAATCACAAGCAGAAATTTGGACACATAGCTGCTTTCATTTATAAATTCAGATGACCAAGTGATGATCAGGTGAGCCTGATCAGGTGAGCCTGATGCAACGTTAATCTTACCTTATCAAGTGCACTTTTCTCTCCCAAAGGAAGTAATATGACATGTTTGTTTGTGCTTTGAATGTGATGCTCTGTCTCCAGGGGCGTGTAATGGAGACCCTAGTGATGACTTGAAAATGCAAAACAGGACCATAATTACAAATATGGAGGAAATTGAAGTGTTCATTAGGAGTTGGGAAATTGAGAAATCACTTGATGTAACAACCAGGAGGCCAGTAAGAAACTGTACTGAAGATAACTGCACATACTGTATGGAATTGTTAAACAGAAGCATTTTCATTCCTTGTCACAAGAAAGTGAGTACAAAGATCAGAGAAATTCCAGGTGCAAATTAAATAAAAGATGTATAGTTAAGAAAAGAGTGAGACAGATATGCATGTTTTTTATGTTTTGCTTATTTGCATGAGTTGACAGCTGGCTGGGTGGCTTTAATACCTTTGTCATGTTGTCCATTGTAAACACACATCTACAGGATCCCTATGCTATTATGCTGTTTCTTAAATTATTGAGTAGGCAAAGCTCAAAGGAGGGACACCAGATCATCATCTCAACACAAATGCATTCCAAAAGAGTTATTTTTAATAAATGCTTGACACAGGTCACTAGAACTGAAAGCCTCATACTTCTGCTGCATACAACAGCAACTCATGCAGTTTGAGACTAATCTGATTAAAGAAATTTCTAGATAAACAGATTTTGCCATAGTCACTATCATGTTGACAATTTGGTAGCATTTCTTACAGAAATCGTTATCATTTGTTTCTGGGCCCTGTACTTTCCGCAGGGAATATAGCTGTAGCATGCAGCCTACCACTAGCGGTGGGTAGTGTAGCACAGCTGCTTCCTGGAATGGGAAATGAGGAAGCCCCAAATCTCTGTGGTCTGACATACTTTTCCCACTTAATTAAAAATAAAAAGGATTAATTACTCAAGTGGCCCTTTCTTTCTCAAATAGATGTGTCCAGATTCCTGATTCACTTCTTGCTGTTCTGCCTTTCCACCCTTGGTTTGTGTTGTGTTACTCGTCGGTTTTCATCACAGACAAATGCTGTTAAAGGTATTGCAGGCAGCTGAGCCCCTTCCTTCAAACTCCCAAGACCTCTCCTCACTTTCCCCAGGCAGAAAAAAAATGGAGGGAGTTCTTCTGGAAGGAAGGGGTTAAAGAGATTTTTTTAAAAAAAAAAAAAGATTAATAGGTATTTGCCACAGAAATTTGATGGGAGGGAGCAGTGGTAAGCAGTTTGGAATCAAGAAGGGAGAGTAGCACCAGTGGGTAGCAGGATGCTTTTCATAATTGTTTTAACATATCTCATTTTAAAATAATTAAAGGGAATCTAAATGGTCAGAACTCCTACTTCATATATGTTTCCAGGGGAACTCTCATAGCCTCAGATACAATGCAATTGCATCTTTTCCTGGTTTATAGCAAAACCTGACAGAGCATCAAAATTGCCAAGCACTTGGTTCATCCATTATGAAATTTGTTTTCTTTCATATACCTGATGGTGGTAGAGCCAGAGTGGATGGAGTGTATTGTGCGCTTCACAGGCGTGAAGCAACTGGACAAGGATAGGTAACGGAGTCGTCAGTGTAGTGAACTTTATGGCAGAAGTGAGCGAGTGCTTGAAGATTCGCTGAAACCACAGGGAGAGCTGGGCTGCAGCACAGCAGTGAACAAGCAGAATGAAACAAAAATCTGACTTTTTCCACCTTGTTATAAGCTTATGCAAATAAAAACAACAGAAATAAGAGAGGTTGGACCACCTGTATTTACACCCAGTAACGTAGGCTATTGGGTCCTATAGACACAGAAACAGAGCATTCAGTAATAATTCATTCACATCAGGAATTTATGGAAGATATAGCAGCAATGTTTAGCTGAGATTGTTGACTTCTAGCTGACAGGGCTAAACTGCAAAAGTTCTTGGAAGTAGTGTGACAGTCTCATTACGACTCTGTTCTGTGCCTACTAATGAACATAAAAAATTCTGGCAGTTTAAGTTTTGCAGAATGAGTGTTCTGAAATAAATGGTATTTTTTACTTAAGACACTGCTTGTGATTTTTTCCCTTGCAGCTGTATTATTTCTTGTAATTAATGATTTATTTTAACCACAGAAAGCTCTTCTACTTGTTAATTCTCAATTACAATATGTTCCTAGGTGTCACCACAGGAGTTTTGTGAGAAGATGTGGATCAACAGTACTTATTTTTGGAATTATGAGTGTGATGCACTTTCTGCATATGTGGCTTTATGCAACAAGCACAATATCTGCATTAAATGGAGGACACCTGATTACTGTTGTAAGCAGATAGCCATGTTCTATACCCCAATGCGGCTTTATATGGCTGCAGTGTTTAGTGATGAGTTAAAAATATATTTCTTTCTATTGTTATTGGAAGTACCATCTCATTCTATCACAGCATTAGTAAATCAGGGTAGAAGTTCTTAATATGTATGGTTTTAGTCAAAGTGTCATGAATCAGTTTTAACCTCGATTGAATTAGTTGCTTACCTAAAGTACGGTTGAAAACATAAAAGTATGCTTTCCATGATACACTCACTTGTTCTTACTACCTGTTTATCCAATGAAATCCTGAAAGAATAACAGCAGCACTCAATGTCCTGTTTTTATGACTTGCAGCATTGAGTTGTCCTGAGGGCAAGGAATACCAGCCTTGTGTACAACCCTGTGAAGCCAAGACATGCTTGAATAAATGGTTCTATGAAGATTCTCCCTGTTCCTATTTAAGGGAAGACTGTGTGTGTAAAAATGGCACTATTCTGCATAGAACAGACTCTGACCTCTGTATACCAGAAGAAAAATGTAGTAAGTGCAGCAGAACCGAGTGGTTTTGCAGATATGCTAATATTAACCGCAGCTCAGTGTAAGTCATGTTTAAGTTCTGTATCAGTCCTCAGTAAGTGGGATTCTGGTACAGCTCCCTTCAATAGAGCCCAGCTTTATCTCAAGCTACAGCAGTCTGTGCTTTCAGTTCACTTGGATTCAAGACCCAGTGCTGATGTACTTCTGCTGGGGAAAAATGATGGTCATTCTTCCGTAGCTCCCCTTTCTTTCCTGGAGTACTCAGGAAAGAATGAATAGTATGGGCAGGTTCTTTCCCTTGCACTCAGTATTTATTTTCACCCATAACGAAACATTTGTTCATTTGGTATTTTTAAGGTCACCATCTTTTCTTGGATTCCTTGATCATAATGCTCCACAGCGCTCTTATTTTATGCAATAATTTTATGCAATTCATAGTTGCTTAAAGGAAATGTGCACTCTCTACTTGTTGAAGGAATATAATGTTTTTTCTCTCAGCATGTACAGATAACAAAGGACAACCTCGCTCTGCTGGGGAGATCTGGAATGGGTCCATGAGAGGCTGTTGCATGTACAACTGTTTAGAAAATGGAAGTGTTGTTGCTGTAGAACCCGAATGCAACGAGGATCCATCACCAGTCTGTGAAAAGGAAGGGGAAGTTATCGTCCATGTCATCGAAGAAAGAGCTTGCTGTCCAAAGAAACTTTGTGGTATGTACCACACTTGTTTTCAGTTACAGAAGTATAAGGTAAATGCTTGACATTCACTGGCGGATGACAATCTTTAGACATGGTTCAAGATAACGCTTTTCAGAAGTCATTTTTAGCTACTTGAGGTTGGTTGGGCCAGCAAAGCAGTCTTCTTTTCTAAGAACTGACTCACTGAAATAATTTTTTTTTCTTAGAAGTCCACTAGTGAAACAAAACTTCTGTTAAAAATGAATTTTTAAGCTCTTGGGTGGAATTTAAAAGAAATTGATAAATACTAGATGATAGAAGTACCTTGGTAATTGGGGTAGTCATCAGAGCCTGTTTGCTTTTCTTATTAATGCTTTGGTGTCAAGAGCAGTATCCTCTGACCTACTGCTGCTTCCCAGAAGCAGTCTTCTGTGACCTGATCACTGAATACTGTCTAGCCATGGTTGTTAGAAAAAGGAATAAGCTTATTGCTCCTAAAATGTTAAGCAAAAAATACTTACTTCTTCATAACACCTTCAAGGAAAATGAGAAAAAATGGTCCAGCTGATATGGTGCTTTTGCTCATTAGTTAGATGCCTGTAACAGACACTGTCAATTTGTTTAGGGAATATTTTCACTGGGACATTTTAGCTGGCTTCATGTGTAGGAAGCATAGCAAGTAAATATCTGCCTTAAGAGGGATGTAACTGTGCTTGCACAGTGCCACATGAATGGAGCTATACCTGCCCTGGGTTGTGGTCGGAGGTCTACATGATGGTATGGAGTATGCTTTAAGCCGACTTGGGCTGCTCGTAGTTTCTGGATCTCTATACTGTATGGTATAAATATCTTGAGCTATAGGTCTTGCACTTTTATCTGTTCAAATATGTCAAAATTGATTGTTTTTTATCCCACAGAATGTAACATGTCATTGTGTGATGCCATTATTCCAACATGCAAACCCAATGAAAAATTAGTGGTAGGCTACCATGCCCTGTCCTGCTGCCCACAGTACCGATGTGGTAAGGGAAATACACAAACACAGTTACTGGGACATTTTCCACACTTGTATTATGTGTTGTAAGAAAATTTGCCTTACAAGTTGTTTTGGGACATTGTAAATAGCACCAGGCAATGAGGTCTTTTTTTTCACACTCTCCAATATTTTTGTGTGTTTTGTGTCACTTTTGATTTACAGTCAATTTGGGGTATTTTGTTTTACTAAGGAGATGAAGAATATCTTTTCTTTATCTTTTTAGAATTGTTCCTGGGACTCTTCTTTAAATACTGTTTATTTCACATCCTACAGAATGTGATCCTTCAGTTTGTTTCAATGCTTCCCAGCTGGACTGCAGAGAAGATCAATTTATTGTTGAAGCAAAACAGGAAGATCCCTGTTGTTTCTCTTATGTCTGTGGTAAGAAGCCTCTAATATTTTTATGGATAACTAAGGACTAGTTCAGTATTTACAAAAATAGTCTATAGTTCTAAACCTAATAACTTAAGCCAGGAATTCTTGGAGGGGTCAGTGGGACTTCATACAGGTCAGGCTGACTGGAGCATGAATTATTCTTGGGTTTTGGGATCTTTTATTTCCAACATAATTTTGAACATTATACTTGAACTTTGTTATGTTTTTATATTTGAATGTCAATCCATAAAAGCTCTGTTATCCAAGTAACAAACATAATATGACTTGTTACATAGTCTACTAAATAGAATTCACATGTGCTAACTTCTTAGTGTCTAAAACTTTGTAAATGTCTGATTTTTTTTTTTAAAATTTAGTTTGTGAGTCCTGTATTGAGCCTGTTCCCTTGTGTAATGAAGGGGAAATCCTCACTGTAGACCTGAATACCATACATTACTGTTGTCCTCACTACTACTGCGGTGAGTGTAACTGTTGCCAGTTCAATACGTTACCAAATTTAGTAAAAATAACAGACTGTGTGTGTGTGTGGAGATTTTTTTGATTCATCCTGTAGGGTGGGCTTCAGATAGACATGAAGAGATCTAAATGAAGGTGTCCGCATTTGAGTTAGGTTCAAAGATCTTGGTATACTCAGTGGTGGTTTAACCAACCCAGTCAATGGAGTCTGGAGAGGTTATTTAGTTCACCAGACAGTATATAGCTACTTTCAAGGTGATCTAAACACCGATATATTAATGTGGAACTGAATTCCATGCTTGGAGTATAAATATACAATTGTTCATATATTAAACCACCCGTAATAAAACAGCTTCCATGTTGTTCCTCTGTTGTACCATTCATTAGAGTTTAGGCAGTTTCTTTGCACTGCTAACTTTTAGGGGAAGGAGTAGGCCAACGGTTTCAAATACTGCTGGGTTGACTACTATTCAAACAATGAGCAGCCAGAAGAAAAATCTTTGCAGTGTAACATAGTCACTTAGCCTTCTAAAACACAGAAATTGTGTTGTATGTTCTTAATTAATGTCTATAAGTGTAACTGCTTAACTTAGATCAATGGGGTATTCCTGCATTAACTCTTGTCCTATTACAGTCTTTGGGTAATTTCAATTAATTAAATTATCTTCCAGTAAGTTTGGAGCTTAGTGATTTTTACTTCAGGTGGTTCCACATATTGGTCTTTTCCTTTTCCTAGTACTTGCACCCAGGTGAAAGTTTCTGCAAAGGCTTTTGTAACTGTTTTTGCCAACTTCTAGCAGCTAAAAAGTTAGCATGTGGTCTTTTTTCAGAGTCCCAGTAAGCCTCCTCTGATAAGACAGGCAAGTATTCTCTTATTACAGTCATCCCAGGAGGGCAGTTGCTCCCTGTTATCTTACAGAAACGTGCTGTACAACAAAGCTGAGATGAAAAAAAAGCATGTTTTTCCAAAAGCTGTGATTTTAGTTGTCTTTTGTACTTGTTATCAGCTTGAGTCACTCTGAACTAGGAATAATATTAAATGATTGCTGTGTGATGTTTTCTGAAAATTTAAACTTGTTCTAAGGCAACTAAAAGCACTTTTTAAAATCTTGGTTTATTTTTCAGTTCCAAGTACAATTGAGATGCTTAAGAACACAATGAAAATTTATTAAAAATGTCATTATTTTTAGAATAGTTTATCAAGAGAAATACAAGCTGGAAAAATCAAAGGAAATTTGAGTAAATTCTCACACCTGTCTTTTCCCCCCATTTAGTTTGCGATGAAAATCTTTGTTCTGAGCCTCCTATGAGTTGCACAGATGACATGACACTTGTGAAGGAAAAAATACCTGGGCAGTGTTGTCCAGAATGGCACTGTGGTAATCATTACTTTATTCCTTAGTCACTGCTGTTAACAAGAGCTAACAATTAGCTAACTGACTGATATGCTTTTCTTGTTCTCTTCTCAGAATGTAGCTGTGAAAACGCTACGATGCTGACCTGTAAATTGGTAAGCACTGTCCTTTAGATATTTTTATTAATGGTGTTCAGCCCTCTTACTCCTCCCTTTCCATTCCTTGTTTCAATTAGTTGTAAAGGGTGATAAGGCTGAAGAGGGACAGGCTGGGACTCTGCCTCCCAGTCCCCAGCTCAAGCATGTAACTCCATCAAGTTTCTGCACAGTGTTGTCAACATTTCCCTGGGGAAATTTTACTTTGTGTGTTTTAAGATGTCAAAAGAAGAAAAGCAACTGTAATATTATTCTGTTCAGTGTTGACTCAAAACAATAGCTGGGAAGTTTTTCCACTTAAATAATTCCTAATTGGTTTTAATAATTAATGAGGAATGAGCTTTATGATCATATGTATCATATGGAGAAATGTGTTATTTTGTTAATCATTTATGCTTTTGATAAAAATGATTTAACGTTATTGAATTTAGCCAATATGAGAAGTCATAAATATTTTGCTCCTCACATACTTTCTTGTAATAGGGACTGTGATCTGGAAAATAATTATGAGTGAATGTTCAAACTCCCATTATTACCATAGTGACAGGGGTATTTTCCCTGTCAAATGCCTGTAGCTTGTCCTTCTCTTCCCCTTCTGTGAAGACTGCATAATGTAAAGCCTAAATAGGAGTTGCAAATTTCAATAGTTTTCACCTATCTTTTCGAAGAAAATTCATAGAAGGCAGCCTTTTGCTAATATGTTTATTATTGAAATAGCTTTGTATCTCAGGAAAAATTGCTGTTTAGCCACTTTGCTGTTTACATGCATTCCTAGAGAAAATGAAGTGCTTTGCTCCTGTTTAAAGAGATAAATACATTGAATAACTCTGAACGTGCTACTGTTTCTTGAGTACATTGCAATTTTTCTCTTTTATGAAAGCAGGGGTGGAAGTGATGAAAAGTAGTATTTTACATTTTTAGAGAAAAAATGTGTGTTTAGCACTACATTTAATTGTGCATGACTTTGCAAACTCTTTTATCTTTTTATACTCAGGGAGAAGTTAAAAAAATAGATAGTAGCATTTCCAGTACTTGTGGATGCACTCACTACTCTTGTGGTAACTTTTTCATATTCCTATCTGTTTTGTTTTAGTTTTCAGTAAAATGGACATGCAAAAAAAAGCAGAAATAGGACCATAATAACCTTCTCAAACGTAACCACTCTTTCATCTTGATTTTACATTACATTTAAGTTATGCAATTATGCTCTCTTTTCTGAATGTGATGCTTTGTCTGCTAATCCATCCATTTTGTGTCTGTTCTGGCGGGGCGTACGAGTGTCGTAAAACTGCCCATGCTTTCAGAGACAGGTACTGTCTCTCTGCTGAGAGGCAGATAGGAAGCAGGTTGTGAACCTTAGCTGAGTGTGAGCGGACTGTGAGTGGACTCCTAGTCCACTATTGAGCACAAATGAGATAACATCTCACACCAGAGCAACAGACCTGTCCAGCCAGCAAGAGGGTAGGTGCCCAGTCTTAAGATCAAACCTCTGCTCCCTCCCCTCACTCAGCTAGCCCGTGTGTGCTGGATTTCAGCTGTCCTGTGCATGGGGGTGCTTGAGGCATGCTGCAATCCTGACTGCAGCCCAGGCTAAACTGCCTCTGGGAGCAAAGCACACACTTACAGTGCAGCTTGAGCATATTACTGTCCCACAGGTAATTGTAGATATATTATTTTAGTTGACAGAAAGGCTACATTTTGTGATGTACAGAATATTCATATAGTGTACTTAGCCCAATGTTAAATATTAGAACTCTTTAAAAAATAAGAACAATAGATGATTTTTTTTTTTACTTCCATAGAAGCAACACTATCAATTTTAGGCAGTTTTGCATGTTTCAGCATTTTCTTAAGCTGAATTATACCTCCTCCCCGCTTGGTTTGGTAATTAAAACCACAAACCAATCAAACCTAAAAGTTAGAAAACTTTTGCAGAGCATAGGACTTTGCCCTACTTTTGTCTTCACAGCTATTCTGTTAATTTGCTTGATGAATTTTTCTTTCCTCTGGTAACATTTATTTATTTTGGTATTAGAGAAGGATGATGTGTGCATCTTCCAAGAGGTCACAGTACTGAATCCTGGACAGTCAGTGATTCAGTACTTGGACGGAGACCTTTGTTACACTGTACAGTGTTTACAAGAAAAAGATCAGAACACAGGATACAATGCCATGCATTTTACAATGGTGAACTGTTCCCAGCAATGTGAAGCTGTGAGTATTGTTAAAATACAGGAATGATGCTATTTGTGAGCACAACTACACAATCAGGATAGAAGTCAAAGTGAAGACTTTTGCTAGTCCTGTTTGCTCAGCAAGAACTTGAGAACTTAACAGTGATGATGTGTATCTTGTGTCCCCGGGATTAATTTGAGAGGCAATTTCTAGTAGCATACGTAAACATAACTATCCATCCATCCACCTGCATATTGTTTCTTTTGGTATTTGTAGTTTCAGAAATCAATGAATTTTCATATACTCTATGTTTAAAAAATACTTGTTTTTTTCTTTTTTTGCTCTCCTTTCCTTCCAGCATCAAATATATATGCCTTCCTCCAGTCACCATACTTGTTGTGGCACCTGTCAAAACGTGTCCTGCTCTTTTCATACTGAGAATGGAACACTAATTGTGTATGAGGTAAGTGCATCTGGACAGAGATAAAAAATAACTATAATGATATGATAAAGAGGTGTCTGACAGTCACTTCTTAGTTAACTCATGCTGTGATTCTTGCTTCATACCTCCTTACTGCTGGTTATGCACTCAGGGACTATTTATGGTATATGATAGGAAAAAAGTGTGTTTATTTAAAGACCTGCCATTTCACACTAGGTGAATACCTTATTTCATTTGGTTGTAGTATTTTCTACAAAGATATATGAATGTCATAATTTACTTAAGTCTGGATATGCTCTAAGTGCAGGGTAGGGTTCAAATTGGCCATGACTTGGTTCATGCTTCCTATTGCTCCTGAAGCAAAAGAAACTATCAGACTTTTTTCCTGGTGCAGAGCCCTTCCATTCTGCGCTAGGACACCCATGCTGAGCAGCTTGCTGGAGAGTAGAGCCGCCTATGGGTGGTCTGCAACAAACTTTCCACTCCAGTAGGTACTACAGCATGAGGGCACCGCTTTTACAGACATTTGGGTTTGCAGATAAAGCTGAAGTGTTTTGTCTTTCCTGACAATGGTTTTGTTTTATATATTCAGGAAGGAAGCACCTGGAGCTCCAACTGCACCAACTACAAGTGTGCAAAGACTGCTGCGGGGGCCATCATACTGGGATCGAGTGTTGTCTGCCCCCCTTTTAATGATACTGAGTGTACAAAGGTTTGTATTTTGGGTGAGGTAAGTGACAATAACTGATCTAGAGTTTGGCTTACACTTGATAACCGTGCATACCCTCATGCACTTTCTTTAAACTAAAAAAGTGGTAAGTAAAAACATGTAAGCGAGTTTACAGTCTTGTTTTCTATGTTCCTGTTTGCTTTTTGACTGACTAAATATCTGTGAGGAGTATGAAAGTTTGTTTTGGGTCTCAATGATGACTGATTTTAAAGTATTGTGGAATTGGAATAACACTTGAGATACTACTATATAAAGTGCTAATCACTATGTCTTTCTTTAGTTTGGAATAACACTTTGCCAAGTTTGTAGTACACATACACTAAATAAATTGGATCAACCAATTCAGAAATGCTGCATATAAAAGTGGATTATATTAAAAATTCCTTAAGCTGTGGAAAGAGTAGAAAGATGACAGAATATATAAAAACTTTATTAACTCTTAAAGTAAACTCTGTATAACACAACAAAAAATCTCTATCATACATGAAAGGGTATCTACCTACATCATATACCTAAAAATGTAAATTTGGCATACCCACATAAACTGGTTTGAAGGATGTGGATTCTTCATGTACATTACATATTTGTTTATAATTTTAATTTCTAATTTAATAGTTCTCTAACTTTATAATACTTCTTATAATTCTTCACTTGCAGTACACCATATATTTAATATAAGCTACGAATAATAATAAAATAAATATACTGTAGAGAGGGTAAGTACCATTGCTGCCTTGACTACAGATTATAAATTTAGCATAAGTCCTACTTATCCACTGCATTTGTTTAAATAAGTCCTTATTTCTTCCAATCTTGAAAAAGGTATACTATCTTAAATTAATGCCTGTTCTACTTTGACTTTATGCTCGAGTTTCTTCCTTGGAACCCTTTTGTCACTATCTATTAGGATCTTTCCTTAGTAATAATGGTCAAGTTTTTAAAGAATGGAGCCCTAAAATTAACTTCCTGAATCAGTCTGACCTGTTTTTCAGAGATGTTGAGCGTTGACTTGAACCAGTAGCCGAGGAGAAAGCTCTTCTGACAGGCAGCTCAGGATAATTTAGGAATATGGATTTAAGAAGCTGAGTTTAAGTGCTCATTTAAGAAGTTCTTGAACAACTTATTCAGTAATTTTTCTGTAATGAGATAAAAAATGCATGCTAGCATGAAAAGATGGAAATTAAAAAATGTCTTTTGTCTATTCTTATCGTAAGAGTGCTATTTATGTTCAGTTGTGTGCTTGATATGCAGTTCTGGGCTATGCACTAAAATTGTGGGCGCGTGTTTCTTGCTTGCACCCATTCTGACAGATTCTGACAGCCTCTCTCTCATACTCTCTTTTAATTTCCAAAGGACATTTTCTTCACTGTCATTTTTACTTTCTAGCTAACAAGCAACTTTAGAAGAAACCAGTAACAAAGACTACAATTGAGAAAAAGAATTGAGCACACCAATGGTTCTAAAATTCTGCAGTTAATGTTCTCTTTCAAAAATGTGTATATATACATATATATATTTAATGTTGCAAAGAGCTACTTACTAGGTATGAATTTGCTCCTTGGCATACGATCAGTGTAAATCCTTTTACATCATCAGCAAAGTTGCATACATGAATTTTTTAAACTATCCTCATAACTCTCAGTGGTGGGGAAATAGATGGTAGTGGATGATATAAAAAGATGCTTATAGAAACTAAGTGGCTTATTCAAAGGAGACTAGATCAGATCACATAAGCAGTGAGTTTAATAAGAGTTCATTTTCAATGCCAAAGGCTGTAAAGAATTTGTGAACCAAACCTTCAGTTGATACATATCTGTGTAATTCTCTTGATTTCAGTGATACTATTTTTTATTATTTGGACTTCTTTAAAACACAGAATGTCTTGGAGATACAATTCACCTTTGCATTGGGCACAGTCTTTTGTGATATATTCTCCTCTTATTTTCCTAGAACGGAGGAATTGTGCAGACGTATAATGATGGCTGCTGCAAGACCTGTAAGTGATGAAGGCTGCAATATGTGCTGGTTTGGCTTTGGTTTTTTAACCTCAGTTGCTGGGACATAAAGAAGGAAAAAGCATGCAGTCCCCCAACAAATCACTCAAAATTGTTATAGTTACCTAACTACTCCTATTAAAAGGTCTTGCTTCATTTGGCTGCTGACTTGGTGATTTTTAACATTATTGTTCTGGAGTATAACCAAATCTCTCCAAATATAACCTGTGGAAGATGAAAAGTTATCTCGATTAAAATAATGAAAACATTCTCTTTATTGCTAAGCTGACTCTAAAATATTGCCTATATGATTTTCACCATAAAAGATAAGGATTTTCCCACCTAAAATTGATTCCTAATTTGATGACATTTTGAAATACATCTCCAAATTTACCAATTTATTCTGTACCATTAGTATGTATTTTCTAGGGCCAAAATACTGGAATTATACTGTTTTTGTTTTAAATCCCAAATGAGGAAAAGTTATAGTAATACTGATGTTAGCAACGATTATATAAAATTGACTTTTTAATATCTGGGAATACATTCACATTTTCTGAGTGTGTAACTTTAAAATATGATGAATTGTGATGCAAGCTTATATAAAGGTTTCATAATTTATGCAATTTTAAAAGTCAATTGAGAACAAACTGATTTTCTCTGCAGTTTTGACTAGGAAAGGTTTTATTATCAAGGAATATAATTATGTATACATAAAAATAAAAGACACTTGTGTAAAACTAATTGTGTAGAGCAAGAACTTACTGAATGCCACAGAAAATCCTCACCCCTCTTTTTTGCCTTTTTTGTGTTCAACATTAGAGTTAAAATAGATAAGCAAATTAGTCTTTGGAATTTTTTTAGACAAACCTTTACTTAATAATATTGAATAGGAAGTCACAGACTTATAACTATATATTGCACAGTTATTAAATCAAATTCAGAAGTGCAATGTATTATAAATAATTTGGCGATATAAGGGGAAATATTCATATTTATCAAATACAAAACAATACTCAAGTTATGCAAAGCTTTGAAAGTGAGCTGCAAATATGCTGTTTTATTGTATCCAAAACATAGAAAATAAAAGCTATTTTAATACAACAGAATACTTTTTTTTTTAAATGAGAATCAGCAGAGAAAAATAACACACCAGAATTGTGCTAAAATCTTATTAATCAATATTCTTTCTCTAATGAGATAAGCTATGTTGAAAAATATTTAACTAAACCCCCCCAAATTAGGTTGGGTTTATTTAGAAAATTAGTCTAAAGAATTAATGCCTACTGGTTTTCTGTTGACCAGGAAGATTTATAATTTTGGCCGTATTCTGTGGCCCCAGGAAAGGCATCGTTATACTTCAGAAATACTTGCTGAGGTGGCTGCTAAAAAACCAGATATAATTCATACAATTATATGCTTTTTTATTTTTATTTTGTTTTATTTTTAACTAAAAGCATGTGCCCTGTGGTGAAGCAGTTAAAAAGAGTACTTATAAATAGAGCTTGCAACACCTTGGGGTTTTAATGGGAACAAATAATCTTTCTGAAAGCGCGTGATTCAATGCATGCAAAGTGAGTGCATATATTTAATTCTTACCTTGCCATAGAGAGACTCATTGCAAAGTTTGGTTTGCAAGGAAGCATCATTCCAGTTTTGTGTTAACCAGGAGAGTAATAAAGTTTAGGCCATCTTTAGTGAGACTTGAAGCAGCTGCGGAGTTTCTAAATTCGGAAGGCTAACAGGAAAGCTCATCACCTTTTGCTAAAAGAAAAATTGCAGTTGGCAGTGTAAGAATTAATGAAATGTCATTTATATAAAAATGTTTTTATTTCATGAGAAACTTCTATTCCTAATGATTCTGCCAGGTTCTGGATTGGGTCTATTACCCTTTGCCATTAGTCCAGTAGTGCCTACTGATAGTATTAATTGTGAACCAGGTATTATTTTTAATAATGTATTTTCTTTTTTTTTAATGAATAGTGTAAGCACTGCTTGATATGCGCGAATGGCTGTCATCACCATTTAATGTTACCATGCAGTTAATGGTATTGGGCCTAATACTGAGAGATGCTGATCCCCTGTTGACCTCCCCAGATCAGTGGTTTTCTAAAGCCTGGTTAGGGTTCACTGCTCAGCACCTGTCAGAATTAGGTTCATCCATTTATGGTATATGCTGCTGATGGTTCTTCCTCCTGTTCATTTCTGAAATTGGTTTTAATATGTGAACTTACTGTACAGGGTAGTTGTAATAAGAAATGTTACTTTAAATAACATCATCATCCTGAATACTGTTACCAAGAGATTCTAAATCTGATAGCAGGTCTCTGAATTTAATGATTGAACTGTTTTTCCTTAAAATAGAGCAAGAGTGTGCATTACTGCCTGGTCTCACCTTTGCAGATATGGATTTATGCTGTATTTCTTCTCTGTCACAAATAACATGTTTTACAAAGTTATGAAAATGTTGGGGGAGGGGGAAACATACAATTCAACTATACATTAATAAATACTTTTTACACCAGAAATTACAGAATGTTACAGAACTGTTGCATTATGATCACAATTCTTTGTTTTTAAGGATAGGTAAGTCACAGAAACTCCTTACTCAAATAAGGAGTGAGTAAAAAAAGCACACCTGATACTGAATGCAGATCTTCTTGGCAGTTGAAGGTGGGAGGGATAAAAGTATAGCAGCAGAGTTTTCATTAGACATCAGGACCTTATATGCTGAAATATCATAGAATCATAGAATCATAGAATCATACAGGTTGGAAAAGACCTCTAAGATCATCATGTCCAACCGTCAACCCAACACACCATGCCCACTACACCATGTCCCTAAGGGCCTCATCTACACGTCTTTTAAATACCTCCAGGGATGGTGACTCAACCACTTCCCTGGGCAGCCTGTTCCAAGGCCTGACCACTCTGTCAGTAAAGAAATTTCTCCTAATGTTCAATCTAAACCTCCCTTGGTGCAACTTGAGGCCATTTCCTCTTGTCCTATCGCTAGTTACTTGGCAGAAGAGACCAAGATCTCTCTCTCTATATGACTTGTAGAAGTACACCGATTGCGTTGTCTACACATATTCATGCTGGCAAGTGCTTTCTGATGGAAGTATCACAGGACTTCCTTTTCTTAAGTGTTGCTGAGGAAGGAAAACCAAGATGCTGTAGGCTAACAGCTTCGATCGTACAGTGATCTGCTAATTCAGTAACAGAATCCTGTTTGATCCTGCAATGCGCAGGTTAAAATCTAGCTGTACTCTGCAGCCAGGCTAATTTTTAAATACCCATTGGAGCTATGGTTGCAGAATATCTCCATTACTCAAAGCTCATTTATCTTGTAAAAGTGCTCACAAGCTTCTGGGGAACAGAAAAGTTGTTCTTTTTGTGTACACCCAACCATGAAGGCATGTGCTGGAGGTGGAAAAACCCTGCTGAATAGTGCTTATTATTTTGTAGGCTGGATGTCCAGAACGGTTGCGTAGCAAAACTAATAGATGATTTTGACAGGTAGTGAAATAGGAGATCTAAATAACTGCTGTTACACAGATAGTAATAACAGTCTGATATGGAGTGCAGCGTGAAAGATTGTCCGTTCAATTGTTTCACTATTATATTATGATTTTTACTATGTTAAAAATGTCTTTGCACTCTACATCTTTATTTTTCAAATAAAAGAAAAAACCTCCTACCAGTATCTCCCAGAATGTACTTAAAAATGCAGTATTTCCCTAATCTAGATCCGTATGCCGACTCAGTGCTACATGCTTCAGTTCAGTTCAGTTGGTGGTAAAAACTGCACCATATTTAGCAAATACATGCACCTCTCTCTTTCAAAGCTTCCTTGAAGGACATCTTTCTCAAAATATATTGAAATTATATAGTCCTACTTAAATTTTAAATATTCAAAATAGCATCAAGGTTGTAATAACATTCACAGCTTTACCTTCTCAAATGCTAAGTTCTGAAAATTTTCTAAAATGCAGAATCAAAATCTTATTTACATTCAATATTCCTATTAAAACAGAATTAATTCTAATACTATTCAAAAATATCTTTTTTCTAATTGCTTATATTTGTCTTACCATATGTGCAATTTAAAATCATATTAATATTTTAATATTTATAAAACCTGTGTAGCTTAATGGGCCAGCTGATGCCTCACATGTGCCAGCTATAAAATCTATAATTCTGCATGGGAAGTATTTATTAATATATGAGATTTTTTTTCTAAAAAATTATTTAATTATGGAAGTAATAGTTTCAGTGTGTACATCAATGAAAACAAAGTATAATTATTAAAATTATTTTAATAGTTTTACTTTTTTAGTAGCAAATACAGTACAAAAAGTGTATTGATTCAGTATGCATTTTTTATATTTTATCAGGCAAAAAGGAAGAAAGGATTTGCCAGAAAATGACAATCAGGACAACCATAAGAAAAAATGATTGTATAAGTCAAAGCCCGGTAAGCATAAAAGACCTGTGTTTGATGCCGGGCCTATGGCATACCAAATCAAGTATTAAGAAGTGGGTAATAGCTACCAACAAGCAACAAAAAATGCTGCTATCTTCTCAAAAGCAGACCTTTGACCCTAGGAATGTTATCCTACTCATAAATGGAGTAAAATTAACTGTTGCTATGGCTGAAAGACTGAGCCCTCCTACCTGGAAAAACATCTGGCTTCAAATGAAAAGTACACAGCATAATTGCTTGTAACTAACAAAGGCATTGAACTCTTCACCGTGAAATAACATCCCACTCTAAAAGAGGAGTAGAAATGCTTCCACTTGGGATGTGATGGAAACACTGCTGCATTCCTCTTCACAGACCTTTACTCTCTGGGTGTCTTCTCCTCCACATAGCATGAGTCTCCACATCATAAATTCATGATCCCATTTATTTATGGGTCTGCTTAAGACATCTTATTTCTCAGCTTTGGTGTAGCCCCACCTACAAAACCCAGGACATGTCCGAGCAGCAAATGTGCTTCTCATGTAGCACTTAAAGGAGAAGCAATCGACACGATATCTTGAGACTTCCAAAAGGCCCCTGGTAAGATTCTGTTGAAGAACCTAAATAGTCATAAGGGAAGAGGCAAAATATCATCACAAATTGAAAGCTGAGCAGGTTAATTTCCATCCTGATAGAAGGTTAACAGTGACATGCCCAAAGGTTAATAGTAGAAGTAAGAGTGTGATATATTTATTTTGTTTTAGAAGCAGGGTTGGTAATGAGGGAGTATGAGTATGTAGATGAAACTACAGTTATTTGCCATAGGGAAGAGGAGAGAAGACTGCGAAGAGCTTCACAGTTACTTCAACAACATAGGTTAAGGGACAGCAATATGACAACATAAAGACTGACTAAAGCAAAGAATATTAAAAAGAAAGATTTAGTCAAACCTCAAGTTTTTTAAGCTAGCTGAAAAGGACCTTGCCCTTGTATCCAGTTCTGTGAAAACCTCTGTTAAATGCTCTCCTGCAGACAGAAAGGCTAACTAAGAGTGATGACATTTAGCGAATAGGATAGGGAGTGGAAACAAACTCATTCTAGTGTCTCTTACGAGCCCATGGTAAGAGTACTATTGAGGGTGCTCTGTGCAGTTATGGCCCCTCTACATTGCTGCAGAACTAGAGAGGGTTCAGAGAGGAGCAACAAGAATGTCGGCCAGGTCATTCCATGAATGGCACGACAAATGAAGCCTTCTTTTTTATGACTTTCTATTGTAGATTCTTTATCCTTCCTTCCCCCTCTACTCACCTTCCAAAAAGACCTATCCCCATCCCACCTCTTCTGTATTACAACCCCCTTTCCCCAGTATCTTCTTGTTCCCCATTTCCTTGATGGCTGCCCACCCTTCCCACAGTCCAGATTCCCTTACCCTTCACCCAGAAGTACCTCCAGATTTTCATGTCCTCAAAATCTCTATTAATACCCTTAGCTCCACTTCCTTTCCTCTCCAGCTCCCCCACTGCAGACCCCCTGGCAGTTTATTTCAATCGCGCGATTTTGGCCCATCAAATGGTGGTATCTGCTGTGGCTGGTTTGGAACCGCATACGTGTTCTTTGGCCACATTAATGCTGTCAAACTTTGGACAGGGCTGAGTATGATTACATTTAATTAATTAATAACTGAGATTATTAGTGCTTCAGACAAGGTCTTTTTTTTCTCGTCAAATTCAGGAAAGCTGTAAGAGTAATCTTTTGCTCTAATATGTTTGGATATGGCCCATTTGTTCACAAGCTGTTTGGAAGGGAGTGGATCAAAGCATCTTTCATATGCCTCACTTGCATAAGAAATCAGATTTAAAACTACCACAAAAAGAACTAGATCTAGTATGGCGATTGTCGATTTCCCAGCATATCAACTCTGCTTAAGTTTTAATTAAAAAGTATCAATTTATTTTCTGTCAGACTCTTCACACAATGTAATAGTGAGAGAAAGCTTTGCTCTGCTGAAGTCTAGAGCACAAATAATTTTACAGCCAGTCTCTGCCCTTGCTGGTTTGTTACAGCATCTACTTTTTGAATATATTTGTTACAGTGATAACACACTAATATTGGTGTGCCCTTAGTCACAAGCAGTATGAATAAGAAAGGGAAAAGCTTTTGTACTGATATGCTTTTCCTCTTGAACCTTCAAGGAGAAGGATAGACTTTCCTTCATTTTGCTTACAAGAATTTAACTTTGCAGCAGGGAACACGAAAAGAACGTGAATTTATCTACGCTCTTTTGAAGTTATTAATTTGTAAACTAGGATTTTGATTTTGGTATCCACAGCACAACGTTTTGCTCAAGGTTAAGACAGAATACACGATTAAACAACCAAAAAAAAGTTTAATTAAAAAAAAATTATTAAAAATGTGTCTACACTTAGGATGAATGAATTTTAGAAGACAAAATAGTTTTTAAGACCAGGGTCCTCTTCAAATGTAAAAATGGGTTTTAATCACAAAGAAGGTTGAAATGTCATGTTTTTATAACAAAATCTGAGATGTCTAACTTCAGTTCTTCTTTTACTTATAGATAAATGTGGCTTCTTGTGATGGAAAATGCCCATCTGCAACAATTTTCAATGTCAATATTGACAGCCATTTAAGATTCTGTAAATGTTGTCGAGAAAATGGAACACGTAATCTGACTGTGCCACTACGCTGCTCAGGAAATGGCACTGAAATTATGTATGTCATTCAAGAGCCTATAGACTGCTCATGCCAATGGAACTGAACATTACTGTGGATACGATTTCATCTGAAGAATTAAAATGACTTTCCTTTCCTTTCCTACCAGGCTCTATTTTCTGACCTTGGATGGCTATAGCACTCTGCAGGAAAAAAAAAAAAATGTCCTCAATTATGCTTTCTAATGTAACTTTTCACAAGTTTAGTAAAGATGATGTTGTTCATTGTTCTTCAAATTCTCTTTTTAAATATTGGCATGTATAGAAAGAAAAATATAAATCCTTTTGAACAGAATATAATTTAGCCATCATTTACTTCTACCCAGTGGCTTTCCGATGAGCTGTTGAAATCTGGTTAACGTCTGTGTTTCCAGTGTTTTAAAATTTAGGATTGTGGCTACCTATGAAAGTTCAGAATTTCTCAGTGGTTCTTTTCCTTTTACTTAGAAACTTCCGGTTAAGAACCATCACTGGTCCCATGTTTAAATGGGAAAGAAGCATATTAGAGAGAATATGAGAATGACTGAATTAATTTATTAAAAAAATAGCAGGTTCAACTGAAACTTTTTTAATCTTGCTGAAAGGTCTATCTTTTGTCCATTAAGCTGTTGTCAATGACTGGACTCTGCTTACGCTGTAAGTTACTGAGAAGCACCACAACCCTGGTCTGTAAGTACCTGTAGTAAATCTCCAGAGCATATAAGAGAATCATAACAATGTCTTTAAACCTTTGACATTTTTTAATTTTGATATATATTATAAATATGAAGCATGACTGGGCAAAGGCTGAAGAGCTCAAGCTTTTGTGCCTTTATTAAAAATATCTAAAAGCTGTTTCTGATATGAAGGAATCTATTTTATACGCATTTTTCAGTTTTCACAAATAAGAAATTGGCTGTCTACTAGCTGTACAATGAGATTCTAGATACGTATAAATTTATTTAAAAAACAGGATAATGCACGTTTTAACTATTCATAATAAGTTTCTTCCTTTTTTTTCCAATTTGAAGATTTGTGTTCACTATAATTTTATTAAATACCTAAAAATTGTGGTGTTTTTTTTTTAAATATTGAGATTTGGACTATTGATTGAATTTAGGATTCATGAGTATTGAGTCCAGGAAAAAAAATGCAAGTAAAAGATATGTTTCAAAGGACTTACGTGAGCTATTCATGTTCAATCAGGCTGTGAATGCCCATGATTCAGCATCTTAAGCTGAAATGCTCTCCCTTTTATTAAATATTATCTTAAAAGCTAAGGATACAATTTTAGGTTTGTTTTTAGAAGATTACTTTGCTTTATAAACTTTAAAACTGAATGAAACTGGTTTAAATCATGACAGTGGGAGTTTTGCCATTGACCTCAGTGTGGCCAGTATTTTCGTTATCATGGAAATTGTTTCAGAATTAAAAATCTTGTCTAAAAGTCTGAAAAGTTTTTGACAAACAGTTTTTATTTCAAGGTGTCATAATTTAATTACAAAATGGTTGGATTATCACATTGGTTTATACAATGAAAAATAAGCAATATAAAATTTAAAAAACTTAAAATCCAAGGCTTTTTTGCTACTTTGTGTGACATATCTTTAAACTTTTGCTGTATTCAATTTGATGGCTTATAAAGAAAAATAGCAGTGAAATCTGTTTTTACTAACAAGACTGTCATCTACTCATCCATCTCCTTAAAAATAGTAACTTGGTTTAAAAATTAAAGAACAATCCATTGTATTATCAGTAAAATATTTAACCATTATAAAGAAATAGTGATCACTTAGTGATCAAAATAAAGTGCTCTTCTGAGAAAGCATATGCTTCATTTACACATTTTTATGATTTGTATGGCAGGTATTTCAAGTTGTTATATACTAGGGCCTGGAACCAAAATATTCTCTGATATTGCTGTCAGAATTTGTGTCAAGAAACTTTTCATGCAGGCTAGAAATGGAAATTACATCATAGTCATAGCCATAAAGTTTGTGTACTCATACAGCAAATTAAAAGGACAAATTTAAAAGAAAAATACATCCTTAGAGCCTTTTGATTTATTAACACAGAGATAGGAATCCTATATTTGCATTAAGAGAATTTGGCCCAAAACTTCTTAATTAATTTAGCATTTGATAAATTACTTAAGGAAGCTCCCACAAGATAGCATTTTTCCATATAATGACCGAACACTTGATATATTTTGATTGAACAGCTGTGCTTTTTATAAGCAATGTGCTTTTGTGAGATTTAGAACTGTATTTGTAATTAAAGAGAAATTAATAAACGTTGTTTTGCAGAATGCTAATAAATCAGTGTTGATGCAAAATCTTAGACAAACCTGGAAATTAAAAGCAGCTATAGTTAAAATTAACCCCATGATAACCTGTAATAGGAAAAATGGAAATAAAAGATCTTTTTCCCACTCACCCAGTTTGTTTTTTTTAAGTGCAACAATCAATAGGAACCGTGTCAGGATCCTCCCTGACGCCCACAGCAAAATCTTACATCTTCAGTGGAGCTGGATATGGTCTAAGATTGCCTTCCATTTTACAATTAAACTTCAAATTCAGACTGTTCTGGCCTGGTCAGAAAGCGAACATCCATTAAAACTTGTGAACCATTTTCTGGACAGCCATCCCACCCTCATTACCTCCATGAAGGTGACATTGGCATAATGTGGTATGTTTTATATAATGTGAACTAGCCCTCGCAGTCCTTGCAATGGACAGAAGGTTTGAATGAGCCTGCAGTGGGGCAGGACTGTTCTGCTCCAAATGTCCCCTCAGTTTGTAACTTAAATATAAATGTAGATGCAGTTCTGTCTCGGTTTCCTCATCTCTCTTCAACTCTGCATTCCTGCCTCAACCCCAGCCTCGAATTGCGTGTAACGCTGTTTGCGCAGGCTTCTTGTGAGCTGATTTGGAAAGCTGATCCAACTCAAACCTAACCTAGTTAAATACCAAAATTAATTAGTTTGTTTATTATTGACTAAAAGAGCTTTAATACCCACAGAGTTCCCTCCCTTCTACACCCTCTGAAACTAAGACTCGAATAAGTTCTACTCCCCTAAAAGAAAGGCTGGGAGTGCATGCCTCTCTCGAACTCCCACGCTGCCACTGGGAAATGCGAGGAGCTGGGGAGAAGCTGTGTGCATGACCGAGCGCACGCCCCACGCTGCAGTCCTGCCGTGCCCGGTCATCTCCCCCATTTGTAGCCGGTTGCACCTGTCCTTCATTCCTCCACTTCCGCTGCTCCGTTCTCCTACTTGTGCTTGCGAAAGGAATTCCACAATATAAGGGCTTACCCATAAAACTATACACATTTTTTTAGGGATTAATGTAAATATACCTCTATACTTAGATTGTAACTGAATATGCCTCTATAAAATAGTAAGGCTTTGGCCATATTATTTATAATATTTGACTTTTATAATTCCACTGCCTTATTACCAGGTCATTTGTTACGACCAATTCTTGCCCCAATATGCAATTAGAATTTGAAGCCCAGCTTTTAATATTGGGTTTAAACCACTTACTGTGTGTTTTCATTAATAAAATCCAAGACCTAGAGTATAGCTATCCAGGCAGCTAATATTCACATTTCCAGCTGCCAAATCTGTATAATAAAAAACGGAAGTAAAACTGAACACATTTGCATGATTTATTACTTTTCCACATTGCAGGCAGACATCATCCCAAATACATGCACCTGTGTATTGGTGAAAAAACTATTTGCACTGAGGTCTTTCTTACTAGTTTCTTTTGAGAGCAGAATCAGGCCTGAAGTATGGTGTTTGAACATAGTTACAAGCCACATGATATACTAAAAGGTGGCAGCATTGACAAGAACACACTCCAGGGTGACAAATAGTCACTGTGCTGTTCACAGTGCTTAAGCAGTCACAAAATCCTGTGTCAGATGTGGCTCTTTTCCCCGTTCTTTTGCACTCCGTTTTTCCTGACACAAATTCTGTTTTTTTCTCTTGACCTTCTGCACTGCTGATAAACTTAGCTTACAGAGCCTGGATAACTTTTTTTTATTATTATGCATTGGTTCTGTATAGCTCTTTCCATCTCTTTTTCTTCCATCTTTCCTTTTTTAAGAATTTAAAGGACAAATCCGATTTCCAAGTGCTACAGAGGTTCACCTTTGTGTAAAAACTTACTGCCAAATAAATATGTAGGTACCAATCAGGAATGCATAAGACATTGGGAAAACATTGACTTGAACCCATTTTTTCAAGTTCTGTCCCATCAAATCTTTCTCCAGAGGTTACCTTCAAGTTATGCTGCTGGTGTAATCCTGTATAGAATCAGAAACTCATTTAGGTTACAAAAGACCTTTAAGATCGACTCCAAAAGGTGTATGTCCCTCTGAAAAATCCCACAGATGTATGTTCTAGTACAGGGGGCAAAACATAAATGAGTTGTAACACATAACCATAGCAATACAGTGATCATAGAGGGGCAGCGTGAAGGCCAGAACACCAACAGGAAGTTTTTATAGTTACAGTGGGATATTGGTACTGTATTCTCTATATTAGGTTGGATTTCACACTCCCAACGAATCTGGGGAATATATTTTCAAAAAACATTGATTAGGTGACGTAAATAATCTTTCAAGGGATAGACTTCAGCACTTAACGTTAATGCAAAAGAAAAAAAGGTTTTGATTGAGGAAAGATTATGATGTAGAGGGTCTATATGTAACATTGTGTACTAAATTTTCTGTTTTCCTAACTATTCTTTAAATACCACATGGAATGTGCAAGCTGCCTGTAGAACAGGGAAACTTGAAAAATTATCTATCCATTATCATTAACAAGTTGCCATAGTTTCGGGGAGAAGGGCAGATTCAGAGCTGGAGCACAATGAACTCTAGCAGCTGCAAATACGATTCATGGACTAGTTCTTGGCAGCCACATACTGACCATTTTAGAACTGCCTTTTTTGCCTATTTTGAAAAATAATTCCACATATAGACCAAGGAGGTGGTCATATGCCTAATAGAAATCAGTGGTAAAAGATTCCCTAAGATGAGAGATTTGAGAATCTCACTGGAAGAGACAGTCTGAAAAAATGTCTTATGCATGTTGTTTCTATTTTCACAAGCAGTTTTTGTATGAAGAATGGGGGGAACTTAAAGAGCTACTTCTGTACTGATGTCTGGAGAAAACCAATAGTTAATGATGTTAAAATTTAATCACTAGAAATGTTGAATAAAAGGAAAGTGGTTATGTTTTGGGGAGTGTTCTTTTGATTAAGGTGGAATGTGCCACGCACACTTAATTTAATGAGGTTAAAAAAGACAGGATTCCTGCTGCTGTCATGAAAATCACCCTCCCTTTGTGCTTGGTGATTACAAAGTGCTCTGGGAAAAAAAATAAAAGAGTATGTCTGCTTTGTAAAACAGCTGACTAGGCATCAGCTAACTTGTGGCATTTATAGCTAAAATAGCATTCAGGTGCTACACCCAAGTACGCTCTGCATGTGCGTGTGTGTGTGCCTCAGAGAGAGAGAGAGACTAACTCAGTGTTTTGAGATTAGCTTTTGATTTACTACACCTGTCTTTGAGCCTGGTGTAGTAAAAGCTCCAAAATGGTATTTTTCTGGTGAGATTAAGCCTGCCTTGTTCTAAATAAAGCTTTAATTAAAAACTGTATTCCTTATTTCACGATTCAAAGTTCAGTTGCATACAGGTTTTAGGAAAAATAAGGAACAACGCATCGAAGAACAAGATACTATCTCAAGACAGAAATAATGTATTATGTGATGATAGCACCTGAGAAAATACACAGTAAATAATATGAGTGTTGCTCATTTTTATGGTACACGTACACAGTGGCACTAATTTTTATTTATTCTACAATTACTTTGGAAATAATTGATAAACAATTTTTATCAGCTTATTAAACTGATTTAATTTCAAAGAGCACAGCAGAGAACTAATTTTCTATTAAAAAGGTCAATTTGGGGAAGGTTAGGTCACTGGGAATTACATTGAGATCAGTTTACCTCTGAATGCACTGCTTCAAATCTGGCCAAAGGCAGATGTTACCCAAATTTTTTGGCTAAGCTGAGTTCTTGTTCAGTAGTCTTTGCGAAATAAATCAGTGGTCTTACTGTTACGTATTCCTGTCTATTCTTTGTTTGTAGATGCTTGCACTGGTTACTTTATGTGGGACCTTACCAGGGCCTTACCAGGCCAACAGCTTGGTAAGGAGAATCAGAAATTCTGCCCCAAGGAGAAATTCTGCCCCAAAGGGGTAAATGACTCCAGCAGCAGGAAACTGGTGTTACACTGGGGAGCAGCTGCATGGGTTCCAAGACCAGCTTTATCCCTAAGCGGTCTGATTTAACCTTTTTCATGTAAAATCTTGAATGCAAAAATGCCTGTTAAGAGTCTAGCTAGTTAAAACAATAAAATGCAGTACGTTATCTAGGTGCTTTGATTGTATATGTTACTAACACTTCCCATAGACGTACTCTGAAACTCTATAATGCCCAACTGGAAAGCATTTTCTTAAAGCAAATTAAAGCCAGTACTCCTGGGAGCAACTTCCGCGGTTTGCACACATTTATTTATAATATATATATATAAAATACATAAAAAATATATAATATTTTATATATATATATAACATATATATTGTGCAGCAGGATAGCTACGACTTAGTTGCCATCACGGAAACATGGTGGGATGAGTCTCACGACTGGCGTGCTGCAATGGATGGCTATAAGCTCTTCAGAAGGGACAGGCGAGGAAGGAGAGGCGGTGGGGTAGCCCTGTATGTTAGGGAGTGCTTCGACTGTCTGGAGCTCAATGGTAGTGATGATGAGGTCGAGTGCTTGTGGGTAAGGATGAGGGGGAAGGCCAACAAGGCAGATATCCTGCTGGGAGTCTGTTATAGACCACCTAGCCGGACGAGGAAGCAGAAGAAATATTCTACAAAAGGCTGGCAGATGTCTCACAATCGCTAGCCCTTGTTCTCGTGGGGGACTTCAACTTTCCGGACATCTGCTGGAAATACCGCACGGCAGAGAGGAAACAGTCGAGGAGGTTCCTGGAGTGTGTGGAAGATAACTTCCTGATGCAGCTGGTAAGCGAGCCTGCCAGGGGAGGTGCCTCGCTTGACCTGCTGTTCACAAACAGAGAAGGACTGGTGGAACATGTGGTGGTCGGAGGCCAGCTTGGGCTTAGCGACCATGAAATGATAGAGTACTCAATACTTGGTGAAGTAAAGAGGGGGGCCAGCAAAACTGCTACCACGGACTTCTGGAGGGTGGACTTTGGCCTGCTCAGGACACTGGTCAAGAGGGTCCCTTGGGAGACAGTCCTGAAGGGCAAAGGGGTCCAGGAAGGCTGGACGTTCTTCAGGAAGGAAGTCTTAGAGGCGCAGGAGCGGGCTGTCCCCATGTGCTGTAAGAAGAACGGGCGGGGAAGACGACCGGCCTGGCTGAACGGGGAGCTCTGGCTGGGACTCAGGAAAAAAAGGAGAGTTTATCACCTTTGGAAGAAGGGGCAGGCAACTCAAGAAGAGTACAGGGATCTTGTTAGGTCGTGCAGAGAGGAAATTAGAAAGGCAAAAGCCCAGCTAGAACTCAACCTGGCCACTGTCGTGAGAGACAACAAAAAATGCTTTTACAAGTATATTAATGACAAAAGGAGAGCCAAGGAGAATCTCTATCCTTTATTGGATGCGGGGGGGAACGTTGCCACCAAGGACGAGGATAAGGCTGAGGTACTTAACGCCACCTTTGCCTCAGTCTTTAATAGTCAGAGCAGTTATCCTCAGGGTACTCAGCCCCCTGAGCTGGAAGACAGGGACGGCGAGCAGGATGAACCCCCCATAATCCAAGAGGAAGCAGTTAACAACCTGCTATGCCACCTGGACGCTCACAAGTCTATGGGGCCGGATGGGATCCACCCGAGGGTACTGAGGGAGCAGGCGGAGGAGCTTGCCAAGCCACTCTCCATCATTTACCAGCAGTCCTGGTTAACTGGGGAGGTCCCGGACGACTGGAGGCTTGCCAATGTGACGCCCATCTACAAGAAGGGCCGGAAGGAGGATCCGGGGAAGTACAGGCCGGTCAGCCTGGCCTTGGTGCCGGGGAAGATCATGGAGCGGTTCGTTTTAAGGGGGCTCACAAGCCATGTGCGGGACAACCAGGGGATCAGGCCCAGCTAGCACGGGTTCATGGAAGGCAGGTCCTGCTTGATCAACCTGATCTCCTTCTATGACCAGGTGACCCGCCTCGTGGATGAGGGAAAGGCTGTGGATGTGGTCTACCTGGACTTCAGTAAAGCCTTTGACACTGTCTCCCACAGCATTCTCCTAGAGAAGCTGGCGGCTCACAGCTTAGACAGGTACACTCTTCCCTGGGTAAAAAACTGGCTGGACGGCCGAGCCCAGAGAGTTGTGGTGAACGGACTTAAATCCAGTTGGCGGCCGGTCACGAGCGGTGTTCCCCAGGGCTCAGTACTGGGGCCGGTCCTGTTCAATATCTTCATCAACGATCTGGACGAGGGGATCGAGTGCTCCCTCAGTAAGTTTGCAGACAACACCAAGTTGGGCGGGAGTGTTGATCTGCTCAAGGGTAGGAAGGCTCTGCAGAGGGACCTGGACAGGCTGGATCGATGGGCCGAGGCCAGCTGCATGAGGTTCAACAAGGCCAAGTGCCGGGTCCTGCACTTCGGCCACAACAACCCCCAGGCAATGCTACAGGCTTGGGGAAGAGTGGCTGGAAAGCTGCCCGGAGGAAAAGGACCTGGGGGTGCTGGTTGACAGCCGGCTGAACATGAGCCGGCAGTGTGCTCACGTGGCCAAGAAGGCCAACGGCATCCTGGCCTGTATCAGAAATAGTGTGGCCAGCAGGAGCAGGGAGGTGATCGTGCCCCTGTACTCGGCACTGGTGAGACCGCACCTCGAATCCTGTGTTCAGTTTTGGGCCCCTCACTACAAGAAGGACATGGAGGTGCTGGAGCGTGTCCAGAGAAGGGCAACAGCGCTGGTGAAGGGCCTGGAGCACAAGTCTTATGAGGAGCGGCTGAGGGAACTGGGACTGTTTAGCCTGGAGAAGAGGAGGCTGAGGGGAGGGGGGGTTGGTCTCTTCTCCCAAGTAACAAGCGATAGGAGGAGAGGAAATGGCCTCAAGTTGTGCCAAGGGAGGTTTAGATTGGACATTAGGAAAAGTTTCTTTACTGAAAGAGTGGTCAGGCCTTGGAACAGGCTGCCCAGGGCAGTGGTTGAGTCACCACCCCTGGAAGTATTTAAAAGACGTGTAGATGAGGCGCTTAGGGACATGGTGTAGTGGGCATGGTGGTGGTGAGTTGATGGTTGGACTCGATGATCTTAGAGGTCTTTTCCAATCTTAATGATTCTATGATTCTATGATTCTAAAAAGCCCTAAAGACATAGCTGTTACAGGTAAAAAGAGTTGAGGAACATCTGCTTGTACTGAATTGAGGACGGGTCCATAGTCCAGTACAGCTGCGTAACAACGCACTAAAATCGGGTGTGGGAACTGGTCAGAGGGGGCTGCTGCCTCACAGAGCACCCCAGCTTCACACAGGCACTCAGCCGACCGCAGCCTTTCCTTTCAGCCTGGTGATTTTGCAGGAATAGTTCCAGGGACTTCCTATATACATATACATCTATCTTAGCATTCCAGCAACTTTTAATTTTAACGAAGACACTGCGGTGCTGGTCTCTCGGTGGCTCCGCGGCGCGGCCTCACCGAGGGCGGCGGGGGGCGCCAGGCTGCGCTGCGCCGCCGCCGCTTCCCTCATGCCGGCCCGTCCCGCTGCCGGCGGAGACATCCGCCTCGGGGCCGGCCTGGCGAGCCTAGGGAGCGGAGCTGCTCCTCCTCAGGGAGCGGGAAGTAAGTGAGAAGCTTCGGGTTTGAACCCCCGCGGCGGGCGTGAGGGAATCCGAGAGCCGGCAGCCGGGGCCCCACCGCACGGCGCCGCCCGCAGCCCAGCGGGACCCGCTCCTCCACCCTCCCTCCGCCGCCCGGCAGCAGGGAAACGGGCAGGAACGGCCAGAACAAATGAGGGGGTGCCGGGTGGGGGCAGAGAAAGCGAGGAGGGGGAGAAGAAAGCGGCCTGTGCGGCGGCAGCCGCCTCCCCCCCCACTCTCCTGCGGGGAAGGGTGGCGGCCGCCCCCTTGGCGCCTGCTCGGCTCTGGGCTCCGCAGCTTCCCCAGCGCCACCCGGCTGGGGCCCATCGTCAGGAGGGGGTTTTAAAATGTCTGCGGCGGCCGCCGTGGTCTGGGTCTGCGGCGGTAGGGAAGTGTCTGGAGAAAGCGACGGCGGTTCTTCCTCCTGCCGTTGATGCCCAGTCTTCCTGGTGCGGTGAAGATTTGCCCGGGAATTGCGTGCTGTAGTTACTAACTAGAAATTTAAGAAGTGCTCTAGTAAGTAGGTTGTGTGCGAGTTAGGAAATCTATAGGCTTTGCTTTTATATTGAAAAGTAGGATTCTGTATTTTCCGTAAGCAGTTTTAGACTTGCTCATGCAGTTTCTGGTGCTATACTGGTGTGCACCTGCCTTTAGATGAGCAAATTTAACAGAAGTTATCATAAACTTACACTGTTTGTATTTATTCCTTTTGGACACCCTAGAAAGACACATCAATGGTTTTGCAGGTGTGCTTAGTACTTCCACAGAAAACTGTTCTAAGGCTTATTTTGAAAACTGATAAAGGGGCAACTTGCTAGAAATGTGTACTCTGGAAAACAGCCAGAGTTTCTTGAAGAAAGTGCAAGGGGTTACACTGATTTCAATGAATTTCGATCCAGTAATCACTAGTAAAACTTAAAAAACCCTGACATTTTTTACACTGAGGGGTTTTCAATTGACTAATGAACAACAGGCACATCCCCACTTCAGTTACAGGACAGCCTTTAGCTGATCCCTGGAAGCTTTATATGAGGCCTGGGAAGAGGCAGGGCCAGGGCGAAGACATGAATCTCGGGTGCACCATTGGCTGTTGCTGTATCTATGTGAAGTATAAATACGTGTATTAGTTTTTCTTTTCTTATGTCTTAGAATTTTTAACACAATTTTGTTTTGAAGCTGTTGTGATTCAATCACATAAGAGACACTGGGACTATAACGTTTCTTTCTCTATGGATCAAGCAATTCTTCTTCTGCTTTTATTAAAATATTTTTTTAAGGTAAGAAAAAATTCCCTTTTTTGAAGGTGGATAGATATTCTAGTTGAATGTTGAAAATTGATGTTTTGTGATTTGGACTGCTTTTTTGTCGTCCTAGCAGTCATAGGGAACTCTCAATTATTGCTACTGAACCTTCCCAGTCTTCCTTCTATTTAAATTGTTGGAAGCTCTCTTGAGATCCTTGATCTGCTTTATTGCCTGCTGCTTCTGGTTTAATGTTGTTCCCCAGAAGAAGTAACAGATGCCAGTGTCTTTAAGTCCTGAGCTAGCTCATGCTGCTGTGTAAATTGTCACCTTTTGAACACTGCGGATACATGCATTGTGATGATGGCAATTCAATATTGTCGGGTACCTAGGGGTATACTCCGGCCACGCCTTTAGGAAGTGTACTTCTGCAAGAGATATTTTGCTTTCTAATCCAAAACTGCCATTTGTGGATTAGCCCTTTGGTTTTAATTTGACTGTTATTAAAAACCACATACGTAGGAACCACATGTATCTTTCTGCTTACTTTTCTAATACACTTTGCAATAGTATTGTCCATATTTATCTATATTTAGAGTTTGTATGTATAGTTTTTATTTTACATTTAGCTTAACATGCTTTGCAGCAAAGGTGATTTCAAAGCTCTCAATTACTGGTGCAAATACCACTCCCTTCCTTTGGAGGAGAGATCTGTGTATTTGGCGTGGTGAAACATTGCTGCGATAACCAGCCTCCTGGTATATTTCTTGACAGTATCCAGGTAGTGTTCGCTTGCGCTGGCCAAATTTGAGCTTGAGAACAAGTGTTTTTTGTGGAAGCCATAGTGCAGCAGTCGGTGATCTGCCTTAGTCAGGGAAGTTTCCCAACAGTTGCAGGGTACTTGAGAGTACCCGACTCTTCAGGATGGTGATACAGGGTGAAATAAAAACTTCAGCAAGTTCAGTATCATATCTCCAGCAGTGGCAAAAAGCAGATCCTTGCGGAGGACTGTAAGAACAGCATAATACGAGAATTACCTATACTATGTATGGTTCCCACCATTTGCAGCTTAGGGACTTCTTGAGATGGATTTAGTTGCAGTGCATTTTGTGAGCTTCGGTATCGTTCTCTTCTTCGAACTTGTCCGGCCTCCTCTGAAGCCCATAGAAACTTTTAGTACTCGTTTTAAGCTTTGTCAGATAAACTATTTATTTTGTGAAGAACTGCCTCTGTTTGCTTTGAATCATAACAGCTACGTTTCATCCTTCACAGTTCTTGTATTTGAAGAGAAAATGAAAAATCAATCTTTGTCACTTCTTCTGGCTACTTAAGATTTTATAGAGCTCTGTTGTATTTCCCCTCAAGTGCCTCTTTTTCAGACTGAGAAGCTTACTCGAGTCACATGTTGAGAAGTAGTCGATAGCAGAAGTCAACACGTATTTGTTGTTTAGGTCTCCTAGCTGGTATGTAGCTAGCCTGAAGATAGATTTGCACCTTAGCTCTTTGGTCAATTTAATTTTTTTTTTTTTTTTAATTTCTGTAGTCTTTGTGTAAGGGCCTAAAAAGTACAGGCAAGGTGCTGGCACCAAAAAGGAACATTCTAAATCCCTCATCAGATATAAGTATGGTAAAATTTCTGTGTACACTTGCAAACTTCTTGGTTTTAGGTCTAGGAGTATGTATTTATGTACAGTAAAATGGCATACAATATTGCTGACAGTAGAAAATTATTAAATTTTTAAATTCAATTATTAGCACATATATGTTTTTTATTATCTTTAAAAGCAGATTTTCCTACCCTTTGGCTTATTTTGACAAGGTTGTTTTCAGGGAACGCAAGCCAGCTATGCACCCATCAATTAAAAGCCTGCTACTTTTCCTGGAAATGTCCAATATCCTTAAACACTTTTGTGTATGCCATCAATTTTAGTCTAGTATGTCAATTCGGGGGCTTCCAAGAGGTGGTACGTACCCTCTTATAAAGGATTTAGAGATTAAAGGCTTTATAAACTTTATGAAGTTTATACTTTAGAAAGTGTGATCTGAACTCTGAACATTAAGATCTTGATAGATTTATAGTTACATTAGTTTGTCATTAGTTAAAGGAGGTTACCTTAAACTAAATTGAGTCCAAGAGTATGTTGTGTTAACAAATAGGAAAGAGCTGGGTGTTTTGTATTTTTATGGGGTTGGTGGGTGGGTGGGTGTGTGTGTGGGTGTGTGTGTGTGTAGTAAATTGCTTTACAGGACAACACAATGTAATATAATAATAAAAATGCTCACTTTTGTTTTAGAGTACTAGGATTCCTATTCATGCCTTGATTTTTGTTTTGTTTTTTGAACTACATTTTGAGTTCAGTGCTAAATGATGGCATTTATTTGTCATCCCAATTCATAAAGAAAAGAAAAATGGAACTTAAAACAGAGAACTGCAATCTTTTAAAAAATGTTATGTGATGGGGATTGGCATCGCATGCCTTGGTTTCTCTGAATCTGAGAGGTGTGATTCAGGTTTATATCTTGTTCGATAGAAGCCACCTCTAAGTTTCTGGTTCCAAATGAAATTCAAACATAGAAGGAACCTGCTTCTCTAAACAGCTAAGCCAAAGTCCCTCAAAGGCAGGTACAGTTATTAAAAAGGCAGTGTCAAAAATACAGAAGACTTGTGTCTAGAATGAGTTGACCTCTGTAAGAAGTTGAAATGCTGAACGAAGTTTGTACTGCCATGTCTAAATTGGATCAGTAGGGAGGTGTTTAGTAAATTATTTCTTTACCTCTTGAATGTTGCTGTTTCTTATTCTGAGATATTCAGAACTTGTGAAAGTGATGCCACTGAAGTCTTTACCATGTAATGTGAGAACAGGACTGAGACCTCCAACTCCTGACTGACTGCTAACTATGTACGTACATTGCAAGTGAAATCTCTGACCTTGTTTCTAAAATGATGACAGGTTTCTCTTTTCCTAGTAGGGTGTGTTTGGGTCAGCTGACGTGGGGTGGCCACCCCTAGGGAGAGAAAGAAAAATAGAACCTGTACCTGCAGAACTTGTAAAAAATTACGAAGCCTCTGTGTGTCACACAGTAGGGCTGGTAATACTGGTCCATATAAAAACTGTTGCTGGCTGACAAGTTCTAGGTAAAAGTAGTTAAAATTGGCAGAATTTAGTTAGTTAGTTAGAGGTACATTTTTGGCATTTTCTACTAAGTTGCATTCATGTATCTTTCTGTTACAGGGTTCAGAGAGTCTAGACTGTGACCACGTGAAAAAGCCTGCTGGAGTAGTTTTGATGGAGTGGACTGAATTGCCCAAAGGAGAGGATCCAGACTATTATATTGTAACATACCAGCGTGCAGATGCTTTCAGTCAAAAAGTAAATTTCGTCAATCTGAGCGATAAGTAGTTCCAATTGTATTTAAGCTGTAGATACCAGTAGTTAATAGCATTGTGTGTTTGTTTGTTTAAAAAAAAAACCCCAATGTAAGATAGCAAATAAAGAGAAAGTGTGGAAAAATTGTACTAAATTCTGTAATTCATGGCATTTATGTGCACTCTTACATAGTCCTACTGAAGCCAGCGGGACTTAAGAGACCCTTGGGGATCCCGGTTGAGTAAGGATAGATAGGCATATGTTTGAAGTTAAGAATGTGCAAGTTCTTCAAGGTACTGTGGTTAGAAGGAGGAATATAACTTCTCTAGGAGAGGCACAGACACTACCCCCAGATCTCTGAGGAAGGGTGGTGTTCTTATTTTGAGCACAGGATGTTCTGGAACTTAAAGAAAATATGGGGATTTTAATATGAAGGTGTTTGTTAATAGTTTGATTTCTAAAATGTTGTGTTTTAAATGCATTGGGTATTTTGCAGTTTAACTGCAGCCTTAAGTTTGATGAGCTGCAATATAAGCTACCCTTTTAAAAACTTCGTAGATCATTTATGAATTGTATTTTTATTACTCTCACTATATCCAGAAATTCTTTTAACTTGCAGAACGTAAGAAACATTTCTAAAGTTGAACAGAAACTTGTCAGTACTACAATTCTGCTTGAGGAAAATAAGAAGTATGATATTACAATAGAATCCCTAAAAAATGGCCGAATCATAAGTGTAAAATCATTTAAGACACGTAAGTAGTGTAGCACAAAAATATTTCAGTATCATTATAGTTAGTCTAATACTGAAGATTAAAGAAGTAGGGGTTGAAATCCTGAGCTTACTTATCTATTTAGAAACTTTGCGTCAATGTATGTTTTCAACCATGAAGAGTAGAAGGAATAATTTTATATAACTCATTTGGTTACTGTAACAATTCTGCAATACGGGACTGATAGAAAGTTTGGAAGATTTTAAAATGTTATAGGCTTTGCTATACTATAGTAATTCTAGGAGAAGAGATTTATAAAAGAGGACCATTGAAAAAGTTACTTAAAGCCTGGCAATTTAATATCAAACGTTTTTGTTTGTCTTATATAAATTAGATATATTGGTTAAATATTAAATACTTTTGTTTCTGCTTTATGACAGTCCCTCTTTAAAAAGGGTTAATGAGTCGCTTGAAGGTCTTAATATTGTGACTAAATGGGGCAGACTTTTTGTATAAGAATTTGTGAATCTAGCCACTGAACTTACAAAAACATCATTTACAGCTGTAAATCAGTTCAGGACCACAAGTCCCACCTAATATTAGAATGAAAGGGCTTTCTAATCTTAATTTTGTTAATTGCTTTAAAACAGTTTATAGCATTACCTTTGTACCATTATAAGCTCATACTAGCTTTGGCATGCAGTCTAGGATCTGAATACAAACAACATAATTGGGAAAAATACATAGTAAGTTGAAAACGTTGCAGCAGCCGTTGACTCTGATGAAAGTTAGTGTGTTTAGCAAGCTACAGGAAATAATTCATGATCATGCTAATCTGTGACTGTACTTGACATCTATTGCTTAACTGATATTCTAGCAAAGTATGTACTTTTACAGTTAAACACTCCTTAAACTGTGCACTTAACTTTTATTTCTGGTTGCTACAGACATAAGGTTACATGACAATAAAAAAGAGCATGACTTTCTTAGTAAGAAAGACATTTTCTGCTTCACACTACCTTTCTTTCCCTACTGTGTGTATCCCTCATCACTTCTTAAAAGAAGAAAGAAATTAATGCAATAAAACTGTGAGCTAATTATTCTGTGGTGGTAAAGACAGTATTTATTTTTTCTTGGTCTGCTAGGTGGAATTTCAGCAAATGACATCAAAACATTTGTGACAGCTACTACAGTGTCTTTTAATTGGAATACAATGACTAAAGAATTTGCAGCTTCAGTTTCATTGAATGGTACTTCTCAGATTATAAAAAACGCCAGTGGATTCTTTGTGTGGAGTAATTTGACACCTGCCACCTTATATACATTTAAGTTTATATTTGAACAATTACATCTGGAATTTATAAATGTATCTCAATCACTGCATGTTCAAGCTGAAACAGGTATATATTAGAGTTTGTTGTAGTCACAGTGAATGCAAGGAAGCACTGCATGTTTTCTGGAAGAGTTAAGAGTAAATTGTAAAAAGCCTGTATTCCATTTTGCAATTTTTAATAGATGTGGATTGTTTCCTTTCTAGAAAGCTGGAAGAAATTGAATGTTAATGACACAGAAAGGTTATTTCTAGTTAATATTTCTTAGTATTTCATGAGCAAGAATTCAAATTTGTATGTGTAAGTATTTTAAGCTAACTACATTTTTTGCAGTCTAAAATAGAGTCAAGTGAATGTTGAGGTTTGGCATTGTAATTATTTGAGTGTATGGATTGAATTTACTATATAGTTTCAATGAAAAGGCAGGGAAAATCCTGAATTTGGTAAGGATTTGGAACACTTTTTGCCAGCGTTCAAAGTGTACTCAGTTTGTACTGCTGAGTGGCTAACCTAGCTACGCTGTTTTGTTAGAAGTGCTTTGAAGGAGGCAGGATTCTGAGGATGTTATGGCTTGATTGTGTAACTTCATTCCTTTAAATGTGCTACTCTAATAATGCAACTTAAAATCTTTAAAATTAGGAACACAAAAGAAGGGATGTTATAGGCTCAAACTCAATGAAATAATTATTTTCGTAAACTCAGGAAACTATTAAAACCAAATGATCTGTTAACTTCAATTTTAAAATTCAAAAAATGAATCATCAGAAACTAAGCTTAAAGCATTTTTTTTTTCCTGAAGTAGATTAAAAACTTAATGGATCTCTTTTTTTTGCTTCACTGGGTTGTTGTTACTACTCTTTTAATTCAGTCGATCAGATTTTTTAAGAAGCAGGATTTTGAAGGAGGGTTGATTCATAATTACTGAATTTTTGGGGGGTTGCAATCGTGAATTAATTAAATGCTATCATCATCAAAATGTCTGTGTAATCATAAAAAATCTACAACTGTACCACTGCCATAAATGGTACAGAATATCTTTAAAATCCTGTCCTTGTTCACCTATAGGCACCTGTTCGCAAGGGTGGGTGGCATTCCAAAGCAGCTGCTATCGAATGGGTAAGGAGAGCAAGTCATGGAAGGTGGCACAACAAATCTGTGAAACGTCTTCACGAGGGGCACATCTTCTTGACATAGGGAGTAAAGAAGAACATGGTTTTATTTTGTCGTATCTCCAGACAATTAGTCAAATAATCATGTTATGGACGGGTCTTAATGACCTAAAGGTCAGTCTATTTTATCTTCTTTGCTATTACATGTATGAAAGCAGGAGAATTTTGAACTACAGAGCCCAATTCTTTGGAATAAAAACCGCTACGCAGTGAATAGGTTTTTTTTTTTGTGTAGTTGTTAGTAGTTATAAGAGGAATCATCATTTCTTCCTATTTAGAAATACTGAAAATATTTAGCAGGCCATAGCTGGGAAAAAAAGATATAGTTTATACATAACCTGTTTCATTTTTCTTTTTTTGTGAGTACTTCACAGGGATATTGCTGTGCCTGTAGGTGGTGCTGCTTTACCAGACTTTAAATCTTCTATACATATGTAACTTACTATGGATATCGAGGTCTGGGGTTGGCTTTCTCAGTTTTGATGCGGGTCTGAAATGTTGGGTGTTGACCTTAGCAAGGTCTGTCCAGTATGGATGGATGCTGGATAGGCCAGTAGAAGAAGGGATTGGAGCAAGGTATTTCTTGTAAAAAGTTTCCTGTTTTTCATATTTGGGATATGAGGGTTCTTAATGCCAGCTCTGCTGTTATTAAATGACTCGCTGTGGTGTGGTGTGTGATTTGGGAACAGCTACAGAGATAAATAAAAGTATTGGAAAAGCTCTCAGAAAGATGGAGGCACTCTGCCAGAAATGTGGGATCCAGACTTCCTGTGATTAGGCTTAGTGAAAACGTCTTTTGTGGTAACTATCAGAAGGTTGGGAGGAAGCCACTGTTCAGTTTGGAAAATCTACACTCTGAAATTTAATTTTAATAATGTTTTGGTCAAATTAATTTTAAAAGAAATGCTGTAAAAAAACAGTAAAAACAAAGTAAACTTTATTTGTAAGGGCAGGAGGTAAGTGATAAACATGTCATAGACAGAAAATTTCTTTTTTGCAGACTGTTAAATAACTTAATGGGGCTACATAAACAAGTCAGAGTGGGATATCATCCAAACTGAGGAAACAAACGTGTCTAGGTTTGTGGTTAGAGAAGCATTCTAACCTTCCTGGTTAGTAAAGCACCAGTAATGTATGCATTTTACACGTAACATTGTTTTATGCATGAGATTTTAGAATTCTGTAATTTTTACACCATAGTGATATTAATCTTGACTAACTTGGTATTTTAGAAGTAAGGTCATATTTGTAAGAGGCTGCCAGAAATAGGTATCCCATGAAAACATAATATTTTTGCAGATTGAAAAGAGTGCTAGAAATTTTTTTTTAAACTCTGATTACACAGAAAAAAGATAATTGCCAGTTTGGAATTTGACTGTTAGTCAACTGTTCAATCATTACATGCATTTTTATGTTTGTGGGAGTCTAGTCAGTTAAATGAACTAGATGAGTACCTTGTTTTAAGAGTAGCAAGGGATAATAATAAAATGCTTGTTTTTCAAGCACTTCTTTCCTAAATATTTGTATTTAATTAGCGTCTTCAAGTACTGTATGAACATGTTACAGTCGTCCTAAGTATCATTGTTGTCATTTGCTCTCATCTTATGGGAACTCCAAATTGTACTTACACCAAATTAATTGTACTTACACCAAATTGTACTTACCTCAGGAGTTCATGCATGGGACATACGCTAGGAATTGCAGGACTTGTTTAAAATCTGAGATAAAAAATACAGATTCAATTATTTTTGTTTTCTCTTTCATATTTGAACCATTAGGGAGTTAAATTTCTGTTTTCAAGTTTTTTTCTCCCAGTGCCCATGGGACTTGAAATATTCTATGAAATTAAATGAAAGTTGAGACTATAACCTACTCAGAAGATTTCAGCAGCCGTAGGAAAACTGCCAAGCACTGTGACACTGATAAAATTAGTGACATTGTAAGCAGGATTAGTTCTGTAGCATTTGTATTCTCACAGTTTCTCCTTCTTTAACCCTATTTTGATCTGTATCTGCATTCAAACCCTTCTTGATGAGGGTGAGCATTCTTGTGAAAGCCAACAGGGACCCTGGAGATGTAGGTCAGTGCTCTGGATAAGAATGAATGGAGCACTTTGGTGATACCCTCACATCTGTCCTGACACTCTGTGCAGTTCTTCAGAGTTAGGAAGTGGGAAAGGTAGGCTGAGGCTTCTCTTACAAGCCCTGCTACAGAGGTTTGTATCGTAGTATCTTGTGGCTTCCTGTGCTTGTAGTTAACTCTGGTGCCCAGGAAGACCAGTATAAGAAAACGATATACATTGATCTACATAGTATTTTTGAAACAGCAGGCTAGGCACACAAGTCCTCCTGAAAGTCAAGTTGAATTATTTCTTACCATTGAAAATCTTCTTCGCTCTTTTGGGAACATGAAAGACATCACAGTATTTTATTTGATTTTTTTTCAATTCAACAGTTGAATTTTTTTTCTCCTCCCTCTACCCCACTTCTGAATATCTTTAACAAAATGGGAAAGCAATGGAAGTCTTAAAATTATGGTGGTACCTCAGCTTTTCTCCTTTACAGTACTGAAAGCATTTACTTAGATTGTAGGACCACAAACTTGCTATGCCTGAAAGCATTTATGCTAGTAAACCTCCTGAGAGTGCTCCAATGTCATGCATAAATGTGTTGGGGGGTTTTATTAATCCCCTGTAGATATGAGTATGCATTAGTGCAGTGCGGCCTGAAACCTGTCTCCCACTAGAGGGGTCTGCGTTGCAATGCTGTGAGCGTGTTCTACAAGCATCTTTCCTTCAAAATACCGTGTTGCCCCAGTCTAGTATTTGTAGGGTTCTGCTGGAAAAACTGAAAGTACTTCAAAGGTTAGAAATTTGGAGTCGGGTGCGAGTGAGTGTCCTAAGCTGAGCTACCGGCCCATGGGAGAAAGGGGAAAAGACAGCACTTCCTCGTCTGATTGTGAATCTAGCCCTGGATTTTTTTCAGTTAAACTATTTTTGCTTTCAGACCGAATTTATTAATATTTTCGACTGAAGGAATTTTTTTGTAGGTAAATAACATTTTTAGAAAATTATCCATCCTTGATTATTAGTTTATTTGATTAATAGTGATTTTTAAAGGATTGTTTGTAACGATCAAACGCTCTACATTAGACTTATGTGGCTTTTATTGTATTATATTATATTATTACCTTGTAATCTATTATAAAAGGGATAGAATTTAACACGGAAATATATGCTTCATTCAAAAATTTCCTATAGAATTAATTTGTATAAATGAACTATGTAAATTTTGGATGGTTAGGCGATATGCTTGCAATGACAAAAGCCTTAATAATTCATCAATATAATGTAAAAATACATGGAGTTTTTATTTCATTTTTTTCAATGTAGGAAGAAGGTCAGCTCTTGTGGACAGATGGATCTCCTTATCTTCTAAAGGCTGGTATTTCAACTTTGTCAATGATACCAGAAGACGAAACTGACTGCTATGCCCTTCAGAGAGATCCCACTGGTCCAGACTATTTCTTCACAGGATTTTTCTGCTATATACAGCTACCATATATTTGTGAATATGAATGTAACTATATTTCTTCCAATCTTTTGCATTTATTTTTAAAAGCCTTCCCCCGATTACGTTTATCTTTGAAGATACAGATATAAAAAGAAAAAGTTTTTCATGATCTTCAATGATTTTTTTAATTTTTGGTGTTCTTTTTCAGTACCTCTGGTACCAGAAAACTTCACATTTAGTGTGCGTGATGTCAAGACAACTGAAGCTGTATTTATGTGGAGTGAGATGGACATATGGCTTAAGTCAGGCTTTGCACTTATAATTAAGTACTATTTTGATCAATTGAAGCCATACATTCTGAGCTTGCCTGTGAATACAACTCAAACAAAAATTGTGCAGTTGTCTCCTGGCCTTCGTTATAGTTTTTTATTAGCAGCAAGGAACCTAGAAGGGGCACAGACTAACTTAAGTCCAATTCTGAAGATAGAAACAAGTAAGTTACAAAAATAAATAGCAGTGATAACCAGATAATCGTGCACTTTTTATATTTTTCCTTTAATTATGCTATTCCTTTTGTTGATACTTTGTCTGAAAATATAACTAACTCTGAACATGAATTCTGAATCCAGGATTGATCCGTTGGTATAGTGCATTCCAATGTCTTCATTTTGCTTTTGTGCTAAAATGCTTTATTGGGATTGATGAGGAAAAACTCATGAGTTTTCAGTGGCCACAAGCAAGAAGCCAACTACAAATTCTGTTTCTGTAAAGTATGTTTTAAAAGCTTATTCTTACCATAATTTTACTCATAGAATTCCTGCTGATGTCCAAAGGGAAAGCTGGATGTCAGAGTAGCAGTAAGGTATTTTTTGGCCATGCTGATGAAATGCAGAAGCATGCATTCCAATCTGAAGTAAAAGATTTTATTGGAATAAACAGAGATATCCCTATATATCTGCAGTGAAGATTAAGACAAGCTTCATAATTTAAAAATACATTGTGTTTTGACCCACTGCATGATGCAGTATGGCATAAGAAAAATTCATGATCCAATTAACATATGTTCTAATAAAATCTAACTGAATGAAGCCAAATGAAACCTGCCAGTTGGTAGAGATGAAAAATACCTTTGCATCTAAAGGTGATCAAATGGACATGCCCTCAAGGAAAAATTACTTCATGGACACAATTTTAGGTGGAGATTTTCTTCAGGTTCCTGTTTCTGTGGTACTGGGAAAATATTCAGATTTGCAAAAGTTAAAGAAAACATACTGCCCTAAGATTTTTACCAATTCTGGCAAGGCAGGCCAAATATGAGGCAGAGGTCCATTTTCTTAAAGTCAGAACAAAATGCAGATTTTTCTTTAGGGGAAAGGACTGTTCCTTTTCTCCAGCAAGTACATTTTGTACAGTTCACTACTTCTTCCCCTGGGCTGCCTTATGCACTTGAAACTCCTCCCATCTCCTGTGCCTACTAGCTTCTCTGCTCCCTGATCTGATGGTTTGTTTTCTGTATATAAGACCTTGTAATGCAAGTTACCTCTATAATGGAGGAAAGATATTCCTGCTCTCTCGTATGAGGAGCAAATATGTGTTTTACCTCAGAAATCAGCTTTTCAGCTGCAACATTGCTATCTACAGAAAAATGATTGTCTAGGCAAGGAAAAATAGGACGATTTAATTATTAGACTGGTGACTGAATTGTTGGAAGAGGTGTAGGAGACATAAGGAAGAACTGTTTTAAATGATTGATAAAAATAGTGTGCATTGAACACTTACACTTTCTGAAATTCAGTAGATTTTGCCATTTAATTCATTAGGACCAGGTTTTAACCAACATGGGTAATTCATACTATTTGTCTTAGATGATGTTTCTGATCTGACTGAAGTACAAGTGAGAGGATCTAAGTGAGGAAACTCGGTTCTACATAAAGAGCTGGGCAATTCAGAAAACCTCAATTCGCTAGTGAGAATATTCCCCTGCATATCAATATTAGATATACAGTCAAAGTTGCTGTTTGATTTGCTCTAATACTATTTAGCATTTATGTAAGTAAGTGTGTACTGTTAGCTTTTCAGTCTGTATTTGAAAAAAAGGTTAGTTATTGTAAAAGGTACCAGAAGGTATTATCCTATTTCTATTCCTGATCTTATTCAATAGGACCATTGCACTCCCAGAAGTTAGAGGCTACATATGTTTCATCTGCAGAAATACATTTAAAGTGGAAGCCTCCACAGCATTCATCCAGTGCTTCTTTTCATTACTACCTCATCAACATTTTGGATACTGAAACCAACATTTGGGAACAGTTACCAGTTGAAAAAAGCAAGACTTCAATAGTAATAGGAAATGTAAAACCTTATCATCAGTATCAGGTATATTTACAGAATGTAGCAGAAAAAGGAACTCTAAGCTGCCATGAAAAGCCTATATTAATCACAACAGGTGATGTATCCATTTTCTGGAGGTTTTATTTCACTAGACAGAGTTTAAATTGAAAATACAAGGCACAGAAGTATTTTTAAGGCCATGTACAGATTGCAGTTTGTTGAAATGTATTAGGGGAAAGTTGGGGGTGTTCTTTTCTGTTTACTGATTCTAACCTTCAGAACCTTCCAAAAGAGTGAAGATACCTATCCCCTTATTTATTTATTCACTCACTTACTTACAGCACGTTAATATGTGCTAAAGAAGTGACATCCTGTTGGATAAATATTTATGATTTGTATATTTAATTTTAGCAAAGTAGAAACATTACCATGATGTCTCAAATTATGTAGGTGAAGACAGATTAATTTTTTTTCTAATCATAGATGCTGTGACTCAGATTGTGTCATCTTTGTTACTCTGTATATATCCAATGGAACAGAATATGCTTGTAAAACAAGCATTTGTTATGAGAAAATGGAAAGCAGAATCTGCCTGTAACAGGTGGTTGCCTATGAACTATTTTAAGAAATAGTTAAATGAATTAGTAGTTTTAAAATAATGAAATTTTTAGAAGCAGAAATAAACCAAAAGGCATCATTGGGAAGTGATTGTAAATTGATAGTGAGTTTGATCTGTAGTTTTATACTGACATTTTTTTCTTTGATCAAGCTGTCAGTCCACCTACAGCTGTTTATATTCACCCAGAGGATGTACAAGAAGAGAGTGTAATCCTTCACTGGAAGCTGCCACAAGAGGGTCAGGAATCCTACATTCAAGTGAAACCTAATGCAGACATAGGTGAAACTAAGAAGTTTCTAATAAGCAATACAGAAGAGTTTAAGATTGATCTCCTAATTCCTGGAATGGCTTATGAAATAGCAGTGGCAACTGTCAATAATGGAAATATGAGTGAACTGAAGACCATTCAATGCACCTTAAGTAAGACATCTTTTAACAGTGGAAACTGCAGACTATGATACACACAACATCAGTCTCATTATCGTTACTGTCATCTAACAGATTTGGTAGATCAAGTCAATTTGCTTAATAGCCAAGGATCAAAACTAGAATATGAAAAGTACTGATCCAATCCTAATTGTTAACAGCAAAGTAGATGCTGTTAACTTTCAAAGAGGGTGCAGCCTTGGGAAACACATTGGTAGTACTGATAATTGCGATGAGGACCATAGCTGGGAATCCCACTGACAGAAGAAATTGGGTGAATCATTGATTTGCATTGAAATAGGAAAATATTGGAATGGTTGAAACAGATTATTTATTTTTGGAGATGCATTAGTTGTTCTGTGAACTGTGAGAGAAAAATTACCCTACTATTCATAAGAGGGTGCTGGGAAAGAACTTTAAGAGTTAGAAGTAGTAGTAGCTGAAAGGTAAAAGCTTTACATTGTTTATCAAAAGGTCTTTCCTGTTAGTCTTAATTTACCAACATGTTGAAATGCTTTTGGCACAGTATAAATTTTTTGCATATGTGGAAGGAATGGGCAGGATTCATTTATACATGTGCTATGTAAAGGCTGCAGCTGTCAAGTTATAGATATATGAAATGCTGCATTGTACAGTATTTTGGAGGGTAGCAGGCTTAGTCTTTTTCACAATTTTTTGTATAGGATTAGATTTAATACCTTATTCAAACATAGATGACAGAAAATTCTAGATGGGATTTTTCACAACTGTCAGAGCCAGCTGTAAGGGAAGAAAACTAAACACGTCAATATTGCATCTGTCAAATGTATCTCATTCTCCATGTTCATCTCCCTGTCCACATGTACATTTCTGTATATTTTTTCAGCTATTCTGACTTACCTTTTCAACCACAACTGCACCAAGAAGGTAATTCATTGATAATTTTGGAAGCCTAATTTGCTTTGATTCATAAATCATTTGTCGAATGCTTCAGGATTCCGGTAATAAACACCTGAAAAGGTCAGGTTGTTTACTGTTTCGGAGCAATGACATGTTTTATTATGGTAGCTATTCGTTTGCACTGGGCAAGCATATTTCTCAGGGCAGTTGCTTCAGATTTATGGTGTGGCTTTCATTGAACTTATTTTCAACTGATTTAACATGTGGCAATTTTTTTTTTCTTCTTTTAGAGCCCAAGCCTGTTCAAATTGTAGTTCCTTGTGTGCTTTATAGCAATGCTGTGGTATTATTTGTTCGCATGCCTGATATTGGAGTATTTGATGGCATATATGTTACAAGTAAAGGAGGACCTAATGTGACATTCATTTTAAAAAGCGATGGTAAAATAACAATTGGAAACCTTACTGCAGGAACAGAATATGATTTCTGCGTTTCCACAAAAAGTGGTAAAATGTTGAGCTCCTTTTACCATGTATCTGGTGTAAAAACGTGTGAGTATTTTAAGTTTATTCCTATAAAATTGCACCATATTAAATTTTGATTTGTAAACTCTTTTAAATTTATTTTTATTTCAGAGCAGTAGAAGAGACAGGCTATTTAAAAATCAGCTTGATATATCTGTGTAAGCAATTAATAATTATACTAAAACTAACTGGTTTTTAAAGACAACTGTAACGACCCCTTATAATTTCCAAACTTTCTAAATTGTGGTTTTTATATCAAGTCTATAAAATGTCTAGAAAGTATTTCAGGAATTTATGCCGTATTAAACTGTTGTCCTTGTGGGAAGCAAGACACATTTTGACCATTTATTTTAGCCAAGAAGATGAGTATCAATGGAGTCACTTCTGTGTCTTGAAGTTAGTAAGTTTATTCTTCGTGGTGCATCTTTAAGCAAATAATAAAAGCGTTGAGATTCCCATTTTTCAAGATAATAAATTCAATAACAAAGACATTAAAAAAAGTATTATGGGAAGGGGACTGCTTCTAGCAAGACTTTTATAAAAGGAATTTTAATAAGAACTTAAAAACTGTTTAAAAATACCTGCTGAAATTCTGTTTTGACTTTCCTATTTTTTGTTATAATCATACTTCCAGAACTTTTTCTTTTCCTGTTTTATCATTTTCCTTTGAAATTCTTTTCTGCTGTGTTTCTTTCATAATAGAAATATTATAAAAGGAAAAATTAAGATAGGATAAAAAGGAGCAAGGAAGAAAGAAGAGGAGAATGAGGGCAAAACAGAAAAATTCTTCCCCAAATAGTGAAAATGTTGAAAGCAGATTTTTCTTAAAATATAGTTTTAATAAAAATTTGGGTTCTGATCGATCTTATGAAAGCATTTCCTAAATTTAGTGTGAAACTGCCTTGGAAGACCTAGTTTTGGTCTGTCTCTTCTGGGGCCTCAGAAACTTGGAAGAAAAAAAAATCTGACACCTCACATGTATACAGGTTTTCTAAGAAAAACTGTAAATTTTGGTACATTCCAGCCAGAAACAGCTGTGGATGAAAGAGGTGCAGAGAAAAGTAGAAGCTCCTCTGTAACGTGATCTGAATTGTATCATATAAGGCTATACTAATTAGGGATAAAGTGTAGTTGTCTTGCCTGGTCTAGCCAGTTTTGCTGAGCTGTTTGACAAAATTTAGGTACATTCTGAGCACTATGGTGGTGGTATTGGAGGGATTAACTTCATTCTGGAGGGCTTTCCCGCCTAGGAGTGCCAGCTCTATCCTCAGGGAGAAATGCATGTTCAACCCCATGTAATTTTAAGATAAACAAGCAAGCAATTTTCTTTAAATAGTGGCAATATTATCTCTTTGTTCTTTCTCCGTTTTTCTATTTTGGAATGTCTGTGTGTTTGCATGCCCGTGATCAGATTTTGCCCTCTATTTGTTTGAATCTGTTACTGATTGTCCTCACTTTTATGTCTCCGCAAGAGATACAAAAAGTGTTGGATTGAACAAAGTCTTGGATTGAACAGTAATGTGTTTTATGTCCTTCTGTAGGTCTGGCAGCTCCACTCAATGTACGAGAAGGTAACGTTACAGACACTTCAATACAGATTGCTTGGGACCGTGCTGATGGAGATTTTCAGCAATACGAAGTTATATGTACAAATTGTGCAAGTGCTTTCAGGGTATGTTTTTTAAAAGACCATTTGTGTATAGGCAATGCAGTTATTTTTCAAAGTCTTCTATTAAGTAATCAAAGGTTAAATTAAAAACTGTATCTCCCATTAAAATAGATGGAGGTACCATTTACATAAGATAAGCAAATTTTGCAAGCAGTTCTGTGAAAGCTGTATTTGGTTTTCTAGGTCCAGAAGGTCAAGCAAGAAACAGCAACGTTTTCCAGCCTTACTCCTGGTAAACTGTACAACTTCACAATTCGAACAGAAAAGGAAGGTTTCAGAGACAGTATTTTTGTGACAAAGGAAATAGAGACAGGTGAGACCACAATGCCAAATTCAGCATGTTTTAATCCATCTGTGTCTTCCTTTCTTCTTGAATTTTATTTTTGTCTGAAATAGAGAAGGAGAGTCATCTTCATCGTTTTCTCCTTATTCTCTTTCATTGTTATTTTCCTTATTCTTTGACTGCTTGTGTCCTTTAAGAATTTGAATATGGTTACCGTGTACAATGAACTACCAACGTTAACTTCATAATGACTCAAGCAGGTGTACAGTCCAGTAACTGATACTTGCACACTGTCTGGCTACCAGCATTACAGAAAACAAAATCCTTTTTCTTAGACTTCTCGTTAATGTTTGATTTCTTACTTTAGTGCTGAGTTTGAACACACTTAGGTGTTCAGAACTAAATTAGGTGATGTTCTCTCATTGGCCTCCCCTTACATCAGGACTAAATTTGGGGGTTTCTACATTTAGTTCATTTGGATTAGGACATTTGATTCTCTGCAGCATAGTTCTGGTCTGTTCTAGTTCTTCTCCTAGCAGCTAGTGGCTTCCTTCCATTATACATTTAAAAACCATTCTTTCATTGTTACTTTTTTCCTTTTTAAATTAAGATCCCTTGAAGTCAGATTTTTCTGCTTCTTTTTCTCACTCCAGCAAGTATGTTCATTCTGAAGGGTTCTTTCATTTTTAGAATGATGCTTCTCCTTTCTGACCTTATCAGGCTTTCACTCGTAACGCAATTATGTTGCTTCTTTTTGACATCACTGTGAATAAATCTATTCGGATATCACCAGAAAGTAAGTACTCTGGCCAGTAACCTTCACAAACTGTCTTGAGATAATAATTTCAGAGTCGTATCAGTTCACTGTTGCTTCTTCTTTCAATAAGCATGATGTTCTTATTCCAGTGAAACTACATTAAAAGAGAGTTCAAAGCCTCTGAGCTGCTCTCTGTTTCCAGTAATGTACAGTGCCATAGATACTGAGATATCCTGCTCCAATGGAAAATGGTACCTTCATCTTGGGTGTGGGAATTCATGATGTGGAGAGAAAAGAGTTTTGGTCATTAGCTCTAGATAAAACCTGGATCAGACTAGCAGTGTCACTATTCTTGGCTAGCAGAGTAACTCAACAGTGTTTCTGAGGCTGTGTTCACTCTAGGCGTACATCCACTGTTGCATTGCTTTTTGGTTGTAAAGTTATAGCTAATAATAAACTACACAGTATCTTCCAGTTTAAAGGTAGGATCTTACTAGTATAGAAGAAGTATGCCTCAAAAACATCTTTGGATTCTTTCAAGTAGTCATCAAACATGTGGTAGGGGAGGTGCAATTGACGCTTTGTGGATTTCCAAAAACTTGTCAGTGAGATTCCCTTACTGTGGCTCTTAAGAAAGGAGCCAGTCTTTTAAATTGACCTAACAACAGGGAATAGAAGATAAAAGTAGTTTTCACAGTGGAGGGAGGTTGTCAGACGACTTCTGGGACCTGTTATGTCCAAAACACTCATAAATGATCTAGAAAAGTGAGCAAACACAGAGGTGACAGAGTTTGCTGATGTAAAGTTACTCAGGATTAGTAAGGATGAGAACTAACAAAGAGTAACTGTGGAAAAGACCATATATGCCTCAGTGGCTGGATGTTAAAGTGTCAGACGCAATTCAGTTTAAATAAGCGTAAAGTGATACACAAGGCAAAAATAACCCAAACTTCACAAATATATGGTCAGCTCTGAGCTGACTGTTACATCCCTGGAGCGATATCTTGAGAATATGATGCGTAGTTCCATGAAAAAATCAGCATATAGCTCAGCAGCAAAGTAAAAAGCAGCTGGGATGTTGGAAGAGATTATGGGACAAAACAGAAAACATCGCTGTATTGTCTCTAGAAATCCAGGTACGCTTGCCTCTTGAATACAGCATGCAGTTCTGGTCCTGTCAGATTGTGTGATAAAAGTTCACTTGCACACCCACAAAGAAGCCCAGAGAGGCAATGGCAAGAAGGGGAGCCCAAATAGTACCCTGCCAGGCTATTCCCAAGCCCATCACAGGAGCCATCAGCCCATCAAAGACCCATCTTCACAAGTCCAGAGGAACACAGTGGCAGGCAGGATCCCAAATTACAGACTCCTGAGGAGCAAACACCCTGTCCAGGTCCTTCCCAGAGCTGTCTCAGAAGAGCCTCAGACCTGTGTCCAGGCGTGAAGCCCATCAAGACAGGTCATTGAGAGAAGGTCTCTGGATCACCTTCTGGACTAAGGGTGTTTGTTGCCTAGGGGTGTAGGACATGTTATGGGATGCCAGGGAAAAGCAGTTTGGGATTGCACAGGACTTATTATGGGATGCTTAAGGGAGGAATCAAAGGCAGGAAAAGGGAGGGAATTAGGTGATTTGGGGAAAAACAAGTGCTAAGGGGATAAAAACGACTCATCACATGTAAATGATTTGCTTGTCTGACTGTGCCCTGCACCTGATCAGCACAATCTGACTGATCTTATTAAATCCCTTTCTAACTCTTTCCTATCCTGTGTGCGTGTATGTGTACAGGAGCGTGTTTCAAAGAGCCCTTGTGTCTGTGGTGCAGCATCTGGAGCGAGTGCGGGTGTGTGAGTGAGTGTGTGATCACTAGTGAGATCCAGCTGGATGAGCTGGTGGGTAGGTCATGTGGCCTGGGAGCAAGGGGGTGGGTGGGCCAGCTCTGGGTGAGAGACCATCTGTGTATTTCTAAGGGCAAGAGCACAGGGGAGTCGCCTGTTGGGACCTGGGAAGGCCTGGCCAGCTCTGTGTGTGTGCCAGCAACTGGGGAGACTCGGATCCAGGGGCATCTACTGGGCAGACTGAGTGAGTCCAACTGCTGGGGACAGCCACCTTGTACATATATATATAAGGATTCTCACTAGTGGACCTCTGTTCTGAGCTGGAGAGGGGAGCAAGATGAGGCCATTGATGGTGTCTGTGTTCGTGTGAGCACTCTGAGTGTCTGTCTGTGATCTGTATGATCAGCCACATATATAGAATCATTAAGGTTGGAAAAGACCTCTAAGATCATCGAGTCCAACCATCAACTCAACACCACCATGCCCACTAAACCATGACCCTAAGAGCCACATCTACACGTCTTTTAAATACTTCCAGAGGTGATGACTCAACCACTTCCCTGGGCAGCCTGTTCCAATGCTGTTACTTGGGAGAAGAGACCAACACCCACCTCACTACAACCTCCTTTCAGGTAGTTGTAGAGCGCGATGAGGTCTCCCCTCAGCCTCCTCTTCTCCAGGCTAAACAGTCCCAGTTCCCTCAGCCGCTCCTCATAAGACTTGTGCTCCAGGCCCTTCACCAGCTTCGTTGCCCTTCTCTGGACACACTCCAGCACCTCAATGTCCTTCTTGTAGTGAGGGACCCAAAACTGAACACAGTATTTGAGGTGCGGCCTACCAGTGCCGAGTACAGGGGCATGATCACTTCTCTACTCCTGCTGGCCACACCATTTCTGATACAGGCCAGGATGCCATTGGCCTTCTTGGCCACCTGGGCACACTGCTGGCTCATGTTCAGCCGGCTGTCAACCAGCACCCCCAGGTCCTTTTCCTCCGGGCAGCTTTCCAGCCATTCTTCCCCGAGCCTGTAGCGTTGCCTGGGGGTTGTTGTGGCCAAAGTGCAGGACCCGGCACTTGGCCTTGTTGAACCTCATACAGTTGGCCTCAGCCCATCGATCCAGCCTGTCCAGGTCCCTCTGCAGAGCCTTCCTACCCTTGAGCAGATCAACACTCCCGCCCAACTTGGTGTTGTTTGCAAACTTACTGAGGGAGCACTGGATCCCCTCGTGCAGATCATTGATAAAGATATTGAACAGGACTGGCCCCAAAACTGAGCCCTGGGGAACACCGCTCGTGACCAGTCGCCAACTGGATTTAACTCCGTTGACCCCAACTCTCTGGGCTCAGCTGTCCAGCCAGTTTTTTACCCAGCGAAGAGTGCACCTGTCTAAGCCGTGAGCCGCCAGCTTCTCAGGAGAATGCCATGGGAGACAGTGTCAAAGGCTTTACTGAAGTCCAGGTAGACCACATCCACAGCCTTTCCCTCATCCACGAGGCAGGTCACCTGGTCATAGAAGGAGATCAGGTTGGTCAAGCAGGACCTGCCTTCCATGAACCCATGCTGGCTGGGCCTGATCCCCTGGTTGTCCCGCACATGACTGGTGAGCACCCTCAAGACGAACCGCTCCATAATCTTTCCCAGCACCATATATATGTGTATATATGTGGTGTATATGTGTGCTCTGTGTGCGTGTGCCTGCTGGGAAAACAGCTTCAGCTTTGCTGCTGGTTGGACCTCGGGACATGGCCTTTCAGGCTATTGGATCTGGCATGTTATATTTTCCTCTAACAGGTCCCTAATATGAAAAATTGAAGTATAGTAGATGCGATCAAAAAGGTTCATAGGAGGGCAGCCAGTGTGATCAAACACATGTAATGTTTTGTATTTAAGGAAGTACTGAGCTAAAAACTGATAGAGGAACAATGATGTTCCTCTGTCACATTTTACATTTTACAAATGTAAAATCATTTGTGAGAGGATAAGTCATGGAGAGGTAATTATGGAGCAAGTAAGAAATGGTAATTCACTGACTTTTCCTTTACAAGAACTAAGAGCTTGAAACTAGAAGAGAGCAAGTAGAAAACAAGCAAAAGGAAATGGTTGTTTACTAAATTTATAGATGTTACAGAACTTCTATCCACATGATATTTTTTGTGATGATTGTGGTCATAGGTTCAAGTGGAGACTGAAGACATTTGTAAAAGAGAAATTTGCTGAGGTTTACTAGATTCACAGAAATCACCTTTGGCTCAGGAAATCCTTGGGCTGCAAACTGCAGTCTGGGAGATTACTGAAGGGGATTATCATTCTATGCAAGTCTTGCTTTTCTGTAGACATACGCTTTTGGCCACTGTTGAATACAAGATACTGTGCTAGTGGGGTCTTTGGTCTCAGCCCAGTACGTTACCTCTTATACTGACACTTCTTTTCTTGAGGAATTGTCCGCTTTTGAGGAACTCCACATCAGTGATGTCAGAACTGCACTAAGTAGCATTACAGAGCAGCAAGCAGTTTGGCTCTGGATCTCATGAAGTCCCTATACACATTACCGCAGCAGTGTTAGTCTGTGTGTCCTTGAGATAAGCAAGAATATGGCATAATTTTTCTGGAGTTTTCATTGCATTCTGATGACGTAAGTCCTGTCATAAAGTAATATATTTAAAATGTATTTTTTAAGTAATGCTTTTTTTTATTGTCACACAGTACCAAGCGCAGTTAAATATCTGAACTACAGCAGAGACTCTGAATCAATAACTGTTACCTGGCCACCAGCCCAAAATATGTTTGATGGATATGTTATTTCAATCAACAGTAAGGTCTTCAATGAGGAGAAAATGTTACCTTCCGGTGTAAGGTATGAGGATTACATTTAAAAAATAACTGACATGAACTCAAAACAGATGTTTCACTGTATATTTAAAAGAAGTAGCCTGCAGTGTTACTTATATGTGATATATATTTGACGTTCTTGTTGATATACATTACTATACTCGTGAAAAAAGATCATTTTAGGAATTGCGTTTTTTAACAAATTACAAATCTCATATGATGTGTTTGTGCAAAGAATAGCAAACAAAATACTGCACTGGAGTGAGCACCAGTAGAACCTGTGTGTCATTCTGGATGTTTAATTTAATCTTTTAAGACTTTCTAGTACTTGAACTTGCTGTGAACCATAGTGTGATGCATCCTATTTAAGATTTTATCATACTAAAATAGTTTTTGACTGACAGCATATACACACGTATACACACATCATGTGTAAATAATATCCATAATACTATAAAGAATTAACATATCAAAATACATACATTTTTAAAATCCTAAAGAACACAATCTCTTCTTTTGAATCTTTGTAGAATGTACAAATTTGAGAGTCTTCTACCAGGCACTGATTACTTAATCGGTATTGTGACAACCAATGGATTAAAAAGAAGTCACCCCACCATCCTCAAGATTAGCACCTGTAAGTTCACAGTTTATTAACAACTTTTCATGATTTCAGATAATTAGGATTGTTACATTTTAAGGTATTGTCTAAGAAAAGCTATTCCTTATTAAATCAATGCATTTTAACGATGGCTGGATTAATGTATGTATGTCTTTCTTTTCAATCTAAACATCCTTGAAAGTTACTAAGTAAATAAAATCTTTTAAAACACAAACAAGTTTCCTCTGTAGTTAATGGGATTCTGCCAGTAACTGAATCAGCAGTAATATTAGGATGATACAACTTTTCCATAAAAGTTTACAAACATTGGTTTTATTTCTGATTCTGTTGTAATATGTAGAGGTGAATTCCATTTATTTTATATTCTTCTTAAGTACGAAATGAAATCTGTTTCTACACTTAACTATAAAATAATGAATTACAGCAGTGTCTTAGAATCATAGAATCATAGAATCATTAAGGTTGGAAAAGACCTCTAAGATCATCAAGTCCAACCATCAACCCAACACCACCATGCCCACTAAACCATGTCCCTAAGCACCTCATCTACACATCTTTTAAATACTTCCAGGGATGGTGACTCAACCACTTCCCTGGGCAGCCTGTTCCAAGGCCTGACCACTCTTTCAGTAAAGAAGTTTTTCCTAATGTCCAATCTAAACCTCCCTTGGCGCAACTTGAGGCCGTTTCCTCTCGTCCTATCGCTAGTTACTTGGGAGAAGAGACCAACACCCACCTCGCTACAACCTCCTTTCAGGTAGTTGTAGAGCGTGATGAGGTCTCCCTTCAGCCTCCTCTTCTCCAGGCTAAACAGTCCCAGTTCCCTTAGCCGCTCCTCATAAGGCTTGTGCTCCAGGCCCTTCACCAGCTTCGTTGCCCTTCTCTGGACATGCTCCAGCACCTCCATGTCCTTCTTGTAGTGAGGGGCCCAAAACTGAACACAGGATTCGAGGTGTGGCCTCACCAGTGCTCAGTACAGGGGCACGATCACCTCCCTGCTCCTGCTGGCCACACTATTTCTGATACAGGCCAGGATGCCATTGGCCTTCTTGGCCACCTGGGCACACTGCCGGCTCATGTTCAGCCGGCTGTCAACCAGCACCCCCAGGTCAGCTTTCCAGCCATTCTTCCCCAAGCCTGTAGTGTTGCATGGGGTTGTTGTGGCCAAAGTGTAGGACCCGGCACTTGGCCTTGTTGAACCTCATACAGTTGGTCTCAGCCCATCGATCCAGCCTGTCCAGGTCCCTCTGCAGAGCCTTCCTACCCTCAAGCAGATCAACACTCCCACCCAACTTGGTGTTGTTTGCAAACTTACTGAGGGATCCCCTCGTGCAGATCGTTGATAAAGATATTGAACAAGACCGACCCCAAAACTGAGCCCTGAGGAACATCGCTCGTGACCAGCTGCCAACTGGATTTAAGGCCGTTGACCCCAACTCTCTGGGCTCGGCCGTCCAGCCAGTTTTTTACCCAGCGAAGAGTGTACCTGTCTAAGCTGTGAGCTGCCAGCTTCTCTAGGAGAATGCTGTGGGAGACAGTGTCAAAGGCTTTACTGAAGTCCAGGTAGACCAAATCCACAGCCTTTCCCTCATCCACGAGGCGGGTCACCTGGTCATAGAAGGAGATCAGGTTGGTCAAGCAGGACCTGCCTTCCATGAACCCATGCTGGCTGGGCCTGATCCCCTGGTTGCCTTCTGTAAACATTATTTTCCTTCAAATTAATATAATTATTTTAATATTAAATTTTGCATCCACTCCTGTCTTTACCTCAGATCCTGATCCACCGTCAGATTTACAGGTGTTTGGGCAAGAAGAAACTACAGTCTATTTTTCTTGGAAACTACCAAGAGGAGGATTTGATATGTTTCAGGTGAGATAAGAATGGGAAGAAACCAATGAAATGCTTTACATCTTTTTTTTTTTTTCTTTAATTTTTCAATGAAATTATCATCCTGTATGTACTGCAAACCCAGCAATAAATATTTGTCTTTATAACCCACATAAGTATAGGAGGGAGATACTGCTATGGGAGAAGATCAGGTAAATACATATTTCATGTTACATAACAATTTCTTAAAATATTATAAAATTATGCTTTCAAAAGTTTTCAAAAACTGATTTTTCAGCTAGCGTGCAATAAAAAGGTTGATTACAGGTCAAGGGTTGAATGCAACTGCAATGTAATCTTTTTTTCTTAGCTTTCCAAATTTGTAATACAAATTAATTTCATTAAACTGCAAAATAAAAAATTCATTCTATATAGAAGGATCTAAATGTTTTGTTTAGAAAATTCCAGAATAAAACTTTTTTTAAAATGGAGCAATTAAAAGACAAAACTGCAAACATTTGATACCTCTCATACCCTCCCGGCCTTGGGCACTAAGTAGCTTAGGGATTTCCTGAGTGATAGACTGAAACTGGACATACATAAGAAAAACAGTGAATTTTTTTTCTAAATTTGTTTAATCCTTTATGCTTCACAATTTCATTACGCCCTGTTTGAAAGCGTACACTTTTTTTTATTTTTATCCTGGTATCCTTTAGGTTCTTGTGGTATTATAAATAGCTAGTACTTCCCTATTCACCATACCCATACCTTTCATGATTTTATAAGCTTTAATTTCTCAGTTGTCTTTTGTGCAGCATTCTTATGTGGAAGGTGTTCAACATCTCTTATTTTCTTTTTTCTTTAATTTTTCTAAGCCTTTGATATCCTTCTTGAGATTTGTTGTTCACCTATGATGTGGGTGCATAATGGAGTTATCAAAAGGTTAATAGTGTTTTCTGTTGTGCTTCCTATTCCATGCTGTCTACCTTTCTGACTACTGTCAGACTTTTTTAAAAACCTCTTCTGTGGACATTTCAATTTGAGACAGCTCAATTTGACTCAAAATTCATCGTTCATTAATAATGATTCTAGTGTGGGAACATCCTTGACCATTGAAACAAATAATTCAGTTACTATTTCTTATATGGGCTTGTCTATACTGAGTGCTCCCTTTGTACTTTGGTCAGCTAGTGGCCTCCCCAACACCCAGCTAAGCTTATTGTGTATTTAAATTATTGTTTTCATTAGTTGCTATACCATTTTCAGTTTGCTCTTCTGTCTTTTTTGGCCTGCTGACCTGTGTTTCTGCTCTGCCCTGCTTCCCCGTGCATCTTAGAATTATAGAATCATAGAACGGTTTGGGTTGGAAGGGATCTTAAAGATCACCTAGTTCCAGCCTCCCTGCCACACCTTCCACTAGACCAGATTGCCCCATCCAACCTGGCCTTGAACACTTCCAGAGATGGGGCATCCACAACTTCTCTGGGCAACCTGTTCCAGTGCCTCACCACCTTCATAGTGAAGAATTTCTTCCTTATATCTAATCTTAAATCTACCCTCTTTCAGTTTAAAGCCATTACCCCTTGTCCTATCACTACATGCCCTCATAAAAAGTCCTTCTCCAGCTGTCTTGTAGGCCCCCTTCAGGTACTGGAAGGCTGCTGTAAGGTCTCCCTGGAGCCTTCTCTTCTCCAGGCTGAACAACCCCAACTCTCTCAGTCTGTTTTCATAGGAGAGGTGCTCCAGCCCTCTGATCATCTTCATGGCCCTCCTCTGGACTCACTCCAACAGGTCCATGTCCTTCTTATGTTGGGGGCCCCAGAGCTGAACGCAGTACTCCAGGTGGGGTCTCACCAGAGCAGAGTAGAGGGGGAGAATCCCCTCCCTCGACCTGCTAGTCACGTTTCTTTTGATGCAATCCAGGATATGGTTGGCCTTCTGGGCTGCAAGCGCACATTGCTTGGTCATGTTGAGCTTCTCATCAACCAACACCCCCAAGTCCTTCTCCTCGGGGCTGCTCTCAATCCATTCACCACCCAGCCTGTATTTGTGCTTTGGATTGCCCCAACCCATGTGCAGGACCTTGCACTTGGCCTTGTTGAACCTCATGAGGTTCGCACGGGCCCACTTCCTAAGCCTGTCAAGGTTCCTCTGGATGCATCCCTTTCCTCCAGCGTGTCGATGGCACCACACAGTTTGGTGTCACTGGCAAACTTGCTGAGGGTGCGCTCAACCCCACTGTCCATGTCGCTGACAAAGATGTTAAACAGCGCTGGTCCCAATACCAACCCCTGAGGAACACCACTCGTCACTGGTCTCCACTTGGTCATCGAGCCGTTGACTGCAAACTTTGAGTTGACCATCCAGCCAATTCCTTATCCGCCGAGTGGTCCATCCATCAAATCCATGTCTCTCCAATTTAGAGAGACGTGTGGGACAGTACTTAGCTTTAATGGTCTTACACAGTTTATACCCCAATATTACAGTGTCCAGTTCTTTTCCTCCCCCTTTTCCATTACTTCAATTATATCCTTACCTAAAACTTGAAATCTGAGTATTCTTAGTATAGTTTCTTGACATTTCTTCTCTCTTCATTAGTGTAAAACTGCATTGATCTGAATGAATAAGAGTGGCCAGTTAACCTACCGCAGCACAATTTGCTGATGTAGCCTGGAATATTTTTAAAAATTTTAAAACTAAATTCAATTCTCTTGTTCATGTTTTGAACCAGTTCAGATATACTTTTGTATGTGGTCAGGTTATTTTTACCATCCTGTGGAAAGTAATTGTCATCTGTAATATTGATCTTTATGGCACAGTATTATTGTTCAGCATCTCATAGAACAAGCAGCCACATTAGACAGTGCTTTGTCTGAATAAATGAGCTTATCTTTAAATCTTTAATGAGAAAGGCTTCAGTAGTCTGGTTGCTTAGTAAGGTGCACCTGCATAAAAGAGATCGTTTTACTAATCATTTAAAATTAATTATCCCAGCTCACCAACTTTCTATGCAATATATTGTACTTTGTAGAGCAAAGAGTGCACAAAAGGTACTTTACTAACTTGTTTATACAAGATGTAAATCTTTAATCTGTAGCTTTGCTTCTAGTATTTTGCAGTGCTGTAATTCTAATAAGGTGATGACAGTCTCCAAGATTTAGTGTGTATTAACAGGTACTCCGCTGGTAAAATATACAGAGGGGAACTGGATCGTTCCTCCCCAAATGAATAGCAGCTGAAGTGCTTTCAGGTCACTGCCATGTGTAGAATATCCCTCTTCTGTCGGAGGAAATAACGGGTGGCAGGAGAGGACACACTGATGTAGGCAGCTGCAAACCTTCTTGATCTCTTAGTACTAACTGCCATGCCTGAGAAACCCATGTGTGCGTGCTGGAGATGCTTGTCTAGAGCCCTCTTCGCAGGGCAGACACAGTATGCATCTTGCCTTTCACTAGTGCAGATCTGAAACAGTCTGCAGTAACAGTTTTCTCTGTCCACAGAAAGGACTATCACAGGAATTTGTTTTCTCACCTCAGAGTTGTCTGGGAGGTCAGAAGGAATCTTCAGAGCCTCTAGGAGTTAAGTGCCCAATTTAAATTACTTGATATCTCTAGCACTTTTATTCCCTACAGTGGCTCTAAACAGTGAGTTTTCAAGATATACCAGTGAGCAGAGTTGAGTGGCTGATTCCTTGGGACTCTTTTCGGAATCTCAGCTCTGAACAGTGCATGGTGTTGGTTGGTTGGTTGGTTGGTTTTGTTTGATTGTTGTTTGGGGTTTTGTTTTGCCAGAAAGGTACAGAGATTTTGGAAGTGTCTCCATTTTAGAATAAAAAAATTTTTATCTCATCCTGTTGAATAATCCTTAGGCGGCTCTTCTACCCCTTGGCTATTCTCATTCTTTCTATCTTGTAGTTAATTGTACAGCACATCAGTACAGCTGTGTGACTGAGCAGTCTGAGTACACTTTATTATCCTTCCTCCAAGAGCAAAAACATGTCATCTGTAAGCCATGACTTAACTTCGCTTCCTCCATCTACTTTTAAAGATTAAAGTCACTGCTTTCACCAGGGGGCTATTAAGGAATCTTGGAGTAAGTAGTGGATCAATCTTGTGGAACATAATATTAAACTTAAGCCATATTCTTGATTTTTTTGTCTTTAAAATGTGGGGGATATTGTAAATATTTTTATATAAATGGTAGTTTGAATCTCTGAACATTAATTTTATGAAGTGAAATAGTCTGATATAAGAAATTACTTGTCTTCCATAGCTTTCATATTGTCTGATGAATAACGAAAAGCTGCTTACCAGAACAGTTTATGACAGCAGAGCTGTAGTGAAAAATCTGACCCCTGGGACAGAATACTTGTTTCAGTTAAGGACAGTTAAAGACTTGGATTCCTCTGTGGCTGTGGAGAAAAAAGTTGTCACAAGTAAGGAAATACCTTATAACTTGTCTTTTTTTTCTTTTTGAAAAACAATGAATGTTCAGAGTCATTTAAATATTTGTATGTAAGTGACTGAAAAGGGTCACACAGTTCAAAATGAAAATTTAACTTGAGGGAGCAAGTTCTGCTTCCTCTTGTGATAGTTGTTTAAACAGGAGCCTTGTATGTAACTTGCTGGGTTAAAGTTGAGAAGTCTAGACATAGCTGCAGATAGCTGTTTGAAAAAGCAGGTGGACTCCAGCTCTAGCAAAATAAGATCTTGCTGGAATAGCGTCCTGTACTTTAAGAATTACCTTGCATTTTGTTTCTGCATCTCTTAAATTCTTGCAAGCCCATGGTCTAAGATTGGAAGATTGCTCCTGTACAAGGCCACAGAACGCTTAAAAGACTAAGAGGAATTTCCAATGCTCCTGTGATACAGCATAAAAAGAGGAGAGTTTGTTTGTGGCAGAGATTTGAAGGAATAGATTTATATTGGATTCTGGACTGCCAAAGCAGATAAAGAGCAGCTAAGTGTAATCAGAAAATAAATCAACTCCCAGATTTATACACATGCATGTCATAGACCTCCTCCCTTCTTTGACGGATTTTCTGTGGCTTGTTTGGACTACAGATCCTTAACCCAGTTAACAGTCAAGGAGGCTCTGCACTTAGTTATTCAAAGATGGGTGAATCTCTGAAAAAAACCAGATTTAGTCCTGCAGATTCTTGTTAATGGAAAGTGCAGCAGAATAATCATCATCACGGTCCTGAAGGTGCTTTTTATCCTCAAGGAAATATTTTAAAGAGTGTTGTGGATGAGTCCAGTATATGGCTAGATTATGGAGAGATGACTCTTATCATTTTAATGGCAAACCTTTAGGATTTTTTTCATGCTGAATAATCCAGCCTTTAATGGGATTATGCTAATTAGCATGTTTCAGAAAGCTTTAAGCAAGATAAATCAATAATCTGGAAAATTCATTTTCTAGGAGGACTGGAAACATTCTTCTTTTCTAATCACAGCTGTGCTGCACAGATTAACGGAGGTGCTATTTGTAAATAATTATCTGTGATTTTAGGAATCTTAATATAATCAAAAGGAATATTTAGAAAGGAAAAAAAGAATAATCACTGAGACCATGCGATTTACTGTATCCCTAAATGAACAGATGAACAGTTTTCTAAAATTATATGTCCTATGATGTATTTTAGAAAACATTTAACTGAATAAAATCTCTACTTCTGTTTACAAAGTGTTCAATTCCCATTCTGTTTCACCAGTGAGCAATGTTACTGTTCTTACAGAAGATCTGCTAAGTCTGGAATTCTCTTCCATAAATTACATAGTGCACACAGGAGGTACATCCCCAGGTTTTACCCTGTGCAGCATAATGGCACTGTTTACTATATATCCATACAAACATAATTCTAAAATTTGTATGAATATTTCATGATGCTGTGAACCCTCAAATTGTTTAAATAAAAAACATTTCTTTTTAAAAGATGGTAGTTTTCTTATATTTTAAGGACTATGCATTAAATTTTTCTTTATTAATCTGAATAATTTTTACTGTAGAACCATCTGGGATATGCGGCCTGGCATTAAAAATGGTAAATACTTCCTCTGCAACTTTAATGTGGAATCCAACCAAGACTAACTTCACTTCTTATAAAGCATCTTTGTCAAACAACACCTTTATAAACAAGTTCAGGATTCCAGGAGCATTGACTGACTTCAGTGTTACAGACCTGACTGCTGGGGGCATTTACAATTTCACACTGCAAAGACTAAGAGGAAACATTGAAGGAGCTTCTGCTTTCATTGAAATTGTAATAGGTCTGTATGGTTTCTTGCTTTCTCTCCTTACTGGTGAATGGTAGTTGTACATGTTTAGCTTTCTACATCTCACTTTGCAGAATAACATCGGAATTGGATCTTGCATGTAGTAATTTGCTGTGGTTGTGGACAAACGTTACTTATACCCTATTCTACCTGCATCTAGTGATATGCTACCAGAAACATAATTTCTTCAGCTGTGCTGCATTTCTTTTGACCACTTTTAGTATTTTCATTATTTTTCAGGTCTTACCCTGTGAAGAGTTATGCATGAGCTGTGTTTTACCTTATCTGATTTCAGTAGGTTTTTTGCAGTGAGTGAATAAAACAGGTTTACAAATGTTTGTAGAGTTAAGGCTTTGTAGATTGTAAACTACTCCATTCAAGGACTGTTTCTTATTAGATTTGTGATTAAAACTTAGTGGGGTGAAATTTCAATCTTGACACATGTGTCTGCAGTTTACTGTAATGTAATAATGTAAAATACAGATTAAATTTAAAGAGCAGAAAGATGCACCAGAACTGCCTCAACCCATTTCTTTTACTACTTTCTTATACTACTTTTTATAGGGTTTTTTGTGGCAATGATATGGTGGTATGAGAGAGACCTGAGAAGTGTTGGAAGTTGTCATTGATTGACTACTTTGACCAAATGTCATGACATTTGTATGTCTGCTTTTGGGATCAGTGCTTGATAAACTGTTGGTGCTTCGGCCTTAGTCAGGGGGACTGAAGCAAGAGGTCAAAGAGAGCCTTTAAAAGAAAGTGACGTAGGGGTGAAAATCCTTACATTTGTTTTGAAGTAATGTCTTGAGGGTAAGATTAATAAGAAAAAATCTTGTACGTCTCTTGAAGTTTAAACTAGGACTGCAATGCTATAATAGTTTACTTGCAATTAAGACTTTTTTCTAATACAGGAAAGACTTAAGTCAGTTTGGTTGACCTAATTGTGCTTCCTTTTACGAAAATGTATTGAGATTACATTGTGATGCTGAGCCTGCTGGTTTATAATGGTTAATTTTTTTAAAAATTAACATGTTGTTGTATTTTGCACTCCCTATTCACTGGTCTATCTACTCAACATCAACTAATTTTCAATCCACTCACTTAGAATATATGTTGCAGACATTAAGTAGTATTTTTGTAGGTGAAATTGTGAAATTTACAGCAAATTGTTTTGACTATGCTTTACACAAATATACTGGCCACAGTATATTTTATACAAATATGCTGACCACTGCTGGTAAGAAGTGTGTGTGCATGTGCATGAAGCAGAGAGGAGGACTGTAGAAGAGCAGGTGCAATGGGGCTCGAGTGACCCACACTCACATATGCATTCCCTGATGATGTGGTTAAATCTGCAAAGGAGTAGAACTGAGGCTTTTTTTCAGCACCGGTGGGAAAGGTAATTCTCAGTCATGGGATAATAGTAGGAAGAGCATTAGCTTCATGGGACTAAAGTTCTCCTTCCACGAGGACATTTTTATGCTCTCTTCTACTGCTGAGTCAGAAGTAATTCAACTGAGGTAAAGAGATGACTAAATACTGTGATAACTGTACACTCAGTAATTAATCATGGGTCTGTATAAAAAGACCTCTACAAGTATAAAGTTCAGCTTTAAAGAAAGTTGAGATCCATGGAAATAATAGTGCTGATGATAGCAGTAGGACTTAAAATTTATAAAAGTATAAAGAAAGGAAGAAATTATGCTCTCAGTTACACTTGCACACCTCCACATATATTATTAATTTTTTTTTTGTTCTGTTAGTATTAAAATAAAGCAACAGGTTAAAAATCATACATATAAGACAAATACAGACTGAATATAAAATCTAAAGGTAATATTTGTATATATTAATATTTCAAATAGATTATTTGATGGCAAAACTGGAGTGATCTGTTTGAAACAATTCTGCAACTTTGGATAGTCAGTGTAAAGAGTTCATGGAAGTTACATAATCTAAGCAGATTTACAGTAAAAAAGAAAGGAGTGAAGCTCTTTCAGGACAGAAGTGATATGATATTCAGGCTGCACAGGATGATACTGGTGTATAGACAGTACTAGAAGATTTAGTCTGAATTCTGAAGAACCATGTTAGTAAGGCAAACAGAGGACTGAGTGCAAGGGTGGTGGCGAATCTGAAATGTGACGAATAGCATCACTGGCTGGGCTTGCTCTGGGAGATAAGCATAGGGACAGCTGTTAACTGTGCGTACTTTCCAAAGTAGAAAGGAGACAGATGCACATGGCTATGGATTGCACAGGTGGATAAATTATACAATATTATGGATAGATAATGTTTTAATGACCTATTGAAGAAGCTAAAATTTGGTTCATTATTAGGCTCAGAGTGGATGATACAGATTTAAAGGTGCATTTAAAGGCAGAAGAAAGTGAGATGGTGTGACAGGAGTAGGTAGAAACTTGGCTTTAATAAAAGGAGTAAAACATCCAAATTTTGGGGACTTAACTCACTAGACTTCATGGAATTACTGGGATTCCAAATACATGAAAAGTATAAAAGAGTTAACACCTTGTGGCTAGCAACAGAACAAGCACCAGCTATATCTTGAATTTCAACAGTAGCAGTCCTACTCTTATGACAGTAGTAGTGCTAACTTTAAGGTTGAGGACAGCAGAAACACCAGGATTGTGCAGAGATTCTTTGTTAAGATACTTGAGTTTACTCTCTGCAATTGAGGATGTCTGCACAGCATAGTTGGGAGATTATCAACCAAGTTTCAGAGGTAGTATAGCAACTGTAGTATAATATACTGCTGTATCCAGGCTAATTAGAAATTATCCTTCATGTAGCAAGTAAACTGTTCTTGGATGCTTTTATATTCAGTTGTAACTGTTAATATATTTGTAAAGGGGGTTATTTAAGTTAATGTCTTTTATTCCACAATTCTCTTTCAGAACCCGCAAAGCCAGAAGGACTTAAATTCTTCAATGTTTCATCATATTCTTTTTCACTGTATTGGAGACTACCGTATGGACACGTAGACAGATTTCACGTGGATCTTATTCCTGATCATGGTTCTGTTGTTATCCTAGATCTTGGAGTTAGGGAGTATCAAGTATGTGCTTTTATTACAGGACTTGCATGGCCAGCTTTTCCTTATGCACTGTGCTGATGAGGAATTCAAGCTTGCCTCCTTAGCTATTTTAAAGCAAATATGAATATGAAAGTATTAATGAAAAATTGGTGAGAGCAGATTTCAGCATCTAGAGTTTGTTACCTAACAACAGGTAGTGAATTTACTTTTTTTTAAGTCTGCTAGAAGGATACAGCCAGTCATCCAAGGGTTCATGAATAGTTTAACAAAGGAAGGGCAGAGCTATTGAGTAATACAGACTCATTAATTGTGTACTTGCCAGGAAGATCTGTGCTTAAATCATTAATGCAGGCAACATTTCACTACTAAGCCATCAAAAAGAAATAGGAGCACTTTTTGATTCTGCTGTCTGAAAAATACAATAATATTAACAGAAATAATGGTTGTTCTGGTTGTTTTGCTTTTGTTTTTTACTGGAACTGCAAAGATACAGGTATTTTATATAAATGCTTGCTAAAAGGTTGTTAATTATGTTTATTTCAAAAGATGGGCTAGCTTAAGGGTCAAAAACTTGTAAGTTTTTCAGGCTGCTTTTGTGTTTATTCTTTCAAAAAGCAATTTTATAATGCTTCATATTTACTTTGATAATGATGATAATACAGAAAAACCTCTATGGATACACGGATAGGTGATTCTGTGATAAAATTAATAGTTAATTTTGTTGTTCTTGAATATTAAATGTTACACAAATCTTATAGAGGGTAATTAAATAAGATGGCAAAATACTGTACAGTAGCTAAGAGATGTAAACTACTATTTTTACTATTGTAAATACTGTTGTATTTCTAAAAGCTTATTAACAGATCACTTTCAGTCATGCAATGCTTAAACTTTTGGGTTTTGTTTTGTTTTGTTTTTTTTTCATTTTCATGATTCTTGGTGAAAGGCTTAAATAAATCTATGTCCTATTTCAGGCTGATTTTTCTAATACTATTCCTGGAACAACATACAATGTTACAGTTTCTGCAGTTTCTTCTTCACTCTACAGTTCACCTGCAAGTAGAACAGTGACAACAAACGTGACAAGTGAGTTAATAATGACTGATGCAATTTTGTTGATTTTTTTTAACTATGCTTTTTTGTGTTTATTATATGCACAGTTGTATCTGAGAAATGATAATCAGTTTTGAACAGTCATTAGAATTTTTCATCTTCTTTAACCATAAAAAAAACCCTTAATCTGAGGTGTTCTCTGAGAGCATGAGAGTTTCTTTAGCAGATATTTTTAAAAAGCAGCCCAGGATGTGAGTTGTAGTTGTATTTGTTCATTAGCTTGGCTATTTAAAAAAGGGGGTGGGGGTGGGGGAGGAAAAAAGCATAAAGGAGAACAATTATAAGCTTTTGAAAAATTTGCTATTGTGTCATGTAGTAATTTCCATACCCCAATTTGTATGTATAGTGGTAGATTTTGGAGACATTTCAAAAAAATGTAGCCATATCAGATGTGTTTTGTAGGAGAGTGCAGTTTGGTTTTGAATGATTTTAGGGAAAAGAACTGAAATTAAGCATGCAAGAATATCTCAAATATTAAATTGGCATTAAACTCTGTTTTGTCCATGAAGATCTTGAGCATTACATTTTTTACATTCTTATAGAAGAATGTTCCAAAATGTTTCAAAATTCATTTAATAGTTTTTGTAAGAGGACTCTAGCCAGAAAAAAAGTTTTTTGTTCAACGGTACATTAGTTTTCAGTAGTTTTTCTGGTTTAGGCTGGCAGATGATTTAATTTCTTTATAGAAGCTGTGAAGGTGTCTCCATTATCTGGCAACTTAATTAAAAACTGTTCTCTGTGTTTGTGTGTATATATATATGTATAAAACAATTTTTTTTCTTTTTTTAGATCCTGGGCCCCCTGTGTTCCTTGCAGGTGAAAGAGTGGGCTCTGCTGGGATTCTGCTGTCATGGAATACGCCACTTCATCCAAATGGGAGAATTCTCTCCTATATTGTTAAATATAAAGAAGTCTGCCCATGGGTGCAAACAGCTTATACACAGGTCACAACAAAGCCAGATAGTTTGGAAGTTCTTCTTACCAGTCTTAACCCTGGGACAACTTATGAAATTATGGTAAAAGCTTTACAAATGCCGTTTACTATTTTCTGATTTATTGTAAATTGTGTGAGTTTATGGTAGGTCCATATAGTGTTTTCTGAAGGACCTTGCTAATTACTGTTGCCATATAACAAAATATACTAGCCAGGTATTTGTTTACAGTAGTGGTTTTTAAATCTACTTTAAATAATTTCCAACCAAAATTATACTAAAACATAGTTTCTTCTATTGATATTCTTATTGACATATGGCATTATGCGGTAAAAAGTAAAAAGCAAAGGGTAGAATTTTCAGAAACATCTAAATCCTTCTTCATCTTCATTGAGATTTAATCTTTCAAATCACTGGTGCACTTTGGATGCATGTATATTTCTTACATGTATATTTCTAAATCTTCTCAGCCAGATCCAGAAAAGCATGTAGGTACATACTTCTTTCTTTGATTTTAAACTTAAGTAGTTTAAGAAGGAGTTTTCTTGCCTGAATATCTGTTTAGATGTCGCCTTTTAGGTTTCCCTAAGCCCTGTAAACACCTTTTAGGTTTCCCTAAGCCTGGGATTTTTACCTACTGTTATCTCCTGAAGTAAAAAATGTCATACTTTTCCATTCCCTTTCTGTAGATTTTATTACCTAGATATTCACAGTGAATATGCTGCCAAAATCAGCACATGTATTTTCATGACTTCTACATGTGGAATTTGTTTACATTGAGATTAGGCACTCCTGATCCATCTCTGAACTCTTCAACAATAAATGACTTCAGGTGGACAGAAATTAACTCCTATCCTCTTGGCAATATTTGCCAAGCAGTTCTTCGCCTGACTTACTCTTTCATAAGAACCTTGGAGAGGTGCTTCTTTTCAATATCAAGAATAAAATGAAAGTATGTTTGATTTGCTTCATTCTATATCATGTAAGTTCATACAGTGCAAAGCTATAAAAAAATATTGAAGTTGACCAGACTAGGAATAGGGCTGTGCAGCGATTCTTTGTAAAGGTGGGGTGTGTGTGTAAGAAAGTAAAAATGTAATTATGCCTGCCATTGTGGGAAAGTTGCTCACTGTGAATCTAGTTGTGATGACCATGCTGATAAAAGCCACTATATCCACAGCTGGAGAAATGTTTATCCTTTGATCTCCTGCCTCCAGTCATCTGTTAAAAAAAAAAAAAACAACCCACAAAAAAGGTTCAGCTACTATTTGGGAAAAGTATTATCACTTAGACACTAAGTAGATTAATCTCCCAGATAAATGAAGTTATTAAGAGTTTGCAATTCTGAGTACCTCAGTAGCACTTGTGTGGGGTTCACTATTAAAGGTTTTGCAAATTCCATTCTTTGCTCCATATATAAATCTTCCCTGGGAAAACTGTGGGACATTTTAAATAATTTGTTTTACTTAGCAATAATTTGCCCTTCGTTGATACATATGGGGGGCAATCCTTCCCATTGCTGGTGCCTGAAACATTGATCTTAGAGCAGAATTTGACTCAGGAAAGTGACTTGTGACCCGACAACCTCTGTCTAGCAGGGACCACGTGGCTTTTCTCATGAGTGAATAAAAGTCTGTTGGCAAGCTAAGGGTTGTTACGTTACCTACTGCTTTGGTGGGCATCCTGACCGCCTGACCCACGAGCAACCTCACGGATTCAATAATGACTCAGGTGGAAACAATTTTTCTACCTCACAGATGTGGCCAAAAATAAACTTTACATGTTTTCCTTCTCTTGAGCAATTTCTTCTGGTTCTTTGGTTAATTGTTGGAGTCTGTTTTGTCATTTAAAAGTAGCTTTTGGTTTTTGCATAGGTGAAAATTCTTTATTGTTTTAGGGTACCTGGCTTGGTCCTGTTTTGAAATTCTTTCTGGTAAATACTGTGACAGTACAGTTCAACAAAGCTTTTAAGCTTTGAATATGGGTTTCCAATCTGTTTGTAACAGCCCAGTCTTAATTTCTTTACATCTAATGAAAAAAACATTTTTAAAGAAATAGCAGTTACAGCGATAATTTGTTAAATGTTGGAGAGGTATGGGTAATTGTGAACATTTGATCATTGATAATTTTGTAAAAATATGCACTCAAGATTTTTTTCTAAACTTAAATAATTAGTGGCAACATACTTCAAAGCATAAAAATTAATACTCTTTCCAAATGTGAACTGCAGCTACTTGAACTTTGGATAGTACTTTGTTATCTGCATAGTAAGCTTGTCCTTTTTAAATGTTTCCAAGCTTTTTTCTATAATGGCTGTGGCAGTGATCTCTAGAAGCTAACAGTACATTGCGTAAGCATTTATTTTGATTTCTCTTCAAAGCTAATCGGTGTGTGTAGCTGACACCTTTACCATGCAAATTTTTGCATACTTATGTCATGGTAACTTTGAGTTCTCTTGAAACTACACATATGAAATGGGAGTTTCAATGTCTGTCTTAATGCTAGTTTTCCTTTCTGGACCCTTTCTACAATACCTACTTTGAGATGAGATAACAAAAAATCAGTGTTCAAGTTAGGACATACCTTTAGATTTACATAATGTAATTTTAATACTGTCAGGATTTTCTGATTGCCTGTCAACCCCCTGAAGATCTCCAGTTAATTTCCTCAGCTATTGCAATTACTGTGGAATTCATCAATGGTTAAGGACGTTTCAAGTCGTTCTCTCTGTGACATAGAAGTAGGTGGGGTTGGCTGGAGTCGTGAGGTGTGCGTGCATGGGGAGGGGCTGTTTGTATGGCTTAGGAAGGAGCTGGCCAGGGATACGGATTCTCCCTCACCAAGCAGAGCACGCACTGCATTGGGAGGTGGTTGTAGGCATATGCGTCCCTTTACAGCCTACATTAAGTCTTCCATGTTACCTCTTATTTCTTTGCTGTAGTTTGTCTGCCGTGGCTTAGTGCTTTTGTTTAAATAGCTTTACAGTCATCTTTAAGATGTGCAGTTTAGTCCTTTAGAAGTGATTAGAACAGTTTTCCTTTCTGACCGGCTGGCTCCTTCCATTCTCTTTGCCCTTTGTTATCCCCAGTGTGCTGTCTGTCACTTCTACTATGATCCACACATAGTTTTGCGCATCTGCCCCTTCTCACCCTGCTTTCCCCAGCCTGCACTGTCAGCTCCCTCAGCACCACTGCCATACCTTTGTTACCTGACACTGGCAGAAAGGAAAGACTCTGCCAACTTTATCCTTGCTGGAGAGCTTTTCGCTTTGCTGCTTCTTTCACACAGCTGTCACCATCACTGTTGGAATTTTGCTCATTTTTGACAGAGACCTTTTGTTGTCTCTGTCACTTCTTTTCAAAATAAGGAGTCGGACTTCATTCCTCTTTCTTTGTAAGTATTGCATGCCATGGCCCATCACTGAGTCGAATTGTCAGTAAGTCCTATATTGCAGAGCAAATAGCACCATTGTTGTGTTTATCTCCATAAATTCTACCAAAGTCTCAATGTACTGCCCTTCCATGGGAAGACTCTGCTATGATTGTGAGCATTGAGGCACATCCACATCCACCATAAAGTGCATCCACAGTTCCCTGACCTGTTGTCTTTCTGCCAAAAGACATGCTTTCCTTGGGTTTCTGCTCTGAGGGAGGTTGACCTCTCTTGCTATCTTTCAGGAGTTCAAGAAATAAAAGAGAACCTATTTTCGTTTTTACGCTTTTAAGTTATAGAACAAGTAAAATAGGAATGGGGAAGCTGGTTTAAGTGAATTGTGGTAAGGGAGTGTTACTGATGTTATTCTTGTTGTTGACTTCAGGATAAAATAGGGACTCAGTACTTGTAAAGTGTGGATATTCACATGTGGTTTTCTCAATTTTTTACACTGTTTCATAATTTTTCCATTTTATTTTTTCACGTTTAAATGTTGAGTATAAATTAAACAACACAGCTATAAAAGGCATGTTCATTTGTATATTTATAGTTTAAAAGCTAGAAGAGGAATCTCTGTGTATCCTTAAGATTTTCATAGTCCCTGAAACTATATATCCTATAGATTCTCTAATGTGGCTTTTTTTTTCTGTAGGTTGCTGCTGAGAACAGTGCTGGTGTTGGAGTATTTAGCGATCCTTTTCTTTTTCAGACTGCAGAAAGTGGTAATTTTAATAAAGCTGCTAATTATTTTAATTAAAACTGCTCTAATTTGTTCAAATAAAGTATCCATGGCACATTTTATACTTGAACAAATTCTGATGCATTTAGGACAAAATCCTAATTCTTTTCTTATTCTCTCACTCAGTGGAAAAGGAGCATTTTGTCCTATTTGCTAGTAACAGCATTTAGGGTGTGCACATATCGGGGTTTCTTATATGCAAAGTCTTTTTCTGTTGGGGCTTTCCTATGCCAGTTTCTAGGTAGGCTGCTTCCAGAAAGCGAGGTCACAGGAGAGCAGAGCTACCTATCAAGTGGACCCATCTGCTGTTCCCTGCAGCAGTATTAGGAGACAGACTTTGTTGTGGGATCAGCTCTGGCATTATGTCAAGCCATATTTGTTCAGTGCTGGAGTCGAGAGCCTTCTCTACCAAGGCCTGCACAGAATGTGTTTTACTAAGTTTTTACTTCTCAATTCTGAAGCAAAAAAAAAAATTATAATACATGGCCGAAATGAAAATTTGACTTGATGGTTTTGAAGATTAAAAAATTATATTTATACTCTGAATTTGCATAATCTTTATTAATTTAGTGTTTGTAATCTTGCTCACACTCCAGGAGCAGTTGAGCCTTGGCTGAAGATCTGGCACCAGGCCTTGTTCATGTTGGGGTGAACAAACCTTAGTGGAATATAGAATTTGTGCTGCCGTGGCAGTGACCATCCTTCAGTGTTTAGGAGTCCTGGTTGGTTTCTGTAGCTGTGCAAACTGCAGAGTGCCATGTCTCACCTAATGGCAGGAAATCATCACTTTGCATCAGATTTCTGGGATAACGCAATGAGTTATGAAACGAAATATGAGAAGGGGTAGTAAACTTACCATGTGGAGCTATGCAAAATTGTTGGTTTTAACTGTTCTTTGTATGTTATTGTTAGTAGAAAACCTTATTTCCGTGAGCTTTATTTACTCATATTTGATAGAGGCATCAGCGTTTCTCCATATGAGAACATTAGCTTTTTACTTTTTGATGCATTTCTGCTCACATTTTATTAAGGCTAAAATCCCTTATTATAAATGTAATTGGAAGGTTTCTTCAAATTCTAGGTGAGAGTTCTGTGTCATTGATACTACATTTATACTTTTACCTCCTCAACTTTTTTATTTTAACTCTTGCTTTGATGGTTAAAGAAACCCCAACATCTTGATCAACATAAAGAGATACAGTTTAAAGTAGGAAAGTTAGACAGAAGATATAATAATTTAAATATAAAGGCCATAGTCTGAGAGGAGGGGGAAGCGCGTGAAAGATCTGCAAAAGATTCAGCAGGGCCTAAGCAAGAGCTGAATATGAGGCTTGGAGGATCTGTCTCAATTCAGCTGTGGAAGATCTGTAATTGTGGACACTTGTATATGTGTATATTTTTAAGGCAGCATAACCCTTTTCTCCGTGGTACTAAGGCTAGCTATCGCAGGAACTTCTACTGCCTGTGCCATGCAGACAGGACTAAGAGAAAGCTACAATGCTCTAATTCTCAGGAAAGTTCATATAGCTTGTAAAATCTCATTTAGATGCTGCATCCCATTCCTTTGTGCTGTGATTAATACAGATGCTCTGACAAAAGGACCTGGAAACTGTCACTGATACAAAGAAGACCATTTCTGTAGTAATAGTGAATATTCAAATTAAATTGAGCTATTTAAAGCTACCAAAAATCTATATCCAGCTGAAAAGATGAGACAGGTAAAGTGAAATATGACACCCAGTGCTGTAATATGCTCTTAAACAAACAAAAGTGCGCAAAAATTTGCTGCTTCTGACACAGTAGATGAGTTGCTTTTAGGAAGAATATTTTTAAGTCGACCAAACCAATTACTATATTATTATGAGACTGAAATAATTATATTTCTCACTTAAACTAGATTGGAAAAGAGCTGATTGCATATCAGCTATTTTAGATGTTTGTGAATGGTTGTTATTTATTTGCTTCAGGGTTTGGAAGCTAGAAATGGCATTACAAAAAAAATGGGAATTTTTTTGTTCCAGTGCTGAGAAGAAAAGTATGTCTCACTGCTTTTGTTTGTTTTGTTTTCAAGCTCCAGGTAAAGTAGTGAATCTCACAGTTGAAGCCTTAAATTATTCAGCTGTAAATCTGATCTGGTTTCTCCCTCGGCAACCAAATGGAAAGATAACTAGTTTCAAGATTAGTGTGAAACATGCAAGAAGTGGAATTGTAGTGAAAGATGTCTTGGTTAAAGTAGAGGACCTTCTGTCTGGGAGGTTACCAGAATGTAATGTAAGTGCTATAAACCTTTTAAATTAGAAATAGGCTCAAGATACAGAATATAGTTTTACATTTGAATTTTGAGACATAAAAAATTTGGAGGCTTGCTTTTCAGAACAATCCCAAATACTTTACAAACTTAGGCCCAAGACAGGATATAATGGTTGAAGAAAAACCTTTCTGTCCAAAATAGTTTAAATGGAATACTTTTCCGTGAAAAGCTCAGTTTAAGCAAAGTAAAAATGGTAAGAAAAGGGTCAATTTGGTGTCCTTTTAACAGAAAATGATGAAATAGATAATTTTCAATTTTTTTCAGCTTTTTTTTATTTTTGTTGTTTTACAGCATTCAATTAGAAAATGCAAGATTTTTTTTTTGTCAGTAATATTAATATCTTATTTTTTATATATAGTATGATAATGCTTTTTATATTTTAAATGTATGCTTTATTCTGTGTATCACATTTCAACATTATTTAAATACTTTTCATATCAAAATAAAAAGACCCACATTAGCAGAGTGATTTTTTTAAAAAAATGTTTGTAGTCTGAGTTGTTCTTGAAATAAGCATTCATTGAAAAGTTTCTGAATTTTGACTATTGATTGGATTCAGACCTGTAACCAATGTATGCCTTTCAGAATTTCTTGAAGAAAATTCTCTTTTCCAGTGTTTATTCTCCTTTTCCTCTTTATTCTGAGCAGAGTGTTGTGATTACTTGGATGTCAAGTTGCCTAACTTTTTTTCCTTTTTTTTTCCTTTTTGTTTTTTTTTCAGGATGCTAGGCTTAGTACTTTAATGAAAAGTGCAGTTTTAAATGATAAAAATTATCAGGACTTTGATTTCAGATTTTATTTGGAAGATCGTCTTAGACATTGTGAAGGTTCCCAACATCAGGCTGATTTAATTCAGCACTAAGAAGAGAGACTGCCATCTACTGAATCATAAGCATTGGTTATTGTAATGTCTAGCAGTTTTTCAGAAGTGTCTCCTGACAGTATGGATTAGGAGACCCCTGTCTGGTCTCATCCATTATATATGGATATATGTATGCTACGTATTTATATATACATACATACATATAATATACATGTGATGTAAAAGGACCTCACTAGGGGACTTTTTTTTTTTTTAAGAGAGAGACTGACCGCTGAAAATGGAATCTGGGAATAATTAAATGAATCCTAGAAAGTTGCTTCTGTTCAGTCAGATTTGAGAACTTTTGGGATAAGGCAGGAAACTGTAATCCTGTCATTAACAGGATATACTAGCAATGTCAACTGATGAAATGATAACCTAAATTTGGAGATTGAAGTATAAAAAGGAGAACCAATTTTGGGTAATTTTATTTCAAAGGTGGTCTGCATATTTTTGATCTACATATATTTACAATTATAGGTTATAGATGCAACTTATCATGTTTCATATTTTGTCTTTGTAGGATAACAGTGAATCATTTTTGTGGAGTACTACCACTCCTTCAACTACTTTTGGCAAATCCACAATTCCTTCACGGACTACAGTTACACCAAGTACAGAGGCACCAAATCAAATGAGCTCTGTTTGGAATGAACCAATTAGTTTTGTTATAACTAACCTCAGGCCATATACCACCTATCTTTTTGAAGTCTCTGCAGTTACCACTGAAGCAGGTTACATTGACAGTGCAATTGTCCGGACACCAGAATCAGGTATATACTGCTTTCAAATCATAGAATCATAGAATCATAGAATCATACAGGTTGGAAAAGACCTCTAAGATCATCGTGTCCAACCGTCAACCCAACACCACCATGCCCACTACACCATGTCCCTAAGGGCCTCATCTACACGTCTTTTAAATACCTCCAGGGATGGTGACTCCACCACTTCCCTGGGCAGCCTGTTCCAAGGCCTGACCACTCTTTCAGTAAAGAAATTTTTCCTAATGTTCAATCTAAACCTCCCTTGGCACAACTTGAGGCCATTTCCTCTTGTCCTATCGCTAGTTACTTGGGAGAAGAGACCAACACCCACCTCGCTACACCCTCCTTTCAGGTAGTTGTAGAGTGCGATGAGGTCTCCCCTCAGCCTCCTCTTCTCCAGGCTAAACAACCCCAGTTCCCTCAGCCGCTCCTCATAAGACTTGTGCTCCAGGCCCTTCACCAGCTTCGTTGCCCTCCTCTGGACGCGCTCCAGCACCTCCATGTCCTTCTTGTAGTGAGGGGCCCAAAACTGAACACAGTATTCGAGGTGCGGCCTCACCAGTGCCGAGTACAGGGGCACGATCACCTCCCTGCTCCTGCTGGCCACACTATTTCTGATACAGGCCAGGATGCCGTTGGCCTTCTTGGCCACCTGAGCACACTGCCGGCTCATGTTCAGCCGGCTGTCAACCAGTACCCCCAGGTCCTTTTCCTCTGGGCAGCTTTCCAGCCACTCTTCCCCAAGCCTGTAGCGTTGCCTGGGGTTGTTGTGGCCGAAGTGCAGGACCCGGCACTTGGCCTTGTTGAATCTCATACAGTTGGCCTCGGCCCATCGATCCAGCCTGTCCAGGTCCCTCTGCAGAGCCTTCCTACCCTCCAGCAGATCAACACTCCCGCCCAACTTGGTGTCGTCTGCAAACAAATGGAAATAAAGTTCTCAGATTTATATGAAAACTTCAAAATATCAGTTTGCAGTTATGTTGCAAGATACTTCAGTCCCAATTTGTCTTTATCTGTATCATGCTCTTGTATTTACTGACTACTTAATTTTACCTGATGGAATCAACTGAAGGTGTATATAACTATTAAGGTACCTAATAATGCACAGTGAGTGGGAGTTCAGTTATTATTAGAAGTCAAAAATACCGAAGTATGCTCAGGACAGATCAAATTTTATGAAAAACTGAGGATAATTTAAGAATTTTGTGCAATTAATGGCACAATGGAAGGAGAACTAAAAGTACAGATGAAGAGAAAACATGTCAGGCATGGTATTCAAAAAATATGTGTATTGTGTACATAGCAATGCACTTAAAGTTTCTTCGCCTTTGCGGAAAAATAAGCAGTATAAAGAAAACTCTTGTCCCCTGGTTCCTCAATCTGGACCTATTGCAGAAAGTTGTTCAGTGCTGAAAAAATCTTTATAACACTAGGAAAGTTGATTTTGGATTACCCGCAATGTACGGAAAAATTAAAATTGGAAACGAAGGTTGTCCAGGAGCAGAAGTTTTATAATGGCTTAGGTAGTGGGCAACATTATTAATAGAGCCATACCAAAAAGGTATTCTAGAGGAGTGTTATTCTGGCTTTCTGTTTGCTAGTACATCATTCTTTTGCCTGACACAGTTTGATGTTACTGGGTTCCCCTTCCATACATCCAGAATTCATAGCACTGTTCAGATGAAAAGAAATTTAATTCCCTCCTAGCACTGTTCATTTGAATTGCTTTGCTAGAATTAAAATATCCTTGGTTTGCTGTTCTGTCTAGGGTTAATGAAGTTTTGGATAGTTTCTGTTCTAACAATCTCAGGGCTAATTTCCAGTTTATTTTTCACCCTGTTAACATCCTAGGATAGGTGCACTGGTAGTAAGAAAACCCTGGAAAGTGATGAAAAGATTATGCAGTGGGGTTTAGTTCTGCCAAATACATAGAAAGATGTCAGCTGTTTGAAAGATAAGATCTTCAATCCTTGCCTACCGGGTGCCTGTACAGCCAGGGTTCATCCATTAAAGCATGATCTGGGAAAAGGGAGGTTGTCTTAGTGGTTGGTGTGGGTGGATGTGTGGTGTGCCCAGAGCACACCCACAGTCAGCCCTCATGGCGCAAGCCCCAGCAAGTCCTTCCTCATAGCAGCACACTGGCACACCCAAGCTTCTGGATCCACTTTTATTAGATCATGGAATCATAGAATAGTTTGGATTGGAAGGGACCTTTAAAGGTCATCTAGTCCGACCTCCCTGCCATGGGCAGGGACAACTTCAACTAGATCAGGTTGCTCAGAGCCATGTCCAACCTGACCTTGAACGTTTCCAGGGATGGGGCATCTACCTGGGCAACCTGTGTCAGTGTTTCACCACTCTCATCGTAAAAAATTTCTTCCTTATATCTAGTCTGAATCTATCCTCTGTTGGTTTAAAACTATTACCCCTTGTCCTGTCGCAACAGGCCGGGCTAAAAAGTTTGTCCCCATCTTTCTTACAAGCCCCCTTTAAGTACTGAAAGGCTGCAGTAAGGTCTCACCGAAGCTGCCTCTTCTTGAGGCTGAATAACCCCAACGCTCTCAGCCTTTCTTCGTAAGAGAGGCGTTCCATCCCCCTGATCATTTTTGTGGCCCTCCTCATGGCCCGCTCTAACAGGTCCATGTCTTTCTTGTGCTGAGGGCTCCAGAGCTGGATGCAGTACTCCAGGTGGGGTCTCACCAGAGCAGAGTAGAGGGGCAGAATCACCTCCCTCGACCTGCTGGCCACGATTCTTTTGATCTTCACCTTATGAGCACTCAGGTGCTTGTTAAAGTGCTCCCTTGAGAGTCCTGCATGCCTGTGTGCCAAGGAACCTGTTCAGAGGCTGGTCGTAGAGTTGGTTGGTGATTTGTTAGGAAGGCATTATGAGTTAATAGACATTGTTTTTATTTTCTTATCTTTCATTTGCTTCAGTGGGAAAGATGTTTTTACGTGCTAAAGTTTGTATTTATCTATATAGCCTATATAGTAAAATCATGATCTAGGAGTGTTGCTTTGCAATTTTTGTAACAGGTCCCCCCTCCAGTATCAAGCACCATCATCCAGTCTCTTTGTAATTACTGAAATCCACTTCCCTTTTCCAAATGTCTTCATTCTTACAAGAATCTCTTTAATGTCACACTAGCCACCACCTCCAAGTTACCAGTTTCTCGTATGGTCAAAACCTCACATTTCAGTCCTCCACTGGAGTGTCTGAGATGAGGCTTGAGGGAGAGGAGTTGATAGATTATAGTTTGTGATAGCAGGTGGGAGGATGGAGAGCGCATTTATTTAAAATATCACTTTCCTGCTCACATAGGAGCATGACACAGAGTTGTTGTCATGCCCATTTTGCCACACAGAGGAAGGTGATACATGTCTCTACGGTATAGCTCATTGGTGTTCCATTTTAAAATGTTGAAAATCATTTCTGCCCCTCCAACCAAAATTTTCTGAGCCGTGCTGAAGCTCTCCTGTGTTCTTGACAAAGATGATATTTTTCTTGCTTTGATTTTTGAAAAAAGGATACTTCTTTAAAGCATTGGAAAATGATTCATTATAAATACTTTTTGAAAACCCAGCATGCAAGTATTTCCTTTGCTGGGATGGCTGTCAAGGAGAGGATACTTCTACAAAGAGAAAAAGATTTAAACCTTGAAAAAAAAAAGTGGACTCTTAAGATAATACTTCAGAATTATATGCAATTGTAGCTGATGCAATTTGCGTAAGTAAGAATGATTAAGTAGTCACTACTGACTAATCTATAGCATATCTTTGAGGAATGACAGGATTTTTCATTTCTTTCATTTGTGCATTAGTTTTTACAAAAGACGATAGCACTTTTTAATAGTAGTATGTTAGTTAACTTGTATATTTCTTTACAGGATCAGTCTATATCTCCATATTGGCTTAAATCTCACACATGATATATTGAGACCTGATTATTGTATAAATTTATATCAAGCAGTTTCCATAAGTTTACTTGGTTATGCAGCATTTTTAAAAATCAGGTTTGATTTTATTCTGTATGGATGTAAAAAGTTCCACCTCCTTTAGTTGTCTTTGGATTCAGATTTGGATTCCATCTCCTTTAATTGTCTTTGGATTCAGCTTTTCATCTCAATAGTAATCTCTCTTTAACTTATCAATATAGTAAGGTATACTTTAGAAAGGACAGGGACCGGATTCTATAATCACTTTAGTGTGGGGTTCATTTAATTTATGTGAATAATTTCACGAAAATAGAAAATGACTCAAGTATGCAATGTTTTTGCAAGCTTAATTGTTTCCAGGTTTATCTTTTTGGATAGTAATGTATATCATTAGTGCTGTCAGAAATCTTCAATATGAAGTATTGTCTATATGAAAAAAGAACCTGTTCAAGGAAGAAAAACATACCCGAGGTGAGCTCTGTATTGCTGAGCATCATAATCGTATCTGAGCATCTTCTGTATGTAATCTGTATCATGATGAAGTCCATGCTAAACTTGGTAGAATCCCTGCCACCTTTGTCTTTTAAGGATTATTTGCATACTACCAGCTCTCTTAATACCTTTTGCGAGCATTACCTTAAAAAAGAAATGAAATAAAAATAAGTCATTTTAATGAGATGTGCTTTTAATGTAGCTTCCCTTCAGAATATTTAATGTTTATGTTTAAAATTAATTGTGGTTCTTACGATGATATGTGGTTCTTGGAAATCCTAATATAAGTTATTTTATGTTCAAAGACTTTTTCCAATATTTTTTAAGTTCCAGAAGATCCACCACAAAATTTTGCCAAGAGCAACATTACAGCAAAGTCTTTCTCAGTGATGTGGGACCCGCCAACCATAGTAACAGGAAAGTTTAGTTACAGAGTTGAGTTATGTGGACCATCTGGTAAGTCTGAATTAATGTTTTTATTTCTTTTTCTTTTTTGTGATTATTTCCTTACACTTTCTTAGTGTCCCTGCCAATCAAGAATGAATATTTGAAAACACATGACATATTGAGACCTGCTTATTATAGAAATTTAAACATGCTATGCATTTATATGTGCTATGTATCCTCTTTAATAGATTTTAGATTACTTTTAAGGGAAAAGTCTGTCCACCATGAGGAAGGGTAGGCAATGAAATTCACATTAGATATTCTTAAGAGTGGAGGAAACCAACTTTCCTCACTCTTTTAGAGAGATGACATGCTAAGCTCGCAGCTGAACTAGGATGCTTATATATCCAAATCATTCTGTATCTTAGCTTTACTCTTTCTTCTTTCTCTTAAAGATTTCTGGAGGATTTTCATTCCCGTGTAGTATACGATCAACTGTATGAGCCTGTTTTGATGTTTTTGTAATCATTTTAACTCAGACATGTATATTTAAAGAAATTATATAACTGCCTGTAGTTAAGTAAGAAGTTAATGAGCTGTATACTAATGTTTTTATGGGATCACACAAGAAAAGCAATAGAAATTAATTTATAAACAAAAAATCCCCACTTCTTAAAACCCATATCTTCTTGAGATAGTTTTGGGGGATTTTTTTCAGGTATTCAGTATTATTTCCAATAAGGTTGATGCCAAACTAGCTTTTTCACAAATAAATTTGGCTTTTCATTGTTCGTCATCCTGGAAAGTAGCTATATTTAATATAAGCAAATAATGGACTATTTTTATTTTTGAGCTAGAATCTCTTCATTTTTCATTCCAGGTCATATTCTGGATAACAGCACAAAAGATCATAAGTTTGTATTTAGTAACCTTGTGCCGTTTACAACATATGACGTGTACGTCGCTGCTGAGACAAGTGCTGGGATGGGGCCAAAGACTAACCTTACAGTTTTCACTCCTGCAGATGGTAAATAAGCATAAAGAAGTGAAATAAATGGGCTGTACATGATAACTGATTTGAGTTTTCCCTTCAAAGCCTTTTAGGTACTTCGCGAAGGAAAGAACGGGGGTGTTACAAGAGTCTTACAAGAGGGATAATAAACGAATGAAAGAAATCAGCTGAAAATTTATTATGTAGATTTATTTCTCCATTTTTTTTCGAGTTCATACACTGTCACTAAATTTACATGCTATCAGAAGCCTTCAGAGATTGTGAAAGAAACGTAGTTTCTGCCCGAATGAAAGTAGTTATTTTTAGATATGGTAATTAAGTTGCAGGTCCCCCACGTACCCGTTAGATGGCAGCAAGTGGAAGAGAAAGAACAGCGCAGGATTTCTGCCCCCCCCCCGCCCCCAGCTGGTTTGTTCGGGCCCGAATGTTTCTTATGAAACATCTCGTTTGGCTTAATTTTCACCAAATCTAAGGCCTCAGGCCAGTTTCTAATGGAGCTACCTTTACCAGGGACCGTAGCTCTGAGGCAGACCCAATATCGAGATCTTGTCCTGGGGCAATCAATGGTTAGTTCTACCCCTGAGCTATCTACTCTGTCGTTTTGGAGTTTTGGCTCCCAATAGTCCACTCGCCAGGTGAGAGTCTTTTGCTCTATAGAAATGCAGTTTTATCTTACATGTGTGTGAGATTGTGCGGGATTATTGATCTGCAGCTGAGGATGCAACCAGAAGAATTTGAGAATCAGTGTGTAATAGGCAGGCAGTTTCAAGATGGTTATTTTTTTGTTGTGTTTATGCCACACAGCACAAATTTAGAAAACCTCTCAAACAGTTTTTGCTGCAATGCTTGCTGTCAAGGTGTAACAGCAGGAGGAACACCCATCCTTATTTATCGTATTCTATCCTGAAGCATCCAAAGTATCTGCTTTTGTCAGCTCTCAGACAATTTTCAGAGATTGCCTGCCTCAGTACAGCCATGCTCATCTTCTGTCTAAAATCACTGTCAGAAGCCAAAGGGAATTTTGGTGGGGTTTTTTTTTTTTAGAGTGACATAGAATGTCTCATTTTAAAGCCTAATCTACAAACCTTCATTATGCAAGTAGTTTCAAGTTTGTCTTTTTCTGTGGTATATTAGGAAAAAATTATTTTTCATATCAAATCTGAGTATCGTTGTATTGAATATAAATGTTTCTGATCTCTGGCAGTCCTATGTAAAGTACAGTATCATTATTACTGTGTAGTTAAAGGAGAAATTGAACCAAAACCTGTTATAAAAATGAAATGAACAAGGTGTATCATGTTCTTTTTTTTTTTCAGCTTTTTATTTCATTCTTGTATGGTTTTGATAAATTTAGAATTAAGCTTTCATTTTCAATATACTTGAGGTTCCATATAGTAAGCTAGCAAAGGTCTTCTTGCTTCCAGTGCACTGACTTCAGTAGAGCTATCCTGATTTACATCATCTTAGGATTTGACCATATTCATACACATGTCATATATGTTAAAAAACTGTGTGCATATTTTTAGAACTGTAACTTCTTTGCTAAAAAAACATGTGAAGTAACTCTCTACCTGCACAGGAGCAACTCAAAAGATAAGGATGTGAAATTTGATTAAATGTCTATTGTACTTTGCATGCAGTGCTGAAAAGCTTGTAATAATCGGAGATGTTTACTTAAAACAAGTTTCTTCTTGAATATTTAGTCCCAGGTGCCGTATCAGATTTACATCTAGCAGAAGTGGAAGCCACATATATAAAAATTGTTTGGAGGAAGCCACGACAACCAAATGGAATCATTACCCAGTATAGAGTTAAAGTACATGTGCAGGAAACAGAGGTGACTCTGGAAAACACTATTCTCGAAGGAAAAAATAAGGTATTTAGGGTTTTTTTAATAGGGGTTTCTTTGCTAGATTAAATTTGCTTCTCTGCCTTATCCAATAGGTACAGAATGTGGAATTAGCCACCTCAGATGAGTTTCCAATGCTTTTAAAAGCCACCTTCCTCACCCCACCCTCTTTCTCTGGCTGGGTTTTAAAGAGATTCCAATAATGCTGTTTCCACAACATGAAAACAATAAATAATTCTGGTGAAATGATCCAGAATTTCTTAGCTATTGAAGGCAGGAAGCCGTAGCCCACAATCTTACTATCCCTTCTAGCCCTTGAGTTCTTTGCAGCATAGGGTGACCTAACAGTAAGAGTACAGATTTAGGTGCCTAGATAGCCACTCAGGCAAACTCCTAGAAGATGTGGGTATGAATCCTATGGAGAAGTGAATTCAACATAAGTCTCCCAAGGCTGGTCAAGTGCTCTGCTTGCAAGGCAAACACACCTAGAGTTTGTGCCCCCATTTGTATCCTTGAATTTACATGTCTGATACTACATGCTGAACTCCATGCTATGGTTATATATTAAGGATATCTGCACACATCTACTGGATCAAATCTTCTAGGAGACTTACACTGTCAGTCAGTTTAGCTTCTGGATTTTGGGTGCTGATCTGCTCTATATGCTTAGACAGGGCAGCTCGGAGCATGCAGCACAAAACTGTAGACCCCTAGGAAACGTTCAGCTTAGGATTGAGTACTTTCTGAGGCAGGGCTTTTTGGTCTTAATTTTGAACATAGGTGCCCAAAGTCTGAATAATTCTTTTTTTTAGACAATGATGTCTTTCTCTGGATCTGACACAGAATCTAAGTTTTTGATGTAGAGCTCAGTGAAGGAGTTTGCTTTCAAGTTGAATGGTATACATTAAATAGAGCCCTGGAGCCAAACATTAAATAAGGAGTAAGGGGAAAAAAAATGAGGATAAAGATCCATTCATTAAACCAAGCAGGCATCCTTGGAAAATGAAAGTATATAACTCTATAATTAAAGATTGTATCATAGTACAGACACAGAAAAAATGAAAATCGTCTGCACAGACATGTTTTAATGATGGGATTTCCTAATTTTTGAGTTCTTAGTTTAGCATCATTGCTGCTTTATTATAATTTATTGGATGTAATTTTCTAATTAAAAACCAAAACAAACCATAATAAACATTATTTTATTTAGAACCCCATTGACGCAAGGTTAGAGCATCTGCAGGATTTGAACTGTCAGATCCACAGTGCTAACAGTGCTCAATAACTAGCAAACTCAATAAAAGGCTGTTATCTTCTAAGTGGAAAATCCCCAGAGGCAAAAAGTATTTCCACATGGGTTACTATTTTGCTGTAAAATGTTGGTGAAGATAAGGCATATATAGCTTTTACCTGTTGGTACTTAGGTGAGATTGATGCTGTATCTCTGCCTGTGGTTAATCCCTCCTAGTTACAGCGGTAAAAAGGCTGCTTTGCCCTCTCTCCACCCAGAGTCTGTAGGGAGAAAGCTAACATGTATTAGTTACATCACTGTAAAAGCATCTCTTTCTGGCAGTGAAGTGGGCCATATGTGTGAGTGGGGAGTGTTCACAGATGACAGCAGAACAATTTAGAGACACTGGAGTCCTGGATTCGGTCCCAGATTTTGAAGGGGCATAATGATCTAGTGCTTACACACCATTTTGTACCTATGCTCTAGGCTGTCTCTCTTTTCTCTTCTGCTTTTGTTATTCCTCTCTTTGTAGTTCTTGCTCCCCTTATATCTACTGCCATCCCTTTCCAACGTTTGTCTTTTGCCCCTTCTGTCCTGTGGACCTCTATATCACTTACCTCCCTTTCACTGTCCCTTTTCACATATTTACTCCCTTATATGCCCTCTCCCCTTTATTTTATTAGCTTTTGTTTTTCTTCTTCTCCCCTTATTCCCTCTCAGCGATCTAGTCAACCTTTTTTATTCCTTTTCGTCAGGGCCTAGTAGGGGCATCTGAAGCCCTCTTGTTTTCAGTGCCTGCAACCCTGCAACCCTGCAAATGTTTCAGAACATGCTTAGTACAAATGGAATTTCCCAAACTCAAACATGTGTCTATTCAATATAACTCCAAGGATATAGCATTAAAGGCCTTAGTCTAAAATTGCCACTTTACTATAAAATCCATATTTTAAGAAATTAAAAAAAAAAGAATGTGGTGTTTATTTAAACAAAAAAAATGAATAAAAGGTTGTAGGCTACTGGCAACTGAGCTTTTTCATGAGAAATACTGTATTTTGCAAAGTTAATTATTGTTGTAATGAAAGATAATGTTTGTATGCCAACATTTATATAGTGTGTGTCTATATATATGCACAAATATACAAACACTATTTCTATATTATGTATAAATTTAATTAAATAATTTAGTGATGACGAGGTTTGTGATTTATTTTTATATTTCTAATTTTTAGTATTTGATTGATTCTTTGGAACCATACATGATAAATGAAAACATCAAACCTTCTCCTACTTGGAATTCAATGGAAACAGCCAATGAATTATATGAAGGTTCAGCTGAAATGTTTCCCAGCATTCAGACGGCTTCCCCAGTAATATTTACAAGTCTATCTGGTGATAATTTGCCTGCTATAAATGGAGCTGCAGAATTACATTCTGCTTTGGGTAAGATATTTTAGGATATTTTTCTATGTGCTCCTTTGTTCTGAAGGACCCCCTTCACTGTCCCAGATATGATCTTTAGCACATGGTTCAAGCAAATTATGAATGGGTCATTTGCTGGAGTCGGATTTTTTTACTACCAAATAACCTTCTGAAGCAAATGGGAATGCCACACAGGCAGCAACTAGCCCCTTGTCACCCAGCTGACCTTCTTCCTAGTGAAAGGAGCACCCGAAAGCCATCAGCCAAGCTGCATAGACAATCAGTTATTACAGTTGCCAAAGCAGGTGTGATTGTCAGGGATTAACATATCTCCAAGCCCTTCAGAGACCTTGATTTCTCTAAGCCTTTTGACTAATAGGTTTTCAAATGTCAGTGAAGGTAAATAGGTCAAAAAGTTACAACTTTGCTATATGGGTGACAAACAGGTGGAGATGACCCCATGACATGGTGATGTCATTAGTGTGTACACTTGTTCTGTATTATCAATGGACCAGTGTTTCTTTACCAAGAATGGATATTTACAAATCATTAAGCAGGCCTCAGTTGACAGGCAGGGACTTAAAATACCACTCTAAATTTTTACAGTGAGTTTTGAACAGTAGGGAGAAAGTCAAGTTTTTATTTTTTGATTTTTTTATTGAAATCACCAAATTCCTCCATACACACCAGTATCTAAAACCAGAATTTAATCCATTAGTTTAAACTACAGTGGATCTTTTCTGTACTATATTAATCCTGGAGAATCTTCTTTGTCATACAGAGAAACGTACAGTGCTTTAAATGTGAATCTTCTTTTTATGGCCTCATTCCGCTTGAGGTATTGAGTTTCTAAAAGATGCTGAAAAATTGATTTCTGACAGTGTCTGTTGTAATCTAGCATACAAGTATTATTTTATAGTAGTTATTATAGTAGTTAAAGCTGTTGACAGCCAAATTTTCAACAGGGTCTGCTGATTTTTAGATGCCTCCATTTTAACGCTGGTCTCACAAAACTCTGAGCCTGATTCAGATATGTGAAGCACCCACACTTTTTCATATTGCAGTGGCATAATGGCTGCTTTATAACAGATAATTTTGACTAGCACAGTTGGATTGTGGCTGACACTGAACTTTATTGCAGATGCACCAAAAACTCTTTGTGGGCATGTATGACTTCTTCATTCTGTTGACCACAACTCCTCTGCTAAAAATACCAATGTTGAAGGGATCCATGTGGGGAGCCATTTCAAGTATAGTTATTATAGCACCGTTGGGAGGGCAAGGAAGAGGGAATCTGTCTTTCTTAATTTAAAAAAAATAAAAACAAAACTAAAAGCTCCATCAACCTAGGAGCCATGGTTCTGAAGTCACTGGAGACTAGGCCATCTACAAGTATGCCTTGTCCTAGTTCCTAGGAGATTTCTCTCCAATTTTTTTGTAGATAGCTGTCAGTATAAACCTCATGGTTTTAGTTCTTGCCTGTTCATTCTTTCACCTAGGCCAATCTATCTATTGTACACATGAAAATAGACCTATAATACCCTCTCCTTGATTGAGTTAAGAGGCGGAGTTTAAACTTTTCTTTATATTTTTGTAAATGCCATGAAAGTTAATTCTTTTGCCATAAAATAGTTCCAAGTTGCCGTGTTGAAGTGAGTTTAGAATGCAAAGGGAAAAAAAAGAGTTTATGAGTAAGTAACTATTTCTCTCCATTTAATCACAGATAATCAGTATACCATTAACATTTTGGCTGAAGAACTGTCATACGTTATACAGGGCCTCGTACCATTCACAGACTACACAATCAGTGTGTCTGCTTTCACTGCTGTTGGAGAAGGACCACCATCAGTTCTTACGGTCAGGACATGTGAACAAGGTAAGATGTTATAACTGATATTATCAAAGTTAACATACATGACTTTTTTCACTAAACATTTAAAAATTTTTTTAATCATTTCTTTGCTTTACTCTTTCTCTTTTTCTGTTTTCGTTTAAGTTCCAAGCTCAGTACAAAATATATCTTACAAGAATATTAGCTCCTCCTCTGTTTTACTGTATTGGGATGCTCCAGCAAATCCCAATGGGAAAATCATTCATTATACTGTTTATGCAATGGAACTGGATACAAAAAGAGCATTCCACACAACGACTTCAAACAACAGCTTACTTATGACAGGTACAGTGTCATTTGATTTAAAAAAAACCCTCATAAATTGCAAATACATTATACAAAGTTATTTTTTCCAACTTTATGTAATGTAGCCATTTGCAAGGTAGGTGGACCAAATCTCCCCCATCCACACACACCCATACACACACAACGCCACTGCATGTAAAAGCAAGGTTGGGATACTACTGACAGACTTGTCTACTGTGGAGGGTCATGTTGGGAATGTGAGATGGGAGAAGAGGACTAGGTAAGATGAGCAGTAATTTGTGAAATGTGCCAAGTAGTAATTTGTGAACTCTACTGAGTAGTAATTTGTGAAATGGATTTCTCATTGGAATTTTTTCCTCAGCCTCTTCTTTCCACATAGGAAAATATTCCTAAATTGTCAACTCTTTTTCAGACTTGGGTTTTTTTCACAGTATTTGTCTGACATTAATAATAATTTTATTCTTTTTGGTGATAATTTTGATCGTAATTGAAGAAAATGCATTCCTCATTGGGTTTCAGGCATTTATTTAGGCTAATCAGAGTAATGCATATAGAATAAAAACACATATTTGGATGTACACATGCACCTCCTTTGTTTTGACAAATAAATTCTTAAAGCTATTTACAGGGTTGAAGCTGGTTGACTTATTTCAAAATCTGTTGATTTGACTGAGTGCTTATTTGGCTCTCCCCATATACATGGTGTTATACATATTCTGTCTTTTAGGTGACAAATGTTTATCAGAAACTCTTAGAACAGTAACCATTTTTATAGTTTTATGAGTAGCTATGAGGAAAAAATATGTTTAAGAATTCAACAGTCAAGATTTTTTTACTTAATCTTTTTAGGTTTAAAAAAGTACACAAATTATAAAATGAGAGTCGCAGCGTCTACCACAATTGGAGAAAGTGCTTTGTCTGAAGAGAACGATGTTTTTGTGAAAACACCTGAAGATGGTAAATACATTGTTTGATTTTTGTATTGAAGTTTGCGCTTCTTCAGAAGACTGGGCACATACATAAGGAGGGGAGGAAAGTGTACAAATACAATCAATGTTTGTTGAAATTATTAGTCTTCTATCAGTCAGAGAACGATGTTTTTGTGAAAACACCTGAAGATGGTAAATACATTGTTTGATTTTTGTATTGAAGTTTGCGCTTCTTCAGAAGACTGGGCACATACATAAGGAGGGGAGGAAAGTGTACAAATACAATCAATGTTTGTTGAAATTATTAGTCTTCTATCAGTCAGTGACTTCATTCAGCCCATTTTTAGGCAAGTGCTAGAAATAATGATGAAAGCTCCAGCATGACCAGCAATCAACTCCTTTCAGCTCTGATAGACAAATGGGAAGAAAGCTGCAGAGCTGAGGTTTCTTCACTGAAAACAATGTGTTCCTAGACCCCATCTAAACCATAATCAATTATCTTTGGGACCCCAGCTTCTCTTTTTTTTTTTTTTAATATGTTATCATATGGAAATTAGGTTGGTTTTGGAGCATCTGGAAATGGCAGCTTTCAACACTTCAGAGGCCATATTGCTGTCTAAGCAGAGCTGCTGATAAAGTGAGGGCTTTTTATACTGAATGATATTATATGCAGTTGTTTTTGTACAGGTTTGGGGCTTTTTTGATTTTAAGACTGAGCAATATTTTTAATGTAGGGTATAATACTACCTTATGAAGATTTCTGGATCTTCCATGATTGCTTACAAGGCAGTCTCCACCCATGAAGGCACAGGGGCAGTAGCTGGACTTGCCATTGGCCTCTGCAAAGAGAACACGGGAATTTGATTTACAGGGCAGAGTCATGATTATTAAACCTTAATCTTTTCTCATTTATATCAGGTTTATATTTTCACTGGTTTCAGCAAAGTTATTTCCAGTTTTTACCAAAGTAATAAAGAAGGTAATTGTCCAGTTGTCATTTATCATCTCTCTCATTGCCAAATATGCTACAATACAGGAAAAATAATTAAGTGAGAATAAAAGAGAGCAAAGGATTACAGGATTAAAAATCATGGGGATTTATGAAGCTTAGATGATTTGAATAACCAGGCAACCAAAATATCGAATTAAACAGCGAAACTTAAAGTGCCTGTAAATTTTTTTAAAGGCTGCATGCTTCTGTGCTTTTAGTTTTTTGTAGAGCAAAGGCATATCACAGGAACAGAAAATTACCTATCTAAATACCTTTTTCTCTGAAAGTTTACAATTCCTTGCCTTTGAGCATTACAGAAATTTGTTCAGAGTGGAGTTTCAGGCCAACAGTTCATCCATTGGTAAGAGATGCGTGCGATCCTTGAGGAAACTATTGAGAAACCCACCAATAATTCTTGCCTTTTTATAAGGCTATGTGTAATTATTCTTGTTGTCTTCTTCTTGTTTAGTTTTCCTGAGGTAATTCAGGTTGAGATTCATGTCTTCTAACTTTAGCCAGCCTAGGAGTGACAACTTGTTTGACTCTTGAAAAAAAGAGATACCTCCAAATAAATGATTCACTACATCTGTCTTAGATAATTTATGTTAGGATGGAAAATACTAGGCTGTTGCACTTAAATATTTTACCATGCCAGATAAATTGCAAAATGCATTCCAATTGAAAATTAAGCTTCTTCACATGGGAAATATCCATGTGGGCAGTCTTGTCATCCAGAGATTAGTGATCTGTTACAGTTAACACTTTTCATTCACGGGCTCAGAAATCAGGGAAGTGGTTTATGAGACCTTTGGGACAAAAAAATTCATTATAAATTCTGAAATATCTGGATATAGGTATTTGTACACAAACTGAATCACATAATCCTGGGTTCTTAGTACATTTTTTTTAAATTTTATAGACAGGTTATTTCAGGGGTGAAGTGATGAAGCCTTCAGAGGAATCAAGGTTGACATTCAGAGCTGATTTTATTCATAAGTGCAGCCCACTCATTCCTTCAGCATTTCCATGCGTTATTAGCTCACTGGAGTCACATGAACTCATACGTTGCCAGTAGATTTAGCCAACACACTACCCCGGAGCCGGACTTGTTTTGTTCATGACCTTCACACCAGTGCATGTGAGATTTACACTGGGGTCTTCAAGGTCATCAATTAGCAGCTGTATCAGTAAACTAAAGGGAATTTAGTTACAGTGCGTATTGTCCCTTTCTTGGTTCAGTAGTTGGTTGAGTGAAATAAGATGGGTAATAAGATTTCTTCTTATTTAAGAAGAAAGCAGTAGGATGGCATTCAGCTAAATTTAAAGAACTTGAATTTGAGGAAGACAGTGAGAGGGTTTGAAGGATCAGTCCACATGAGAGCAGTAGACAGAAGAGATTTTTTTCTTAATAAATGCAGTTTTGGATAGATTTATAAGTGGATGAGAAAAGAAATTCCAGAAAAGCTGAAGTGTCTGGGATGCAAAAAGATGCCTGGTTTTATGAGTGGAAAACATACAGAAATTAACTGAGATAAAAAGTGGTAAGGCTTTGAGAAGGAGAGTGAGTGAGTGTAGCTGTTTTGGTACAGTTAGCTAATCTAAATGTTAGGATCCAGTAGGTTTAAGAGAACAGTCCTATATTCAATTAATTGAAAGTCTCAGAGTTTTATTTTTTTCTTCCTCTTTGATTTCTGTATTGCAGAACCAGACTCCCCTCCCCAAAACGTAGAGTTAATAAATGTAACTGCAACAGAAATAAATCTGAGATGGTTACCACCTAAGCAGCCTAATGGTCTCATAACTCACTATGAAGTTCTGTACAGTGATTCCAATGATTTATTTATTAAAAATGTCTCATCTACAAGTATATCACTAAGTGAAATGGAGCCATATACTCTCTACAACATCTCTGTAAGGGCATTCACCAGACTTGGCCATGGAAATCAGTCATCTTTCCCACTTCTGGTGAGAACTTCTGAAACTGGTGAGTATATAGTTTTTTAAAAAAATTTTTCCACAATCAACTGCTTTATCTGACCTTTGATGCCCAGGAGATCAGTTTAATTAATTTTACAAGTATGTGTTTGCTTTGCAAAGCAGTAAGTTTGAAACCTGTTTTCTCTTTTATATACAAAGCAAAAGTAAGGAAATAATAAGGAAGATTAAGAAGCAAAGAAAACAGTGGGAAGTTTTATGCTTGATGGACTTCATATATTTTACTATTTGTCCTTGAAGATTCCTTGTGTCTTGCAGGAAAATAATTTTTTGTAGGAACGGAGGGGTTTCAAAAAGTGAGTGCAATTTGGAATTCAAGTTACGAACTGAGATTTTATAAGAATTCAATCCTAATTGTTAAAAAAAATCAGAGTTCACAGATAAGTGCTATTTTGTAGCAGGCAAAGTTGTTTATGCTGCTAGAAATACGTTGGAGAAGGTACAGATAAAACAAAATAGCAGAGGATTAGAGAAGATGAAGTTTTTCTAAGAAAGAAAAGTAAATTTAGAAGTGAGGATTGGGAAGGATGAACATTAAAGAGGTGTAACACAGCATAGGAAGAGACTTGAAATAAATAAGTAGCTGTAAGGTAGGACAAGGTAGGGAAAGGTATAAAATATTGACAGAGGGTCATTAAATTTTCAGTGGAGCTAAACAGAAGAGGTATTGGAGAAAATATGGAGGATAGTGGTTTACATGGAGGAATAGATGTTTGGGTTAAGCTGTAGACTCAGGAATGAAAGGTGGCTGGGGAGACAGACATGAAGGTTAGTTTTCTTTAGGACTCAGCCATATCCAGGTAGCATTGGTATGATGATCATCCTTTTTTGGGGGCCTTTTGCCATCCTCACCGATTTGCTACCTCAGACAACTGCCTACTTTATCTATACCTAGAGCTAGCCCTGGAACTAAGCATGCTGTATTTATCACATTTTTCTCAGTAAAGAAAGACATGCACATACTGATGTCTCTCAGAAGGGGCAGGGAGATGCTCTGGCTCCTTGATAAGACACAGTGGAATCACTATGAGCTCCTTCTCCTTGTTTCTGAAATGAACTTTTATTTTTCCTGTGTGAAGTAGTTGTGGTCTAGGCCTGCCTAACAAGTCAAGCTCTTAAGGAACGGGGACAGAAACACCTCGGTTTAGATTGAATGAAATGGTAGTCATAACAGAAGCACCAAGCTAGCTCTACCAAGACATTGTGCTACTTTTGAGGATAGGCGTGGAGGCACCTGCCCAACTGATACAATGTCCTTAGACATAACCTTTGTGATTGCTCTCTCTTACTTAGACATCCATCTTTTGTCTAAGTTGTATTTTAAGGCAGTTAGTTCTTTCTCAGTGCCTAACTCCCCTGACGCTCAGTACAAAAATTTGAATTCCAGCTGCCTGTGATAGAGATGAGAAGCTGCAAAAACATCTTCTGAGATGAGGAGAATAAAAACAAGGGAGGATCTGCAGGATACAGCATTTTGAGTGAAACACAACCTATTAACAGGCTGGTGTGTTTGAAGAGCTCTTGGGAGTTCTCTGTTACTATTCTACCATGAAATTAGGTAGAATTGTGGGCTGATTTCACTGCCTCTCATGGCATTTATTCCCTTTCTGGATATTGCTTAAGCAGAAATTATTTATATTTTTGAATGTGGAGTTTCATCAAATGTCAGTGCATTTATAAGAATGTTTAGGGCATCCTAAAGCATACCCATTCCTTGCTTGAGCTTTTGGGCAAATTGTGCTGTCATTGTATGATTATGATTTTCTGGAATAAGATATATTATGCTGTCAGACCAATTTTGGATAATTGAAAACATACTTGAGTATTTGTTTGGGGACAGACAGACACATGCACACAAAAACCAATTGTCATGACACAGCAAGGGCCAGCTGCTCCGTAAGGGACAGGGAGCCAAGACCTGAGGGGTTCCCTGGGCCAGCGAGGCAGGCGCCTCACTAGCCAGGACTTGTCCCACCAACCCCCAGTGAAGGGAGCAGGACAGGTCTGGCAGTGGCAACCAGGGGCAGCCCAGAGTCCAGACTGACAAACACTCCATGGTGACGAGGCAGGTCTAAGGTCGAGCAAGGAAAGGGAGTTAGCAGGTTCAGTGACGCTAACCAAGTCAGACACAGCCCGGTGACAGCTGGGCAGGTCTGTAGTGACGGGACCAAGCTGAGGTCAGGCTGTGACATCAGGCTGCAAGTCGGGGGCTAGATCAGTGGGCCCATGGCCAAGCACAGCCGTGGCAGCGATGCAGCAGGAGATGTAGCTCAGACAGGGACAAAGCACGAGAGCCCCAGCTGAAAGCAGCTCCCAGAGGCCAGGGGTCAACCCTGGCTGCAGCCTCACTGCAGCATTGCCTGGGAGCGTGTCGCCAGCGAGGAGGAGGCAGCCCTCGGCTCCACTATTGCTAAGCTGGCCCTGAGCCCCAGCAGCCAAACCTCCAGGAGGGGGGATGCTCTCAGGGCCCTTACAGCAATATGTTAGGCTCCCTTTGTTTTTCCATACAAGTATTCATACAGTTTGTATAGATCACCCAGGGAAAAGCAAGAAAATGCAGGTTACTGATAACGAAGTGTAAATTATGGCAGTACAACATGGAAAATCTCCTAACAATAGCTAACTTGGAGGACTGCAGTGATAGTTATGGGGTGTTAGAAGGAAAGGTTAGTGTCATGCTCCAGATGTTTTTATTTGGTATGTTAAGGTGATTTCCATGATTTTTTTTTTTTTTTAAAGAATGACCTGTACCTTGTTACAGTGTGTGTGTCATGTGTTGTTGATCTTCCAATTCAGCCTCTTTTAAAATTTATTTTGTACAAAAAATAGAATAAAAATCAAAATGTTTACAATGTGTTTCATTTAAACCAGTTTAAGAAAATGCTTAATAAATCAGTGAAACTCACTGGAATCTTCTATGAGTCTAAATTTTGTCTTCTAGTTCCTGATACTGCACCAGAAAACATAACCTATAGGAACATCTCATCCATGGAAATTGAATTATCATTTTTTCCACCATCCATTCCCAATGGAATCATACAGACCTACACAATATATCTCAAGAGGACTAACGGAACGGAGCAAAGAGTCATAAACACTACTCTTCTGACACTATGTATTACAGGCCAGTATATAATGATGTGGAACTTATGGCAACTGTAAATTGTTCTGAGAAGGCTTCAGCAGACTGATGCAGATCAATCAGTCCATTGGTTGGACACGATCCTTCTTGTCCTTACGTAAAGTTATATGCTACTTGTCCTCAGAAGTAGCCAGTTGTGTCCTGCAGTAATATGGTGGAATGGGCCACGGGATCAGTATAGAGTCTAACATATACCTCGTCGTATATTTTAGATGTTTGAAGTACAAGGAACTTCAATAGATTTCTTTGCATATCTATAATCATAACAAAGTAAACACTGAAGTCACCTACATATCTTTCTGATCTTATTCTGGGTAAAAATACTTCCCTTTCACTCACCTTTGCATCTTTTTCTATGTTCTGTCATTATTACTGAGGCATGACACTGCAGTTAATGCTGGGAGCTTAGTACCTTAACCAGTAAATTTTCAGAGTACAGCCAAGGATAAACTGTAAAGCATTCTAGGAATATGAGGTATAAACTGAGCTAATTAGGCCTTTGCCCTTTCTTTTGTTCATGAAGAATACTTTGTGTTCAGGTTTTCCTAATGTTTATTTCAGTCTCTAAAGACACAGATCAGTGTAAGTGATGGGCCTATTCAGCACTTCAAAACTACTTGTGGTCCATTAAAAAAACTAATTTGGCCCACTGAATGGTTGGTTTACTGAATTCTTCTTCTTTATTTAGATTTAAAGAAATATACAGAATATACTGTAGAAGTGTCTGCTAGTACTACAATGGGGGAAGGCCTTCGTAGTGCACCTCTGCATATACTGACTGATGAAGATGGTAAGTCAGAACAGAAGTTGCTAAGTATCATTTTCTGCCTTTAGTCTTAAACTAATCTTACGCTTCATATCACATATGTGTAGGTTTTATATACTTTTTTTGAAATTACATCTCTGTATTGATATCTGTATCTATCTACATACAAACATACACATCTATCTATCTATCTATCTGTTATTTAATATATTTATCAGTACAAGCTATGTGAAATGGCACAATTGCTGTGCATGCACATTTGGTCTTACCAATATCTTATGAATTTGAAGAATCTTAGTTTACTAATATTATTTTGATCTAATACACCACATGATAGAATTAAATATTGTGTTTGGTTCTGCAGACATGTGAGAGCTGGAGAAAGGGAAAACCACCAAAAGGCAGCTTGAATGGTCCAGAGATATTTCTGGTTCTTTTGATTGGAGATGTTTTGATTCTTCTAAACAGATGCATGTACAGATACATATATATAGATGTAAAATTATTAATATTATGAAAATGCTCAAATTCCATCATCTGTAGTATTGGACTTCCAAATTGAGCAGGGGAGTGTTCTGCACTGCAGGCTGAGGGTAGAACACAGTCATTGCATCCTCTGCTAATTAGTACAGTAGGTCACAAATCAGCAGAGGAACCTTAAAATTATATTTGTACCCCATTTAGTTGTAGGAAGTTACCATTGGTCCCCTCTATAGTTTCTGGAGAGGGAATCCTGAAAAGAATTCAAAGGAGAATCTTAACTTAGCTGATGTGAATCATGTTTTGGAGGAACCTGTGTCTCTCCCTCTCCATTGCTTAGGGAGGAAGTCTCTGGGAACTGGGGACTAAAGTGGCATTGACACAAACATCCCATCAGCCATTCCCAAATTAAGTCTCTTTTCATGTCTTAGGGAGGACTGACTTGCCTAAGATCCAGCTTTTCGTGATAATGGATCTTTGCAAATCTCCATGATGTTGATGGGCTTACATTTGCATTGTCAGTAATAAAGCTTTGCTCAAGAGTAATGTTGCTGGAGCACACTGGGAACAGCTAATTTGGATAAATCCATCTTTTGCATAGAGTATTTTTATTTAGAGCAATGTAGATTCTATTCTTCAGCAAAAATATCCTCTGAATAAGAACTGTAGAATGAACTAGACATGCCAAAAAGACATGACATTCACAGTATGACAGATCTTTTATTATATAGCCACTAAGGATAATATAACAAGTAAAACACTAAATACAGCTGTCACCATTTTTCGCTAGTAAATACAGACATTCACTGAATTCAGTGAACCTTTGTTCGTGAAACATACTTGTTTTCTTAAATGTACAGAGTTCTAAAACCTTTATGCCAACTTTTGAGATAGTGAAAGAAGGAACAACAACTGAAAAACAACAATATTTATAATGCACCACATGTTCTTTATTCACAGGAACACACTGTTCCAAGGTTCAGACCAAATGTTTCATAGATTTGCTAATAGCTATGCTCATATTCTCAATTTTCATGCATGACTACAGCTATGACCTGAATTTTTAGTGCATGATGCTTTTTGGTTTAATTTGAGAAAAACAAAAGTAATAGTGATACGTATAAATCAAGATGAAGAAAAAGATCTACTTCTTAATAACATGTTAATACAAAGCAGTATCACTTATGCATACATGGGTATATTTTTCCTCAGCAATATTTATATGAACTTTAAAATGAAATCAAACATGGTCTAACATTTTCATTTACTTGCATTGTTTCCCTACACAGTTGTGATATGGTGTCACGTAGAGTTCATCTTAAAATGAATTTTAAGGGTCTCAGTCAATGCCTATCTTTATATTTGCCCTTGTGACATGTTAAATGTATGAACGTGGTCTCTATTTGATGGAGTGGATAGATTTTACCGCTGCCTAGTATCCTACATTTTTATCATCTCTCAATGCCATGCTTATCCATTTTTCCACCTTTTGGTGCTTTGTATAATCCTTTACAGCACCTCTTTTTCCTCAGGGGATCTATTTTGCTATATTTTACATGTGTTCATACCTATAAAGCTCTTACTTTTATTAGAAGGGGGAAAAAAAATTACAGCAATGTACTTGGACAGTAGGTGAATCACTGTGACCTACCCGTTGCTCTGTTTTCTCATGAAGAACTTTTTCCATTGAATCACAGAAACAGATGTTCTAACACCACCATGCAAAATCTTCTTTTATCATCTGTCAGAAAAAGGAAAAGAAGCTGCGCCTTAACATTAGTTGATGCATACTGTACCGGAGTAGTACAAAGTTCACTTTCCATCACAAATAATTAAAAAGCTGTTTAAGGATGCTGCGTATCCCATCGATCTTAGCTGTTTAACAAGATGGTTTGTCCTGTTCTCTCATTTTTTAGCTCCGAGTACTCCTCCAGAATCGCTCTCCGTAAAACAGTTGTCGGGTGTCACTGTGAAGTTGTCATGGAAACCTCCGCTGGAGCCAAATGGAATTATCCTCTATTACACAGTTTACGTCTGGTAAGATTTTCTGGAAGTAGTTCTGAGGATAAATATTAATCTGTAACCTATCAGGAATGTTAGGTTTTTCTTACACAATGTGTTGATTACACATTTTTGGAGAATGGATATTCATCCAGTACTTAAAATACTAGGCTTTTGTATATACAAATTCAGATATAATGTAGTAGCTGGAAGTCGGGGTATTAAATATTTTGTAAGCATTTTCAACATTTTTCTAGGGGTTATGTTATGGTAAATGAACACAAATTTAAATTAGAGCATGGTGACTATTTTCATTATATTCTGTTTAGACCTATTGTAAGGCGGGGCACAAGCCTATGCTAAATTGTCAAGGAGAATTGAAATAGGCTTAAAATAGAGAAATACTGCTTCCTTTTGTAAAAAGTGTGTAAGAACAATGTTAAGAGTCTTTGTATGTGCTATCAGTTATGTCTACTGTTATATTTTGTATTTATTATATTCATAACAAATGAGTATTTTTTAACAGATATTTCTCATTTACTGTGGTGGGGTTTTTTTCTATGTATCATTTCTTTTTCCCTATTTTTTTTTTTCCTGTCATCCCTCCTGAGATCTTTTTTCACCTTTAAAAAGGAGTTTTGTCACTTTAAAACTTGCAGCTTCTGTCCTATTCTCTGCATAACATAGTTTGGTCTAGTGATATGGCAACTCTTCAAAGATCTATGTATAACTTCTACTGGGAGTGAAAAGATTTTGTTATTATTCACTTTTAACATATTTCATTTATGCTGTACCATTTTATTGCAGGAAGCAAATGCTAACATGCACGTTATGAGATGTGAACCAGATGTGCAAATCAGTAGTCGTTATAAACACACTACTATTGAGATTACATTTATTACTTTAATGTTATGTGACAGTTTTGGGGTAGGGTTTGGCCTCAGTTCCTATTGAATTTTTTTTAAATTATAGCTTCTAGTTAAATTGGTGACAATGTGAACAACAGTGAGCAATTCTTTCCAGAAAAGTTAAATTTGGCTTGTCTTGTTACTTCTACTATATTGGCAAGGTCTGGTGCTTTTTAACCACAAAAACCATTAAATTAAAGACTGTCCTTTGGTTAGGAAAGAGTTACTTAACGATAAGGATTATGGTTTTGATACAGGCTGTGTTCAAAGACTTGAGCTTATACAACTTTTCATCCTTATATTGCCTTAAAGCTTACTGCTTTTGTTATGACAAATGAGTTAGTAAGAATTGTTTTTTAAAAACTGTTAATTGATCCATCTTTCTAAATACTTGAATTAAGCAACCACCTAACTTTTTACAGTAAGTCTTGTCCTTTTTCCTTCCATATTCTCCTTGCTCTGTTTTATCTGTCCTTACTGTGCCATATCTAAAATTAGAGAGGCATTAGGTATCATCTTGAGACAAGGACATTGGAGAAAAACTCCCATTGCCTTCAGAGGGGCCGCAACTTCACTCCTTCCTTGGAGGTTTTTTTGGGGGAGAGGAGGAGGGAAGGAGGGGAATTTTAAGTACTTAACAGAATTGCCTATACAATTTCATAAAATACATTGCAGGGTGAATTTGACAAGGCAAACTGCTGTGCCATAGTTCCTGCTTTTGGGAGGCATTCAATATATTTTGGGGGAGATTGTTAATCCCAGAGCTTCTCAATAAAGCAGAAAGAGGAAGGTTAATACAGATGTTAAATAAATGTTCCTTCTCTTAAATATATTGCAACAGTTATAGAGAATTTGGTAGCCTTTCTTTAATGGCTTGGGAACAAGAATCCGCAACTACTAGAACAGAAAGGGTAATATCTGTAATGTTTTCATTGTTATTATCTTTCATGGAATTTGTCACAGGACAAGGTGGTTTTGGGTGCTAGCAGGTAGCAAAGCAACTTTCTGCGTGCCTTGAGTCTACAGACTCCTACCCTCTGAGTCTGCAATTCTAGAGTATTAAAGGCATTATTAACAAAATTACTGAACTTGTATATAGCTATTGTCTTTTGGCATTATCCTGAATATTTCAGCAAGTTTTTGTGAGATAATTACTGTCTAGATCTACTTTTAGGTACAGATTTTTAAGAAAATACGGTACCTGTTTTTGTCAAGTGAAAGTACGTAATTTCTTAGAACCTCTTTTGTCTGGGTTTCTGAAAGATCTCATTTAAAGCGTAATATTACTGTTAGTCATTAAAATTCCTTGGGTTAGCTTATTGTGCTAGGTACTTACTTTCTCATTGTCTGTGAAGACTGCACTCACTTTGATCAGTGTTTTCCTATTATTTTGATTGCTATCTCAGTTGTTTCTAAACAGAAAACTAACTTTTCTTGAAACACCCCAAGCTTTTGTTCTTCATCCTAACTATGCCTGATTGTGGAAATGTTTTTTGGCAAATAAGATGTTATAAGAATGCAATTACTCAGAGTAGAAGTGTTTGCAGCACCAAGCTGTGCATTTTCTTCTTACTTAAGTTATAACCAGCTACGTTTTTCCATACTAAGAATATATCGGGCAAAGATCCAAGAAAAGATGTCTTTTCTTTGTGTAGAATTTGATAACTGCAGCTGCAACCTTTTGTATCTCTTTACTGACTATTCAAAATGTCAGAAGTTTGGGAAAAATGTAAATGTTGTTAACTTTCTCTGTTACCAAGAACGTTTCCCACATCAAGAGACATTCCACTCAAAATCTGAAAGGAATAGGGAGAATTTAGTTTTTTCATTCTCATGTATTTCCTCATTCCAATTGTTTGTTAATATAACTTTATTTCAGGACTATCATATGGTAATCTTTGCCAATGAGACATTCATTCATTTATCAAAGGATGAAAATCAGCCCATCTAATAATTTTGAATCAGCCTTTCCCTTTTTTTTTAGAATTAGAACTCATTCTCTTGTTTGTGAAGAGCTCCACAGTGGCTCCTGGAGCAAGATATTCAGTTTTATTTGTCAAATGATCCCTGTTTGAAATCCCATTAAAGACACAGGGCACCCACTTATACAGAAATCTTTGCGGGAGTGGAACGTTAGCTAGCTTTTTTCCCTGCTTTTTTTTTTCATAAAAGATTAAGTTAATTTAATGAGGAATAGCAGACTTTTTGAATTCAAGTTAGTTATTTCTGTATCTTATTTTACTTTCTGATAATCATTTCATACCTATGTTAATACCAGCGTTTTATTAATGTTACATCTTACAGTCTTTCTAGGCGGGTTTTGACCTGACTAGAGTTCCATTCTGATCCCCTGCTACATTCCACCAGAATTAACTCAGCACCAGCTAATTCCTGTTCCATATCATCTTCTATTATTCCATTTATAACTTCAGCCTTCTGACCAATTTCACAGAGTCACAGTAGGGCATGCTCCCTGCTATAATCTTTTTATATTTCGCTATTCCTGTCCAGAGAGACAGTTTAGTTATGCCCTACTGTGTCCTTCCCAAGGGTACCACATAACCATTTGATAGCAGTTACTAGATGGACATGCTCCTCCTTGATATTCCATATAATCATTGTCCTTGCTGACGTAATTTACAAATATATTTCTGTGGGTTTTGGGTTTTTTTTAAAGCAAAATTAAGAGCCCTATTGTGATGCAACAGTACAAAAGTGAGCTTTTCAACATAAAAGACAAAAGTTATACCAGTCTTTCTTTAAAGCCTAAAATATTTTATTTACCACAATATTGCATTTTTCAATTTTATATTGTATGCCGCAGTTGTATACATACAGAAATGATGTGTATATATAATTAATAAAATACTTTTTCTTTAGGAATAAAATGTCAAAAAGGAGTTTTAATGTAACAGAAACATCATTGCAGTTCACAGACCTGGAAAATAACTATGAGTATAGTGCTTACCTAACAGCAAGTACAAGATTTGGAGATGGCAACATAAAAAGTGATACTATAACATTCAGAACTTCTGAAGGAGGTAAGCTTAAATATAGTATGAATCTTTAATTTCATTCAGCCTTAAATTTCTGTCAGCCTTATTTAAGTTAATAAAGCTACTGAAGTAGAAGTGGCATTTGACTGGTCAAGAACAGACATTCTACCTGTCTGTGTGTGTGTCTGTCTTTGTGTGTACACGTATCTATGGCTCTATAAAATTATGATGGATATTTCTGTTAATTTACTGAGCAAAACTTTGCATCTCCCTTCAAGACAAGTAAGATTAAAATAATTTAATTTTAAATTTTGAAATAAATGATATTAATTTCATAATATATTTTAATAGCTCTTTGCTATGTTTTACTGTGACACAGATTCTGATAGGGAAAATACTCTTTAGATCTCTCTCACAAGTCTGAAATGGTTTTAATTTGAAAATGAAATCTGTATGTGTACACTGATTTGTTTATTCTATTTCAATGATTTTATACTTCCGATATGGTAGATGACTTTTATAAATGATCATACTATATACTGTGCTTTGAAAGTCATTCAGTTTAATTATTGCTTCTGGTTTTCCCATCAATTATATTGCTACGATCTGTTCCAAAATGGATAGTATGCAGGCATATTTCAGAATCCTCCTGCATAGATAAACTGACTTCCCAACACACAATCACTGGCAGGATTAGCATCTATCCAAGCCATCCCTCAAAAGACTGTCTAAATCATCAGGTTGTAGGTGTTCCTAGTCTTTGCTATTGAAGCTGTTATGGAAACATGAACTGACTTTTTAGGGCAGTATTTTTAGGAACTGATCCTGGAGTTCCCCCTTCAATTACTATTTTAGTATTTTATATAAACTAGAACAGCACAAAGCAAGAGAGATAACATACAGTGTTCAGTACTCTACTGCATGTTGTGTAGAGCACTTTCTTGGGTGGTGAGAAATATGGATTTAAATTCTCTTGAACTGGCTTAAGGAACTGAATTTGAGTCTCCTACATCACTGTGCTACTGAGAAGGAACATATGCTGCTATTCTTTACAGGATAGGAGGAGAGGCTAATTGAAGACTTACAGAGTCCTTCCTGCATGTTTAATAGGCTGAGGAAAGAGGAAAAAACAGAAATGATCATACTGTCCAAGCTTAAGTATCTGGTTTACCTACATGAGTTGGGAGCCTAAATTCTGTTTATAATCAGCAAAGAGAGGACAAGGCTTTTAATTTGGGTTTTCTGAAACAAATCCTTTTTTTTTCCTATTAACTATATATGGAGCATAGAGGCCTAACTCAGTCAACTTCCATGTCTGCAAATTAGACTTTCCATGTGCCCAAACCCGTAAGTATAGGACAAATTCTATAAGAAAAGAGTATCTGTTTACAAATGCAGGTAAATACAAATGCATCTAAAAAAACAGGGTTTTAAAAATTTATTTATATATACTATTTTATTTCATTATTTCCAGAAGTAGTTTTTATACCATAATCAGAAATACATTTAATCTGACACAGGACGTTGTCAAATCTATAGTGGATGTTTCTTGGGCACTAACACGTACAAAGCCTTGAATTAGGTATGCTAAAACTTAACATTTTTCCAGCACCAAGTGATCCACCGAAAGATGTTGTGTACAGAAACCTTACTTCCACATCAATAATGCTATTCTGGTCTCGTCCTCAAAAGCCTAATGGAAATATACTGTACTACTCAGTTTATTTCAAAAATAATTCAGGAATATTCATACAGGTAAGCTTATTTTTATGTTCTTCTTTTGTAGAATTCAATAAAGTGTTCTAATAATCCATTAAAGATTAAATCGATTTTATAGTTATCAATATATTTTTTTCACATTTCCGTTATCACAAGGCATTTTTCTAACTTACAAAGACAGAAGCACATCTTGTAATCATGTGTTGCATTGTGCATCTCATTGAACATTCATACCATTAAGCATTAAAGCAAATAGGTTTTGTGTAATATTCCATATTGCAAAGTTAGTATGTACATGTATATACACGCACATACATGTAATACATATATATGCACAACATATGTAGATAGATAAACACAAGACCCATTACATTCATTGCACATCTTTAAGACTGTTTTAGTCTAATCTGTCAGTTTGAATAAATTTCTGTAACAGTTCTGTTTTTACTTTTAATGCATGTTTGTACTGAAAACAAGAAGATAATGTCAAAGTAGTGAATACATTATTATTTCGTATTTTTGTTACTCTGAAAAGGAAATTACTGTTTAGTATATTGAAACAAAGATATTGAGATTTCTAAGTTAAAGCATAAAAGACAAATAAAATGTTATTTATAATTTTTTGGTGATCCACACATTTCCATATAGGTTTTTTTCATTGCTATTTTCATCCTTAATTATGCACCACATTTATTAATTGTACATATAGTTTTTCTGTTCTCCTTTCTAAGAATATATTATGATACAGAAATATAATAAGAAGAAATAAGCGTCCTTTACAGGTTTTTGGTTACAAGCTTTACACATGTGGAAGAAAAGAAAGAAATATAAATTAATGAAGAAACTAATGCATGAAAAATTAACCTCTACTGCATAACTTTATGCTCAAGATATGTCTAGTGTGAGGTATGCATGTGTTTGAGGATAACTAGAAAAAAAATTCACGAATTTTACAAATACCTGTGACTGAATAATTGCTGACATACTTCAGTCTGTACACTTCTCTGACTTCTGTGAAGCTGTGTGGTTGCCAGGCTCTGTCTGCATAGTTTCAGATGCAAGCAGGACCATGCCATGAATTCACATTCTGATGAGATTAAAATCAGGGCTACAGTTCAGAGCTTCAGCCTCTGCTTGCACACACTGCTATACCAACAGCATTTTTCTTAGCCTAACAAAACCCTGGAGAAACCTTTACACCAGTGCATTACCTGAAGGAGCCCATCCTGTGAAGAGTGTCTACATTTATCTAATTCTTGGACAACTCAAGCGATTTTAGAGGAGGACTACGGACTTGGACTATTCTTGCCTTTAAGAAGGTGGAACTCTGAGGTGAATGAATAAGGTGAAACTGGTACACTGAGAGCTATAATGCCTCTGGATGTGCCCAGGACTCTGGAAATGAAGGAGCAAGATAGGGAAGATGGAGCACAGTAGCATTGGCCCAGCAAGGTGAGGGGCCAGTTTCATTATTGTGTGATGTAGTTGGGCAAGGACAGGATGGTGGCATGGGTGGAAGTTACCACTGCTTTGCCATATCATGAGGTGGATGGCAGAAAAGCACTGACAGCAGCTCCACTTCTAGGTGTGGAAACTACCATTTTCGCCCTTTCAGCTTTGATTTTTAGTCCATCCCTCTGCAGAAAGCTATGAGAAGATAGGTTTCAGCTGCTGTTGCATCTGTCACTTACTGGCCATGGGAGATCACCATTAATCTCTCAAATCATGATCCACTCCTAATCTGTCTGCTTCCCTAAACTCCCTCTGCCCTTCACATGCCTCTCTGTTCACTATTTGGCATGGCAGCTACCATATCTACATTGCACTCCTATTCTGTACCTTGACATTCCTGTAGGTGCAAGACAGATTTCAAGCAGGAGAAAGAAACAACTCTCCCCTGCTCCCTTCTGTCAGATATTTTATACTACTCTTTTTACAACAGAGAAATGCATGTGTGAAAGCCAGACTGATATGTGTATTTATATTATATATGTGACATCTACAGTCAGTTGTAAGCTGTATGAATGTGTGCACACTGTCTGTAACTTAAAAGTATAACCATATAGTTGCAGGGTCTGCTGGTAAATTTTGTATTACACACATTTGGAAAGAAATAATCCTTGGCTGGATGCTTCTGCATCTAGGTCACCATTCTGCATATCCAAACTGTATTTTCAGTTTGGGAAATGATATAAGAGAACTAAAAAAGTAGGTATCTTTTCATCATTTCTAGGTGAAAAGATCCATTGGGGGTTCCATTTCTAGGAACCCCACCTGCTCAGACACTCTGCTGTAGGCAGCCATTCTCTGCCAGTCTTTCATCTGCTTCTTTGTCAGGACATAACAACAGAGGTCCAAGTCTTAAAGTATATCTTCTAGAAGCCTGAAAAAACATCCCGGCTGAATTAGCGTCTTCCAATGCTGTCATAATCTGAAATAGATATAAAAGTCATACTAAAACTACCACTATTCTGTTGTCTCAAGTTCTTGGTTCTCCTCACATGTTATCAAACTCCTCAGGCATATTAAAGCCCAATAAATATAAAGCACTGATTACAAACAGCAGTGTTAAAAACAGGAAATCAGTAGCTGTAAAGCATTTTGTTTAGGGGGAAAAAAGCAAAACACCTGAGAGAAAGGGCGCAGTTTACTCTTTGACATGATGCAGAAACTTGCAGGAAAAATAGTTTTCTTTTAAAAGGAAAAAAGAATAGTTACATACCTTTATAGAGCAGAAAAATGATGTATAGTTTCTTTGCTTTGCAGGTCTATATGAAAAATCACACTGCGGCTGTCCAATCAGAAGGCCTGCGATGCTCAGACCTAGGATTCAGAACCAGAACAGCAGAAGGAAAAATTTAGTGATGGAGATTAGATTTGAGGATTTTGGTATATGAGTGGGCTGTTTCTATGGGGATGTTGACAGGTTCTAAAAGAAAAAGTGTTAGAGAGGGAGGAATGACTGGTAGCCAAATAGAAGAAACCACCTAGCACTAGGCTAGGTTGAAGTCCAGCTTTATCTTTCATCCTCTGCTGCCATAGGTCTAGGGAAAATGCTACTTTTTGGTTTATGTTCACTACTCTGCCCCAGTGCAGTAAAGATAGGAAATATTCTGACCAAGAGCACTTCCTACACAGACGACATGGCACTGTACCTCTTGTTCACACCACTTCTCTGTGATGCTGCTGGATTCCTACGGTTCGAGCTTTCACTATTTGCAATAGCAGCTTTGCAAATTTTGCTCTGTGGTTTCCTTACATGATGCTTGAAGCAATCATACTGCCTATGTTCTCAGTCTTATCAAGGAAAGAAGTCAAGTAATTGTCTCATTGCTAAATACTGATCTATAAGAGATACCATTGACTTGAATAAACTTTTTTCAATCTCTCTATACTTGTGTTTTGATTAGCAAGAAAGTGGGAAAGGTGCTAATTACAAATATAAATTTATGCTTGGAGAAAGTTCTGTAGTGTAGGAATTTCAGAACAGATGACAACTGTCCTGCTCTGCCAAACCAGACAGGAGAACCAGGAGCTAAGTAGAGAAAAAAAGCCCACTGCTCTTCTAGAGGTTGAACATTAGACCCCAAATCATCCAACCCCTGTACTTCAAGCCAACCTAAGTGAACATGACTGGATACAATTCAGAGTGAAATTTGGCTTGGTCTACTGTCGGGATGCAGACTAGGGATGCAAGCAATATGCTATATTAACTTAACAATCAAACATTTTCTTTCACCAGTATGATCAAAATAGGGATAAAAGGGAACTTCCCTAAAATACACCACAAATTTTTTAAAACATGGCCTCAGAATGGTACAGCACACAAAAAGGAAATGTCTTCAGTTAGGTTGGTACTGGAACAGTGTGCATTATGCTCCTTGAGGGATGGCTTGGATTAGCCCCCAGTGTCACCACTCCCACCTGATTGCCAGAGTCAAGTATGTGATACTCTTAACTCAAAACAACAGTGTACAATACAATGAACCTAAAGAAGGAAACAAAACAGGGGGAAAAAGGTTACCAGTGAAGAACAGCAGCACTGTGTTGTCTGTATACAACTAATTACAGCTTTATGCCACTGGAAATTTCTGCAGCTTCCTGGGGTGAAGAAGATACTACTTTCTGCTGACTTTCTGATGACTTTCATGGCCTGTGTGTATTGCTTACACTTAGCTGCTTTTAATAATCTGATACTTTGCTATGTCAAAACTTCTTTCATGTATGGATGAAGAAGGGGACAGAAGGAATAATTTCTTCAGCTGTAGCCAAAGATCCTAAGCTGTTTGCTTTCATCTACAGCCACAGTTAATTGTAAAACTTCCTATAGTGTTCTATCCCCAGGCTACAATTAGTGCAAGTTTCATCTTTTTTCAGTTTGTACCCACACAGCTCTTCCTGTTCACCCTTACTCTTAATTATGTGTTCATTCTTTTCTAATATGTTGCCATACCAGAAGTTTGAGGTAGACCCCAGTCCTTGGGCTCCTCGTAGTAAGGGGACCACCTTTTAAAACAGTTTTTATTGAACCACCATAAGCCTGTTGTTATAGCGTTCACGTTGGTTCCCTGAATCCTTAACTGCCAGACAGCTGACTAAATTGTAAAGGTATGCTTTTTAAACTAAGAGTTGGATTTTCAACTGTTCGTACCAATAAATTCCCATTAAATCTAGAATCAAAACTTGATGTGCTACCTTTGACTTTTTTACGTTGAAAACTCAGAGAATTATTTAAGGTCCCTTTTTGATCTTATTATTAGATATTATTATTATCAATTAAAATTATTATTAATTACAATATCTAATAATAATAACAACATGAGGGTAGTAGAATGATGCTTCTGTGTCAGAAGGTATTTTCTGTCATTGAGCTTGAGCATCAGAAAGTTTGATTAAATACCTTAGAACTCGATCCTCTGGTTCCTGTATCTTACCCTATCCAAGTGTATAGCAAAGCCCTTACCAGCCTTTTTCAGTTAGTTATGTGAAAATAATGTGAGCTTCCATCTACGTTTTGAAGAAAGTCATATATGAAGGTGGAATTTCTTAGTATTTTGACTGATGTTGACTTGCCTCAAACCTTACAGTGTGCTTTAAGTCTGTTAATAAGAGTGGATATAGAAATTTATACTACCAATTTGTGCAGCTTCTGTTCTGCGTTCAAAACAAAGGCTTACATTTTCGTTGCCAAACAAACTGTTTACTTATTTATGTTACGTGAGCACTAGTGACTGTAGGCAAAACTAGGTCTTCAGATATTGGTATAAAAATCTCAGGGAAATGAATGAGAGGGTCACGTATTGTTTTCCGCAGAAATAAAATAATTTTACCTCTACAAAAAAATTGCTGAAGTGTTACATTAGATAGATAAATTGATATTGGTGACAGACATCAAGATTGCATACTGAACTATCAATTTGCACAGTACTGACTCAGCTGTTTGGTAGAGCATATCACAGTGACTTCTTCAGTAGGAACTTTCCTCAAGAGAAATATAACCCATTTTTTTGGTATGCAGTTTTAGTATGCCTGTGTTTATATGTGGTATTTCTGAATTTAAATATGCAAACATTACAGTCACCTTCCTCCTGTTTTAGTAAGTCTGCTATCACAGCCTCTCTTTTTTAGGAAAGCATTTAATTTAAAGCCAGCTTTGATTTTTAGGAGCTGGAGGGTGTGAATGAGATGTAACACTCAAAATCACGGGCAGGCCAAATAACTGGAATGTGTACTAGGCAATTCATCAGGGGGTTGGGCAAAACCTAGGTCACCATGAAAATGTTGCTATGTAGAAAAATTAGGAGAACTTCTTTGGTCCTGAGAAGTGCTGCCCATGCCATCTGCTCAACGGGGCAATGTGGCTGCTGGAGAGGAATGATACTGACTCTTTGAATCAGGAGCAAAGCTTTGACTTCCTACCCAGTGCTGGAGCTGAATATGCTTATAAGGTAGATGACCTCTCAACAGTTTTCAAATTATGAACCAAACTGCTTTCGATCGTCTAAGCAGTGGGTGATTTGACACATTCAGTTATGTGGTATAGCTGACCTTACCTAAATAATCTGGTTTTTTTTTGCTTTTCAGTTTCCAAAATGGTTCATTCCAAACAGGAATTGCCTCCTCAGAGGAGCTGATCTAGAGCACTAACCTATCACAGTTTTAGTGGAATTTGTTATGTAGTTCAAAAGAAAGTGGAACTTGGTTCTGGTGCAATCCTTTTGTTAGCAAGTAACTGCACAAGGAAAAGAAATTCTGTCGGTTCCTTCAGTTTAATGCAATCCACTGGGTATAGATTTTTGCATTAGAAATAATTGCATGTTTTTAATGGAAAGGACAACTGACCAAAGGAACAGTTTATCAAGTGTTGCGGTGAAATCTCTGCCACTGGAAGTTTTAAATTAAAAATCAGACAATTTTCTGTAAGATCTACTCTCATAAAAATGAAATAAAGTGAGAGAAGTCCTTTGATTTGCTTCATGCAGATCAGGCAAGGCAATCATGTACGTGATCATGTAATCTATGAACAATTAGCAGATTATACTTTTTTGTCATTTTCTTGATGCAATATGGATAAACACATTGCAATATTACAGATTTAATGTGTTTTAAAAAAGGTGGATTGGCATTCAACAACAACAAACAGCAGGAGGAGTGAAGTAGGTACTCTGTAGTACTGACAAGGACTAACAATAGACATCAAACAATAAATTACTTGAGTATTTCAGTAAAAATCAGGGCTCATTAAGAGTCAAAGTGTAGGTTTATATCTCCTGAACACTATGGTGAATTATATCTGGTGGTAGTGGTTATGGCTAAACGGGAAATTAGAAAGAGAAATCAATGAATAAATAACATTTTCAATGACAACACTTTTTTTTCTTTTAGAATTTCACGAGTTATGGTAACGACAGCGATGTCAGTATGTCCCAGTCTGCGGTTCTGGATGACTTGGCAAAATACAGCCATTATACTCTATGGTTAACTGCAAGCACAGCTTTTGGAGATGGAAACAAAACCAGTGAAATAATAGATGTGTATACAGATCAGGATAGTAAGTTAATAACTTTTTTAATGCTCAGTGTATATCAGTGCTTCCATTTATTAAATATTCTCTAACTTTAAAATTATTTTACTGTTATGATGGCAAAGTTAAAAAAAATCCAGTAAATACTGTTTTCAACACTGCAGTATTTTTCTTTGCAAGGAAGACATTTTGATCTGAGTATTTGCTTTATAATACTAAGAATGTAGTTCACAAGCTGCTTCTTTAGATACGTGTGATAAAAATATTGTCTTAAACCATCATTAAGACTCTTTTGTTAAACAAATTTAACATAGATGATTATTCATATATGCCTTCAAAATATTTTCCTTTTGATAGTGAAACATAAATAATTTTTTAAAGTTGTACAAAATATTACAAATGAGATTTACAGACTAATCATACTTGGGACGTTTATTTCTGTTTCGGTTTTGGATGCTTTATTACTGTAATTCATGCATTTATTTTTTCCTTATTATCTCTCATAGTCCCAGATGGTTCTGTTGAAAATCTGGTCTATCAAAATATTTCCTCGTCTTCTGTAAATGTAAGCTGGCTTCCACCATCCCAGCCAAATGGCTTAGTCTTCTTTCATGTTTCTCTAAGTTTATTGCAACTGGGAACCAATAAGATACTGTCTTTTCTTACTTACAACACAAGCATCATTTTTGACAATCTGGAGAAATATACTGATTACATTCTGAAAATCACGCCAGCCACTGATAAAGGATCTTCTGAACTGCATGCTCTCAGTCTGCATATAAGAACTGATGAAGATGGTAAGATAAGTATATTTTATTCATTCCTAAGGAAATGTAGGAAAAAGAACAAATAGCTTTCTAAAAGAAAAAAAAGATTATTGTGTTTATTTTTCTCATGTTACTTAAAGCTTTTTTGTTATACAATGACACTAACAACTGCTACACATTTCTGTGTTGAGACCATAAAATAGAATTTTCCATTCAGAGCACAGCTTTAACTCATAGCTAAAAGACATTTTACATATTTTTCTGAGGTTATCCTTGTATTTCTCTTTCTTATTTCTTCATGTAGTCCCAGAATCAGCACCTATAATCAAAACATTTTCAAATCTCTCAACTACCTCAGTTATGCTTTCGTGGGACCCTCCTGTTAAGCCAAGTGGTATTATAATAAGTTATGATTTAAATTTATTTGGACCAGAGAGGAATAATTCATTCTCTACCACCAATAATTTTATCATCTTGGAAGATCTTCTGCCATTCACATTATACAGTATTTATGCAGCTGCAAGAACAATAAAAGGACCAGGTCCATCTGCTGTGCTTCAGTTCTACACAGATGAGTCAGGTGAGCAAATTCAATTGTAACCAACTTTGAAATTCTGGCCCTATGTTATTGCATCCATCTTAGAGCTGAACATCAGACCCGGAGAGAGTTGAGATGAAGGATTCATTTTCCATTGGTCTGTGCATGAAGAACTTTCAGAAGAAGGAAACACTACAAGGGAAGTCTTTTCTGAGTTCTCCTTCTCCCGCCACAGTGTGCAAGAGGAGGTCACATTCTGCATAGGATTACAAAAATAACTCCAAGGAGAAATGTCTTTTGCCTTTGGAATGTGTCACAGTTTGCCAACTGTCAGGGATTTTAAAGCAAGCAACCGTACCTTTCTCTTCATCCCCTCAGTGTAATAGAAAAATTATAAAACATGGAAATATTTCTGACACATTCTTACAGGTCTCCTTTACGTGGACTTCCTCTCACCTGCATGGTAAATGACGTATCTTGTAATATATATCGAGTTGTGCTCAGTATAAGATGTAGAAAGTGAGGTATATCACATTCCAACAATGTATGTAATATGACCTTTGTTAAATGCCTTAGTTCTGACAATGGGGATGTTTAAGCGATTAATAGATTTCTTAGATCTCTGAGAAGATCCCTTGCTGACTAAACATGTATTCCCAATTAATTGAATTTGCCTCATGCCAAAAAGAAAGAAAAATATTTAAATAGCAATAAAGTATACTTTTGATGAGTTCAGATACAAATGATAACAAGCGTACATATGTTCATCTGCTTCTCCAATGTGTTTGGTTTTGCTTGGATTACTTGTAATTTGGAACTCAAGAACATTTCTCTTTGGCAGTGCCATTAGCTCCACCCCAGAACTTGACCATTATCAACTACACTGCAGATTCTGTGTGGCTAAAATGGGATCCAAGTCCCCAGCCAAATGGTGTTATTATGAGATATAATTTTAAGATTTATCAGAACAACACTGAAAAACTATTTTATCAGGTATGTTTATAATTAACAGTGTTCAATTTTTTTAAATACTTTTTCATGCTTTAGGAACAAAATATATGAGAAATATTTTACATGTCTGTTATGCTCCTAGAATTATGAAGCTCCTCTAAACTCCTGCTTGTTAAGACAGTTTACTTTCCCTTCTAACATGCCTGCAGTTCAATTTTTAAAATTAGATAGAAAAAAAGGGTTAGATCTTAATTTGCTTTGAGCTTCTGATATTTCATTAATGATAAGCTTTATTAATCTTTAGTTCATATTTCAGTGTAAGTTTGATGTTAGAAAATGACAGAAGTGACTTGTTTTGTCGCTACTTTTGTTTAGCTATTTAGTATCTGTGAACTTTCAAGATTTTCAAAAAGAAAGAAAGAAGGTTTGCGCTTTTTTATTTTTACAGAATAAGAATAACTGAATAAATTTTAACTTAAATAGATGCTATAAAATTATGTATAGAAATTTATCAAGGCATTTATATCTGCTTTAATCTGGTTGCTTGGATGGCATCAAAAAATGTGCCATGAACTGTAAGGGCAGCAAGCTGAGGCCAGGATTGCATCTCAGGCTTAGAAACTATATAGTGCGTTCTGTTTACCTGAGACACGTGTAAAAGCTGCAGGGAAAAGACATTGCTGCAGTGAGCTATGAGTTTAAGACAGGCAGTGTAAGGTGTGGAACTGTGAGGAGCTTAATTACTCCAACTCCCTCAGCAGTACAAGGGAAGCGTTTGTGCTGTTGTTAAGCGTATCCATTGCGGAATTCAGTCCCCATGAGGTGGCCTACTGTGCGACCCCTTATGCAGTCTGCTGTCACTCCCCGTTGTGGAGCATCACCCCAGTTTCTTCCATGATCTTGGAAGAGGGGGAGCACAATGCACATACAGAAGAGGAACAGCGTTTTCTACAGCCAGCTGCCTTTGGAAACATATCTTTGCTCGTGGAGACCACCAATGATTATTCCCCACTGTCCATCTGAGGCAGACTGAAACTCAACTCGACTACAGAAACTGGCTGAAGTGCTTGAATGTGTCTACTATGCCCTACGTTTCTTCATGTTTTGTAATGTTATATGGGCAAGAAATTAGATTTGGGTTGTGGCAGCAAGACAGGCAGAGCAATTTATATAGAAATATAGTAGTTAGGTACCATAACTTGGATCACACAAAATCTTCGCTAGGTTTTCTTGATGAAATTCAGCTCTTTCAGCCATTATAGTCCTCAACATTTGCACAAAATATGCCCTGCATGCTCTGTGAAAAACAGCTACCAGGAACTGAACTGTGTTTTTTGGCTTTTTTTTTGAAGTCTTTATCAGTCTGTGTGTCTGGCTTAGGTAAAGTAAAAGAAATGAGAAGCTCTGACCCATGACCTCTTCCACTGCAGAGGTGTAGTAAGGAAGTAGAAGGTGAGAGGGGGTTGATGTGACAGTGTGGAGGTGACAAGAGTTTACAGTATTGGTAAAAAAAGGCGTATGTGGAGTTGATCTGTTCTAACAATGCTATGGTAATTATGCTACCATCCTTTGGCATATCTTCCTCACAAGCCACAGTGAAAGAAGGAGAGGAGAAAGGAAAGGAAGAATTTGACCTTGCATTCTTTTTCGTTGAGCTCAGGGACTACTTTCACTACTCAGAGGAGAAGAGGCAAGACTATAGCTCTAAGTCTTCTGTTCATTTCAGTGAGTTCAAGGTGAGGCCCACAATGTTTACACAGATTGATTGCATACTAATAATTTTTCCTTCCTTAAGAACTTTTCAGGTTCAAACTGTGAGGCAAACCTTGTTGGATTAGAACCATTCAGCCCCTATTTTATCAGTGTCTCTGCATTTACCAAGCTTGGGAATGGCAATCAGTTCAGTAACGCTGTCCAGCTTACAACGATGGAATCAGGTTAGACGTGACTTTTTCTAAGCTGCGGTTCTGTTTATATGTATTTTCCTTGTATGGCTGAACAACAGTCTTCCTCTTCTCTCCAAAGAAAACGTAACATAACACTATCTCATTGTCTTCTGCCTGTGTAACGTTGATTCACATTCCTATTGTACCGGATAGGCTGGGTTTGAAGTTTGATGTCGGAAGTGTAGAATTAGAAATGTCCTCATCTGAAATGAGAGGCTTATATGGCTACTATAAATCTTTTAATAGCATCACAGATAAAGGGAGGAAAATTAGATAGATATCAGTCTTTGCAGATCAAAGCGATAATTCAGATCCCTGTGAAAATAACTGAAACTTTAGCAGTATCAAAAGCAGCTGGACAAAAGATTGGCAAATGAACTGGAAATTGTATTAAACAAATACAAATTTTTAACATTTTTTATAATTTATTTTAGGAAGGGAAGCTGTCCACTAATTAAATATGCTAATTTGTTAGATCTTGCTCTTCCTGACAACTGGGGAGCACTACGCAATATAGCTGGCTTAATTAATTAATTATGTACAGTTTTGTCTTACGCCTTCTACATGTCTTTTGAAGTTGCAGGTTGTTTCAAAATGAAAAATTGTATCACATGAAACTGAATATTCAACATGCACTAAAGAGAGCTCAGGAGCTCTGCAGGTTTGTGAAACTGCCCTTTGTGCAAAACTGTAGCTCCTTTGCCAGGTCAGAGCAATCCCCAGGTTCATGTGCTTTATAAGGTCTGTCAGTGCCAGGGGACTAGCATGGGTTAGGGGGCTGTGTCTGACCTCCCAGGTTCCTTTATACTGACAGCAAGGGGAGCAGATGAGATATCAAAAGATCCCATATGCTGACTACAGTTTTTCAAGACCGCATTTCCAGTGAAATATTCTTTCCAGAGCTGATAAAAGGTGTTCTGGGGAAAAAAGCAGGCGTTCTGGGAAAAATTATGCTGTTTATTATACCCAGCAGTTACAACACCATGAGAAATCTGGACCATCACTGAACTGGTTCAGGTTGGCTGTTGGATCCCTGCAGCTGGAGGTTGTCCTGCCCAAGAGCCATCAGTTGTCTCATTTCATCACTGACATTCCATACTCATAGTACTTTCTTCAGAAGTGCTGGAGAGACATTGTCCACAGGACCGTGGTCTAGTCATTTTACAGCTTTTTCTCAGATTTTATGCTCAACTAGTTGCAGCATTGTTTCTTTTCCCTCCAACCCAGATTTTGGGCAATTGCTGGATCAGTTCCTCACTGAGTTCATCTAAGGATTCTGTCTCTAGTCTTTATTAAAAGTGCCAGTTAATCTTCCTTCTTCTGCAGATACTGCTTTTTTTTAGAAATAAGTTTTCTTTGAACTCTAAAAAAAGGAATCATTTCATTATTCATGTATTTCATTATCACTCTGTGCAGTGATAATGAATATGTTTCCCTCTATTTTGGGTACCTCACTGACAGTATTTTCACTATTTTATGGATTCCTGGACATGTTTCAGTAGAGGAAGTAGGTTGGGGCACCCCTCACTATGTATTAATTTTCTCTTAGCTGGTACAGCCAGCACTTCAGCCCTTTCTGAGATACTTTAATTCATTGTTCTATTTAATCAATTGTTCACAGATAATTGCTCTATTTTCAGCAGGAGTACAATATTGCTACCTTTTATTAAATTTTTATGAGCATTTAAAAAAATTTCTCCTGCTGGAACCAGCAAGGAGGTGGGGAATAGCAGGGTAATAGCATTGATATGACAGCTCTGAAACCTGCCCAGTGACTTCTGTGCAGGTCGTGCCTCTACTGAAAGGACAGAGAGATATGATACAGTGCCTAAGAGAAAAAAATCTAACAGATAAATAAGGAACTTCTGCTGTTGATACTGTTGTGGAATATGTATATGATTTCACACTACGGTGTATGTTTTACTACACTTCGATTAAAAAACCATGGGGAAAATACAAGCAGATGTGAAAATAAAATCGTAGTACGCAACTAGGAAAAAGCCAGATAAATGGCCTCTTCTGTTTCAAGTACTACCATCAGTCATGTTCATAGTAGTTGGAAATGAACCATCTAATGAGGACAAAGATGTATTTTGTTCTCTCGATGTGTTTCTTTTACAGTATCAATTTTTCTGCCACTGGAATGTTTGACCCTCGCTATGAACATTGGGTCTACTTCTCTGACTATATTGTTCTGTGATTACCATTTTAATTGTGTGGGAATGTTAATTTTTGGTGCATATGTATCTTTTAAGTACCAGATGCTGTCCAGAATGTTTATTGTATTGCAATGAGTTGGCAATCGATCCTGGTGCAGTGGGACCCTCCTGCTTCATCCAATGGTGTAATTACTCATTACATCGTAACAGTTGAAGGAAATTCTACAAAGTTTTCATCGTATGATACGCTGCATACTTTTAGAAATCTGCTTTCCAATATTACTTATCAATTTAAAATAAAAGCTGCAACATCTGCTGGTGATGGTGAAGAACAGATATGCAATGCCAGTACGCTTCCAGAAAAAGGTAACAAATTATTAAAGTTAATAATTTTGTTTAATTTAAATGATGACTGTGAAACAAACAGGTCTGAAATACCTGTTTGCAGCTAAATCCTGCACTGTTGGGAACAAAATTTTTGTTGTTTTGTTTCTACCAGGGGCCAATGCTATGACTTCATTGATTGACTATAAAGCTGTTCAGAATTTGTACAATTAAGAAGCATTTAACTTCTTCAAACAGACTTTGTCATAACTCTTGATGAAAAATAGGACTTTTTAACAAGAAAGAAAATTGTGAGCTAAATCTAAAGAAGAATGTAGGCAGTTTTTTTGGCATTGGAGTAAAAAGTTATCACCCGTCTGTCTTACTTTCTCTCTCCACGCACACTTCACACTTCACCTAATCCTGGCTGTGCTTTCATTTGGCACCTGAAACTTCCTTATGCACTCGGAGATGAAATTCTGTGCAAAATACAGCATTGCTTCTGTGTAAATAGCTATGTGCCTAGCTTCTAAACTGGAAGTGGAGAGGAGCCCAACTCCCCATCCAGGAAGCAAATGCCTGTTTCATTGTGAAAATAGCCAGGGTTGTACTTTGATGACTGCCCCTCCTCATAATGCGGTTCATCCCACTAAAGCCTCACCTCATCCCCTATTTGAACAATGAGGTGGCACATCATACCTGTTTCTGGTAAAAATGTCATTTCTGACTTGGCTTCCTGATCACAACAGCCCCCCTACAAATTCTGCCATTTTCTGATCCCTGTTGGTCCCCTCCGGTCTGGCTCCTTGGCGATTTAAGACTTCTGCCGGGGTCATCTGCCCTCTTGTTTGCTCAGAAACTTCTGTCCATTGGCAGGATTCAAAATCCACCTCTGGAGGAAGCATTGTTTGAATATTAGAGATGAGCATACTTGTATCTTACAGGATTGGCTGGAAATACGGTAGTGAGCTTAACTGCTGTGCTGAATGTGGATGTGTGCGAGCGTGCACCCAAGTACACTTCTCAACTGCAATCGTAACTCCGCACCCTTTCTTTTAAATCAGAGCTCAGAGTAAAACTGAAACTAGGGATGGGTGTGCAGGCAGGTGGGCCAATGCACATTTAAAACCGGACTCGTCCAAAACCCAAAGGTTTTGGAGATAGTCTTATAGGAGGCATGTTACCCTCTGGTAACAGAGGAGAGCAGGAGGCTTCCTAGGTACCTCACTTCTTGGAGGATGGGGGAAAGGCTTCTAGTAGTGTTAAAGAAGCCTGGCATCTGGGAAAGTTAATTGTTGAGAAATTTGGGGTTGGCTATTAATTAGTGCTTGAGAAAAGCCTAGAGAAGCTGTGGATGTGGTATTAAGCCTGGGCTTGAGAGACAGACTGCTAGTCTGTTGTGGTCTGTGTTACATAGAGTTGTACTAGCAGGAGAAAAAACCCAGACTTTATTTTGTAACAACATGTGGCTTATGTGTCTTATCACTGGGAGTTTTACTAAGTGAAGGATTTATACTACAATACATGTATTTTTTGCCACATACACTGCGTGGACCCTTCCTTGCTGTTTTAGCATTGGTTTAGTCCTTAGTCATATTTACAACAAACTAGTTATTATTAGGACATTTCCTTAACTGTGTGTTTGCATGAATTGTTTTGTGGTGACTGGGTACTAGGAATTGGAGATTAATGGTTGGGAATGGAAACAGTTTTATAGCTGTTGTCAGCTTCTTATTTATGGTGGTCTAAGATTAGTCACAGAATATGTAGCCAGCACTGAGTCACTGACAATGCATTTATTTCTGACATAAAGTGAAATCGAATTTGGCTCAGTGTCTCACTGCATAGTGTTTGACCTTTACATTCTTAGCAAGATTATTTGCCTTTTTTTTTTGAGGTAAATTTGTTTGTATCTGGGTACAATTAAACATGAATCATGAAGATTAAATTTATGAGGAGATTAGTAGTGTTTTGTGTCTAATCTAGCTCCATTGTCATGGTAAACCACTTCTGCCGGGTTGCAGTATGTAATAAAAATTGTTGACTTTGTAGTGGTAATATTACTTTGTGTTTAAATATATTATACAGGGTATGAAAGATAATATAGCAAGTACACATGCATAAATGAGTTAGGATTTTATGACTGAATAGCTATCCTTGGATTATTTTCAAGAAAATGCACACATTAAAATGAAATTTCATTAAGGTTGAGTGAGCTTTTAGAAGGGAGAAGGAGCCATAAAATGGTAGAAAACTCCAAAAGGTACACTAAAGCTGTGAAGATTCAGTTAACTCACAAGTCTGGGACAAATGTAATAGTCATTCAGTTAAGAATAAAAATAAAAAAATTAAAAAGCCACTTGGGGGGTTCAAAGCATGAATAATCAAAAGAAAACTGCTGCTGCTTTCAATTTTTTGAAGTTAGTTTTTTCTTCATAGACTTTTTATTCTTCTCTGAAAATATTAATCATATTGATTATAGTATTAAGACATGCAGAGTAATTTTTTCCCTCCTTACTGCTAGTTCTACTTAATATTATAACTGAACACAGAGTCTTGGAAGAGGTTGAGGCCCCCATTGTACTGCGGTGACAGTCCTTACCATTTGTTTTCTACTAAACAGAGATTAATTCATAATTTGCATTTAAAAGAAATATGAGTAGGAATTTGCCCAGGAAACATTTTCTTAATTTAATCTGTGTTTAACTTTGCTGGCTAATACTAACTTATAGCTATACACAGAAGTATGCCTTGTGCGTGAAGGAGAGTAGCCCCTAAAAGGATTGGTAATGGGAAAGTTTCTTAGGTCTTTTGGTGTGCGGGTGGCAAATTATCATCATCTGTTGTTACTTGTGCACAAAACGTCTTTACTTTCTGTAGAAGGGAACCTTTAAAGATTCTGTCTTTGTACGTCCGAGATGGAGGTGGCCATTGGAAAATGTGGGCCTTCTTTTCATCCAGGCCTGTGAGGAGCACAAAACATAGCATGGGCTTAAAGCCTTCTTCATATCCAAGCAAATGTCCTGTTTCCTTCACCATAAATCCTTTTCTTAGGACGTGGCAGCTCATGGCAGCTCTATGAGTTGGAATTACATGAATTTGCTCATAAACTTGTGAAGAGAACTACAGATGACCGTAATGCACTGGAAGAAATATTTAAGTCCGTACCCTAAAGCGGTCCTTAGGGCCCCAAGCACGACGTGCAGTGCAGCGTGCAGTGCGTTGGCCTGGTTATCCAGAAGAATCAACCTACTGCAGAGCCACAGCATTGGAAATGGAAGAGTTTCGGTGTATTTGTCGCTACTACAGATAAAAGCAGTGTCTTTCACGTGTTCAATCAATGCTGCAAGTTCACGTTTCCAAACTGTATTAAAGTAAAAGCATTCAAAAATTGTGGAGTGAATCATGACTAAGAATCTTTGAAACACTTCTTTCCAGATGACTGAAACTGATTTTTTTTAACCAGATTTCTATTTTCTTAATGTAATGTGGATTTTTTTTTTATTTTCTGATTAGTTGGTATGTCCAAATGTCAGTTAATGGCTTTGATGTTTATGGCAAATCTTCACTAGACAAATGCAATGATCACTTCGTTGCTGCCAATGAAATTGCATTGATGTTATTTTTATCAGCAGGTAGATAAAAATAGAAGAATCATATCGTGTAGGATGAAAGAAATATTTTTTTAAGAACTAGGTCAACTCTAGATTAATATATAAGAAATGTTGGTGACATATACATACAAAGCTAACATTGAAAGCATTTACAGGTCAGATAGTTTGCTGAAAAGTAGACGGTGGTCCTGTTTGTTGGAAAGCTGAGCATTTTTATTAAATTTCAGACTGGAATACTAACAGTTTTTCACTACTTTTCGAAGCTTAGCTTCAAGGTGTGCATTTCTCCTTAGATTTGTAGGATTTGATTTTTCAGTGCTTAGATCCCATAGTTAGAGATTGAATTTTCTAATGTACGAAGGACTAAGAGATACAGTCCAAGGAGGCTTTTTTAAGACATGTTCTCAACTGTGCCATTTCCTTTAAAGCATGTCTGATAGTATCAGTCCCAAGTCATGGGAAAAATAGTCTACAGTTTTTTATGTTTTTATGTTAGTAAAATCATTTGGGACCTATCTGTGATGTCCTTGTCCATACTGAGCAGGACTTTATATCATGAGTCCCCCTGAAATTAGCAGTCTATACTAGAGTACTATTTAGCATGACCAGGGATATCAGCTTAACCCAGGGAACTCCTTTGGGTAACTAAGCTTTCAAAAATTAATAGAGATAATCAATACAGAATATTCATTTTCTTTTCAGATACCTCCATTTTCTGAAGACTCTTGTTGCGTGCCCACTGCTATCTGTTCTACTTTGTTCTTCACTTTCCTCCTATTGATGCTCTTAATACCACCCAACAGACTTCTAGGCTGCCGCTGTTCTTTTAATCCAAACTCCAGCTACAAGCAGCTGTTCTGTAGGCAGACTTTTTTTTATTAACTTCGTTAGGAACTATGCCATATCATATTACTGTCTTCTGTTCCCGGCCTGCGCAGCTGTAGTCATTGCTTTCGACAGAAGTCTTTACAGAAAGCCATAACTTCTCTCTTTTCTCAGTAGATTTTTTTGTGTGTGTCCTTTGCTGCCCTTAGGTTATCTTTGCATTGTGAGTAAGATTTTTTCTGCCAAGTATTTCTGTTGATTTAAATCAGTTCCACTGGCCCAGTTCAACTTGATCTGACTCTTTGCACAGTCCTGGTGCTTTTTCTACCAGGAATTTCCTTTCATTTAGGTTCTCAAATGAAAACTTAATCTCAGAGCAGTCCACCAGCTTTGGAAGGGCTGATTAGCGTTGCAGCCAGACAAGCGTAGGGAACGAGGGCCAAGATCTGTGAAAGTAACTTCTATTTAGGTGCTTAGCTTCCTGTCAACTTCAGTGGGAGTTCAGGCACGTAAATAGGTTTTAGGAGCTTAAAATCCCATGTGGATCTGGCTTCAGGCACTTTCGCTGGAGTTTGGCCATCATGGGAACAATAGTGGAAGAACCTGAAAATACCTCATTCCTCCTCCAGTCCAGAAACCTCCTCCAGTTCACCAGCATTTCACAGCCAGCCTCTCTGCCAGCTCCCTGCCTGGCTTTCAGAAGCTGAATTAAAAGCTATTAAATGGAAAATGATAGAGTACATTGCACTAAAAATTTCAGACTTTCAAAAACTCCCTACTCCCAGATCTAGCTGAATTATAGCAAATGCAATATAATTCAATAGGGAAAGACTGTCAGATAAGACTTAAGGGGTCCTACCCATGATTCCTGGGAAATTTAAATATGGGATTAGCACTAGAATGCCAGCTAGCTAATCAGAGCACAGTCCTAGACAACTAGTGTCCTACACCATCACAAACACAGCCTTTTTCATGCCTTTTCTTTAAGTGCACCTTTCTGGAAACCAGGAATAATAATAAAGCTCCTGTTAGGCACATATCAAAGCAGCAGTGTATAAGAGCAGATACATAAGTCTTTGTTACAGTTCCAATTTAATCTGAAAGAATAATTGACAAAGATGCAATTTTTGGCTTTAATTGTTTTTAGTGTGAACAGTGATCACTTCATCATAGTTGAGTCATGTTTAGAAAATTTAAACAAGCTGCATGATTACTCTAGGAAGCATGGAATGGTTTGTTCAAATCAGTACCATCTGTGGACAGAAAAAGTTGGGGGAATTTTAGTCATTCTTGAGGAATGGAAATCTGATTCTCCATGCTAGAGTAATTGTAATCCTCTTTGTATCTGTAACCCAATAGCATAGTTGTCTTGAAATTGTCTCATTGAACATAATCATCAAGTGCAAGAGACGCTGTGCCACTGGGTGTCACTGCTCCTCACTGCGACCCTGGGAGCAAACCTCTGATTTGCTCTCGATTCAGATCACATCTTTTCATTTGTTCTAATGAGGGATTACATTTATATTTCATTTGTCTATGTAAGCAATGAGATAAAATGGACTAGATTTTAAACTGACTAATGTTTAAGGCTCTGATTCCATTTTAAAGATCTGCCTAGGCACTGACAGAGAAAATTTTCCTACATCTTCTACCAACTGACCCTTTCTTTTGTAGGTTAGAAATATTTTGCATATATGGGTCTTAGTAAACTGGAAAAATGATGACATAAAATAGAAATAAAAGCTTTTATAGGAAAGAAGAAGTACTTCTCTAATCTCTCTGTTATCTTGATACCTGCAAGCTTATCTTTTGAAATGGTGCTTTTGATGTAGTATTACTCACCGGGATGGTCACAGAGACTATCTTCAGCCTTGTGAGTGTAATTTGCATGGGTTCATTCTGTAGTCAGCAGGAAAAAGGATACTTCTCTAGGGGACAGATGGGAAGAGAAACATCATTTTCCTGCACCCTGTTCTTTCCCCAGCTCTCTGGGAGTTTGTCTCTTTCCACCAAATACAAGGAGAGCTCATGGAGGCTGGCTTTATTAGACTTTTGTTCTGTGTGAGAGCCCACAAATCAGAGCCACTGTTATTTTTCCTGATATCATTTCTAGTTCTGTGAAACTGCCAAGCGTCTTTTCCATCTTTACTGCAACATTGCTAGCTCTCAATTCTTTTTGATGGCATCATCCAGGTTGAAACTGCGGGAACAGGGTACTCTCCTTGAGAAGGAAAGCCCACTGTGCTGGCTAGAACATGGGCACCGCTCTTTCTGCCTGTGACTAGCCTCTTTAACTTGCCTTGTTTTAGGTGCAGAGACTGCAGTTGTGCCAGCCATGGCTCTACCAGCTGCACATTTGAGCAAGTGAAGGTATGCATTTCCACCTTCGTCTTGGCACCCAGCAAGCAACCAGTTACTATTTACTTTATTCCAAGCCCCTGTTTCAGTATTTGATCCAGTCTTTCATTTAAATTGGAATATTGTCCAATAATCAGTTTTCGGCAGATGGAAGTTAGTAATGGTAGACTAATATTAGAGCCAGTTGTTTCCATCTCCATGTGGCATACTTTCACACTTTTATTTCAAACCTGCCAATGCTGGCTGTTCCTATCGCAGCAAGAATTCCTGGAGTTGTGTGCCTGGGAAGGTGAGGTCATACTCCTTATCTAAAAAAGAGTAATCCCCTCTGAGTGAGAAGGAGGAGAATTGAGTTTTCTTAAATTCTTTTGATTTTTATCTGTTCTGATGTCTTTGGAATTGCTGGCTCTTAATTTTTTAATTCCTGGAATATATAGTATTGGGTCTTAAAAATACTTTAATTCAAGTTCGGAGTGAGACTGGGTGGTAACTCTTATTTCACTTGAATAGTTTTATCCATTCTATCTCACATTTTATCATCATCATAATTGAGTGTGTAAGATTCATATTCTTTGCAGTATCTTAACAGATATTAATAACTTAGATTACAGTAGAGTAGAGGATTTTTTAAGGGAAAATACAGATTTTTTATAGTAACCATTGAACATTTCTCTGCCTTTGTTTTCCATTAACTAATGGTCAAACTAAGCCCTTCCTAGTAATTTACACAAGTAGCAAATACAGTTTATAGAACTATTATGAAAATATTGCAGTGTTTATTTTTTTGAAAGTGGACAAACTGAGTATTACATCTCCAAAACTGTGATCAAGCAAGAAGGTTACTGCCTGTTTTGTTTTTATTTACTATTTTCTGTACTTCGCTTCATGCTAATAACAGAGCAAAGCAACTTTAATTTTGATAGTATGGAGTATGATGATGAAAGTTGTCTCTAGTGAAGATTTTTTTCTTAGCAGTTTGCTCTTGTTCTGTGTCTGCTTAGTGTGTAGCAGGGTGGGAGTATAGGGGGCTATTGCATGCTGTGGTGCGTGTGCGTGAGAGCTGAGCAGAAGGACAGGGGAAGCACCCACGGTTCCTGTGGCTGACCCCTCTCCTGCAGGCTCCACCTGCTTTAGGCTCACTTGAAGGGATTTGAATTTCTCAACCTTTTCATCATCACAGCTTAGTTTGACTTAGAATTTACATTTCTTGTTAAATATTCATAGTTAGTGGAGAGGCTTCAGCTTGTTATATTATGGTGATTTTTGTAAACAAATTGTTGCAGATGAAAGCAAAGACCAGATACTCCCACAAGGCTGAAAAAAATGGAGGGTTTTCTTTTTTTTCCCCAGTAACATTGGTCTGAGATCCTTTTATACTTTATGTAAGCCTTGGGGCTTCTTCAGTTTCAGTTTGAGGATGTATCATGTGTTTTTCTTTTATCAGCGATACTTCCTCCCCAAAAGACTCTAAAGCACTCTTTAAACCTAAGTGCACAAAATGATTTCTGAGCTGATTTCCCTGCACAGTTTTTGCCACAGAGAGTATTAGTATTATCTTACAGAGTCTTAGAGATAATATTAGCTTACTGTATGACTATGTGATATAGGACAAAACCATATGTTGCATCCAGTCTGCGAGAGCTGGGAGTACACTGTTGGCTTAATATAGATATGGATAAACGTGTGTGCGTATGGGTGTGTGTATGTATGTACATCCATGCACTACTTCTGCCTCCATGCACATGAATATAACCTGTGTATACCCACGTATACGTATGTATATAAATACATGGAAGCAAAGCTTATGGGAAGTTTTGTTTTTTGCTGTGTGTTGCCATATTATTTAGCTCTTCCTGTTGGCGTTCTTTTAATTTGTTGTTTACTGAACAGCTTGTAAAGCACTTATATAAAGATAGACAAACGTATTGCGTGTATTGATACTTTCCATTCAGAAGGTGAAACAGGACACTTATGAAACTTTGAGGTGTTGCTTGAGGATTTCATATGTTACCAAGAGAGAGGGAGACAAATGAGTATTTCTAAGTGAGAGGTGAGGAATCCCAGTTAGCAACAGCAGTAAAAGATGCTATGGGTAAGCCAAAAATAACTTTGCTTGATATTCCCTCCCCCAGTTGAGACATAGCCCCAAATGTAGCAACAGCAATGTCACACCTCTCAAAGCTGCCCCTTCATGCCACACGTAAAAGTATTTTTCTTTATTTCAAAAGCTATAGTAAACGTACGCCACCTATATAGGTACAGTGTGATTTACACCAATGGAATTACTCCTTATTAACCATATGAAATTGAATCTTGGTCTTTAGACATGCTTATTAAAATATTTTTTCAACACTGGATAAAAGGGTTATAGTTGCAATTACTTTTCATTCAAATGAAGATATCTTACAAGTGTTTTAATTTGTAGTTCCTAGTGCACCCAGGGATATTGTTTTTTCCAATGTGCAATCAACAAGCGTGACCTTGAATTGGAAATCACCGAAATCTATCCTTGGCTACTTTCAAAACTACAAGATTTCCACACAGCTACAGTCCATCCACTGCAGTGACTGGGAAACTAAGGAATGTATTGAATATGAGATGCATCAATATTTATATGAAAATGTGGTGGATGACCAGATAGAAGAGACAGTGTATGGACTGAAAAAATACAGATGGTACAGATTTGCAGTGGCTGCCAGTACGAATGTTGGTTATGGCAGTTCTTCACCTTGGATTTCTACGCAAACACTTCCTGGCTGTAAGTAAAGATGTTTGCCATGTGTCATAATGCTTTAACAATGTGATGTTCACCTAAATAAGCAAGACGACTTGGTAGAAGTTATTTCTTCATAGACCTACAATATTGGTGACATTAATAAGGATTTATTGCAACTCTTCTTGCATGAAATATCATTATATAAATCATGTGGTAGGTATGCATACTTGACTACTTCAGATTTTAATGCCTTTTGGATGCTCTACTATATTTACTGCTTACCCAACAGCAATATCATTCCTCAGCCCTACTCCACATCTAGAATTGGTAAGTCTGAATCTTGGCTACTTCGGGTTGATACGCCATTTTCAATCCATCTCCACATGTTGGGTATGTCAATGAAAAGTCCTTTTTTTAATTCTTTAACTAAAAGTCTGTTTTCTAATGTCATAACGCTTTCCTGAAATTCTGCTATACGTTCCTGGCAATAGAATTTAAGCAATAGTTTCAGAGGAATTCAGATTTCTTTCCAATAACATATCCACCTAAAGAGATTACAAATCAGAGTAGCCATGTAACACGTACAGGACTGTCATGCCTCAGCTGAGTATTTCAGTTTCCAAGTAAGAGAAGAGTTAGTTGTCACAGATAAGTCATCACTAGATATTTGAGAGAAGGGGACATGAAACAAATTATTTAGGAAGTTGTCATGTTGACATATGACCTTCCCTCCCAGTCTGCAGCCAGCCTAGGTGAGAACACATCTGAGATCCGGCCTCTGGCCCATGTAGAACAACTGAGAACCACCATGAGTGGGCTGACTAAATCACAGCTCCTTCACTCTTTTCCCCTTCCAAAGTAATCATAATAGAGATACCAAGGACTGTGTACCAAGGACTATTCAATGGCCCACATACTTATTTTGTTCCATTCATGTTTTTACAATCATGTGATGTGAATCCAGGAGGCTTTTAAATAATGCTCCTCATAGTATCTGTGCACTCTCTGCACAGCAATACAGCCATCTATCCTTAAATACATCACAATTTTTCTACTAAGTAAGGAAATATTGTCATCTTCATTTGCAGATGAGAAATTGCAATAGAGAAATTCTAAGCCCCAAAGGGCAAAGAGATTTGGACACCATGATAGGGAACATCACCACAGCCCATTTTTCACGTAAAGCACAGAAGCAGTCCTTTGGACTGAGAAGTACTGGAATCAGCTGCAGAGTCATTCTCATGTGCACTTACTTTCTTTGTCCAGTGGTTCTTATGGGGATGCTATGCCTGTAAATTAATGCAATATTTTAAATGAAAGGGAAAAAAACCCCAAAACATATAACCCCAGACGGAGCAGAAGATAGCTAACAGAATTTGTGCAACTCTTGAGCCAACAGCTCTGGAGAAATTTCTTACTACTAGATGGATAGATCTCAGCTGCTGACATATGCAAATACTTATCTTCAAAAAATTGTTGCTGAGTTTAGGAAAGTTGGGAATTTAAACTGGACAGAGAGGCAGATAATCAAAACACATATAATGACGTAAGTTAGGATCCTCTTTATGATTTCCTCTCTGGACAGTGATAATTTAGTTTAAGAGAGAACTAGTTTCCTATCAGTCCCACTGAGGAGTTCGTAGTTAAAAGTATAAAAATCTCATTAGACTGCACAAGCCCTTTCCATGCCAATACAGTATCGTTCTCAGCAGTAGGTCCTCTGTGTGCTCTATTAGCTAGTTTAACAAACAGTGGTGGGGTAGAAGTTAAAGAAGTTCCACCAGTTCTTCCTGCCCAAGTGTCTGGGGCTGCTGGCCTGTGTCTGTGGTGAGGGAAGTGGGCGGTGACAAATTTCCTGGGAGCTAAATCAGTGATACGTCAAGAGATGAGCTGCCTATAAAACACACCACTGTGGAGTCAAGGAAGCGTGGGCACTATTCCAGATATCATGGCTGGGTGCTTTTTTTTCCTGGGGTAACAGCAATCAGCTGAGGAGTTAAAAAAGAGGAACGCGACACGTCACAGCTGGGTAGCCAGCTGGCAGCTCCAGCGTGCTTCAGCAGCACTAAGAGCCACCCTGAGCAGCGGCTGATCTTCGGCAACGGCAGGTCTCTAGCTACCTGACCTTATACTTTCCAAAGACTAGTCTTCAGAAATATTGTTAAACAGACTAAAAAACCTTAGTTCCCCTCTTTCTTTTGCAAAAGGCACTGCCTGCAGCAGGGAAAAGAAATTCAGGATGCACAAAAAACTGAGCCAGCACTCTGGGCCACCTTGCGGAGTGTATCGAGAGAACAGGTGTCGATCCCCCTCTCCTTTCCTCATGGATTGGGCCAAGCATCCTCTGGATTAGCCTGCTGGTACACAGCCAATATACATGGTCTGTTAGGGCTTAAGGGTGCTTAGCTGCTATGTAAAATAGCCTGAGTACTTAGCCCATAAAATCAATGCGAGTTGCGTTTGCAGATTTGAGGGCAGAAGTTAGCCACTGTTTCTGATTTTCAAGAAAAGCCTCTGTAAGGCATTGTTTCTGCCAAGAGGCAAGTTACCTTGGTTGTGAAATAACAGTCAAATTATTTTGCTTCAGAAATAATTGGGTTCTCAGAAATTTTTGTTTCTCTCAAGCCTAAAGAAAATACTGTAGTTATTATACTCATATTCAGGAAGTTACTGCATTTAAACTAAAACTGTTAGACTAAGTTCCCAGAATATAAAGAGATGATACTTCGACAATAGCAAAAATTACATAACAGAAACCCTAAGTATTCTTTACAATTGCTGAGGATTTGACTGTTGTGTTAAAACAGAAATACCTCATAATTCTGAATATCCAGTGACTAAGGTGAGGATCTTAGCTATTTATTTCAGTTATTCATTATGAAGGTAAATTTAAAGCTACAGGAATTTTTTTAAGATTCTTTGACTCATTTACAAGTTTCAAGCAAAAAATAATGGCAGTGTTCTGTACTGAAAGTGGTTATAGCATTACTCCGTGGAAAATGTTATAGGTTGTTTAGTACAGTCCAGTTCTCACATCACACAGATAAACTATTCAGCCTTCTGTCTTGCAGATTATCCTCACAGGAATTGTCCTACTGTCTCATAAAGTAGTTTGATGGCACTGTTATTACTTAGCTGATGGATTACCCAAGAGCCAAATCTACTCTGCAAGATGAAATATTTTCAACATAACCTAGATTTATATAGCTACCAGTACAGAAGATCACAGTGTTGCGTCACAGCAAGGGAAAGGGCAAGAAATGTTTTCCATAGCTAGGGAAACTTTGTTCCCTCACACCTGCACTTAGCCTGAGTTTCACTTTTACATTTTTAAGGAGAGTAAGATTGGCCGAACTTGCGCTTTCTGAGAAAAATCACTTTGGAGGGTCAGTGTTAGGTGGAAAATGAATGGCAGGGACATCACTGACCTCATTTTGGATCTCGTACAGTTACACAATGCAATGCTTTTTGGTGAACTGCCAAGTCTCCTAATGCCAGGATATACTGAGATACAAAGGAAAATCCCAGATGTTCGAATGTCCCATGAAAGCAAGGACATAGATGCATGGGGCAGAGGGTTATGCTTCTCTTTTCAGCACCTTCTTTCCCAAACCCTGCTGATACCCAGTTGCTTGGTATACTTAAAGAAATGTTTCTATATGGTGAAAAGCAATAATATTGCATGTGTTGTTGTATGCCCTTTCTTCTGGTAGGTTTTGCCTGAGAGAGCTTATTTTTCTTTGTTCTTTTCATTCTCTCAGAACTAAATATTGGAACGTAAATATGGCCTAATATAAGATATAAATGTTTAAATATAGGTAAAAGTAACCTAGGTGATTATAAAATTAAATAACTGAACCTCACACTTAATTTTTGTTGGGAAAAAGAAAAAAGGGCTGGTCTTAACCAAACTGTCAAGCATGAATTTCTGTTAGAAGACTGGAGTATTCACTCTTATTTTTGAGGATTATGCTAAATGATGGGCTATCCAGACTTACCTTCAAGCTAACACACTTAACTGCTGCCTTAGCATCAGGACACAGATGGATGGGAAAGATGACCCTGACCTCCATAAGACCCACATTCCTGTGCAAGGATAGAAGCATGATAATCAGGAAATGATGGTTATTAGTTACAGAAAATGCATTATTGTGAAAACCAGGAGAAAAGTGCTTATGAGAGGAAGTGATTGGATTATGGGGGAATGAGAGAATAAGACTAGGTCATTTCTACTGAGTAAATTGCTGTGATTTATAAGAGAAAGGGTATAGTGATATCATGGCCTCGTATTGACTAGATTCATTTCACAAACAAACCTAAATCAGAACGTGGCAGTTACCCACTGAAGCAAACACAGTTTTTAAAAAGATGGTTTTTGTAAGACATGAGACATGTTAGACACATTTCATTTTCTAGTTTTCTTTGTAATTATACAGGTTATTTCAGAAAATATTCCTAAATTTCAGTATCATTCAGTTAATGTCAGATACTGTACTTTTCATGATGAAAATAAACCAGGTATTAACGCTTAGATTTATTTTAGATAAGTATCTTAAATATAGCATACTCAATTAGAATTTTCTTGAAAAGATCTAAAAATGTATCAAATATGAACTGCATATGGAAATTATCCATATAAATAACTTCAGGTTGGATAATTTGTAGATTAGATTATTATGCTTTAAAATTATTTCACACCATCATTGTCTAATGCGTAAACCTAAACTGGCTTCTGAAAAAAAAACATTGAGAGACTAAACGCTCCATTAATGCTTTAAAAAAGTAATGGAAAATTGTCTTTGGAAACTTGGTTGGTTTGGAAACTAAGGCTTGAGAAGCTATATAGATTTTATACTGTTTTTCAGAAATTTCAGGGGGCGATAAAGGTAATACCACTGCCATAGTTACTGAAAGCATTGTTCACACTCAAAAACACTGTTTAAGCAGCAAGTCTGACACACATTACTGGCAAAATAAGCTTCATTTGCACTAATTCTAGTTTTTAGGGAACATGTTTGCCCTTGCATTTTGTTGTATCTGTTCCAGCACCCCACTCAACAGCCAGCCTTCTCTGAGCAGTCTCCTTTTTCACTACCCCTCATGTGCTTTCATAGTTCATTCAGTTACACTCTTCACTCAGTTGATCCATGCTATTCAATATTTTTGGGGACTGCTTCCAATGGTTGAATTTGATCCTGATATTCCTGCTAATCCCCGCACAGCAATCTACCTCCTATATCCAACAGCCTAAACTCTTCATAGCACTTTATCAGCTCCCAAATCTTCCTGTTCTATTCTGCAACCATGGTGCAAAATTTTCACTTTCACAGTGCAAAATTTTATGATTTCTCCTCATTAATCTTTCACACATAATTTCAATAGCTACATACCTCCTTCCATGCTATTTTTCCTTTTCCTAACCTGTTTTCTACCTAACAAACTAAGTAGCCTTGTATACACTCCAGTTTTCCTCATTAAGCCCTTTTACCTAATAATGGTGAAAAAATACATATTCATGCAATAATCATGTTTGTGAAAAGAGACTACATCTTCTGATTAGCATAGATGTGATCACTTTTATCATTTTTTATAACAGACTGTTCACTGATATGTGTTAATCATAGTTGTATTTTTTTGTGGTAGATAAAAAAAAGGCACCATGAAGCAAAGTCCTGGAACTATGTACAAGTCTGTTGTTGCGTCTATAACAGGCTGTTCACTGATACGTATCACAGTTGTCTTTTTTTGTAGTAGACCCAAAAAAAAGGGCACCATGGAGCCAAGTTCTGGCATTATCTACAAATCTATTCCAATTTTTATTTTCCTGAAATTAACTATGGTCATTATGAAAAAGTAATACCACTTACTGCGAACTGCTGTGTTGTTGTTATGATTTCATTAATTTGTTGTTCATAAATAAGAGATAACTAGGTTAATTCACATATCACCTTGACAAAAGGAAATTTTAGGAAAATCCCATTTCTTAATGTGAACATTCTTGCCCGCTTACAATTCCTATCACTTTTTTGTGTGTGTTTTTCAGACTTTCTCAACATGTTAAGAATAAGTCGAAATGAAACCTAGAAAATATTTTTTCTGTATAAAATTATTTGTACTAGTACTTTCCAACATTGCTGGAAATTTTTTCTAGCATGCACTAGATCTTGTGTTTTCACAATTTCTTGTTCTTTGAATGATTTGTTTGACATAAATGAATATATTATGCTTGTCTATTTGTCTAAATAGTTGTATATATTTTGCTTGTGTCATGTAAAATTCATATAAATAACTTGTAATTAAAAACCCTATAATTTCAATTTGAGATGAAGTTGTAGGCAGTTCATACTCTAGAAAAGTTGTTATAATTGCAATGAAAGATGTGTTTCTAAATCACACTGTATGCTTTATATATATAATTATTTAAGCAGTGTATAATGGTAAATGTGTGAAAAAGTTTTGTTTTCAAATTGAAAAAAATCTCTACTGGCCATTAAAATTACTGGGTTATTTGTTGTGAACTTCTTTGGCCATGATTCACATACATATTTTTTTCTACAGCTCCAGACGGTCCTCCAGAAAATGTGACAGTTTTAGCTACATCTTCTCACAGTATTAATATCAGCTGGAGTGAACCTGTCATCATTACTGGACCAACATGCTACCTCATAGACATTACCTCAGTAAGGCAACTCTGTTTTATTGTTGTAATAAACAACAATAAACAAAATAAAACAAACTTCTGCAGTAATACAGAAGTTTGGTGATATAAATACCACAGCAGATGTTCTTATAGAAATTACGGGACAGACATAAACTGGATTGAAAAACAGTATGACTGTGTCTATTTCCACATAAACTCCACGTAATAATTAATTGTACATTTATAAATTTCTTAATGGGAGATAAATTAATTACTTATTCTTAAAAAATGTATGCTAATAAGAGGTTTTGGAGGAAAAAAAAAGTGTAGCTATAGATGTATACAGGAAAACAGTAGCTGAGCTTTAAGGAGGTGTACCACCTTCTAAAAATAATGATGCTGTTTACCAGTAAAAATAATGATGACTTTTTTTTTTTCTTCAAAGGAAGGAAAAGTTCATTGTCATGATTTTACAAACCAGAGTGGAGAGCCTAGCAAAAGGAAGTGACTTGTACAAAATTACACAGCGCATCAGAGGTCAAACTTTAAAGTCAAACTAAATTTCCCACTTTCCACTTGGTGCTCTGTCCATCAGATTAGCTGTATTTTGGTAGCACAGCAATAACACTTCTTTCTCCTTGATCTTTATAAGCAAAAAAAGGCTGACATAAGAGAAAAGCTCTAGTGGCCTTTCTCTTTTCATCCTCTACTACCCTTATAATACTCCTTAAAACAACCATTAATAAACCTCATTTCCTGCCCTGTGGCAAGATATGAAACTTTCTAAGTTCGAGCACATGAGAAGTTTTAAAGAGGATATAGGTTCCCTGTTCTTCCAGAAATTATACAGACAGGGCTATCAGTGAAAATGGGAAGCAGTTTACCAGACTTTATCCAGGAAAACTTGCTGTTTGCCGCTTCAGTCTGTTAGATAGTAGGAAAAAAATTAAAAACTACTTCAAACTATTTAAAGACTTTAAATAGAAAGTTATTTCAATTTTCTGAGAAGAGAGTAAGACTATGATGCTTATATTTTCAATATTTCTGAATCGGTCATAAGAATTACAGATATACTAAAATACTAATGCTGAGATTTTTGTGCAATCAAAATTTCTAAGAAGATCAGTTAAAAAATACCAAATATTTTAAGCTCCTCGGTAAAGTTACAAGAGAGACTAATGTGTAGTCCTGCTAATTTCTCTTCCTCTAACTTCATTGTACAATATGTAGAGTGCAATCTGTTCAGTTCTGAACACAATTACCACAGCAGTAATATGACAGGATGAAGGATGTACAGTAACAGGGGGAATACCAACAGGGAAGAAATGGTTCCTTGGCCTGTTGGATAGGTTGCTAGAAACTACATAACAGTTTTTATTGCTCCTTTACTAAAGTTAGAGAAGACTTTTTCCTTGTGAAAAGTTCCTGTCACTTTTGACTAAACAGCATTATAGTGCATCAACAGAAAAAAATTCTTTTCATTCTTTTAATAAAACTTCCAAATTCAATTTTCAAAACTTGATATTTTTTTGTATGTAATATTTAATCAATTTGTATTTAAACAATTTCTCCTTGGTCTGATAGTTCCTAAATTATAAACAGGGTGTCATCTGATACTACACTATGAAAATGTTACAAATACCTTATCAATATAAGTTACAGTAAAATTCCTACAGTAAGATGAACTATGGAATGTTTCATGGGAGCCTGCCAGCATTCGGAAGGAACTTAACAACCTGTTTTAAATGTTCAGTTTGGAGGTCTTTGGTTTTGTTTTTACAAAGTGGGTTTTTTTTCAAATATATTTCAGATATCTAGCTTTATGTTTAGGGATTCCTTGTAATCAGATGTTGTCTGTCTAATGATCAGTAACTACAGGGGTCAGTTCTGCAGATAATCATCTTAGTAGACAAATCTATTCCTTCTTAAGGGCCAATAAAGCTGTCACAGTCTTTTTCAGTGAAAATTTGAGTATATATTTTATTGTCCCAGGGGGAAAATTTTTATGAAGACTCCAAATTCCACAAACTTCCTATATGTATAACTTTACTCATTTTAGTTCTCAACTGAGTATCTTCAAGGGTTTATAAAAATAGGCTCACAGAACAGAACAATTTCAGATTTCTACTCTGTGTTCTTAAAAGGTAGTAATTAGTATTTATTAGTGAATGTATTAGAGTTCTGTTTAAATTGCTAGGATGTTCCTTGCAGTTTATTGATCAGAAAAACTAAAAAGTACTCCCTCATTATTATACCTCCAAGTCATATTTTAGTTTGTCTTGCTGACTACTATAATTAGAAGTAGTCCTGAATAAAATATTACTGAAAATGAGTAAGGAAGATTGAAGTGAACCATTAAACTTCAGAGAAGAATAGAAGAATAGAAATAAACTTAATTATGTAGTACTGTGATTGTATTTTAGCTCTTGTATAAATATTTATATGCCAGATTTTTGATAGTCAAATAGGAAAAAGTGTTTCAGCTCTTCATGGCCATCCCAGGAAATGAATGTCTGTTTAGTCCATCAGAAAGTTTAGTTCAGGTTAATTCTCAGTGGGGATAGATGCGTATCTGTCAAATAAAAGGTATGCTTGAACTATTCTAATGTTTTAGCAGCTGCATTTAATACAGATTTCATCCAGTGGGAAAACTACTGTACAGCTACCTAATCCTCTTTTCAAATTACACACTGAAGAAACAATAATGAAAACATCATTAACTGAAGTAGTGGGAATAGACATGAAAAGAATTTTGTAAATGATATGTGATCAAACACTAGAAAAGGTCCCGTTTTTTCCTTTTTCTCCTTTTTGAAGCTAATGTTAGAATTGTTTAATTGGATATAAAGCCCAACACTGTAGATTTTTCTACAGAACTACAGATTATTTGAGATGTAGGGGTGATAGGGATCCCAAGAAGTAATCCAGTCCATATCCTGCTCTAACACAGAAACAAGTCTACTTAGAGTCTTCCTCACAAATGATTCATTATCCTGTTCTTGAAAATGTCCAGTGCTGAAAATTGCTCAGCAACCCTCAATAGATTGTTCTAGTTTTTTAACTAAACTTATAGTCGTAGTTTTACTTACATATTTATGCATATCATTGCAGTTTTTGTAATATTTAATTCTAATCTTTTTTGGTGCAAATAAAATTTCTATTTGTGTTTTCATGAACACTAGAAACAATGGATTATCTTCAATTTAGTAACATCCTTTTTTATATTTTGAAGTTATTACTATGTCTTCTACCATCCTCCCTTTTCTAGATTGAACCCCAATTATTTCTGCTTTCCAGCTTTTCTAGTGAGAGGATTACTCCCTCCCCACTATCTTATAAGTAGTGCCTCTATTAATATATCCCAAGAGGAATTGCACTTTCTGCAGTCATATCAACATTATATATTGCTGCCCAATTTTTTTTTTGCTTTTTATTCCAAACAATTTTCTGCTATATAGCTGCTCATCTTCTGGATCTCTGCCTAGTTTGATTCCCATTTCAGGTCACTGCAGCTCCCCTGGCCCAATGTCTACCAATTGGTTCATGTTTGCTTGGTGGAAGACAGCACCAAGCAAACAGCCCATTTCCTTAATCCCATACTATGTGAAGTGCTAAAGAGGCAACACATGGGTGAGATGGGAGCGTGCACTCCCCTGTGCAGCTTTCTGGTCTTGGTAGCTAGAGACTTCTTGTGAACCCTTCTATGTAAATGGTTAGAAAAGTGGAAGCATAAAAGTTAAATAAGGTGTTCAAATAATAATGTCCTGCTTTTGGCTGTTTCAAGTCTTGTAATCTTTTTATTATTATTATTATTATTTTACAGGTAGATAATGACAATTATAAAGCTCAGTTTCTGAAGACAAATGATGAGGGTAAAGTCTTAGAAATTTCTGATTTAAAAGCATTTACAAGATATTCTGTAGTAATCATTGCCTTTACGGGGGATGTTAATGCTGCACTTATTGAAGGCAAGGCTAGTTCTCCAGTAATTGTCTCCACTTTTGAAGCAGGTTTGTATTTTTCTCTACTTTACATGGATCAAACTTTGCAGTTTTTCTTTCATCTGACAAATAAACTAGAGTTTTGAACACATGGTGCACTTTTAATGCAGATTTGTTCTCACAATATTTTTTCTTTAATATTTAAAAAGGTGGCAGTCAACAAAAAAGTGATGGTGATAATAAATACTAGGATTTACCTTCAGTAATGCAGAGATCTTAACTTGCTTCATGTAAAATATGGATGTGTGGAACACAGCCATCTAGATTACTTTTATAGTCAATGAAGAGAGATCCTATCTATATTAGCATGTATATGTAAGACACCAGTCTTAGGAAGGGATGACTCTCTCCTGTGGAGGTGCCTGTTTCCCTTAAGAGACTATTGAAAACTCTGTATACAACATCCTTGGTCTTGATGCAAAATTTAAACATATAAAAATTAAAAGTGAAGTGAATCCTAATGTTTATAAAGCGTACCTGTACTGACTTGAGGACACAATCTATGTATTCTGAGTGGAAGGAGATTGCTAGCGAAGGCCCACAGGGATCTGTCTGGAGTCAGCTGTTCCACAGATTCAAAACAATCTGGAGAATGCAGTAGATACTAAAGTGACAAAAGTTGCTGATGCTATTAAATTACTCAGAGAAATAAAACTGAGAGGTGAAAGTGAGGAACTGTGTGAGGACCTCATGACTGAGAGGCTACATTGCAGAAAAGTAGATAGCATTTGCTTAGGAAAACAGAAACAGACGGACATGGGGAAGATATAGTCCCAGCTTTACATACATAGTTCCTGGTTGTGCTCTGTCTACTTTCTTTGCTGGGTTTGAATTGTTCACTAAGGATATTTAAAAAAACAAACAAACAAAACAACAAAAAAATACTTTCTGAAAAGATATTGAAGTTTTGTTTCATTCAAACTAATTATCAACTGTGTATAAACTACAATTGCCTTATCTCTAGTGAGGTTAGCTGCAGGTCAGCTTTTTTAGCTATATACTCAGGTTAATTTCAGATTTAGACATATTACACAGTGATTGTATTTATCATTTATCTTTCCTTTGATGTATGAAAATCCAGTGTCCCTAATGATACAATATGATATGATATGATATGATATGAATGTGTGTATATATATCTTTCTAATGCCTTTAATACATTAAATTCTAAGGTTTTCATGACCTGTTTATATCCCTGGAGACTGATATGTTTTTTTACTGTGGAAAAATGAATGAAGATTAAATTAGGTGGTAGCTGGGTCTGTCCTGTGAGGTATCCTTTTTCATAGCCTTTTCTTTTATGTAAAAATGTGATACATTAGGACATGCAGTAACCTTAGAGAAGAACAGTTATTTTTTCCATCTCATCTTGTCTCATCTGGTTTGTACAGCCTAGCATATGGCTGAGTAAGGACCGATTTACATAGACTTACTCCAGAGAAGCCTGAGTAAGCATTTGTTGGCTGGTGTAAAAAACCTGGAAGGTATGACAACTGCATCTAAATCCTTGGCTGAGGGAATGTGTTTACCTTCAGTTGCCTGATTTCACTACTTAGAGGTCACGCTACATACTTGTCTGCTCAGGTAGAGCAATAAATATTTAGCTGCCTGGAAAGAATGTTACAGTCTTTTCTTTCAGACAGGGACATTGGGAAAATGATTTATACCTTTGCTGTCTTGAGAATAAGCTACTGGAATAAGCGTTTGACAAAAAACTGTCTTTGGGAAAAACGCATGTTGTGTTTGTGTCTGGGCATCGGCTAGTGGAAAGTTTTTTCCTAAAGAGTTAGCTGTGATAAGCAGAGACTCTTAGGAGCACGGTGGCTTGTTTATATGTTGAGAGGGAGCTTGCTGTTGACAGAGGGCTTTCAGAAAGGGATACTCAAGACTAACACTTGCTTCTTGCTTGTCAACCCATGCAAGGATTTGTTTACCCTGGATGTATTACAAGGTATAATGATGCCCTCAGGCTTTCTGAGTAGAAAATCAGAAGAAACTTTTCTGAGTAGAAACTACTGAGGATTATCTAATAATTATTTTTAATATTTGCAGCATTAAATGCTATCCTTAAGAATAGTATTTCACTAAATATTTAACTTTTTATTGTCTTTATAAATATTTACGTATGCAATAAGTATTTGAGATGTTTTTAGTAAAAACAGAAAATACCAATGAAATAATACCGATGTGCAAAAATATAATTTGTAATTTTTAAGGTTTTACTCTAATAGTAATAGTAGTAAACAGATTTAAGTGGATCACTGAAATATTTATTTCAGTGCCTGAAGACCCACCCAACAACATAACATTTCAGAAGATACCAGACGAAGTAACAAAGTTCCAAGTAACATTTGTGCCGCCATCTGAACCAAATGGAAATATTCAGGTGTATCAAGCTATGGTTTACAATGAAGATGACCCCGCTGCCATCCGGATCCACAACCTTAGTGTCATTGATAAAACAGATCAGTCAGTCACTGCCATGATAGAAGGACTAAAAGGAGGACATACTTATAATGTCAGCGTAAGAATTGATACTTTTTCTTTGGATTTTTTCTTTGAGTGAGAGATTAGTCTGAACAGGGAACAAAAACTTAGGCTGAATATGAGATTTTCATGCTGAGAATGTTAGAAGAGAGACGAGTCTGAGGACCGAGGGCAGCAATGAAGAGGGTGGAGTGAGTGGGAGCAGGATACAGTACTCGTGGTTAGCTTTGTACTCTGGATCACCGGTTCATGTGCTAGCAAAGCAGCCTGTGACACATCATCACAAGTACAAGACTAAATCTCTTAATTCGCCACTTACATTGCTCATTTGGCTCAGATGAAAGGTCCGGTTCTGCAAGGGGAGCTTGCTAGAAGTATGTGCATGAAGTCCTTTCAAATAATCAGAGACTAGGACATGAGAGGAGGCAACATAATTGCTTAGGTGGGCTTGTTTTTCTTGTTTTTGTAAGAGCTACATTACAAGCGACAAAGTGTTACTGTACTGAGGATTGTAAAGCAATATGTAGTTCTAGCGAAGTGTGAATGCATAAAGGGAGTGTTTCAGCATTCATTGTTGCTTCAAATATATCCAGATTTGGCCAATTTGAAGCTATTGCAAATACTCATTAAAACAGGTGTTTGTTTTTTTAAGGTGTATGCAATTAATGGTGCTGGTGCAGGGCCAAAAATTCAATTGAAAATAACCATGGATATCAAAGGTATGTCTCAGAAAGTGCCCTTTAGTTGAAATCTCTATAAGTGCTGAAGAAATTGCTGTTCTACCTGTGAGTACACAGCTGTGTGCCTTTGTCTATTATTTAGAGGCCACATAATGTAGGAGCAGGAGCACATACCTGATAGCCTTGAATTGCAGTACTCAATTTTTCTGTGTATCACTGATCATTTGCTATTCATATTTGAATGATACTTTAAACAATGTGCAGACTCAGTGAAGTAATCATGTTGACTTCAGTATTTTAGTTACCGTCAGCGAACAGCTTAGAAGAATATCACAGAGGTATAGCATAAGTATACAGTATCAGAGTTGTGGAAATAAATACAATCATTGATTGAAATTCATTGAAAAACTAAGACTCAGTCTTTTTATTGTTTTCTCCTTTAATTGAAAACTGATATGCAGAGGCATTTATCAGAATACAGTTTTTAGAGGCTTAAGGCATTAAGTAGAACATTAAGTTGTCCCTGAAAATATGCTGAAGATTTGTCTTGCATAACAGCTATGTGCCTGAACAAAGTACTTGTAGCGAAAACATTTTAAAATAAAACTCTGTGGTATATCTTTGTTTAAAAACAGAACCACCACGACCTAAAAAGAAACCAGCACCAGTTTATGATACCAATGGGGCGTTACTCGTCACAGCTACAACAATTACGATCAGAATGCCGATATGTTATTACAGTGATGATCATGGCCCTATCAAGAAGATACAAGTTCTTGTTGTGGAAGCCGGAGGTAGAATTTTATAAGTTCTCTTGAAAATTGTTTTCAGGTTTTTTTAATTTCTTTATTTTCAGGCTGTTGTTCTTTTCTCTTTTATTTCTTTTCTTGGGTCTCAGTAATTTCACGTTAGAAAACAGCTAACAAAGTCTCTTTAGCTGTGGCAATAGTACTAAAGCAAGGTATCTTTCACAATACATGTGGGCTGGGTACTGGATTTTGGGAACACTTGCCAACAAAGAGTCATCCATGCTGTTTGAAGTCACCAATATTATTCTGGCCCTGTTGTTATCATTATATTTTCTTTATTTCCTATTTCCTTGAAAAAAAATACATTTGGCATATGTGAAAGGTAAATAAATCTGAAACTTTTTTTTGCAAGGTTTTTCTTCTGTTGCTATTAGTGTTGCCTGTAAAAGAATGCAGTCATGTGCAACTGATATTTCCATTTCATAACGGAGGCAGAGGGATTTATATAAATCCCTTCTGTAGACTGTGGGTTAGAATGTGTATTCCCTTGTATGGACTGATGAACATTTACTCATATGTACAGTGCCATGATAGTCTTTTGAGTAATTGCCTACCATAGTGTGTGGGAGTTTCATGACAGGGCATCATGTGGTCAGGCTTACTTTACCTAAGAAGGACAAATGCCAGGTATTTAATTCCCTTGTTTTGCTTGCTTTCGAAGTATAGAAGTAAAGCATTCACATTAAGTGAATTCACATTAAGTTTCTCACCTTTTTCTGAATTTTGCATTTTAGCACTAATCCTACAGACATTTACTTCATAGCTATTGCTGTGAAGATTCTCTTGAACTGACAGATATGCAAATACCATGTTAAGCAACATTTTAAAGATTTTTCTCTTAAGTTGCTGGGTACTATCCACTTATGGAAATCTAATAATTTCATTTATGAAACAGTCTTTACTGTCTTTAGAGTAAACACTTTTTACTGTCTTTGCTAGCCATGCTCAGTTTCAAAGTCAAGTGGCTTGCACAAGTGATATCCTCTACAGGCAGAGCTCGTGTGCGAGACTGCCCCTGAAATTTTCTAGTTGTGATTCAGCTGACTTGCTCTGAGTTAGCAAAATATAGATAGTGTGGGTAATAAGGAAATTTGGGTTCAAGTGCAAATACAGTTACAGACTTAGTCGTGTAAATGGTACCGATGGCATGCTAAGCTCTTAAAAAAATTAATTTGCTATTTAACTTCTTTAATTACAGTCTGGTTAGAATCTAAATTGTTTCTGATTATTTCTTTTCTTGACAATAGCTCAGCATGATGGTAATGTTACTAAGTGGTATGATGCCTACTTCAACAGACCGAGGCCGTATTTTACAAATGAAGGCTTTCCAAACCCACCGTGTATAGAAGGAAAAGAAGATCTGAGTGGAAAAGAAGAGATATATGTCATAGGTGCTGATACTACATGTATGATTCCAGGCAGTCAAGACAAAATATGTAATGGCCCACTGAAACCAAGAAAGCAGTACCTGTAAGAACATTTGTCTCTATGTTTGTCCAAGAGAAAGATTTAAGTGAAGTATACATTTATACAAACATACAAAATGTGTAGTTCAGTTATGAAAAGGTAGAGATTTAAATGATCTTCATGTGTCTTTAATTTTAAATTTTTTGGCTGAGCATAAATATGGGAAACAAATTTTTTTAAAACATTTCAGGTAACAAAAGATGCTTACTGAGTCCTAAAATTAAATAAGCCCAAATTCAAGATAAGTAATTCATATAGTTTGATTAGACATTTAAGATATTGACACTGAATCCTTGATGTCTGTCATAATGTCACTTTAGCAGGTGAATAATGATTCTAGCTGACATTATACTAAAACTGAAAAATAGTTTTTAGTTTCTAAGTTAAATAATACTTAAGAAAATGCACATAAACTTTTATTTCATTAGTTTTCTTGGTTTTATTTCACAGATTTAAGTTCAGAGCAACTAACGTTAAAGGACAGTTTACAGATTCTGACTATTCTGACCCTGTCAAAACGTTGGGTAAGGAGAGTTTCATTTACTAAAGTATTTCTCTATTTCCAAAGAATCTAGAGAATTCCATGTTTCTTTTTAGTAGAGTGGTTTCCCTGAATTTTTAAAAAACCTCTGTTTTTATTGGACCTATCTGAACCAGAATGGCTGAGGAAGCATATCCATTCCGTTGTATGTCCTTTTGAGGTTGTCAAGAGCTCTTACCTCAGCCTGGACTGTTAAATGAAGAAGCAGTATTGACAAAGTTTGTTAGCAGAGATTCAGTTATACCAAAAAAAATACCATTTTGCCAGGATAACTCATCTTGCTTGGTGAACTGCCAGAAGCTATACTGTTTGTGCAGTTTCCCTCTGTGTTGGATGTAGAGCTATTCCAGTGAGCCTAGTGTAGGAAACCTGTTGGCTGCAGATCATTCCTTAAAGTGGCAGCTCATCTGAGGACATGACCCTTTAGCCCTTCATCCTTTAGATACAGACAAAGCTCCATATTAATTAATAAATTAATATTGCCTAATAGAATCCATCTGGTTCTGATGTCACTGGCCAAAATGCCAGCTGTTATGGGGTCTCAAATCCAGCATAAATTTCTCCATGGCAGTGTCAATCTACCCCCAAAATTGGGAATGGAGACTCTCGTAGCAGATCGCAATAAGATCTGTAAGTTCTTTTAATATATTGGTAAGCCAAAACTTACTTAGCTAAGCATTAGCCCTGACTTTCTGAAAAGGGATCCCAAGACAACTGGATGAGTACCCAGAAGAATTTTAGTGGGCACATATTTTTCATTTGGCATTCATCTTCTGTGATATGAGCTCCCTTATTCATCTAATCCATGTTAGAAATTTGTTACATGATCTGATACTGAAGATCCTGAAATGCTAATTCTCTATTTGAATATTCTGAAAGGGTCTGGCACTACTTTTCAGAAGAAATTTATGCTGCCTAAGATCAGAATTGTAATTTCATTTTAAATTAATGAAATTCTTTTGTAATAATCACTGAAATTTGTTTTTCCAACATGACAATTTCATTTTAGTAGATAAAAGACTAATTTGAATTTTGGCAGAGGTATTCATGACTAGATTATTTTGGTTCCTGAATCTACTTATAGAATAAGTACTTATAGAATTGTGTCTGGAAAGCTGCCTGTCAGAAAAGGACCTGGGGGTGCTGGTTGACAGCCGGCTGAACATGAGCCAGCAGTGTGCCCAGGTGGCCAAGAAGGCCAATGGCATCCTGGCGTGTATCAGAAATAGTGTGGCCAGCGGGAGCAGGGAGGTGATCGTGCCCCTGTACTCGGCACTGGTGAGGCCACACCTCGAATACTGTGTTCAGTTTTGGGCCCCTCACTACAAGAAGGACATGGAGGTGCTGGAGCGCGTCCAGAGAAGGGCAACGGAGCTGGTGAAGGGCCTGGAACACAAGTCTTATGAGGAGCAGCTGAGGGAACTGGGGTTGTTTAGTCTGGAGGAGAGGAGGCTGAGGGGAGACCTCATCGTGCTCTACAACTACGTGAAAGGAGGTTGTAGCGAGGTGGGTGCTGGTCTCTTCTCCCAAGTAACTAGCAATAGGACGAGAGGAAATGGCCTCAAGTTGCTCCAGGGGAGGTTTAGATTGGACATTAGGAAAAACTTCTTTACTGAAAGAGTGGTCAAGCACTGGAACAGGCTGCCCAGGGAAGTGGTTGAGTCACCATCCCTGGAAGTATTTAAAAGACGTGTAGATGAGGCGCTTAGGGACATGGTGTAGTGGGCATGGTGGTGTTGGGTTGACGGTTGGACTCCATGATCTTAGAGGTCTTTTCCAACCTTAATGATTCTATGATTCTATGATTCTAATAGATAGGTCTTTGATCTGGAAAACCACAAAGCTAACCTTGTATCTGTGCAATTTGATACTGCATGTTAAATGCGTTTGAAGCAGAAAAAAATATGGGAAGCCTATGAGAGAGTTTTCTATGACAGATGTCAGATGCTCTTGTTTTAAACAATAGGAATTTTGCTAGGGAGGAACACTGAAGCAGAAATTATTGGAATACACAGCTGCAATAATGATTTTTTAAGTATAGTAAAGGATACGTTTTAATACGACGCTCTCACTCACTCAACCATACTTGGAGGACCACAATTCTCCTCTTGAGCTGGAGAAGTGGAGTTTCTTCCTCATAACCCATGAATGACATTGCAAAAGTAACGTCCATACTACAATGAAAGGTCAGGATTTTTGCATGAGATAATTAAGATGTGGTGACAAATACTGCTTAAACTTCTAATACATCAAGGCAGCTTATACCCTTTTCATAAACTCTGATAGCTAGTTCAGCAAATCATTGTGGGGCAGCTGGTAGTCCTGTATAAGTGTAGACTTTTTCCATGTGAAATACAAAGCTGATGAGACAGGAAATAATCAAAGTGGGTTTTCCTGACACTGCCTTTTGCATAGAAACCTACCTTATGATATTCTGTTATTGCATTTATTATCATAATGTATTGAGTGGCAGCTCCTCAGAATTATACAACACGTCAGTACTGCATACTAGTTTTATAATACCTATTTTTCCTACTATGCCAAATCTTCTGTTTTGTGTCCTTCCCCTTGCCCGTCATCATCTCTACAGACATGTAGTCCTTCCCTGTTGCAAAATAGGAGAAAATGTTTTTTTTTTTATTCTTAGTGAGTATTCTGCCAGCACTGTTTTGTTTAATAACATTGGCAATGCTTGGACTGGTTAACCATAGGGTTTAACATTGACTTCACTGTTTGGTGGAAAATAGATAGAACTGTTGTAGAGGTTCCTCTGGAAATTCTGTTCTTCTTCCACATTACTAAGATTTGTACCTTATCACAGAAATCAGTGAGTGGTGGGGACTTTTTAATTCCTTTTCTCTTTGCAACAGTTTTCTATATACTTGCTTTTCTTCTCTATTGTCTTCCCCTGGCCTAAATTGTTCTTACCTTATAGTGTCCAGTATTGCACCTGAGACTTTACTAATGCAGTGGAAGAATTATTTCAGGTGTTTTGGAAACTATGCCTACTTCTGTGTATCACAAGATTATGGCTGTTGTTTCATATAGGCATGATAATACTTACTCATGTTGTTTTGGTCTACAACAACCTCACACTTTCTTCTGATAAATTGCTACCTAACCTACTCTTTAATAAGCTGTATTATTATAGCTGATTATTCCTACCTACGTGTAGAACCATGCACTTGATCTTACAAAATTGCATCCTACTGTTTTAAGACCATTTTTTCAGCTAGATCAGGATAATTTTTAATTTTAATCATGTTCTCCAATGTACATGCAGTACAAATCATCTGCAATATACTCTCTAATCCAAAAATCAGGGACTTTTGAGAGAAATGAAGCCTAGACTTCAGTGTTTCCCAGTGTGTCCTTGGGAGGACACACAGTTTCATATGGCAGGAAGCAGTACATTTTCTGTCCTTCTGGGAGGCTGGACAGGAACTAAGTTTTCTACAGTGGATCAGAAGGTGGAGTTGAATACCAGCATAGGTGAAGAATACCAGCAGTAGTATTCTTATTTTCACTGTGTGCCTAAGGAAAAAGGAGGCTGAGGTTTTTGAGATAGGGACAGGATTACCAGGAAGGGGGGGGAATTAAATGCGTCACAGAAATTTAACACCAAAACGGTTTGAAAAGAGGTCTAGAAACTACTAATCTAAATGGTTTATCAGTCTCTGAATGAGCCTTCATTCTCACCTGGAAGGACTGATTAGAATACCAGCACCTTTACGTTTTTATCATAAAGGCCTTTATGATTACTTTGATTACTTTTGACCTGCTGGTGGTTATTCATAACAATATCACCAATTCCCACATAAATAAAGAGCATGAGTTAATGGTCAGTGAGGCAGATTAATCCAGAAAGTTCAGATCCGATCACTAGGTGGGTTCCTTCAGCACCCTGAGGAGAGTATCTCCAAAAATCATCTTTTATTTTGTGCCTGTGAGTGATGGCTGCAAGCCTCATAACTTTAGAGTGGTGGCTCTTCCTTTTCCACTTCTGGAGTTTTATTATTCCTAGCTGACAGAGCAGTGTGTCTATTCTTGGCTGCAGAGAGGCTGAAGCAGGAGCCCAGCTCAGGCTAGTGTTCAGGCTGGTGTTACTGCAGTGTAGATCTACCTTAACCTTTTTAGCAGGTAAAACTGAAAAGCACCAGGGATGGCTGCACATATAGCTGTAGACATATACTATTAGCATTATATATTATATAAATCAGCAGTGCTTAGGAACCTTTAAATAATTTGTTTCTGATTTTGTTATATTTTTCTTTCCTGAGCAGCTCTTCAACTGACACAAAACAGGTGCGGTTGTACAGAAAGAACAGTGTTTGTCTCTCATTGCTGCCTGATTTCACCCTGTCAGAAATGTAAAAATTGTCATGAATCTATGAAATATTAGGTTTCCACTTTCTGTTGCAGGTGAAGGACTGTCAGGAAGATCTGTAGAAGTTATCCTTGCTGTTACTTTATGTATACTTTCAGTTGTTCTTTTGGTGGCTGCAGTATATGCTTTTGCAAGGTGAGATTTATGTATCTTTGCCATACCATGCTTGCAAGCACTCAAAACTGTTTTGAAGAAGAGTTGAAACAGTCCTATAAATGGAACCAATCTGTCATTTCAAAATGTATTGCATTTTCTTTTTTTTTTTTTTTTTTGTCTTTTATGTAGAAACTTAGGGAGGGACTAACAAAGGCTAGTTTTAGTCTAGTGACTATACAGATGAAGGAGAAAAAACAACTTCTCCAGAGGGTAAATCAGAGCAGTAGCATATATTACCCTTTCAGAGCCACTTCTCTATTGACCTGAGGGTACAGATCAGAGTGACAGCTGGCTGACTTTAGCGTGATGGCTAACCCTATTGACAGCTTGATATGGAGTAAATACTCTAAATTCTGTTTTCTTTCTTACTAATAAATTTATCAGTTAAATACAGTGAAGTCTCACATGTGAAAGAGAATTCGACCTCTAAATTCAAATTGTGAAGAAATGCCTGTGTAAAGGAGCAGACTGGGTACTGCATACATGATGTTAGTTTGCTTATTCATCAGAAGTTCTGTTCTTCCTCAGCAGCATCATTCAGGCATTGCCAAAGAATTTATGTAGGAAAACTAAAAGAATATACAGGCAAAATTATTTCCATATGAATTTTTGACAACGTAACTGCTGGATTTTGAATAAATTATACTGTTGGAAGGGAGAGCAGAGTAAAGGCCAAGGAAGGATTTCTGGCAACCATTTCTCAGTTTCAGCCTGTCTAATCAAAGTATTGACATATGTGTCTTTAAATCTTTTGCACATTTATTTTTCAGTATTATTTTCTGTTTAGGATTCGGCAAAAGCAAAAAGAGGGAGGCACATACTCCCCACGAGATGCTGAAATTATTGACACTAAGTTCAAACTGGATCAGTTGATCACAGTGGCAGACCTGGAGCTGAAGGATGAGAGATTTACACGGTAAGCGTACTCCTTAGGCAAAACAGTAGTCCAAAGGGGCTGTAGCCATGACCTCTTTCTGACCTTTGCTTGTTTGGAAGTGTTTGTGGTGTTCTTATTTACACAGGTCAGTGAGATCCTCTTTCAAAGAATGACCTCCATCCTCAAGACACTTCTCACTAGCTTTTAGAAAATCACTTAATCTTCAGCTCTTTTTACAACAAGATAAAGATCTAAGTGCAAATCACTGTTTAATTGTGTTAGCAAAAAAAGGGCTACCTATTTTTAAACATGCGGAATTTCTGAGTTTTTTTAATGGCCCAGTGTTTTGTGTAGACTGCAAACCTACATAAGCATTTTGAAAGAGTCAAACTCCCAGAAGTCCCGGTCAACTAATTCAAGAATAAATCTGTCATTGTTTAATTGACATTTAGAAAGCATCTTTTTCACAAAGGGATTTGCATAACATCTGGGTTTCCGTGGAGCTCAGCACACTGGCTATCCTGACATCTACTCCTTTAAGGTGTATGCAGCAATTCCAGCAGCAATTCATATTTTCTGTCCAACAAAGAATTTTGTCACAGATATTTATCAGAAGGAAAACTGCTCTTTCTGACTGCCAGAAATACGGATATTATTCACCGAATAAATGTAATGATGGTTCTCAATAATATATGGCATCCAACTGAGTTAGAAATGTTTGGTGAACATTCTTTACCTGCCTGTATTTTCCCTGCTGTGTCACAGATGAAACACTGTGGTAGGCAGTCTCCTTAAAGATGAGAAGCCTAAAATAGTCTTGCCCTAGCAGTCAGGCATCCTACTGTTGCAGACTAGGAATAGCTGGAAGATGAAAGGTTGTAGCTGTTGACCTGTTTTGTTTGAATGTGTGTATGTCATGTGTGTGGCACAGAGTAAGATGATCGCATGTACAAACCTGTTCAAAATAGTGCACACAGGAATGGCTGCTTGTAACAGATGAGAAAACATACTGTGAATCATCTGGAAATCATCGACGTAATGGATGTGGTATGTTCTGTGTGGGGCACATGTCATTCAGATAGCGTTGTTTAGTACCTGCTAATAACAGGAGAAAACATTCTCTGAAGACAGAACCATTGCCAATGCACTGTGATAACTGTGACTTGTATAAATGATCTTGATGGATCTTCAAAATGGCCTTGTTTCCAAACTGTTAGCTAAATAAGAATAGTACTAATTTTGTTTATATACTAAAGTGTTAATGGATTTTACTTCCAGATACTCTTCATTTTTCTTTAGACGCAAGGAGATATTTGTCATCCAGTAAGTTTTTGTATTATTGAAGCAACATGGTGTGTTTTCCATTCTGTTCTCTTAACCTGTGTGCTACCATACTATAATGAATGATACAGTTAATCAAAATGAAATGTCAATCTTTGCAGCTATACTAATGACAAGCAGTGGTATTTGTCATCATGAAATCTTGTTTATTTTTAGTCCCTAATGCGAACGTACAACAGTTCCACAACTATTTTGAAATAAATCAGGGCAATTTTTACATGGAAATCATAACACATTATGACAATATAGCACTGATATATACAACCTATCCTTGAAGCAAATGTAGTGCAAATGTGACATAAGAAACATACTTTTCTTTCCTTCGGCAGTTAGAATGTATATAGTTAAGAGAAGTTCTCTTTTTTTCTCAACTGCCTTTTGTACTCATTCACATTGCAGCTGTTTTGTACTATGCCACTACAATCTCAGCAACATATCCATGCAGTCAAATCCTTTATCAGTTTGCAGAGTACTATTCTGCCACTTTTCTGTCTAAATTATGTGTAGTATGGATTTGTACAGTCTCAAACTCTACAGGGTAATTGTGAACGATAATATTTCATATTTATGTGCACTTCATTATGTGATTTATGCACAGCAAGACCTTCACTGAACGGTGCTTCAGCAGTTTTAGTTACATGAGTCAGTCTCACATTTTGGTTTGCGGTTTGTCATGTCCTTCCATCTGTATTTCTTTCTTTCCTCCTTCCTCACTCCTCTAACGGCCAAAAGCAAAGACTCTGTTCTTCTGCCATTCTTATAAGGTACATGATGCACCTGTTAAATTTTGGATTATTATTTTTCAAACAGTAGCTGCACTGAAGCTACAGCAGGCTCCTTGCCCAGGTCCTTTGTTGGACATTACGACGAATTGTTGAGATTTGAAGTGCAGGCACTAACTGAGAGTTCCTCAGGACAGGATTTATGCCATCTTTTCCACTGGAAGTCAGTAAATATACTGTGGGACCCTACTAGATAACATACATATACTAATGAGGGGCAGGATATCCTTTATCTGCTCAAAACTTTTTAGTTTATTATGGCTTTTTTTTAAGCTTTAAAGAATGTTTCAATATGTGTAAGATTCTGTTCTGGTAATGTCAGTGACCAAAACAGACATTTTAGGTGTCTCTAATGCTGTCTCTCATATAGATACATCCTTCCTGGTAATGATGAGTTGTATCAAGAAGCTGGCAGAAGCATGGCAGCATGCACCAAGGCAGCTTACTGCAAAACCTAATGTCTAAAATATTTTTGCTGCCTGTTTTCAGACTTCCACAGTTACACCACGAAAGAACTTTTGTACCTGTTGCCTTTGGGGAATAGCTATGTAGAAGTCAACCATAGTCCCAGTTCTTATGTTGTCCTTATCATTCTCATGATTTGTGGTTAAAGCAGTGACATGTTAACATGTTAAATTATTGTATGACACGTTGATGACTACAGTGTAACCTTCGCAAATTTACCATGCATTTGGAATGGGACTGCATCTGCATAACCTGCTGCCATACGTTGGCTGCATTTAGTCAGCTATCTCAGCCGTGTTTGCAAAGCTTGCTGTGTTGCAGAATGCTGGTTTCAGTTCATGGCATCTTGTAATTGTATGAGGAAAACATAGATGGGCAGACTCCTTTTCCAGGCTGGCTTGTTTGTATTTCTTGGATAGCAGTAAATCAGCTGAAATCTGGTCCAACTAAGTATACTTTCTCCTCTGAAAGGGTGATGGGGAGTTTGTGTGAAAATCTTAGGTGATAAAAGAGCAGTATAGATTTTTTTCTGTACCTACTAATCATCCCATTCAGTGCTTATTTGAAGGAGATGCTTTGGAAACAAAGTGTTTTGCCATTTCTCAGCCAGTATATTTATCATGTTAGCTACTATAAATCAGTAAAGGCATGGACTTGCAGTGACACAGTTCATCCACAGAATCAAGATACTCTAGCCTGCTCCGTGAGATCCTTCTTAACTGTCTCATACATTGTCTCTCCAGACATTCTCTCATATTTAGTGGATCGTGGCCTATGATCTTGGCTCATATTCTCAGGAAATTTGTGCAGGTGGTATCACATGAGAAACAAAAAGAAGTAGAAAACGGTTTTTCTGTTCTGTAAGAATATGACTGGAAATATTTTTTATCATTCTTAGCAGATCAAAAATTCAAAAGCTTGAAAAGTTTAATGAACCAAAACTCAGCAGAAGTTCAGTATAGGTTAATCAAAACATTCTCTTTCACACATATTTATAACTTTTTTAGTACGAATTATTTGCATTACACAAATCAGTTTAAGTAGAAAAACCATCAAATTTAAAAGTGCCAAGTATCCCATTTTGCCAATTTTGAAACTTTTTTGGGGTTCAACATTTTTTCCAAATCAGAAAATTCATTACAAATCCCAGTTCCCAGTAGCAATTTTTTAACATAATGGTCATCAGAAAAAAATTTTGCTTGAAAAACTTCAGTGTCTGAAAATTACTAATACTAGCTAATACATATACACCATCTCTCAGCAAGTCTTTTTGAGGCAGTTCATTAATGGGATGTAGCTTCAGAGGGCATGCAGGGAATTACATCCAAATGAATTCAGTGGAAAATGAGATCTGCTTTATGAAGCCAAAATGCTAACTTTGAATGTTTGGGACATACATTGATCTCCATGATGGTGGAGATGGTATGAGCCAGGCAATAACAGAAAAAAACAAACCTTGTTTAAAACATATGTAGCCCATCAGTCTAAACTGGATTAAACATAGGCTCATTAAGCGCACTGAATATACATATGCTGGGGCCTCTCATCACTTACTTTTTGTAACATGTCCATAGGGTTTGCCAGGTTACTTTTCAAAGCAGACATTTATCTGCTGTGAATAGACTCTGTTAATAAATTTTCAAGGCACACCGGGTTTGGTAAGAGACAAGTAACTCTTCCCTGTTCCAGATGCTTACCTGGGAAAGAACTTCTTTGGCACCCTACTTTCACAGTGGTTTCTGCAGCAAGCATAAAGCCATGTAGGTCCCTGTTTCTTAAAATCTTTCCTTGAGAAGTTACACCTTGTGGTGGATACTTTGAGGCTTTTGTTTCATTCCATGTGAGACAGCTTGTCAAGCAAATGGGACACAGATTCAGGAGAAATATTTCTGAATTACAGACACTGTAACCCTTGCAAATACCAGGCAATTAGAACTTTTTATGAAAAAGTATTGCTGGTCTCCCCTTTCCTATATATTGTGCATTCAGTAGGTGTCTATATTCAAGATAACACTTCCGAACACACATTACTTTCTCTAGACCAGCCTGTTTCTTCTTTCTTTGAGTGGGGATAGGCATGGCTCCTGCCTTGCCTTTTTCTTCAACAAGTTTCGCTTTAGTAATCAACTATCCAAAATAGGGTTCCTGAGCTTTGTATCCCAGGAGTACAAGGTTTATGAATGTACGTGTTCTGGTACAATGGAATAAATGACCATGTGTTCTCTTTCCTTAGGCCTTTAATATTTAGGAAGGGTTAAGCTCCATATTGCTTTCAATTAACTTGCTAAAAATTAGTTCCTCCGTTGTTCCTAGGAAGTGTCAATGGTGCTTATGAGTTAAGCCTTTTGCCTACATACTCATTTCTGTTGTTTTCTATTTGGACGAAGTTTTAATTCCCTGTGGATTTCAGATGATTGACCCAGAGAGAAAGCCGAGTCTGTGTGACAATATGGTCTTCAGTTACCACTGCCAACACAAATAAATGGCTTCTTTCTAGCTCTATCAAAAGTAATCTGAGTGGGATTCTGATTTTTGATAGACTTCAAAAAATCCCACACATGAAACAATACACTGTTTTAAAAGAAAATCAGATTTAAGGCAATAAAGCATTCTTCATCTTAGAGAATGTTTTTCTTTCCTAGTTTCAAAGTCAGACAAGTGGGAATCTGGAACTGTCCAGCTGAAATAGGGAAATTTGCAACTTCATGGTTTGATTCTACATTGTGCTCATCAAGATCTAGTGATATTTATATTCTTATGTTTTATACAAAAGACTGGGAAATGTGGAGAACAAGATTACCGGTAGATGAGTATTTGTTCATTGATGAAATATTGTAAGATTATTCTTACATATTCCAAGTCAAGAGACTTGGAAAAAATACTAATTTTTGAAGCCTGAGGATGCTGAAACTGAGCATAGCTGTAAGTCTGTAGTGAGCATACAAAATTCATCCCTTTTGAAGATTCTTACACAACAAAGCCATTGTCTTTGCCACAGTCTTCAAGTTAGACATTCATTCACATATAAGCATTTAAATGAAATCTTATTTTCTGAGCTGCCAAGCCACTGCTATGTGCATTTGCTACCAACAGAAGCGTGAGAGTTCCATAGTTCTAAAAATCAAGTTCTTCACTTAAATGCCCACAGATAGATTAAAGTGTCAAACTGTAGGTGCCTTACTTCTTTAAAAATGTTTAGTGCTTGTGAAAGGTAATATATGATTATGCTTTAAAAAAAAATCACCTGTTATTAATACAAAAAATTAACTAGAAAGCAACATATGTAACACTGTTTAGTTTATTTCCTGTGCTATTTCAGTGCTTTACTTCCCTTATTTGAGTGAAAGTAAAATAAGAAAATATTGTTGAGTAAGGTTGTGTTAATGGTGCTGCTTGTCTCTTATGTTCTTTGCTGTTGGATCCATGTACCTTTAGCACTGAAGCACTAAATGACATACCCAGGTTGCTTATGTACAGCATAGATGTAATTTTTATTCCCTAATGACCAAACTGCATTTGCTTACTGCAAATTAGGTGCAGTAAGCCCCTAATTGCTATCAGTTCGAGAGGAGGAAAGCCAACAGTATTCGAAAAATTACTGGGATGTCAACTGGGAGATGACTTTTCTTCTGTTGTTCTATGGTGAAGATAGGTGAATTCAAAGGAAAAACAAGTGTAATTTCTTTGCTTATAGTTTTGACCTGAAAAAAAGACCTAAAAAAAGTTTACTTTCTGCTCAAAGACAAATATATTTACATGCAGTACATTGGCACAGCTATTAAGAATACTTTTTCTTCAGGAAACTTTAGCTCTATAATGTTGCCAATCTGCCACATAATGCAAAGAACGTAAGTGATACAATAAGCACTAGCTAGATGTCTAAACATTCTGAAGAAATAGAGTCGCATGCTTTGTTGCCACCTTATTTTCTTTTCCATTCTAAAGCTCTTCTTCAGTTGTCCTAGTAAGCAATTTGAGTTTGAGCCTTTTTCTGTCAATTCTTACACTTTTTACTCCAGTGAGACTGAGCCAAGTCTTTCATAGCCAGTTTGCTTTGTTTGAAGAGAACTGTCCTATCAAGTATGTACAACAAGGGCATCTTTAGTAGCTTTGAAATTAACTTCTCTGATGCTTAATAATAAATGGTTCAACAATTGAATTAATCTAATTTTATTATCTAATTTAAAATTTAAATATTTAAGAATAACTTCATAAACCAAAGTATTTTTAAAGCAAATTGTTGTCTTTTCTACTAAAATTATGGCAGCAGTAGACATTTGTATTTGTATTATAGAATAGTTTTTGAAATATTTGTATATAGGAATGTATGATTTTTGGAGAGACAGACACTTTAAAGGTATACTTAGCACTTTTTTGAAGCGGCAAGTTATCTTTTAAACTGTATTACTTCAATCTTTTTGGCTCGATCTTTTAGACAAGTTTTGTGAGTCCAAGTGCCCAAAGTTTGGCTTCTAGATCCATAATGCTGAGACATTCTTAAAATGGGTTCAAAGGCGATGGTGGTGACCAAGTTTCAAGGCTATCTGAAAGTCCCCTGAGTATAGATGCTCATGTAACATCTTCATGAAACTTGCTACGGGATCAAGTTAAAGATTTAATATGTAGCACAGTTTTTAAAATCACCAAGCACCAGAAACAGCAGCGAACATGTAACAATGAGCATGAAAATAGGCGCTCATTTTTTAAATCTTTAGAAAAACACAGTCATAGCTGTTTGGTTTCTGTAGAGGCACACCAATAGCATGATTCATCTGTGACTTATTTTAGATATCTGCTTAAAATGAGATGAAATCACACCTATTTCTCTTCATTGATTATAAAAGGAATCTAGAGTGGCTAGCTCAGAAATAGATGTCTGTATTCAGTCAGATGAATCCTATCCTTATGCTCTGAAATGGCCCTTAGAAGAATGATATTGAGTACATAGTGTAAAATGGAGCCTGTCAATGTATGTGAAGTGGTGTGCTGGAAGTATGGATTTCCCAGGGCCATATGAGCCCAGAGAACTGTAAAATGATCTGAATAGAATGATAGAAACTGTAACGACCATATCCATATCTGCCAATACCTGAGATAAAAACTAAGCAAGACAATCACCCAAGATATCTGACATATAATAGTATTTGAATCCATGAGAGAAATAAATCTGATTCTTTAGTCACTTGAGTATTTCATCTAAAACCTATTAACATGCACAATATTGGTTAACTCTCAGCTTGCTACATTTAACAAAAATCTCTTTGCAGGTTACTTAGTTATAGAAAATCCATCAAGTAAGTTGATTAAAGATTTTTATATTGTGGTCGTCAGTGAGTCTCAATGTGTGGTTCCCTCCTCTATGTTTATTAGAAAAAAACTCCAAGCTGCGTATAAATCATAAAAGCATGACTAATTGCATGGTAACTGGAGAAATGCTTTCTCTCTCTCTGGGGTGAAGCCTGCATGTCTGTGTTTTAGCTTGGGAAGTAATACAGGGATATTTAAACTCCTTGGGGTTTAAAAACCATGTCATTATGAGAATGAGGTCACTGCAATATTTTATATTTCTAAAACCTTGCAATGTATAAAATGTTTTCTGTGCAACAAAGAAGTATTAGGTACTTTAGAATGCAATGATAACTTCACAAATTTCCATTAATGTCAAAACTTCACCTTGGAATGCTGTTACCTGTAAAAACAATCCTTCCCGACAGTACTGTTAACATTAGCAACATTAAAAATTTGGTGAGGGGGAACAATAGAAAATGCTTCTATTTTAAGTGACTGAAAACAAACTAGATAAGCATGCTGTAAGCAATTTATAATTTTTCTGTCTGTAAGTATCAGTTTCTATTGAACTGAAAAACATTATTAATAAACTGCAGTTAAATAAGAATAAAAAGAATGACAGAGAAATTCCCTATAGGTTTCTAATTCTTCTGTCATTACTTTCAGGCCAATAAGCAAGAAATCCTTCCTACAACATGTTGAAGAGCTTTGCACAAACAACAACCTAAAGTTTCAGGAAGAATTTTCGGTATGTTGCTAGCAGTTGTCACAACATCGCAAGACCTTCAGTCGTTTCATGTGTCACATTTCATGTCCATTTTAAGCAGGCAAGGCCGTGAAGGACTGTGGCCTTGATAATCAATACCCAATTACCAGGTTGATTGTTTAGAAAGTAATATTACACTGATTTGGATTCTGCAGTCTACACTGCAACCTGATCGGAATTATTCACCTAAGCGTCAGCAAAAGATGATCTTCTTTAGACTCCAATCTTTGTGAGAACACCATAATATTTATGCTTTTACATATGTAGCAATGCATATGTAGTTTACCTGGGAACAGTTTATTTAGAAATAGTTTTCTAACATATATACAGGTATATTTAACTGCTTTAAATAAATTCATTTTCCTTAGTGATGATGACCCCAAAAACACAGCCGACATTTATTCTGTGAAATGTTCAGGCCCCAGTCATACTGCCATGGAACTCAGAAATGGTTTTCTTTCATAGGTTTCAGCGCAGAAAGTAAAAAGTTTGTGCATGGTACTTTGGTTTTTGCTCCTTTACAAATAATAGGTCATACTTGTCATGCTCTTGAGAATAGCCTCCATGTGAATAGCCTCCGTCTCCTTATGCGAGTAGATGAACTCGGCAAGCCTGTCTTTCTTTCTGAAAAGAGACCAGCTTTCAAAATATACATTACATATAATGCATATATACTTTCAAATTTAAATCTCAAAGTTTTCACTATTTTCATAAAGTAACATTTTTACGGCTATCATATTTTTTTTTCTCAACAATATCTTCTCTTCTTGTTATTTCAGAATCTTTGTCATCATCATTTTTAACAGATACAGTCATTTCCCCGCACAAAAATAATTTGTCAGTCTCCAGTGACTTTATTATTTTGGATTTATAGATTTACCATGAATTGCTTACCAGTTGGATTAACAAAAATGAAGACTCAACAATTGGCTTTTCTTCTGCTAGATTATAATATTTCAGTCTCTGAGGGAAAACCAACAAAAGTGTGAAAAGATTAATGGTATTTCCTACAGCTTTTTTGTTATGCTCCTTAGGTAAAATTGGTCTGGATTTAATAATAAAAAGCACCATAAAATTCTCTGAGCAATAAAGTAAGGAGAACTTTTCTTCCAAGAGTAGAAGTGTTATTTCACTTGAACAAGAGTGATTATAGTTATATTATGCATGACTGAACAGATGAAAAGTTTTACTAGCAATAACATTTTCACATATTAACATTCATCACTGGAAAGTTTCTAGTATTACTTTCTTTAGGTGTGACCCACATAGGGTAAGCCTTACAGCATCATAATGCCTTAAAACTTAAACAGTAGTGTTTTATCAAATCAAAATCTTGGCAATCCATTTCAAATTTAGAAAAATACAAGTAGCTGAGGCCTCATTCAACTAAATTACATAGTCAACTTATAATCAACAGGTTTATATGTCATTTGGGCTTCCATTTTTTTTCTCTCTGAGCTTCAGCTTCCATGTTCCAGACTGTAGTGATATTTTCCCAGATGACTTGTCCAAGGGCAGGCAGAATTGCAGGGTAGGTCCAGTCCCTGATTAAGAGTATATCTATAGTATCTGTAGCACCTGTCTTATCAGATGTATAATAGGATTGACAATGCACTTGAAATGATATCAGAAATGACAATGCACAGAAAGAGGCAATGCACACAACAAACAAGCAGACCTCGTGACCTGCATTGTTTCTATCCACATTCATCATTTGAGTTTCACATAAATGACCCAAGGCTCCTACAATGTGTGTGGGAGAGATGAGCTCAAGATATAAACCCATGGACCATTATATCTGAAGCACATAACTAAAAGCATGGTGCTGAGCTTGCTTGGGCTCTGTGGCCGTCTCTGTACTAGTAAATTCAAGTATATCAGGAACTGGACGTAAGAATATGAAAATTTACACTAATAAACTGTTAGTATATTCCCTGACTTGAATTTGGACTGTTTCAGCTAGCAGTCTTCCTGGACAATTCCAAGATATGTTTTAGTAGGTAAAGTAGTCCAGGGATCATTTACAATATGCAGTTTGTAGACAATAAACCTGTTTTGGAGTTTTCTAGCATAAATGTGGCTCTTTCCATTTCACTTAGTCTTGGAATCCAGGGACATTCCTGATCTCATCTAATTTGCTGGATTGACCAAGCTGCTGTGCCTGGAGATCGCCAGGGTTCAATCTCAGTCCACACATGAACATGGCCTGTGTGTAAACGTAATGCGAAGAGAATCTGGACCTCGGAATGGATCTCGATCCATGTCTTGTCAGAAAAGCCAAGTTTAAAGAAACCATAGGGAGCCACAGTAGCTGATGGTGGGCACTACCTAGCTGGTATTCAAACTTCCAGCTTTCCGGATGATTCATGTATCTCTCAAGACCTTTGGGAAATCAAATTTTCCTAGTAACTGGCAAATTACCGAAACAGAAAAACTTCTATAAGCGTTTTACAATAAGTTCTGTTCATGAATAAAAAAGTGAAATACCTCAGAATGTCACCACAGTACCATAAAAGTACTACAGAAAACAAAGTGCAAATTAATTATTTCAAGGTTTTATGAGTCAACAAAGAAATATGGTTTCTGTGACAAGTTGTTATTGAATCTGGGAATCCAAATAGTCTTTCCCCAGTTCTGAAAACAATAATTTAGACTGAAATCCATACTAATGCAGAGAATTGGTATGAGGCTTTTGAGCACTTGTTCAGATACGGAAGCATCATTACAAAAATAACAGTCTGCCTCTCTATTTCCTCTCTACTACAAAGTACTGTACAACAGTGCTACTTCTATACTAGTTAACTGGCAAGCTAAGACTCAGAGGAGTGAGGCAAATGAGGCAAGTTATAGTTCACATGACGTGCACATGATGTGGGATCCCATGGCCCATAACACCTGCAAAATGCCATAGGCATGTTCTTCGTTCATGCAAAATTCAGTGACAGAAATTTTGTGGGAGAGTTTCAGCTTTCTGAATGAGAGGAATTTTAACATCACCACCCTTAGCTGTGTTTTACTGTTCTTACCAAATCCTGACAGGAATGCACAACACTCTACGTCTGAGAACAGGGGTCTTTCTCTAGGTTCAGTTATAGGATTGGGGCTTTACTCCTCTAAGGGATGACTGAGACAAAAGGCAGAGGCAACTGAATAGGTAAAAGAAGAAATGTGCCTTGAGTATGGCAGAGGTTGATTCAAAGACAAGATTTTAAAATAATGAGTGCCTTTAAAGATATTTTTCTACAGTATGTTACAGTCCTTCATTAAGTTTTGTATTTACTTCATGTCTGTTAACCATGTTTTTTAATTCCTTAACATACAGATATAAATGTAAAGTCAGCCATTCTTTATAAGGTGATTTTAAGTCAGAAACTTTCTTTTTAGAAGAGGCATAATCATAGACTTTTCATCCCCAGGAAATATAGATGTTTAGAGAGATTTTGAAGGACATGGATGGGATCTAGTCCCTTATTAATTTTCAAAGGGAGATGAGCATCTAGTTGTTCTCTGCAATTCTTCCCCTAATTCTTTCCCCAAGGAAATATGTGTCAGAGAGAGGAAGAGAAGTCAGGTCCCTTGTCTGAAAGTCCTTTGCTTTCATTGTGAAACCATCTTTCCCCTCCTGTTCGGAAGCACCTGCAGTTATATTATTGAGGATATAATTATAGAAGTGAAGTAGTCCTCATACTTCAGGCCATAGAATTTTTGTCAGATGGTGAAAGAAACAAATTTCTTGTGGGATAATATTGCATATAATACAGTTCAAGGGTTTTGAGCTCTCTTTTATTTGTCAGACATTATCCGTTGTACAAAATAGGATGCCAGATTAGATGAATTACTGACTTGGTTTATTATATCAGTTTTTAAATTATCCCATTTTGCTAATGCTTATGTTAAATTATTCTTAATATCTGAACCCATCAAATAAGGCTGACAAAATATTTGAATTAGCAATGAAAGAAAAACACTGGAATAAAAAACACTCCTGCTTTTTCCATTTTTCATTACCTCTTTCATTTATTTATTTATTAATTTGCTAGTAGTTGCCCATTAGATTTTATTTATAGAAGACAACTGTCTCAAATACCTGGGCAAAAGAGCACTTGAAAATAATTAACATTGAAATCTGGGAGTAAGGCTATCTGCCCCACTTTTGGAATTAGCCCATGTAGAGAGTAACTGTTAATATTAAAAGACAAATTTGAAGGGATTACTCAGCACAGGCGGCAAAATTTTGTATTGTACTCATTCAAAGCAATAGGTATATCTCTCTGTATCTTAGCTAGATGTTGAAATAGACTTGCATATAACATTTGTCAAACAAAGGGAAAATCTATTACAGTTAATGTAGTTATTAACTTAGAAATTCTGGCTGAATTCTGGCTTTTCTAAGAGTTTTCTATTCTCATATCACCGCTATGAGATCATCACATATTAATACATTTTCTCCATTAACAAATTACAAAGTTGTCTCCACTCTTTCACTCAACTTTGGAAATTATACCTGTTTGTGTACACAAACACCCCCATCAAATAAGTTCCTCAATATGAATGATGTATCCATCTCTGCCCTTCAGTAATAGAACTAATGACCAGTTATGAAACTGCAGTACAACCCAAAATAACTCTTCCCACCCCTTTCACAAACAGCTAGTTGCCAGTTGTCTCAACTTAATTAAATTCTCATCAATTCTCATGCTGTGGCAAGAACTCTCCCAAGCTACAGGAGTCAGGAAAAGGCATTATTCAAGAATAAGGCTGAGTCAGGAGGGCATGGTAACCAAGCATGTGACTTCATGAAAAGGCAGAAAAGGTGATAGGCTGACTTTATCCAGACTTGTATAGGTGAAAGTTCATGTAAGCTTTAATTGTTCAACTTGACAGCATTATCTGCAGCGCTGCATCTAATGTTGCTGGTGTAACTTCGGTTGACAATGAGGTGGAATGCTCTGTAATGCTTCCAGCTGTTCTTAGAAATGCACTCTGCTGCGGAACTAAAGAATTCTTCCTCTTACTGGAGTGATTGTGTCATTTTTTATATTCACTGAAGGTGAAATGCAAAGGTTTGCCAACAAACATTTATTCCTCTACAGGAACTTCCCAAGTTTCTTGAAGACCTTGCTTCAACTGATGCTGATCTGCCTTGGAACAGGTCTAAAAATCGTTTCCCAAACATAAAGCCATGTATGTGTGTTTACTGATCAACTCCTCCGTTTTGGTCTCTACCTTCGATAGTGCAGCATATATTTGGAATGCAACTGTATTTTTGTTTGATCTGTCTTTGAAATGGCAGAACAATCATGTCCACATTATGAAATAATTTTCTGTCAAGTAATCTGTCTTTTCATTGTGTTTTTTTAAAGACAGTTTTATTTGCAAGTAGCTTTCAACTTGCTCTCACAAGCTTTAATATGCAGGTGCAAGAAACTGTAGCCTCAATAGTTTCTTAGCTTTGTAATTCAAGCCATGTAGCAAACTCTTTAACATTCTTCCTTGGTTTTTTTCCCTTTTGTGAGAAGTAATTTTTTTAAACATATAAAATCCACATGTTTGTGCATTCAGCTACCTCAGGAGCCCGGATATGCTTTCTTGTGGATAAGTGTACATGTGCTGCAAAGGTTCCACAGAAGATCAGAGTGACTGTATGATAACTTATAAGCCAAGGCTAGATTTTATCACAGGAGACAGGAGTCTGTCTCTCTGTACTCAACACTACTTCATTTTTCAGTTAATAAGACAAGAAATGTCATTATTATTTTAGGCATTAGCTGTGATGTGAGATGGGGAGCATGGCATTCCTAGGTTAATAATGCTACATTCTGTGCTATTAACTTTTCAGAGCAGCTGTTCCTGCTATCTACTGCCTTGTTCAAGACATACTCTAAGTTACAGTCACTAAAAATTGAAATTCATGACACAGAATGAAATATAAACAGATGAGTTTCATAAATCTTTAACTTTGTATTCTAATTTTTTTTTACTAAGTTGAGGGCCAAACATCAAAATTTGGAATGTTTGGTTTCAGCATTTACTTATTCACATATGACATCTTTCCTGGTTTTTGTCATTTCTGCATACACACCATGGGCCCAAATTGGGGTCATGGCTTAAAGTACATGAGCTGCCTTTAGGCAGAGTAGCCATACATACATCAAATTGGAGGTTTTGGCACGTTCACCATTTTAATTAAATAGTATTATTTTAAAATATGTCTGGAACATTAAAGGATGACCGTACAGGTTAAGTTCCCTTTGTAATTAGTGTTCTACTATGTCAAATATTGTCAGATTAGCAATAATAACAGTATTTTTTATTTCTTAGCACTCCAGGAACACTTGTTACATGCGTCTATGGTTTTTTGAACAAATTTTTTCCTTAACTAGACTTCATTTCCATGATAGATAATAATAACAGAGTAAAGCTGATGCCTGATGCTGGTATTCCTGGATCTGACTACATTAATGCCAGCTACGTATCTGTAAGTAGAAAGTCTCTCACATTTTTACTATATTTGTTTTCTGGTAGAAGAGAGAGTCAAAAAATAACTTGCAAGAAGAACAGAACTCTAATTCTTCTTTCATTCACTACAGCTACTGTTGCCACAGCATTGTTTAAGTGACTCCTATGGTATTGAACATGACTAGTTAAAAGTATAAATTAACCCATTTTCATTGCTAAGCAATGATTTTCAGTAATAATCAAAACTGTGTCTGGCAAATTACTTTCTATAAATTGTCTCATACCATTATCATTAAAGACAATAGTGAAACTCCCACTGAGGTCAATTGTTTAGACAGGCGTTGTTTGGTCTCTTGGTTCAGGAGTTGGAGCTATTGTATATGAACAGGACAATGTAAAGATAACTGAACTGAAAAGTTTCATAGAAATGGCTAATAATTTTTGTGAGCGGGATTAGTACGTCCCTTATTATTTTGTGAAAGTTATGATGGAGGAAAATGCAAATAGTCTTCTTGAAGAAGAAACTAATATTATATTTCTCATCCTCAGCTTTCTTCCTGGACTTTCCATTTTCTAATTGTGTTCTTAGTAAATTCTTCATCTATATTTTTATGTCTTTTTTGTCCTGTTGAAGCTCGAAGCGTGACTTATAATTGTGCATTTAATTAGTTGTAGCAGTGGCTGGTAGTCTCACATGAGGTCAAGACTTGATTTGCCCTAAGCACTATTCAAACACAGAGCAAGACATGCAGATTATAGTCTAAACAGATGACACAATGGCAAGTAGAAATAGTTATTTCCAGGTAACTAAGAGACCTCCACAGAGAATAAGCAATAGAGCTGAGAGCATCTTCCTCTCTCATTAGCAAAAGCTACTTATTCCCTTTATATGGAATGTCCTAGTTCTGACAGTTAGCAGATAGGAAGAGCCATGCCACGTTACTTGACGCTGGGACTGTACACAGAACCCCTGAGAAGGAGACCAGACAGCTTGGAGCATGGCCTGGTCGTTACCCTTCCTGTCACTCACTGACATGCCAAGGCTTAGGCAGGGAACACTAACAGCAACTTCCAAAAAGCTGCAGCAAAAGCCAACTGCAGAGAGTGTTCCCTGCTGAGATTTTGCGTGTCTTTGTGCATACAGGCACTTTAGGTCACCGTTCATCAGTGAATAGACAACTGTAATGTTACCATTGCTAGGGCTAAAGCTTTGCCTTTTATATGCTCTCACTTACCATATTTGTGGATGTGTAAATATATAAGTGCATATAGCTGTAAATATACAGTATATGTGTGTGTGTGTATTTACATACCTATTTATCTAGGTGGTGTATATACATATGCATACATATAAAGAGAGGGAAAGAGGTCTTGTATATAGTTTTAACAAATGGGAACTTGGCTGCTACTTCTATTTTCATTGGTTAAACAAGAAAAAGTCAGTAACTGAACTGTGAGCTTTGCATCCCTGAATTATAGTTTCTCACCTCACTCTTAAACTAGGGAGGATTAACATAGTTTCTCACTGCCACCTGTTCTGTATATTATAGATGGAATAAGTAACAGGCAGCTGTGAATTATAGGGCTATAATTCCAACAAGGAGCTTCGGTGGTGCTGTAAACCACTGTGTCAGTTGTTTTGAGCAATAAGCAGAACTCTGTGATATTATAGACTGCTAGCTCTACCGCATAAATTTATTGCTATTATTGCTACTGTTGTTATTTTAGACTTTCTGTAGTACCTAAGACTTCCTGTAGGGTACGCTTAGTTTCTCTGAGGAAACAGATCCATGAAAGCTCATGCACTTACAGCATTTACACAGATTTTTTTCAACAAACTTCCTTCTCCCCAAGTTTTACATCAATTTATAAATGAACTAAACAGCAGAAGCCAACACTATAATAAAAGTCAACCCCTACAGTAGGTTTCTCAAAGATCTTTTTTATCAGAGATCATTTGTTTGAGTAAGCTCCGTCTCTAAGTTACAGCAGATCCCTGATGATCCCTGGAAGGACAAGGTCATCAGTGTGGTGTGCAGCTTGCACTAGCTGTCAGACCACTCCTTAGTTGCTTCCCTGGCTCCACTGCTCCTTAGCACTATTTAATTCTACTTTGTTGGCCACTTCCTAACACAGTTCTTGGTGGCCTCTGGCTGGATCTGCAGTAAGGCTAATATGAAGGCTTAGATATTTTTAAATGGGAATTACTGACCTGATGTCTCTGTAATTTCTCTGCTAAATGCATATCTATTAGGATGGCATTTCCCAAACTTTATTAGAGCATTGGTTCATAACTGATCTGCATGGTGGAAAAAATGCCATTACTTCCTTAGGTTTCCAAGGCCATCTGCCATGCAATGATTAGCCAGGCCTGTGCCAATTCGTTTAGTATGTCTGTCAAGGTTCTCGCCTTAGGCATGATAGCTACAGGCACAACTATGAGTCACATGTAAACTTTTTTTTCCTTTGCCAACCATTATGTATTAAATATTTTCTTTTTCTTAGGGTTATTTATGTCCAAATGAGTTTATTGCAACTCAGGGACCATTACCAGGAACAGTGGGTGATTTCTGGAGAATGGTGTGGGAGACGAGAGCAAAAACACTTGTAATGCTTACACAATGTTTTGAAAAAGGACGGGTAAGTTACCAGCGTACCTATTAGCAGCATTTGATATAATTGGAAATTCTGTATGTAGTTTCTGTCAAGATTATAATATGATCATTGTTAATTAGTAATCATCTCCCTGCAGATAAGATGTCATCAGTACTGGCCAGAAGATAATAAACCAGTTACTGTGTTTGGGGATATAGTGATTACTAAATTGATGGAAGATATTCAAATAGACTGGACCATCCGAGATCTAAAAATTGAAAGGGTAAGCCAGAACTGGAAGCTGATTTAATAAAACCCATCCAACACCTCAAAAAACATCAGATGTGCTCCATCCCACCCAACTACCCTTCAGTATTATTCTTTTACTCTTTTAATGCATATTCACTGTACCGCCTGGTTTTCCTGCATTTTGTTTTCATTCCTGTGGTTTTTTTTTCCCGTGAAAATTTTCTCCAGTTTCTGTCACAAAGAGCTCAGATATGTGGCTGACATGCTATGAAGGGCCTATCAAGGTTACTGAACCTCTGGTCTGGTGGGAGTTGAAGTTTCTATTTGGACACCTCAGTTGTCTCTTCTAGAAAGGAGTAATCCTAACCATTCTGGTATCAGACAAATCCCTTTGAATGTATCCCTCTCAGATTAAAGGGCAAGATTCTCTGGTGCAGCGCAGCTGTTTTTCGTTGTACCACCAGTTGTATTAGCCTCCACCCCCAGGAGATTCACCCAATATAAATGAGAATCATCAGTATTACTCCCACTCTTTGTGCTGGGAAGGGGGGTGGGAGGTAGAGCATAGATGTTCATCTTTGTCATGATCCACAACTATAGTTTCCACTCTTTGGAAAAACTAGCACCCAGCGTTAAGTCAGACCAGCAGGTGGGCTCAGAAAGCAACCTGGGCATAATGACCCAAGATGAAGTCAGCCTTCTTTTGCACTCCCAACACTAACCTGGGTTGTATGCAGTGCAGCCAGATCCTAGGACCTGAACTCGACTACCCAAATATGTGCATTACCATCCTGTGGCATGTGCATGTGACAAAAGGAACACAGCAGTTAGGGGATTATTTCAGTGGTCACCCCATAAGGATATGTTGTGCACATAGTACAGGACAATTCAACATTTTAAAATGAGTGAGAGAAGAAAAACTTTTTTCAGCTGAAATAAGACATAGAGTAAACAAGACTGAAAACGGGACTATTTAGACTAAAAATGCATGCCAGCATTTTTAACCTGTGTTAACCAGGGCAAGGCCGAAAAGAAAAGAAAACAAGACCCGAATTGACTAAGTGATCCATTTACTATTGCTGAACTATCCTGCCCAAGGAGCTATGTCCTTTATAAGCATGTCATTAAGTGTGCCATATTGCTGGCTTTAAGATTGTACTTCATCTTCCATTCACAAATGGATGGATTCTTGATGATCTTCCAGTGAAGGTAAAAAGCACATGTGAGGGAAATCATTCACAATTATTGCCATATTGCATCCAAAGTCACTTCTCTTTTGGTTTTATGTTGATCAATTTTAAAAATATAGACCCAAAGTAGTTGCTACACATAATTGTTCACAGTCGTTCAGTGTTTCTTGCAATATGAAAAGAGCAAGTGGTGGTTCAAAATAAATTAAAAAAAAGGAACTGGTTCATTTCACAACAGTTGATTAAACTGTGGTACTCCTTGCTGCAAGATATTGTGAATGCTAAAAACTTACAGGGCTTCATAAAATCTGGAGAAATTAGTAGGAGAAAATTCTGACACGTACTATTAAATTTCAAGATACCATCTCTGACCGAGGCAGTTCATAAGTAACAAACTATTAAGAATGGAAAGGGTATTCTGCGGAACTATAGATACATTGTTGTCACGTTTTATAATTTTCCCTAAGATTTTTCCTTGACTACTGTTGGAAACAGGATATTGGTCTAGACGGGCCTTTGGTATGATCCTGTGCTTTTACTCTTATGTCCTTCATAGTTAATTTAGATATCAAATCATAAACAGCTCTTTTCTTTGAGTTACTATTGCTGCTGCTCTGATTGAGAGGGCATCAAATACTTGGAAATATATTTGTGTTTACCAGCATGTGTGTTTTTCTTGACTACATTAGACCAGTCTTTCCTCTAAATAAATTTGTCAGCCCAGTTCACTAAACTTCTAAATGAGCTATAGAAACTTCAACCTGTAATCTACAAATTACATTGATATGGTGACTGAAGTCAAATGGAGAGTGACTGCTGAAGTCATTAATACTTCCTGAAAGATGGACTTGATGCCATCTCTCTCAAAAAACCTGCCATAAAATCTGTGCACAACAAATTATCCCTTGGCACAACTACATCTTATAATTATTATGCTATTCTGCCTTTCTTTTTTACATGAAATTGCTGAGAAGTTTACATGTAGCTTACTGGATCTTCTGTCACATTTCTTCTGCAAAAACGGCCTTATTTTATATTTTTCAGCATGGAGACTGCATGATGGTGCGGCAGTGTAACTTTACTTCTTGGCCGGAACATGGAGTCCCTGAAACTACTGCAGCAATTATCCATTTTGTAAAACTTATCCGTGCAAGTCGAGCACATGATAATACACCGATGGTGGTTCACTGCAGGTAAGCGTATTCACCAAATCATTATTTAATATCCTATAATTTCAAGTGCATATTAATGCTCAGGGAATTGCCAGAAAAAGAACAATGAAAACTGAGTGCACAAGTATGGTTCTAGTATGGACAGCAGTGAAGGTTTCTCTAGCAGTGCTCCATAGTCCTTTCTAGGAGGTAAAATGCTAACGTGTGTCTGTTCTTCCATTCTTGGAAATCCTATCGAGGTGATGTCAGTGAAATAGTTACCTCAACAATTACCAGAAGGTACTGCTGGATTTATCTCAATCTTCCTCTTTATCATAAGAAGAAGAATAGCAACTGACATGTTGGTTTTAATTACTTCTATTATAATTATAGCTCTTCTTAAGTAATAAGTATTAAAAATAGTATTTAAAATGTACATGTCACATATCAAGAGGAAGAAACTATTTGGGAGCAACAGAGAATGACAAATAGGAATAAGGGTTTGCATATGCCAGATTGCAAGCTTGGATGCCTGTAAACAGCTAAAATCTATATTTAGTCTCTTCAATAAATGGTCTGATGGTTAGAGGTGTTCAGCTGTCATAGTTCCCATTGATTTCATACTCAACACCCTTAAACTGCTATTTCAAAGCTGAAGTGTGGGGAAGGCTAAGTCTTCAGGAAGGCGGTGAGTGTGTCTGCATTTTATATGCAGGTCAGTGTTCCCACCGAATGAGTGGGCACCCACCAAAATGGTGATCTGAACTCAGAGGTCTGCGATTGATTCTTTGCCTCATTCTCACTCAATGTGAGTCTGGAAATATGTGGGTTCGGTGCCACAAATCTCTTCCCTAACTGACAACTTCCAGTTTGTCATGCATGGGAGTTCTTTTTATTTGTCTTCACTGTCCTACAGGTGCCATCCGCAACGGGTGATAAAGCCTCATTTTATTTGGTATCGTTGTCATTGACAGTTTGACATTACCCTCTACTGCAGGGGCCAGAGAGACTATTACAGGAGAGAACTACACCGTCTTCATGTTTTGAGGACACTTACGTGCTCTGGGGCCCCTCTGCAATGAATCCTATCCCCTTTTCACAACACAGATATGTAAGGGGCCAGCATGGGCCAGGTACTTCACCTGCGCTCAAATTCCTGATGGTTTCAAAGCAGCATTATGTGTTCTTATATCCAGAAAACTCATTCATTAAGTTCTGCTCATTAGATCTTGCAGGTTCAAGAGAGTTTTGCTGTACATTTCCTGATTAACTGCATTAACTGATATACCCTGCATTTATTACACCAATTGCAGAGAAGTCTGATAGTGATTTTGAGAAAACTCTGTTCATTTTCAAACCATGAAATAAAACAACACTAGCTACCAGCATGTCTTGCACAAGCATCTTCCTTTTAAAAGTATTTCCTTTTAAATGTTTTGCTAGATCCCATGTTGTTTTGTCTCAAATACCAAAAGCATCACAGAATCCAGGTATGATTTCACAAAATCTTGTGGTTTTTTTTCTTTGAATTAGTGAGCTCTACAGAAAAGCTGTAGGGTCATTTTTCCACTTATACAGGTTTGGTTTAGTTATATCTCATTTGTCCAATGCAACCCCTTGTAAAATCAGAATCAGAACATGGCTCAAATCCAGATTTCACTTGATCCCATTCAGTAAGGAGACACACACACACACACACACAAGTAAATACTGAAAAAGATTTAATTTTTTCGGAAGTTTTTTTTTCACAATAAACTTAATTTAACCAGAATATTCTAAGAAAATATTTTATACTAAAAAATTTAACATAAAAACTTTACTTTATCTTGTGTATTATGTTTGCAGTGCTGGTGTTGGAAGAACAGGTGTTTACATTGCACTTGACCATTTAACCCAACATGTAAATGACCATGATTTTGTGGATATCTATGGACTTGTAGCTGAGTTAAGAAGTGAAAGAATGTGTATGGTACAGAATCTGGTAAGATTTATATATTTATCTATTCTGTTTTCCTGTTGTTAAAAAGTTAGTCATCTGATCATCTGATCTCCTACAAAACAAGACTAGAAAGCTCAGAACAATCAGCCACCTAATACAGTTTCTACCAGATCCTGAAATCCTTTGGATTTCAAGCATTGTGCAAATGTATGCTTTGTATCTATTTAAATATATTTGGCCAGCAAAGACTTGACAAGTGCTAAAAAGAGTGCTGAGATATTTAGTCTTTAGAACCTAAATCATAGTTTCTCAGACTTTGAGAAAGTTCATTTCAAGTTTGGGGTGAAGAACAGTTGTTAAATAAAAAATGGATTTGCTCATGCACTACTTAATTTTACTTTATTTACTACTTAACTGTATTTTTTTTTGTGTATGTATATGTAGCGTAGTCCTCCAAACTTTTAAATATTCATTTACCTTTGACCTCATTAATGGTCCCTTGATTCTTTTTGAATTGCTTCAAATAAAATAACACATATGGATAGAATTAAGCACAGTCTTCAGAGTTTGCAAAATCAAGGCAATGGTGGGGTTTGGGTCTAAAAAAGTGCATTTCTGGCAGACTTACTGAGTATGGATATAAGTTAGTGAGGACCTGCTGGTAAGGAAAACCTCTGCTGTATCTGGAGATCTGGCTGTATGTAAAGGAGTAATAGCAGAATTTAAAGCTTATCCTAAATGCCCAGTGGAATGGAAATCCAGCTGTATTTGCATAAGGCTTCTGGAATGAGCCTCCTGCAGGCCAGATCTAACCGAAGGCTGCTGCCTGAAGCCTTGGAGTCTACAGCATGACTTACCAACTTCTCAGTATGGGTGAGCAGTTTCAGGATGAACTTCCACATGACTGATGGATTTAAACTGATTTTAATGTAAGGAGACTTGCTCCACTAGGAATGCAATTCTGTATCATGTCAGAATATACAAAAAGTGTGTCAGAATGTACAAAGAGAGTTTAACCTCTCTTCAGCAACTGCACTTCAGAAGATTTTGTGAGACCTTCTAGTGATACTGTGTCATGCTGTTTCTTGTAAGGTGCTGTCTGATTACCAATACCTTTCAATTTTTGCTTTTGAAGTCTAGATGCAGCTAAACAATTGCCAGGACTTTCCTGTAATGATGAATTCTGGGAATACTTTTTTTGGTTGTTGTTTTACACTTTTGACTAGAAATAGAATAATCTGAAAATAAGGCAAAGGCTGGAAGACAATTTAATGGGAGGCCTCCCAAAATAAAATCTTAAAACAGTAAGACATTTGATAAGATTAGTGTAAATTTTAAAAATGTGTATTATTTTTGTGTACCTCTCCATTTGCATATTTTGGCAGAGGCTAGAAAAAGATGTGCCAAAATGCAATAGAAGACGATGGTCTCATAGTTCTGATTTCCAAACAGATCAAGTATTGATCTATACACTAGCTGCAAAATCCTGAGACAGGTTGTTCTCTGTCCAGGCCATTTCTAGCTCGTGTTTGCAAGACTACGAAATGCAGATCAGCGCTAAAACTTGCCCAAAGAGAACCAAATCTTGTAAAGTTTTATGGCGGATTCAGTAATCAAGCTATTCAGACAGTTCTGTTATAAAATACTCTTTAGTAGTCTATAATTCAGATTTTATGTGATCAGCACAGAAGATATGAAGAGAGGAGCAATTCCTTCCCAGAACTCAGTTTAGAGATCCCTCAGTCAAACTGTCTGCAAGATCTGTGAGTAAAATAAAAACTGGTTGCTCTCAGACCTGTTTTTTCTTGATTATAGCTTCAGAATAGTTTTCCTTTTGCCAGCAGAGTCACTCTCTGTTACTGTAGCCCGTGGGCACAGAATGGCCCACATCTGTGCAGTTAAACACCTCTGCAGTTACCGCTGGCTCCCCAAGCTCTCTGTAGGGAATGGCCCATAGTCTGCAGTAACTCCTGAAACACACCTGGAAATTATTTGAGATAGTGCTGGTTCACATGGATCAAAACTATGCAAGGGCCTGTCCAAACAATTTGAAGTAGTTTGGATGATCAAGTTCCACCGGCTGGCGATGTACCCAGACACCGTTCAATTCCCTAATGTAGATATAATTTCAGTATCCTGGTACCCTGCCTGGTGGCCTGTACATTACCAAGGCCTGCCCTTGGACTACAGGTAAAGTGCATAACCTAATCTTTAGTGAACTTTTTTATTCTTTCTACAACCATAAAAAAGACTTTCAAAGAATTAAGAATGTCATTAATTCTAACTGGGAAAATAACTAGTCACACATACACTCCCCAGGTATCTTGCTTCACTCTCCGCTGGCAAACCCAGAAAGATTTTCATTGCTACACGCTCACAAGTAGCTGTATGAATGCAAGAGATTATGGAGCGTTCAGAGTCTGCCTTCTGAATTGGAATAACCAATCTAAACTGAACTGAAACTTAAAAACTTCATTCTAGAAATCCGTATTTGTCCAGTGGATCTGTTAAAGTTTATCATCTTGCCAAGTACAAAGGCTGGTTTAAAGTAATGCCATGTTATTGCTTCAGTAAGCAAGCTATTGAAAAGCATACTGGTACTGTGTACTTCAGGGGCCTGTGAAAGTCTGTTTTAATTACCCATGGCTCCGGAGCTGTGACCCTAAAACATATCCATGTAAACAATTTTTTCTTATAAATCTGAGACATTTGAATTGAAAATTGATGGAAGTTCTGAAACAAAATAGCAATTATTGAGCAGAAAAATTACACTAATGTATGTACCCGTGCAAAAGTCAAGGAAGATAAAGTTATTTTGGTCATCTCCGTCTGTGGACACGTACAAAACCCATCTGGACATGGTCCTGGGCAATGTGCTTCCGCTGACCCAGCTTGAGCAGTAGGAGTTGCACTAAGTGATCTCAAGAGGTCTCTTCCAACCTAAACGAATCTGTGATACTGTAATCTGGCTCATTTTCTACATCTACATACATAGTACTTCTCTTATGTGAAGATATGCTTAATCTATTTATTTTCTTTCTACTTGTTTCATTCTTTTATCTCATTCGTTATTTCATTCTTACATTGCCTTTTTTTTTATTTTTCTCTTTTCAGCAGTCATTATCCAGAGTTACTTTATGTCCTTGGAAGTGTCAGATTAACTTTTGTTGCCCACTCTTTGCATTATAGTCTCTAAAAATGATGCTACAGTCTAAGAAGCATCACTAAAAATAATGTGGTTTTTTGCACTTAGCAATAGTGCATGCTCCTAGAACATGTAGATTTACTTGAACTTTTGCATTTGAGTGCACCCTGCTGGTTTTCTCTATGCTAGAAAGAGAAAAAATTTCTTATCTAAATATTACATTCATGTGGTTCTGTTTCTTCAGTCTGAATCTAGTGGCAAAAAGTAATCAAACACTGTAGAAGAAACTTTTACAGAAAATTGTGGAACAGCCTATTAGTCTCAGTTATGATTAGTCTAATTTCATATATCTTACTGGGCATAAGAATTAACATTTTTTGACAAACTTTAAGGCATTATGCCTTATCGTAAATGAAATCAGATCAGGCATATATGATATCATTGAAGTATTGAGATTGATGAGTTAAACTGCAGTTACTTTGAGAACATCTAAATGTTATATAAAAAAATAAAAAGTTTTTTGGTATTAGAAGTACATTTTTCTTCTAATCAAGCATCTTTAAATTCACATCTTACAGGCACAATATATATTTTTGCATCAATGTGTATTGGATCTGTTGACAAGCAAGGGAAGTAATCAGCCCATATGTTTTGTAAATTATTCAGCACTGCAAAAGATGGACTCTCTGGATGCCATGGAAGGTAAGGAGATACAGATTGTCTCCAAATTATTTTTTCATAGCAAGTGTGTTGATTTGTCTAGACTAAGAAGTAGAAACAAATACTCTCACATGCATTTTTTGGCTTCAGAAGTCTAATTTTCTAGCGTTTTGCTGCCCTTTAGTCTCCTTCATGGTAATAGTCATTGCTCAAGATCTCCACTTTTTTCCCTGCAAGATCTTTTAAATTCAGCCAAAACAGTTATCTGCCATTAGTTACTATTTGTTTACAAGGTAGGTTAATGCAATGTATCTGTTTCTTTTGTAGGTGATGTGGAGCTTGAATGGGAAGAAACTACCATGTAAATACTAAGACTAAATATTGAAGATATTCAGATTTTGAAAGTCAAAGTCATATTTTTCTAAGCACAGGGGCCAAAGTGAATTCCCCTATTTTGATGATTAAAACAAACAGATGATTGAAACAGCTTTTCTTCTATCAATGTGCCTTCATAAATATGTTAAAATATTTTATTCAGATCACTGAGCAATAATGACTTGGAGTACTTTTGCACAGACTGCACTTCTGTTGTTATATGAATACTGCATTCAGTATGTATTTAAAGTGTGTTTGAACGTATTCTTTTTTTCCAGTTATCTTTGTAAAAAAAGAAAAATGAGCCAAATACGATGTAAAAATTTCATATTCCTGGTGAACTTATTTTGGTGTGAATTTGCTGTGTTCTTTGTGTTTTGGTTTTAAGTAAAAGCTACAATTCCTTGAATCATTATTGCTAGATTGGTTTCAATGCTGTCAGCTCTTGCAGATTAATTCCAATACCATCACCGTGATCTTTACCTAAATGTATGTTCTTGTGTTTTGAATCTTTTTTTACGAGTGGTAGCATATCAGCTCATGATCCTGAACAGCTGAAGAGTCACCTTCTGACATGGGGAGGATTATTCAGCTTTTACACAGCACACAGTAGCTCTTCAGGGACACTTGGGGCTATTTAAGCTACCTTATAATCAGTGGGTTGTTTTTTTAAATATACAATGGTGATTGCACATGTTCAGTGCTGAAGAAAGTATTTTACATTCCTGCTACTTTTCAAAGCAGATAAAACAAAGTAAAACTATACATTTATTATATATTATAACGCATGTTAGATTGGCTTGAGTAATAGAATGTTTATAATTCGTTCACATTTCTTGAATGTAACGCTGTTCAGTATTTTGAAATGTTACTCAAAATTTAATAACAATATATTTTATAACCCAGAGTTGTCAAGTAAAAAAGTTGTTGCTCCTTTCTCAGGTTTGGCAAATCACTGTAGACACTGAAAAGTATGGGAACTAATATTTGGAGATTTAATAAAAGAAAACATCTTCCACTCCCACTGATTATCATTATCGGAAATAAATCTGAAACAGGAATGAGAGAAGCAGGAAGCTCTTACCTGAGAAGCAAAGCAAAAACTGGTAGAGTAGGAAGACTGTAGAGAGATAATGAAACTCTGTTGCCCAGGTTTTACATGGAAGCGACAGTATTCAACTGATATTATTGGGGGGAAGGGTTGATTGCTAAGTTTTTCTCTGTGTAAAGAAATGTATCATTCTGAATAATACTAAGATTATCTGAGATGCAAAACATAATAACGAAGAGACTTTGGAGTTGCCGTCTTATATTCTGTTCAGACAGAAAAAATCCATAGCCTTGTTGAGGCATCAAGCTCAGGGAAGTCAGACAAACCTCTTTAGAACCTTGACAGGTGTATGCGTGTGGGTGTGTTTGTGTGCGCACACTCTGAACAGAACAGTAAATGAACAAAACTCTTCATCTCTTAACTGTAGCCACCAGACAGAAAATACTATACAGTACGTAACCTGGTATTTTTTCATAAGTAAATGACGGTGCTTGATGTCTTTTGAAAAGCTGGCAAGGATGGTGCAGTGAGGACCCTTTGTAATTTAGCAGAAAGTGCCAAATATCTAAAATGAGAATGAAAAGACAGCATTTAAGGAGATGGAAAATGGTCTACAGAGATATTTTGGGCAATCTTTCTTTCAGGAAGACTGACGGTATTGTAAACATCACCTGTCAAGCTAAAAGGAAAACAATGCCTTTTAAAGCTGGATAGAGGGAGAGAGAGGTGATGTTCACAGCTGTTCAAGTCTCTGGCAAAGCATTCGGTACAGCTCTAGTTTCATTTGATTCCTATGAAACATGTGTTCTTCATTTATTATACATGTACTTTAAAGTATTCTGACAAATTGCTTATAGGGACTTACAGATGTTTTTCATGATTTGTATTTGTACTTGGTAGCAGTACGTGCAGGACTGTGATAAATTGATGTTATAGAGTCATAATCTTCTATAATCTTGTATCCACAATGGTGGAATATCTGTACGTGTGCTATTCCTCTTTCGATTGGAGGAAAAAGCTAAGAAGCCTTATGCAACTTATAGATGAACTCCAGAAGTTCCAAATGTGCTTAAGTGTTTTCTATTTTATAAAATACTTAACAATGAAGATTCCTGACAGGGGACCTGCCTGTGGTCAAAAACTACATTCAGTAGCATGCTTGTCTGACAACTTAGTAAGAGATTAGAAAATGTGACTCTTTCTTCCGTAGAGACAAAGTGAAGAATTGAAAAGTAACTCAAGTAGTTTATTGTACAATTTGATGTAAGCAGTCTGATATGTGCTACCTTGACACATTTTGCATTGCTTTAGGGTAAAAGCCAATATTCAGCGCAAACGGGCCACAACTCATAAGATACAGGGTCAGGGAAAGAAATATCTCCGAGCAATTCTCTGCAAGAACTGGTTTTCAGTATAAATACAGCAGTAGTTCACTGATCTTCTCATGTGCCCGACAATGATTTACAGGGATAGGGGAGCATTTACATAGCAGGAGATCTCCCAGACCTCTGCTCAGTCGTGAAGAAAAGATTTCCACATGGTCTGGTGTTCTAGCCCTCCTTCCCTTATGCAATGACACCTATGGTGGTGCTACTGACAGAACTGGAGAGCTGGAGGCAAGCAGAATTTGTCCAATTGCTATTTTAAGAATATATATATATAAAGCTGCACACCATTTTCATTTTTAATTTTGCCAATCAATTTTCCACAGATTCTTGGCACTACTAATATAGCAAGAGTATACTCTATTAAATAAACTGAATTAATAAAAACTGGAGAAGAATACACAAATTCTATAGGATGATTACAATTGTACTGAAATTAGGCCATACTGTATTAAATTATTTGGCCAATTTCTATAGAGACTGATACATCTCCATATATAGAAGAAACAGTCTTTATATATATATTTATAGCCAGTTCTGTTGGATATCATTAGAAGAGGCTACTCAAAAACCGATCTGTTCTGTTTACAAAAGTAACAGAAAGACAGCAGAACATCACATTCATGTTGAATTTAAGTGCTTTTTTTATACTGTTAAAGGAGTTGATAAAAATAATTGTGCATTCAAACTTGTGCTTTTACTGTATACATGGAGCTATTCAGTAATTTAATTTCATAACATTATGTGAAGGATTAAGGATGTGTATTAATCTGTGTAATACCATCTGTGTACTGCTGCAATACACAGTACGCTCATACGCAGTTACTAAGACAAAGCAGCAAAGAGCAACGAATCGATCATATTTCACACTAAGGTAATACGACAGTGAGCTTTCCTGGTTGCATACAGAAATTACAAAGCCTCCTAGATATGGACGTGAATTTGCAGAGATTCAGGACATAATGTCCTGTGAGGTCTGTGGGCAGAAGAGATTTTTTCTGAAAATATTTTGACAGCAAGTTAAAATGAAACTTGAAAAGTTTCAGTGCATGTATTACATGTATATTAAGCATTACACAAGATCATTATCTATCCATGGAAATAAAGAAACAATAGACAGATCCAAATTAATTTTTGTTTTAAAAACTATGAAAAGTATCTAGTTAGCTCTCTGGTTTAGGGGATATACACATGGTAATAATGAATTCAGGGCTGTTTTATAATTAAGCTACATGCCCATTCAGTGCTGCAAAACCTGCAATGCATTGAGTGCAGTAGACTGTAACTGGAAACCATTGACACATAGTGTTGGACATATCTCTGTCGGTTTTGATTTTAAGGAACTGAGTCAGAGAAAATGTACTGAAAGGTGATCCACTATTTCACCAGTTTTGCGTGACCTTTGTGTCACCACTCTATGTATGGTGCTGAAAAGACAAGTCCTCCCAATGTTGTTCTTCATGTTTTGTTCTGTTTTCTAATGCTGTATTGCTTGTCTATATGTGACTGTGTTAGAAGGAATTGTAAGCAGTAACATGGATCATCTGAATTCAAATACTGCAGGCATGAGCTACAGGCGTACATATCATTCTCAGGTAAGGTGTGTAGTAGTCTTTCTTACTTCAGACCTTCTGTCTATCCCTTTCCCTATGAGTTGATTTGCAGATGACATCACGGAATACCAGCTGCATTTTTGCACTGGCTCCAGCCCGGAATACATTTTCTGCCCTGTCCTCTGTGTGGCTATGGTTACGAGGTATGAGACAAGTGCAGACCTACTTTTGTGCTGATCTCAGAGCTGAACTGTGGTATCAGTTCCATGTCTTTGCAGCATACGCACTGTAAAAAAATTGTAAGGATAAACTGGCTTCCTACCCAGAAGTTTCCCCTACCACTATAATAAATTCTGGTATAAATTTTAGCACTGGTCATTGTTCAGTGGCAGTTGAAGACAGCAAGATGGATCCAATGTTTGAAATTTTGCGTGGTGATTCTCTTTTCCCAATAACTTTTCCCAAACGATGCTGAACTAATTACTTATTTTAATTATTTCTTCTCACAGCTCCCTTATCATGTAGGCCCTTTCTCAGATTCCACTATGTAAAGAAAACTGAAAATCAATGGCTTTTCAGCACTGAGTAACAATGTCTAATGATACATTTCACAGATCCCACATCATCAGGCAAAGTTTGTGATGAAGTTGTGCCTCTGTATTTCAGTTGAAAGACAACATTTAGGAGGTTTCAGTTATATTTGGATCATCTTACTCTGCTTGTTGATTGGTGTTACCAGGGTGATCTTTTTGTAGGATGACAGCTGCACCCAGCTATCCACTGTAATAGGGAATAAACCATTCCAGTACTCTTTACAGTCAATAATGAGCTGAAGGAAGTTTTACAAGGATGTTCCTGAAATATTTTGCAGGAGATGGAGTTCTGAACGATATAAAAAGAATACTTGGATACTGGAAACCTAATACGCAACTAAAGCTCTGCCATTCACAGTTGCATTCCATGAAGCCTGCTGAGCAGGAAGTCTGTCTTAGAACACACAGGGCGTATTTGGGACAACGTAACACAACCTTTGAGCCGAGTACTGCAAGATGCGGGGCACTCTTGCCATCCATGCAGGAACGCACTTAAATAAGCTTTACTGTAAAATGTCCCTAGCTCACTTGAAAAACACAAATACAGAAAACAACTATTATGACAGCTGGTAACACCCTTTGTGCTTCAAGTTAGCGCTAGGAACCAAAGGACTCTATTTGGTCAATTATTTCACTAATCTTAAATATATGAACAAATATTTTGACACCACAAGTGTAGAACATGGGCAGACAATACAGGCAGAGAAGAGGATTTTCTTCCACTAATGGAGGCATAAGCAGAAAAGTAATCAAACCTGTATGTCCCTCTCTCTCCCTCAGTCTGCTGTCTGCATGTGCTCACGAGTTAGGGATAACTGCAGATAAATAAAATTTATCCACTTTTAATTTGATTAACGTATTGGTAATCCCTTTCTCAGAATCCAGCATATAACAGTTACAGAACTGTGCCTTTTCATTTATCAGTCTTATGTTGGGATTCACAATAGCTCCATTTAACTATTTTTCTTACAGAATTCTACTAACTCTCTGTCAGTATTACAGAGACAGTACACACAGTGTGAACCTGGGCTTGCGTATTGTGCACAGAATTCTTAAATGAGCTGCAATAACGCAAGACTGCACTCCAGGCATGGGCAAGGAATTGACCTGAGGAGACTGGCTGCCTAGCATGTAATCTTACTCCATTTTGAGAACAGGCACTGTCCCAGTCAGGGAGTCCACAAAATGTTCCCAAAGCTGACTGACATTTATATGTAGGATTTTAATCTGAACCTTTCTCTGCTAAGGTTAAACAAGAAAATTCAGAGCTAGCATTGTCATCATTGTCAGCAACTCATCTTCACTGCTTAGGACACTAAGAAGCAAAACCTCTCGTTTAATTGGTATTAATAGTGCCTTAAACTTACAAAGATATACTGTCTTCTTAATGGTTCACATTTAAAGTTTTGACACACTTCTCTCCTTTATATCTTTTTTTTTTTCTCTTTCAGAATGGGAATTTGGAAATACTGACTTTTGAATAGTTACAGGTTGTCTTAGGAAAATACTGAGCTGTCCTGATAAAACAGCCATAAGGAGGATGCTTTGATAAAAAATGTTCTATAATAATGGCCATATTATTGCAATTCCTCAAAGATATGCCCACTTCCTGTGGGATGGCCACTATTGTAAGAACTTATCTACTAAATATACTGTACACTAAGAACGTGACTGAATGCGCAAGAAGGCAGATAGATCCATTTATCACTTCTTGATTTTCCCATTCTTTTTGCCCTTCCAACTCTTCTTATCCTTTACTGGCGCTCCTAAGCAGGTTTTGGGGACGTATCAGGTTGCAGGTTAATGGAGATTAATTGTGTCAGCCATACTAACTCTGTACAAAATTGAATGAGACAAACATTCCTCTCCTGCATCATGGTGTGCTCTCTCTGAAACCAGAAGGGATCCCTGACTTCACTACCAGAGACAACTGGCAGTCAGAGAAAGATGGTCCTTGCTAGTGTGGGAGAAAATCTGTGCTTAGTTCCAAGTTTTCACAAACTTTGCACATCTGAAACAAATCACTTAATTTCTGTGTATCTCAACTCCCTAAACAAACAAACACACAAACAACAACAAAAAAGACATTTGTATTAAACCTTTTTTCCTAACATTTATGTGTCCTATCTATTTATATTTGGAAGCACTGTGAGGAAAGCAGTTTCTCCCAAAACGTCTTTGCCCACCTCCTATCACAACTAAGAATACTGTCAAAGTAATAAATTCTTTCTCCTATCAACATCATCCTAAAACAAACAAATGGCCAGTAGATTGTCAAGAGCCACTATGGACAGCATCACTGCCACACAGTGCTCATGCTTTGCTTTACCTTCATCAGCCCTTCAGTTCTCTCATCTTGACAATGAAGAACTAGTGGTAGGCAGTGGCTCTCAATATGAGGGCATTAGCTAAGAGAGCATTTGCAGAGAGCTAACTTCATCTTTCTGGAAAGGTTCCAAATGAGCACCCCAGGAGCACAGCAGGTACTTGTCACAAAAAGCATCTTCATTCTTATTCAGTCTGTGGGCAAAAATCTTTGTGTCTGGAGTAATAGAAAAATGACAAGAATTAACTTAAAATGCCAACATTTTTTCTAACTTTCTAACTTATCCCTGTTATGATATACCACATCCACACATCCTTTATCATGTGTGCATGCACGAGCAGATACTCAAGCTCTTGAAAGTAAAGGCACATCTAAATCGGTCAGGTGTGACGAACTTGCTTCAGGTTAGCAAAGGGAAGCATGACTTAGATTAATAGTTGTCATGACCATTAAGTCTTGGTCTACAGAAGTAATTGATTCTGGTTTAAAAAAAAAGAACTTGCAAGGGTCAGACTGAAGCTTTCCTTTTTTGAATGTGCACTGGAACAAGTGGCAAGTTGCTCTAATGGAGCTGTGAAATGCTTTGGGCTGTCGTATTGTCTGGTTCTCCAAAACCAGGAAGAATGTTCAGCAGTGTCTCATAAGGAGACTTTGTGAAATATAAAATTGCTAGAACAGCTGAAAGGAGGAGAATGCTTCCATTGGGAGAAAACTAGTGAACAAGTGTCAAAATGGGCAGTTGGTGTCAATGCCAGAAGGATTTAAAACTTAGACATGAGCTTGAAGAAACCATGTTAACAGAGCCAATATCTGTATGAAAAGAACCTTGTACTTAACAAAAATCCATTGTAAATAACATGTTTGACACAGCATGTATTACAATGCTTAGGAGAAAAGAATAGTGTGTTAATTAAATATAGAAGTACTATATTCCACTGATATTCAACATCATATGATGTGTTTTCCTTTTTCCTGAGAAAGAAATTCCAAACATAAGTCAGAGATCAGTATTTTGATGAACTTCGGTTAAAAGTTCATCTTTCCAAAGAAGCAAATCTGTGAGAAAGCCCTTATGGTTTTATTTCTAAGAGATTACAAATCAAATGAAACAGGACTTTCTATTACTATTTTAAAATAATTCTTTATGATTTATATAGAATATTTGCAATCACATTTAGGAAATCAAGAGAGTATATACTGTAGAAGAACTATGTATAGCTCTTCTTAGAGAAGGACTGCAAAAATAATTTTAGGCTTAATATTTCAGCAGAAGCTAGCCTTGTGTTGCACACCGCTTACACACAACTCAAATAAAGTTTCTGTGCCAAAGAAGTATCACATGACTGGCACTGAGGGTCTGCTGGCATTGCTGGGTAATCCAAACCCCTGACTCTGGGAGGAAGCGAGCCAGTGGAAGCTGTGGAGGCCAACATCATCAAAATAGCCCAGACACTCAGCCCAGTCCTGTTTCACAATGGAGCAGGGAGATCACAGGGCAGTCAGTGCCACCTCCTGCATGCGAGCCTTTCCAAATGTATGCTCTTCTCCTGCTTGTCTCTATACTAGAAACACTCGTGGCTCTTGGGTACAGGAAGTTTTCAGTATACAGACCAGACAGATTACGCTCCACTCCATATTCCATGAAGCTCTTTTCTGTGTGAAGTTGTTTTTTGGGTGGGGTTTTTTTGTGTCTGAAGGTCAGAGAGAGGTATTGAGAAAGGAGTAATGTCATACAATAGGAGTTGGCTTGTGCTAGAGAATTTCAAGGACATTTAAGCGTTACAGTGCTTAACTCTTGGACATCCTGTTGCTCAGCAGAATCCTTAGCTGACAAGTAAGTCCCCAAACTCAAAGTATGTAGAAAAATAGCCACTTAAGAAAGGCACTCTCAGAAATTATGAATGGGACTTAGGAGACAACAAGGACTGATGATGCAGATAAAAAGTGGCAAAGTGTACGTGCCCACACAGCTGTATGATTGTCGCACCCTCCTGTTAGGGAATAATCATCTAATTATAATGTAATTCTTGTCTAATTCAATTGGAATTGCCAATTCTGATTTTCCGTTCTAAAAAGAATCCAGGAGTAAATCTCTAGACTTGTATTTTAAGCACTCAAATAATACATAGGAGACACTGATTTATTTTCATCCTCTGCTTGACTCAGAACAGGGATCTGTTTATCCTTGTTTATCACATCTCAGGCAAATACGTTGATCCCTGGCTAAGGCTGCCAGGGAATGACGTGCACTATCTGTCTTGTCCCAGTAGTGCCACTTTCAAGAATATTTAAATATTCATTCAGAAAGGGATGTAGCCTGAGGGGGGCAGGCTTTCACATGAAATGTGGAAGGCAGCTGTTCAAACACCCAAGTAAAGTATTGAAAAAAATTACAGGAGCCTGTCTGGATCTTCTCCCTCCCTGCAAGAGCTCTGATACCTAGACTGCCTTTCTTTTTTCCGTCCTTAATTCTCCTCAGTTATCCCAAACAAAGTAGAATTATTTCTAACAGGGAACAATGACAGCATAGTTCATAGCAAAATAAGGCAACAAAAAAAAAATCTTAGGAAGTCCCATAGTCTATGATATTTTGCTTGAAGGCTACCTTACTCCTAACAGAGGTTTACATAGCTGTTGCTCTGCAGCTAAGCCAGTCTGGTGTTTTTCCTTCCATCAGAAGACTTACCTAAATCTGCCTTGTTATAACTAATTTCATCTATTTCTTTCTATCCACATAATCACCAGCATCAGTTTACTCTGTTCCTTTTTGCAGCAATTGTTTACTGTTTGCTCGATCACTGCCAGCACTTTCTCTTGACTTTTCTACTCTCTAGTCTCTACCACCACTTTCATTCAACATTTACTTTGACAATGTTTCTAATCCTCTCAGCATTCTTGTTAGCATTCTTGTTAGCATTCTGTGTTTTCTCTAGTTGTACCAGCTGTCTCTGTTTTGAGATGCAGTGCAGTATCTGAAAATGGGCACGGAATTACAGCTGAAGTCTTACCGGCCTAGAACAGGACGGAAGCACTACCGCATGTGCCTCCTTCCTGTTGGTATATCCTAGTGGGATGTGTTTTTTTTCTCAACAGCATGGCTTATGTTTTTCTTAGATTCACTGTAACCATCAGTTTCCTTCTTTTGTAGAATTACCACCTACCTAGTTACTCAACCTATACTTCTGCAGTGGTCTGGCTTGCCTGAGTGCTCATTTGTGCCCTTGTCCTCAACAAATTGAAACTTATTAAAGGTTTCATATTTGGTAAAGGTAACATATTTCCGATTCACCACAATCAGTTTGAAATCTAAGCATGTCCTCCAACAAGCTGATAATTCATACCATCTCTGTGATATCTGCACATTTTGTGTTCCATCATCCGAGTTATTAATTAAAACATGAGTTCCCAGAGCAGAACCCTGGGAAATCCCTCATTTGAGAGATCTTCTTTGATGAGTTTCCAAGGAGTTGAATACCCATAGGAGTTTCATTTTCCTAGTCTTCATATGAGGATGTCATGTGAAGCTGTATAAAAAAAACTTCATTAAAATCAAGTAAGTGACTTCCGCTTACCCCATGACCACAAGAATTGTTCACCTGTTATGGCAGGACAATAAATTGATATGGCACAGCTTAGTCTTGAAGATTTTTTAACAGGAACAAGAATACTCCATGTTGGCATTACTCACCCCTTTGTATTCTTCCAGGTGCACACAAATATTGTATCATTTTTCAGTATTTTCACAGAAACTTAGATTGAACTCCTCATCTACAAGTCCCTCTTTCCTTCTGTTTAATATGCATTACATTTCCAATCTATACTCTTCTGCAATCCCACTAATCCTTAACAAGTTCTCAAAGATACCAGGAAACGGCACTGAGATCAGTTCAGCCAATTCTCTAAGTACACTGAGGCCAGACCAGTTTTACCACGTAAGTTAATCTAATTATTTCACCTCTTGGTTTTCCTGTCCCATCCTTTTGTTAGTAGTGCTAATAATTGTGTTAACCAGCTAAATGCACTTCATCTTTTCATTGTAATTTCAATTGACAGAGGCATTAAGCACAGCATCATTTGTTAATGGCCTTCTCTCCGTTCAGGCTTCCTTAGTTCCCTTGCTATTGCAATACTTAATGAAAGTTTCTTCTTACTTTTTATGTCTTTTGATAGTGATTACTTGCTTTGTACTTTGCCTTTCTGATTTTGTCCTAACATGTCTATGCTATCCTTTCTTAGTTCTTTCTTAGTATCCAGCCTTAGTCCTGTCTTCTTTTTTTTTCCTATCTTGTTCATGACTGCTCTTCCTCAGCTTTAGAACAGAATATTAGAATAATTTAGGCTGGAAAGGACCTGTGGAGGTCATCTAGCCCAGGGCCAACTTCAAAGTTTGATCAGGTTACTCGGGGTTTTGTTCTGTCAAGATCGCCATTTATCTTGTGGTTTCACTAAGAGGTAGGTACAGTCTCGTCAAGAAGAATGACATCCTGAACTGCTATATAAAATGTCCCTGGCTAAGCTGTGTTCAAGGTCCAATCCAGAAAGTGTGTTCTGGGTAGATCTGTTCTAGGTCCTGTCAATATGCCAGGCAGAAGCACATTAAAAATAATGCACCTAGCTGTTCTGCTGTGCCAACAGTGAGGGATTTCTGAATCAGAAGGTCAGAAGATCAGAAGATGATATTTAGATACCTCTGGAAATTTACTGAAGAAAAACATGGAACGTATACTTTTCAGACATCTCTGAAGTTTTGCAGCAAGGCCTGAAAATCTACGTTGTGAATTTAGGCACCCAAAGTGGGGCTCAGGCACTTAAGTCCCATGTGGAATCAGGCCCTTGATGGCATTACTGCTAATTGGCATGTGCTAACCTATGCATTTCCTGATGTCCCTTGGCAGCTCTGAGACCCTTCTCGTGGTTAGTCCAAGAAGGATTATCTATCTAGGTTTCCCATCGCTGGCCTGTCCTTTGGGACCTGATCCTGCAAGCACTATCAGATGTAAGTAATTACAAAAAATACTTTGGGAGGTGAGACACTATTGGGATGTTCAGAAAGGGATTAGATAAATTCATGGGCAGCATGTCTGTAAACAGATACTAACAGAACTAGGCAGGGTTGTGCCCTATAACATCCCTGATTAGACAGTTCTTAATACTGAGGAAGTACAAAGGGAATGGATGACCAGAAGTGGCCAGGCTCATATGCACTTTCTAAATAGTCAGAATATTCTGCTAAAGGGACTACTGGGCTGACCCAGCAGGGAATTTCTCACATATTATATATTTCTTATATATGACTTATTTTTTTCCATTGTACTAAAAGTTGGAAGAATGACTTACACTAATCCATTAACTACTTCTGTAAGTTTACCGTGTCAAACAAGTATGTGGAGGATGGACACAGACTGTATGTGACTGATGACTCTGATAATTGTTGAAGGAAGCCATTTGGTTCAGCTCAATAGTTTCTATCACATACGAATTCCTATGGCAAAAAGGAACGTGAGGATGGCTGAGATTAATCCAATCTGTTCCCGCTACTACTGCATTGCCTCAAGTACGACAGAGTTAAGATCATAAAGATCTGAACTAAAATGACATTTTGCTGAACTGATGGTAGTAAACTGGACAAGGAGTGCTATGCAGGACAGTGAGAACTTGACAAGTTTTATCACGCAATCCTTTTCAAGAATATCTGTAGTGCATTTCTGGTTGTCTTCACCATAGTTCAGCATGACTGTTGGGATCAGCAGTGTGCAATGACAGCTCAAATGAAAAAGATGTTGGTATAAATTGGACTTATCGGACACAAATCAATTCTGTTGTCTGATACCACTAAGTTGCAAACAAATGATGAAGAATTCATGTTACTACCTCAGATATTTGTGATGAAAATAATCTCAAGGTATTTCAAATCAAAAGCTATCACAATCAGAAAACTAATTCCTTGCAAGGGCCTGGTACAGGTGGTAAGACTGTCGTAGATCATGGCTTACTCGGAACATTTGGGGCTTTTGAAAAGTCACATTAAGTAGTTTGACTAACTTCAGTCTTATTTACAACTCTATATTCTGGTGTCAGTTTTAGTTACAGGCATGACTGTTGATCTATGCATGCACTTCTTGAATGTGCTGTGTGTAACTAAGATGACTCAGTGATTTTTTTCAGAAATAAAAACACAGTTACAATTTATTTTTTATTAGATAGCTCATGTTGGTGAGGAAAAAATTGTTTGATCACTTCACGCAGTTTCTCTATTGATCATCAAATTCTTGCTTGAATTTCAGTTCAGGGACACGGTGAGCACACGTTTATCTTCTGCCAGAGAATGTCATACATCTCAAGAAAGTGACATTGCTTTTTTTCCAGTCTCATGTTTTCTCCTCTTACTTCGGATACATGACTTTATGAGCAGCTTGAAACTTCCCAAAAATGCTAAGCAAGTTCACTGCTAGTTGAACCCAGCATCAAGACATAATGACAGTACTGAACAGTTGAAATTCTAGAAAATAGTTTATGTGAAGTGTAGCAAAATTTCTGGAACCATGGAAACGTCAAATTTGAGATGCTTGACTGAGAAAGCTCCCCAATGAGAGGTGATAATCTAAGTATCTGCAGACTGTTGCTGCTGCCTGTGTAAAATCAACTTCTGCAAAGATACATCCTCTACCTGGAAAGACAGCTAATATGAGCAGCCACAAGGCATCGATCCTGCTTGAGTGTGCTCACACACTACCTTTCAGCCAGTATAATTAATAATAGTTTGTAAAGATGGTGCCAGTTGTGTGATCATTTAATAACTCCTTGTTCCATGAAATACTCAGGCCTAGCATCAGCTGACTCAAGACAAAAGATACAGATAGATAGATAGATACATATATACATACATACATCAAGTCTTTCTGTAAATTGACATGACTTTTGGATCCAAATGGAGCAACACTGATGATCCAGAACCTTCAGAGGGCTCTCTTCTCCAAAAGCAATTTCAATTAATTAGCTATTAATTAGTTGGCAATCTTTCTTGGTAATTCTTCACTAATGACACTGTTATCTTGGATGCTGACTTCTAATTCTCTTGTAATAATGAAAAGTGATTTCCTTGGAAAAAAATGTAGAAAAAGTTCATCTAAGGCTTCTCATAACGTCGGTTTCTTTACCATAGTGTCCTTGAAGGTTAGTAGATTGTGCAGGATGGACTTTGCAGCTTGAAAGATGATAAAAGAAAAGATTGAATTTTCAGGGACAATCAGCATCGGAGACAGCTTGTCTCTTACCCATGTCACTGCTAATGATCATTCTTGTGAATATTTCAGAGCCTTTATATTCTTCATTGTGTATCTTACAAATATGACAAAGTTTATTTATCTTGTTGTTAAATACTTGTTTGATACTTGCAGATGAGAAACTTTGTTAGGTGATTCTGTTTCATACTGTTGAGTGGGCTCAACTGACCTTGTAGGTACACCACTCAGAATCTTTAAATTGATACAAAAACCACTGATGCTGTCCTCCACAGCCAAAGCAGAAATTTGGATAATTTTGTATTGTCGAGTGAATGTTAATGTGGTTGAGTTTTCAGTGTTTGCACTGTGTTTACCAGTGATAGTCATATTCCTGATTATGATGATCAGTTTGGTTTGATTACTACTTTTCCTGTAGTAGTTTGCAGACCGGTAATCAGTCCTGAAATATAAGTTCTGTCTTGCGTATCTTTTATGTAATTCAGCAGATCCTGATTCCTCAAAGCAAGACATGGTTTACTGATGACAGCAATGTGAATGCAAGAAGAAAGCAGTCTGCGATTAGACTTGTACCCTGAAGGCTGCCTCCCTGCTGTAAGCTCTCATTACCTCTGCTCGCTATTGAATTTGAAACTTGCTAATTAACATGGCTGCAAGTAACCAATTCTGAAGGAAAAGAAAGATAAGGTGAACTTACATGAACTGGTAAATGCCATGCTCTGAACTCATCTGGTTTAAATTCCTCCCTTTTCATATACCATCCTGTTTCAGAAACCACCTGCAGACGTTACTGAAAAGCTAGTGCTCTTCCACTATGGCTGTCCCAAGCTCAAGGCAGTAGTTCCAATACAAAGTTTTTACAATTAATTGTATTCTCATAAAATGACATTTATAATCTGTAATTAGTCATCTCACTTAAACACCAAGCTTTTTACAAGTCCAAAGCACTCAGCGGCTCCCATTGAACAGAACATGACTAGGCTACTATGTACGGACCTATCAAAATAAAATTAATTTATTATTTGTCATTTGGAGTTTATTTAGGAACTGCTGGTGCACAATTACTTCTGTCTGTTCTATTTTTCAGTTATTATAGTAATCAATAATACTTCAAAGTAATAATTGTAATGCTTAGCACTTCCAGCCAAACATTTCTATCAGGCTGCTGTAATACACAAATGTCATTTACAAATAATGGCACTGCAGGTCAACAGATTCTGTTGTAAGCCAGCTGTTTCACACTTCACAACAAAAATATTTTCTCATTGTTTTCTCTAAGTCTAAACATAGCTACATGTTGTCCAGTTACCAGTTTCAGAACACAGATCTAAGATTGCTCTTCCAGGGATTCTTTATCTAATCAGAATAGATTGTGTTTCTTTCTCCTAAACTTTTCCTCAATTTTAATTATCAAATCATTTCCCCAAAAAACATAATTAGTACAGTTTCTCCAAGAATCCAAGCACTGACATCAGTTCAGCTGAAGCCTTATTTTTGATGACTTTTGCAGGCAGAGAGGGCATCTGGCAATCTTTTAGTCTACAGAGTTTCTCTGAAATGTTCTCCAGAATGGTCTGGTGAAAAATGAAAAGGCCTTAATTTTGAGCATGCTTTTGTGAAGTCTGGCTAGAATGAGAAGGGTAAGACCCATTTCGTCACGCAGAATTTCTGAATACTATCCCCTTTTCATTCCTGCCTTGTGTCCTATGGGCCAGATGAATTGCATGGGAAAAGAAGAGTGTCAGCTCAGCCAAGGTTCCTTCCATACCTTGAGAAATTTCATGTTCTCTTTTAGCATGACCACAAGACTCCTTTGTACTTTTGGAACGTCACAAGGGTGTTTTAACATGGTACAGAACTAGTGGTCAGAGCCATTTATTTATTTCAAAAATCTCAAACAACAAATTTGCAGGTTTTCTTTGTGCCACGTACCCATGGCATGTTCTGGAGACCACGTTACAACATCTAGATCCCAACGTACTTTAAAGAACACATTTTTAAGCCTTCAGGAATCTCAAAGCAAGTGAAATCTTCGTATGTAAACAGGCAGAAGTTATTAAGTGAAATTATATGAAATGAACAGAACAGAGAGGTGAAGGACTACAATACAGACTGCTGTATTTCTTGCACTGACAGATCACAGGTAACCAACCTTGTTTACAAGCATGTACCTTAAATGACACACAGCTGAATAACAGAATGACCTTCACAGACTAAAACAGTTTTGCAGCTGTGCAACAGGTTCCGATAACAACATGATACAATATAGTTAGATTCGAGGTCATTACTGCTATTTAATACAAAGCAAATTTCTTTCTGAAAGACTTTATCTTAATGGCTTCTATTTTCCCAATGCAGCAGCTATTTTCCTTTTGAAAGCCCATGTAGATAAGATATCTGGGGATTCCATATTAACATTTCCTCTAGTCCCAGATGCATTATACAGAATTTATTTTTTAAGTTTGAAGGTGATCCAGGCTGTCAGTTACACACCACTGTAACTGAAGGGATTAGGAAAAAACTTCTCTGTTGAAACCTCTTCAGAGCATCCTGTATCTTCCACTGAAGCGTCTGATATTGGCCTTTCTCAGAAAATACAGATGACAGATTTGGTGGACAGCAGTGTGGCACCTTGAGCATTTCATCCCTATATTTGATGGGAAATAAAACTTTAAGGACTTTTGAGGTATTTTCCAGGGGGAGAACTGGCTAGGTTATCACCAGGATTGGAGAAAGCCAGGAGATGCAGGAGACTGTAAGTGACGCAAAAGAGCCCCAAAATACACCAACTAGTGTACCAGCCCAAACCAAGTGGAGATGGTAAGAAGAAGTTAGAATGAATAATGAAAACGTTTGAAGATCAGTGTATTCTTAAGGGATAAAGAAAGGTAGATCTGTGAAAACATTTTTTCTCACTACAAGGCAGAAAGAGAGGCAGAAAATAGGAAATGTTGTTAAGAATGAATATACAAACCCTTTTTTTTTTTGCATTAAAGCCCAGTAAAGCCCAAGGGTTATGGATACACAGCAATCAAAAGACTCATGAAAAGCTATACAGAGAAAGGAATCTGACTGATGCTTGGAAAGGGAACGGTCACATATCAGACTACCCAAAGTACATGTTATGAACATTACATTCAAATCAGTCAGGAACATATTTATGGAAATTAAGATGGTGCATACATGCTTTTCAAAGCTGAGACTGACTCAGCAAAGCTAATCGTTGTACCTAAGGAAGAACTTGGAGGAGAACATTTAGGACATAGCAATTATCTCTGCTAAAGCAGAAAATGTGACAGGACAGCAAAACCAACATCCTGTATTTACTATATACTGTAAAAGATTGATGGTATGCCACCCAAAGGATCTCAAGCAAGACATAACAAAGTACATAGCACGAGCTGTATTTGTTCAATTAAGAGCAACGTAGGCTGTGGAAAGCAAGAGGTAACGATGACGCATGGAGAACAAAACCTTGAAGTACAAATCATGTAAAATGTACAAAGTACAAATCATGGTGAAATCAACGGTTCTTCAAAATTATGAGCTAAACTGATTGGCCAAAAAGGCAGAATAATACTGAAAATAAAATGACCAAATTTTGAAATTATAGACAACAGAGAAAATACATAAAATCTCATGAGGAACAGGGAATTCTATAGGGCTACGACATGATTGCATTTCTTCCAATATTGTAGTTACATTTTGGCAACAGTAATATCTCAAGAGATTCACATTTCAGTTGTTTCTGCATCTTAAATCCACATGTGCATGGAATAATTGAGGACTGAATTAATGCAGCACCAGGAAATAAGTCAAGACCAAGTTATGCCTGCATTTGACTACAGCTTATTAACTTTATCTTAATCATCCAATGCTATATATCTATAATCGAAAGGCTCATTAAACTGGCATGCCCATATGTCAGAGAGCTAACACCAGGAAACCAAAAGAATATTCGGCAATGGATGATGAAACAGTTGAATACAATTTATGTATAAAAAGCAATCATTCGGCATAATAATTTCATGGTTGATGTGCTGTTTTAAACAATCCCTATGTTATTGCTGAGGAGTGAGTTGTCTACATCCATTACCTTCACTGTATCTTCACAGCTTCCACTTCCAACCCACTATTATCCCAGTTTTCCATGAAGATCCATGGCTTTGCAAAAATCCCTTTTGAGCCCCAGAAAAGTAAGCTGTCATTCTTCCAGTCTGAGCACTAAGCCCTCTTTCTGTCCGTAGACAGCAGGGATGTGATTAGCCTGAGTGTTGGATGCAGAAACTAGCTCTCCACACACCCTTTCCTTCCTTTCACTTGCAGAATTAAGATGCATATTTGTTTTAATTATTAGTAGCGACTATGGTTTAACTATTACTGTTTCGACTGAGATTAGGTTTACATGTCACAGCCATCATGTTCTGAAACTACATAGTGCGAAAGTGCACTCTACGCTTTCAATAGCTTGCAGTGTAAACAGACAAAAAGGTATATGACAGTAAAAATGGCCTTTCATGTAATTACAAAAAATGTGATGGCAAAAATATGATTGTATAGCACATGATGTGTCTTGTACTCGTGTCACATTTCATGTCCCCCATTTTTTGCCTAATCACAAGTAGAAGACGTCTGTCATTATTACTACCTTTCTTTCTGCAAGGAATGCCTGCTTGTGGATAGAACCATGGAAAATGCTTGTCCCAGCCAGCAACAGCGCAACGGGCCTCCGGTTTCTGATTGGCACACCCTCCTCCCCAGGAAAACGTCTTGTAGTAAAATAAATGTGTTTGTGCAGTGGTGACTATTTGTCACTCTAGACCCTGACACAGGCATTAAAGCATCTGCCATTTAGAACTGTGTCTCATAACTGCCCAACATGAGAGCTGTAATGAAATCCTACCTTCCCATATTGAACTGGAGAAGTCTGTTTAGTTAGCAAGGTTGCACCTCTCTGATACTAACAGGACTGTAACTGATATGAACACTAAAGTCCATAACCAATCAAAGGAAAACAACAATAATTTGGAACAGATATACAGCCAAGGCCTCTGTGAATAAGAATTTTTAAATCTTCCCCTACGAAGACCGTAAAATTATACAAAGTTGTCTTTTCCAGGTTTCTACCCTTCTGGCTTCCCAGCTCCAGAGCATATACTATACCATTCATTATTCCACTTGCCAAACTTGCCTTTGAGGAATGGTTGCTCTCACATGCTTTTAAATTCTCTGAAATGGCACATACTTACACACAAGCACTGGCACACACAATACACGCACTTCCTCTAGTCAGTTCCTAAATTTCCAGTGAGAGTGCATGTGACAATGTGCATATGCAAATAATATCATTTCCTTGAACAACCAGAATTTTAATAGGGTCAAGTAAACAACAGAGTCTAGGTAAGCAAAAGTCAGCTGATAGTCTAGCAACATACATAAATGAAAATCAAGAACTAAAGCTGGTCGGTGTTACCCCTGCAGACCTCTGTGAAATTCAGACATTTTAAGGCAAGAAGAGATAATGAAGTTCAGCTAAGAAGTGCTCCTACAAACCACAAGCCATGAAGTTCCTTATGCTCTGTTCTAGTAGCAGGAATCATGCTTTCATGAATGTCAGTAAAGTCCTTTTGCTTAACTTTCCCATAGGTCATTGTCAGCATAAGAAATGCTGGTCCCCCCATAGAGTCTCCACTGGCCAGACTTTCAAGAAAACTCATGGAAAATCTCTAATCTCTGTTCACCAAACATTTCTGTAGTAAGTTGTAGATTCAGGAATAGATACATGGTCTTTACCAGATTACCTATCTGTTGTGCACCTACCTTCCCCTTACAGCTTCCACATCTCTTGGCCATTTCAAACATCTTTAAAAAGTAAAGATATCTCAATCCTTCCCATCTGTTTAAAATTTCCTTCCGAAGGGAAAGGAGAGATGAAGTGTGTCATCCTCCTTAGCTTTTGCAATCCTTGGCATAATATACTATTTCAGCAGCAAATCTCATAGTGCAGCAACATGTCGAGGTTTTATCTAGTTCTTCCCAATGAACTGTGACTATGAATACATTAGTAGATAACATAGGTGCATCAGGAGCAGATCTACAGAAACCGCCAGTGCTGAAAACTTAGCATCCACTTCACATTTTAGGGTGCCTTCCAGCTTAGTTTCTCCTGAACAGAACCCAGATGACACACTGTGAGAGCATCCTGTAACGAGTATCAAAAGTGCAGTAAGTGGGGGCTATTCAGGGATCTGCTCCACAAGAGCATTCCTGACAAATTAAAATGAGAATGTAAACACATCCTGGGTGAGTATTTGAGTGCACTTCTTGACACATCAGGAGGAATGGCAGACAATTAACCCTCTAAGAGCTTAGACTGGTGTCCTAATTATGTAACATACAGCCTACAAGTGACAACAAAACATGGACGTTAACACATATCCCCAGACATGCCACCTACCCTTACCTGAATACACTACCAAACTCAGGTGAGAAGGGCTTCTGTGTGAATTGGAATTGACAGAGAACAGGACAAGTAAAAGCCTAGACTTTTTCTGTAGCAAAGAGGTACTCTAAGTGGTTGCCTTGAGAATATGATGAGGACAGTGTATAATTTTCTTTCTGTTGAGGAATTAGATGAAAAATGCTAAAACTTTAAAAGGAGGCATTATTGTTCCTGTGAAAAAAAGGACATGTTAGAAATATCAGTAGAAGATATCAAGTCAAATGTTAGAGGGATTTCAGAAACTTGGCAGAACACACGTTGTGAAGAATATAAACTGTTTGAAAAAGATAGAAATAAAGGCAGAAGAACAGCATTGTGTATTAACAATAAAATATGTTGAAAGGGAAAGTTTCTGCTAAGAAAGATGCTGTTGAAGATGAATGTAAAAGGTAAAAAAGGAGAGTGGGAATGTAAACAGAAAAATTTCCGTATCTGAAGTGCAAACAAACTCTGAGAACCCCTATGCCCACAGCTGAGCCTACGCTGATAACCTGCACTTCAGAAATCTGCAAGAAGCAACTTAAGAATTGTTATCTGGTAGCCAAGGTATCTAACCATCTCTTATATCAAGGGGGATATTGTATGAGTAGAACAGGGCTGTAACAAAGAGAGGCTGAAAATTCCACCTTTGCCTAGGTGCCCTTTCAGAGTGCCACATGGGAGTGGATATGCCTGACCCCCGCTGATGACTGATGCCACTGCAAAGAAATGTCGATGAGATCAAAGATTAAAAATACACAATGCCTGTGGCTGCAAGAATCTCACTTAAGGAGAGTGAAGGAGAAAAAGGAGGTATTTGGAGTGGTATGCTGTGTTATGTGGGTCCTAGGTGACAAAATACTTCTCTATAATTCTTGACTGAACTTCTTCTTAAACTATAACGTATCAAACCATAAGGTGTCACAATTATCCAGAAAAGTTTATGGGGAAAAGTGAATTTGGAGGGATCGATGTTCTGGAGATCAGCTATGACTTAAAATGCAGTGCATCTTTCTTGGATTTGGGTCATCCTGAACTTACCACTCACTGACTTACTGAAATACTTTAGGGGTTAACAGACCTTGTAGACCAGTGAAATACAGTGCATGTCGTATTTTACTTGTGCAAATATACTGAAAGTACATTTTCAGTAGAGTACCACAGTATTCTGGTGAAAGCAGTAACAATTGAATAAAGAACTGGCTTCACAGACTGAGAGTGAGTTTCTCTGTAAGGGGCTATCAAGCCGGCTGAAGTTACAAGCGGAGTTCAGCAGTGATCCTCCTTCCAATTCTATGTCCAGTTGTTCTTATTCATGAGCTTTTACTTCCTCTTATGTCTTTGTGCTTGTATCTAACATGATCTGGAATGCAAGGCACGAAGAGAAAAAAGACCAGCACCAACTTTTGAATCCTCCACTTGATCCACTTTTGTAATGGAGAACATCACTGAGGACATTTTGTTCAAACATGCTAGGGTTGTCTGCTGGCTGTGTTATGTTCACCAATGAGCTGGAATGGGAGATGCGGTGTGATGGCTACGGCAAAATTCAAGTTGCTTATGTGATGCGGAAATCGGCTGACTTCACTCAAATTAAAATTCAGTTACAGTTGATAGGAGTTTTGCTCGATAAAGGGCTAACTATGCTGTGCCCACATTACCGTGAGGAACCAAATCTGTTTACTCTAGCACTAAGTGCAGGAAAGAAAGAACTATTTATTTTGTTTCCTGTTTAAAAAAAAAAAAATCTGGTGACAGCAGAAGGAGCATCTGGCTTCTAAACTTCCAGTTTCCCAACTCCCTAAGTCCAGTTAAAACTCCTGAAAGGACAACAACAATTTGGTAATGGTATTTCTCCCTTAAACTAAGTTTTCATTTGTGCACCTTACTAGTAGATGGATCTCGTCTCTGTCTTGTTCTAAACATTCCCAGAGCGGTAGTGAAGAAACTAAAGATTAAAAGAAAAATGACTGTAGTAAATGTGAAAATGTTTTAAATAATCAGCAGACTTACGATTTTTCCTTTTTTTTATTACTACCATCACTAATGGTATGGGACAAACATCCCTGTGGGACTCCAAAGCATTTAACGCCAAGGGGTGGCTCCTCCCTGGATAGTCAGCAAATTAAATGAGAAACACAACGGATGGGTAAAGGTCAACATTATATCCCTTTTTAAAGGTAGAAAATTAAATCACAGGGAAATTAAGTGACTGGTCAAAGGTCAAACAGAAAGCAAGTTGCAGAGCATGGAAACTGAGAAACTGTGTCTTATGTTCAGCTCCTTAACAGCAAGACTAGCCTTTCTTTAATCTGAAGAGGAAAAAAACCTCAGTGCTGGAATATTAATATCAAAATTAGTTTCGCTGAGAACAGTCTGAATTTCTGTGTCTCATCCAAAACTGGATATTGTTCTGCCTCATTAAAGCAGAAAGGAGATCCATTCCAACAACACTGATTTGGTCAAAACAAAATCACAACTAGTCTTTAAGATTTTTGTACTCTGAAAAATTGTTTGCAATTAGTTTTGGAGAAACAGTCAACTCAGTGATCAACTTCATCGTAGCTTTTGAGAAATGAACAAAAATTCCACGGTTCCCTTCAGAAAGAATTAAGTTAGAGGCTACATTTGAGAGATATTGTGGTATTCCAGGGGCTCCATCCACTCTTCATATATTATTGTGAGTTTCTATGAAAAAGCGTACACGTACACATACATGTATACACACACAGAAATACACTTACTTATCCACAGAAATATACTTACTTATCCACATACATATGTGTGTGTGTCTACAGATGTGGACACATAATATGCATGTACACATATATGTATTTTTACATAAGCAGGGAGAAATTACATGGGATTTAAGGGACACAAGGCAATCCAGGGAAAGAGGCAAACAGGGCATTCTCCCATACCTTCTCTTTCTTCATGTAAGAGAAGCCTAGACATGATGTGACATCACAGTATACGCTAACAGAGAGTGATCACAAGCTCCATTTCTGTCTCAGGGGCTAGGAAGCCCTAGATACCTTGCCAGGCCTAAGGGATTAAACTGCAGTTACACCAGATGCCTGGGCTTTGCTTGCCCTAAACACTGTCAAGGACAGGGGCTGTCCAGAGAGCCCCATCAGACTGTAACCCAGTCCCCTGGAATCACTCCTGTCACCTCATGGGCAACGTGGGAAAGTTCATATTAAAAAACTAAGTCGAGGTGCAATAACCGTGGGTGCTTCAGCACCGCAGCAAGGCTCTGCCTTGGCAACCTTCCCCCTGTGTGTGGAAGAACAGTGAGCTTGGCTCCTAACCTTGGGCTGGCCCGGCTGCCTTGGGTCACAGGAATGGCATGCTTCAAGGGGCGGGGGGGGGGGGGAGGGAATAGCAGGGGCTTCTTCTGAAAATATTAACCCGTCTATTTGGAGAGTGATGGCTGCCTTTGAAATCTCTCCTTATAGATCTATACTTAGAACCGGGGCAAGGAGCGTGCGCTGGGGGGTGTGAGGGGTGGGCTGGGGGAGGGCTCCCTGTGAAGCCCCGCGCCTTTGTCCTCCAGCCGTGCCCCCGCGGGCTCGGCAGCGGGGACGGGGCCGCCCGCCGCGCCCCGCCGCGGCTCCCGAGCCCCCACCTCGCGTCCCTTCGCTGCACCCCGAGCTCACGGGACTGGGGGGAGGGGGACTTGGGCTGTAATTTTATTTTTCGTTTGTTTCCCCCTTTTTTTTTTTAATTTGTCTCCCTCCCCTCGTGCCCCCCCTCCCCCTTCTAAATAGGAGATGTTCTCAGGACAGCGCCCAGGAGACTGGCTGGAATCAGTTTTGGAGGGTGATGCACCGCGACAGCTAAAAGTTGGATAGGGTTTCAGCAGCTCCTATATAAAGCAGGGGGGACTTATGTCACTGCACTAATTAAATTCCATCTGGGTTGTTCCTCGGGGTGTTTTTGAGCCTGCCACCTAAGTCAAGCAGGCAGAGAGGCCAAGGGACAGCATGATGATGGACCTTTTTGAAACTGGCTCCTATTTCTTCTACTTGGACGGGGAGAATGGAGCCCTGCAGCAGCTGGAGATGGCAGAGGGATCCCCACTGTACCCAGGCAGCGATGGCACCTTGTCTCCCTGTCAGGACCAAATGCCGCCAGAGGCCGGCAGTGACAGCAGCGGAGAGGAACATGTGCTGGCACCCCCGGGACTACAACCCCCTCACTGCCCCGGCCAGTGTTTGATCTGGGCTTGTAAAACTTGCAAGAGAAAGTCGGCCCCCACGGACAGACGCAAAGCAGCCACCCTGCGGGAGAGGAGGAGACTGAAGAAGATCAACGAAGCCTTCGAGGCTCTGAAAAGGCGGACTGTGGCGAACCCCAACCAGAGGCTGCCCAAGGTGGAGATCCTGAGGAGCGCCATCAGCTACATCGAGAGGCTGCAGGACCTCTTGCACAGGCTGGATCAGCAGGAGAAAATGCAGGAGATCGGGGGGGACCCCTTCAGCTTCAGCCCCAAGCAGGGAAATGTAAGCGCTGCCGCTTGATTCCTCCAGCTGCGAAACCGCCGCGCCCGTCCCCTCCCCTCCTCCTCGGCACGGCCTCTGCGGCGGCCCGGGCGGCCGGGCAGGCTGGCGGGCGCGGAGGGGGCTCCTCGAGGAACGTGCGAACTCCTCGGGCCTCCAGCGGGCAGCCGGCCCGCCCCAGGGAGCCGCGGTCCACCTCACTAATACCCGTCCTCTCCCCGTGTCTCCCCCCGTGTGTGTGCCGCAGATCCCCAGTTCAGACTTCCTGAGCACCTGCAGCTCCGACTGGCAAAGCGTTTCTGACCATTCCCGAGCCCTAGGAGTCAGCCCCAAGGAAGGTAACTCGCTCCGCGGCCGCCGTCCTCCCTGTGCGTGGCGGAGCGGCCGCCGCCGCCGCCGGGCCGTGCTCACCCGCCGCCCCCGCTGCCGCGCGCCTTTCCCTTGCCCCAGCGGTCGCAGTCCGTAACGGTCGCGGCCCCCAACGGTCTCTCACCCTCCAGCGCCCGGGCTCTCCGCCTGCCGCGAGCCCTGCGCCGCAGGCCCGACGAGGAGGAACGGTTTGCTCTTTAATCCCTTTTCTCTCGTTGAGCAGGAGGCTCCGTCGTCGAGTCGTCGGCTTCTAGCAGCCTTCGCTGTCTCTCTTCCATAGTGGACAGTATTTCTTCCGACGAGCCCAAACTGCCCAGCGTGGAGGAAGTGGTGGAGAAATAAATCCGGTTGCTCTGGTAGTATATTTAACGGAGATGGAGCCCCCACCCCCTTCCCTCTAGACTAAGTAATGAAGCAAATTAACACAGTGGAAAGCCCAGGCAGGGGCCTTGTTAAGGTCGAGTCAAGGTACACCTACTCCAAAGAAAATGGCTCTCACTGACTGGAGCCAAACAGACTTGCCCACTTTTTCCTTCTTTTTTTTTTTTTTTCCCCTGAGTTTTGTTTTCTTTAAATTGTGTTGCATAGACCACCCCTCCTCTTTTTTTTTTTTTTTTTTTAATTTAAGATACTTACCTGTGTACCGGTGATCCGCTTTGTCTGAGACCCACCGGAAAGTTCATTCCTGTCTGAGTGAAGCTGTTGGTTGCATTTCGTGTTAGTCGTATTTAAAGAGTTCCCGCCTCGTTTTGTTCCTGTAAATAATTTTAGTACTGTCTTTTCTTTTGTAAACATAACAAATATATATTTAAATGATGGAATGTGATATTGTATATAAGAACAGACGGATTTCTTGGATTGTAAAATAAAGCTCTTTGTGTTACAGTGTTTCCCCCCCCCACCCCGTAATTAACTAATAACCCTATCCCGGAGTTAAAACCCGCCACTGACTTCAGCGAGCTCAACCCCGAAGAGTCAGACGTACGTAGCCGCGACACGACCCGTGTGACTGGAGGCAGCCCTCAGGACAGATTTTTACTTCGTTTTCTCCTCTAAGGAGCGTCTCTCCTTATCTAGGGCCGCACCCGCGGTGTTCATTACCCGCCTCTCGCCTTCGCTCCCCGGGGAAGCCGGGCAGGCACGGGTGGGTGCCCGGGCAGGACCCCGCAGCCCGGGAAGGCGGTGCTGCTCCCCTAAAATGTGCGACGGTGCCGCTGGCGTAGCGCGCCGGGCAGGGACGCTTCGTCGGCCTTGTCCTGCACAGGGTGGGTGAGCTTAGACAGGGGAAGCGCAAAGAGCCCCCCTGCTCCTTGAGAAGAGAGAGGCTCGGCGCGTCTCACCTTTTCCTCTGGGCACCGGGGGACTCGAACCCAGGCCTTGTCTGCGGCAAAACTGATGCGCCGCTACCCGAACGGGGCGGCAAAAGGCTGGGACAGGAGCCCGCTCCCTTGGGGTTGGGGGGCTGTCATTTCTTCCCGGGAAAGGTAACTCCCCTTGACCTCCTTGAGCCCGAGGGAGAAGAGAGTGGCGTCCCTCAGGGAGGAAAGAGTTAAGCGGTCGAAAAGGGGTTGGGGAGGGGGGTAACAACATACGAAGCCTTTCACTCAGTGATGTAAAAAAACACAGCCTCTCTGAGGATGGGGGAGCGGAGCTGCTCGCGGTCAGAGCGTTACGGTTTGTAACAGATTGTCTATGCCCTGGGAAGGGGCGACCACCAGGAAACGGCACACTCTGCCCGACGCACACACGGGGCTCGGCGGAGAGCCGACAAAAGCAAAGGGACGCTACTTCAACTCCGCCCGCGGGCGCTCTCCTCGTCAGCTTTAACTCTTGATTTATTTTTTGTTTTTGTTTTTTGAAAGGTCACAGCCACGTTTCTGGAAGGTCTCACCCTTCTCGGCCGGCTGGGGCACGGGTACGTCCGTCTGACGGGGAAGCTCTTGAGAGAGACTGCCTCGGGAGCTGGCTCTTACCGCGGTGCCGTCCTTCCTCCCTTTCTGTGCCACCGTGGCCAGCCCGGTTTTTAAAACGGTCAAGTACTCGCTGTAATTGCTCTCTGCTGAGATGCTCTGTTGTAAGGAGCAACTGCGGCGGCACAGTGTGGTGGGCACGTAGCGGTACGACAGTTCCCCCCTTTTTCTCGTTTCAAATAACCCCTTTGCCTCGGGGAACTCCCGGGCGCCTCGGGGAGCGCGGGTTCTTGCATGCCATCTCTGCATTTTGGCGGAAGAGCGGAGATGTCATAGCTTGCTTCTGTCCCGAAGGGGCTGGACCAGCACTAGAGTATTTCAGATGGGGTTAGCAGCTCGTCGCCTTCCTTAATCACTTGTTCCGATCCCCACCGGGCCAGAGAGAAGGGCTACAGGCAACTCACTACGCCTGGCGCAGCACCGGCCGAACCCAGCCCCGCAGGGCCCGCTTCCCGCAGCAGGGCAAGGAGCGGCGCTGAAGCAGCCCCGGCACCACCGTGTCACGCCAACACGCCGCCAGCCCGCTGTCAGGTTTGCCCTCAGCCCAGCGTTAACCGCAACGAAGTGGCCCGTCCGCCCGGCAGGACCCCCCCGGCAGGGTCTCCGCCAGCAGGAGGGTAACTTGAGCGATTGTTTGGAGTAAGTTTGCCTAAAGGAAGGTTTTTTTTCATTAAATAAAGAAAATACCTCCCGAAGAGACTCTCCGTGACCCCCGCGGCTGCGGCTGACATGCCGGGCTTCCCAGTAAAGGTCCTCAGTGTGTTTGCAATTAAAATGTTTGTGTTTGATATTAATAACGATAATCTTTACCTAAGTCCCCAGCCAAAGCAAACAGGCCCTGGAATCACAAATCAAAGGGTAATAACTGGGTAAGAACCAGAGGTTTGTGATTTAATAAAGTCTTTTTCCGGAAGGGCCACGCACAACGTCACCCAAGTTTTCACACGAACGCAAGTGCCCCCCGCTGCCCCCGCTCCCTCCTTCCCGCCGCGGTTTATTTAACACGAGAGAGGCGGGCTGGAGCGCTGCTCCCGGAAAGCCCGTGCTCAACGCCGGCCTCCCTCGCCTCTACCTGCTCCGCTCCACCGCGAAGCCACCTGCTCGCTCCCCGAGGAGAGGGCAGGGCTGCGGGAGCACCGGCAGCCCGCCCTGAGGGGCGGCCGCCGCACCAGTGCGGGGTGCCTGGTCCAGCGCGGCAGCGCTCCGGGGCCCGCCCCAGCTGCCTGCGGGGCCGGGAGCGCCCCGCTGTGCCGGCTGCAGGCGGGGGAGCGATGGGTGAGGGGAGACGGAGCGTGTGCAGTGCCGCTGCCTTGTCACCGCTCTGCTCTGAAGTGGCGCGACCGAGTGTTTACAGCCTGTTTTTTTACTGTGCATCTTTATTTTCCTCCGTAAAACCGCCCGCAACCCGGAGAGGGAGGCGGGCAGCCGGCAGCGGGCTTTATTTGCTGAGGTCGAAGGCAAGGCGGCCGGGCGTCGACCCAGCAGCGATTTCCACGGGGAAAATTCCTGCTTGGATCGCTGCTGCCTTGGGGAACCCGTACGATTTTTCCAGAGCCTCCACCTTTCTGTGGAGAGCGAGCTGGGGAATGGGAGTGGGGGGCTGGGGAGGGAGGAGGTTGAATAATTGAACCATGTGCTCGCTGGGACGTCCCCCCGATAGCAGGAACTAGCAACTTTTCCCAGTCTCAAGGCTGCTAAAAACCCCCGCGTGTCCCTTTGATCTCTCTTGGGAGTCCCAGAGTGCCCGCAGAGGCCAATGCCTTCTTCAGCTGTCCTCTGTACAAATCCCTCTGGCAGGTACTAATGTGTTTACTTAGGTGCGCACGGTTCCCAGCGCCGGGGGGAACCAAACGTTTCTCACACGGCTGGAAGCGCCCGGCCACAACAGCCCAACTGGGAAACAGTTTTGCTGGCGGGGCGGCGCGGAGGAGCCCCCGCCGCCGCCACCGGCACCCACCGATCGCGGGAGGGGAGAGGCGGGGGGCGAAGGCAGCACGGAGCGACGTCGGGCGCCTCCTTTCTGTCGGGCGTCGCCGTCCCTGCACGCACCGTTAAATAAAATACACTCCTAAATAACGCTCTCGCTGCCGGCTGCTGTCCTGCACGGGGGCCCGGGCGCTCACCCCGGCGAGGCCGGCGGTCTGCGGGGGAACTGCGCAGGGCTTTGCGGGGGTGCGGGGTGCTCGCCGAGGGCGCCCCGCAGGGCCGGGGGGGGCACAACGGGGCGCGCTCGGGTGGGTCCCAAACACCTCTCACCCCCCCGGCCCAGTGACTTATGATGTCCGTCGGATTTTCTTTGTTGAAGGAGAAAGGCGTGGGGCTTGGAAAAAGATCGCACGCTCTGCAAATGGTCCCCACACGGGATCGAATCCCTGCAGAAATAGGTGCGGCACGGCAATTGCTGCGAAGCGGGGAGGGTTGGGGTGAGGAACACCATTTAAAGAGGTCCCGACACGTTCACCATTTTCTCCCTGCCCGGCCACAGGAGCAGGCAGTGTCTGGTGCTCAGGCTGTTCCCGCTTTCCGGACTTGAGCCTTCCGTCTCCTGAAATGCAGCATATTCTCTCCCTCCCCGCCCCCAGTAGCCTCATTAGCCAGCCTTGTACTTTGTGTTTTCTCTCCCCTTTCTGTAGTTCCACTCGCCTACTGCACTTTTGCAAGTTTGTTTTGAGATCACTTTACCAGAGGAGCCGGGGGCTCTTAAGGGATACTAATTACTAAGATTTTTTTCTTCCTGAGTGACAGGATCTTCCATCCTTTCTTCCCCTTCCCCCAAAATATTCAAGGAAAAAGGAAACAAATTTTCCTAGCTCCTCAAATACTTTTGGGAAAAGGCACGTTTCTTAACAACCCCAGCCCCGCTGGATTAAGAGTTAAAGCTGCGAGCTAAAACTCTGCACTCCAGGAGCGCGGGACCCAGGGGGCTGGCATTGTGCACCGGGAGATCCACGGTGCGTGCTTGGAGATAAACCCCTGAAAGGTGATCAGAACACCGGCACTTTAAAGATCAAGTTTATTTGTGCACAAAGCATAAATCTGTAAACAGGTCTATTTTAGCCAGCGCAAACGTGGTAAATCAAATTTGTGTGTGTGTGTGTGCACGCCACAGACCGGTGAAGAGTTCAAGTTACTGCCGAGCAGAACCCCTTCTGACGGACGGTTTCTTAGGAAAACAATAGGGAACTGCCCTGTGTCAGATGTGGCCCAACTAAACAGTAACCTGCACCTCGGAGCGGCAGAAGCCTGAAATTCTGAGCTTTCCCCTTTCTGTAACTTTATTCCTTTATCAACTCTCTGCTTTTCCTACAGTATTCATTTCAAAGGGGACTCCCCCCGTTTATGGCCCCAAATAAATTGAGGCAGTGCAGATGTAGCCTTCCCCAGCCTTTAGACAATTACGCATCTGCTCGTAGGAAGAAGGGTGTGTATATGTTAGGGGTTTTTTGGGGGAAAAGTTTTCGCCTAAGAATAGAAATCCGCCTTTTGGGGGATCGGGGGATCGGGGGAGGGGGCGAGGAGCACATGGGGTCTCCCCAGCCGCAGCCGCAGCCGCAGCCGCAGCCCCCGGCCGCTCCCCGCCTCGCCCGGGCGGATCGGAAGGCTTCCAGGCGTGTGCGCTTGTGCAAGACACCTCTCTAAGGAGGTGTTCTCTACCCGCCTTGCTCACTTGAAGAGCGGCTCCTTGAGACAACCGGATCGCCATGCCCTCCGCATTACCTCTTCCTGAAGAGAGGCTAATTGAAGACGCCTTTTTCCTGGGCACACAGACCGGCTCCGTAGCGTTTGAACCGCTGCTGGGTCACTTGCTCTCCGTTTGAGTTAACCTAGGTCACATAATTTTATTCCCAGGTAGGGAAGGTTTCCTTTGCCTTCTCATAATATTATCCTCAACTACAAAAGCCACCTGGATGAAACCAAAGGATTCCTGCGCGTTAGCAAATGCCTGTTAAATGGCTTCATTACCACTCTAATGACCCTTGCACCGCTCCGCTCAGCTACTGCTGCGGCTGGAGCTCTGCAAAGCTTTTGTCCCCGACTTGTGTAAAGTTACTTAGGGATTGCGGGGTTAGAAATTTTACACTTCCAGGAGGGGTTTGTTCCACTGGCAGCTGGGACGCATCTGTAACGGTACAAGTTTGCCTGAAAGCAGAAAATTAGCAAGCCCAAGGCACTGCTCCACTCTGTTGTGTCTCTAGCAGCACCAGGTCACACGAGTAGGAGAAAGAATGGGAAGGGGATTTGTCTTGGAGCAAATACGTACACTTTTCTTTTGTGAGTACCTTTCCCTGTGACCCGATCCGACAGCACTAAAATCTGGGTTTCCCCCCTACTCATCTCTCCTGGCCACAAGTAGCTGTGCGTTTTTGTCCCTCGATTTGTAAATTTAAACGCTTGGTGACACGGCTTTAATTACAGGACAAAGCGCTCCCCAAGATAAATGTACAAATCTTCGGTCTGAAAAGAAGGGTAAATTGTTTCAGGTTAGACCTGGACCACGGGCTGTGGGGAATAAAGACACGCAAGTAGACACTGTAGGTGCTATGGGGGGGGGGCTGTACGTTAATTTCCCCGTGGGGAGAGCCGGTGTCCCTCCCGCTGCAGCGTGTGATGGGAGATGGGAACGGCTCTGTAGGAAATGTCAGCGCTTCGTGCGCGTCCACTGCCGCTCTTTCTCTTTCCATACCAAAATTGCAGACTTGTTTTAAACTTCGGAGATGTCGCAACCAGTTCTGGGGAGATCGTGCATTAGAGAAGTGCCCAGCTCACTGCTCTCCAAAGGAGCGGTGCGGAGCAAATTGTCTCCCGGGGACTGGAGGGGGCTTGCCCAGACAGCCCCCGGCAGGGGATGTGGTGGGATATGCTAATAAAGACTGGCCGCCGCGGACCAGCCTCCCTTTACATGTATATATAAGGGCCCCCCGCATCAGCCAAAGGACACTTCGTCTCAGGTCGCTAATTACTGAGGAAATTGCCCCAGCGCGCTGCAGAGCGCTTCGCCGAGAGCCGGTGGCTGCCTCCCCACACTGACGCCTCCGCTGCAGGGATGGAGGTGATGGACAGCTGCCAGTTCTCCCCGTCCGAGCTCTTCTATGACAGCTCCTGCCTCTCCTCCCCGGAGGGCGAGTTCCCCGAGGATTTCGAGCCCAGGGACCTGCCTGCCTTCGGCGCCCACGAGCCCCCCGAGCCCGCCTGCTCCGAGGAAGAGGAGCATGTCCGAGCTCCCACCGGCCACCACCAGGCCGGCCACTGCCTCATGTGGGCTTGCAAAGCCTGCAAGAGAAAATCCACCACAATGGACCGGCGGAAGGCGGCCACCATGAGGGAGAGGAGGAGGCTGAAGAAAGTGAACCAGGCGTTTGAGACCCTGAAGCGATGCACCACTGCCAACCCCAACCAAAGACTCCCCAAAGTAGAGATCCTGAGAAACGCCATCAGATACATCGAGAGCCTCCAGGAGCTCTTGAGGGAACAGGTAGAAAACTACTATCACCTGCCGGGACAGAGCTGCTCCGAACCGACCAGCCCCACTTCCAGCTGCTCCGATGGGATGGTAAGAGAGGGGCAGGAGAGATGGGGCTGTGGGGACCCCAGGAAGGCCCTTCTGAGATTTAACGCTAAGCGTACACATAGGCTTTCCGGGAATGCATGGGGGGCCGGTAGCGCCCCAGCCCTCGGGGGCTTGCCCTCAGTCCCCCCCCCCCCCCAGCTTAGCGGCAGCGGGGTAAGGCGGGGGGAGACCGGAAGGCGCTGCCCAGCGGCAGCCTGGCTGGGGAGCTGCTGCCCCGCTCCCCCGCGGGCGCCGGGGCTCCCTTCCCGCTGGGCTTGAAGGCGCTTTCCCTGCGGGGGGAGCGTCCCAGTGGCCCCGGGGTGGGGGCGGCCGGGCCGGCACTCGCCCCTCGCCCCTGTTTTGCAGGCCGACTGCGGCAGCCCCGTCTGGTCGGCGAGAGGCAGCAGCTTCGACGCCGTCTATTGCTCCGAGATGGCCCACGGTAAGCCCGACCCGCCGGCAGCCGCGGGGGCGGGGGGTAAAGGCGGGGGCCGAGGGGGCCGCCCCGCTCCCCGCGGCACTTGGGGAGGGCACCGCGGGACCCCGCTGTAACGCGCTGCCGCCCCCCCCCCCCCGCCCCGCGGCCGCAGGGTATGCCGCCGAGCAGAGCAGCGCCCTGTCCAGCCTGGACTGCCTCTCCAGCATCGTGGACCGCCTCTCCCCGGCGGAGGAGCCGGGGCTGCCCCTCCGCGACGCCGACTCCCTCTCGCCCAGCGCCAGCATCGACTCGGGGCCGGGGACGCCCGGGACGCCGCCGCCCCGACGGACCTACCAGGCGCTATGAGGGGCCCGGGGGGCGGGCACCCCGCGCCTGCCGCCGCCTCCGGGGCCGCTGCCCTCCCGCTGGGGCCGCCCCCCTCGCCCAGCCGTGTCCCGCGAACGCTTCTCGGACGAGAGGGGCAGCCCCAGCGCCGCTTGGCCCGCCGCCTCCCGCCGGGGCTGGGGGCAAAGCGCCCCGCCCGGCCCCGGCCCGGGGTCCCCCCGGGGCAGACGGACCCTGGAGCTCGGGGCACACGCGCTACCCTGCAAACCCCGCTGCAAATAAAACGTGCTGTAAGAGACCTGTCTGGCCTGCTGGTTCTTTAAGTGCATTCCCTGGTATTGGGGAGGGCAGCGAGACCCGGCTGCGGGGTGCCCGCCAGCATCCGCGTTCAGCTCCAGTCCCAGACTCGGTCACCCCCAGGTCCTGCCTGCATGGGGACCTGCCTCGTCACGGCGGTCCGGGGCCGGGTGATCCATCTTGCCTGCATCTTGCCAGGCTGGGGCCTGGGAGCTTGTTTCTTCCATCACCAGTGGATATTATTCTCATGGAGGCACAAAAATGTGAAGGGTGAAATTCTCCCTTCATTCCTGTCCCGCTATGAGCAGAGTTTCCTTTATTTTCTGCAGGAGTAAAAGTAATATTTCATGGTCATCTTCCTTTTTTTTTCTTTTCTTTTCCCCCACCTGGCAAAGCCCTTGTTTCTTTCCCTGGGTATGAAGACCGAACACGTTTTTCAGGATTTGGCCCTAAAATTGCATGGTGACTCTCCTCTGTAAAATAACTGTATGATCTAGCTCTGATACCCTGTTGGGGAATTTTACTCTCAGTCACTGTCAGTGCTCTGGCAGAGACAAATTTAGTAGAGTTAGTAAGAACAAACCACAAGTATCTCTTTCACAATCCACAAGGTACATTTCATAATATTCAGAAAGCGATACAGATCTGTTTGTTCGTAATGCCTTTGGTCCCACCAGCCAGGATGAAAATTCATTACTCTATTTGCATGGGTCTTCATGAGTTTCAGAGTTACCAAGTATTTCCTTCCAGGCACTAAATCTAAGTCTTTCTACCATGAAAAATTTCCATCCCTTTGCACTGCTTTAGTTGTAATCCAAAACTTTTCTAACCCCCACAAAAAAGATGAGATGGAGAGGTGGGCTCCTTTGGTGCATCCAGAAATGTCTCCTGTGATAAACACTCTGAGTGGGAAGGGATATACACCTCACTAGCGTGGGATAAGGATGTATTTGCCATTTGTGTTTATGTTGTTAGCACTTGGTGGCCAAGGGGCCTGGAAGTGGTATTTCACCTCTGATAAATCTTTCACTTGAACCCAGCCCAGCTTAGTCATGTCACCAAAAGTTACCACCTGACTGCTCTTTGGCAGCGTCTCTGAACTGAAGATGAACTGAGGATGAAGGAAGCCTAGCTTAGCGACAGCCCTGTCCTCGCAGCACACCGTGGGGCTGTGTCCCCCCCCAAAAGGGCTGCAGAGAAAGAGAGGTGGCGCCTACCTGCCTGAGCTGCTCAGCTGGGCAGCAGGCAGCCGTGCTTCTGACAGAGGAAAAGGCCAGCCTCCCTCTCCTGCACGGCTTCCCTCAAAATCACTTTCTGCCCTTGCTGTGTAACCTTGAGGTAAGCGTTTTCTTTCCTGCGGAGTAATTCTGGACGAGCCTTTTCCAGAATGGGCTTTCTGTGTGTATAGATAGGTCCCAAATAATCATTGGGTAAAGTAAGTGGTTTGAAAACCCTGTACTGAGGGTGTGCAGAGGTACAAACAAGGTGTTCACAATGTCTTCTTGTCTTGTTCGCAAGACAACAATGTCTTGTTATTACAGATGCTTCAGGCATCAGGCAAGTGCCTTAACTCAAACACGGGCAATCACTTCCTGAGCCTCCTGTTCATAGAAATCTTTATGCAAGAGGGTGAATGTCATTGGTTTTGTTCATGATTTCTCACACATTGCTGCAGTGCTCCAGTGCTTGCTTCTCTCAACCAAAATACCATCCCAAGGGTACTGCTTATGGCCAGGATCTAATACAGTGCAGATCATTTTAAACGATGGTTTAAAATGAGCTAAGCTGGAGAACTTTCAGCATTTCATTCTGTACTGTGCTGACCTTGGCAAGCGATCGCCTGTGAAGCATGCAGAGTAACACTAGCAAATCACATGTTGGTAATGTACACCTCTCTTTGGCTGGCAGACATTTTAAGAGTTGCAAAAAGGTCAATACTTCTGAGAAGTAGCTTTTCAGAGAGTGAGAAGTATCCCGTCTGTGGGATGTTTGTCCACAGCCTCCTCAGTCCTACTAGACTAGATTACAATCTGAGAGTTTTGTTATACACACCAAGAAAACAAACTCTTAATTAGGGGACATCTATAAACAAAGCTCCTATGTGCCGAAATGTGCTGTAATCCTCGGAAGGAGTGGAAGTGAGCACTGTGAAACCACCTTCAGCCTGTGGAGTGGGAAGAACAAGGTGTCTGCTGTCTTGGGAGATAAGCTGTTGTGGTCAGATTTTGCATATTCAATAATAATAATAATAAGTGTAACTGAAAAGAAAGATTTGTATTCTGTGTGAATCACGTTCATTTAAGGAAGGCTGTGCCCACAAATACATGAGAAGATGATGGTCTAGAAAACCTGAGCTCCACCTCTCGCAACTCCTAGTGCCTGGCTGAGTGCTGCAGGCTCTGCGATGGCACGCAGTGATCTCCCAGGCAGGCAGGCAGGTGGAAGGATGCCTCATAGTGTCAGAATAATGTAGCACAAAAGCTGCAAGTTTTCTGACTATCACTCACTGCAATGAAGGGCATAATTCTGTGTAATTTTAAAAACAAAATTAATTTTTAATTTTAATTTTACCACTGAAAATCATGCTTTCTTGGCTTATATTCTGACTGAGGGAGGCAGCTGTGCTCTGTGTGTGTGTGTGTGTGTGTGTGTGTGTGTGTGTGTGTGTGTGTGTGTGTGTGTGTTAAGAGCTTCTTGTATCTTTTATCTCTTGTTAAGAAATCAAGCAGAGCTCTTCAGTGAAATACATATTTTAATCTCAGATCAAAAGGCCCACTGTACATTACAAAACTAACATAGGAACCTAGTAAAGACCTCTTAAATACAACATCAGGACAAAAATCCTGCTTGCGCTATGTTCGTATTTCTGAGTTGCTTGTGTGGAAAAACACTAATTTTCCCTGTAGGAAAAGATCAACCTCTTTCTTCTCCTGAGGTGAGGCTTAAAAGTGATAAACTTTTAGTAATTAGTTCTTGGAAGAGAATAAAGAGGTCTTAAGTCATACTGTTTGTCAAAATATGCCCAGGAACACCCCAAATTCATGGCTGCATTTTGGGGGAAATTCAGCATCTTTGCCTTCCCAGCTCAACCTGCTTGTCAGGAGCAGTCAGACTTACCCACAGTAGGCAGCTGACTTCTCCCCACCCCAGACCTGCTCCCTCCCCTCCTCCTCCTCTGCAGAGCCCTTGCCTCGCTCGTCACTTCTCCTTACTCCTCTCTGGACCTTGGGGTCCCGCAGGAGGACCCGCAGCTGGCCAGCTGATGACTGCTGACCTTTGGCAGGCTCTGCACGGGGTATCAGCCTTACAGCTGGCCTCAACTGCCTTCCTGGCAACTAAAGACCTAATGAGCTTGGCCAGCTGGAGACTGGGCTGGGATCCTGCTGGCTAATTTGACCCTGTGGAAGGGATGGAGAAGTTCACCCCCAAATGTGGAGGGGGCAAGTCGTGCATCTGTCCACGTGCTGCCCCAGGGCATCAGGGCCAGGCTCCTCCTGCAGCCAACTGGATTAGTGGAATGAGTAAAAAAGAGACTGCAGAGCTGTTTTTCTTGTGCTTTACTTGAGTTTTCTATTGAGTATTAGCTTAGGCTTCACTAGTGGCCGCCTTTGCCCTCACTACATCTCATGCTCTCCATTCAGTCCAAGAGATAAACCTATCCACCAGACCAGGGCTGGGCTGAGGGAGTTATTCCCCTCCCCAAATACAGTGTGATACATTTTCTCTCCAATTGGCAGGTGCCCCGCTTTCCTTCCTCCAGGAGGTTATGCATCCTGGATGCTCATGGACCTCATGCCAAACCCACTGTATTGCAGAGTCCAGATACTTTCTCAAAGGTCTTCTGCTTTCTGCTCCCCAGACCAGCTGATAGGCACCATCCAGTCCCGGAGTCTGGTTTCATTTTGAGTATTAGTAACATTTATGGACTGCCTGGCAATCTGCTGGAAGCTGTTGATGGCTATGATGCCAAAGGCATTGCTCAGCTGTGCTTGAAGAAGGTGATAGTGGGCATGATATATGAGGGTCAGCAAGCCCAATGAGCGATCAGAAACGTAGCTCAGTGTCTGCATTAAATCAAGTGCATTTGAATCTGATACTCTCTGAGAGGCCTTCAAAGTTGGAGTAGCAGCAGAGGAATAAATGTGTGGGGTTTCTCTTTATTTCTCTGATCTTCTTCTATGAATATATGCTTTTGAACTGATAATATTTTCTGTTTTAAAAATCCATATAATGTGTACGTTAAGCAAAAATTAAATCCTACAAAGAAGTCCTAAAAGCTTTAGTTCTGATTTTTTTTTTTTTTCGAAGTGCCAAATCCTACTGCTTGCAGTCAGGAACCCAGCAAAGGTCTGTCTGGAACATAAAACTCAAGCTGGTGTGCCTGTTATACATTATAGGAAGCCAAAATGTGGATTAAATCAAGTTTGAATTCAGCCCATTGCCTTTGATTGTTTGATTCCACAGAATTTATTAAATTAATAAATCACTAACTCCTTAATTAACGGTGAGCAAACAATGACTATAACTTCAATTACCCCTGTGTATAGCTCAGTGCAAAGACCTCATTAGCAAATGCACCACTGCTCCAGTAGGAGGTTCATTTTTTTGTAAATGGAAGTATTTGAATCTGCTGAAAAACAGTTCTGTTCCCCTCATTTCCATGTTTTAAATAACCATATATGCAAGATGTTGTGGGTTTCTTTTTTTCTTTTTTTACCAGCATGAGAAAATACAAGGTTTGGTTTTTTTTCCTGTCCACTTTGTAATGCTTTGAAGAAATAGAAAGACAAACAGTATTTCCATTTTGAAAAGTATTTATTTCTACAATTGCTGTTTTGGCCCATCTTCAAATTGAGCTAATAATGCAATTCTGAAACTCACTGCCTGAGTGCTTTGAAAAGCAGAGGAGGAAATGTCTCTGCTGGCCATGATGGAGATGTATCTGAAGAATATATCTGAAATCCCTTCCCCAAAGTTAAGGCTTACGTGTAGACTTGTGGTACACACCTTTATAGACAATAGCTATCACAGCAAAAATTCTTTCTTAGATTTAACTGAGTTATCTCAGTGACTTAAAAAAGTAGCTTTAAAAACATTAAAACCCCTCAGAGGTGGCTGGAGTAGAGTCAGTCAGGCATCTGGGAGGTGGGTGCCTTTGCTCTGGTCCTTGCTGTTGTTATTCTCTCTCTGTTGGATAGTATTGACTTGTTATTAGGAGCAGACCACAAAACTCCCTTCTCACCTGTGTGAGAAGCCCATCAAAGGCTGTCGTTCTGCCCCTATGACTCCTATGTTTCATTAAAGTTGTGCCCAAAATAAGCAGCTGGGAGTCCTTCAGGCCTCTTCTTCTCAGGTATATATAATGCTGTCAGCTCCCAAATGTGTAGGTGAATTGCTTAGCTGCAAAGCTTCTGCAAATGGATGAGCACCCTCCTCCTGGGCACCTGCAGGACCTCAGTAGTGAAGACTTGAGGAGCGCCTAAAATAGTAAGATTTGCGCTCATACTCCCTGCGTGATTAAATGGGGATTTTGGGGGGGCCTCATCCCGAGCTTAAGCATCCACTCTCGTCTTCCTTGCAAACTCTATGAGTCTGTCTAGCTGGTCACAGGGTACTGTAGGAGTTCGTTCCTGTCATGCGACTGGCCAAGGAAGACGCAGCCCATGCAGGTGTCTCATGCAGTGGGAAAAGGGACAGCTTGGTAGTCTGAAGCTGTTCGATTGCTGGAGGTGTGGGTGGCTTAACACCCAGTACTGGGAAAAGTGACTCTCATAAATTGGGAATTCCTTTTGGCAGATGCACCTGGTGCCAGGAAAAAGGGCTCCTGCCGAAGCCGGAAAGGTAAGCACTGAAAGCTGGGAGGGCAGTTGCTGTCACACGGTGATATACACGGCCGCTCAGTATGGAATGAAAGGATGGTGACTCTGGGCAACTGGGAAAAAGTTTAATAACTCTAAAATCCCCCATGCCGAGCATGAAGTAGAGGAGAAACCAAGTAAACAAGGGCCGAGACAGCTGTATCCTACCAGTGCCTGAAATGCACATTTTTCACAGGGTACAAATTTCTCACATGTTTATCGCCTGGGTGAAATACAAAAATGACTGAACTTTGAAATGTGAAACTTGTTATTTCTAAACTTCCTAATAAGCAGGACAGTGAAAGCTCCTTTTAGAAAAGTGCTTGTGAAATTAGTATTCTCAAGCAGAAATGGTCTGCTCTGAGGGGTCTGCTGACCATGTCTGCCTCCCGCAACCCATCTCCCCACCTCTCTCTTTTATGTGGAAGATAAGGATTATGAAAAAAAAAGCATATATTTTGGTGTATAGTCTTGCTTTAATACATCACTTCAGCAATATCTTACTTCCCCACATTCCTATTTATAAAATGAATAGTCCTATTTTTATTACTGCTTTTTATTCTCCATTTTTTCCATCTGTAGAAAGTTTTATTGTTTATAAACAATGCACTTGGTTACATGAATAAGTTTGAAGGCCATTTTGGTTTAATATGTGTGGAAACAAATCTTTAACTTCATGTAAACTCTCTTTTAATCAGAAATAGTGTATTATAAAGTACAGCTAGACAGCTAAGTTTATTCTTGCCACAACTCCACTGAAACCCCTGGAGTTTCACCAGGAACAGATTTGGGCCAGAAGGCCTAGAATATAGTTACAATATATTCATTTTCTCATGCCTCAGAAATGGACTGTTTATGCGCCAAGCAGTAAAGTGATATTCATGATGACTGATGCCTGAACAACATTAAAATATCCAGATCCTCTGCTCTAAATCCTCTGCTATCTGAAACTGTTCCTTTCCTTTCAAAAGGAGGGGGCTACCGCTGCTGAGGGTAAACAAGGGCAGGGGCACAGCTTTAGTACTCAAGCTGAAATAAGGACTAGCCTAGCTAATACTGAGGCTTAACTGCAGGGAGCTTGGATCTAAGGTGCTGCCCCAGCCCTGAAGGCTGCCCAGCGCCCTCCCCACCAGCTCTGCCTTCCTGCTCCGGCGGCAGAAGCTCCGTGGGTTGACCCTTTCAGCTCAGCGATCCTTGGGAGATTTGCTGCGCCGTCCCCCAGAAAACCCTTTGGAGAGGAATTTTTCTTTAAATGAAAAGTGCTGTGGAAAATTGCTTTTTATTGCAATTATAATGGATACAGTGGTTCGCACAGCTTGCAGCATGCTTGAGAGCCAGGGCCCACACTCTGTTCACACACTAAGGAATATCAAGTACAATCACGTTTTCTGTTTTATTTGGCCGTGATTTCCAGAAGTAGGAGCTTGAAATTATGCTCACAGTAACTGCAGTGATTTTTTGATGGTCTTGAATGCCAACCAGCTCTTACTGAATGCTAGGGTAGGTAGTAAGTGCAAGGAATTCCTGAAGATCTCTTGCTCTGGAGAAAATTTTGCTGAACATATGATAAAATCATTCACTTTTTAAAAACAAATTTTAGAATTGTTAAAAAGAAATCACTGTGTATAAGATCTTAGAGTAAGATGCAACCAAGTTTATTTTTACATCCTTTTGAACCAGTGGAAATAGCTATGCACAGGCATACTTACATATGCAAGTTTTAGCAAGTTCAAGGCTTAAAAATAGAGGCAAGGAGTTCTTTCTTTATGATTATAGTGATTTGGGGGAAGGAAGAGAAAGAGTATGTAAGTATTACCAGATTATTTATGTAAGCTGATACAGGACAACTTTGTCTGGAGATTGGTCATCCTATGCTTGACTGACTCTTCAACCCCCAATTAATTTTTATTATAAATAATCCTGGCATGTTGGGTGTAAATGTCCATAATGTTTCTGGCAAAGCCTTTCCACAGTAGCTCTATTATCATATTGCTGCAGGCAACTGTTTTGGAAAGCTCAGGAGCTTCACTAGAGAACTTAGAGGCTCGTGGCAGACAGTAGCTCCGCAAGGGTGAGGTTCTGCATGTTTTATGGCTGTGAAGAGCTTTGTTTGATTCTGATCTTGAAGGTCGCTTGGTCAAAAGTTGTGAGCAACACCTACAACTCTTCTTCCTCTAATTCCATAAAGAAATGTGCCTGGAAAATATTTTGCATTTTATGAAGGCTTTTAGGTTCCTGTTTCTTGTTTCCTTTAGAAAAAGAGAAAAAGAGTGTGTAACATGGTTAAAAATATGGGTTATCTGAGAGCTGCCTGCATTGTAAAAATTAGAGCAGCAAACGAGCATTGCTTAAACATTGAATAGTCCTGGGGCTTGGCTGAGCCTTCCATCACACACAACGTGAAGTTGCTGAGCTGCTCCACACAACACAATCTTCCCCACTGTCACCCTGTAGTGAATGCACACCTGGGATGAGGATTTCAAACTGTAGCATTTCAGTCTGTTTGGAATATGTCCGTGCTGCTTCTTAAAATATCCCAGGAGACCTGCAACACCCAATACATCATGTAGAATCACAGAATAGTTTGGGTTGGAAGGGACCTTTAAAGGTCATCTAGTCCAACCCCCATGCCGTGGGCAGGGACACCTTCAACTAGATCAGGTTGCTCAGAGCCCCGTCCAACCTGACCTTGAATGTTTCCAGGGATGGGGCATCTACCGCCTCTCTGGGCAACCTGTGCCAGTGTTTCACCATCCTCGTCATAAAAAATTTCTTCGTTAAATCCCATGGCTCAGTGCAGTCCCAGGCTGGTGGGCTGCACTCCAAGGATTACACGCAGTGGGAGTTTCTGCCCAGATAATTCAAAATTTTCTGATGACGTGCACACTCAGGCAGGACTCGGCCAGGTCCTGAGCTGACGTCGGTGCTGTTCTGCATGGCAGACCAGCAGACCTGGGCTCTAATTTAGAGCTGGAAGTGGGGAGAAGAGCTTCTGGATTAATTTTGACACTTGTAATTCTCCCACTGCAATTAAATGAAATTAGACAATTGGTAAGAGAACGGAAAAAAAAAATCCAATCCATATTGAAAGCATATGCTGTACATCCCAGCCAAATGCGACTCAAATAGCTGTAGCCTGAAAATTGGAATTTGTAAGCATAACACTGATCCAGCAGAAAGTATAACGCACCAATGCTTATAAAATTAGAAATAACTCAGCAGCACTGGGACATAAGAGTACTATGATCTATTTTCTTTTGGTCTGAGTAGAAGTGCCTACCTTCAAGAGATGCCCTACACTTGCGTGGGGTTTTACTCCCTCTGGCTTCTCCAGAGGAGGCTGCTGCAGCTGAGGCCCTTTTGGGTGCAGGAATTCAAAGCTGAAGAATCCTTTTTCCAGTGGGATTATTCTTTTTATAAAGCTCTGTGTGTGTGCTGGAAAAGCAATTTATTTTGTCGCTAACATGGGATAAAGCATCATTATGCTACTCAGCTGTCACTGGGGAGTATTTGGAAACGGTAAATCTATTTTAAGCCCAGTAGTAGTTCTAATCATGGCAAAAATCTTTCCAGTCTGAATAAAAAAATTAGGATGTGCAGGATGAGGTCTGGTTTTTTTTTTTTCCCCAAAAGTTCTGAAATTTAAGGGACAGATTTTCTAAAGAATGTAGGATTTAAAAAAAAAAATCCTCCTTCTCTAAAATGTTGCAGAATTTTAAATATATGACTTTAAAAAAAATCAACTGTACTATTTAAAGCATTGAAATCTATAGGAGTTAGGCACTTTTCAAAATCCTACAGCAGGCAAAGGCTCAAATTCTCCAGCGGGATTAGGTGTTTAAATATATTTGAGAATCAGACTCCAGAGCCGCAAGGGGGGGTCAGGGATCCCCAGTGCCTAACTTCATAGAACGCTGTAAATACAGGAAATTCACGACATACAGAGAGGCTCCTGGGTCCCAGTGTAATGTCTGGGAATACATTATGCAAAGCAGGGCTCTGCTTAAATAGCAAGAAGAACTTGATGAAGAACATGTCTTAAATGTCTTAATCTGGATTGGAATATAGTGTTTTCCCCCAGTCAAGGTTTTTCTTTCTTTCATGTGCCTGAGCCCTGCGTTTCATGGTCTAAGCAGGAATAAACACTTCATTTCATTTGCAAAGCAGAAGGGGGCCGTGACGTTGTTCCCCTTTTATTAAATAGGTTATCATTTACAGCACTCATGATGAGGGAAGACGAGTCAGTGCCCTTTTCTGCCTATATGGAAGGGAGCGCTTTGATGAGGAGAGAAGAGGGTGTTTTGGGGTATGGCGTCTTCAGGGCATATTTGAGCTGCTCCACTGCACGGACTACAGCAGGTTGTCTTTCCTGCAGCTCACAGGATGACTTTGGCTTTTTAGGCATTTAATTTGCCCCTAAATCAGCTTCTTGCTTCCTTTTCCCCAGGTTGTGGGGTGGATGAATTGTGTGGCATATGATCCCCTTTTTCTGAAAGGCTCTGTGGGATCTTTTTGGTCACATGGCTGGAAGCACAGCTAGTAAATGGCTAAACTGCTGGTGTTCTCCACCCTGCCATGAGAGCACATTCAGTCCTGTGGAAAGGCCACTCGTGTATGCTCGGGCATGTGATGGGAGCAAGCTGCTCATCCTGACTTTCACGTGTGTCCCTTGTGTGACGAGACATGTATTTTGGCCAAAAGGAGGCATACTTCCCATTGTGCAGAATAGGCAGGGTTAGGACTTAGAGCCCATGAAATCTGCCTCACCAGGCTGCGCGGATATCCTGGACTAAAAGCTTTGCAACCACTGGGCTGCTGCAGAAGGTGGATCTTTGCTTGGACGCTGGGCTGCGAACTGGAGCCCCTGCAGCAGGAACGGCCATTGACTCTGCTGTGGCCTGGGAGGGAGTGTGAGCAGTAGTAACAGGGAGGTCTTAATCCACCACAACTGTTTGCTGACTGACTCAGGTAAATATTTCTAGACCTTCTTGTTTTCTAGAGGAGGTCTCCTTGCCAAACCTGATCCTCTTGGGGCAAGCTGGAGCTCTAGGATGATTGCAGCAAGGCTTCTGATAAATATCAAGTGTACATACTGGAATAGCAATGTAAAATAGTTTATTCTCTGCCTTTGACAAGTATTGGAGGAAGTCTGTTTCCAATGGTGACCATGTATTTTGAATAGTCATGTCCAAGAAAGATGGGCAGGTTTGCTTATTACACAGAGTAGCTGCTGCAGCAACCCAGACCATTGAATGAGAAACGGAGAAAGAGAAATCTGTGTTACCTACAGGCATTTGTAATCTCTGTTGTTGAATTGAATGATGACTATATGGGAAGCAGGTTAATGAACTGAGGATGAAATGGCATCAGCAGTTAGCTCAGGCACACATGCTGGAGCATGTTGTTGTGTTATGTCTGTTCTATTACGGAGAAAATTCAGCTGCAAAGCGCGGTGTTGCTGGGACACGCTGTAAGGTCTGGGGAGCACCCTGGGATCCTGCAGCACAGCGCGGCATGTGGTGGTCTTTTTTCCAATGCTCAAGTAATTGCTGGCTTGAATACCCTCAGAATGAATGTGTGTGTGGGCCGCCACTCATGGGGTAATGCTGAAGGATGCAGCAATGTCCAGGCAGGTTTTTTTTGTCCTCTGTCTGCACCATAGGCAGTGTGATTTGGCATGATTCCCTACATGCCTGTACTTTTCTGGCACCAGCATTTGTCACTGTTTTGTTTTGGTTTTTTTTAACCTCTATCCTTTAAAATCCTGTGCTGAAGTGATAAAATGACTTAAAGTGGTGGCAGTCACCCATGTCAGATTCCTGGGATTTTGCATATTTAGGGATGCTAAAGCAGCAAGGTCCGTCTCGCAGTACACAGGATGCTTCTAACTGCTTCTCCTGCTTGTACCTGCTTATTTCTTCCCCCAAAGGAAAAACTGTTTGAAAAGTGTACACTGCTTAATAAATCTGTCTGCTGTTACTAATGCATGACAAAGAGCCAGGCTGCTGCTTATACTCTTCAGAAGTTGTTGTGATATGGAGTGGCAGCAAAATGCACAAAATAATTTTCCATCTGAGTCACTGGGGAGATGGATTAATGAATGTGGATGCTGTCCTCACGCGTTTAAACCGAGCCCTTTTTTTCTGCTGCTTCCCAATCTTCTCAATTATAAATAATGCTGATACACCAAATGGTACCATCTCTCCAAATAATGGTTCCCTCCACAGTTTACTTTGAAATTTTGGACTTCATCAGATTAAACTGTCCTTTAATCTCATTCTCACATTTTCCAGGACTTTGTTCTGCAAGTATTAGGAATTATGTTGGAGTAAAGACAGGCAGAACTAAGTTCATTATATGGCTCCACTCTAGCTAGGAAATGTCTGCACCTACAAAGAACTTACCAGTCAAAATCCACCCCACAAATGATAGGAATATTTGAAACAAAAAACCCCTAAACCTGGCTGTTCAGATTGTGTTTTAAAACTGCAAACAGGAAATTCGGTTAATAAGGAACACTTTTCGTGGAACTACAGAAAGGCACACAAATCTTTTTAAAAGTGGCAAATTAAAGGGCATAGAGTGTCCAACCCCACCCTTGGAGATGACCCAGAATGTCATAGAATCATAGAATCATACAGGTTGGAAAAGACCTCTAAGATCATCGTGTCCAATTGGCTGACCACTTGGCTTGCTGCAGCCCATTAAATTGTAATTTATCAATTTAAGAATTCATATTTGTAACTTGATTCATGGCATTGATAAAGCTATAGTCAGCCCTCCTGAAATTGTCATCCCCGACCTGACTTTGCACCCAAACTTTCATCAGCTAGCTGTTCCCATCCCCTTTGCATTTACTGATCGTATGCCGGGTTATTAAATCAGCATCTTTGTAACATACAGAGCAGTTGCCCACGGCAGAAATGCTTAACTAGGAGGAATTGTTTGATCCAACCATCCATTTGCTGGGCTGTAGAGGGTAAATCATGCCACACCTGCAACTCTAGTCACACAAGGGGTAAAGGGCCACACAAAGTGGGTAAGAACACGGGACTGCAGTGGCCACTTGCCTCTTTTGGGGAAGTGAGTGATGTGGGAGCTTCTCTGGTTGGGATTCAGGGTCACCAGGAAGGGTGAAACAAGGTGAGATGAGAAAGGGTGCTGTCAGGAAGAGCAGGCTTCCAGAAATGTCCTTGTGGAAACTGAGGCGCTGGTAAATGTTGGTACCCTCAGGGTTATCGGCGCCTGAGGGATTATCCTGAAAAAATCTCATTTTTGATCTTAAATGGCTAAAAGGAAGGATTTTCCTAGCTCCAGTGATGCCTTTGGGATCTAGTCCTTGGATCTTGCCTTTACTTATAGGCACCTGAATATCTTAGAAAATCTGTCTGTAAGATCTCAATTCAATAGGATATTTCTGTACATGGCCAGCTTATGATGGCATGGACTCCCTAGGGAAGCCAGGGGCATGAATTATAAATCCAGGTGTGTGGTTGTGTACCTGGGGCTACAGATGGCAATAATTCCTTCTATTTTTGAGTACCATACAGTGGTATGGTACAGAAGTTTTGATCTGTGATTGTACCTTTAAGAGATAATCAGTACCTAATAAATACTAGCACTTTAAAAGTGCTAAAAAAGCACGGTTAGTCATATGCTGATTGCATAAGTGTAATTTTGTCACCTTTTTTTATAGTATCTTAAAATCTGTACATGAAGAGTTTCTGTGATAATTTGCTATTGTATCTAGTTTTGTACTGGTAAACTTTCTGCGGAATGATTTATGATGTTATGTGCCATCTGGTACAGATTTTGGTGAAATTAATTTATCCTGCCTAGATATGGTTAATATTTTCAGTATGAAGTTTGTTTCTGGAGTGTTTTCTTTTAGCAAGAGGCAGGTGGTGCTTCAAACACTCAGGGAATGGATTTCAGGCAGAGTTTGGATTTGTCTTTTTAGAGGATTTGGGGATCTAGTCGTAAAATACAGCATTGGATTGCCATTTCATGAGCAAATAGTTCTCCAGACACAGATCCTACTCACTTGCTTTTGATTTTCTTCGAAGCATCGCAAATTCTTCAGCTTAACGATATAAAATAGAGTGACTGTAGCTCTACAGGAAAACAGGCAGTGTTCGGCCTCAGGGCAAGTATATGGGATAGAAGGGAGCATTAAACATTGTACGGACATTGTAGCCGTATAGGGCAGCACATGTATACGTGCAGTAAGGAAGCGCGTGTGTGCAGCAGGCAGGGCATCTCCAGAAGCAGCGCTGCTTCAGGGGCTCAGCAGAGGCAGCAGGACAGGGCATGTCCCGAGGGTGGTCCCAAACCACCGGGTGACAATGGCAAATGTGCCCGCCGGGCTGAGAGCCACCGGGCACAGTAGCAGGTTGCTAACAGCGTGTTACGGTCTTATGTGGTAAATGGGGTGGTTGGGGTTTTTTGTCATTCCTATTAGTTCTTCTCAAAGCAATTGTTAGAAGGCACCAGGCAAGCTGTTAAAGTAAACTAAATCTGTTTTTGGCAATATAAATATTTGTTTTGCTCAAGTTTTAATGAAATAATATCTTCGTTCCTTTGGCCATATGTCTCTTTCAGTCTGTTAGTAAGACTAAGCTCTGCTTGTTGGGGTTTTGTTGCTAGTGTTGTTTTATAAATAAAAAAACAGGGAAATGCCCATTACACAAAGCAAAATGTATGTAAAATACAGGGAGCTATTTTGTTTACTACGTGGTTTGCCTTTTTTTTAACAAATCTTCCTTTCCATATCGCTTTCTACATATGCATGCCCAGAAGAAACTCAGTCTTGAGAGGCAGAAGTAGCAACAGCCTTGAGGAGATCATCTGAACCCCCTCTACCAGCAGCTCTCAAATTTGAGAGGGCATGTGAAACTTCTCTGGAGAAGGGAAGAGGTAAAATAAAAAAACCCAAACAACTTTGTATATAAAACTTCAAATTCTACTACAGTTGGAAGTTGCTCTTTAACAATTTAAGATAAGAATATATAAGATTTAAGAATATATAAGAATATATAAGATATAAGAGTAAATAGCTTAAATAAAGATAACACTTTTAAAAAGTAATCAAAATTGTATAGGAATCCTGTAATTCCTTTTCTTTGGGTAAATAATTGGAGAAAAGTTAGAAAAGAGAAGGTTGAAGTAAAAGGTTAGTTTTCCCCATGGAGTCACTAGCAAAGTCCTGCAGGGATCTGCACTGTGTAACATATTTTTAAGTAATCTGGAAAAAGATGTGACTGGCAAGAAGAAAAAGTTTATTGATGTTAATAAATCAGGGTAGTAAATAATAAATAATAAATCAGGACTGTCTGTAAGAACTTCATGGGACTCAGTGACTGGCTGTTAAAATGGCACATGAAAGTCAGTTTTGATAAATGTAAAATGATGCACACGGGGAAAAACACTGCTAACTTCACGTATAAAATTGTGGGTTGTCTTACCAATTGCCACTCAGGAAAGAGATCTGAGAGTTAAAATAAATAGTATTAGGTGTTACAGAGAAAGAGATAATGAGCAATCAGAAAATATCACTATGCTATTATACGAATCTCAGTGTGTCCTCAGACTATATGGGCTCCTCTAGCACTCCCATCTGAAGACTTGTGTAGCAGAATAGGAAAAGATTCATGTCAAGGCAACAAATGTGATCAAAGATTCCCAAATGGCTTCTCCTCAAGGAATGTAGGTTGCAGAGTAACCTAGGACTTCTGTTTTATTTTTAATTCTTACCATTTATCCAACATTAGAAGACTGATGATGCAGGGAAGATGCAGTTCTATATCAAAAGATCTAGAGAAAAGATAAGGACATGATAAAAGCCCATGAGTGGCATGGGAAGGCAGAGAGGGAATGACTGTTTAATGTCTGTCCCAGTAGAGCAACCAGAGAGCACAAAATTAATTTTAAAAAAAAAAGTCAGTTCAAAACAAAAGGAAATGGTTCTTTGCACCATGTGTAAGTAAACTGTGAAATTCTGCTGCAGGATGGGTGGTTGCTGAAAACACTGGCTTCAAAAAGCCCCTAGAAAAATTCATGTAAGAGAAATTCATCAAGGGCTACTAAATACAATGACACCCGCTTTTGATTCAAGAAGCTTCCAAGCTGCTGGAAGCTGGAAGCCCGTTATGGTGGGGGGGAGCTCGCTGCAACGCTTGCCCCACCTTCCGCTCTTTGGAGTTGGATTACGAGGCTCGTAGCCCTGGTTTCAGCCGGTGTGATCCCTCTGATCTTTAATGTTCTGTTCTCTTGAAACCAACAAAATACGTATCACCAGATGGTTTTATAGCCAGGTAGCATGCAATTTCCTAGAATTACATCCTAGCAGTTGTTGATTCAATATCGTCTGTATGCTACAGACAACGTGCAGACATAGTTCTTTGTCTCAGTTATTGGCCATTCACTTCATGCAGTCAGGGAGTTTGCTTGGCTTCTGTGCACTAGTCTTCGGCAGTTACTGTCCCAGTGGTAAATGTTTTTGTGCTCGTCAGCTAGATTGTTGCATTATAGATTCCAAAATTTAGGCTTCCTATCTGATCTATTCATCTGGGTTCCCTCTGTAGTGAACGAAGAAAAAGAGGCATTTCCCATTAACAGTATTCTGAGATAGGAGAGGTATAATTACCCAATATATTTTCTTCAGTGGCAGGTTGGGAATAGGATGTTCCTACAGACAAACCAAGACACCACAGTACTTTCAACGGGGAAGGTGAGAGAAAGGTTTTATGCTGCTTCAATGGATGAAGCAGAAACCTGTTAAAGCTGGGGTGGCAATAAAGACTGGCAATGCAGAGGGGAGAGGGATGGAGGAGGACGATTAGAAAATTCTTCCACTGTCTCCACTGGAAAAAAAAGAAGTATTACATTGTGTCAGTAACCATTACACAGATGAAGTGAATCACCCCTTGGAGATAATTGTTCCCTCCATTAACTGCAGAGGCTCATGCTTGGCTTAGACCAGAAACCTCTATTTTAGAGAGAAGTTAGCTGCAATTAATTGCACCTTCACTGACACTGGCCTCTGAAAAAAATAATGTCAGGTGTTCTGACTGACTCCTGAATCACTTCAGCCACTTCAACAGTTACTTTTACAGTCAGAGAAATCTGTCAAATCTTCATCTGATTTGACATTTGGAAGTACTCTTTTTTTCCCTCCTATTTTTTCTCCAGCTTTGAAGATTGTCATTGACTCTTGGCTTGCAGAGCAAATTTGCTTTAAGATTGCACTCATCTCCTTAGTAAACCAGATCGGTATTACTCCTGAGTAGCTGAGCTAAATAGTTTACGAAAGGCAAGATGACTGCTTCTAAATCATGCTTTGGAGGTGTACTAATCATTATGCAGATAGCTGCCAAGGGTTCATTAGTTCAGCAAAGAATCTGGTTGGAAACTCTTTAGTATCTCATTAAAATCACTTGCACTTCCATTAGAGCCAATGACTTGTTTCTCACATCCTTGCTCCATTCAGATTTAAACTGATCATCCTAGATTTAGCCAGGGACACAGGGAAGAAACCAGTCTCAGCTGCACCAGCCTCAGTGGAAGACTTGTTTACAGATGTCAGGAGATTATTATTTGAAGCTTTCAAGCAATTAACATACATTTTGTCAAAATATGTTTTTGGCCTTACTTAGCTTTAACGTCTTTGACTTTAAATTTGGCAAACAGTTATGTAGTCACACTGGCCAATTCCAGGATGAGCACAGGTCTCGTTTTAGCCCTCTTTGTCCAGTATTGTAACCCTTATCAGAGTAAGTGGCTTTCTAACAGAACTGGAGAATTTGGGCTGCTGTTAAGCCCCATACTCAGAACATGAAGACTGAACAGGAGATCTGGCCCTTGCCTCCCTCCCAGGTTGCTGTCTTTGCACCTTACATTTCATGGAAAAAAACGTGAAGGTTGTCGGTGCCTGGACTTTACCAGTGGAGCTTGCTGAAGATAGGACTGTTTTATCATCCTGGCTGCCTTCCTCTGGCGATGTCCTTTTCTCTTTCAAACACTGGTGCCAGTTTTCTGAGCCTTCCTGTATTTGTCAAGCTGGTGCTTCTTGCGTGTTGCCTTCTCCCAGGTCTTCCAGAGAGGAAGTTGCCTGAGAAGATAAGCTGTGGTGTACAAACTGTAGCTCCTAGTTTGTTTTCCCTACCGAAAAAAAAGGAAAAACTTTTAAATACCTGCACACTTAAGCTAAATATCAAAGCCTTGGTTAGAGTTTGGGGAGAAAGAGGAAAAAATTATAGTGTGTCTAGAAGGGGAGAAATAAAATGCTTCTACAGCTAGTCCATAGATACACCTGGATCTAATAATCTGGGACTGTGTTTGGGTGCCACTCTGAGGAAGGTAGTGCCAGGCAGCGGTACCAACTGTTAGCATCTTCGAGAAAATCACAGTTACAAGGGAAACCCAGTTTGATGACTATCTTTGGCAAGTTCCCTCCTGAAAGCAGAGCAGCTGCTGCAGTGTGAGATTCACGACTTGTATCAAATTGTTACTGCACCTGGTTCACATGGCTCCCTTCAGAAAGGCACGAAGACATGTGCTTCATGTTTCATTTACTTCAATGCGGGCGATACACTTGCCTAATGGTGCTTTGTGTAATTTTTTCATCAGCACATGTATAATCTTCAGCAGCAGCAGGTGTAGTATGATCAGACCCTGACTGTGTGCAGTCCACTAATCATATTAAGCAATATTTACACTAACCATGGAATTCTTACCCAGGTAAGAATATTGCTTTTATGGCTGTTATCCTATTGCTATTCGCCATTCTCAGCACATAGTGTATTAACTCGTGGTATTATTGCATATGTTAAATGGAGCCTTTTTTGAACTGTCCATTCACTGTGAAATGTGTGGAAATATGCTGAATGAATGTTGCGTACAGCTGTGCGTGTCTGCTTTTTAATGCTAGCAGAAAAAGAACTCCGCAGCAATGATACTGGCATGAGCCCCTGACGCTGCTATGAACATCACTTTACACTAGGCGTCTCCCTTGGCGTGTTTATTCAACTGAGAGCTGTACGGTGCCACTGCCCAGCTGAACATGGTCAAATACAGGCAAGGACAGCTAGATATATTCGTTCAACGGAGCTGTAAACTTGCTATGCATACAGAGGAAACAAATCTAACATGTTTTGGAACAAATTATTGAAATTGTGTATTCGGCGCAATACAAAACAGTGGAGACAAGTATTGCTACAAAAGACCTAGTCAGCACCTATGTTTTAATCTGAGTTTATTGTTGCTTAAGCCCCCTTCCTGTAAGCAGTCAAGTTTCTGTTTTCCTTTAGGGGTACTAAGACCCAATGGTAAATAGTTTAACTTCTTTCTGTCAATGCTACAGACAAGATAAGCATGGACATGCACAAAACCCAGGCTTGAAAGGTGGTGCTGGCATAAGTTTTGCACCTGAAGCATGAGGTTAGTAGAGAAATTAATAGTCCTCTGCACGTTTGGTCCTTAAGAGTTTAAGAAAGGTTCTTGGTTTCTCATTGCTTGTTGTTGAAAACTTTGAAACAGAATTTTGAAACAAGTGAAACATTGGTTCCTGGATGTCTTTTTATAATACAAACATTTCCAGGCTGGATGGCTGAAGGCTCTAACTCTATGTTAGGATATTGCCAGGAGTTGGTTCCACATTTCCATCTCTGAAATCCCGGACAGACATGGGTCTGCGTGCCAGACATGCTGAATCTTCTTCACCCGTACAACTCGCATGGTCAGTGTGTGCACAGTAACTCTGACCTATGGCACGTGTGTGAGTCACTGTGCAGTGTCTTCAAGCAGCTCTAGATGTCCATCAGTCCCAGACAAGATGTTGTTTCAACCAGAGAAGATTGTATGGCTGTTCCACAATCAGTGTCATCGCATACAGTGCTTGGTCAGCAGGGAACTAAAAGAAAGTGAAAGTCATCACCTGCTGAAAAGGCGCTGTCTCAGGAAAGAGGGGACATTCTCCGTGCACCCTGACAAATTTTTTTTCAAGATTTAGCTACCATTTTTCTACACCCTCAACATATTTTTTTCCCCTGTATTCCTCATGGGTAGTTAAATTATTTTGTGTGGGGGAAGCAAGACAGCTGACTATGGTGGCCGTGAGAGGGCAGCTAATGGATACGGAGTGCAAGTGCTGTAGCAGAGCATTCCAGGAGGTAGACCTGGCAAAGCCTAAATGCCATAGCTGGCTGAGGAGATTGCACGTGGTCACGAAGCGTCACTGCTCCGCTAAGAGAAAACTCGCATGAAAGAAGAGGAGGGGAATACTGCAGTGGGAGAGTTGGAATAGCTTTGTAGTGATACTTGGGCTGTAGACAAAGGGAATTTGGGGGAAAAAATGTGGGGGGATTAGATACGAGTAGATTTGGGATAGGAGAGAGATCAGTGGGAGAAGTATCCCTGAGTTACTCTCATCTGAGGTGGACCCACCCTTACCCACCAAATTGTTCATGGCTACCTTAACATACTCAGGATTCTTCCCACACTGTTTCTTGTTTTAGCTAGGCATCTTGCCTTATTCTTGCCAAAGCCTGCTACTAGAGAAGTGGCTTGTCCTCTCAACATAGAAAAGCAACTTGTTTAGAGAAAAATAATATTCTATATTCCTAGAGAAGTTTTCACGCATATGTGAAAAAACGTAAATATTTTCCCCTTTCTGTAGCACTGCACTGGCTACTCTGTGTACTTCAGAAGTTACACTTTGTGTTTGTCTTTTACATTTTTTTCATTTCAACAGAAATGCTAGAGAAGTGACCCCTGGGATACAGTTTTTAATTGCAGCAGTTTACAAGCTAATCCCAGGCTCCCAGCTGGATTATTACAAGTGCAATAGTTGGTCTGTTTGGGATGTCAAAATGAAAAGGTTGGGCAAGATTTACAGCTTCAGGCTCAACATTGAGTTTTCCTTGAAATAAAGATGAATTTGTGGGTCTATAAAACATGCCCATTTTGAGGAAACATACTGAGAATAGCTGGTGGGGAGAAACTGTAATATGACTAATGAAGAACCTCTTGGTAGCACTGGGATGTGTTTGGGTGTCACCTTTTTGCAGGCAGAACCCAGCTTCATCGAAGCCTCAGAGAGAGGAAGGAAGGGACGAGGTATTCATCTACCCTATCAGCTCTTTATGGTTTTGATAAAATAAGCGCAATTGCTGAATCATATGGTTCCCTTTTGGTCAGATGAGTTGATAGGAGTGAAACTAACTATAAGAAAGTAAATGAAAAGCAGAACAGAGATTAAATCCCTATGGGATTTTTTTTCTCTTGGATTTTGGCTGCTCCTTATAGACATCTTCTGCTTTTGTAATCTTTTTACTTAATCCTAGATAGCTGCAGGCTTCTAAATTTCAGAACTGCTATGAGTCTTAGTATCACAAATTTCTATGTTAGAAGTTTGATGGCTTTCATTTTTGTGCATCTCTGTTTATAACCAAAAATCAAAAGCAATTGTTCATCTTTTTGGCTGCAGGTATTGTAAAATGCACACACGCTAGCCCAGTGTTATGGGTGGCAGTACAGACTTCTGCTATTAGCGTTCACAGACTGAAGCTTGTTGTAGTCTGGTCCTCTATATACCACAACCAAAGCATTTTGTTAACAATACCGGCGCTGAGGTCTTAAATTTCTTAGAATGTTTCAGAACAGACATCTGTAGCAACAGGAACCTCCTTACAAAACAAATCACATGTAAGGCCTATTAGTCATCTGAGCTATGCATGTAGAGGTTTTAGACTAGGGAATTCAAACACTGGTGGCTGGGTATTTATTTAGGAAGCTGTGTATGAGTGAAGCAGCAAAAAACCCCGAAAGACATTACTTACTTAAAGCTAGTAATTTAGGCTGTTTAGTCAGTGGCTCTGCTTATACATCCTTTTAAGGGATGCCGTATCCTGTTTTAACATAGATATCAGAGACAGGTGGAATGAATCGCATTCGAGGGATACCTCTAACTCTCTGTTGACAATCAGCAGAAGCTCCGCAGCTTGCTTTTAGACAGCTGAAGGTAGAGGCAATGAATCCATCAAACATGTAGGAAAAGGACCTGGGGGTGCTGGTTGACAGCCGGCTGAACATGAGCTGGCAGTGTGCCCAGGTGGCCAAGAAGGCCAATGGCATCCTGGCCTGTATCAGAAATAGTGTGGCCAGCAGGAGCAGGGAGGTGATCGTGCCCCTGTACTCGGCACTGGTGAGGCCGCACCTTGAATACTGTGTTCAGTTTTGGGCCCCTCACTACAAGAAGGACATTGACATTAGGAAAAATTTCTTCACTGACAGAGTGGTCAGGCCTTGGAACAGGCTGCCCAGGGAAGTGGTTGAGTCACCATCCCTGGAAGTATTTAAAAGACGTGTAGATGTGGCATTTAGGGACATGGTTTAGTGGGCATGGTGGTGTTGAGTTGATGGTTGGACTCGATGATCTTAGAGGTCTTTTCCAACCTTTATGGTTCAATGTATCTAAATCTTTTTGCTGGTTCAGAGCACAAGACTGCATTCGCTTCATGGACAAGCAGAGTGAACTTGGGTCTGCTTGCAAGACTGTTTGAACACATCCCTAATTCGCCCTGACCTTCTCATGGACAAGCATAATGGGCTGTATTTCTCATCAGACACGTATCGCAGCAGGCAGCGCATTCTTGTGAATTGTCCCAGAATACTCTCTGGGTTGGAAACTTGTTTTGTTTTATTGAATGCTGGATACGGAAATGGTCTCACTAATGCTTATGCAGGGACAGTACTACTTCTAGCTGATAATCCTCTGCTTATATATGGAAGGATCCCCTTAGCTCTTCTAGACACAGTTCTGCATTAGGAGATTGTTTGGTCAGGTTTTTTTTATTATCCATTTTTAGAAAGATTCAGAAATAATTGCTACTTTCTGCAACAGCCTCTCATCCTGTAATAAAATACATCTTCTATGAGCACAGTAACTATTTTAAAATCTGAAATTATGCTTAAAATCCTGTATTATTTCAAACACAGGCAAACCCACTCTTCTTCTTGTTCAGCATTTTTTATTCTACGAAGCTTGTTTGCTCATGAGATCTTAATTTCACTTAGAACTCTAAAATCCCTGAAGTTAGTAGATGAATAAACAGTTTCTTCTCCTGCAAATGTGGCGTATAATTTTGTGCCCTCTGCAAGAGTTCCCAAAGGTTCCAAAGTCAGATGGGAAGCTTGGCTGTCATAAATACATAAAAAAGGTACGATGTATAGGACTAAGAGGTCTGCAGTATTATTCACCAGGGAACTGCAGGTAGATTTTTATGTAATTTGTTCCACTCATGGGCATTCATTGACCTTTCATCTATGATTTGTCACTGTAGAAGGAAAAGAGGAAAATGCAACCTGGTGAGCTTTTCTCTTTATCAAGGGCTATGAAATCCTTCAATCCCCTATACAGTGCCAGTCGGATCAGACGTCACAAACAGAAAAACTATGGCTAGCACAGCAGATCCATCAACGTCAGTAAGTAAATGCTACCAACCCTATTATTATTAGATCTTACATCTGGAAGTTTGGCATAAGTGAACATGATGCAAGAGCTTGCAAAAATCTCATGGCACCCCTTTGGTTATTGCAATAAAGAGACAGAAAAGACTTGTTGGATCTCCTACCTCAGTTTGCTGCCCGTGCAGAAAAACATGAGGTAGTCCCAAGAGTAAATGTGAGCAATGGAACTCACTAAGTTGACTGAAGGAAAATCAATTCAGTTAGTGAAACAGCAAATGCCAGGAGACCAAGCAGTTAAAATACGATGAACAAGTACCTGCAGACCTGCATGTGGAAAGTGTTCTTCTCCCTGCACTTCTTCTAGGTCCTAATTCAGCAATGCATGTGTGGAAACGCCTTACTGCATCAGGACCAAAGACATTTAAATCACAAATGAAAAGACTGTCTACAACTAAATGCAGATGATAGGTATAGGGACACAGATTATTCTGTGATTAAGTGGCTATATGTTTTATTGATCAGTAAGGGGCATGAAAAGTGACCCTTAAAAAGTTATTTCTTCCTGCTTCCACGTCAAATTCATTGACAGTTGTATTTTACTTATATTTTTCTTATTGTTAAATGTTGGCAAAGACTAGAATGTTAATTTTAGTGTGTATAAATAATTTATTGAATAATAATATATGAAAATGAATTTCATATGCTTCTCTCTATGAATGACATTCTGTTATTGAAATTTATTCATCAGCACATTCCACTCCATCAAACCTAAATTTTTCGAGGAAGAGGAGGGAAGGAGGTGGAGAGGCGGTTTGGAAAAATGCAGTACAGTGGGCTGACTAAATCTGAATACTTGGTCTCTGAGAATGCAGGTATCAGTGTAATTCAAATCATAGTGATGAGATACAGAACAGTTATATGCAGTCATATACCGTCAATATTAATAGCAGTGTCTGTTTGAGAATACAGTTTTAAAATAGGTACGTACAATTTTATTAAGTATAAAAAGACACCGTGCAGAGCACAATACAATATATTTCATCTTTAATTCTGGTAGTTCTCAAACTCCACTGTCGTAATTGATATTGTCACCAACAACCACCGGATAGAATTACTTCTGTGTATAAAATGAGGCTTCTCTGGATGAATTCATGCTGTTTGGTTTTAAAAATACAGTAATTTCCTTTGAATGGCTACTTACACTAATCAAACACTATCAAGACTGTTGGCTAGCCTGCATTTGGTTTCTAACATATCCTGTGATACTGCCGATTTCCCCTGTTTTGCTTTGCCTCTCTCTGTTTGAGAATAGATCCTTCAAAGTTTAATTGTTTCTGACTTTGTTCCAAGTTGACAACCAGAACACTGGCTCAGACCATTTCTACATTCCTCACACTACTAAACTTTCACTGACATCAGCTGGAGTTTTCACCATGCAAGGACTGTAGGGTTCTCCCCTAAGTTCCTTTTCTCCCCCAGTCTTTTCTAATGAAGCATAGAAGGCATGCTGAAAGTGATTATTTTTTTAGAATTTGGGGGTTCCATTTTCTTATTTTCTTGAAAGTAGATGACATTTATAGCCTTCCAGCTTTGAGTATTTTCTTTGGAAAAGCAGACATGTAAACTTAAGAACTTAGTTAGATATTTTGTTTGCACATTCCAATTTGGTTTAATTAAAAAAAAAGTCAGAACTCTAACTTCAAATTGATTTAAATGATAATGTGCAAGTCTTAAAAGAAAGAACTTACACTCCCTCCTCTCTAAAATATGTTAACGTTAGACTGGAAAATAAATTAAATAATACAGAAAAGCTGTATTATCTGAATACAGATTATGCTATCACAGTAATATCTGCCAAACAAAGCTTGGTCTTTTGCTAACATTAGCTTACTACATTTGCAATACATGCTAAGCAAAGACCCTACTTCTCTAACAGGTACATTCAGACAATATATATTTTATGGAATAAATATATAATATATCCAGTTATAGATTTCTGAATAGTAACTATAATAGATACAAGCAATACCTACGTTTAAAAATACAGTTCTAGGATTCCCTAACTTTACTACTAACAAAATTAAAATTGACCTAAAACTTTCTCACTCTGTTGATGCATAATAAAATATATGGAAACACCAAGAGTAAAAAGCCAATTGCTTCTACAAATGGAATACTTTATAAATATAGTAAATTGCTATTTCCAGAGGGAAAATTGAAAATTATAAACAGGAAGTTAGGTTAAAACAGCTCTACAATATATAGTACAAAGTGGCCATGAAGCGTGATGTATGCGTTTGATGTCTGTGGCAAAATTTTGAACTGATGTAGTTGTTCATTTCTGGAGATAACTCTGGAGAAAGATTCTGTCTCCAAAAGCAGCCAATCTTGATCTCCTTAAAACAAAACTTTCAGTGACTAGAGAAAGCCAACGGGCCAATTTGTCAGAGTAAGGAGTGCAAGATCAGATCAAACAGAATTATTTGGAAGCCCTGGACTTCTCTGTTTCATAGGGTTTACCTATCCTGCTGTTCTCGTTAGGAATAGAGTCACAGAAGTACTATGTATTTGTGACTGCCATGTGCTGAAAAGCCTTATCATGAAGGTACCCTCCCTATGGCTGTCTTAACTATGTTATTCTTGTACTGCACATTCTCCAGACGAATTCTGTTTTGTGTTCCTGTAGTTGTTTCCTTTTGCTGGAATATTGAAGTACAGCTCTGGTTGCTTGATTACTGAACTCTTGATCGAGGCTTTTTTTTTCTTGAGAATAACCTAGAATTAAAGAAACATATTTCTCAGAGAAAGCACAAGGAATTGAGGACTTAAGTTGCTGGCTGTCTCTGCCTGCCTTTCTGCCCTTTCAGTTTAAAGAAAAATTTCAAATCAGTAAAAATACCTTACTTGCTAATGAAAAGATTTAGGTAACTGAAAAAATGAAAAACTTCATGTTGAGACTGTGCAGGTTTATAAACTGAACATAGTTTGTATGTTCGTCTCCTGCAATGGACCTATTTTACACAGAAACCCAAAACTTTTTCATTAAATACTACTGTTTATACCTCCTGCCTGAGTTGAGGCCCTGAGGTGGGATTCAGATCCCACTTGGAGCATTTGTTTGCATCAACAAAGCTGGAATTCTGGTGGTCACAGGACAGGGGGTCTACAAGGTGGGTTTTTTTTCCCCTAAATATCAAGAGGTCAGTATTAACATTAATAACGATGAAACCCATCACTGGGAGCTTCAGTTTCTGACCATTGGGGGAACTTTCTGAGTCACCTGTAGACTCTTACTGGTACAAACATCCTGTTTTGGGAACACCTGGTACGAGATGTGGAGGATTGGGATGTAAGTCATTGGGACATGGCTCCTACTTGATTTCATTTGGGCAAATGGAGCGTATCTATAAATGTATTCATGTCACAAACTCTCACTGATTTCAGGAAAACTGCATGGATGGAGAATCTCTGTACTTCACATGCCATGTGTTTTGACTACACTGGGAAACTTGCAAGCCTCTCGGAAGCTATTGTAATATTGAATGTCAGTCAAGAGTGAATGAAATACTTCCTATCAAACTGGAGATGAGAAGTAAGCACTTGTGGGTTCCCTGCAGAGGAAGCTCAGAGTGAAGTCTGGATTCCCCGTAGCAGGGAAGGCTTTTCTTCACATACCAGCAGCAGATCTCAATGTTCTGTGCAGAGTGGTAACAGACTCTTTGAAAATACATTAAACTGTGTCTAAATCTGGTAGCATGTTCTTACTTGTCACAAATGCTCTGGTTTTTAATTAAAAAATGTTCCCAGAAACTACAGACTTCTTACGCAGTCTTGCTTGCAGGTAAGCCAGAGCTGCATAGTGGCTATTGATCTCAGGGTTATTAGTTGGAAATTGGCTCCAGAATTTGTTAGGGCCTTTCACCTATTTTCAAAATGCATTTTTACTGGGACAGACCATGTGGAAATGTACCAGAGAATGAGCTCTGATCGCCTTCCCTGCACCATGTGCTTGCGGGGCCCCGAGGGCACTACCAGCCCTGACTTTCCTTGACCGCTCCCCTGTCCCTGGCCCAGGACCCCATGTCAGCCCCACAGGGCTCCCCCCACCCGCCCATGGCCCAGGACCCCACGTCAGCCCCCGGGGCCGTCAGCCCCTGCCCCAGTGATGCTGCAGCAGGCTTGGTCTCCAGCTCCCCACAGCCCTGCCCTGCCCAGCCACGGGCCCACCCGCGGGCCCAGCCTGGCCTCAGCCGGTCGCTATCCCCAGGGAGGAGCCCGACGCCCAGGGCTGGGGCTGGCCCGGTGCCCCCCGGCTGCCCTGCTCCTGGCCCTGACGGACCGCTGGACCCCGGGAGCTGCTGGCCCAGGCAGGGTGCCGTCAGTGGGCTTTAGGGAAGACCAATGAATCCTCTCACCTACGACATATGGTTTTGCTGTGTAGTTTGCTGCTGCTGCTGCTGCTGCTGAATGAGCAATTGCTGCTGTTGCCGGCGCCGGGCTGTTCTGAGTTTTTCGAAGCGAGCCTCCATCTCCTCCAGCACCTTGGGAGTGTAGCGTACCACCAGCTTGACGCTGTCCTTAGCCGCCTTCAGCAGCTCCACCGCCTTCTCGTGGTGTTCTCCTTCCACGCTCTGGGAGCAGGGAGAACAGATTTAATAATGAAAATGCTGCTTTGATCTAGAGCGCTGTCCTCTTTTTCACACAGAAAGGCTGTCGGGGTTTTAGGAAGTTTCCACACCTTACATTTTTCAAGGGACCATTAAGGGACAGTGTTGAGTTAAGTAAGGTTTATGCACTGTTGGGAATGTATTCATTTTCATATTTTAAATAACTCCAATCTGTTTTAGATTGCATTACAAACCTAATTTCTGATCTGTGTGAAAAGGAGGGGAAATACTCAACGAGCTTTATGCAAACAAAAATAACGTTAAAAAAACCCAAACCCCGCAGTAAAAACACAGTCTGTTTGCAAGGTACAAAAATAAATATTTAAATGTTGGTAAGAAATGAAGAAATTGCAAGTTTGAAATTGCAGTTCCTTTCTTACACCCTGGCCCTGTTTGGATCCCGCAGGGAAGGACATGCGGTGATTCGGCAGCCGCTGAGCTGCAGGCGAAGGAGCACGCCCGCTGCTCCCGGGGACAAGCTGCATCTTAGTTAACGGCATTGCTCACACGTTTAACGTTTACGTGATACAGGTTCTCTACGGGAAATAAACTAGTCTTTATGCGGTTAGTTGTAAGCAATCAAACACTAACAACTGAAACATTGCAAGTTCTTGCTGAAGGAACATATATTTTCCCTCCCTTTCTGGAAAATGGTTTACAGTAAGATGATACCTGCTGTGAAATCAAAAGTATTCCCAAAGGGGCTCAAGCTCTGATTTCTATGCTAACATTGTTTGAAACAGTAAATTTCCAAAAGGGGGAGGTGACTTGCCTGTGAAAAGAGTATTTAGTTTCTACCATTAAGCGGACTGACCGGAGTGCTTTTCAGGCATGTGGATTGTTCCACACCTTAAGAGAAAGGGAGAAATTTTCTAATGGTGTATGATTGCCCATGTGTGTTGTAGGATATATTCCAACAAACAAAAGTATCTCTGCACAGAAAAAAAAAGACCGCACAACTGACATCTTCACATGGATTTTAGACCATTTAAAAAACAAGTAATTTTCTTCGCACATAAAATAAATGAAAGTTTTACTACATGCTGTGTTTTAAAACTCTTACGTATACCATGTTATTTAAAATGAAACTGTACCCATAGGCATCCAAAGAGAAGCAGCAGCATTCAAAATATTTGAAGTTCAATTCATGCTAAAAGAATAACTTAGCATTGTTATAGCAACTGTCAGAAGAAAATTCTTTCTATTTTCATCTCTCCTATTTGACTGAGTAGCATTGTGCAAGACCAGTGAATAAGAATTACTTCTGCTGTGGCACACTATGAGATAGAAATAATGATTTAAAAGTTTCAAAAAGCAGACACAATACACTTCTACATAGATAGTATAAACAAGACAATTCAAGCTTATTGCCTTGCTATTTATCTTTCTTCTGTTAAATATCCAGAAACAGAGAAAACCTTGAAGTAAATAGACATTTGATTGTTGAAATAAATGACTTTATGTTTTTGAACTGTATGTTCATGAAATTCCTCCAGTAGGTCTCCTATTCAAAGATCTTCAAGAAAATTCATGCTCTGCGATGACCAGATTTGTTAGAAATTGTGATTGGGATAAATCTGCTGAACAAGCACTGCTACCCAAAAGTAATTTGGAGAAAAAAAGTTTCCTTACAAATATTTGAAAAAGAGGAAATTGCTGTTGCATAACAAATAGTGAGTGTATCTAATGCTCCAAAGAGAGCTAAAATAAAAAGGTATAGATGCACAGGGTGTTTTGTGAAGTTGCTTTAATGAACAAGTTACAGATACAAATTAAAACCTCTTCCCTTCATCCCCTACCCTATTACTGCTCAATGTTAGAAGAGGCAATCATAACTAACACACACCGTAACTAGCTCTCTTTTATAACTCATTGCTTTGTGACTGGCTTTGATACTGGCTTTTGTAAACACCGTTCTCACCTTAAGAGGAACTGTATAAAATTTGGCATTGTCTTATATTTCATTTTTTGCTTGTGAATCGTGGTATGATGTGGCATGGACATTCAGAGGAAACGACAGTGTACTTAGTGTTGTTGTGATCGGTTTTGCTGTGGAACAGTATGAACTTGGAACAGGCTATGAACAAAAATTGTAAGCTCCCAAGTTACATGAAGTAGCTAAAATATTCATTTACTTTCAAAGAGTTGGATGGTTCTAACTGACATCAGTAAGCAATTGTGATTGTATCTGTTCTGTAGGGGAATAACAAGATGGTGTACTTTAATACTTCATACAACTTAGTAAACTGTATTTAATTCATGATTGCCTGTTTTCTTTCCCATTTGCCTCCAGCCTTGTTTTTGCAGTTTATAGCCAGTATTTTCTAATTAGGAATGAAGGGGTTTACTTTGTTGCTATCCAGGTCAATGGAAAACTCCCATTGACGTGAATAGTAATGACAGAGAATTAAGCCTACAGCTCTGAACCATAACCAATGGGGGGAAAATAACAAAGGCAAAGTAAAAGATAGTGCTGCTAAATACGAATCCTACTTTCCAAACGTACCTAACTCTGGTCTTAACAACTACAGTTTTCAGCTGCTATTAACATGATTGCTGTTCTTGCTCTTAACGTCTTCATTGCTGCTTGCACTCATATTTCCAAAGCATTACAAATGCTTCACCTGCACAGCTTAAATAGCAGAGCCCCTTGGAGTAGGGAAAAGAGCTTATACCAGCAAAGGAAGCTGGTTTTTCTGTTTGAATTCTTCTGCCTCTGCAAACCTCTGAGGCTGTGCTGGCAAAGGACTCCTGCTCGTATCGGTCATGCCTGAACAAGGGATTTTGCTGACGGGATTACACTGGTTGGGGACATTGTGAGGATCTGACACTCATGTTACTTTAGAACTGCCCACCAAACATGGGATTTAATAAATTTGTTTCGGAATGTATATCTTTATTTAATATGTAATTTTTGATTACATATATTTATATATACTTACGTCTGTATTTCCCTTATTGCATTGGCAGATTGCATCAAAAAAAGGGATGCAAAATACTGTAGAGACAAGAACAGCTGAAAGAACTGCAGATATGGCGTGCGGAAACACCAACCATTATTATATCCAGGCTCACAGACTTGTCATAAATACAAAAGAAAAAAATCTCACTCTCTTGCAGACAAAAAAGAGTTGAGAAACTGAGAAGAATATTTCCATTAGATATCTGTAAGCAAATGCTTGGGTGAGAAATTAGCCATTATAAACCTATTTTGTATCCCTTTCTGTATCTGACTCACACCAGGTATCTGACAAATGCAGAATCTTTGCCAGATATGAACAGCCACCAGCAAGTGCCTTTGCTGAACCATCTGCAGGGCTTACTGCTTTCAATTTCCTTTACTTTTAGGGGGTGTGGGACAAAAGTATGTAACAAAATCCCCAGCATAATGAAAAAAGACTTTAACATCCGGTAAAACAGCTCAAGGAACAGTCATCCCACTCATGCTGGGATAACAAATCTGGATTCTGAACACACAGCTCTAATTTTATGTTGATAATTATAAAGTTGGATAACCACCAACTTCTAAGCACAAACAAGTTACAGATATTTCATTTTCATTTCATGTTCCACTGCTGAGCCGTCTGTTGTATTGTACATACTGTATATTATTTGCTTTTCTCCAGCTAAATTGAGAGAAGCACAGAGTGAACTAGTCCCAGTGACAATGTTAAATTTAGACCTTTTTCCTCCTGTCTCAAGCTGTCTGCAAACAAATTATCACTTCTATAATTTTTGCCTTTTTACAAATTACATTGTATGGGCTTAATTCAGCCGAGGATTGGTGTATGAACAGTTGCTCATAGGCATTATTTCAAGTATGCAACTGCAATCCAAACTTCAAATTCTGTTGTTCAGACTCTGAATGCTAAAATATTTCTGTTGCATCTCGGAATCAACTTTCTCATATGCCTACATGCAATTGGGAATTTTATATTGTGTTTTTTTGCTACATTAGCTTAATTTATATTCTAGAGCACATTCATGAAATTTTTTGAACAGGGTATCATGAAATAGAGGTGACAACAGTCAAATTCAATTGAAGGTTCACCACTGTCCTCCCTGGTATTTGCCTAGACACTGTTGACAGTGACAGGATTTTTCAAGAACCATCCATCAATTAGTGAACATAAACTCTTTTTATCTGTCTCTTTATTCACCTGTTGAAAGAAGTGCCGAACAACAACAAAATTATTTGATCTACTTCTAATCAGTGAAGTTCAGGCAATTTACTTATTAAATGTTCAGTTGATTTCTTTTTCCCTGAGACTAAATAATCTTTCCAGTGGGTTTTCTTTTTTTGTTTTGTATCTTTTCTTTCTCATTGTGTGCAGAGGCAAGTAAGCTTCCAGACCTATTATTTCTCTTTTGAGAACACGATGGTTGATAGAAGAAGTGGTAAAAAGTCTGTCTGAAGTGTTGCACTGATATTTTGTTTCAAGAGAAGGGGAATAGCTATTGTTGAGAGAAACAGATGACAACATGAAAGCATGTAGAAAACAGCATTTTTTTCAGTCTTTATGGGCTTGCGAGCTTTCCGAGAGGAAATTTAAGTTGGAAAGTCTTATATTTATGACTGGATTCAGGAATTGCTCCTACGTGCCTTTGCTGTAGCTAAATACAAGGTTTAGATGGAGGTTTTGCATGAAAAAGGATTACGTTTTCATTAAGAGAAGTGTAAGGTTATATGAATGACTACGCTTACCCTTTCAGTACTTTACATTCCCTTGTAAAAGGGAACAAAAAGCAAAACGAAAGGCAGAATTTGACCCATATCATGTAGTCAGAGCCTTATTTTTCCTCTCTATTCCAAGAGCCCTTTTATTTTTACCTCCATATTGACATTCACAGTGAAACTACTGCAAAACACTCCACCCTGAAGTATTGACTTACATGAAAAATGACTATGTAAAAACCGTACATTTTTACTGAAAATACACGCTCCCTGTATATGTTCATTTGTACAGCTGATTTTTCTGACAAAGATATCACAGCTGCATGAATGTCACTGAAAGAAGTCTGGAATGTACCTTCCATTGCAAATCACCACCAAATGTGCTTACCAAATTTCTTTTGATTTTATGTGTTCAAATGCTCTGTTCGAATGCAAGGCTGCACAAGTGCCACGGAGGCATCACTGTACTTGGAAAGGGCTGTGTGTCTTAGAGGCTATGAAGCGCAAGAACGACAAAGCCTGTTATTACGCTTCTACTGCAAAAGGAATTTGCAGAATTATCAATTAAGAAAGACATAGCTTTCCTGTAAATTAAGCATGTGGTGTGGATTTAAAATGAAGCTCTTCAAGCATCCTCCATTACAACAGAAATTGTAGCGGCACAAAGTTGTCGATGCAGCTTTGCCTCACTGCACCACAAATGCACACTGAAGTTCTCTCTCAGAGTTAATTCTTTTCGTTTCATATGGCTGCATTTTAAATCACGGTATTAGAAGAGCTGTGAAAAATGAAAATCCAGATGAAAATGAAAGCTCTATCAAATTTCCACATACCACTCCATTAACCGAAAGCAGCTGGTCCCCCCGTTTGAGCCCTCCATGCCTTTCTGCCACTCCTCCAGGAATGATGCGAGAAATATAAATAGGTGAATTTTGTTCCTTTCCTCCCATGACATTAAAGCCCAGGCCTTCATCAGTCTTTGGCAGCTCCACCACTCGCGGGTGTGAATGGCCTTCGCTTGCAGCAAAAGCAGCAACTGTCGCCTGGAAGAGAAAAATGAGTGATTTGGCTATGTAGGGAAAACATGGATATACACTCTGTTGTTCATTTGCAGGAAGAATTCATTCCTGTGAAAACATTTCAGTATCTTACTCTGACTTTTTCTGATTATCTGGAAGCATTTTAAAAATATTAAGTTCCATGCCAATGCTTTTGAAATAAAGGAATAAGCAGAAGAATAGAGAGTTTAGGTGACTCGTCAAAGGTAATGCAGAAAGTTAGCAGCAGAGCCAGAAGTAGGCACCGGGAAACCTGACTGCGTGGTGGTGAACACTTATGATCACTAGTGCATTTCTTCTTTGCCTTTTCACAGGGAGAAAATTTATTACTGTGGGATAAGATAATGTGATCTCTACTGTGTCCCTAGTTGAAATAAAGTGGATGAACTGAATTGTTCTGCTCTGCTCTGCTCTGCTTTCAGAGTTACAGAATTATTTATTTTATTCTTTGGGCACAGAAAAAAATCCTGAAAGGATATTCTTATAAAGTTTAGTTTATAATCTTTACGAAATCTTGCAAACTAAATAACTCGTGGAACAGGAATATGAGTTTTTATAATATAATTGGATCAAAACTTTTATTGAAAAATAAAATCTTAAAACAATAGATTTATAAATCTATGAGAAAAATCCTAGATTGTTAATCTTACTCTAGCAAAAAAACCCATGTAACAAACTGTAAAGCTTGCATCCAGAAAAATATTACATCATACTTCATTTTTCGCAAGTATTTTCCTACTTATAGATCTTAGTAAATCATTAAATAAACGTTAAGAAAATCTTTTATCGTTTTCAACTGTGTTTGTAGTCCAAACTGCTCGAACAATTTTACATTACGCTAATGTTTTTTGAGCATCCTAATAATGCTTATGCTTAATAGAAGCTAGTGGATGATGTGACATAATGGATCATTCTCAGTTACGTGTTTTTGCACATGCAGACCTTGTCATCATGCATACATTTTATGTCAGACATGAATGCACTAGGAGAATGCAATGCAGACAGCCCAGAAATAACCAGGAAATATTGCGATATTGAAACATTGCTCTGTAACCCTGCTGTTCTATATGAATAAGAAATGAGAATGGCAAACACTAATTGGATTTCTCCCCATTTACTATACAACATAGCAATAATTTCTATGTTTACCTGCAGTGTAGACAAATCAGGATTTCATATACACATTTCTCTATATAAAACCATAGACCTTACAAATTTACATCGTCCATTAACTTTCAATTAGAAGAAGGTTAAAATCAGAAGAACAGCCTACAGAAAAGAACGTTCTATTTAGTAAGGAAAATACACTGCAATTTAGTGTATATTAGGTTATTTGCTGGCTATTATATAGCTTGCTTCTCTAAAATACTGTAGAAATCATTTTGTAACACACTCCCAATCTTCATCTTCTAATACAGCTTTAAATTAAAATCTCTTAATATAAATACATAATGGTAAGATCTTAGCTCCATTAGGATTTCAGGGATTTTTGTCACTAACTTCACAGGAGTGGGACCATAAAGAAATATCTCTGAAAAAGATTTATGGCTTTTGCAGGCTTACCCATTTTGCACAGTAGCTGCTATGCCACCCAGAAGATAGCGTTAAGTACAAAATGATAATGGGAAAAAGAAAGCCATGGTGGATCTCCCTCTTTGGAAGCATCTATCTTTGTGCATGTTATGAAAACACAGAGCATATTTCATACTGGCACATTGAATGGGTTCTTTCATGGTTGTATGAATTCTCTTAGAAAATTATCATTTTAGGAGTAGCAGTAATGTAGCTGTCATGGTCTAAGGATATGAGAAAGGCAGGTCCACGTGGACAAAGAGACAATATATTTTATTAAAACAGGTAATGCATCAGAAAAACTGGGCTTGCATTTGGCTGTGGAGTCTCTTGATCAGGCCATTTTCGTCATGCTTCATCCTTACCACTTGCTGAGTACCTACAGGTCCCATTAGTTAAAAGTGGAATTTTGACTGTTTAGTTTCTATCTCCCAAATCATTGTGTCCTCTCTGGATGAGCTGTATGGGAAAATAGTCCATTAAAATATTGGTTGTTGCAGGCAGACTTCTACAGAATGAGCCAGTAGATTTGCTTTTGCAAAGCAACTTTTCAAAAAGCATCAAATTCCATAAAATCATTCTCTTTTCTTAAGCTACAGAAGCAGCATAAAGGTTGAAATTTTCCATTATGATTGTTACCTGGGAAGTAGCACTGGTTCTAGACTCTGGGCTGCCACTGATGTCTAAATTTTCTTACAGTGTACACACGAATACCTGAAACACACACGCGCACAGTCAATTACTAGGTCACTTTGGTAACACGTATTTAAACAGTTGCACGTATCCTACCTTTGCAGTGGCCCTGGCTCGGAATTCGGGGCAGCCATTAACAGTTATGGTTTCATGCATGTATTGATACACCTAAAATGTTCATGAAAATAAAATGAAATTAATTATAGAAGCAAAACAAGGACTTTATATTAACCCAGACAGGACAGTCCCTTTCCCTCATAAGACTATGTTTCACTAATGCTGTATTCATACAATCACATACTCAAGTGTCTGCTAAACTTATGCATGCTTAGGTTTACAGACAACATCAATCTGTGTTTCTCATGACACTTTGCAAACTTAACTGGGCATCTTCCAACACGATTCCCTTCCCATCTTAGCACGTCATTTCCCAAAACCAGGACATTTAGGTTCTATATTATCAAAAATTGGTGTCTCCAGGCAACTGATTTGAATGCAAAGATCTGAACTGATTTGAGCAGTGTCTTAGCCGCCAACAATGGCTTCTTTGTTCTCTGAAATTCCCTATGAACTAAAGATTCAGGAGACTGATGTTAAAAAAATATGTAAGTTGCTCAGCATAGAGATGCTGAAGAATGGAAGTGAAAATTAAATTTTGGAGAAAGGTCACAGTACTGGTTTCCATCAACCATAGCTAGGAATGGTGAAAACGGCTGGCAGTCTGGTAGGTCAGACATGGACAATGGGCAAGATTATCCTTTAGAAAGGAATTGTACATTCACATAAATGGCATAAAATCAACATTGCCAATATGTACAACTTTCTGTCTGTTGTTTTTTTCTGGTATACACTCTTGGCTCACTTACTTTCTCTGGTCCTTAACTCTCCCTTTTAAACATCTTCAGTAAGGAGAAAGGAAAAGGCTCTCTCACACTGCCTTTGTTATCTAGATTTGTCACACTCTTAGATGAAAAATATAGAAAAATGCCTTGCTACTAGACAGTTAGTTTGAAAGCAAACTTAAAAAAAAAAATTACATATAACATATGGAAATTTTTTTGGAAAGACAAAGGTGAATGCAAACAAACAAAACATTTTATTTCATTTCTTATAAAACCACCAAACCTAAAAAAATGTTCCTATGTGCCACTGATTTACTCTGGGCATTTTCTTGACCTACTTCATCAGGAATTTTGTCTTTTCATGTGCTTTATGTCTCAGGCTGCATTCCTCAGAGAGAACCTTTGGTGGTAAAGTATGTTAGCTTTTACAGCAACCTCTTTCTTAGGGTCCTTGAGGAGTGCAGATTCAATTGTACTTTCCAAAATATATTTACCTTTCACTGATTTGGTGATACCTTAGCAGGAGTGCCAAAACTTCCCTCTTTGGTAACGTAAATGTTACTTTGGCAGAGAAGGTGTCAGATCCTGTACTTAATTGACCTATAAATAATGGCTTGTCTCATTGATAGGTAAAACTTCCCCACGCCCCTGTCCTGATGACTTGTTATGCAGTATCATAATGATGTATCTCTCCCCACTGAGCCTGTTATAAAACTTACACACTGACGAACATATTTCTACAAACATCTAAACAGAATTAAGATGTGTGGCTCATTTCTGATCTCAGTGGACAGACATAGTGGTAATTAAATACTCTTGAGTAGTAAAACATTTGGGATGACTGATCCCCAAACCTTTTTTGAGGGATATCGTACACAAGGGAAAGGCAAAAAAGGAAAGGAGATAACAAATGCAATCTGTTTTAGAGATCTAAAATAGGCTAAACACTTCCAAAGTACAGCAAAAAGATTATTTGTCTTGACTCTTGTCAGCACATAAGTCATTCTAGGACTTAATTCAGAAAAACTTGGGCCAGTGAAAAAAACTGAGACAAGGGGAGCACGCTGAAAAGCTTCCTGCTTTCTCCTTTGAAATGAAATCTTGCTTCCATTGGTAAAATTGACATTGACCTCAGTAGAGGCCAGGATTTTGCCCTTAATTTTAAAAATACGGAAAAAGAAAGCTCTTTTGTAGCCTGTAAAGGATCTCTGGTTTGTTCTGTCTTTGTACTGGATGATGCCATCATAAAAATGGGTTGAGTCTACATACTCGCATTATCCTGCACAGATCAGTTCAATGTTTATTGTATTACGTCGCAGGACATATTCTTATATAAGAACAACTACTACATTATATAATAAGAATACTGTGTAATTGCAGTAATGTATCATTAAATACTTGTTACTTCAAAACCCATGCTGTATTGAACCAGTGATAATGCTGTATTTTTCTTGATATCTGCACGTTCCCCTTCATCTTAAAGCATGAGAGCAGATTGTATGTATCATTTTTGCTTGCACAGCTATAAATGCTGTGGCTGGCTATAATGTCTAAAAGCATATATTTGATTATTGAACTATTATGACATTAAATGGTTTTGAAAACAGGTCACAATATATAGGAACAGTTACTAAGAAGTTCTTTAAAATATTCATTACTAAGGTAAAATATCACAAAGGTGAGCTGATAATGATACATTCATGTGATTATTTGCTAGGTTTGATGTCATATAACTCCATATTGTCTGCATCCTACCAGTATCTAGCTGGTAGGCTTCATAATATCCAATATCCCAGTAACTAATTTGTATACTGGTGAAAGAACAAACTCACTAGCATGTGATTAAACTAATATGTTAAAAAAGAATCAACCGACTCAAAAACTTGTGAAAAATATGATCAATAATGTCACATAATCCTTGGGTTAATTTGTAAATTCTCAATGATAACAGATTTAAAATGGTGTTCTGCAAAAAGTTACCAGGAATCATATCTATAGCACGGTTCTTAGGAAAAGAATCTTGCAGGTCAAATCTCATTCTCTATAAGGAACAGATGCGGCCAGTCTTGAATATCTGCTTGAGGCATTTGTAAACCTATTTGACTGTTACACAATATTTAATGTAATTTGAGTTTAAGAAGGATAAAATATACACCTACATAACTTTCTTCTTATTAAGCCAGTTTAACAACCAAACACAGATTAACCATACCTGTTCCACCAAGCCCCTTAAACGCTTTGTAGGGTTCAGATCTAATCATTGCTCATTCTAGCAATGCACAAAAAGCACACTGTAGTCCATAAAAAATCGTTGTTTGCCTGTAGCCACACTAACCCCTTTATCTACGCTATTCTCAGCACCACCTTAGCCATGATTTGTGCACAATGAATCCATTCTGCTGCCTCTTCTATGTACACAGAACAGATAAACTGAAAATCTCTTTGTTCTCAAACTAAATAAGGTGGCATTTAAATCCTCCCAGAGTGGAATATAGCTTCTTGTTCGATCCTTTGTACATGATATGTAATTGAAATGGTTTTATAAAATCTTTCCTTTCAGTGCCTACTATTATCTGTACATCTGATTACATTTTTAACATACAGTGCTTCTCCTGAATCTAACAATGTCATCCTTAAGATGTCCTTATAAGATCTTCTGTAGATTTCCTTAGTTGGACAAAATATCACTCAGTACAGAAGACGATAAAGGTGCAGAACTTATTTATAAGTATTTGAAAAGCTCCTTTAGGATATTTATTGAAGAAGTCTTTTAAAACAGTGACCTTTGTTGACCATGACAGGTGAATAATTTCGAAAGACAGCATTGTGTAATACAAATGAGTTGAAGAAAGACAATTAACATATCACAGAATCACAGACTGATTGAGGTTGGAAGGGACCTCTGGAGGTCGTCTCATCCAATCCCCTTAGTCAAGCAGGGCCACCTAGAGCCGGTTGCCCAGGACAGTATCTACTTGGTTACTATATGTTATTAATTTGAAAAAGAGCTGTATATCTATTTTTGTATGTACAGCTATTTCTTTTTAGAGTGTCTAAAACACTACATGGGTGTTTAGCATTTGCTGACAGACTCCATACACAGCCTGATGGCCTAATGCCTAGGGAAAAGAGTTTCCATAATTCATTAATAAATCACAGGTGAAATGTCAACGTTTTAAGATGCAAAGCTGCAGCTGTAAGGTAAATGATAATGTTTCAGATAATTTACCCCCACAGTGATTTCTACCAAGACTGTCAGTGTCTGTACGCTGAACATTTGTGTAAAAGCATGCTGCAGACAGGGGTTTGTTCACACAGCTCTCATTTATGCTGTGCAGCTAGATGTACTCAGCTTTGTTTTCTCTTTCCCGTGGTGCAGAGGATACAACACTCCCATCAAGAAATACTCCTGAAAGCACGAATATAGATCTCAGACTTTTTCAGCTTCTGCAAGTAGTCTCCTCAGATGCCATAATCTAAAGTTATTCTCCCACAGTACTCAAAAAATACAAAAAGAGTGAGGGAGGAAAATTACTGAACTTGGAAGTGAATCCTCCTTGTACTGTGGCAGTTCTTGCTGGCACAGAGAAATGTACATTTTATTACTTCTCCCAGCAGGAGCTGTAGTGAGTCAGATGCAGCAGGTATATTATTGTTATGACGATGGTCCTCGTCAACACGCGTTCAGCTGGGAGGCAAAGCAGCTGGCTTAGCATTACTGAAGCACGGGAAGGGGGACTGCCTTACAGGTACTTTAGGAGCTAGCAAAATTAACAAAAATTACTCCGTACGGACTCGTAACAAAGCAGCACGTACTGGGCTGGCCTATTTAAGTCAATGCAAAGCTTTAGGGGGAGGTCCAGGAATAACAGCGCACTTAGCAGCCTGTTTTATAAAAGTGGCTAGAAGCAGCATTCTGTTTACAACCTGATTTCTGCTGAATTCTCGAAGTTACAATCTAATTAAACAGATTTTGTTCCATTAACTTCTGTAAGAGGTATTCAATGCTTCATCCCCTGATGAAATATTATGTAATTCTAAGTGCAACCGTACCTACAATAATGATGCTCAGTCGACTTTAGGCCAACTTGGTCTGGACATCAGAAGGGAAGAGGCATGAGGCAGAAATCATTTTACACCAATTAAAAAGTGTTCAAAAAAACCCACAAATAAAATCCAAGGGAGAGTACATTGCAATTCAGACCTGTGAAGTAGCAGCCCCAGATAAACTTTTCTGAGATTTGTAAGTGAGGAAGTAACCTTTTTGAAAATGTTGGGGGTTTCTTAGCACATGAGATAACATATGTAAGAAGTAGCAATCAGCTGTGTTTCCACAGTGCCTGCAGTATGATGATATATAAAAAGACTTAAAACTCTTCCTTCAAGAAGTCACAACGTACGTAAGTGCCATAGGTAAGCAGGTTAAAGGGTGGAATGAAGAAGCAACCTGCAAAGAGATTGATAAACAATGTTTAACACATGTATTGGCATCATCTACGTTTAGTTTCTTTAGTTCGTCTGCCATATTTTTTATTGCTTCAATGTAGAAGAGAATTGTATATCTATTTTTGGAAGAAGTCTTTCAAGGAAGGGAAGACAGGAGCCTGACAGACAGTACAGAGGGGAGAGTTAGCATGAGAATAATCCGTGCAAGGAAGACATAATTGGTTTCACTGCATTTGTGTAGTCATGTCAATGGAACAGTATACATGTGTGCATCCTTGCAAAACTGAGGTTAAGCTATAAAAGAGAAATCATTATTTACTTACACCTCAGTATGATGCTTCTGCCATCAACTATGCTGAATCCCTGTCTTCCTAATTGCCTTCATATGTTGGAAAGGATGAAGTAAATATTTCACCATTCTAAGATGTCAAGTGGAAAGAAATATCAATCAGTCTTTTACCCTGGTGAGAAGAGCTCATGTCTCTGTGTATGCGCTTTATTCAGCATAGCTGCTGGCCTCTCTCCTCCCCTCTTCTCAAAATCTGCAGCTGATTCTCCGACCTTCAGCCTCCTTCTGACCTAAGAGGCGAGACCCACATACCATCTCATTTGGTGTGCGTGGACCAGTCCTTGGGGCAGGAGGATATCTGCTCTTTTGACAGGGAGAAGTTACAGTGCAAAGGTGCACTGGAGAGCTGCTGACCTCCACTTCGGTGGCTGTGAATGCCTTCTTTCTGAGGGCAAACTTCCACCTGCAGCACAAACCAGTGGTGTCTTTTTTCCCCCCTCTACTTTGTTTTCATCATTTTTACCTCTTCACATTCTGTTTGGCATTTTTTCCTTCCCCACAACCCCTTGCCCATATTTTCCATTCTTAGTCCAATACATTTATGTCTGTGGAGGGGAATGCATTGGTTCGTATGCCCCCAAAGCTGTATTTCAGCACTCAATTCAAATCATGCTTCTACCACATCAGTGGGTAAGGATGTTTTAAATGCTACAAACATCAAGAGGGACTCTGGTTACCTTTAACCTCTTGTACACCATAAACCATGGAATCTCATCTGGTAATTTCTGCACCAATCATAATTTTTGCTTGAACTACAGAGTCTTTAGAAAGGTCTGTGAATTTCAAGTCTCCAGCTTGTTTAGGAAATTGGGCAACTGGTTAACAGCATTTCCATTAAAAATGGATTATTTCTAGGCTAAATTTGCCCAATTTCCGGTTTTAACTGTTGGATGTAATTGGGTCTCTTTCATCTCTTTCGGTAATCTTTCCTTCTTCTCCTCTGGAAGTATTTATAGGTATTTGTCTCATTTTGGATATCTAGGCCTTTTATGATAGGTTTTTTGAGATTTCAAACAGTATTTGCTCTTCTACAAAATAACCCACAAACCGATCTAATTGTCCGTTTAAGATGACACCTGAACAGATGAGGACATAAAAGAAGGAAAACAAGTCAAACACAACCAAAAGCGTATGTAAGCAGTGTAGAGGTATGCAGCTTACCAGAACATCCTTCCTCTTTCATAATGACTTTTCACCTCTGTAACCTTACTCAAGCTCAAAACCAATGTAGCGGAGCGCTTCAATTCAGCCACAAATCTGTGGTAGCTCAATGAAAACGGAAAATCTCTAGTGATGGTGTGTTTAGTTTTGTATGTCTTGAATATCAAATGGAATTTCTGGTTTTGTGCCTGTGTTCTGCTTTTTTAAATTATCTCATGTGACAAGCATGCTCAAGAAAGCATGGCTACATCATAAAAGCATGTTTTCTCCACCAGAGCTATAGCCTCTAGCTAAGATACTGTACTAAACACAGTCATACACCATAGTCTAAAAGACAGTAGTTCCACGGGGGAGTTGAAAGCGGGCTGATTTTCTTTTCTATCTATCTAAAGTTGACTCAAAAAAAAAGGTTAGCATTGTTTTTTCATTGTGTTAATAGCTACTTTTATCTTTGGTAGTTAATTAAAAAAAAATTGGGAAGGGACTATTCTGGATGACTGAAGAGAAAGAATTTGAGGAGACTATCTTCCTAAATCGCAGTCCTTGCGAGGGACATTGACAACCTCAGAAAACCACTGGCTGTGGAAGAACACCATGGATGCCACGTATACACACCACAACTTCAAGGTTACAGTAAACTTAGATTCTTCTTAAATAAGAATGTTGGAGCAAATGAATCACAAAGGCCCATTTTGTTATAGGCCTACGCCACGTGTTTGATTAATCCTGACAGAAGCAGAATTAGGCAATCTCACACCCATGTTCACAGTGTATACTGTACATCGTCTTCATTCTGTCCCTGAGAGCCAGCTGACAAAAGGTCTTCCTTTGTCAGTGTCAAAGGACAAGTCAGTGGATGCCTATGAGTACAGTGAGGTTGAAATGGTTGAAAAGTACCTTTGAGAGGAAGGCATGTGATATATTATAGGGCCTACTGGAAGTACCAAAAAGTCTGTATTACATAAGTTATTTTCTGCAGCTACTGAATTTGGACAACTCCAGAAAAACCTGCTTTGTGACAACTAGTCTGTATTAATGAGCTATTTATATCTGGTCATTCAAGGTTGCTGGCATTCTGAATATTTTTACATGATAAGCTTTCATTAGCCTGTGAGCAGCTACCTGTTTGCATTGGGAAAACTGTTGGTGTCTATTTTCAAAACCAAACATCTGTATCATTTGCACAATTGTCATAATAATCTCTTTCTGTGAAGTAACACTGCATGGATGTTGCCACATTCAGTAGGGATGCTAACCCATTAAAAAGCTCAAACCTGTAAATGAAACCCAGTCTCATTTAAAAACTTGAGGAGATGAGACAGTTTTAATTTCATAACGTGGAAGAAATAGTATGAAAGTCGGCTTTTACATTTTCATAGAGGATATTTTATTTAAAAGTTTCCTTTTTTTTTGGGGGGGGGGGGGTGCGTTATGGAGGAAACTAGGTCCGTTTTACCAAAGTGAAAAAACGGATCTGAATCTTGATGCATTATTAAGCTGTCCTTAGGCAGTAGGCAAAAAACAGCACAGGCCTGAAACATTGTTAAAAATAAATGAAGTATAATCACCGTAAGGGTATAATATTTTAATTTAGGGTGGTACCTTTCATGGAGGCTCTGGTTAAAATGCCAAAATATTACCTGATCTGGCATTTTTTCTGTGGAAAAGGGTGGTGCTCACTCTGCTCTGACAGTATCTGTGTTGCTGTCTGAAAGCTGAACCAAGTTTTGGTCCCTGAGTTTTGCCATATGAGGCTGCGCCTGTCCAAGAAACAACCCAACAGGGGTTACAGGCTGGGGCCAGAATCTCTTTCCTCCCTTCTGCGCGAGCAGAAGAACATAGCAGATGTACCAGGAAACGCATGCTGTCACATCCTCTGCATATATTGGATGGCTCAGTTGAAACACTCCTGGTGTTGCTGTTAGGACACACAAGACCTCTGTGTGCCCCCTCTTCTTCCCGCCAATGTCGATTCTGTCTGGAAACATCACTCTGACACTGTAAAGTCAATAGGAAGTTGCTTGGCACCCTCTTAAGAATAATGAAAAATAGACTTTTATTTGCAAATAAAAATTACTTATATTAGGAACAATAAAAATCCGATTGGGTCATTCAGTTTATTTCATGTTGCTTACACACTGTTCTATACTCTGCTCTAAGTCAACGGCAACTATGATCTGGCATCTTCGAAGACAATGTTACAGGTGACTCAGAAACTGTATGCTTTGCAGGCACTGAACGTTAGCAAAATACTGTGCTAAAAGTCTCTTTTGCTGCTTCTACTGCAATATACTGGGATCAAAAGAAATAGCAACATGTGTGATTAGTTAATTCCCTTAAGACCACTTGGAATTCATAGCTCATAATTTAAAACTCTTTCTCTTAGACCTCACTGCCAGTTACTTTTGAGTTCAAAAATATGCCAAGCATTAATAAACACTAATTTCCTCCCCTTTATCAGTATGTCTGTATATGTTGTTGGGGCTGCCATATGCAAGAGCCATATTCCAAACATTAACAGGTTTGGCAAAACCTTGCCAAAATCAGCACCTGGATGAAACACGACATAACCTGAGCCTGTCATGCAAGTTCATCTCAAGTGCTCCTATCGAGCTGAGAAGGCAGCGAGAAGGAAGGAAACTGCTGATGTTTCTTGTTTTAAATACCAACAAAAAATGTAGTTAAAATGGAGTTTTAAAAGAGTTTTACAATTCCTTTTCTTTTCTGAAGGCACAATTAAAAAACGGAGATTGAGCAGCATTTCTCAGGAGTCTCATCACTGACTTCAGTCAAGCGGAAGCAGGGGTATACTGAGGGTCCATCAAGGCAGAAACAGTGGTACAGTGGCTTCCAACAACCTGTCAGCATAAATATTCCTCAGTACTTCACCTTGCTGCTGATTTCTCTCAAGAGGAAGAAGCAGACTTGAGATGAACTGCAGCAGAGGCTATTCTGTTTGTCCTTAAGGGTTTTATATAATCAAATATAACACTGCAACAATAAACTAAAATGATAATGTGAGGAAAACAAAAAAAATGTGGAGGTGCATCGCCCATGTTCCACTGGAGTCACCTTCTGCAGCACACACAACTGCAGCCAGGTGCAGAACTAAGAACATCACCTGAGCATCACTCATCAGAGAGTTTTAGTAAATATGGTACAGCAATCCAGATAAACTGTGATATGAACAAAGTATGTCATTGCTTTGATTTTATACATTGCAGGACTCTTGCAGCACTGAAATGTTTATCTTTTGTGAGAGGCACAACTACGCAAGCAGAGCATAAATGTGAGTAGATATATAGCCATCAGCTGACTCTGAAAATTGATCTTTAATCAAAACCAATGGGAGAAAGCACTGATTAAAGACCAGTGATACAGTCTGGCCCCAGATTCTGGGTTACTACATCTGTGAAATCAATGTATTTAGCTCTAGGCAGCTAAAAAAAGTGACAATAGCAGCTGTTTTAAATCTCCTGCGGTGAAGTCATGGAAGTCGTAGGGACTTAGTAATTGCACAGAGGCTTAATAATGCCTTCTCCCAGATAATGCTTGGGCAGCTTGGTAAATTCATATAATTGCCATTAATGAAGGCAATCTGCTGAGTGACAAGGTAATCATTCCAAAAGTTCTCATTTATGCCATCCAGGGCTTGCAAACAACAGAGTAATGCTTCCATCATTTACGGTAAAGTGGTAAATGAAACGTCATTGTTTGTCAAAATTTGCGTAATTTCTAGTTACATTCATGCTAAAAAATAGCACATATTTGAACAGAGCAGGGTAATTTAAAAAAAAAAAAATCTGTGTTTACTGCTAACAAGCTTTTTGCTGAACTTAATGCCTCATACAGCATGGTGGCAAGACAAAAAACAGGCAGCCCATCTTCTGAATTTGATTTTTTTCCTGCCCTAATTTACATACATTACAAATCCTTCTCTCAACTCACCATTATAGATACAGTACTTGTAACCAGGAGAGGGAAAGCAAAACTCTGTAAAACATGAAAGCATTACTACTTTGCCATACCATCATCTTTGAGCGAAGCTAAATAATGCCCTTTCCAAACAGTGATGGAGGTACTGATTTAGTGGAAATTTTAATCATTATTTTATATGGCATTTCATTGCTGGGACACTGGTGATGGAAAAGGGATGGAAAGGTACAGCAGAATATTCTTGAAAATGCCACACAGCCCCAGAATTCAGGTAAGCTGTACTGGTTCAACAGACATTATAACCCACACCAATACCTAAAAAAAAATAAAATGCTGAAACTTTACCATTAGCGTCCAGGAATGCAAATTTTAATGAAAAGGTACAAATCAATCCATGCATAAGCATGTGAAAATCTGAATGAATTTGGTCAATGTGCACAATTCCAAATTTGCTGCTGCATGAGTGCTACTGCTAAATTAATGGTGCAGTAATTCTGAATAAGCTATCTGGAATACCAGAACAAGGTATAACAAGGTATCAGATTAGCCTAAGGAGAACTTTGCTTCCCAGCCAGTCTAATGGGGCATCATGCTAATAGAACCGTACTGCTTTTATGACCCAAGTTACACATCTGAGCTGATAAATCTCATTCGTTTTACTCAGATGAGTTGTCCTATTGCCCTTTTGTTTACTAATTGCCTTATTAATAAGTACAACATACCACTTTTGCTTAATCCTGACCAACACCTCCGTTTGCATGGGTAAATGTGACAGTAGGGGACTTTAGATGTCAGGCTTCCTACTGAGCCTTAATCACAGTTCTGTGCTGTGAATTATAGCAGTAAGTCTTCTCGATACATATTTTTTTTTTTCCGAAGTTGCATCTTACAATTTTAAAACTTCAAAAGCTGGGCTCGCCCTGTGGCGATGAGAAACTGACTGGAATTGTATTCCTCCTCCTGTAACAAATATTCAGCTCCCAGTGAAAAGAAAGAGTAACACAGGGAAGGATTTGAAGTCTGGGGCTGCCCTTGGTGCCAACCAAGAGAGTTTGGCCTGTTGAACCTCTATTTTTACAGGGAATGGGATCCATCACGCAGAAAACAATGGAACTCTGCTTTCAGAAGCTACGTCTGGGAGGTGGAGGAACAGCATTATATTGCAAACCGAACAAACAAATCTTGAGATTCTCGATACACAACAGAACCAGTACTTCAAATGACTCCTACATTAAAATCCTAAATGAATAATTTTAATAAAAGAATTAATGAGAATTAACTTCTCATTAATTCTGGGTCCAGCTAATACCCAGATTGTTATATTTAGTACAGCCCTTTAAAATGTAGTACACCACCATACTGGGATATCTGAAGTGAACAGCTAAGGGTTCCAGCCAGACTCCTGCTGTCACGCGCTGCACCACAGTGAAGTAATGAGCACGGTATCACCAGACTCAGCTTTCACCACCCAGCAGCCGCCTTCTGGTTGCCTAATATTTGCAAAGACATATATTGGGGTTAATAACGAAAAGCGCAGGTAGGCAGCTTGAGGAAATGACCAGATAATAACACATTGCATATCAGCAGCACTGGGATTCCAGGCATTCAGGCTGCTAAGGCATGAAAATGAAAATTATTAATTAAAGTAAATCATTCCAATATACTGACTAGGCTTGTTGAACTATCCTACCTAGCATATACTGAACTATGTTTTTAATATTATAGAACATAATAAAACATATCTCTAAAGTAACTGGGGGGCATCCAGACCTCATCAGAAATTGGTCAGTGTTCTGCCACTGCCATTTTTTTGCCTGTAAGTCACTAGTGGTCTTTAAATGTCCAGGATGCTCTGTCCACAAGGTAATTTTATAGTACGTTGTCCTAGTTTCGGCTGGGATAGAGTTAATTTTCTTCCTAGTAGCTGGCATAGTGCTGTGTTTTGGATTTCGTATGAGAATAATGTTGATAACACACGTTTTAGTTGTTGCTAAGTAATGTTTACACTAGTCAAGGACTTTCTGGCTTCCCATGCTCTGCCAGGTGCACAAGAAGCTGGGAGGGAGCACAGTCAGGACAGCTGACCCAACTGACCAACGGGGTATTCCATATCATATGACATCGTGCTCAGTACATAAACTTGGGGTTGGTTGAGGAGGGGGAGGGTTGCTGCTTGGGGCCAGGCTGGGCATCGGTCAGTGGGTGGTGAGCAATTGCATTGTGCATCACTCATTTTGTATATTCTACCATTATTATTATTGTATTTTCCCTTCCTTTTCTGTTCTATTAAACTGTCTTTATCTCAATCCACAAATTTTACCTTTTTTCCGATTCTCTCCCCCATCCCACTGGCCGGGCAGGAGTGAGCAAGTGGCTGTGTGGTGTTTGGCTGCCTGCTGGGCTAAACCACAACATAAGTTTAAAAGTTGTAAACTACTGAAATAGAAACTGAACTATCTTCAAAGACAACATGCTGTTCCACAGACTAATTTCATACAAAACACACAACAGTAGAGTATTTTGTGTTGACTGCTCCTCCTTTTAAGAAACGATTGTCAGTGACCCATTCTTGCAAAAGTGCTCTTCTGCAATGACCTAATATTTTGGTGGGAGTCATAAGATAACAAAATGAAATAACGGTTATTTTTGTGTGTCTGGTTGCCCCACCACATTTTTATAAAGACTTTCTGATCTGATTACTTTTGGTATTGATAAATGTTTCACCATAGGTATTTACCAGTCAGATTTTCTTTTAAATAATATCCACACATTAGATTTAAGCTTGAAATGGAAAATGGAGTAGCAAAGGAAGGCTGGGAGGAAAACGAGATACTCCTGAATTTTACATATTTAACATGAAGAAATAGAAACTTGAAAATCAACCTGAAAGAAAACTTCTGCTCATCAGGAGATGCATGGGTTTATCAAGCTGTATCGTTACTCTCCTGGCATTTCAGTACTGATTACCAGATGTTAACAGTAAATGAAATTCCCATAATCTCCTAAGGTATGCCACATTTTCTTGTTGATGATTCACTGTGTTTTGCTCAATTGTTTATTCTATATCTTCTGTGTCTACAGCTCTTTAAGGTTTCTTGCCAGACCAGAAGTTCACCTTTTCTTACAGTTCTCATAACTTGCTTTTTACTGACTTACAACAATTAAAGTCACTTTATCAATACAGGTTGCCTAGTTTTATGTTGCACGTGAATATACCTTCTCAGTAGTTCAATTATGCATTCACTTTTGCAGCCTTGCCTTTCATCTATTCCAGTAACCGGGAATCAGAAGACTATAACATAGCAACAGCTTTGAATAAACAGCAAAACCACACGAAGGGTAAAGGACTTAATGGTATCATGGACAAAATTCATGCCTCTTTTGCCAGGTGACAAGGCTATAGAAGGCTAATTAATCTTCATGTAGCTAGGGAGCTTTTGAAACAAGTAATTTTAAAACACATTTTTTTTTTCAAAACTCAATTTTAATGTGACCAGACTTTGGTTAACTTGTTTTCTGGTCTAGGGGTCTTCAGGTGAAAAGAAAATACTGAGGCCATTACATACTTCAATTATTTCCATTATTTTCAGAGCTAATATGTATTCTTGCCTAGTGCCAGACAGAATATTTCAGTCGGTGGTACTTATATTTAGCTAAGTGAGAACCATTAATCACCATTTCCTGACATACCATCCTAGAAAAATGCCAAAGTACTTATATTTAAATTTCATTCACTCAGTCACTTTAAAAAGATTTTATTTCTATGGGATATTAGTGCGGTGATTTGAACCGGTGGGTTGATTTACTAAATAAGTTCCCATAAATACAATTCTTTACAGCCATTTAATAGATTCCTACACATTAGATTGGAATGTATGTCATCTAATAAAATATCTCATACTTTTAAAGGCTAATTGATCATAAAAGCGACCTCCTGCTTCTGTAGTTAAAGAATTCCTACATGCAGAAGGGACAAGTCACATTCAATCAATAGTGTGTACATTATATTTTATCGTTGATCCTTTCACCTGCACTCAGCCCAATACTGAGTTTCTCTGGGACATATTTGAACTCAAACTCACTGGACAGCTAAGTGTCCATAATTTCTTAGACTAGAAAAGAAAATGTTTGTTGTCCAAAGCTCCTCCATTATGGAGTTTATAGGACTACAGGAGTCAGCCTTAACCTCTTTTACTGGATTTTCTGGTGAAAGGAATTTAGGCTCAGATCTTGCATTATACAATGAATACACCACACTGCAGATCTGAACCTCTGCATGCATATAATAAGCAGCCTCTTCCAGAATTTGCGTACTAATACAAAGCCTGCCACTGCTCCTCATCGCATTTCAATTACTCCTACCTACTGCTCACACCCGGTCTGCTTCACTGCTTTCTCCAGGAAGGTTCTTGTGTTCCAAACAACTCCCACTTTTCTCATCATCACTCAATTCTTGTGTAACAACTAGTTCCAGGCTTCTTAAAGTGACTGTTATTTGGTTGTAAGAATCTAACAGTAATTAGATAGCCTGTCATGTGCAGGTTGTCTTTACGCAACACTCTATAAAGACCTTTTGTGCCACTGAGATGATTTTGTCAAAATCTGCTTTCAGTTCACTGAACTGAGAGCGCATTTGTCTAAGCCATTTTCCTACTTCCTAGGTTCTGTACCTGTTTCAACAAGCTTTGTGTTTGCTTCTGTTAAGACTGTTTTCCAGAGATGAATATAAATTTGGTAAGATTTCACTGATGATGCTGCAAAGATTGAAAGTTGTCTGTAACAATTGGAGTACCAGGCTCTGCTATCTGAAAAAAAACCAAAAACACCCAAGCCCACAACTTTTCAATGCTCTATAGTCAATTAAAGAAGCATTTAGTTGGTTAAATGAAAGGACTAGTCAGAATATCAGCTTTTCAGGGTACATATAGTGCCATTATTTATTGTCATGGGACACTATTCCCTTTAAAAAGCCTTGAAAACTGCCATTTAATTAAGTGGAAGCCTCTCTCTGTTTCTCACATTGAAGAATATATTCCATAAAACAAAGAGTGTGTTGCATTTTGCTTATTAAACTAATGTCTGTTCCTCTCTTTCTTCCTTCCAGCCACCCAGCAGTCCACTCAATCAATGTGCTGCTGTTGCCTAGTTATCAGGAGTTCAGTCCTGCTGCCATCGAGGGAACATTAGATTCCCCATTGATTTCAGCGAGGGAGGATTAGTTCCAGGCACTAGACAGATAAACAGAAGTTCTTACAGATTTTCTGCTGAAAAGATGTTGTCTTCATTAGGGCATTTAGAACTGCTTCTCTCTGGCAGGCTAACAGCACTCAGTTTAGTAGGTAAGAAGTCTGACACAATGTTGTATTAACTCATGGGTTCTGTCTAAGAAACTTCTAACAGAAGTATTTGTAATTTAATTGCTTTAAAGATGCTGCTTGTATGCATGTAGGAAGTGGGGTGCTTCTTCTCTAGCTCGACTAGAAGAAAACAATCATCATTTACTTGCAGTTGGGCAGAGCTTAGGAAGGCCCCTGACCACGGCTGGCAGGGTAATGGTCACAGATCTTAGCAATCTGACAAGGATTTCTGACACGTGAAGCAAGGCCCACTGGGACCCGGCCACTGACTTCAACGGCAAGATTCCTGTCGGCTTCAGTTAACTTCAGTGCTTGCACCGTTTGTCTCTCACAGCATTCTGATTTTATCAGCACATCCCTATCACACACCTGCGCTCAAAGGAGAGGCATTTAAGCTTGCACTGACCCAACTTGGCATGTCCCCATATCCCAGCACAGTGCTGTACAGGTTAGCACAGACCCTGAAACAGCATGAGCGGAATACTAAGTACTAATTAATCACTCTTTCTCCTTAGCAAGGCTAATTGCCTTGATGCCTTGCTGATGCAACTTTTCTGTGTGGGCTTTTCAGTAACTTCAGCATTCTGCATGGTAGCAGGCAGCTACAGACACATCTCACATCCATCATCCTTTATACAAGGTACTCCTGCTTCTCCAGCACTGAAAGGCAAATATACTTTTCTTCACAGGAGAAGGATGTTATTCTGTGAAATAACTAAAAATCTCAATTTCATACCTCTCTGATAGCTGTACAAAACTCACTCTGCAGCACCTTCTTTAGGGACTGTAGCTTGTGTACTGGTACTTCTCCAGATTCTTGCAGTTTCTCCAGTAACTCAATTGCTCTTGCAACGTCTGAATGGGGGAAAAAAAGGAATAGAGGTCAGAATAAACAGTGACTAATAAGTGACTAAAAGGGGCACACAGATGGTCATTTTAAATTTAAAATCAGCTTTACCAACACATACTGTATTAATCTTGTGGTATACCAGCCTCAGTTAGGCAACAACACTGCTGTTCAGAGATCCAAATCCCGAAGTATGGACAAACCACGCACGTCCACGTACAACAGACACACACAGAGGTTCAGTCTTAGTTGCAAACATTCTTTAGAACAAAGCTACCAGTTCAAAGCGGCTAATCCATATTAGCAGACCTAAAATACTTCTTACTTTCTGCATAAGAGAAAGTAGCACAGGAACAGCATGGGGCCTACTTTCAGAAAGTCTGAAAGAATGAAGCTGGGTCCTTATGTAAGCACCCTCAGGATGACAACACCTAAGAAAAATATTTGATCTTTTCTTCTCATAAATCTAAATCTAAATATCAACTGCTGATAAAGAAAGTCTTCTAGAGCAAGTAAAGTCTGCTAGGGAAGAATGCGAAGTCTGCTGGAGAAGAGTAAATGTGTAAGGCTCTTGTCTAGGTCTCCAAAGACCTGATCTGCCACACAAAACCTGTATGACCCACAGAAATACACGGAATAATATTTTTGGTGGCCTGAGTTCTCCTTAAGCACCTGTTTATTGTCAAGGGAAAGACTGAAGTGTCTCTGAAGAGCAGTCCAAAGGGCTTAAGTGAGTAGCCATTTTGAGTGGTGAGCGGGAGTCTGGTCCAGTTGAACACAGTCCATACCCTCACTCTCCCAATATTTTTCCTCTTTAACAACTAGTTCCTAATTTACACAGTTATTACTAAGATGATACATACAAAAAACCCCCAACCTATGAGATGCCCAATGATCCTTTATGGCTAGGGACACAGAGGCACAAGAAAATAGCGGCCGGTCTCATGGAGGCTAGCCTAGTCAAGCAAGCGACACACTGACTCACTGTCATGGTTTAACCTGGCAGGCAGCCAAATACCACGCAGCCGCTCACTCACTGCCCCCACCCCCAGCGGGACGGGGAGAGAATCGGAAGGGTAAGAGTGAGAAAAACTCGTGGGTTGAGATAAAGACAGTTTAATAGAACAGAAAAAGGGAAAATAATAATGATAATGATAAAATATACAAAATGAGTGATGCACAATGCAATTGCTCACCACCCGCGCTGACCGATAACCAAGTAGCGATCGGTACTTCCTGGATCACGCCTACCCTTCATATACTGAGCATGACATCACATGGTATGGAATACCCCATTAGCCAGCTGGGCTGGCTGTCCTGATTATGTTCCCTCCCATCTCGTGTACCTAGCTCAGTCAGTAGGCATGGGAGCTGTCCTTGGACTAGGAAGGCACTTAGCAACAACTGAAAACATCAGTGTGTTATCAACATTCTCCTCATACTAAATCCAAAACACAGCACCAGGAAGAAATTTAACCCTATCCCAGCCGAAAACAGGACACACACACAGAAGTGAACTAAGCAATATGCATCCTGGTCAGTCTTCAGGATGGTACAGCTTAATAGAGGGTTTTCTCCTGCTGGGTCATTTAATGCTATCTTTCAGCTCTTCCTGTAAATTTGCTCATATAGTTGAACCTGGCAATGCTGTTGTCTTGAGTGTGTGGTCATTCTCACATCTTCTAGCGTCTTTTGCATAGCCACCAGGGCCACTACTGGACAGTTACACCACTCTACTAAAAATAGGTCTGTATCCTAGTGATGAAATGAATGCATAGTACTAAATGATAAAACAATACTTGAGGCATTTTAAGTCTGTGCTTTCACTGCACTAAAAAGAAAAAAACACCCTCCCCCCAACCACACAAGTCCAAAATGACTACAATGGCTAGAAGCAACCTTATATAATTCTCCTTTCCAATGATAAAGATTGTATTGTTTGTGACTGGGAGATTATGCTAACTGAAACAGTTCTTACAATCCTTGGCTTGTAGCTGAGCTATACTGACCAGATGTCTTATACAACAAAGACATGAGAAGTTTTCTGGAAATAGAAAAGAGATGACAGTAGATGAGCTGCAATGGGAATAAAATAATAATCATATATTTGCATTTATAAGAAAATAATTCTTATCCAGCAGCATGAGTGTTAAGAAAAGAGAAGATGACATCAAAGAATTTACAATTTAATTAAAAGAGGCAGGCAACTGGTCAGCATAGTAGGTTGTGCCATAGTAGGTTAACACCCAAACAATTCTCAAGTTTATAGGCATCTGTCAAAAGACAGCTCTAAGTTTGAGAGAAAGCATGGCAGAAAGCATGCAGTGTTTCTTTCAGAAGGGTATTTCCACTTACTGGGCTGTAGTTTGCATCGCAGAGCAGTCCTGGAGCTCATGAACTTTCAGATGAAACTAACCCTAACCCCATATTCAAAGACTGCACCTGTGCTTTTGCTCCAAGCATAGCTTCAACTGCTAGTGGGCATCCAGTCCATGTTACTAGATCACAGCTAGTTGGAGATAACCTCTCCGCACAATGCACACAATGTGGGTGTAGGTCCTCAGCAGCACCTGTTTTGCTTTGCTGATCTGCCCATTTCTCCACGCCACACCACCTGCTGGTAGAGCCGCAGCCAATATCATTCCAAAGGGATCATCTGAGAGACAGAGACCTTGGTGTGATGGGAAAGAGAAAGTCTGGATTAATGAAGCAGGTTTGTGAGCTGCATGTATAGAGACAGCAGTTGAAGCTGTATTTGCAAATAAAAAGGGAAGAGATGATGTGGAGGTGTTCCAAGAAAGATCCTTCTAAAGCACTTACTGAAGTGATGATCAGAAAGCTAAGAGAAGATCTGGTAAATAATAAGGCCATGAAAACCAAGAAGAAATAAGATTCTACAAAGAAGAATATGACTGATGGCAGCTAATACATCAAAGAGGATGGTTTTGAGATCTAAGAAGAGGTAAGTACACTCTTTAGCAAGAACCATTTCAATGGAGTGCAAAAGAACAGCAGTGCATTAAATAAAATATGATGCAACAGACAAACACAATTTTTAATGTTCTCAGTAATAATAATGTCACAATGATTTTCTAACAAAACTATCAAATCATTTACCGTGGAATTTTTCCTTTAAAGTCTGTATCTGCCACCCAAGACTTGCAGTTAGCTAAATACTAAACTCACACTCCCCAGTTATTAGTGCCAGTTGGTGCAAACAGGTATGTCAGACAGCACAAAGCAATTAGATGATTTATTCTGAAGCTTCAACAGCCTACCATAACAGATCAGATAAGGCCTCTGAAATTCATGTGATACATGATAGCTATTCAGATCTTCTAAATCAGACTGGGGTCTTTTCCAGTCAGGTGCCAGTTCAGGTAAGTTTCGAACTGTCTTTCTCTCTCACCAGGTATACTTGTAGAAGGTCAGTGCCACAGATGACAGATTGGTTGCTATTCTGCAGTTGCTTAGAAGTTTCATCACCACACCTGAAAATTCTGTGAATCACCCCACATTTGCTATGGTCCTGAAATAAACGATATTCAATGAAAAATTTGTGCTGATTGAGAAATCTGTTCTGATCCAGAAGGAAACATAAATAGCTTTAGGTACACTAATCAATCTAAAAGAGTTAAGTACAGGTCTAAACATTTCCCTATGGCATGGACCAGACTCTAGATGATAATTAATCACTTCTAAAGTGATGAGTGTTACAACACAAATGATAAATTCATATTCTGGTTGAAAAGTCTGGCATGGGTGTTTAGTATATAGTCTCATAGGCAAAACTGGGCACTACTAGATTACTTAACTTTGTGATTAAGAAGTGGTTGGGGGTAAAGAAAAAGCAGAATATCCCAAGAGCATTCTGATTTTCCACACTTCCAAATTCATCCAACATGCTAAAATAATGAATGCTGTTGCCCAAGTTCTTGCTTTGATTTATTATTCACCTATCATACCTGTTAACAAGAAGCAGTCTTCTTTCTCTTGTCACAATTAGGCCCATAGCTTGCTCAATTTGGCAATGACTTGTGGGATATTGCTCACAGTAGAGAAAATATAGAATAATACAGAGCTTCAAGGGATAAAATTACAGAATGAAAATGAAGCATGTGTTCAGGCCAAAGCTCCTGATGCTTTGTCAGGAGCAAAATATAAGAGTTGTACAAAACAGAAGACTTTGAGCAGACTAAAAATGTATAAACACGAGTGTATAAAATGTGACCTCATGAAATAGGCTGTATTTCCTTCCGTTAATAACTCTGAAGGGGAGACTTGAATGAACAATTGCTTTAGGACAGGTTAAAAAGTGAAATTTATCAATGCATGAGCACTGAAGTGATCTATAGGCTTTTTGCTGATGGTTCACTCGGGGTGAATTCCAGCTAAAACTAAAGTAAGTGCTTGGTCAAAGAAGCAATATGACCGGCAATGAGGAAGACTTCAAAGTTACGTTGAAAAAAAAGCATAGAGCAGGGAATCCACACCTGTTGAAGTCAATTAGAGAATTGTCGTATGTTTGAGAAGGACTGGTACTCCTCTGCTGGGATACTTTTCTTGTCCCCAATCCTCCTTTGATTACAAATGTAACTAGCTTTGCTTGTAAACATTACCACTGAGGAATTGTTCTTAAATACCATTTTCTTACATACTTGTGGAAAGTGCAAACTGATGAAAAGAATATGTGCGTGTATTTATATAGATATATGCAAAAAAAATTCCTGGAATTATGTTAAAACCAGCTAAATTCTATGTAATTAAAATATCCTTGCTTTTTATTTCTGATTTGTCCTTCCTTTAAGCAAAGATATTTTTTAAACACAACTTCTGAAAAGGATTGTTTTGCCTACTCGCAAACATTTTCCAAAATATGAACTCCATTATACTAACATTAAACTCATGCTAATGTCATTGAAATCTATCCTCAATTCCCACATTCATATCCCACAGAAACCAGTGGGAATTTTGAGTAACGATGTGGGTAGAATTATTCCTCTCTATTCTACGATGCATACACTTTAAAAGGAATATGCACTTATTTCCCCCCTTATTATATCCAACTATAACCACACCTTTTTTTTTTTACCATTCTTTTCTGATTTCCTCAATATATGCACGATTCCTTTCTCTCCCATTCTGTTTAACATTCACTTCCCTTTTTGTGTTATCATCATCATGCTTGCCCACAGCCTTTCTGGAAATAATACTGTTTCAGTGTGGTGGGTCACGTTATCAGTGAAACATAGAGAAGGCAGGGGGCTGTGGGTGGATGGAATGCATTTGATCAAGTGCCCTCATCAAAAGAAAAGTATGACTCTCAGAAAAAAAATCTCATTCCAAGTGTTCTTTCTGTATTTTAATTTGAATGAAGTTTCATTTGCATTGCTAGTAGGACACAAGCAGGAGATTACTATACAAACCCTAAGAAAGAGAGGAATCACTAGAACATAGAACTAGCAAGATACCATACTGTGATACAAGTGGAATATTCCCCTGCTATACTAAATGAAGTTGAATCATGTATACATAGCCATATAGCACAGTGCAGTTGAAGAAAAGGTCATATGGCTTAGTCATCACTTTGTTCTGTTATATATTGTTTTCACCTGCTGATTTTTGTTCAAATATCTAGCAATGCACAATGTAGACTGATCTGTTTAATTTGCTGGATATTTTGAAAAGTAAACACTATTTCCAATACTTTGCAATTCAGCTTTTACAACTAAAAAGCAAATTATGAATCCACAGAAAGAATTCTGGCTGGTATGAACTTGGTGCTCTTTCACATTACTGTTAAAATTGGGTAGACCAGGCTCCAGCATTCTGTGCAAGTTGTCCAGTCTGGAGTTTCACTCTGGCAGATTTTGTGCAGGGTTTATGTTTGTTTCAGTTTAGTCAGATGATAGGTTGAAAACTATTAGCAAAAATGTAGCAAATTATTTTAGCATGCTAAATGTGTCCCATTCAATACCAGAGTGACTCTTGAAAAAGAACACATGCTTTATACTGCAAAATGTGAAAACTGTTGTGTATCTATCTTCCCCTCTTGTGATAGTCTACGAGTGAGTTGCTCTGCAGTCCTTAAAATAAATATATTACCCCTTGACTTAAGAGACTACTAGGCAGTTAAATAGCAGCTAAAATGCTGTGTAATACTAGTTTGGGTTCAAACAGTAATTACTCAGAAACACAGTATTTCTTTACTCTCATAACTGCTCCAGAATCATGTTGTTGGGTTGTTCCCAAAGCCAAAATACGGTGATATTAGAGAACAGGCTTCTCATCTTCTTGCAGTCTTTCGATGCCTCATTCCTGTTAATTCTGGAGACCTTCACTGCATTAGTATGCTGGTTACTAGGAAAAGTAAACGTGCTGCATAAACACCACCCTTTGCTACCTCAAGGAGGTGGAACGTCACTACAAACTGACAGCAGGAATACTCAGTAGGTCTCTAAAATATTCACTAGCTTCACTATGGCATTACAGAGTAATAATCCTGGCAATTTTCAAGCTCTGTTCCGTCATGCTTGAAGACCTTTAATCAGGCTGAAAATGAAGAATTTGCATGACATAACAGGTCCTTATAATTGTCAGTAGTTTTTCATTCCTTCAGTACTTTTGTTCAGGTTTAGTTATTCCTTTAAGCTCATGAGAATACATTCCAGAATTCTTAATGTTATTCTGTCAACTTTTTATCATAATTCCCAAAGCCTACACAGGATGCTTTATTAGATTTAGCAATCTTCTTCAAACACTATCAAATGACAGCAGGTGATCAATGCCTGGGCAATCAGAATTCCATGGTGATTAGCAAAGTTCATTCATAATTCATAGCCAGTAGCCCTAGTACGTTGTATCAAACTATTTATGTGACTTCATGGTTAAAGCACCAGCTTTGGAAAATTTTCAGCGTGTAACTTTTGAAAATGTGTGTATTACTAGAGCTCTGCTGTCAGTCGCTGTGTTGTACAACATGGCGATTCTTGCTCTGGTGTCAAACACCAGACTGCCCACTACGCTTCCATTCACCTCTTTGGTTCCTTACTATCAGCACAGTGCTCTCCTGAAATACAACAGCTCTTCCATTACTTTAATATATTTATTTAATCTAACTTGGAGAGTGCAGAAAAATCGAGGCAAAGAGCAGCCTTTTTTGCCCACTTAAGTCGGTCTGTTTATCTTGCCCCAAATTTCATGCTAATCAGTAAGCATAAAGGTTTACTTCACCATGGTAAATCAGACTCCATGTGCAGGGAGCAATGAGCTAAGCTGTTAGAATACAGCAATATTATTCAACACTTTATAGTGTGTATCTGTGAGGTCTATTCAAGTTAGTTACAACAAGAATAATACCACCAGTGCTTTCATACTCTAGTTTAGATTATATGAGTAGTAGTTACAGATTTACTGCAGTGTCACTTTACACTCCTGTGGTTAAACATTACTATGAATGCACAAACAAATATAACAAAGCACAAGCATACAGAGCTCTCATGATTCGTCTTGTGGTGAGGGTTTCAACTCACCACACTTCTGATGTAGACATCGACAGCTCAGCGACCCACCCTAGACTGCCGTTACAGTTGATGAGGAAAAACAGACACTTTGAGGCTACAATTCATCTGACCTATTTTAGATAAGATGAATCATACTCTGGGAGTGCCTGTTCCCTTTGTTGACTATAAAGGGAGATTAGATGATTAGCTCAGATGTAAATGCCTGCATCCCACTTATTAGACATCTACATCAGTATGATGAAACCCACTCTTACTGTCCAGATATACAGTGAATGACTCATGCAAATTTATCTCTACGTGGTCCAGGAGATAAATGTACTTTACAACAGTTACATTTGACAAGAACAGTGTTGTTAGCAGTCAGGCCAATGCATTTTTTAGTTAAAGCTTTTAAAAATGCCTTAACCAATGATTTTATGGATTTTTTTCTTCTTAATATACGAGAAAAATCAACCATGAAATATGATTGAGTATATCTCTGTCTGTCTCATTTTGCCTGATGTGAGACTACTGCTCCCAATGACACTGGCATATCTCCATGGGTTTCTACATACATTGCCACACTGTCTGGGGCAGGCTCATTTTCTTTGGCTACTCACAGGACCATATTTTTTTTTTTTTTGGCTACTCACAGGACCAGGTCTATATGTTTCTATATGTCTGAGCTGCACCCAGGTTCTGTCTGACTCTAGCTTCTCAGGCACACCACGGGCATCCGAGTTCTCTACTTCGCTCCATTTCTCAGACACAGAGCCTGTGACCCAGCTGTTGCACACCCCAAGGCAGTGTTACACACCATGAGTTTTCCCAGCAGCTTTGGCAGGAACACCTGAATATGACAGCAAAGGTCTGAGACGTTTTGCAAAATAACTCATGGAAAGGACACAGTTTATTTGTAGGGAAAGCAGTTCCACCTGTGATCCAAATACAGACAGCAAACTGTGTGGAGACGCCTCCATCCAGCATCCTCAACACCACAAAAGCCCTTCAGGGATCTCTTCAGCAACTTCAGTCACTGTTGCTGTTTCAGGCATTCTGCCTGAAATACTGAAATGCTGCCATTTCAGGCATACTGCTCCTGAATACTCTGTTTAGCTTGTCCAAATGCAACATTCAGAAGGTTCCCTTATATGAAAAACTATGTTCCTCTATGTTCTCTGAACCTCACAATGTCTACAATGTCTTCAGTAATCTCCCTCCGCTTCCCTCTCTCCTAAGTTTTAACTAGTGATTTCTGTTCTTCTCCTCAGCTAGGGATTTTCATAGCCTTAAGCTACCATGAAGGCCAACGGGTAGAACTACATTCGCTTTACTTTGGTCAATCTTCTTAGCATATTCATTACTGTACATAGACAGAGCCAGTCCTCAATTTTTTCCTTTGAAGCCTTCACATAACTGATGTAGGTCACACTGCTTTGTCAGCAATTTTCAGATTTTGTTTGCTTTTGTGTGTGTGTGTGTCAGATCAATCTATCAAGTTCCTAAAACTATTAAGAGTTCATCAGATACTTAGAGAAAGTGGCTTCGTACTGTCACATTTCCATTGTTGCTTTTTAAGGGAATAACAGTAAATCACAAAACAGTAAAGATTGAATTAATGGGTAATTCAGGATCATTTCAATAAGATGAGTTTCACTGGCTTCATTCGAGGCCTGAAGAGCAATAATGCAATTCAGAATTTTCAAAGACAGGCATTTAAAATTAACCTTAAAAACTAATCATTTTTAAACACTGATATAGCTTTTATTCTTCCAAATTATTAGTTTCATTGCAATTTCTAAAGCAATCAGGATGAGGAGATGCATAAATATGATTTCGACAATTTTCACCAGAAGATTTTGCCATCTGTGAGAAATCAAGAAATTACAGATACAGCAACCCTTCACATTTGTCAGCACCCACTGCTTTTGTATAGAAGGCATTGAACATAGCATCGGTGTGAAAACAAGTTACCAAATTATCTTTTAAGAGAAAAGATTAAAAAATAAAGCTGAAAATGCAACGAATAGAAGAGCATTGAAAACTATTTCCCCTGCATTAGCTGTAGAGAAAAGGGAAGGGAAGGTAAAATTCCTTTTTTTTCCTTTGTATATAGTTTTGACTTTAGATTGCTTAATTATACCTGCTCTTTGTGAGCATAACTATGATTTATAGCTAGCCACTCACTGCCGAATATAACAGATGAGAAATTATTCTGGTCCTTTTTTTGACTAGGGACAGTCAGCTACAAATATGATACAAAAAGACAACAGTTTTTTTAAAGTTTATTTTGTATTCCAATAAATATATATTATATATAATGAATATATAAGTATATATTCATTCCTTAAATAAGAAAAATTAATCCGTGTTTCCTACAGGAAGCAGGATATTTTGTAGTTTCAGACTTTGTGTTATTTATTTTAATTCTCAGTCTTTCTGTAAGCATTTTTTTTAAAAAGAGAGATCACAGGTGTTTAAAGCAGTTATTTGCCTACACAGGACATGTAAAATGGTGTTCTATCTGACTTCCTGAAACTATGAAATGACAAAAAGAAAATCCTTTGAAGCAAAGCTATAACTCCCTGAGAAATTCAGTATGGTGAACAGACCTGGCCTTAACGAATTAAGTCCCTACGAGTTGAACTATATGAAAGCAAGGAGGCTGTCTGCTGCTTCCAGTAGCCATAGATATCTTGTAATGAGATGCCTTGATAACTCTCACCAGCCTCATCTGTCTCCTGATCACAACATCACTTGATCTTGTAGGATCAGTTCCGCCTCAGCAGACACAGCTCACCGTGCTGAAGTAGAACGGCTTTAAACACTAGATAAAAGCACACTGGACACTTTGCTGAAACTGCAAATGTAAACACTTTAGTGGTTCTGATCCCAGATTAAAAGAAAAAAAGGCTGGTACATTAACATACTCCAAGGACCCTACTTAACAGAATACTTGCTTTTGTGTTTTAAACCACAAGCATATAGAGAAAAACATGAAAATCAGTGAAGGAATTAAAAATTTCACTAAGCTAGAGAAGCAGAAACCAGAAATAACTACAAGGAATAAGCTTGCCTGAACAAAGAAAAACAGGATGAAAAACAACACACTTTTCTCTTAGCTGAAATCCATTCTCTCGCTCCCCTGCCTAAGCAAAAGCAAGTATTTATGCGCCCTATGTGCACATCACAAAACAAAAGTATTGGCCATATTGGCAACCTCATGCCTTTCCCACGCTGATACTTTCAGCGTGTGTGTTTAGTTTGCATCAGAGAGATTTTTGTTGGCAGGGAAGAAGACAGGAAGAGGGAAAAAAAGGCCCCAACAGGTGTCTCGCAAAGGGAGGTAAGGTTAACTTAGGGATGTTAATTCTCCTTCACAACAGGCACCGTGTTTGAGCCAAAGCAGTAACTCTCACTTTCTTCTCTGCTCGTATGTCATTACTAGGGTCTCCTGCTGCCTCTCCTCAGTTCTTATCTCTCCAGCTAATCTTAGTCTTAATCTTTTTCTGTTACTACCAGACACATGAGAAAGATGGCTGTGGGCTACAGGCAACTATACATAATGACAATACAAATTGTCACTTCAAGTCTAGCATCATGATTTTATCTTCTGTTTTTCTATGTGATTTGAAACTCCGGTGAGACATCAGTGAAAAGATGGCATTTGTGCAACACAATGGATGCAAAGCAGTTGTTACAGCCACGTACCTAACAGGACTTTATCTGTAGGCTCAGGTAACAAGAGACTTAATATTCTCTCTTCAATTTTAGTGGATTTTAGGATATTGCTTTTTGCAGATTGAATCCCTCTGGTAGCTGGCCACATATTAGTCATTTCTCAGGAAAGGAAAGGAAAAAAACCTGTTCTTTGAAAGTGTGTATATGAAAAGCTGCAACAGCAAGAAGAAAACAATATAAATAAAATCCTTTGTTAAAAAATCCCCGCAAAACTAGGTGGTACAGGTGACAACTGGTAGATGTCAACAACTGACCACTCTTAACTTTCAACTTTGAAACAAATATGATCTTAGAAGAAAGCTGTGGCTATCTTGAATTGCTGCTGCAAGTTACAAACAAAACTTTGAAACAGAAACTCCCTGTGAGAAACAGAGAGCTCGCCGTCACCTTTGCAGTGCTGCTGCTTGGTGTCCTACATGTTGAACGATGCTGACAATAGGAGCAGGAGAACTGGAACTCATTGCGGGTTGCAGCCTGATTTCACAACATATCTACCTAAGATATGAGGAGCATACCTGGCATACTTTGACATGGTTGCACTGTTAGAAAGCAAAATGTGCTATATAAATCAGTAGAAACTCCAGAGCTATTACTATTGGGTTACAAGACTATCAGGCTACAGCAGGGATCGGACATACAACCACCTCTTTTTCCAAAGGCTGGTTCGTAGATTTTAAAGCCATCATGCCCTCTTCAAGTTTCCCTGGTCTGGCTCTGTATAACAAAGAACAGCTATATTATCCTTTTGCTCCTGTGCTGATTCAGTAAATAGCATTTGACAAAAACACTGCTGCCAAATCTATTGAAAAGTGAAGAGATGATGGTAAATAAATTTCTGAGGGCTAGGATTGCTGCTGATGGCCACAGTCATCCACTAATCTATTTCAAGTACATTCTTCCCCAATGTTTAACTGACTGTAGAGGGATCGATACCTTAAGGTCTAGGAGATTTACTCTTTTTCAGAAAACATGGTTGAAAAAGAAAATTAAAGAGTTAGTGGATGTGAAGGATTAGTGATTAAACAAGGGCTTCTATTGAAAAGAACCAGTAAAAAATTAATTTTGGTTTAGAAGAAATAAATTAAGAGTGTATTTTGGGCAACACTCTTCCTTATACAATTATCCATGTTTATACAGAAACAATTAAAATCAATGTTTTGATGCTCTGTGGATTCATGGATACTTCATTTTTCCATCTTTTAAATAATGAAGAACAATCCTCCTCCAATCTCTTCTGGAAACACAGTTTTCTAAATGAAATTTTTTTCTCTCTTTTTTACAATTATTAGTAAAGTAGCACTAAGGTAACAACTCATTATGAGAAGCTGTATGCATTTCCTGGTAACTTGGTGGAATTACATTTGAGAAACCTGGGGTTTATTTAACCACTCTTTTTTGGACCCTGGTGAAACAAGTTCTCAAATACGTACATACACCTCCCTCTGTATTTAACATATCTAAGATCTGAGCTTGTGGTTTAAATACTCAGGAAAATATTGTTAGTATGTAAATGTGCATTTCTGAATCAAATCTTCTCATCTGAATAGAGAATTAACAGTTGAATGTTTCTCATTCAGAGGCTGACTCTCCAGCAAATATCTCAAAAGAAGATTAAGCTGACTGAGATTAACTTTGAAAATTCCTGGATTTATACACACATGTACAGTTTACAGCATATTAGTAAGTATTATTTTTAAAATGTCAAAAATGCATCATGTGAAACAAATTAACTGTGCATGACGGAAGGCAGACTTACAAATTACAGTTATATGCTTCTCAAAACACTATCTACCTGCCTTTGCTTAGTTTCCTCTTAAATCCTCAACTTTTCATTATTTGTGCTTCTAATGAGTAACTAAGATCAACAGTTTTACATAATTCATATTTCAAATTCTATTGCATTACCTACAAGAACATTATTTTGTATCTGAGTAACACAGGTCAGACAAAAGCTTGTATTTATATCTTTTTGCACTTGCATGAGTGTCATCTATCTTAAGAGAGATGTGCATGCATGTGTCCTGAAACAGGGGACCCAAAGGACAAATTATCCTCTGCACAAAGCTGATGACTTCAGTAGTTTGTCACATTTTTAAAAAAAGTTTCTGTCTGATAACATCATCAGAGGGGTCCAACGCAAGCGATAGGATGGAATTAAGCAAATTGTTTACTTACAATTACATTAAGAGGTTAATTTTTTTTTCTGTAGTTACACAAATGTCTCTCGGACATCAGTGTGAAACTGAAGTTTGTAGGATCCAGCATAGGGATGTTATTTATAAAACAAATCCTTCTTTGTCAACATTATCTGTAGATAGACAGTATACATTTACTACATACAAAAATAGCATCCCTTGTGTTTTTAATCATTAACACTCTTGCAACTTGTTGCAAATGGTGAATTTCACACCTGTGCTGGGGCTTGTCAAAGCCTTCATCCACTTCACCCAGCTGATCCTTTGAAGGATCAGAAGCAGGACACGTACAGGCAAGCTCAGCTTACCACTTTGCTCTACACACGATAAATTCAGATTTAGATTCAGACTAAAACGATTACTTTCTCTGCTACCATGTCTAAAGAATCTTTTCAGCCTGACAGAGCAGGAGGAACACAAGGTCCCTGCACAGGCATCGGTCGACCATGAGCCTGGCTGCTCTCTCAAAGGTGCCTCACCAACATTTCCTGACCGCACATCCAGCTTCTGCAAAGATACGCCTTACTATCAGTTACGTGTTTCTGAAGGAAACATGGCTGGAAAATTAAGATATTCCCCCTATACACTCCACGAAGGTGACTTAACATTACAAGACGCCACAAGTTTTGTAGAAGATGTTTCCATCTGTCTGTGTACAGGTGCAGCTCTCTGACAACCGGCAGCGCCCGGGTCCTGCAGCACCTGCTGCACGCTGAAGACGATATACCATGAACTTTCATTCATTTCCACCCGCTGTGCCCTGACAAAACTCAATTTCCACATCCCCGTGAGTTGCTCTGGGCGGAGGACAGGGCCCGCTCTGGGAGGGCGAGGCGGGCCGAGGGGGAGCGCTCCTGCGGGCACCCGGCCCACCTCAGGCCCGTCCAGCCTGGCACAGAGCTCATGTGCCGCCAGATGCCCCAGCACCTCTGCAGGTCAGGCCCGTATGGCCAAAGACATTTAAGCTGGACATGTGCATTTAACTTTTCAATCCATGTATTTTTATTCCGCTCATGAAAACCAAAGATGACATTTAGGTAGGTACTTCTGCTGCTCCAGCTCCAGCGCTGCAGGAGGCACGGCTGAAGTGCAGACCTAACTAACCAACGCTTCCACTGCACGGTTCCTCACAAAACGTCCCCAGTCATCAGCCATAATTCAGCAGCTTACCTTAATCCATCCCTTCATAAAAATACATTAAAAAAAAAAATCTAATAGATGTTGACACACTGATGTAAAAAAAAACCCAAACATTTCAGTCTGTGACCAGAATTATCACTTTTTTTCTGTTCCTACAAACAATAGGCCTTTTTTTTTTCCTTGGAAGAATGAATTTGGTTATTTATATGTCCTCAGTTGGCATACCAACAGAGAAATGTTAGACTTAAAGCGTGTGGCACTTGCAGAAGTATTTTTCAATTTTAGCACGTTAGGCTGAAGAGCAAGAGAAGACATCCCGGTGACAGACAGGGAGCCAGGCAGGGAGCAGCACATCACTTAGCACTGCTCCACAGGGCTCAACCCATGCGAAAAAGATCTGGCCTTATGCCGCACCTCTGTCAAGGACTGTATTTCACACTTTATGAATCTGATTTTCTCTTCCTGATGAGTACGTTATATATTTTTTCCCAAGATAATATACATTATACTAATATATGCACAGTCTACTGCAACTTATGTTCAATACAATTTCTGCCATATACATACACATGGGCACAGACAAGGAAAAATCCCCATTTATGTAGGTTATGAGAATGTATGAGAAGAAAAATGACAAGCAGAGAAGAGGAGGAAGGAAGGAGGAGTACTCTAGCAAATAACAATGTATATTAATGGTCAGGTGCCATCAAGTACCACATCTGATAGAGTTTGTCTACCATCTCCAATAGAGCCAATGGCGATTTCAAGCGATTTATCATCACTGAACGTCATGCTTTATAAAGGATTTTCAGGAAGTTTTGGGACATCTACTCCACTGGAAAAATATTTGTTTGATTTCATAAAAAAACAGTGGAGCTCAGTTACATGTTACAGCTCAACAGCAAGAAGTCTTTCCAGTTTCCAAGGATATATTTGAAAGCAAGAGAAATTTGGTTGTCAATAGCCAATAGCTATGACCTTGTTATGAAACTTCACAGGGATTAAAATATCAGCACTGTATATTCAGTCTATTCAAATTTCTTCTTTTATCCTCAGTCACGTGAAGAAGTAAAACCATCAGTGACATGAATAGTAACTATATAAGGAAAAACATAATAGGACATGGATTATTAACAAAAGACAGTTGAAAGCCCCCCTTCACATGAAAAGATATTCCCTTGCTCTTAATCATGAGATGGTCTTTGCACAGGTTAATTGTATAATATCTTCAAAAACAAGAAGAACATTTGAAAAATGCCCTTTTACAGATGCCACTTTCATCATCCTATGCAGAGAGGAACAGGGACTTAGGTTTTGCAGCAATCTGAGCAAATACACGGTCAGTTTTCTTTCAGAGCAGATTTTCATCTTGGAGGGAAAAGCACAAGTAAAATTCTAAGTAAGATAAGCTTTATGAAAAATTTGCCAGACATTTAGCAAAATAAAGAAGTTCAGATAAGAGTGGAACATCTATTATGCATAGCTAGAAAGATGTCTGCTTCAATTTGCAGGCCTCCATATGACCACTCCTAAAATGAGCGCCAAGGGAAGCACAGAAATCTATTCCCTCCCAAAATATTTCTGGGAGTGTAACGGTACTTGCAGAAAATGCTTCCATCAGACTGTCCTAACGCACCCTTTAAGCGATCCCACCCACAACAAGCTTCCTTTCATTTCTAAGCGCTCACAATGTGTACCAGTGGCACACAGGAACTCACAGGAGAACCGCGGGGAGGCTAAGCTGGCTGGAGGACATGTGCTCCAGGCCCTTCACAAAGGAAAATGGTACTTAAACCATAACCTTGAACATAAAATGAAAAAGAAAAAAAAAATCCCAACCTTACTTTTTTCCGTGTCATTTTATGAAAGACAGCACTGTAACTTACCGTCTCACCCTGGAACAAAGTATAGTTCCCTACACCTTCAGGGTTTAAGCTTTGAATCGGCCTAAAAAATTCCCCCAGTTAGTTCTGATGGACACCAGGGATTACTGATGGGGTGGTATTGATTCAGGATGTAAGACATTTGCAATAAAGATAGGAAAGGTGCATTTTTTTACAGAGGAGACTTACGTGGCTGTTGCAAGATGCCCAGCAGGCAGGCTCTTCCCCCTCCCAAAGCTCCGAAACACTGCGGCCACCCTCCTTAAGCTCCCTACGCGGTACCCACACGTAGCTTCATTGCTTTACATTTCCTCCCTGAAACAGTTGCTGATTCCTTCGCCTCCTCCCAGCAGAGCACCACGCAAAGGTCAGTCAAAAGCCTTTGAGATTAAATTGTAAGTGATTAAAATTTCCATTATTTTGTGAACTTGTTCCACATATTAAAAAGCCCTAATGGAACCTGCATACATTTGTGCAGGTAGAAAGGCACATGATGACAGGAATTAAGGAAATTAATTCCTGTGCTTTGGACTGAAGTAATCTTCCAGAATGTAATTGGCTTTCAATCATTCACACACAACATGCCCTTCACCTTTAAATGGTAATTCATTTTACCATACAGGTTTTGAATTCCATTTACATCAGGCTTTAAGAAAACTCCCATCTCCGTACTAGAAAACAGTGTATATGTTTTGTCCAGGAGGAGAGCACGTCAGAGTGTAGTTCAGATTTCTGATGTATGATGTTTTACCATTTCGGTGACCCTTAGCAGGGGGAAATGCAGAACACTTCCTGGCCAGAGACCAAGCAGCGATTCCCTCAGCAATGTAAGGTTATTAATGCCGCCTCTCCTGAAACGCTTGCTATTTCCTCAATGCGCTGAGCTCTCCATGGGACATGGCAAAGTGCATATGAGTGTACAAGACTTTTCAGGGCTGCACCCAGATCACAGTAGAGCTGTGCAAAGCATAGTGACAGTAAACATAGCTACGTCTGCTTTAATAAAAGCAACAGAAGTCTGGAAAATCTCACCATGTAGCACCTCCCTTCTTCCATGGCTGTGAAAGAAAGACTACAGAGGAAATATCTGGAAGCACTAGGCTTGGTCTAGTTGCTTCTGGGGTTTCTTCAGCCCAGCCTTTTCAGTTGATGTAGCAGCAACATGTTATAGGTGACGAGATGTATCCCTCTGACGAAACGGCCATCTGCAGGCCAGGTGCAGCATTTAAATCTATTTCTTCTTGTCTGTATTTTCCTTTTGCACGTCACATCCTACCATTCTGTGATGTTTTATCTCCCTCGCACTAATAACAGCCCTGGCTGACAACCAGGGAGACTGTAATGTTGGCACTGCTGCCAAATGGTTAAGCATATCCTTGACACAGACAACAGATGCTTATATTTAAATTGGGACTAATTTGCATTTTTGTGTATTGTGTATTTTTTTAAAGCATAGTTTTAGTAATGAAAAGGAATGTGTAATTCTGAAATAGTAGTACTTTCCTTTGAAAAGCCAGGTTTGCTAATGGGTTGCCATCTGTCCAACCCTTTGCCAGGAAATAGATTTGTCCTGCTTACTGAAAACAGTATTAGGGTGAAACTGTAGATTACACAGTGGATTTCTGAGCAGTTTAATTTAAAGTGCATGCTAGCACTTTGTTACTTCAGTAAAAATAACTTTAGATTCTCCTTTTCTACTAATGTTGGGATTTAAGCCATCCAGCAAACTGTATTTAGAGTACTTTGAGGGCTGTTTTGCTCTCAGTTGGGTTCCAGAAAAGATGCCCACCTCTCCTTTACCATTTTGAAACTGAGTTCATCAGGTTTCTTTTGCACAGGATTTACAGCAAGAAGCTAGCTCTCCTGCTTCGAAAGCCCATCTTAATCCTCTGGAAAAAACATTTAAAAAACCAAGGCACTGGCCTCAATCATACTTTCAAAAGTACAAGATTTATATGTGCTAGGAGCCTCTCAGAGCCTCTGGATGCAAGTTAGGAAGAAGGACACCCTGGCAATTCAGGATGCTGTATCGGAAGCTGTTGGACCTCTTTAACCGATGGAGCCGAAGGAGCAAAACAAATCAGAACGGTAAGTTACTCTCCTCTGTAACGTACAGAAATCTAATAACATTTCTGCTGAGCCTTATTACGGGCAAAAATGCACTGCGAGAGAGAGGTCCAATTTTTACAGCCTGGAGGCAAAAGTTGAATTTTAAGATAACTTCAAGATTTCAGCACACTCTGACATTACCTCGGTAAGGTTATTGACACAGTCTCAAGTCTAGCAAAACACCAACCGCTCTCCCTACCCGGACCGAGTAGTTGCCCACAGGAATACACAGACGTGCTGTTTTGTAGGGTAACATCATTAACGCCAGCGAACAGACAAACTGCAGTCACTGCTGCCTTCCCCGCACACCCCTCTCCCCGCCAGCCCCCCAAAATGCCGCATTTTGCCAACAAACGACCGTCTCCGCGGGAGGTGCCAGCTCCCAACTCGCTGCCGGGAACGGCCGGCCGGAGCCGCTGCCCCCACCACGGCGCACCCCGCGCCGAGCCACCTGCGGGGGCGGCGGCGTGAGGGCCCTCGGCGCCGAGCCGCGAGGGCGGGCGCCCAAGAGGGACCCCCGCAGGGCGGAGGCGGCGGAGCGGCACCCAGGATCGGCATCCAGGAGCGTCCCCGGCGCCCGGCGGAGCGGAGCGCTGGCCGCGGAGCCACATCCCGCGCCTGCGGCACCGCCGCGCTCCCGCCGGCGGGATGCCAGCCCTACCCCCGCCCCCCTGCCCGGACAAAGTTTTATTTCCCCCATTTCAGCCCTGCTCCTGCCTCCCACCTGAAACCCGCGGGGGGGCGCCTCCCCACCCCCCTCCGCCACCGCCGGCAGCTCCGGCCCTACCACCGCGGGGCCGGGAGAGCCGCCGCGGCAGCGCCCGCCGCCCCGCCGCGCTGGGGCTGCGGGGGAAGACCCCGCGCTCCGCCGCGGCGGCCCCCGAGCAGGGCTCGGGGAGCTGGGGCGGCGGGGGCGGCGCGGGCGCGGAGCGGCGGCAGGGCGGGGAGCGGCGGCAGCCGCGCTTACCTCTGTCCAGCGTGAGCGGCTGGACCGCTGTCAGTGTCGCCATGTCTGCGGCGGGGCTGGAGCCCGAGTGACGCGCGGCTCCGGCACCGGCGTGGAGTGCGGGGAAGGGCGGGGAGGAGGCTGGCAAGGAGAGGGGGCGGAGGAGGAGGGTGGCTCCGTGGGAGGAGGAGGCGAGCGGGGCGGAGGGGGTGCCCAGGAGAGGGCGGCTCGCCACAGACGGGGCGCCGCGATGCTGCGGGCGCAGGGCGGCCCGGCGCGGCCCGGCGCGGGCTGCCGGCATCGCTGCGCCGCCGAGACCGGGCCTGGCGGGAGGCCCCCGCCTCACCGCGCTCGCCTCAGGGCAGAGTCCCGGGGCCCGCAGGGGCCGGGGCGGTCGGGGCCGTCCGCGGGGGTGGGGGGCGGATCGCCGCCCGTCCCGCCGCCGCGGGGATGCCGCAGCGGCCGGCGCAGGGAGCGAGAGGGGTGGGGACGGGAGCGCCGCAGCGCCGCGGGGCGGGGAGGACGGGCGGGGGCCGGATCCGGCGGGCCGGGCTCGCCTGGGCCGGGGGCGGCGGGGCGGGCCGTGCCGCCCCGTCCCCAGGCTGGGGGTCTGGTCAGCGGCGGGGGGGGCGGTGTGTCCGCGAGAGGCACTGCTCCGAGGACTGGCCGCAGGGGATGAAAATCCGCGTGCGAAGCCGGGAGAGGCGGTACCGGGCCCCTGTGCAGGGCCTCGGCCGAAGGGACGTGTCCCGTAGCGGCCCTTTTGGACCAAACTGTCGGCCTCACCGTCAGTGCGGCCATCACCTTTTCTCTAACTGCCGGGTGCGGCCCGGCCATCCTGAAGAAACCCAACGTCCTCTCATAAAGCACACCCAACACGCCTCCGCACCGCGGGGTTGAGTCCTCACATTTGCAGAGCAAGAGGCTGGTCACAGACAGACGTCCGCCTCTTGCAGATCAGCTGCAGCTTGTGTGAGCTTGGAGGCCTTCGCCGAAGATCATCCATGAAGGTGGAATTTCACACTGGAGCTCTGCGAGGTTTGCCGGCAGCTGTCTGGTTGTCTACCCTCCTCGTTCACATGAAGTCAAAGGAACCTGGTCAGCTGCCATCCGAGAAAGGTGTGGCTGTGTGGCAGAGTCCCACAGAGTTTCCGCTGCCTTCCCTACAGTGGACAACAGTGTAGAGGAATGACTGAGTGAAGAATGGCGTCCTCTTTAACTATTGCCCTTGTCTGTTGCAGTCTTGTGTTTGCCCAAGGAGCACTGGGACGGGGTGGAGCATCACTCCGAAGGGGAAGGTAGCACTCTTCTCCTCACTCACCGGGATCTGACAAACCACAGGGGACTTGAAAGTGCAGCAGTTCAAGGTTGCACATAAATAAAAGCTTTCAACTGCAAGGGTATTTAAGCACTAGCAGATAATTAGGGAAGCTGTGGAAATTTTGCCATTAATAGTTTTCAGAGCATATTAAAAATACATTCATCCGTTTTAAAATTAGAGAATTTTAAATAATGTATATGAACCACCCACTTCTTCTGATGAATTGAATTCAGCACAAATTTCTCTAATTAATACATGGTAAACAGTAGCCCATTTGGGTATCTTGACAAGAAAATGTTTCAATTGGCTAAAATATCAAAGTCGAGAAATCAGTTTCTGGCAAGCAGTCAGTTTTTAAAATCAAAATTAACATAAGGATTTTTATTATGCAGATTTTATGTACTTGCATAGCAGCTGGATTGACATAAAGTGTAACAGCTCCTCTTAAGTAGTCACATTACTGTATATTGGATTCATAGTCCTGAACAGAGAAGAAGTACACATTTGGAGCGATAACAACCTAATGTGACAACTCTCAAACTGTTATGACACTTCAAAAAAATCTATTACAGATATAAAACTGTGTTTAAATAATACTAAAAGCAAGGTGCCAAGTTAGTAACCCAACCAAGTTGTTTTCCATACAGCACTTCATAACCCTCAGACTCGCTCTTTTAAACTGCCATCTTGCGAACAGACACCTTGAAGCAAAATACAGTTGTAACAGTAACTTTTCTATCAATAAATATGTAGTGTTAATGCCAAATATATAACTTTTTAGAAACATGGAACTTTAGAAAAATCAATGTTTGGGCTTGAGCAAGGTGCCTGTGGAAAGCAATAAGCTTATTCTGGGTTTATCCTTTTTCATCTACCGCTGGTCAGATTTCGTGTGCTCTGCCACTGGGGCTAATCGGTACTTGGATGAGAGACTAGAATGGGAGTATTAGCTGCACTCAAGGAAGATGAAAAGCAGCATTTGCTGAAATTAAACATTTCCTAATCAGCATAGCTACATAGTTAATGCTCAAGAACGTTAAAGACCTAGCTGAGGAATACTTTTAAGTGGCTAAACTGGGAAAATGGCAGAAGTTGTCCAGCTGAATTCAGCAACTGGAGGAAGGGGGTGGCATGAAGCAGGGAGCTGTGCAGTAGCTCTTGCTTTGCCAACTCCCAGGGGAAACAGTGGGCTCTAATAGCAAAAGTTAGCAGTCAAAAAGAATGAGTGCCAGCCAGCCTGACGTCTTGGAAGGGGCATCTTTTTAGACAGAAGCAACTGGTCTGACTCTCAGTCTTCTTGTTGATTCCTTGGGCTGTATTGGAGCTTTTAATTCAGCATCACATGATGTTTACTGAACCAATGAAACTAGACTGAATTAACAGATTTTATATTGTACGTATGGGAAACTGGCTTACTGACACATCTTTAACATGTAGTCAGTGGTCAGGTGAACAAGGCTATTGCTAATAAGATGCCTGTAGACTTTTTCTGGCTAAATTTTTAAACAAAATTCAGTATTTTGTTCAAAGATCTAAAATGTGGATATAAAGGCTTCAGTGGCTATGCTTTTAGATAACACAGATTATAAAAAAAAATCACCATGAAAGTGGGTAAACTTTGAAAGATGTTGTCCAGAGAGGTTGTGAAATCTCCATCCTTCAAGATTTTCAAACCTGACTGGAAAAGGACCTGGGCAACCTGCTCTTACTGTGAAGTTAGCCTGGCTTTGAGCAAGAGGTTGGACTGGATATTTTTCAGGTCCTTTTCAACCTAAATTATTCTATGGTTCTGTAATAAACTGTCCAAATTACTGGTAAGAATTATCTGAATAGCTGGATTAAATTGTTACTTTTAAAAAATAGTGTGTTTTAATGCTGCTGCAAGCAAGCAACGAAGAACGCAGTTACTTGCAGGACTAGAGATTGTTTTGGGGAGGGGTGTTCTTACGTAGCAGGCTCAGTGTAAGTTCTTGGCGCGATGTTGCCAAAAGGGCTAATGCAATCCTTGAATATATAAATGAGGAATGGCAAATACAGCTAGGGAAATGATCTTTCTTGTGTACTTAGCATCCATAAAACAACTGACTGGAATACTGTCCACAGATCTGGTGTTTGCCTTTCAAGATGGAAAATCAGCTTTGACGTGAGGTTTAAGGACCTCAGTCAAAGCTTACCAAAGAAACGGGTAAGAAGGAACTGAATCACTGTGTGTAGGTCCATGTATATGGAAGAGGCGTAATAGTGCAGGGATTTATAGTCTTTAAATTTATAGTCTTCTGACATAAGGTGATCCCATGACTGGAAGTTTAACAAATTCAACCTTGAGTAAGATGTACTATTCTAGCAATAAGGATAACATAGGGACCAATTACTCACTGTTGCTTGAAATCTTAACAAAAATCAGAGGTCTTTCTCAAAGGCTTGCTTTGATCTAACTTCTAAAGAAAAATAGAATGGCTGAGGTATTCAGGAGGTTAGATGAGATAATGATTGTGATCTATTACTCTCATGACTTTTATGACCCTTTGGCTTCCCTCAAGAATTGGTGCTACAAGGGCCAGAGAATTATTTCTACACAGCACAGTGCAATGCAATGTGGGAAAACGCAGCAGCACTCTGAATGCACTCGTTGGCTGCCAGAGTAGCACATCTCCCCTTGTCCTAAGCTTTGCATGGGATAATCAAGATGCTGCCCCATGACTGGAATACCATGGTAAATGCAGCTATTCGCTTCAGTACCAGAGCCACCCCTACCAGAGGTGGAAGCCCTGTGTATGGCGGCTACAGAGGTGTGTGGCAAGAGGCCGTACCACAGTGGCACAGCTAAATCTGTGTTTGGGTTACACAGGCTTTTAGCCCTATTCTGGATATTAGTCATTGGACTAAATGTCTTGTCAGGGCTAAATTTCACCTTGGGTACTTACATTTGGGTTCCTACCTTCGTTTCCCATGAAATTTCAGTTTGCTGCAGGAATTCTCACATCCAGCTTTACATTGGAAGGTTTGTTGGGCAGCTGCTTTATTTTACCCCGAGACTACAAAATAGATAATTTTTATTATATGATATCGTTATATCTTGTTTATGCCCCTTTTTGTTAAATGCAACGTGTTATTCCACTGTTCTTGTATTGACCTGACAGCTCTGGGGAATGCCACACGCTCAATTTGCAGAATGATCAGCTGCATCAGTCATTCTCCCATTAAACATAGTTTGGTTATGTTTGCACATTGTGTGAAACTCACGGGTATTTCAGAGAAGATTCCAGGTACAGAGAACTTTCAAGACCCTAGACCATCTCTTAGGACTGATTCAGAACATGCATTCAGACTTTTCTCTTTTTTGTGCATTGCACTTCAGCACAACTAAAAGCAGAGATTGCAGTAGTGTTGTAATACGGGCTATGAATTCTCAGAAGACTGAGGATTTTTGTCATCATTCAGATTTGCTTTTTGAGTGGCATTTTGCATCTACAGGGGAAAGAATCCTTCCTTTTTAAAAATCCATCGGTTATTTTGGATGCAGTTTCCATGGCAGAACTTGCTATTTGAGAAATCTAATGGTTTAACAGCAGTTTGTTTATTAGGCAGAGGACTGCATCAGTTACCCATAAGAAATGTGATTTAGTGCTTTCTGAGAACTATATGCATTACTCACAAGTACAGTTCATTTTGTCCCAGGAGAGCCATGCCATCTCAAACAATATTTCAGTTAGCTGGAAAGTCCTACTATGGGTGCATAGCTGTGTATAGTTCAGTATTTTTCCACTATACTACCCTGTACCACAGGACCAAACTTTCCTGCAGGACTCCTTTTACATTCTAATGTTGTGTAATGGTTTACTTTTTGTAGATAGTGCAATTACTGTTTTCCCAAACACTGAAACCAATTTGGCTTTTAAAAATACTTTATTTTTTCTGATTTTGTTAAAGATTTAAGATCTTTAGAGATTGTTGACAACAGGGAGAACAGGATCGAGCTTTGCTGAAATTCTCCTTGGGCTACATTGAAATTCAGGTGGAGGGTCTACTCAGTCCAGTGAGTTCCTACCTATAATCTGTAGAAGCCTGTAAGTCCATGTAGCCTCTTTAAAAATAACTACTGCAAAAGCAAAGAAAAGCAAACCTGTTGCTGGTAGGCTTACGTTTCCTGTTTGGGGAAGCGGGCTGTGCCTTAGTGGGCAGCATCCACCCATTCTTTAAAAAGCAGTTGCAAATCAGACCTTCAATCCATGATCACCTTTGGATACCCTTGAAATCTGAAACTTGAATCTATTTCCCTTTGTTACCATGACGTACTTATTTTGACTGTTTTAAGGATCAGATCTCTACTTAAAGTTTGTCAGTACTGAGGACCTTTGAGAAGAGTGTAAATTATGCTCTGTGAGGCCACAGACATCTTCAGTTAGCTAGCTTAATGCCAGTTCAGCTTCATCTGCAAGCACTGTACCTGTAGTCTTAACATACCCATAATGCATGAATTCACACAGTGTTTTTCGTTATTTGAACAACTGAACAATAGCATTGATTTGTTCTCCTCATAAACATATTCCAACCTTAATGATTCTATGATTCTAAACCAGCATAATGAATTAACCATCCACCTTCTTTGTCCAGTCTATTAATATACATTTTGGATAGAATTTTTGGATCAATGTGATTTCTTAACAAGAACCCTTTGAGTGAAAGAAAAAAAAAAAAAGTAGACTTGTCCATGGGAATATGTTTATCGATTGTGCTTCACTGGGTTTCTCATTGTTTCCATCAAAACATGCTTATACAGAATGATGACGGAGAGAGAATATCTGGTCGTGAAATAGATACTTACCTTTAAAGGAAGTTAAAACAGCAGAACATATAATTTTAAATAGTTTTAGAATTATCAGTGGTGAACTAATAGTGATAGTTACAAGGAGGTGCATAGTCAAGTATGTAGGCATAGGGAAAAAAAAGAAGTGCAAGGACAAACCACAATTCCATAAAATTACGACAGCTAATTAATTTGGGAGTGTGAACAGTGCAACAGATAACACTGCTATCAGCCTTGTATTTCCTGAAACTGTTAGTCCTGTGTTAATTTTCATGTGAGATCAGTGACATTATGATATGCATCTGAAAATGGGTGGGACCTTGATTGCAAGGAGTTATTGTAATTACCTCTGATTTTAGTATACTCTGTAAGTACCTTTTTGAGCCATAAAAATTAAAATATGATTAAAAAGCCCTTTTGGGATCTAGAGTGCATTTTCAGATTTTAATTGGGAAGTGAAGAAAAGCAAGCTGCTTGCAAAGCTGATGAGTTTATAGACATATGAGGTTTAAGTTAAGCTTAAGTATTATCTGAAATCATCGATTACCTGATTAAGCTACACAGATAACCAGGTTTGTCAATCTGAGGATTAAAAAGCACCAACAAACCAGTGAATGAAAAACTGACAACTTGGAGAAAAAGTGTTGTGACTAAAATGAAACTCAGCAGTCTTTCTCCTTCAGTCCTGCTTTTTATTAAAAAAAGGGAAAAGATTAATTTTATTTTAGCTTTCAGAAGACAGATAATGATTGTTCTGAAGCTTTCCTCTGCTTTTTTAGTGACATGCTCACAAGAGATGACAGTATTTAAGAACTGCTGGGGACCAGAATGTCAGGGCTACTGATGGTTGTTGTTGAGAATAATACTTTGTCTTCAGAAGGAAAGAGCACCAAGGGGAAATATGATTAAGTTGTCTTGGTCTAAGAAGCAGTTTAATGGTCATCTCCACATCTCCAGTCAACATCACTTCAGAGCTGATCTGTGTGACATTGTGAACAATTAAATCACATCTGGTCACTGCAATGCAGTTACGCTCACTTGCCAAGTTATTCTATTTCCTTGTGCATCCCAGAGGCAAAACCAGCTTCAGGGCGTGTGTGGGTTTTAGATGCATACAGATGTTGATACAACTGTGTGTAGTGTAGTCCCAGCATTTTAGTAAACTTGTTTGTCTAGAGGCAGTTTGAAATCTTAGTTCGTGAGCCGGAGAGTCTGCAAGACTAATCCTGGAAACATCTGGGCATGCTCTGTCTTTGCTCTCATGGCAAACTTACTTGCTTCAGTGCAGTTGACTAATGTGAGAACACGTGCCTGAGTCAGTTCAGAATCTAATTAAATGACATATACAATATTTTCCTCATGGAAGGCCTTCAGAGAAGCCTGAAATGTACAGATTTAAGGTTCTTGGCTGATTTTTGTAGTAACTTATTTTTAATATTCAGAGGAACATTTCCTCTTGGCACTATACGAACAGTATTCTCCAACACATGCTGTTGTCCATCTGCTCAGAGCCCTCAGATGACACCATTCCAGTAAATTTCCTCTTCATTCACATTCAAAGCCGTCAAATTTGCCTTCAGGTTGACCCATGTTCCATTCCAGGCCGGAGAACAAATTCTCAATTTTTTTCCACTCTAATGGCTGCAGCACTGTCAACAGTTTATATCTAATTTTTTAAAGAAAAACTGTTTAAAGAAATAGATAAATACTGCTGAGATTAACACCAGGTCATAGGAGTCTTCTGCCCTGCTTTCTCCACAGCCACTGATGATGAACAAGGCCCACTGTAGCAGCACTCCTGGCACTTCAACAGCTATCATCAAAGAATGAGCCTCCAGTTTTTCTCCAGGTCTGTCTTAGGCGCTGCAGCGATGGTCAGAACTATCTCACCTAGTCAGTGGCTACAATGAGCCTGTGAGTGCTTCATACTGGAGCTCTGTTTGATGGTGCCATCTCCCTGCATTGGCACAAGAAGCCACCTTGCAGCTCTTTGCCTAGTCAAGCAAATTCCCCTCATGGACGTATAGTTAATTGTGCCGTACGAGCGGCCCTTGGAGGCAGTGGCTCTGAGCATAGTGACCGCTGGACAGTTGCCAGCTTGTTCCTGATGATAATTCATGTGAGGGCGTCCCAGGCTGCGCACTGTTTGTGCCTCCCCCAAGAACACGCTCAGTCTGGCAGCAATTCACAGGCTCTTCAGCATCTTTCCAGCAATGCCCTTCCAGTAATGACCTACTGTGAAACTGCAGATTCCTGACACTACCTATATTGAGACATAGGAGACAAGGCAGTCACTCCTAAGTAAGTTGGTGAGCGTTACGTGAGTTGGGGAATTGCACTGGACGCAAGCGTGGGCATAGGGACCAACTTGGCTTTACCTTGTGGTCCGTTCCCTGCAGTAGCATGGGAAAGTAAGAGTATCCCTAACCAAGGCCTTCTGCTTTGCCAGAGGGTGAGGTGGCAGGGTGGGGGGAGAAATTATTAGAGAGAAATCATGTTCTGTCTTGATTCTGCTCTCCTTACTTTTTCTGAATCCAACTTTGTCCTTTGACTTAAGTAATACTTGTACAATGCCCTCCTGTACCTTTCCCTTGGCCAGTATATGCACTTCATGTACTGAATTGCCCTAGATATGTTGAGGATATCTGCCCTAAGTCGTTGATTACATATTACATTATGCAAAGATAGCTCAGTCTACTTCTGCGGCTCCAGCCACAAAGCTAATAAAATTAGCTAATAAAATCAGCAAAGGAACAGCACTGATTATATGGTAGGGGAATGAATCCTCACAATCCTCGAAAGGATTTGTCTGAGGAAAAGCAGAAGTGCTGCTGATCTTTATTATCACCTTTTCTTTACCTGGAAAATTTCATCCCCTGAGAGCAAGCCTTTCATATCTAGCTCTTGTTCAGCACCCTTCCTGCAGTTACACTTGCATTTCACTCACCTGCAGCAATGGATTACAATCAGTCCAGGATTCTCTCCACTAGATACACCCATTGACCTCATCTGCTATCTGCCAGTGAGTTCTGGAGGTGCACCGCTGAAAATGTGCCAGGATGAGGCCCCATATGCAATGACATGCAGCTACAAGAAACTTGGACCAGCCTAATACTGCTGGTCTATACTATAGCCTATTACTGCAGTTCCTCCTATTGTTGTGTGAACAGCTCTTTTTATCACTTGATGACATCTCATGTGCTAGGAGAGGGAGAAGAACTTGGTAAGTCTCGGTGATCAGAATAAGTTTGGGTCCAGCAGCTCTACCTCCTGTCTCCAAATCCAGTTTGGCTGTGCCAGCTGGGGAATGTCCCCTGACCTTCCCTACTGTTATGAGTTACTAACCAGAATGGAGCATGAGACCTGTACAATGTCTGTCATTTACTAAGACTGAACTAAATAAGCTTTGCTGAATCCAAGATGACTTCATAGGGTTGAACATCTCTGTGTTGCACTCTCCAGTGCTGTGTGTGAAACCTGCACAGGCAGTCAGGGTTTGACTTGGTTATGCATCACTAAGGCAATGTCGGTGGATTTCAGACGGGGAGAACTGGGTATCAGAACAGCAGGCAGCCCAGAAACTAAGCAAGGACAATAGCAAGAGAAGGGCACTGCTATCAGCAGGCTGTGGGATGGGAATTTGCTAGACTTGTCATTTTTTCTTTTGCTCGTTGCCTGCAAAAGGTCTCAGTTTTGCAGTTTATTAATTTTTTTTCTCCTCCTGAAGTAAGACTGAACAGACTATTTTGAGCTTGAGTTCTCTGGCAGCAAGAAGGGAAACTCTTTATCTCACAGACAGGCCAGTGAGGGATTTAAAGTCTGTTTTCTTTTTTCCCTCCAGAGATACCTGTGGATTCTTAGTATCCACGCAAAAGAAAAGCTGTGTCTGTTTTCCTAGCTTGTGAGGGATTTCGGAACTGTCTTTATGTAAAACTGCTGAACTTGGCTGTACTCCATGGTATTTCCAAGAGAACAGGGCTGTTTTTATGAACAGATAACAATTTCAGAAGAGCACGGGATTTCAGGATCTTGATTCAGATTCATCTTCTGGTAGGGGATTAGAACCACAAGGTGTGGAGCTGGAAGGATTTTCCCCTCTATAATATCCATTGCAACACCATCCCCCATCAATTATGTGTGCTTTACATTTTCACTCTGTGTAGCTGTTGAAAGGGAAGCTTTTCCCACAACACACTGCTCATCTTCCAGGCTGATAATGTAGAAGCAGAGCTGGCTTCAAGCATAACCAACTTGGGCAACAAAATAAAGAGAGCAGCACACACTGTATCCCTGCCCTATGGGTGCCTTCCTGAACCCCACGGTCATGCCGAAGGCGAGCGCTCCCTGCTTGTGGGTAACACTGTCATGCGGTGAGAGACAGGAGTCCTGATGGGGCTCTGACAGCCCCTATCTGTGTTATATGACAAAATCCTGTCTGCTGGCAGGATAGATCCTTCCTTCATTTAGTAGAAGCAGAAAGTGTGGGACCTCATCACCTACTCACAGACCCTGGAAGCGTTCCTGGCCACTTGGACCTGCACTGGCCCCCTCAACTTCTGTGGCTGTTGCTCTGCTAGTGCTGTAAAACTGAACACTGTTGCAACACTGAGGGCTGGAGACACCAAAATTCTTTTTTTTTCAGCTGTGAGCAAGCTCTGTATTGAAGGAAATGGCTTCATACAGCATAACACGGTAGCCAGTATATGGTCATACCGTAAGGCTGTATGCACAAAGGGGCAGAGCTGAGCTGCGGTGGGAGCCCTTGCTTTTGGTTCTCATTAGGAACATCCTAAAATTAAAGGAGAATGTCCCTAAACAATTTGGGAAAGGAGGAGTAATGAAGCAAGGTAAATTGCTGTGTCACAGATCACAGAGGCTGCTCAGCTGGTCCTGGCTGAGGAGCCCAAAAAGCAGTAATATCCTCTTTGGTCTACGAGATGACACTTTTTCACTTCCTGAGACCACGCTGCTCAAAATTCATGTGCTGACTGGCCTTCCCCTTTGAAGAGGTTTCCCACCAGGAAGGAAGAGGGCTATTAGCTATCTCCTCCTCTTTCTGCTGAACCATGTTTCTGGGCTGAGGAGTAGGATAGTCTACAGCTGGTCTGGGCATTTGATACAACAATTGATAAAACAGATACGTGTTAAACCTTGAAACATTTTGCAGGTTGGGAAGTGGCTATGGTTCAAAAGGTCTGGCAACAACAAGTGAGCTTAAAAACAAATGCTTTCTTATAAAGAAGTAAATTTTTTATCTGTTTTTGTGTTACAATAAATATCCCTTGGCTAACTCTGTCAGGTCTGATGACTTGATGCAGTAAGGCTGTCTCTCTGGAGACAGACTGTGAAATTTTGATTCCTCCCCCCAGTTTCTTTGATAGTCATGCTATTATTCCTTGCTCCCCCCCCCTTCAGTTAAAATACCATGTTTGATATACCTAGAGGTCCCAACGTTACTGTTCTTAATGCCTATGTTGGTATTTCTGATAAAAGCTAAAGGCTATTTACATCCATAAATCTACTATATTCAATAGAGTATTTAAGTGGATTTTGTGCTGTGAGACTGGCCTGCTAAGGGACTTTGTTAATAATAAGTGCAGAAAATGCTTTTTAACTGTGTTTCTATGGCATTCAACCCCTGAGAAATGAAGTCTAAAACCACTTTCAGTGATACTTGCGGGAACTGAGTCTCTGTGTACATGTGTACTCAACAAATGAATTGCAGTGAGGCGTGAAGGATATTTTAGGATCTAGTGCTGCAAGATATTGAGCTGTGCTAATTCCCTGGAAAGTTGAGTAGGGGAACGCTTCCGTGGAGAACTCTTGGGCTTTTGAACTTGCATTATTCAAAGCCACTCCTCCTGTTCCCCCATGCTAATACAAACTACATGGAGTGCAGCTAAAGAAAATACAACGGGCATTATTTTACAGGCTAGCTAAACAAAACAGCATTGTGGACAAGTGAAGAAGAACAGTTAGCCTTTATGCTGAGCATAGCAAGTACTATTTGAGACATGATTTATCAATTGTATTCATTAGTTTATAGGGTTGATATTATTAGTAATGGATTAGATTATTAGCATCCACAAGGACAGAAGAAGAACTGAAGAAATCCAAAAGACTAGGCAAAGCAAAGATGTGTTTTGCCTGTCAGTGGGTTGGTAAACATTTCAATACAGAGATGGTCAATACTCTAGGGCAAAGCAGAACTGCAGGTGTTGAGAATCTCCTGGATGAGGCTTCCATCACCAGCTGTTAGCCATTTTAAAGGCATTACTTCATTTTTCACTAACCCCAAAACAAAATGTAGCTGGCACTGGAAGGCATTTTAGCTTTGCATCACTGAGAATTAAAAAAAGAGAAAAATGATTGTTTTGTTCAGACCAAAATGAATGTTGTGGAGCCTGTTTAAGCCAAGCTTCAATTATCTCAAAAATGGGAATTTAAATATTTCTACCAGTGCAATGTCAGGACACTGCAGGCATTAAACGATACTCATTAGGGACTTGGTTTCAGTGATATAGAACAGCATAAACAAAGATGGGCACATACCAGATGTTAGATGTAGCGATTTAAGAGGGAAAGGGTTCCCACCCCCATTTTTATTAAGACTACTTTCCTAATACAATGAAGTAATTTCAGGGAGTGGGATTACGAGTCAGCTACAAAGCTGGCCTTGTTGCTTAGACGTGCAGAATATAAATATTGTGAAGCTTTAGAGAACAGATGGCCAGAGATTTCAGAAATGATAAACATCAGCTTTCTGCTTTGGACTGGTCAGTGTTAGGCCTCACGGTCACATTCAAGCTGCTCTGAGTTTTCCTGCAGTATTTGGATCTAGCATGACTCTTCAGTCTCATAGGGTTTCCTATAAGGATCCATCCTTGGTCATTCAGCAATCCAGCGGAGTGCCATGACTATCTGGTTACAGGAAGGCGTTGCTGCAGAGGGCTCCAGCACATCACTAGCAAAGGAATGAGACAGCTGTACCGAGATGAATTTTGCTTACTGTGGGACTTCGTTTCTGTCTGGGTTGCATGGATGAGGCTTGGTTATCTTGACTGCTGGCTTCACTGTGTCAATAATAGATCACACTTGATTACAACCTTCTGATTACTCTTTTTTTTCTTTTTCCTGACTGATATCTGGGGATCAAGAAACACTGAATGAATCCAAAAGGATTTTTTTGGGTGCAAACAGACTTAAAATATGACAGGAGAGATCATCAACAGTGGAGAATTTTTCAGAGGAAGCAAGTTCTTCAGGATTGTTTCTTCTTCTTTTACTCCTCTCTGAACACAGCAGAGCTTCAGCTTTAGCCAACTGCTATAACATTTGAGACTGTCAGACTTTGATACTCAGGGATGTATCAAGAAACTGCTGTCTTCACATAGCTTATGGGAATCAAGGAACATCTATGTGAACTGCTACGTATTTCATCCTGTCAGCAGTCCAACAAGGTTCCAAAAATGTGGGACCAGTTGGGGAAATGTTGAGCAACGACTTAAGAAACGGCATGGATGAGAGCTTTAGAAGTGAAGGGATCACTCAGGGTTCATTCTGAAAGGATCTGAGTAATTTCTGACATCTCCCAGAAAAAAAAAGAGAAGTATCTTGTGACCTGTTACAGCAAAAATTGCAAGGAAATGCTTGTGGAGCTTTCTCTAATTACCTTTGTAGTGTCTATTAGCAACACGCATATGTTCACAGTCTCAGGCAACAGCAGACTGACTGGGTATACGCACCTTTAAAGCACATTTCATGTTTATAGCCTTTTAGCACTGGATGATGTCATCTTACATGCGGCTTGTCACAGCAGCTACCTGAATTGGTGTGTTTTCTTTCATGCTCTGATCTGTTTTCCACAGGCAAGAGAGATTTATCATAATTACAAATTTAAGTCACTGCTCTCACTAACCACTCACAGGATTAGAAAAGACAGCAACAAAGACATCAATTATTTAACCATAATTTACCTTATTGTGTCCAGAATAGCTAACTATAAAGAAAATGTCATTTATTTTTCAGTAACACACAGAATAATTTATGCATTGCATTTGAATTGTGTGAGCTGCAGTGATAAGTTAACATAAATATTCAGCATTTGAGGAACCAGGAATCCCAGCAAAGGAACAAACTCTTTGTCCTTACCTTTCACTGCCTGTAATCAGTTCTCCTTGCTGGGTGACTGCTGCTGTTCTTGGTGATTGGCAGAGCAGGCTGTGAGGCTGACTGTCAGCAAAATGACACGAATTATATTATCACTTCTCCCTTTCTTACAGACCCCTTCGTCATTTATATCTTAGTTTTTAATCTTGTTATTAGGTCTGATGTTTTTGTCTTCTCCAGGTCTTGAAGAAAAGGGTACTTGTTATTTTGGCACACTGTATAATAATGTTTCCCCCCTTAATATAGGGATATATAAATAAAAATTTCTTTAAAATATATTTATATAAGTAATAAAAGTCATTTCTGTAAGTTTGAAAATGGCAGCTATACTTTTCTTCCTTTCAATCTGTAATGATGCATTGATGCAATTTATCTTTCTTCCAGCCGTTCACCCCTTTGCAATCTCAGACTCTCTCAATCTGTTCCCTATCTGTTGCATCTGAGTTACAGAATAGGTGCTTGAAGTCCCACCAACTTGTTACACTCAAAATCTTGTCATGGGAAAAAGGGAGGACCTCATAGGCAAAGACAAGAAGAACTTATTGTTAATCTAATTAAAGTCTTAACAGTCTAATTGGCAAGGTATCAGCATCCCAGGTCTTTTTGCAGGATGAGTATGATGCTGATGTTAATGGCTTCTTTCTCCTCACTCCTGGGCTCATTTTCATGTGTTTGCTAACACACACTACACCTTGCTTTTACTTCATTAATCTTCAGTGTGGCATTACATCTGGGTTTGCAATATATGTTGTGGTTTACATATGCTGGCTATGCGTAAGTTTTGTTAAGCCTAACGCTGGTTTTGCACAGCTCCCAAGGTTGCATTCCTTCAATAACCAGTTGTTGACTGCTGGTGAGTTGTTTATAGTCCTGGGGCCTCCAGTATCATCCTGTGCCCAAACTTTCAAGGACCCTGCTGTCATCTCGTGCTTGTACTCCTCCATACTACATTATTTTAGTATATAAAGTAGTTCACACCCTACAGAAACTATTTGTTATTATCATCTATTAGTTACAGAAATGTATGAGAAATGTATGAGAGTATTTCACCACACAATTGTACACTTGTTGCGCCAGGGGGGTTTAGTTTGGATATTAGGAAAAATTTCTTCACCAAAAGGGTTGTCAGGCATTGGAACAGGCTGCCCAGGGAAGTGGTTGAGTCACCATCCCTGCAGGCATTTAAAAGACGTGTAGATGTAGTGCTTAGGGACATGGTTTAACGGTGGACTTGGCAGTGTTAGGTTAATGGTTGGACTCTATGATCTTAAGGGTCTTTTCCAACCTAAATGATTCTATGATTCTATGAAATCTTAGCAACAACTAAAAGAATAGTAGTCACCTGGTTGTTCAACAATTGCTGTTAGAGCTAAACAAACTAAAACATGGCTCCAGACAGTCCAGGACAAGACCAAAGCTTCACAAGACCTGCAGTCTGTGTTGGTAGCTTAGCATGATGACTGTGGTCTACAAGCAGGGGGAATCCCATATTTCATGGACTACAAGGCTGCAGATCTGCTCCCAGAAGTTGAGAATAGAGCCACAAGGAAATCATATGCTACTCCAGGAAGGTAAAAGCGGTATTTAGGCATCACGAAATGCTTAAAGTCCCAGCTCTGTTGAACCTTTCAGGTGCCCAAGGTCTGCTAGTTATCCTGAACGTGGCTATACGTGTGCTGGTGCTGCCTGGATGCTCAGAACACGTCTGAGACCTGAGAGGGATCTCAGATCAGGTGTGGGTTGACCTCTTGCTTTCCTGGGTCCAGTTCTGCATGTGTGTTTTGAGAATATCTACCAGATTGAGTGTCAAGCCAAAGACGGATGTGAAAATCCAGTTTAGGATGTGGAGAGGACTGACTGGATAGCTCCCTCTGTATGTTACAGGACTGCATATGTGTATCCGATTCCTGCATGGTTTTAAGTTCCATTTAATCTGCCATTTGTAAACTTATTCCCTGATTGTAGGAGTCTTTTATAACAAAATGCCTGGATCATAAAAAAACTGAATCTCTTGCACAGTGTATTGGGGTATTATTTCATAGTGTAAGGTGGATCTTGCATGAGGTTTGAACTAGAAGTTTAATGGTACATTGGTTGTGGTTGCGCAGGTTAATGTGTTCTTTCTCAAGTGGTAAAGCAAAGTACAAAAGACTGGAACTGGTTCTAATTTTCTTTCAAATGTCATTTTTTCATTAATATAAATTTATTACAATTAATAACATATTTCATTTTTACTGTTTGCTAACTTTTCCTCAGCTTTCAATATGACTTACTTTTAGGATCAAAGTTACTGCTTTTCCTTTTATTGTCAATTCTGGAAATAGAAGTTTGATAGCTTTACCTTTTCTGTATTCATTGAGTATAGGTCCCTCTAAGCCCTGATTGGCAATTCACTTCTTGTTATGAGGGAGCAAAATGTCATCTCCTTATTGGTCCTATTTATATTATTTCCTCATAACAAGTAGTTGTATTAATAATTGTGGTGTTTTTAATTTTGGGTATTTCAGATGAATGCTTCGTTGAACTATTCCATTACCAAAGTATTTAATTTTAAAAGTAAAGGAACTTGTAATATAAAACCTCTGTATGCTGTCTCTGCTTAACATTCAGATCCTGCCTGATCATTTCCTGGCAGAATTTATTATAATATTAAAAATGAGTGTTTTTTAAAGTTATTTTATTAATATAATCAAAGCAAAGTAGCAAACATCTGAAGAAAACCTTCTGATAACAGGGAATTTTCTGATAAGAGGATGAGTCCTATGTATGTTTGCATGACCCTGAAATCAATATGAATAAATTGCTAGTAAGCTTGTACCTTGAATATATCCAAATGTTGTGTTCCATCAAACATTTATCTCATATAGTACTGATGTAATAAAGAATGTCAGTTCACCACAGACAGGTTGATGCAGTATGTATTTAAACATAAAACATTGACAGATGTAACCTGAAATACATAAAATTCCAGTTTTAGCTATTGCTATATTTAGTGACACATCGCTGATAAAGTTTTATCTCGGTGATCTAAATGTGATAAAAGTCAGCAAAGCATTTTTGAGAGTTCTGAAGGTACCTGTCAGCTTAAGTGTTTGCAGATGGCAGGAGAATATTGAAACCCTGATCCATCATTTTAGGATGTTTACATTTAAGTGTGTATCATGACCATTTGCCTGGGCACCTATTAAATGACACAGATGCCTGACAGCAGTCCTCAAAGAAAAAAGTCCCAGTCTTGCTTGGTTTTCAGATCACTTACTTCCTGAGAATTGCATAACACTCAGAGGGCTTCCTTTGGTGGTTGTTTGTGGAACGGGTTAAGCTTTCTTTGTACACAAGACATATATTATTTTACTTGTTGTTTACAAGTTAATGTAAATGTTTACATGTTAATCTTGCAGCCCTTTTAAATTGTATCCAAGAATTACTAAGAGACCTCTGCTGGGCTATGCAAGTGTGAAAGAAAAGATCGTCAAACTCAAGTAAGTACATGATTTTATGGATCAGCAGAAAAAGAATCTTACAGGTCTCTCATAGACTATTCCTTGAAGTTCAAGAAGCATGGTTAAATAGAAACAGCTGCTGGAGAATGTATATACCTGAAGGTGATTTAAGTAGTTTCTGGCATGAATCTTCTCTAAAATTAAGAAATCCAAGAGGTAAATGTCAGAAAAAATGTCTTTACAGGAGGAGAGACGAGGGAAATGATATGCATGGTTGGCATGAGCAGTGGGTAGGAAAATAAAATTACTTCTCCAGATAAGAAGAGACTTACAAGGACCATAGCTGTCTGTCAGATGAGAACCTAATAGCGGCATAAATGAAAGTTCCAACAGTGAAAAGTATAGTGTTGAATTATTCAACAAAGACTTAAACCCTATGGTAACATAGAGCAAGCTGAGACTCCGCATAAAATGATGATACTAAATTCAGCAAAACTGGGGTCTTCTGAATATCTCTTTCCTGTATGAAATATAGATGTGTATGTACACAGTTACATGTAATAGGTGAATACACCACACAGTCTGTTTTATTAAAATAATCGCTGTCAGTGTATCTAGTACAGTAATTGAAAAAGAAATTTAGAAATACTGGTCCTGAGACCACGAAGTACCAAAACAACTTCAGAAAGTGCTGGTATATGTTTGAAGTGTGAAGTACTGTATAGTGGCGCATTTCTCCTCTACTCAGTACTGGTGAGGCCACACCTGGAGTACTGTGTCCAGTTCTGGGCTTCCCAGTACAAAAGAGACACGGGCATACTGGAGAGAGTCCAGTGAAGGGCCACTAAGATGATTAAAGGACTGGAGCATCTCTCCTATAAGGGAAAGGCTGAGGCTGTTCAGCTTGGAGAAAAGGTGGCTCAGGGGGATCTTATCAGATGGGATGGTGTAAAGAAGATGAAGACGGGCTCGTTTCAGTGATGCCCAGTGACAAGACCAGAGGCAAACTGAAACACAGGAGGCTCCCACTGAACATCAGGAAACACTTTTTCACTGTGAGGGTGATGGAGCACTGGCACAGGCTGCCCAGAGAGGTTGTGGAGTCTCCATCCTTGGAGATATTCAAAAGCCGCCTGGACATGGTCCTGGGCAACCAGCTCTAGGTGGCCCTGCTTGAGCAGGGGGGTTGGATCAGATCCCTTCCAGAGGTCCCTCCCAACCTCAACCAGCCTGTGATTCTACCAGTTAAGCATAGCTGTAGGTGTATATCTGTTTGTGAATTTGTATATATTCCCCTACAGAGTATGTTAATAGTACTGCTAATGCCAATTTGACTAGTTTTGCACTGTTGAAGACACAAAGAGCATTCAAAGGAAGACTTTGCAACTGGTAGTCATGAATTATGAAGAGGGTGCAGTGTAATTTAATACACACACTAGGAGTGTTTTGAAGGACATTTACATGTGATTACATCAGAGGACAGGTAAGAGAAGAGATGTCTGATGTTTTTTAACTTCCTAAACAAGGCAAAACAAAAAATTATATTGGAAGATGATAATAAAATCATTGCATTAGAAGGCATCCATTTGAAAAAAAATATTCTTCATACAGCCAACTGTCTCACTGATTTGTCATCTAACCTTTAAATAACTAGATTATGGTATATTCAGCAGTAGGCTTCTGAAGTCCATAAGGCCTTTGGAAACCATGGTAATTTTCCTGAACTGTGAAAGAGACACGCCTACCTGTCTTTATTATTAATAGGCATTTGCATGTCCAATGTGTCTTGCATTGTGCTGAGATTTCACTCTACTGGAGTGGCAAAGTGTAAAAACTAACTGTATTTTGGAAGAAACATTCTAAGGTTGGTCTGGCAACTCAACTAAATTCTTTCAGATTCTGAGTAATAGGCTCAGCCTGATCCCAAAGGCTGCATTTCAATCTTTTGATTAGCAGAGCTTGAGAGCACTTCTTGGCTGGCAAATTAAACTACCATGGAGCAAACTTTGCATTCTGACTCATAAAGGCTCTTTGCAAATATCATTAACAGGCTTTGGAATTAATCCTGCCTTTGTTTTTTTGTTGAGGTTTTTTAACCCCCAAAAGAATTTAACATAGCAAGACATTTTGTACACATTATCAGTTGTTTGATGTGGATAATTTCTTACGGGACACAACTATCATGCTATATCCGGTCAGCTTTTTTGAACAAATTTCTAAATTTAGAAAAATTGTGTGCACTAGAAAGGTTAGTTTTCAATGTCTTTTTTTCATTTATGGTACAGGACAACTGCAAATCTGCTGACCTGAGTACTGCAGGGAGACTTGAATACTGCACAGGAGACCTGTGCCATGGGCAACACTATCTACCACACATACTAAGTTTAGAAACCCAACGGTATCAAACACAATCAAACTATATAATGAACACAATTAAAGGTGAATGCTATAAGACTGACAGATTGGTAGACTGAATTAAATACATGCAGATTCCTGCCTGCTTCATTATGTTCTATACAACTGTTAAGTCATATGGAAAAATACAATTCTGCTTAAAAGCACTCCTCTTCATCACAAATTCAAGGATAACTTTGCAAATTCCGGGTAATAGAGAATGAAGCACTTGTATAGATAAACACCATAATTAATATTTATTTAATGGAAAAAGAGTAAAGTAGTAAATGAAAAAAGCTACTCTTGACAACAAAGCACTAGTTTTGTGCTGGGAGTTATGAATTTCATTAATTTCCTGTCAGGATTTTATTTTTGTAGTAGTCATTTTTACTCACGAGTGGGTGGCTCTTAAGATGAACAGCTGAAACAATTTAGCTGAGAACCTTGAGCTGGAAATTTCAAGTGTAAACTATAAAAGAGTTAACCAGAAGTGCTGTTTTGACACACAACCTCTTTGAATTCAGAGTAGTCAAGTTTCTTATCTGTGGTGAGTGGCTTGTTTTGTTTCTAAAGGAAAAACTAGAAAAAAAAATCCCATGGAGGTGGTAGTTAAGTACGGGTTAGGCCTCTAGCTGCTTTTGACACTGTAATTAGTCATGCAAGTTGTCTTTGCTAACCTGTGCGGTCAGGAAGATAGGGTTACGGTCTATTGTGAGTAGTACGGTGAACCATCATGTTATGCACTAAAGCTGGGTGACTGTAGTAGGAAAATGGCAGTCCTGATCAGTAGCCGAAGGAAAACAAAAAATAAAACACATGGCAAAAAAGAACAACATATACTTCCACTTACAGCAGCTTAATCTTCCTGTTTGGAAGGCTGGAATGGCCTTTTAATAGTAGTAATGTTAGGTGGAGAGATGCTAATAATAAGACCCTAGACCACCCCAGTCATACTGGACATACTGGTCTGCTGCCAAACTAAATAAAACAGAGCAGGAAAGCAGCCTTGTTTTCTAGCCTTCCAGGAGAAAGACAGAGGAGTTTCCCATAACATGCTCAGGGGTTCTTCTATCTTCATTTCCCATCTTGCTTGTATTCAACTTCTCTTTTTATGCGTTTCTACTTCCAAATCACAATATTTTTAAAATCTAGCTGATTATTTAAAAATCCTCGTCATGGAAAAAATCCAGATAAAACTGTTTTGTTTACTTTTTATTTTTTCTTGAACTTAAGCATCTGTAACGTGTTTCTTGTCTCTTCTTTATCAGAGTATAACTTATGCTTTTGTTTTGTATTGTCTTAAACCTTTATTGTTCACTGCAATAGTAATCAAGGTCTGACTGCATTTGTATTGACATGGAACAGGTAAGAAAGAGAGAATTTAGTATATGATTTGCTCATTGCACTAAATGCTGTTACCTTGTCTATCCATAGAAAATGCTGTTTTCTTACAGCCTTTTTTTACTGTCACTCTCCCTGTCCTTCATATCCTCGTAAATGGGAGAGCAGAGGCTTCTGTTTCTCTACTAGAAATGCATTCTGGTGATGCTCAGACATAGCAATGGCCTTTGTGTCCACTCAATCCCCATGTTACTGTATATGTTACACAGATTATAATGCTGTGCTCTCCTTTATATGTCTGTTTCATATTCCTCTCTCAGAATTTCAGTGAAAAAGCTGAGTAAGCATTTTTTGTCAGTACTCTGCTACTTGTAACAACTTTCTAAGAGATGTTTTCACAGATACTATATTGACCTTTCTTGATTTGCAGAATCTGGTGAGAAAGGCCCACTGAGGATAGGCTAGTATGATGTCCAAAGTAGCTAAAGTTGGCCTTTTGCATTGGGCAATGTTCCTTTCATATGCCATGCCTAGACTAGAACTCAACCCCTTGAAAGTGTGACAGTGAAGTGAGTATTTCTTCTCAGTGCAGATCTGGTTCTGAGGTAAAGAAGGTGTATACATCACTCGCTATTCTGCATTAGCCATTTTGGTTTTGGTGCTTGAGTATAAATGTAACAACACTGGGTTACAGTGTTTTCTCAATGAATAGAGATATTCCTGCTGCAATGTATGTGATCACTAAAATAATATTGCCTAAATCATCTGGAACTGCTGTAGACATGTCACACCCGAGATCTTTGGTTACAAGACTCAAAACAGCACTCAGTAATACAGAAGAGCCAGAAAATAAAAAGCAAAAAGAATTACAGGTTTCTAAGAATGATAAACAATGGGTGTGATTTCTGACTTAATGCAAACAGGGGAAATGTCAAAATTCTTATCGAAGTCCAAACTAAGATCTAAAAACAGAGCGAAGAAACGCATTATTTGAAAAATCTCTGTTTCCACTCAAGGAATACAGCAAATCTGTGCTTACTGGACACTACTGCAACAGAATGCATGAAATCATTTGGAAGATTGATAGGTTGACATACAGATAACTTTGCACTGATACAGAATTTTAAATGAGTTCCATATTCACAGTCATATGAATAAAGTGAAAGCCATTATATGTGGTTCTCAGAAGAAGTGAAAGATAGAGAGCATTTTCTGATAGTAATTTGGGCATTTTTGAACTCACAGAACTAGTACTAGTAACTGAATTGAAAACAAAGTTGTAATTGCCGTCCTTGAAAATGGCCCAAAACAGTCAGATATTTGAAGCATAAGAGGAAAATATATTGTCACTACCTGAGGCAAACTCTGGCATATAACATACGTTCATGCCCTTTCATCTTTATGATTGAAATTTTTTCTAATTAGAAATGAAATAATGAAAGTTATTGCAGTGGAAGAAGAAATTTCATGCAAAATTTTAAATTTCCTGCATTTATACATTTTTATAGCCTCATATTCAGTTTATGATCTGTTGTGCTCCATCATTGGGAACTGTCAGACCCAGAAGTAAGGAAATACTATCTCTGAAGAAAGCAACTTTTAATAGTTCAGGGATCTGTGTAAGATGATTATTCTTTTGAAGCTTTTCACTCTGAAAGAATGTTCAGAAATCCTAGAAATTAAATAACTTGATGTATTCAGGTCATTAAAGGGAGTTATGGTGGGGATAGAAGCACCCAGCTGTTCATCTGGAGCTGAAAAAATCTGCCTGTATCATCATAAATTTTTCTAGACAAATGGATGAGTAAGCATTTGGATGAGTAAGCATTTGGTGTGAGGTACTGAGTTATCTAACACTTGTTAGCAGCAGTGCAACTTCTCCCTTTAATACGTTAACAAAGAATATTACTTTTTGTTCACCATAATTATATACTTCCTATGTAGGCTGACCTCATAACTGTAGCCTAAGTTGAAAATGTTCCCTGAATAGTTGGAGAAAGGTAAGCTTTACTGCCCTGAAGAGGCACTGCTTAAAATGTTTCTCTTCCATACGCAGGCTGAGGAACAGGCACAATTGAGCTTGATGAGAGTCTTTCCATCAGTATACTCTGCGAGCTGAAAAAAAAAGTATGTAATGGAAATTTTAGGAACTAGTATGCACTTTGCCCAGTGGCCTCCTTGAACCTTCCTTTTCATCTTTGCATCACCTACACACTTCCATTTTCCCTTCTTGTTTCAATGAGAGAACAGAAAGGTCTTGATTGAGTTATAAAATCTTGCAGCTTTACATCTGTGTGGCAGGGCTTTGAGTGCTTTAAAAGATGACTTAATGTTAGTTCTAGGTGCTTGAAGTGGAAATACCAATCTTTAGGGAGAAATGGTTTCATTTTCTTTTAATTTCAAAACAAATTAATGTCCTTTAGTCAGTCTCCTTTCAACGCTCCTTATATCATTGCTACATCATATTGCCTTCTGTGAAAGGACTGAAATTCTTTTTGATGTGTGCTGTGGTGTTTGAAATTCTTTCTTACAGTGAGTGAATGAAAATTCAGTACTTTCTTGTTTGTTTGTTTTTCAGAAACTTGCTTTCCTGATAGTCTACTAGCACAATGCCAGAAATTACCTGAAGGTTATCTTAGCACTGCAAAAATATTTAAGAGATTCAGGTGTTTGAGTATTAGTAAGATAAACTGACTGAATATAGAAACAGCAGAATGAAGTACCTTAACTTAATGTGTTTTTGATTGAAAGATACTATCCTGTGCTTGAATTTTATTATTAAAAGTACCCAGTCTGTATGAGTCTGTCACTTTTGCATAAATCCCAGAGAACAGTGATAACAGCAAATACATTAGACTCCCTACACTGACTGACACTGACTGACTGACATTTCAGCCTACACCGCGTGTTAGCCACCAAGACCCTTTTGTGGGTCTGTGCTACTGCTCCTAAATGTTCTCTTTCATTCACTCTGTATTTGATACCTATATGCTCAAATAGAGCTAAAGCTGTTCATGGAAAGCCTCCACAATGAAACATGAATAGGTTTTGAGGGAGAAAATCTATGTTATAATTCCATTTTCTCTTTTTCCAGCTGAGAACATCCATAAACAATACTCTTGTTGGTGCTATTACAGATATCTAGGTTCAAAACAACCTATCATGCTTGTCCTACTTTTATCGCTTAAGCTTTTGATTTTAATAACTTGTATTCCTGCATGGGCAATAGTGATACTGAGGTTGCAAAATGTTTTCTGCTTTAAAACCTGATTTCAAATAATGATTTTGTGACTCACTAGCTCTTAGGTTGTAATTTTCTATTTCTGGTTTCTAAGCAAAGAAGAATCTTGTCAGTCTGTATTGAAACAGCTCAATTATTTTTGAGTCAAGGCAATGTATAGAAAAACACTGTCCCAAAATATAAAAATCCTTCTAGTCTTCAACAGGTGCTACCTGGGGAGACCAATGTACTGTCACAGTGTGAATATGATAACTGCATGAGACTTTGTTGAAAATACAGAAATGAGCTTTCTTTTGGGGTTCCTTTTTTTTCAGTTCTTTAAAAAACTGGAGATGTCCACCTAAAGTTATGGTATGTGAAGCAAGGTGGACAATGAAATACCTGGTCTTCAGGCCAGCTAGAACTTGATCATGCTGCTCTACAGAATTGGATGAAAGGGTTCCTTGTGCTGTTACCATTGCTTGCCACAGAAAGCGCTCTCAGATCAGGTGCAGTGGGCAGCTCTTTTACTGCTAGATCTTTCATTGTAGTCATGGTGCTAATGGTGATGTCTAGGTGTGTGGATGGGCAGAACTCAAACAAAGTATCAAAAAACTGGCTTTGTAAGAGCATGTGAAAAACAGATATATCATAGGACTTTTTCCATCCTGGAAAAAATGTTCTTTTGAAGGGGTGAGATGAAACGGATCCTTAACAAGATACTTGTTTTCTTTCATTTTCAACACCTATTACCTACCTTTATACTCTGAGAGTGTACATAGGAGCATCTAAACAACCTACTTACACTATCCATTCTCTTCTATGCTTCTAACAATTGTCTTTCTTTTCTTTCTCTTTGAATTATACAATTCACATCTTTTTAGTATTACATCATATGGCACTCTGCATTCATTTCTACCATCTTTTGATGCTGCTGATATTGCAGGTGAAGGTGTATGTTTTATTTTATGTAATGCCATTTAATTTTTAGTATTTTCTTTAATATTTTCTATGTATTTTTATAAATGCTAGCACAATACATGCTGACCTTGTTCCCTGATTCTACTAAATATACGTTGAGACCTAAGTTGCAGGACCCTTGCCACTAGACTCAAGCAACAAAAAAAAAGCAAAAAAAAAAAGCTATTCCATTCCTTTTTTCACCTTGCAATTGATTGAAGAATTATACATACTACTTTTCCATTTTCTGTTTAAGTTTTCTGACATCTTTTTCAACAGCAGAAGTTCAATGGCTAATACACAAATCTACACCCAATAAAAGCAAACTTTGTGCCTGTTTCTGTAATGCTTATCCTCTCAGGAGTACTACAGAATTTGCTGGACAAATCCACATTTCCTGTGTTTGACATAAAGATCGTCCTTGTATTTTGCAAAATTGCAGAGATGTCATTTCTTATGAATTTATTTATTGCAGCACCTGTCAATCTCTAAGTGCTAAACTAAACAGAGAACCCATATTCTGAATTTTAAAAACACGAATAACATTTGCAATTCTATTACCAGGACAACTGATTACTTTTACCTGGACCTCTAGCCATTCTTAGAGCTCTGAAAGGGCAGAAACTTAATGGAGCTCAAGACGTTAAGAGAGCAAGTGAATTCTTTCTTAGTCCAGCTGAATACTTATTTCGGTTTCTTTTTTGTCACTACAAAGCAAAAAGAAAAAATGCACACATTTCTGAATCCTTCACCCTGCCACAGTAAAAACGCTGGGCAAAAGCGATAAACAAGAAAGTGGATTTTCTGATTTTTCTCTACAGGCAGGGAAGACTGTCCCATGTATGTGTTTGATGAGATAAAAGCATTATGGATAAAGGTGATGCCAAGCTCTTTCCTAGGAGATGCTTCAGGAGGTCTGTTATGCTTACTCACATAGGTGAATGAATGAGAGCATTATGAATGGGAGGCCGTGGCAGCTTCTGAAAAGTTGGCTTGGGTGCTCACACAGAGAACTATTTTGATAAAACTAGAGAAATGGTATGAAATCAACAGTGCAAAACCGAGTGTCCTTCATCATATTGGGAGCCTTGCAGAAGACATTGTATTTGAGGAGTTAGTGATCTTCACTGGGCCATGTCTGGTCTGTTGGGCCCTGTCCTTAAGGCTGGAGCAGCCCATACATTAGCATGAGCAGCAGCTGTAAGGAAATCTGCTGGAGTGCCCCATACCAGCCTGTGCTGCATGATGGTGGACGTTATGACAGAGATAACAGTCCAGCCTGCAGAAGAAGATGCATTGTTTTGCTTGTTACACAAAACTAAAGGCACTGCAGCATGGGAGGGAGGAGGAACCTATCCACGGACGGGATCTGTGCAGTGTGCTGGGGGAAAATCCATCTGTGGTCTGTCTGATCCTGCGTGAAAGTGGGCTTCCCAGCATCTGATGGGATGCAAGATTTACTCACTGTCTATACTCCTCTTTTTATTCTTATTAAAACAGCTATATTATTATGCCATTTTTTGTTGTGCCTTTTTTACTGAGATCCCCCCCCCAAACCCTTCACCATCTCTCTCTCTCTGCCCTCCCCACCCCTGATGCATTCACATTTGTAAAGTATGATTCCTCTAAAACAAAATCCTACTTTCAAACAGGGAATGGAAAATAATTGACCAAGTACTGTACAAAAGAATCAGGCTATGAATTACTGTATGATTGTGCTGTTTTTGGCTGGGTTAGAGTAATTTTCTTCATAGTAGCTAGTATGGGGCTATGTTTTGGATTTGTGCTGGAAACAGTGTTGGTAATACAGGGATGTTTTTGGTATTGCTGAGCAGTGCTTACGCACAGTCAAGGCCTTTTCTGCTTCTCACCCCACCCCACCAGCGAGTAGGCTGGGGGTGCGCAAGAAGTTTGAGGGGACACAGCTGGGACAGCTGATGATCTTAAATAAAACTGTCATCTCTGTAAAAAGAACATGGAGAGAGTGCAGCATGGAAGTTTATAATTAGGACAAATAAGTCACCAGCAGAACATAATACACAAAAATTAGAAAAAAACAGGAAGAAAACAAATATGAATTTGTCCAATACCACTGAATAGAAATGAAGCACAGTATTATGAAGTCAGTTTACTTTGAATTTTCTTTCTTTAATAATTTGAGAAAATATTCTCAAATAATTTCTATATTACTTTTCTTGTAAGTCTTTCTGGATAATGGAGTATATTTTAGAAATAAGCCAAGGCTAATTTTTAATTTTGATTTTTTTTCCTCTTTAATGCTGTATTATATTAAAAAAATCTGCTGCATTAAATTAAAATTGCAATAATTTTTTTAAAAAAGTGATTATACTGTTAGTTTTAGAGAAAAAGAAATAAATTTTTAACGCTTGAGTTTTGATAATTCTGTGAATAAGTAGCAGCAATATCAAAGTAGCAGACCACTCCATCCTTGGAAACACTTAAAGAATTTCAAATGAGAAAAACAGTGTCTCAAGTTTTTATTCTTTTTAAATGCAAATAAATGTAAATCTAATTAAAGATGTATGGTTTGTTGACACTTCCTATTTCAAAGTTAGGGTTTATGCTATTTTTAAATGAAAATCTTAAATAATGCCTGGTCTTTGTGATAACTTCATTTTTTCATAAGGAGAATGCTGTTTATACTTGTATTGATTTGGTATACATAACACTAGTATAAAGTACATGACAGTTTTCTATTTAAAATAGGAAACGAAAAGTGCATTTTTTAGATCATTAAAAATGTTGTAAACTAATTTTGATAGAAGTTTGTATATGATGATTTTTTAAAAAAGATCTACAGCTGTACAACATTTACTTTTAAAAGGAGCTACTCCAAATCCCTTCCTGTATCCTGATTTCCCTAAATAGCAAGGATTGAAGGGCTTCTGCCAGCAAGGATGTTAGGGTGTTTCTGCTCCCCTCTGTCCACCATGTATGCATCCTATTCTTGTGCTGAACCAAATCTAATATATTTATTTCACTGATTTGAAAATAGCCTCTATGGATCATTACTGGTGTAGGATGGTCCTACACTTCTGTAGGCAAGACTCTCATTGATGCAAATGAGCAAGACCAAAATCATAGGCGACCCAACTGTGTGTGTCTTGCATACATCTACAAGTAGATCAAATGCAGCTCCCGTAACTGGCAGTGGCACTGTGGTAACTGGGAAGCTGCTGAATACTCTGAACTCGCAGGTGAGCATCCAACAGCTGATGTTAGTAGCCCTAAGACCCTACTGCTCAGTTCTATCCCAGCCCTTAGTGGAGCAATGGACTCTATGGTCCTCACTCTCTCATGTGCAACTCTGAATCTTCTCTCTTCAGATCTCCAACATATGAAGTATGCATTTTATGATTAATTGACTGTAAATTTTTTGGTTTCTGGTTCAGAAAGGTTCACACATTCATTAAGTGCTCATATAAAAATTATCATGGGAATCAGTAATTTTTAACTGAGACAATGCATTGTATTGCTATGAAATGATGCAGGATGCTCAAAGAAAAAAACAATAGGAGATCTAATTTGGTGAGAAAGGCACAATAACATCTCATTTTCACACTGGCAGAACTCTACAAAGCAGTATCCTATATACTGATAGTGCTTTGGCCATAAAATTGAGCAAGCTGGAACGCATTAACAGTTTTGACCATTAGTAATGGGTGATAGAAAATGGAGCTCTTTTGTCTATCACAGTGCACCCTAACTATTGTTGGGGAAGTGAGTTAGTGCCTGGGAAAGTGCTCAGCTTTTAAGTTGGGTCTGAGAGATGAGAGGAAAGATTATGACCTTTGATTCCTTATGTTATGGAGAAATGTGAACTTTTTGCAGCTATGGGCTCCACAGTGAGTGTTTACTCACTACTAGGATTCACCTTAATTTGAATGTCATGTCCAAAGTAGAAGAGATTACTTTTTGTAGATGGGCAGGCTTTGCATTTCTTATATTTGGATTAAATGAAATCTTGCAGATACTAGCCAAAAGCAAGCTTGATTACATAAATATTCTCCTGGCCACATCACTTCATAAGGGTTTTTTTTAGGAATAATAAATGTTTCAAAGATAGCCTACAAAAATGTCATGTAGAAAAAAACAGCAGCAGATGATTTAATGTGAGCGAAATAATTGCCATGATTGGCTATAAAGCTATCTTAATATAACATTCAATTTTGCAGTTAAGCATTTCCCTCACAAACAGAAATCAAATTGCATCAGCTTAGATACAAAACTCATAGATTGCAACATAAAAATTGTTTCTACAAAGAATTCTTTGAAGTTCATCTTTCTATTTGAAAGTGTGTTTCAGAAAAAAAATCTATTTCTGATTGTGCTAATTTTCATTGTGGTTGGACAGATTTTTGTGGTACATGCTGAAAGGTGACTAAATTTCTTCTCCTTTCTTTGCTCTTAGGAAGGGGAGTCAGATGTGCTACCTCTGACTGCCTCTTGTTCATGTCTGCAAAAGATTCACCAAATTTCTCCTCTCTATCAGTCCAGCTCAATATATTCAATTATCTCTTCTCTTAATTACTGACTTCTTGAGCTTTAGCTGCCTGATTTGTCAGAAGAAGTTCTGTTTCTCGCTTCTTTGCCACATTCTTTTCTTCTTCCATCAGAACTAGGAGGGATCAACATACCTCTTGTTTCTCGCATCGTTATCAACACTAGGGTAGCTATCAAATGCTCTGTTACTGAAAAGAGCGCTGGTTGATATAAAAACAGCTTAGTATTAGTAAGCAAGAGGAAAGTGGATAATAAATTAAAATCACAAGAAGAAACTGCCTTTTGTTATCAGTCTCCTTTTAAAGAACTGCACTGAAATAAGACTTTTATTTACTAGTGTTGTAATTCATGTTAAACACATAACAGAAAATGCACACTCTAAAATTAACAGCTGTTTTTTCTTTTGTTTGTCAACCAGGAAAGTATTTCTTAAGCAATCAGAAAACAATTCAGTACATTCAAGTCCTTAAATTATTTTGGCAGTGTGCCTTCCTACGTTGCACATTTGAGCAGCGACTGAGCACCAGTTGGCCAGTAGTGCCATTTAGCTGTGGCTCATGGCCTTGGGCAGCACTGCTGTTCTGTTAGAGAGGGGAGGTAGGCTGATACCACAAAATCTTTAAAGACCTTATTTTAACATTTTATGCAAAGCCACAGTCTAAAGTTGAAAACTTTTGTAACATGTTCAGAAAGAAATTCAGCATGGCATATTCTGTGACAAACAATTGCTGGAATTTCACGTGACAGACCAGACCGTGGGCAGGCAAGTGGAATTCCCTTCAGATGATGATAAAGCAGAATATGCTCCAAGGTGCACTTAATGCATTTCAGCTGTTAATAGCAATTTAATGCTTGGGACCAGATTAAAGGGAATCCAAAGTAAGATTTCTTTGAAAAAAGCGTATTTTAGCCATTAAAGTTCTCAGCACCAACTTTTTCCTTCTATATATCCATTCTCATTGTGCCCCATGACTTGCTAATTTAAATATAACCTCTATTGCCCAAGACAGGTTGTCCTAGAAACTATTCTAATAATGCATTACTGTTTGGGATATTTATATATATATAGCCCTGCACACATCTTATGGCTGGTTGCCCCTATAATTAAAACACTTGTGATTATAGGTTATGTTTATAATTTATCATGTGACTTATAAATATCCATTTAACATCTGTTAAAACTTCCTGATTCCCAGATGAGAAATAGAAAAGAATTTTGGAGTGAAGCTTCATGTAGAAGTTTTCCTGGGCTGTGCAAGAAGGCTGTGTTCTTGTGACACTCGCCACATTCTCACTATTTTTCACTTCCTGTTATTTAATACAGTTGGTTCAGAGGAAAGCGATGGATCTGCCGTCTAGCTTGCGATTGAATCTTCCTGACTTGGATTTTTTGTTGATTGCATTAAATGTACGCAGAAGCAAAAGCCAGTTAATATGACAATTGAGAAGTCATTTGTCATTAGTTATCCCCAAGTCTGGCTGCATTGTTGTGAGTAGTGTGGAAGGAGGGGGAAAATCATGTATCAGAAAGCACTATTGATATAAAACCAGCACGAAGACAGAAAGCAAAGCAGCCAGAGGTGTCTTAACTTTTAACATGAACTTATTCAAATAGTCTTGATGTCAGTGGCCCATGGTGGGAAGTGGCAAAGAAACTCAGGGTGTTGAAACCTGTAGACAGAGGGCACAGTGATCGCCATGCTGCAGCACAGAAGCAATGGTTAATAACTCAGATATTACCAATTGATCTGAAAACACTTTCAAGGGAGATAACTGTCAAGACTGCATTTTATAGAGGAAGAGACTAAAGCACAGAGTTTAAATGACTTGCTAGCAGCTCAGCGGTAAACATTGGTCTCTTGAGTCCTATCAATTGTCTGTTCGTTATACTACTGATATTGCCATGTCTCTTCTGGAGTTCTCCAAAGGCCTACCACAGTGTAGGAATCCATGACAAAGTTATTAGATATAAGTCTGGTAATAAAAAACCCTTTTCAGGAGTGCATCTCACACAGTTCTTTTCATAACCACTTCCAACAATGGTAAGGGGCCCTGGGGCTAAAAATCTTTGCATTCCCCCACACAATGCAGGAACTCCTTCAAAAGTCATTCATCTGGATTTGGATGAGGGGGAAGTATCAGAATTCAAAAGCATGGTAGATGCATGACATTCCTTTGTGGATGGCTATTAGCAATTTCATGAGAATAATTCAGCTTGTGGATTCTATGGCCCTGGATTCATTTTGTGTGGCCATATATAGCAATCCTGCGGTGGCAATAGATGGAAGTAGCATCCCTGCTGCCAGCTTTCTTCCACAACTAGAAAACTGGCATTCTGTTCTGAAAGCATCTTTTACTTAACTTTTTTTGGGGGCTGTGAATGATCACTGTACAAATGCTGTACAAATCCAGCATGTAAATCACCCAGCAAATGGGGTAGTGGATAGGACCCTCCATGTTGTGCTTTTCTGTGGCTAAGCTGTGGCTATGATGCCTCTGCTATACCTTTATCTATAGAGCAACACGAGCTTTTCCAGATCTACTTAAAATGCGAGGTTACAGATTATATGACACATATGTCATTACTTAAACTGATTTTCTTTATGTTCACTTACATGAGTTATTTTTGTTGGATCAATATAATGATGATGTGGAATAAAGGCCTTTCTCTGCTGCCTCTAGATGCATAAATATACAAACCCTTATTATTGGTCAGAAAAGATGTGGTGGAAGTAGCACACTAGATCTTGTATCAGACTCAAGTGATAGCCAAATCTTCAATTTTTTCTTCCAGCTTTTCATGACATTGTTTCTTCAGATGCGCAATGCCTGCCCCTGCTGTGCAAGGGGAGAAGAAGTATTCAGTGACCCAGGACAAGGGATAGGGTAGCCTCAATCTCAAGGTGTTTTACTGAAGGATTAGAGAATGGGACAAAGACCCTGTGAAAATAAGAAGAGGTAGGCAATGAAATCAACAGGTGGTGGATGAGAATATTGCATAGGTGATTTCACTCTGTTCATTTTTGTTCCTTTGCAAAATTGTGGGTCGAAAGAAAACAGGAGAAACTGCAGTGAATTTAAGAAGAGCTGAAGATACAGCATGCACTGTGAAGCTTTTTGTCTAGCAGTCAGTGGAGATAAACTTTACATTTCAAAGACAGCAGGATGAGAGGCCAGATTAACAGCAGAGGAAGTGAAAAAAATTTTTTTTGAGCCTTCAATAATGCAGGATCAGAAGAGTTTGCTGTGATAGCATATTTAACATACTTTAGAAGCCAATTGCAGGATACTTTGTGGCACTACTGAGATCAGAGAAGACTTCAGGAATCCTAGAGGAGAGCAGAAACAGAAAAAACTTCAAGAAATCTCAAAATCCTTGTAGGTGAGTGAGAGAAGGAATTAAACATGAAATATAAACCACTGGTGTGAATATGCAGATTTTACTTTTGTGGCAAATGGGATATTCTGATTTTGCATTTTTTAGCCAAAAAAAGTTATTGAGCTCTGTGAAAACACAATTCGATAAAATGTTGTGAAGATTAATTATAAGTTTAGCACTGGGAGAAACAATAAACATATTTTACCAAAAGAAATAAGTAGCTAAGTGAAATCTGTGTTTTCCTGAATAAAAACAAATGAAGCAAACAAATTATGGGATTATGCGTCTAATTCAAACATGAATATGGCAATATTTGATTTCATTGTGGCAGTTGTCCATTGTCAACAGGAGTCATCATGATGGAATTTTCTGAAAGTCAAAACGTGAAATAGAAGAGCCTGCTAATACATGGAGCTGTTACATGTAAAAGCTTCAGGGTAGGGGCAACCCTCTTAGTTTTAGGGTGTGCTTTGTTGAAATGCTTAGCTACAGTGTGGATCATTTAGAAAGACATTAGGTAAGGAGATACTGTACAATTAGGAATAAAGGTATCCTATTAAAAAATCAGGTACATCATGGGAGGACTGTCTATTATCATAGGCTTGGACGATATGTTTTAGCTAGAGGCTTACATTAGTATTCAGGCACTTGTTTCATATTTTTCCTGTTTTTACAGTGCTATCCCCTTGAAACTCATTAAATCTTTTTCCACAGTAGGTTAGCCGCTGAGGCATGAATAATCTAACGGGTAAACAGAATATTGTTATAAATACACAAGTGTCCATTACAAGAAGTAGTAAATTTAAAGATGATTAAAAAGCAACAACAAAGCACAAATACCCTCTCAGGCACACACAGCTATAACATAACCAGTATGTGTTTTTCTTGTAAAGGATTCATTAGAACATAAGTCTTAGAATTGAGTGAAATAAATAACTCAGCCTGATTAAAGACCTACCATTAATCATCTCTAGATCACAAGTTCAAAAACAAAAAAGAGGATTTATTGCTTTGTGCTTCATTTAATCATGAGACCCATGCAAAACAGGTGTAAATATGCTATACTGTGTATAAATGAGGATACATTCTAAAATGACTGTGTTGTACACCTTTTTACAAGGCTGTTGAGAGTTCTAGTTCAACAGACCATCTAAACATACATTCTTCTGTTTAAAAGTCCTCAGATTCAACTGACTGAAGTGCAACTACATAAGGGCTATACGGGTTTAAAAAATTTTAAAAAAGTTTGAGATGTCTAATTCAATGTTTAGGTAGATGAGGCAGTTAACTCCAAACCTGCAGTCTGAACCTCCAAACCTGCAGCCTGTTTAAAGGCTGGGGGAACACTGCAGGTGGTGTAATTTGCAAAGTGAACCAACTACCTCCAGCACTGTGTCTCACACACACGAGTGTGTCTTTTGTGGGCAAGGCAGTAGGTGAGGAATGTCTTTGTCCCTTTTCCCTTTTGTGGATTTTATATAAAACCCATAGAATAAAACCAGAAATCTCCTCCTCCAAGCTCAAGAGAGTTCTATCCCAAAGAATATCAAGGCACGCAAAAATGCCAGGAGGCCTGCGTGGATGAACAAGGAACTCCTGGCCAAACTCAAAACACAAAAAGGAAGCGTACAGAGGGTGGAAAGAAGGACGGGTAACGTGGGAGGAATACGGAAACATTATCCGAGCATCCAGAGATGATGTTCGGAAAGCTAAAGCCCAAATGTAATTGAATCTGGCCAGGGATGTCAAAGACAACAAGAAGGGCTTCTGTAAGTACATAAGTGACAAAAGGAAGACTAGGGAAAATGTGGGCCCATTGCTTAAAGAGACAGGGGACCTGGTTACACAGGGCATGGAAAGGGCTGAGGTACTGAATGCCTTCTTTGTTTCAGTCTTTACTAGCAAGACCGGCCTTCAGGAGTCCCAGGTCCCAGACACCACGGGAAAAGTCTGGAGCAAGGAAGATGTACCCTTGGTGGAAGAGGATCAGGTCAGAGAATACTTAAGCAAACATAAGTTCATGGGCCCTGATGGGAAGCACCCACAAGTGCTGAGGGAGCTGGCTGATGTCATTGCGAGGCCACTCTTGATAATCTTTGATCAGTCATGGCAAATGGGAGACAGGCCCGAAGATTGGAGGAAAGCAAATGTGACTCTTATCTTCAAGAAGGGCAAGAAGGAGGACCCAGGGAACTACAGGTTGGTCAGTCTCAGCTCCATCCCTGGGAAGGTGATGAAACCATTTCCAGGGTCATCAAGGACAAAAAAATCATCAGGAGCAATCCCCATGACTTCACCAATGGGAAGTCATGCCTGACCAACTTGATAAACTTCTACAATGAAATGACTCCCTGGTAGACGAGGGGCTAGCAGTGGATATTGTCTACCTGGACGCCAGTAAGGCATTTGACACTGTCTCTCATAAGATTCTCAAAGACAAGCTGTTGATGGTTAAATGGGCTGAATAAGCAAACAGTGAGGTGGATTGAAAACTAGATGAATGGCCAAGCCGAGTGTGGTGATCAGCGACGCAAATCTAGTTGGAGGCCAGTAACTAGCAGTGTACCCCAGAGGGGTCAATACATCTTCATTAGTGGTCTGGATGATGGGGGAGAATGTACCCTCAGCAAGTTTGTGGATGATACCAAACCAGGAGGAACGGCTGATATGCCAGAGGGTCGTGCTGCCATCCAGAGGGACCTCAACAAGCTGGAGAAATGGGCTAACAGGAACCTCATGAAATTCAACAAGGAGAAGTGTAAAGTTCTGCACCTGGAGAGGAACAACCCCATGCACCAGTATATTCTGGGGACCACCAATCTAGAAAGCAGCTTGGCAGAAAAGGACCTGAGGGTCCACCAAGTTGGACACCAAGTTGGACATGAGCCAGCAATGTGCCCTTGCGACCAAGGAGGCTAATGGTGTCCTGCGCTGCCAGCATGTTGAGAGAGGTGATCCTTCCCCTCTCCTCAGCCCTGGTAAGGCCACACATGGAGTGCTGTGTCCAGTTCTGGACTCCTCAGTACAAGAGACGTGGACCTCCTGGAGAGAGTCCAATGAAGGGCCACTAAGATGATTAAGGGGCTAGAACATCTCTCCTATGAGGAAAGGCTGGGCGAGCTGGCGCTGTTGAGCCTAAAGAAGAGAAGGCTCAGGGGGGATCTCATCAATGTATATAAATACCCGAAGGAAGAGTGTATAGAGGATGGAGCCAGGTTTTTTCAGTGGTTCCCAGTGACAGGACAAGAGGCAATGAGCACAAACTGAAACACAGGAGGTTCCCTCCAAACATCAGGAAACACTTTTTTAATGTGAAGGTGACTGAGCACTGGCACATCATTGGAGATATTCAAAAGCCATCTGGACATAGTGCTGGTCTACTGGGTCCAGGTGGCCCTGCTTGAGCAGGAGGGTTGGACCAGTTTCCCTCCAGTTCCCTTCCAACCTTGACCATTCTGTAATTCTGTGAAATAACCCTCAGAGCTAAGCCTGGAATGCAAACACAGCTCCTATCTCTAAGACACTGTCTTACCCTTGGACAACAAAATGAGGCTGCTTCTTCCTCCTGTGCTGACTCCTCTTTGCATTGCACATCTATGGCAATTAGGGTGCTCTCACCTGAGAGGAGGTGTGGGCTGGAGTCGCTTCAGACTGACAAAGGACTGCTTTAGTTATTTTTGATTTACAGAAAGTCAGGCTTCTTTAATTCACAAAGATTTTCCTTTGTACTTATATCTTTACTTTCTTCAGACAGCCACAACAACAAAACAGGCTCCTATAGAAAGCCAAAAGGAAATAATGAGTAGAAATCTATGTCTGAGTTACCTTTCCCTCTCTGCTCCTGGAATTTAGGCACCCAGTTCAAGGTTGTGGCTTGATGCTGCCATTGTTTTTTGACCCTCGAATCTTGTCTTGAAAAACCAATGTGTGCAAAAGTTCTTTCAAGTAACTGAAGAGGCCTCACTGTTTGCTGTTAATGGTTGAAGAGAATGAGGTGGTACTATTGTCCACAGCCTGGGTTGTATCTGATTAGCCTGCTCATACAGCAGGAGATAAAGTTAGGCACCAATTCAGATGCCCAACTTAGGTTACCTAGTGCCTTTGAGAAGGGTCTAGGTATCCCATACGTTCAGTGTCATCAGTAACCATACTGGGCAATGTGGTGGCATAGTTTATGGTGCCTCACGGCTTTCTTTGATTGCTCTCTTGAATTTAGATGCAGAGATTCTGCCTAAGTATTTATTTGGATACAAAACGAAATGCTTTCTTAGACATAAGCCTTCCTGTTTGACTTTGGCTAAGGAGCAGTGCCCAACTTGTTTTAGTTTGTGATGGTTGTAAATCTGGAAAAAAACCATTATAGCTAGTGGAGCCATATTCATATAACACTGGAGTATTTAATGTTTTACTTTACACTAGTGTAAATGTGGTTCTAATGCATACTAACTCACAGGGTTACTGAGAAAATAAATTCATTAATGGGATAGTTATGGTCCTCAAATGAAGACATTCAAAATGCGAAGTTATTATCCAAGAAAACCTTGACATTTAAAATTCAGCTGGCAATGTTTTGACATGTCAAATACGCAGTTAATTTTGAATATATGGAAAGTGTTCAGAGGCGTATTCAAGTCTTTGTATTTTAATCCGTACGGCAATGATGCCATTTGCAATACATCAAAAGTCAGAGCTCCAGAAGTGAAATTGACTCACGGAAACCAAAAAAGAAGAAAATAGTTTGGACTTGACCATGAAATGCTCTAAAGAACAGTGTATATACTAGTTCAATGAAAATGAAATGATCTTTAAACCCTCAGAGGACAAGAAAATAATGCCAAAACTGAACTCTGTCAGAAGAGAAGACCCAAAAGGTTAGGGTAGCTGGAAAAAAATGGAAGATTAAGAGAGATTCTGAGTAACTGAATGGGTGAAATTGGATCATAAACAATTCTGTCATAGGGAGCTTTTTGTCTGTAGCTTCGAAGGTGTAAGGAATATGGAAGTGGAACTGGCATCTCTGCTTTGTTGCTAAGTTTGCGACACAGAATGAAATTTCGAGATAGGATAGCTTGTTAAATTGAAGTTATACTAAAGTCTGCTTTTTATTTTTTTATTGTTGCATGACACTACCTAATCCTTTTGATATAGAAGTACAGAGAGAAACCAAAATTTGATGGCCAGTATCTGTGAAGACATGTTATAATGGAGTAATTCTTCCTTTGGCTAAGATGCAAACAAGTTATTAAGAAAACTAATGTTTGTGATTTTGCCACTTGTTTGTATTCTATATATTACAATGCCTTTTTTTCCTCATTAAAATGTGCTTTTGCAAAATGTTCATAGATTTAGAGGCAACCCTGCAAAAATTCTAAAAGCCTTGAAAATGTATGCAAAAAATATTCAGCATATGAAGAGGAAGGATTTTTTTTTTCCAGAATATCATCATTGAAATTACAATGGAATTATCATGAACCTTTATACTGAGGAGTAAGGCTGAGGAGTAAGGCTGAGGTTTTTCAGCTGTTTAGTCTACAGGCAAGCCTGTTGCTTGAATTGGCATTACAGGTATTGAGACAGAAATCAGAGGGGATTGATCCTTACCCTAACACATCCTTGATCTGATGGCTGGAAATACATCTACTGGTTGATATCGAGACTGTGATTTTGTTCTTATGTTTGGAGCTGCTACGAAAATAAGACTAACTAATAATCATAAATTATCAGACAAAGTTTATGAAGAAGTATTTGTTTCTCTGATTAATTTATTTTAAATGAATTTAGTTCTTTAAATTCATCCATATATTTTACTATCCTTTTTCTTTAGTCAGGCTGTTTTGTTACTAAAATGTAAAGAAATGTGTACGATTGGAACATTTTCCCATACATGGGGATTCTTGGATCTGAAAATTTTTAAGACTGGGTAAAACCCCGTAACAAACTAGGTAGTGATGGTACAAAAAACCACCCTGTAGTTGTCCTAAAAAAAGTTAACCTATATATGTGCATGCTGCTAGCTTTGGAAGGAGAGGTGATTTGGTATTCATAATTTTTCCTAGTGTTCAAAACTCTTGATTGCCAGAAATAGAAAGCAAGGGTTGATCAAATTAAACTCTGAAAATATCCACAATGGTTTCATATGCTTTATAACAAGTTCCTTCTTACAATTAAAAAAGTAGTTCAGGTTGGTCGGAGATTGTGTAGCTCACAGGATCTAGATTGTTTGTATGGGTATTAATACTGAACCTTGTGATATTCGATTATGGTGCAGTTAGCAAGCAGAAAAAGCAAGCTTTTCTATGTTATTCATGATGTTTTATCTACTGTCGTGTCTATGATAGTGCCAGAATGAGAAGAGAGAGGTTTTTAGCTTTTGTCTTCCAGATTTACCTATACTTAACTAAAAGGAAAGAAGACATTTAATAGCAAACATTAAATGGTGTCAAAACGGAGCAAATATTGTTACTGGGAAAATAGAATCCCGTGAGTTCCTTTTTCATTAAACATGTTATCTGTCAAGAAAATAGGTCAGCTTTTTGGGAATTGAATTTTACAAAAGATGCCATCTGGCTTTTCCAATTGTTACAAGGAAGGATGCTTTTTTGTTTGTTTGTTTTGTATGAAATATAGTGTTCTATAGAGGGAGAGCCATCCTTCAGGCTGGCTCTTTACAAGAAAAGAGACTTTTTAAAATATCAAAGAATTACCTGCATATAAAAATGGTTTTCAGCTCTTACTGAGTTCCTATAAAATTTTTATGTGAGATGAAAAACAAATCTATTTAAAAAGTAAGGACTCAGCTTTTACTCAAGGATTTTTTTTTTTACATTCACCATGAGATGTAAAGCCTGGACATGGTTTTGCTGGCCTAATATTCCCAGAGGCCAAGAAGTCAAACTTTGGACTCTGGTTTCTAGAGACCATTATACATGGACACAACAATTTAAATGGGTTGTTTGGGGATTGACAGCCAATAAAGCAATCTGTTCGGGTACAGCCCGTAAGACTTGGTTCTAAAATTCTAACAAATTCCCGAGGTCACATTGGATGCTTAAGCTGCCCTCTGTAATGCACATCTAAACATTTCACACAAATATTCATGAATTCAGTCTTCTCAAAGGCTGTGATAACAACTACATGGCTTAAAAGAATCCACTAGAGATCTAGACCTTCAAAATGAAAGGGAAATTTAGCCTCTGCTATTAAATTACACAGTAAAATATCGTTTGTTATATAATTCCAAACACATACACTGGTTAACTGACCAAGAACCAGCTGAATGTCCTGTAGAGCTATAAGTAACCCAGCTATTCCAGTGAGCAGAAATATTGAGTATAAGCCCCCTAAAGCTATCACTGAAAAATAAATCCTGAAGATCCAATATTGCGCACTATCTAAAACATATACCTAGAAGTCATTCACTGCTTTCCCTTAACAGGAGTGAGCAAATATTTGAACATGCAGTGTGCATGTTGAAATGCCTTCCTTTGACCCTGAAAAAGCAGAACCGTATAGGTACTTTGAGTAAACTTCAGGGTGCTTGGAGAAGGAAAAATAGGACATCTGTGATAAGGCAAATGACCAGGTTTCAATTTGGGATGTCTGCCTCATTGAATTCCACTTCTATAATACTGATTTGACAGAGAAAATTGTTTTCCTGCCTTTTTCCAGTTCCAGAGAGCTTACTTAAATAGGTTATCTGATGGCAGAAGATTCTTCACTGCCTTTTACCTTGAGTTTCTCCTTGATGTGTGAAAAGTATGGTAAGTGTCCACGAATCTGCTATACTCATTTTACACTAGTATAAATAACTATAGAGACTGTAAATTAATAAAAAACAGTATCTTGAGGGTGGGCATGTAGCCTCTGCTCTGTTATAATCAATGACTTTTGGCCTCTAGATTTTGTGAGTCCAAAATTTTACCTTGCAATCTAAAATCCTCATAGCCATGAAATTTAATTCTGGAATCACATTTCCAAGAGAGCAAATGTAAATGTCTGGCAGCCCAGTTCAGCACCGTAAGAGAGTGAGGCCATGAGAAAATGTGGACTTGAATGTACAAATAAACATATTTGGACATATGGTTTTGCTGCTGGCTTACTAGTAAGAGTTTTTCTGCTTCATTTAATGATTCTTGGGCCTGAATTCATGCCTATTTTTCTTATTTAGATTCTCCCAGAATCCTGTGACATGCTGATTTGCAAGATGAGCTATACAAAAAGCTATTTCCAGAGATTGTTACTGATGTTATTTGGGGCAAACTGAGTGACAGCTACTATTTCTTCCCTAAGCTGCTGTGAAATTTTATCCATTCTTCACCAATCTGAGCTGCTCAGAATTATTTGTTGTATGGCTGTGGATGAACTTGCATTCTTAAAAATATAGCCCACATAATAAATGACAGTTGTAATGAAATACGCTATTGACTTTGCACTTAGTCAATTTAGGTGTTAATTTCTTGTTTGCTTGCAAGATAATTCTGCAGATGAATGAAACCAGCACACTGCCACAGTGTTTGAACATTAGCTTTTCTTCTGATGCAGTGAATATAGTTAGGTAATGGAATAAGGATCATGAAATATGTCACAAGGAAGAAATCCAGCAACTGTTGAGAATGGGATTGCAAGAATGAAACTTTGGGAGATAACCAGAAATGAAGCAGACTAAGCCAAAGTCAGTTATACAAAAAGAGGCCCTTCAGTATATGTTAATATGCTGAGCCATAATTTGCCATGGGTCAGGCTCCTAGGCAAGTTTGCTGCCCTTGCAATACGACTGATAGCTTCTTGCAGAGGAATGTGACAGGGGACAAGATAAATACTAAAGCTGTACCAACTAACTCCACGCTCCTTGGAGTGTGCTAGGAGTCTTTAGCCCAGCCAATAATGTAAGTTCTGCACTCCTCCTGCACCCAGAGCTCTTGTGTGAAATGTGGAGCTTTGACTGCGAAAGCAGCTCAGTACGAGATTTTAGGTATTGTTTTGAAAATCTCAAGTATGTGCCTTTTTCTTTTTCTTTCCATCTTTAGCTACATACAAGCCATATTCCCTTCACCCTCCCCAACCCCTTCAAGACAGAAGACAGAAACTCTGTACCTTAGACCCAGGCAAGTCAGGATATTCTGGGAAAAAATCAGCTTTCCTGTTTTATCTTAGACAAGGAAGGTTGAAAATAGGACTTAATAGTCATTGCAATTTTTAAGCATAGAGTTCCTCTAGTAGCGGCTAACTTCTTCATACTTCTTGGGCTGTATTCTCAAATTTGAGAAAGTGTTGCTGATAAGAAATATTGATATAACAGGTAATTTTAAAATTATTTTTATGCCAATAGTGACATTAACACTTAGATTAAGGGCTAATGGACTCTTTCATAGTTCTGTGAAAAAGACAACTTTCTGGGTAAAAAAAAGGCTGCGAAATCTATGGTTATCTTTGTTATCAAGTTCAAAATGAAGATCAATAAGAATGCCAGTGCCTGAAGCCCTTTTGTCCCCTTCCAAGAATATATATTGAATGTTGAAAGTTTTGTAATAACAGTGCTTGTGCCTGTGACGGTTCTGATGCAGTGATCTGGAAAACAGCGGTAGAGGCATATCAAAGAAACAGGAATAGCTTTGGATAAAACAGCAGATTTTACTCTTGTAGAGACAAATAATCGATAATCTGCAATTTCAGGAAGCTGGGCAGCTCAGGGACATGGATTACCTAAAAATCAAGGTTCAATGACAGTCTTTATAAAATTACATCATCAAGTTTGTAAGTTAAATCCACAACAGCAGAAATGCAAAGCAGAAGCTAAAATTCTACTTGTCCTCCATAGAATTTAACATGGACTCTTTTCCTCAAGTGTGCCTAAATACTGAAGAACATATAAATTTTGCTTTTGCATGAAACTATTTTGCTTTCATATGCTTGATTTGTTAGGTGGTGTGTTGTTTTTTTTAGTGTTTTTTTTTTAAATTAAGAAATCCCCATTATTTATCTGGTTTTGTTTCTCACATTTTCAAAGTCTTCTTAGAACTGAAAAGTAAAAAAGTTCACTGCCCAGTAGAGTTTTATCAAAGCTGTCTGAACATTTGACTCAGATTTAGCAGGGTCTCATGTGACTAAGACTACTTACATGAATAAATCTAAGCATATGCCTGAGAAGCTTTCTGAAAGAGAAGTTAGATCTGGAAAAATATGGATGAAATACAGGTTGTCCTGAACTGTAAGACCTCCTCGGGGAGGAATCAAATGATAATATCAGTAAAAATTGATACTAAAATTGCATTTTCATCCCAGAGGATCTCTAACTCATTCTCACCCGGATTGAGTCACAGGCTTTCATTTCAACACTTTCCAGAAGTCTGTAAAAAGTGGCTTCTGCCTGCAGAAACAGATATTTTAGCATTTTTTAAGTTCTCATTGTTTGTCTCCCAGCACACTACACGCACTCATTTCCATAAGACAGAAATAAACAGAACATCATGAATTCCCAGCACTTCAGCGGGCAGACCATGGACACATTGATTTCAGCACTGCATCACTATTCTGAGTGCTGCAAAAACTAACTATACCTGAGACCTCTGACATGCAGGCATCTTTAGGCTGGAAGGCAGCAGTCAAACAAAGAAGAGTGGTGAATATAAGTATTTCTGTTGGGGTTTTTTTGTTTGTTTTGTTTTTGTTTGCTTGTTTTGGTTTGGTTTGGTTTGGTTTGACCATGACCAGATCTTACTATTGCAGAACAAATCATGGCATCTTTTATATTCACTAAAAATATCAAAATATGTACTTGAAAAGTTCTATCCAAATATGTATTTTTTCAAGTAATAATTTAATTATTTTGAATTCTGTACAAGATTTTTAGTGGATTTCAAGTAAAATTGTAATATGTTTAATATTCTAAGACTAGACAGAAAACTGGAAGAATAATTATATCTACTTATGTACCTTAGAAGGCCCGGGTTACCACTACTACTTCCATCACCTTTCAGGAAAATGGAAAAGTTTATTTTCATAGAATCATAGAATCATAGAATGGTTTGGGTTGGAAGGGATCTTAAAGATCATCTAGTTCCACCCTCTGGCCATAGGCAGGGACACTTTCCACTAGACTAGGTTGCTCAAAGCCCCATCCAACCCGGCCTTGAACACTTCCAGCGATGGGGCATCCACAACTTCTCTGGGCAACCTGTTCCAGTGCCTCACCACCCTCATAGTGAAGAATTTCTTCCTTATATCTAATCTAAATCTACCCTCTTTCAGTTTAAAGCCATTAACCCTTAACCTATCACTACATGCCCTGAAGAATGCCACTCATCTCCACTTGGACATCGAGCCATTGACCGCAACCCTTTGAGTGTGACCGTCCAGACAATTCCTTATCCACCGACTGGTCCATCCATCAAATCCATGTCTCTCCAATTTAGAGACAAGGATGTCATGTAGGACAGTGTCAAATGCTTTGCACAAGTCCAGGCAGATGACGTCAGTTGCTCTTTTTTGATTTGAACTTAACTCTGCAGCCGACTGCGTATTGTAGAAAACTGTGACTGCCTCTGTTTTTTAGACACCAATGGTATACAGGACTGTGAAACTTACTCATACAAGACTGGCAGTTCTTAGGACCATTGCAAAGTGATTTAACATATGTACTAATTGTTTAACTACAGTTTTACTTTGTGATTACAAAAGGACTCAACTGAAATTTGAATTACCAAGGTTTGCAAGTCCTCGGTAAGGACTTCCTAGTGTAGGATAGTAAGAGCATTTTGTATACAGGAGACCATATTTATAATACTTTTCTGCTAATCTTTTTATAACATACATATATCTTCAAACATGCATGCCTTTTACACTAAAGGATACAGTTATGGAAAAAATGCTTTTTAAAGAAAAGAAAGGCTTCAGATAAATCATTTCGCAGAAGTACCCAGGCCATGTTTCACAGTTTGTTCTTTGCTAGATTTATGCCTAGAAACATACATATGTTTTTCAATGAAGTCTACAGCTACAGAGGTAATTGCTACACACATCACTTGACATTACTTCAAAATTCTTCGTTGAGTGTGAATTTCAGGACCATCAAGTTTTGCAAAAAAGAAAAAAATCCTTAGAGGGAAAATTCATCAGTTCAGAAATCTGCTGTAATGGCATTTGTAAGTGAACCTTAAATTACTACCATGCAATTGGGAGAACTAGCAATCCCTTTTTTACCCTTTTAGCTATCAGTATGGGCTGTGAGTAGTTTAATTAACGAAGTATGTTCCACAGATACTCATTAGAAACATTCCTTCAGGAAACAAATATTAGGATGTTAGCTGAAATAGGAATTTAATGCACTTCATGTTCTGATTAAGTTCATTTGTATCCCCTACACCTCTGGTGTATCATTTGTAGTAGGACGTATATTCAAAATGAATACCAGAGCGTTTATTGTTGCAGTGCAAATTCCTTTGCCAAATGCTTATACCTTCACATTAAAGACACACTATGGACAGAGTGGAAAAATGGTTAGCATTGCTCTTCAACAGCACAAGAGACATTAGGCATCACCAGACACAACCCATTAGGTGTTTAAATCTCAGGATACTTCTTTCAGTGTTAGTGCCTACAACTAACATGTTACAGAACACATATACTGAAATATTTTAGCTAGCCTGGCCTCGACAGTTTTCTCCCCAGTAGAGAAAAGGGAGATGTTGTTCCACCTCAGAAATAGATTGCTATCACCACCCAGAAGCTGGCTGCATCCAGTTGCTATAGGTCCCTTCCTAACTAGATGGGCATCGAAGTGTTGGCGATCTGAAAAACGTAGCTTATAAGGCAATTAATATGAATGGTTACTCCTCGGGAGTGGACATAATGTACCTCTAACAATTTGATTTGGGGGAGAGGGCTCCACAAATTGGGCCGAGACAACTGATACCTCTCCTTAAGTCCACTAGTTGCACACCTCAGGTCATTGCACTGGATTCAGCCACACAGTGGGCTTGTGAAAACTCTCAAGTCTAAGCCTGAGTGTGCTGATTTCTGAGCAGGCACCAAAAAACATTAATCGCATTTCCATAACAATTTTCAGTCAGAATAGTTCTTTTAAGTAAAAATTAGCCTAACCATCATAAAGGTAGGAAATAAAAGATACAGTTCTTGGAATATTTTTAAAATGCTAATATCAACTATGTGTGACCTGACACACCTGGGAAGTGTTCTTCAGGCACATATATACAATGCATGCAATGCAAGCCAGTGCAGGCATCCAGCAATGGCATCTGATTTCAGGGCTGTCAGGGTGTCACAGTGTTTACAGTCTCTGCAAGCTTCTCTATTTATTTATTTTTTAAATTTTCCTAGTGGACTCTATTGACAGCAATTGTCCTGTCACAGTGGTGAAAATGTGTGAGAAAGCAATGTTCTCAAATGTAATCATAAAATTATTACATTTGAGAACATGTATTTTTTATTTTCTTTTTCTTGAGAAATTTATTTTTTTATTTTTTGCTTTGTTGGCATGCTGTAGCCTTTACTTTGCAGTAGGGAAGTTTTAATAAAATGTCCACTTAGTCCTTCAGGGACTTGGGGGTATTAACTTCTTTTTAGAAATAAGTCTCTGATCCTTAACTTGGACATTCTGGAAATTGCATTATGCTACTCAGGGCTGTATGTTACCGTAGCACTGATGGGGAGGAAAGAGGTGAACTGCAGTGCAGCGTGGGACAGGTAGTTCATACAGAACTGGGCAATGCTAATAGCCTCTGCAAGCCATGGGAAACTCTCTGTGAGCTAATTACATTTGTGTCAGAAACAGAAGCAGCAACCAGTCTTTATGCTGAAAGACTATTAGTGATTTTGAAGCTGACCTAAAAGTTCCGATGAACTTGAACTCTATAGGCCAAATCTTCCACCCCTCTTTTTTTTTGAGCCAGGATAAGAAATTGATTTAGTGTATTAAACCTACTGTAGTGGTTGAACAGTCTAGTTCTTCTCATCCCCTGTCGCGAATGAGTGGTTTAGAGGCCACTTAAAGAATCATCATCAAAGATATTAGCAAATTTTAATACAGATTTATAAAGGTGCAACCTAACAGAATTCAATGGCAAGGTTCACTCTATTACTTATTACACGGATGAAACATATAAAGAAAAATCATCTAAGGGTTTATATTTCAGGGACTATATGTGTTTGGCAGCAGTCTAGGTTTCATTCACAATTTAGCAACACTTAATTATCAACTAATCATTTACAAACTTTAGTAATGCTTAATCATTAACTAATTCAATATTTGCAAAGTGAGTTAGTCTACTACAATCTACTACAACTTAATTACAGATTATGCTTACTATCAGTTCACACACACAGAGAAACATATATATATATAAAAATATACAGAAGGTATACCTGTTAAAAATTCCCCTCAATTTCAGTGAAGAAATATTCACGTCGAATGTCTAGGCATTCCCTCTCAACGGGCGAAAGGGTTGAGCTTCGAAGGGGACTCAGCCCAGGACCCAACGGTCCTCCGAGTATCGCAGACCCGAAAGATCACAAGCTCTGAGAGGCTCCCACTCAGAGGGAGATGCTGGGTGCAGCCGCTGCGGTCCAGGAGAGCTCAAAGGGCCTCACTTAGGACCACCGTTTATCGGTTCGCAAGATGGTTGGCTTTAGTCATCCGTAAATTTCCATCCTGGCCACAGTCCCAGGTGGTAATTACTAAAGAATTCTCAAGGTTTCAGTGTTGTTCTACTGGACACCTGGGCCAGGCAGTAGGAGTATGTTCCCAGCCTCAGCTATGCAGAGTTTCTGATACAGTCAAGGAGCGCTCAGCTGCCAGACTTCAATACACCAAGGCCGAGGTTTCATGGAAATTTCTGAGATCAACAAGCGGCCCAGATCAACAAGTGGCCCAGGGAAGAAAGGAGGGGTATGAATGCACCACCACATCCCCTTATTCCGTTACCTGTAATGTGATATAGTTATGTTCCTAATGCATTAATTCAGCAAGTCAGGTAACATATGCCTAAGTTAACCATGAATATAAAACATATTATAGAGTTCCCCTTAGCCATATGACATTTTTATACTGTGATTGCAGGAAGAATTTCCTGAGAGACTTGTAATGCATAGACCTATTATAGCACTAAAATAATTTCATAAGGGACAAAATAAGGTCTTTGAAGCTGGTGTATGTCTTAGCTGTCTTGTGCATTACAATTCTCTGAAACATTACTACCGAAACTCAGGAAGGCTTTCTAAATACGTGACAAGATGTGCAAAATAAAAGATCCACTAGAGATGATGGAGGTCTTCTGGAAAACAGGATAAACTTCTTCCTGGCACGAACAGTATGCCTCGTTTTATCATAGGGAGGTTTTCTCAAAGCAAGAATGTCTTTCAAAATACTTGAGGAGTATTATGGCTACACGTCATGCAAATCATTAAGTCAAAAATAATCTCAGATTCTCAGTTTCTCCTTTCTCAGCCTCTCTCCGCCGTCGGTCGCAGCCAAGCGCTGACGGGGCCGGACATGGCGCCCGCCCCGGCCCTGCCGCGGCTCCCCGGGGCGCAGCAATTCTCGACGGTGCTCCCGCCACGGCTGAGGCGACGCTCGCCGCCTCGCTCCGAGTCGCTTCCGCGTCCTACCGACTGCTGGCCGCTGGCGAGCAAATCCGGCGTCCGGGGGCAGCGCCGGAGCGCGGGGCGGGGGCGGTTCTGCCGCGCTGGCCCCGCGGAGCCGCCGCCGCCACTCCGTCGTGTGCCGCCCGAGGGCTTTTTCGAGCCGTAACGAAGCCCGTGCGGCTCCTCTCCCTTGAAGGCCGCGGAAAATGGGTTTCCTGGGCGGGCTGGCGGCGCTGCCAAAACTTGTTGGGGCGGCGGCGGGCCGGGGCGGCGGCGGCGGCGGCTGGCGGTGGCCGGGACGGCCCTACGCGGGGAGCCCGCTCCTGGGCTGGGCCGCCGCTGCCCGCCGCCCGCCGCCCGGCGGCCGCGCCGCCTCCTCCGGGGCGCCGGGCGAGTACGAGGAAGTTTTCAGGTCCTCCGTGGCGGAGCCCGAGAAGGTCTGGGGGGCAGCCGCCGAGCAGATCCAGTGGTACAAGCCCTGGGCCCGGGCCCTGGAGAGGGGCCGCCCGGGTGGCGCCTCCTGGTGAGTCTGCTCGTGTGCCCGCCGTGCGGTGGAGGGGCCGGGGCCGGGGCCGGGGCCGGGGCCGGGCGGGCCCCGCGGGGCTCGGCAGGGCACAGCTCCGCTGTAACGGGGAGGGTGCCTGCCGAGGGGGCTGCGGGTGTGCTGGGTGTGGGGGTCGTGTGGTTAACACCAAAGCAGCCCAGCGTGTATTTGGGGTGGTGGGTGTGCCGTAGCTGATGAAGGAGATGGCTGCAGAGCATGGAGGAGTTCAAAGATTACACTTGATTAAGCTTAATGATTAAAAGCAGCATGGATGAGTGTGTTGGGGTGAGGGGGGAGTTAGCGTGCACTGTGACAGGTGTGACATACACGAGTGTGATTCTGTGCGTGTCTGGGTGACGCGGCTGTGATGCTTCCCCATCGCACCCCTTTTGGGCCTGGATTGGGAACAGGCTGCTCTGAGCACGGGAAACCGGGCTTCAGGTGCCAGGGGAGGTAGGTGTGTGAAAACACAGAAATGGTGGCTTTCAGAGTTGTTTAATCTTAGAAACTATCTAAATAGGTCATCATTTAGAGGATGTGGTTAAGGTAATGTTTGGTAAAAGCCTTGGCATTGTAATATATATATCCATGTGGTGAATGGCAAACTGTCCTAAGATAGAATATGATATCCTTCTTATAAATTAATGGATAGGATTTTCAGTACTTTCTCAAAGGCAATTTACCTGTTAAGGTTTCGTGTTGACCACCATTGCCTCTTTTTCAGTAAGTTTACATCATGCTCTTTGTTCTTTTCTCAAGGAAAAGCTGATACAGAATAAAAAAGGCAACGCAGGATGAGGGTCGTCTTTGGTACATTGACATTCTTTGCCATTTTTATATTTTTCTGGTTTGATTTTAATTTACAAATACTAATCATTCTAAAAAGATAATTAAAAATATTAATCATTCTCGAATCTGCCCGAATGAAGAGATGCAGAACCAGTAGAGTGGAGCTTGCTTTCTTATTGGTGTCTGATGTTACTGCTTGTCACCTCTAGTAGTGAAAATTGTTTATATGTCTTAAATTGAATGTTAAACAGCACCCAGCCAGGATAAATCTCTTTAAGTCAGCAGGGCTGTATAACAGTCAGAAGTCCTAAAATGGATGGATAGGGTCCACTGACCTTAATTTCTACGTCATGGCACTATTCCAAAAGGGCAGGTAGGATTGCCTGCATAATTAAGGTCTAGAGAAGGGCCTAGGGAACAAATCCTATGAGGAGCGGCTGAGGGAACTGGGGTTGTTTAGCCTGGAGAAGACAAGGCTGAGGGGAGACCTCATCATGCTCTACAACTACCTGAAAGGAGGTAGTAGCCAGGTGGATTTCGGTCTCTTCTCCCAAATAACAAGTGATAGGACAAGAGGAAACGGCCTGAAGTTGCACCAGGGGAGGTTTAGATTGGATATTAGGGAAAATTTCTTGACCGAAAGTGTTGTCAAGCATTGGAACAGGCTGCCCAGGGAAGTGGTTGAGTCACTGTCCCTGGAGGTATTTAAAAGACGTGTAGATGTGGTGCTTAGGGACATGGTGTAGTGGTGGACTTGGCAGTGCTAGGTTAACGGTTGGACTCAATGATCTTAAAGGTCTTTTCCTACCTAAATGATTCTATGATTCTGTGATTAAAGACCAGTAAAGCTCACTGGATCTGGCATTCCTGAACAGAATAATGAAGAAGTCAATACAATGGTTACTTTTTAAGAACTAAGGAATGAGAATATAATACACGCTAGTGAGCATGGTTTTGCTATCAGATTCTGTCAAACAAATGTGGTTTGATTTGCTGAGCGTGATAAGCTTGCTTGCTGAAAGTAACATGGTTAGGTCTTTGTAAAGCATTGTGACTTCTCAGATGGAAGTTATTTGGCCTCACGGCAGGGATAGCTGGATAAAGTTTCATGGGCTAAAGTCAGACTTACCTTCCAAGGGTCTTTTCTGGCCTCACTTCTTACTTGCATCTTTCTCCCTCTGTGGATGCAGATTGCCAAAGACTGAAATTATCTTGTTAAAGTGGGCAAATACCTGAAGGGAGGGTGTACAGAAGACGGACCCAGGCTCTTTTCAGTGGTGGCCAGTGACAGGACCAGAGGCAATGGGCACAACCTGAAACCCAGGGGGTTCTCTCTGAACATCAGGAAACACTTTTTTACTGTGAGGGTGACTGAGCACTGGCACAGAGTTGGTTGTGGGGTCTCCATCCTTGGAGATATTCAAAAGCCATCTGGACATAGTGCTGGTCTACTGGCTCCAGGTGGCCCTGCTTGAGCAGGGGGGTTGGACCAGGTGCCCTCCAGAGGTCCTTTCCAACCTCAACCAGTCTGTGATTCTGTGGGATTATACAAAGATGGAAATCTGTGAAGATTCAACATCAGGCTCTAATTATTGTTTGGATGTCAGGTATCTCTTGCTCTGTTGTGGATAATGAAACATTAAGCAATTCAAATTTGTGTAATCCTCTTTAATGTCTTAATGTGCAACATGCAATTTTATTTCTTTTTTTATTTAAGTTCACCTTAAGTAATAACAGGCTGTATGTGATACTAGTGTAGTACTCTGATGCCTCTGAAGTCCCCGATGGTTACCAGCATTCAGTGTGCTCAGCAGGACGACAGATAGATAAGTTTTTGGAGGAAAAGACTGCATATAAGAGAGAGAGAGGATACAAGAGGCTCTTTCGGAGGACATGCTGAAGAGAAAACAAAGAGGACGGAACATAACTGAGGAAGATACCAGGCTTCCAAGAAAAACATAGCTTGCTGGTCTAACAGGGTAAAGATGTAGTTCTGGTTCTGAGGTTTACCTAGGAAGCGGTTTATGGAGACCTTAAAAATAGTATTAAGAAGTTCACGTATGTGCTTCTTGAGTTAGAATTTTTCTCCTGTTTTGGAGACATTATTAGGTCAATTAATAAATATCCATTTTTTTCAGTATCTTTGGTTTTGGTTGCCAAATATGAGACTTACGGAAACATACTTTTCATATATTTTCCAGTCTCATTTACTTTGGTTGAAGAAGTTGAAGGGGGTGGTTAATGTATTTAAAATGTAGCTATAAGGCAAATGCCAGTTCGTCTTCTCTAAATACTGTAAGAGCATGAAAGAAACATGCAGCATGCCCTAGTGCGTTTTCTTTAGTCTCTGCCATTGGAAATACCAGTATTAAGTCAGTGGGATACAAAATGATTTTTGAAAGGTATGTGATCAGTGTCACCATCCCCTGGCTGTGTTGAAGCAGTAATACCAGGTACCATTGACTGTTCTAACCTGCATCAGTGGCTGGTACAGCGCAAAACATCATCTGATTTTGCCCACATCAAAAATAATGAGAAGAGCAAAAAAACATGATTGGTCAAGGGAGGGATGAAGGAATTGGAATTGTTTGGTGTAGAAGGCAAAAAGGAGATGTAAGTTTTAAAACATGTAAAATTTGGCTATGGAGAATTTGGCTACAAAGTTGAAGGAAAAACTGTTCTCGAGTTGGCTTTGAAGAGGTTAAAACTAGAAGTCTTAAATTGCAACAAGGGAGATGGAGATTTTAGATGTTACAAAGAAAAATCTTTTTAATGCTAAAAGTAGTGAAACACGTGAACAGATTATTTTGGAATTGTGGAATCCCATTTAGAAAGGTTAAGCAAATATTTCTTTAGGAATGATAGAAACAATTTTTCCTAACGCACACAGGCAGAGGGCAATTTTGCAAGTTATGTTTTTTCTCTCATAAGCGCAATATAAAATCACCTTCGAACTTTAGGAATGTTGCACAGATTGCTATTCAAATGTTGCTTACACTTTTTAAACATGTGGCTGGATCAATTAACATAATATTATCTCAAAATATCTAATGTTGTTGTGGTTTTGTCTAACACTTTATTCAGCTTCTGTTCTCACTTCGTCTAGAAAAATAAAAAAAGAAAAATCCAGTTGATTCCTGGGAACCCGCCTTGGAGAAGTATATGGCATGGCATAATAGGATTTTAGCAATATGCTTTTTTTACAGTTATGGTGCAAAATAATTTTAATGTAGTTTTTTCTTTTGTATATATGCCAGCTTTATTCAGAATCTTTACTTTCTTTCTTTATTCTTAATTATCTTGCCTTCTGAGCCGTTGAATGAAGACTGAAAAGTGTCTCTGAATACAGCTACTTTGATTCTTAAGATAGCAGATAGTGTTGGAAATTAAAGCGTAACTTTTGAATATTTGAGTGAAGTGAATTAAGACATAATTATGTGTTGCCTTCTTCACTCCTAGCAAGTAGGCTGTTGTCACATCCAAAAAAATACTGAATGCAGTAAAAAAAATTTCCAGACCGTAGATGGTAGATGTTAAGCGGTATGTAACGGGAGTTCCACTGTGGAAGACCTAACTAATTGACTTGCCAAGAGTAAAACATGAACAGAAGATCAGCGCTTTTGCACCTTCTTCTACTCCTACCCCTAAAAGGTTAATAGAGTAGTCATTTTGAAATATGATTAAAGAGGTAAGTGCTTGAGATTCCTGTGCTTGAGATTCCTGTTTGTGAAACAACAGAAACTGTGAGACCTCAGGGCTGGGGTGAGACGGGAGGTGCTGAGCCCCAGTCACGAAGAGGCAGTAATTCCTAGGTGACTGCTGTAGGCAGCTTTAAAGAGGCTCAAGGGGGTCCTAATGTGGGTAACCACTCAAATTATTAAAAAGATGCCTTATTAGATCTAAGTTATGCGTAATGTGGATTATCAAAGGCTGCTGCTTTCATGGATGTATGGGAAAAAAGACTTATCAAAAGGATAGGCAGATATTGTCAGAATATTGGTTTAAAATGTTGTTGTGAAGGAACATACTGTTTTGATATTATAAGAGGCTTTACATTCTGCTGTGATTTTTGACAGAAAGAACCCTGTCTTTTTTTTTCCACCATAGCACCAGTGGACAGTAGATGAGCTCTTCAAAGAGACTGCTAGTGAACTGAATCCAGTTTCTTTTATATATTAGAGTTGTTACTGTTGACTCTTTTTATTTGTTCTACTTTTCCTCTGCTGTCTTTGTTGAATGTTATTAATTTCTCAGCATTAGGAACACAGCCTAAAAAAAGGTTCTTCAGACTTGGATTCATTTGGTAAGCCGCATTGAGATAATTGTCTGGTTAGCAACAGATTAGCATTTTACAGTCCTGCTTATTATGGCAAGATTTACTGGCAGCTCTTACAAACATCCTGCGGATCCACCTCTGATTTTTCTGCAGTCTATTGGAATATTTTCTTTTTGATTCTAGAACTCTGTTTTAAATAGGAGCATCTCATTGAGGTCCTTATTCCAAGCCTGGGTCTTGGTTTCATGCTGCCGTTACTTTCCAACTAAAGCTTGTTCAAGCAAATCAAAGTTCCTCACAGGTATTCATCTCCTTGGGAATCACTGAATCAAGAGAAGTGTGCAGCAGCACAGGGCAGCTTTTCAAAGCCAGGCAGCTTTTATTTGTCAGCCGGAGTGAGGTATTTGAGCATGTCCTTGGGTGACAGTAGAGAAGGGAAAGTCTTGCAGTTGTGGTCATGGTAGGTACATCTCTGCTTCTCTGATCCTGTTAAGAGCCTCCCTCCTTTTGAACGGGGTAGCAAAGCTCTCATCACACTGTCCAGATAGTCGTGTTTTTTTGTTTCAACTTGCAGTCACACCTTTTTCACATACTTGTTCGCAAGCGATTGTTAAAAATGTATGTGGCAGTGTTGATGTTGCCATGTATCTTTAGAAGAATCCAAGCTCCAGTACTTGCTCGTGTTTTGACCGTTCTTAAGTGGTTATGCATAGTAGCCCAGGTACTGCGCCCTCTTGTTCCCTTGTTCATATCACCCTACAGTGATTTGATATAAAAATCAATGCATGACCTGAATCCTACGTAACTTTTACAACAGTAATACAGGGTTTCTCTATATTACACGAAACAACTCCCAATCCTTTATTGTTCATACAGTTCCTCTTTTATGGGATGGGGTTTGTAGTACAGAATGTGGTTTTTTACTTTCCTGGTTGTCCACTTTCTCCTTATTAATGGCATTGTAAAGGAGTCCCAATAAAAGATTGCTGCATCCTAAACATCCTAACTGCTTTTGGTTTAGTAATTGCCATTCTTTGACAATAAAGACTATCCTATGCCATCTGTGCATATGGATATACAAATAATATATCAAATATCCTAATTTAGAGCAGTCCTTTACTAGACAGGAAAGGTGAAGAAGGAAATACTCTTTTAACTAGTAGTGGGTGGTTACTTTAGGCCATCTGTTTTTATTTCTAGTTACATTATAATTATCACATTATCACAGTGAGTGTCCCCATAGAAATTTTTGGAAACTCTCAAGTGTGTTTTTTCTGTGTGTTGCTCTTCTTTTTGCTGTAGAGAGATACGTGCAGATAGAAAAACAAACACAAAGAACATTATTTATAGTGAACTTTAGTTTTTAGATTCTGTGTTGTCTTTCAGTTAGTAGAGTCATCTTTGTATCTGGTGCCTTCTGTATTTTCTTACTTGAGGATTATGCTGCACTTGAATTTTCTTTTTCTGTGTAAAATGACAATAAAAATTGAACCTGAGTTTGTGAAGTGTTTAATTAGAAGATGAGAATTTTCTGTAAATGTCTGGCTGTTGAAGAGGCTATGACTCACATCGCTTTACAGGGGATTGTGAGTCACTGATGTAAAACATGATAATGTCAAATGCATTATGAATGTCAGACAAATTTATAAGATTTTATAACTGTTGGGGTCAGTTTCATTTACATACAGGTGCCTGTATGCTTAACTGTTATTGTCAAGAGATGAACCTGTTCTTAAAAAAGATATGTGTGCATGCCAATACAAAGTAGTGTAATAACACATTTTCATAATGTCAGATTATTTTATATGAATGTATGCTTTTGCTGTGAAATCTTTGTTATAAAAATCAGAATGATTGATGCAAAGTAAGTTAAATCAAGACCAAGTTTAGCAGATTCTTAGTTAGGTCAATTAAGGTACAGTACTATCATTCCACTGTTTTCACTAATAGGCTTATTTAGCTTTCTGAGTAAATTGTGAGGTTATAGATTAAAAAATGACTTCCTGAACTGAGTATAATGTTTTATGAGCTATATTTTAATTGAATGCTTTCATTCCTTAAAAAAAAAAATGCAAAAAAATAGTCTTATTAGTTTGGAAGGCTGGCTGTTATGTACTTCCAACTTCTTTTTTTAGGTTTGTAGGTGGAGAGCTGAATATCTGTTACAATGCTGTAGATCGTCATGTTGAGAATGGACGAGGAGACCAAATTGCCGTTATTTATGACAGTCCTGTAACAAATACCAAAGAGAAAATAACATATAAGGAACTTCTTGAACAGGTAAGTTTGAGAATAACCTTGTTAACTGAAAATGGGCAGTAAGTATTGCACAGCAGGTAGATACTAGAGAGGTAGAAATGGTCTACCTTGCTAGTTTATTCCTTTTGCTGTGCTCAGTATTGATTTATAAGCTTCAATACCTGTACCCAATTATACTGCATCTAAGAGGTTTTGATCTTCCTCTAATTCCTCTTTTTCTTCTGCAGTTTAATGATTTTTTTCCTGGTTGGTTAAATTTTGAACTTTCCTGTATTGGATTTTTCCCCCCCGCAACAGTTCTTATTTCATATTTAAAAGGTAAAGCAAAGTATTAGTCAAGTCATTTAACAGTTGCTACGATGAACAAAAACACAGTTCCAGTAGAAATGAAGATGTGTATCTTGGCTATTGCTGCATATAATTGAGTGTAAAAACAAATGAAACTGGCAGGGAGGAGCTCTAAAGAGAGCTGCATCACCTGCCCTGCTGTAAGCTGTAGTGGGGGTGCTGGTGGCCCCACGCTAGTTTTCTGTCTGGGAAGTCTGTGGATTTCGACTTCCCCACAGGCTGAGGTAGCTTACCCCCAGCTGGGGTTGTGAATACCCAGTTCTGCATCAGCCCATTCAGATTTACTCAGTGCCAGACTGTGGGTTGTTGCCACCATGGGTGTTTGCCCTCTGCCCCCTTCAAGATTCTCCACTCTCACAGCCGTCAGCTGGTGGTTTGCCCTCACGCTGCTCCTCTGTTTAGCTGGCTTTTTTTTTCCAGTTACATGTAGCAGTTGCACTTAACACTTGAGTGCGAAGAAATGTTGGAGTCAGACTCATATTCTTCCTTAATGTATTTCAGTGTACAAGATGCATTACAGTGAATGGAACACAGTCACTCTACTTCAGATACGCACGTAGTGTCTGGAGTAATGTGAAGCTATGGTTTGAAATGTGAAATGAGGTTCACAATACAGCAGTTCAGTTTGTGTGGGTTTTATTCCACTGTTGTAGGAAAAGAGAAGCCATACAGCTACAAAAAATGATAAACCTGTACTGCACTCTACCTTTTAAGGAAAATAGAGAAAACATTCAATTCTCACCAGTTTTCTGTTGATTTACCAAGTTCAAAAAAGAACTTAGAAGTTACCATACAGTATGCTGGAGCTAGAACAACTAGCTTCAATGTTTTAAGAAATTAGAGACTTTAAAAGGGCCCAGCTCCTTATCTAATTTTATTTATTCTTTTATATATATATTTTATATATATAATGTGTTATATATAAACCCAATAATTTTATATATACAATTTTGTGTCATATGCCATATATAAATATAATATATACACAAAATACTTATATATAAAATCAATTTATACATACATATACATATACAAATACATACTTGTTTTATTTTAATGAAGTAGTACAACATTTTAATGTAAATTATCTTAAGTGCACTTTCTCTGTAGAAATTTCCTCTGAAAAGCACTGGAAAAGTAGCTTTTGTTTTGCTTTTTAAGCTTGATGTTGGTATTAAGTATCCTAAGTTTGTGTATCTGCATTCTTTATAAGCATATTAAATGTTTTAGGATATGGCAGATTTGTGCAGAATGAGAAAGTTTTGCTAGTTGATGTACACATCCTTTCCTCCACATTTCCTCTTACAGCAGCATTACCAAACTGAATGGAAGAACTGGTTTAAGTTTTCTTGGGGTATGTAGCCGAACTCATTCAGAAGTTCATTATAATCTTGCTGGTAGCTGAGTCCTATCAAAATACTGTTTTTGAATTCTCTACAGTTTGCTCTTCTCCTTAATCAAAAGGGAATAGAAATGAAAGGCAGGATTTGAGATTATTATCTTGTCTGTTGAGGCTGTCTTGTTCATTTTGTGGAATAAATATAACTTGGTTTACCCGGCAACTATTGGACACCTGGTAACAAAGGTATTCACAAAGAGATTTGCTGAAAATGGGAAAGACATGGGCTGGTGTATTTTGTGTCATAGATCTTGTAGGGTCTAGGAGAGACTTTGAGGAAAGGCCTACCAAACCACTATGGAGCGTGGGTGAGTGATGACGTTTCCCTCACAGCCCTCAGTCACTGCTTGTCACTCTGTTCTCAGTCTGCTCAGTGAAAGCTAAAAGTACTATATCCTGTTGTTTTGAAATAGACTTTCAGTACTCTGCATGTTTCATTATATATCAGTATGAGTGCAGATCAGACATATGACCAAAGTTGGTGAAAGAAGGCACCTTTTGCCTTCTTTCCTGAGTTCCTTTCCCCATTTAAAATAGCCTGATAGTGTCTGTCTGTGTGCAGACTGTTGTTTGGGTTGTCCACGTCCAATGAATGTTTAGTAGTCTGTCTGGCCAGTAAGCCGATAGTATACTGAGGATATCTTTTCAGAGAGGCTGCCTGTTCAAAATGTCTCTACGAGAGATCAACGCTTGAAGTGGTGGAATTTTTTCTGGCTTTTGGTAGTAAAAGTGGAGTTTATAGATGGATTCGCCAGAAGTTATGCAGGATAACTGGAGGATAACTGGGTCACAGGATGGGAAGATGCAGAGTTTTGTAGGTTGGATCATTTGTTCCAGGATCAAACTCACGGTAAAGATGAAAAAAACGACATATGTGCGTGGCTGGAGATAATAAGGCTCCTTAGGGAGGGTGGGATAGCTTGAGCTATGTACTCAGGAAACCTGTTGTTTTTAAATTATCCCTATCCTTTTTACTTGTTGCACTGCTGTTCAGATCTAAGAGCTACAGTGATGCTGCAATTTTGAAGTTAAGCACCAGTAAACTATAAATAATTGAGAGAAATGTTGGAAGCTTGTGGATATTTAGTGCCCAACCTGTGGGAAACTTTTTTTTTGGAATAGAAGGATTGCAGGACAATTTCAGCAGTTCTTTATTGATGTAAATAATGGCAAGATCAGTTTGTGTTGATATTCTGTGCAACTATACTGTCTTCATACTTGGAAGATCTTGAGAATTAGTGTTAGTTAAAGTGAAGCTGTACGTAGTGCATACAGTTGCATTTGAAGTGTGTTAATTACATGTTGTTACAGATGAAATCTTCCAAATGCAGAGAGGAGGAATTTGGCAAATTTAAGACATAACAGTCTTCCAGAATATACTGATTGGACTTTTTTCTTTACTGATGCCTGTTATGGGCCTTTAAATGAAGATTACAATGTTGGACTGAAACCAGTGAAATGGGGATGTAGGTGAAAGTTTTGAGTATGCCTTGGGAGATTCTCTAATTCCAGTAGTGAGATGGCAGGAAAAGATAAGTGAGACACAAATTCTGTTAGAAATATTACTGCATCTGTGTAGTATTGGGGAAATATAAAGATACCCAGCAGAAATAAGGAGCAATGGCTTCTGTTCATTTAAAAACAAATTTTCTGATTGTGTTGGAAAATACTACCATTTTGAAGTTAAGGCAAAGGTGGTTAGGTAGGTGGAAAAACCCTTCTGTTTACATCATTAGGTATATTCTCTAGAATGCCTCACTTGCTAAAAAGAAATCTCGAGAATTTGAGTCATATTATTTGCAGTTGTTGACGCTTGACAGATCATGCACACAAAAGCAGTATGATTCCTCTCTGTGATTCTTTTCAGTAACAATGCACAGTGAAGATGTTGAATTCAGTGCGTCATAAATAATTTCTGAGTGCAGTAATGTGATGGTATTAGTAAAACCAACACCCACCCCAGCCTCTGACAGCATTGAATGTCACAAAAATAAGGATGAGAAAGAAGGGCTTCACGTTATCAACAATGGGCTAGGATGCAATTTCTTCTGTAGGAAGGTTTTTTTCATAATTACCCACCCTAAAGCGTCTTCTTCCAAAATAGCTGTATTAGCCATTGTCAGTTTGCATTTATGTGTATCTGTCTTGCTGTGCTCATATCTCCTGTATATGACTGAGGAATCACCCAGATTGTTTTGTTTCTAGTAGTCTTTCTCATTCTTCATGCTTTGCTCCCTCTTCTTTCTTTGCCTTCTGCCTTGAAAAATGACCAATTCCTTCTTAGCTAGAAATAGTGACTTTCATTTCAAGATATTTTCTCTCAGAGTTGCTTTAGAATCAAAACTAGAATACAGACAGAAAATCCCACTGAGACTGACAACCCAACTTTTTATCCTCTTTGTCTGGTAAAGCAACATTATCTTGATAAAAATGTGTATTAGACTTCTTTAATGCTGGTTTTCCTTACCTTACTTAAATCTCAAATGGCATTCTTCAGTGCATGTCCTAGAAAGATTTAACTGTGATGTCACTAGGGTAGCTCTTCAAAAATATCAATATTAGTATTCTTTAAAGGATGAGACTAATCAGGAATTTACAAACCCAAACATCTTGGGTTTTTCACATTCCACACAAAAGACTTTCAAATGACACTGTAAAAGTCTGAAGAAGCAGCTGAACTTGATCTCCCCTGACTGAAGATAGTTACACTGCAGCATGTCAACATCAGCGATGCCTACAGTAATGTTTAATTTGGTGCCGCTTGGGTAGATGAGTGAAGCAAAGCCATGCTGAATTAACTGCTGAGGCTCCTCACATTTCCACTATATGTGGTTTGTGAGTTTTACTTTGGACTAGGTTTAGTTTCACCCTTTGAACCAAATGTCCCATAGCTCACTTCAAAGCCATCTGAACATAGCTGTCCCACAAATCTTTGCTTCCTTGACTTGGGGATTTCTTTAGGAAGTGCCATGTTCACCCTTCATCTGTCTTACTGCTGCTTGATTTCTGTTTCCACTCCGAGTGGATGTTGCCTTTTAGGGGAACAGAGATGCTGTAGGAGTTGTGCAGAACACTATGGGTTACCCTTCACAAGTACCAGAAATTCCTTCTGAGGGAAATGGTTGTCTGAAACCCATCTCTTCTGCGGAGTGAAAGCCATGGCATCGCTTCTGATCAAACATTAAATCCATGCCAAGCTGTTAAGTATTACAGAATCCTCATCTCATCCCAGTCCCTCCTTGGAGACACACAGTCCACAGCCGATCTCCCAAACTAGAAAGGAAAATGGCCCTTCCCAAAAATCCCCAGCTTCCTCCCAATTCAAAGAACTTCTTGGCATCTGAAAGAAGGAGGGAGAAATTACTGGAACTAACCGCAATCCCAGTAGCTGTCTGGCTGTATGAGAAAGAAATAGAAATCATCCTGATCTATATTTTTTCTTGTTATTTGTGGAAGAGTGTACTTGCACCACTACCACCACTGAGTAGGTCCTTTATATGCTGCATTTGAGATAGTGCGGCTGGGTTTTTGTGCAGGAGCCGAGGGGGGCTGTGCTATCAAGGCAGGCCATGTCCACGGCTTATGCGGTTGCCAGGACTTTGCCCGGCACACAGGCAGAGCTGGGACAGGGCAAGTGGTCTCTGAGGGAGCTTGTTCCTCCAGAGAACTTCCCTCACAGCTCACGGCCCCTGGGGAATCATCTCTCAAGGTGTAGCAGCTCTCACAGTCAATCCAGAGACTTACACCACCTTTCCACAGCTCTGTGATCAGTGCCCTAATTCTACCAGAGACCTCCTAAACACAGTCCCACGCTCAATACATGTATAGGAAAGGAGTACACACGCTTTACTCAGGCGGGCATCCGGACCACCAGTTTACAGTTCCCATTGCCTGCCATGGCAGAGAGTGGGCCAAGGGGATGTTCCTGCGTGTTGTCTTGCGGGGACCCTCTGGGAGTTGCAGCATGTAGACGTGTGCAGCACCATTGCCATGCTCTTCCCTAGACCATGTTCCAGGACTGCTGGTCCTGGGACCAAGGGCATGGATGTCCTTGGATGTCTGTGGATGAGCAGTGGGCTTGGTGGAGTGCTCCCCCTCCCCTGAAGATCTGTTCAAGATCTCTGTGGTAGGGGCACACGCACTGTGCCACCTCTGAAGCATGGTTTTGCCACCTCATCAAGAACATGGTCTTCATCTATTTGAAATTAATGCAGCACCACTTGTCAGTCCTCTCCCCACTTGGCAGCAGGCTTGACATTAGCAACAGGGTGGTGCATCTGCTGGAGAAGCTTTTGCAGCAGTAGGAAAAGGAGGAAACAATCCTTAAGAAGAGTAACAGAAGAGTGAAGAGGCTAATCAAGGGGCGGGGGAAAGCAGCAAGGAGTACTTTCTTTAGTAGCCTTGGAGAAATGACACAGTGGAGAAGCTGAAGAGCATAAGGCAACTTGCTGCCTTTGGTTTAGAGGAATGCGTATGTGACATGGCTCTTTTTACATCATGAAATGCACTTCAGGATATTTCAGGAGCTCTCGGTATTTGAAGAATTCTTTTGTGTTTAGCTTATATTGACCCAGTCATTGTTCAACCCAGGAAGGTTTGAAATTCCTCTTTTGAGCATTTGGAGTGGAATTTCTGTTTTAGTATCTTCTAAGAAGAATTCTTCTGGCATGCACCAAAACTGCTTTTTGTAACTACTGGGGACAGCCAGGTGATTTACTTCAGAACTGCAGTACTTCTCCAAACCTGAACTGCTAACACAGATGTAGTATTTGTTTGGTGGCTGGGTAAAAATAAAGCCATGCTCACTGGCGGCTTGCATTTGGTAGAAGTGTAATTTAAGCCCAGATCTTCAAAGCTGAAAGCCTGCATGAGTTTCTTATTATATCAATTGGTCTCAAGTGATTTTATTACTGAAGAGTCAAATACATTAAAGTGATAGAGCAATCTTAAACTTGAAGGAAAGCGGAGAAATAGCATGCTGGTAGGCAAATAGCAACTGTAAAATCTTGAGTGATAAAGTATGCTGTCTTAATGTAAACCATAAACGACAACACACTGTAACAAAGTGGAAGGTTTCATGGCTTTTAACAGTTTAATGAAATGTCACTACTCACTCTTCCCCCTCCCTTTTTAGAAAGAGTTATTGCTTGGATATTTCAGGGTTTCCACATCAATCTTTAGGGCAATGTAAACCTGCTTTATGATGTTCCCTAGTCTCCAAATAGATGCAGATAGAGACAGTGTTTTATTATATATTGTGTAGTCCAAATGCTCCCTGGCTGTCAGAAGGGTGAGGGAAAGAGCACAAGGAAAATCATAGATACCCATGTATTGTATTGGGTTAGTGTCTTCGGTGACATTAAACTCTCTAGGGTGGGAAGGTTAAGTGCAGGCAAGTGATTACTGGGTTTGCATGGGAGACGTGGTTCCTGTCTGCAGCATGCTACATATAGTCTGCTTTACAATTTACCCATGATAGGTTTCAATAAAAATGACATAAGTACATGCAGATTTCTTCACTGTCTCCCTCCTACAGCCGTGTACCAAAGTTATGTAGCTTGTATACAGGCACTGGGAGTCTTCTATTACAAAATTACTAATTATGAACTTTAAATGATGCCTTTTTCCTTTAGCAGGCAAACATTGCCTTTTCCATCATCATTAATAATTATAAAATAATAATAATAATGAATAATAATACTTGTCCATTGTTTAACTGCATATCACCTACTATCCACACTTACACTGAGTATAAAATCACCTATTAAATATTGTTTTCATTGCCTCTGGCCTTTTTGTCAACACTCTGCTTGAGAGTCGCAGAAGCAGCAAAGATAAGGATAAGTTTTCTCAGTTCTTTGAGATAAGGTGATATTAGCTCTGTGTTATGATGAATTTGCAGATTTTAATGTTTTCATGGTAGGAAACAGAGAAAAGGAATTTACCTTTGGAAGTAGAGTTGTTATCCTTACTTACAGTTACTTTCACCAATCCTATCTAGAAATGACTGTAAATGCCGGAGGTATAGCAATAAATTCTAGTTGTGTACATGTCCAGGCCTTGTTGATTTTTGTTGTGTTTTGATATATCAGTTTCATAGAGTATAGATAGGTATTAATAGGTCTAGAATTAAAGATATTTTCTTTTGATAAGCAGTAACATTTAATATAAGAGGTCTGTTACAAATAAATCATATACGTAACTTAGTTTGTGTGAGTTTTCAGCTTGGTATGGTGATGTCTTTGCCCTATAAACACATTCTTTCTTGCAGCTGAAAATAACAGCAGGGATTTATGCAATGTTTATAAAAAATGGAAGCTATGCTGTTACCTTCTGATGCAAGCATGCATGCTTGGGGCTTCTATGTTTGAATTTTCTTAAATCCTCGGGCAGAAGTGTAGAAATATGCATAGTTTGTGGATGAGCTGTGTATTTAATGCAAACAGGGTCAGATGCATCTGGAGCTTCTGGATGTTACTGTCTCAGGTTGCTGAAAGTCAGAACATGTGTTCCCACTGAGAGAAGCAGTGAGTAATGCTATATTATCCTCTTCAGTACATGTATCAGATAGGCTTCTAGGATTGGATGTAATTGCCCCAAGTTTTCTTGAATATGACTGTAAAAGAAAGAGCCTAATGCCTACAAATCTTGGAAAGTAACAGTGGTACTAGAATTTGAAATATTAAACTGGAATAAGGTAACTCTTTAAATAGAGAAAACTCAAATTTGATGAATAATACAAATGAAAGTAAAACATTTCAAAGAAAATCTACCCTCCTGAGTAGCTCATCCTTGAAAAAGAGGGTCCTTCCCTCCTGTCCTGCTTGCACAATATGTATTATTGGCCTAGGCTGCTCCCATTGCTTGCATTATTTGCTGGGTCACTGAAAACATATCTCAGTGCTTCAGAAGCTTGGGTATTTTCTATTCTACAGGCAACATCCCCCTGCTGCTTTCAGGAGTTTGTCTCCCCTTTCCTTTCTCTCCAGTCTGATAGTACCTAAAGAAAAGAGTCATGAAACTAAATTTTACTTGAAACCTTATCTATGTGATATAATGAATAAATAAGGAATAATGCAGTACAGGTAAGATGTGAGGAATTCATATATGAGTAGAGTCATGTTACACTGATAGTGAAAGAAATTAGAATGTTTAAACTTCTTAAGTTTATTGTAGTATTTTCTAGTGAATGGCAACCTCTTAAAGAAGAGTTTTACTACAGAAGGTAAGAAGAGTTCCCCTGTAAGACAGAGCAACTCCTTTGTTCTGGACTGAGATTTATATGTTTTCAGATATCCCGAGAACTTCCTATAGAATTTAATTTTTTAGTCTTATCACTAATGTAAAACTATTGCAAGCAAAACTGTTCCTGTTACGTCTGACTGGCGTGTAACCATGCTTATGGAGTATTCCAGTTTACGACTTCCTGGGATGGTTCTATTTCCATCCTGTTTCCTATTAGCTTATTAGTCAACTTTGTTTCTTCTTAGTCTACAGTTTTTCCTGTTAACCTATTAGCCTATATTTTGTGCACAGTTACGTGCAGTTTTACCTCTATTACTTACACATCTCTACACACTGATGTCTAATTGAAAAATGTAAACGCAGTGAGCAGGTTTAGGTACTGAGTGTTACACAACTGTCAGCCTCTGGAATTCGAGAAACCTCTTGACAGCTGAGTTCATTCAATTGCTCTTGGGGTCTTAGTGCTTTGCTTTTCCTTCAGAAGATACCACATTTCCATGCCGCAACAAGCAGGACGGGACAAGTGCACAGTGCTTGTCACAGGCTCCCATGCTCACTCTAACAGAACTTACTGTGTGGTAAGTTGTCCGTCCTGGTGTACTAATGAAATATTCAATACTACTTTTGTGACAGAATACTATACTCTGTCGAGATAATAAGTATTTTCTTATGGTGATACAGATGGCTGCCGTTGCTGCTGAACATCTCTTGAGTTCCAGTCCTTTGCTGCCACGCACAGTCTGTCTTCAGGCTTCTGCATACCAAAAATGAAAATCTGAAAGTGAGAAGAAAAATGATTTCTTAAGTCTAAATGTATTTCTCTGAATTTACATTTGGTTCAGGGGATAAGATTTTTTTGTCTTGGGTTCTGAGAAGTTTACAACACTGTAGTAGAGAAAATATTACTACATATTGATCTATGTTTCAAACTTAGCTAGTTAGGACAGAATTTGCATTATGAAATGCCCTGTTTACATCCATTCTTAAAAGCTAGAATTGAGAAATACAAGCAGTTATCTGGATAAAAGAAAGAATGGTTAGAGTGTCATTTAAAATTTTGTAAAACATTGCTATTGATTTTTTTCTCTAATGTGTAAAATAATTAGCATTAGTCCATTCTCATTTTACAAAAAAGAGATGTATTACAGTGTTTTTTGCAAAAAGGAAATTGTCCTAAATTTATTGAACCTGGATTGCATTGTTCATCTACTTTCTGTATCATACTGGCTTGTCTCCATAATGTCCTGTGTCTGTTGATTGTGTGAAAGTTGTTTTTTATGGAGCAACAGCAGATCTGGAAAAACTTTTAATATGTTGTGGATGTTTTGTCAGTACAGGTCTCCAAGTTAGCTGATGTCATGGTCAGACATGGTGTGAAGAAAGCAGATCGTGTGGTCATCTACATGCCCATGATTCCACAGACAGTGTACTGTATGCTGGCTTGTGCAAGAATAGGAGCCATCCATAGCCTGATTTTTGGTGGATTTGCATCTAAAGAACTTTCTGTTCGCATTGATCATGCAAAGGTAATACATATTTGGAACAACAAACTCCATTGCATTAGTTATTCATATAAATCAATGTCAAAAACCTTCTTTTCCAGAGAGGATAACATTTCTTTGTGTGGCACGCAGACTCAATTTGTTTATAATACCTAACATTGAAATGTGAACAAAGTACTACATCTGTGCTGAGGGTGATACTTTTATAGCAGACACTGAGATACAAATTTTGACCTCTTTTAAAAAAGCATGAGTTTAACACGCTGCTGTCTGTTTAGAGCATACTTTCTTCTCCCATTTGTCAGTCTTTGTCTACAAAGCCTCACCTTAAAATTGGCTTTTCACCCAGCATTTTCCTCAAGTGTATGAGGAAAATGCTGCCAACCCTAAATGACTTCATTGGTTTACTTGATGTTTATAAATATTAGGTAGTACATTTTTCAGCTCTATGGCTACTTCATCTAATTTGTACATGAATCAAGGCGGCAAGGGAACCAGTTGTCTTAAGTGACTCTGCAGAGAACATAATTAATAGAGGTGAATGCTTTAAAGGCTTCCATGTTTGGCACAAGTTGAACTTGTTTATGAAGCATTATGTAAGTCTTTGTAAGTAAAAATGCAAGTAGTACTTTAATAACCTACTTAGTAGCTTATATGTGCACATTAGTAGCTTGTGTATGCATTAGTTTCAAACCAGCTAACAATGTTTGTACTGGAAGTTTCTGTTCGTGTTTTCTACCAGTGAGCAAGACAAAAGTCTTCGTCATCTTGATCAGTCACGTGGATCATTCAGACCGTCTGTAGTGGCCATCTATCACTGAATCACGTTGGTTAGACTTATAAGCCAAAACATTATGCAGGGTAAAGTCCACAGGATTTCTGGAACTTTTACTTAGATTTTTGTGTTCAGAAGTGCTTTTCGGATCCCCAGGGCTTGAATTTTATGTACATTTGTAAGTAGAAAGTTGAATGCATTCCCCCTCCTCCCTCTTGATGTTTTAACAAAGCAGAAGTTAATAAAACAGCTGAAATGGTTTGTTGGAATTGTGAAAAAGAGCTGGGTGAAGACTAACGACAGCTCCATAGTTTTCCCTGTCTTTCTTCCCACTCCCTCACTATTTCAACGAGCTGTAAAAATTAATTTTAACTCACGGAAGCTTTTGATTAGGGAAAAATAATGTAGAACAAAAAATGATAGACTTTTAAAATGGAAGTTGCTTCAGTATGAATCATCTAGCATGTTTACTTTTAGAGTATTTTGCAAATATTAACTAATTAATCCCAATGGACTTTCTCTGAGGAACAAAGAGAGACAGCACAGTAACCATAATCCTTGCTTCGTGCATTGAAAAGAAAACAGAGATAAGTTTAAGTGATTTACCCAGGGTCACACAGCACATCTTTTGCAGGGTTAGCTATAGAATTACTAGCTGCAGGCCATGGATTAAATCCTAATTTACATTGCCTTTTTCTTTTTTCTTTAAAAGGCACATCTAAATTTTTGGATCATTTTTGGTCTATCTTCTGATGCGTAATGAAGTGTAAGTAAAGAGGAGAAGCGCATCCTCAATCTAAATTTCAAAGCATGCCCCAATTTTGCAATACTGTAAAGCTTTCTTGATAAGTGAATTGCACACTACTGAGATTATTTTTAAGATATGTATATAAGTAGCTGTGATAGATGTATTCTGCTGAACTCAGAAGTTAATTGAAGCAGTCTCAAAACACGCTAACCTTTCTATTAGGCTTTTATGCGAATTGGTTTAGATGCTGCAATACAGGACCTAATGTTGGTAAGATTCATTAGAAAGAGTTAAAGATGTGGAATGGAAAGCTGGCTGTGAGATGCTTTTGTGGAAGAAAGGTCAAAATTCACATTTTATTGGAAGATCTAAGTGAAAGAAATAACAAGCACTTTCTAGTGGCTATGAAAAGGTACATATACTTTACCAGCTTACCTTAATTTATCTTGAATTTTAAATAGGTCTGGGAATGCTGCAAAGTCCTGCAGCTGATAATTTTTACTCTTGTCAGGTATTGGCAGTTACATTCTGCGGTGAATTGTGATGAAGTGATACAGAGCATAAGAACAGGCATTTCTTGTCTTTCTTTTCACCTGAATCTGGGAATATATAGTTTGCAATATCGAAACAATAGATATTTTTGAAGGACATTAACTATATTTTGAGAAATTAACATGACATCTGTTTAAGCACTTAATCTTAGTAAACTAGGAAAACTGAGAAGGATACTTAAGAACAATATGCTTATATGCCTATTTGATAGGGTTGTTCTTATGCCTTCAACAACCAAATTTTCTCATGTTTTTTGAATCACAATAATTATATAGCAATTCCAGAGGGCTTTTTATATTTTAAGTCCAAACCCAGCAAAATAAAATGCAAGTAATGGAGTTTTTCAGACATGTAATTTTTGAAAATGCTTCACTAAAGCAGTATTATGATTTGCAATTGAACAACAATTCTTTGAAATACAAAGCGTAGGAGAGACCCAAGTTATTTAAAACTGTTACTATCTTCCATTCCAGAAATACTGTATTCCTCACTTATTTACAGTTGACACATTTGGAGATTTTAATAAAGTTTCCTTGAAAAAAATGAGCTAATATTTTGTAATAGTTTGTTCTGAATAAGACATAGTTCCTGAGCACAGGTATGGCTATGAATGGGTACCCCTACTTCTCATCATAAGATGATCCAACCTTTTGAGTGATTAGGCAGCAAGCTCAGCTGCTGATACAAAAGATGCACAATCGCCTTATAATAGTTGCAGCCCTGTCTTGTCTTCTCTTGAAGCACTGTTTATTTTTGGAATATGTATTGTAGATTAGAAGGCAGTAACTTGCATTTTATTTTTAACTACTTGTATGGTATGATTCGGGTATCTTTCTTTAAAGCACTGTATAATATCTGGCAGGACTAAATGTGTATGGCAATCTGACATGGATCATCTAACCACAAAGCTGGAGCAGTACCAGCAGGTGTGGCAGAACTATGTAATGACTGCACAAGCACTGGATTTCTTTAAAATGCGTGTCACTTTTTTTAAGGAGGAGGGAGGCACAACAGTAAGTTCGAGCATAGGTTTGTGATCAGATGTGTGGATGTAGCACAAATTGAAAAGAGCTTTCTGTTGAATAGTGAGGGCCTGAGTGCTGGATCTCGCTGTAAACCTCTTCGTGACACTCCTGGCATTTTGTGCCGCAAAGGTAGCTGGTTTTCAGTTTGGGCTTTTTGTAGCTTTATTAGTTGGCCCAATAAAATGTATTTATTGCTTTTTCTAAACTTTGCCTTATATGCCATTAGAGACTATAGAAGAATTTGTAGGAGGTGTCTTTACAACAGAGTAAAATTGTTGGTCTGGTACTATCAGGCCTTGCTTTATCTCATTTCTACTTCTTTTTGTTTTTTTTTTTTTTCTACAGCTCACTATCGCTGGCATTCTTTCACCAGCAAACCTTTGAACTTTCCTGGTTTTCCTTCAAACTAGTTATATTTTTATCTAATCTTATTGTGCAGGACTACATGGAGCCACAGAAGAGGTGGGAAATAGGTGTATAAAAGCAATATGGGAGCAGAGATGCAGGGAAAGTAATGTCAGTAGGCAGAGAGGTAAAACACTAGAAAATAGCAGTTAAAGCCAGTAATGGAGCTTTGATTTGCACAGAGTGATCCATGATGCTTCCAAGTAGTAACTCGCACTTGGGAAATACATCACCTTAGCCAGTTTAGTATTGGTTATTTTTAGATTTCCTTACTGCATACAAAGTAGTTGATGAGCAGGCAGCACTATTTACAAATGACTGTAAACTTGGCATTGACAACAGTCTTTCATCTTAACAGTTGAATAGAACTGTGTTAATATCTTACATTAATTACAGTCTAATTTCAGGGTAGCCTCCAGATGAATTTTCAGTTTATCTGCATTGTATTGTGTCATCTTTTAATAAAATCAGTGCATCCCAAAAGAGAAAGATGGCAGATGCTGAAATTTTAAAGCTCATCTGAAATCTTTATTTTGAATACAAACTAATTAGCAAACTTCCCTGAATGGCAGATTTGGACAGGAAACATTTTATTATTGCACAAGAAAACCATTTAATCTGTGCTTTCTGTGCTGAGTTTAATGCAGCCTTACTGTGGCATTGTGGTTTGTGCCTACTTAATGAGATTTCTGCTGATGCATACAATTAGTAAACTAATTTGATCAAACTGAGGGGCATAAGATAAATATACTTCTAAAACTCCAAAAGCAGGGAGATTGAAGACTCATTCATCTCCAATTAATATGTGTTCTAACACATAGTTTCTTTGGTGCTACCTTTTATTTCCTGAAATACAAGAAATAAAAATACTGATCTTGGGACCTAAGTCAAGATAGTTTGTATGCAGATTTCTTGACTTAGGAAATCTTACATAAAACCTGAGGTTAATTTAATGACAAAGATGCTAAATCGACATTTGGAAATAGAAATTATTCTAAAAAACCCCAGAAATCTGATTTTTAGTGGTTTGCATCCCGAGTCCTGCAACCATCCCTTGAAAGACTCTAGCTTTACTTCCCACATGAGCCTTATGACTTCAGCTTATTCTTTTCCTGTATTTCTAGTTTCCTGTCATCTCTTGTTTGCCTTCTTTTTCCTCTTTCCTCTATTTTCCCTCCTGTGCCATTTAATTGCAGGCTGGAAAAGAGCCAGCAAAGTGCTATAGCTAGTTTTGAAATACGCCATTGTGTGCAGGCAGATAATTAGAAATCAGGCTAAACAGGACAGATAATTGTTGACATCACTGTACCACTTTTCCTTAATGGAGGGGCTAAGATGGAGATGGGTTTTTCTCTGTGTTCGTTAATTTTTGTGCAACTTACAAGAACTTAATACTGTTGTTTTCTTACTCAAATTTGGTTGAAAATGGTGAAGAGTGTCAGAAGTTGTTAATGTGCTCCTGAACAAAAAACAGATGCATGGACAGCAAGATCACACAAGCTTGATTTCCTTAGAAAACTAATCTAAACCGCTGTTTCTAATTATGTGAAGATAGATTTTATACATTGAGTGTCATTAACCAAAGAATTTCACAGAAAACATATTATTAGGTTACATATATAAAATATATTGCAAATGTATATACTAACAATCTAACTTCTTTATTTTAGCCCAAACTCATTGTAACAGCAAGTTTTGGGGTAGAACCGAAAAGAAAAGTGGAATACATGTCCCTCCTAGAAGGAGCACTGGCAAGGGTACAGAGCAAACCCGATAAAGTTCTCATTTACAAGCGACCGAATTTGGTGGGTGTACAGTTGTTGTGCCTTTATGTTAACTTTCAGATGTGTATGTAATGCACGTGCCTTTTCTCTTTTACAAGTAAAATTTTTGGTGTATCTGTTTGTAGTTTGGTTTTGAATTTTATGGGGGAATTTTATATTCATAAGATTTAAATAGTAAATAGAACTAATGCAGCAGAGAGATTACTATGAATAGTATTGTACAGAAAATGGAATAGTACATGTTTTTTGACCTACTTCCATTTATTCTGTCTGTTTTTCTTTTGACACTTCTCTATTTTTCAATGGGCAGGGCCATGTTCCTTTTACCCCAGGTCGCGATCTTGACTGGGAAGAAGAGCTTGCAAAAGCACAATGTTATAAATGTGTCTCTGTTCCCTCAGACCATCCACTTTATATTCTGTATACATCTGGAACAACAGGCTTGCCCAAGGTAAAGGACTATCTGTAGTCTAAGCGTCTGTGACCAACGTATTTGCAGTTCCACTTGAGAAAATATTTAATTAAGAAGGTTGAAAATGTTTGCCAGTGCTCAGTGCTATAAATGATAAGCATTGCTAGAAATGGTTTAATCTCATTTATTCGCATTTCACTACTTTAAAGTCAGTGTCTAAGAATAAATCATGTTTGTTTATTTAAATAGTAGTAAAATAAACTGCATTTACTTCAAAATGTTTGTGCAGTATAAACTTTTGAGGACAGCACAATGTCTTTTATCCATTAATATCTTCTGTGTTTTAACTGTTTAAGTGTAGTATAGTCACTTAATGGCAAGATTAGTTAATATAGTACTTGTGTGATAGCATATATTGCTGAATAGTCTTTGCTTATTCATTATTTACATATTAGCTAATCTTCCCATAGATAAGATGTAATGAATGACATTACAGATTAAATGGATTTAAGCATGTTCTGAAGGCTTGTGTTACTGAACAGTTCTGAGAACATAATTCCCATGAAAATGAAAGTTTAGATTGAGTAGGTGAAAACTGACATGCGGCATTCTTTGAAAATGTTTGCTTTCAAATGTCAATTAGTCTTAATGATCTATTTTTAAAAGATCTTATTTTAAAAGCAAACTCTTGAGTGTTTGCTTGGTACTTACAGTTCTCTTTTAAAGTGTAGAAGACAAGCTAAGTATAATTTTCTGGCGGTGGTTTTACCACTACAAATTCAGAGGCAGTATCACACATCGCTGGGTATGGTAGTGCTTAGACTACTACTAGAAAGTTATTTAATGATGTGGCCTATAAAGTTCAGAATCTAGGGAGAGGTAAGGGAAAACAAGCACAATTTTGCTGAGAAAAATGTCTTCTGCTTTTGCCTTGAACATGGGCACTTTAAAGCAACATATGTATCATTTAATTATATTGTCAAAAGGTCCAAGATCCTTTGTTACAACAGGTATTTTCCTTGATTGTTAGTTTCAAAATATAGTATCTCGGAGACAAATTTCTCAGAAGTTTGCTTCACTGTATTGGCTCTCCAGAGAAAAATATAGACACCTTGAATGAATCACCCTCATAAGAGGGAAAGTGTCGACTAGCACTAATGAGTAACTTGATGAATAAAATAACTTTTTTATTCATTTAAGGAACTTGCTTTTAAATGGTCATGCAGGTAAAATTACTTACTTATGACCTTCATAACAAAACTTTTGTTAATCTTAGAGCAGGGACTAAGTTAGAAGCTGAGACTACACAAAGGCACTCTGCTTTCTGAAATTTGTGAAGTGTTAGTTAACCATTCTTTGCTGTGGCAATCTCCATTTTAATGAGTTAATATGTCTCTACTGCCCCTCCTTTCTTGGACGAGGCCTGAAAGTGCCTATTTCATTCTATTAACTACAAAAAGAAAAGGTACCGTGCCTAGCACAGACAGATAGCTGCATTGTAATGTCTGCGCTGTAGACATTTGTTTGGTCAGATGAATCTCACCTGAATTTTAGTTCAGGACATCAGGGACATAGTTTACTTAATTCTGTCTTCTAGAAACAGTGTACTACAAGATGATGAAATGTATATTAAACATACAAATATTACAAAATATTTCAAAATTTTTCTTATTAATGGTGTTCCAGCGCCGTTTTTGGCTTACCAAGGTGCACGATGCTATTGATACTCTCTCGTTCTAATTTTCGAATCCCTCTTTTAGAGTAGGACTGGGTTGTTCTTCATTTTGCATTTATATGTATGCTTCAGGCTAGATATTAAACCTTTCAAAAATAGACATCTGGTTTAAGCCAATTTTCTGACATCTTTAAAAAGAGTCGGTGCAGAAGGAGGGGTACATTTCAGGGAGTAATTCACCCCAGTTATTTTAGCCATCGGCTACTCCACAGTGATCTTCTTTTCCAGTGATGATAGACTAGACAATGTGTGTGAAACATGCTTAGCATTTAGATGGTTTAAGTGAGGTAAATACTCAATCTCTTATTTTTTGTTGCATTATTTTGTTGCATTAGCATATGTTGACTAAATATTTGTATATCCAATTTTAATGAGATAATTCTAGTGTTTGTTATCTTCTGATAACTATTGTCATCTAGGGCTTGAGGTGTTTTTTTTTGTTTGTTTTATTGTATGTTTGTTTGTTGTTTGTTTTCCAAAATTCTTCAGTGGGAACACTAGCACAAGCATGTACTTGTGGGAACAGATCCTTTTCTTAAGTGAGGAGTATTGGAATTAAACAACTTTTAAGTTTATTACTGCTAAACCCCCCCCAAATTTCATTGAAGACAGGAATATCATTGCATCCTTCAAATGATCTTAAATATTCAAATTTTCTCATTTAGGGTGTTGTCAGACCAACAGGTGGCTATGCAGTTATGCTGAACTGGACAATGTCAGGTGTATATGGACTCAAACCTGGTGAGGTAATTCTGTTTAAATGTCATGTAAGTTTTTTTGAATTCCTCTTAAAAACTCCCCACTAGATTTATGCTTTTATTTCATTTTAGGTGTGGTGGGCAGCTTCTGATTTAGGCTGGGTTGTTGGTCATTCCTACATTTGCTATGGACCTCTCCTTCACGGGAATACTACAGTTTTGTATGAGGTATGATCCATTCTAAAAAGCCAGCCGTTAAAAAGGCAGCATCTCCTCCCGTTGATGATTCTGATGATCCTGTTTATTCCTGTCCAGTCTTCATGCCATATATATTTAAATTGTGTGTATATCTTCAGTGTTTATACTCTTCTCTCTATTACAGTAATTTGTAAGGAAAACTTACTTCACTATCCTTCAAACTTGTCTACTTCATCTGTGTGACTGGTGATGGTCAGTGGGGCAAGGAACTCCAAAACAGCAGACCTAGAAATGGCAGATGGTGGAGAGTTGCTGAGGCTTCAGCCACAGGCCATTACACTACCTTTACTATGGATCTAGGAGAGGATGTTGTGTTTTGCGTGTCTGGAGATGACAAATTCTTACTGGATCTGAGTTGGAGGCAATTGGGAGCTCTATGGTTGGAGCCAGAACTCTTAAAGAGACTTGTCTCTTCTTTCCTCCCCCTACCACTCAAGGCAGCTGAAGCCAAGACTCAGATGACATTCAGGACTTGGTCCTTCTCCTTGAGGGACGAAACTCAGTGGCGTGGAGAGGAGACCAGTCCAATTAGAGTGGCCAGTACATCCTAACTTTGGTGCTCAAAAAAGCAATCACGCTGCCTGACATTGTTATTTTTTCAGAAGTTATTGTTGATTCTCTCATCGCCAGACAAGAAGATACAGTGTTGCTTGAACCATCTTCTTTATTCTTCAGGGAGTGAATCCAGTATCCATCAGTGATAGTGAAAGACATTGTTAGCACTACATTGTTAGCTCTTAAGCATGCTGAGACTCGGTTGCCTGGATTCACCTGACATAAAGAAGTCTGGATATATCCCAGCTTCTCCAACACTATGCAGAGTGAAACCCACCTAGTAATTGTTCTGTCTTTTTCAACGGTCCTAGAGGCAGAAGTTGTTTTAGCTCTGCCATTGTGTCATGCTGATCACCTCTGTTGATTTGTATGGTAATTAGAAACGTGTGAACCGTTAAAGGAAATCTAATGGTAACTCATGGCAGCGCATACAAGAACTGCAAAAGTGTAGTGAATGTACTAATACTGAGGGCATGAAAAAGCATATGAAACAAGCTTTGATGGCATTGTGGATATAGCAGTTGTTAGAGCACCATCTGTACCCAGTGTTTGTGGAGCAGGGGAGTCAGCATGACATGGTGGAAACATACTGGTTTACAGACTATCATAGGTGCAGAAGTTCTGCATAAGGAAATGTGTATTTATGATTAAACTTTCTCCGTCTTCCTGCTAATGCACCATACAAATGAAGATGACCATACTAGAACAGAAATGGATTGTTACTGTTTTCAGGAACAAGCATTATCAGAACAATCCTTTGGTGTTTGCACAACCAGTTAAGTTGGTATTGGTTGAGATGTGCTTCACTGTTATGAACTTACACACTGCTGTTGGTGGGTAGCTGGTACTGGGATTGTGCTTGAATTTTGAGTAAATATATTTCTGAATCCTTTGGAGGAGGTTGCCTCCAAAATTGTTTGGATGCCGCTGCATCAAACACTACAGAACTGACTAGTGCTTCCTGCATCCTGTTTTGGAAGCTAGAAGTATACTTTACTGCTCAAAGTTCACTCTATAAACTTGTAAGCAAGATTCTCACAAGCAGAATGCGCCTCTTGAAGCAGGTCAAGAATCCTCAAGTCCAGAAAAGCAATGGTCATTAGGGGTGCGTGTACATGATATTTGAAATTACAGCAGCAGTGCAGTTCTGAAATAAGTCCTCTGATTGTCCGTACTTACTGATTTGGCTCACAGAATGGTTTTAGACGTATGAATGACATCTTTACAGAGAAAGCTAGGACAGAAGCTTTGCCACTTGGGATAAAAGGGTAGGATCCAATGAGTGGGACTGCACTGCTGTGAAGTTCTCCAGAGCAAATGAAAAGTACATGTGCCAACAGAAAGCTTTAAAACTGTCAAGAGTTCCCACCTTATTCTGAAGTACTTCTTGTGCTGTGCAAAAGGGCCAAATGCTATGTGCGACTTCATATTTTCTAATGGCCGCCAGATGTCTGCTTGTTCTGACTTTCAGCTGCTCCTTTATTTCTTCCAAGCTTTGGCTTCTATCTTCTTCACCAGCCCTATTTCTTTTGCTGTTCCTCGTTTATGAACAACATCTTATAATATGATTAAAATTATTCCACCGTTCCTACTGCTGCGGTTTGCAATAGTGACAATTGTTGCTTTGGCCTCCCAGAATATTGAGCGAGGGGCAACCCAGAGCTTGACAGCATGTGCTCTAAAAGGCCCAAAAGTTTCTCCAGCAGATGCACCACCTTGTTGCTAATGTCAAGCCTGCTGCCAAGTGGGAGAGGACTAACAAGCGGTGCTGCATTCATTTCAAGCAGATGAAAACCATCTTCTTGAAGAGGTGGGACAACCATGCTTCAGAGGTGGCACAGTGCGTGTGCCCCTACCACAGAGATCTTGAACAGATGATCAGGGAAGGGGAGAGCACTCTGCAAGCCTGCTGCTCATGAGGACATCCACACCCTTGGTCCCAGGACCAGCAGTCTGGGAGAAGAGTCCAGGGAAAAGCATGCCTACTTTGCTGCACACATCTACATGCCTGCAACCTGCAGAGGACCCCTGTGAAACAACACGCAGGAACATCCCCTTGGCCCACTCTCTGCCACAGCAGGCAATGGGAACTGTAAACTGGTGGTCCGGATGCCCGCCTGAGTAAAGCGTGTGTACTCCTTTCCTATACATGCATTGAGCGTGGGACTGTGTTTAGGAGGTCTCTGGTAGAATTAGGGCACTGATCACAGAGCTGTGGAAAGGTGGTGTAAGTCTCTGGATTGACTGTGAGAGCTGCTACACCTTGAGAGACGATTCCCCAGGGGCCGTGAGCTGTGAGGGAAGTTCTCTGGAGGAACAAGCTCCCTCAGAGTCCACTTGCCCTGTCCCAGCTCTGCCTGTGTGCCGGGCAAAGTCCTGGCAACCGCATAAGCCGTGGACATGGCTTGCCTTGATAGCACAGCCCCCCTCGGCTCCTGCACAAAAACCCAGCCGCACTATCTCAAATGCAGCATATAAAGGACCTACTCAGTGGTGGTAGTGGTGCTGGTACTTCTGGCCAGGTGTCAGATCCTGTCCCTGCCTGCAATCAGCTGCTTATACAACAAATACCATTCAGGATGATTACATTTCTTTGAAATGCAGTGGTTAAGGTAGTGGTTGTTGGCAATATATGATCTCTTCCCCTGCCCCAAGTCACACTTGGGAAGGGTCATAGAGGGAACGGCACTGCGGGCTGGGACAACGATTGGATTAGCCAGGTTTACCCAAAACAAATGGATTGAATGCATCAAGAGAGTGTGTGAAGCACACAGGTGTGGAGGAGGGGAAAACCAAGGACGGAGAGAAGTATTGGGAACCAGTTCCTTTTAATCGTTGCGTAACATTTGCCAGATTGAAAGACATTGATGTCCAGTGATATTCCTCCCATTCCACGCCATGCACTCGTGACTGCTGAGTGGATGGGTGACTGTCTTCAGTGAAGGAGCAGACAAAGTTGTGACACAAATGCATTGCTGGATGCCCCACCTATGACAAAGAGAGCAGGGAACTGAGCATACACATACTGCAGAAGCTGTGCTCAGTGTTTCAGTCTGAAGGAAGGTCTCAAAGATGTCCTCACAGATGGTTCAGACTAGAAGTGATACCCTGAATTTGGAAGGTATTGGAAACACAGTGTCTGTCCCATATAGCCCAGTGTCTTTCAGATGACCACAAGTTGATTGCTATTCCATTATGCATTCAGTGAAAGCACAATTAAATTAGGCCTGTGCTGCACCATTGTCGGAGTGTACTTTATGGTGTGGGGCGCAGGGGTATGCAGCATCTCTCATAATGCTCATTGGCATTGAGGACATCATGAACATACCTGTCCCTTCTTGGCAAGAAAGCATTGGCATATGTTTTGGTTCTGTGACCAGAGATATGGAATATAGGACTTACAGAAATTTTATGGTGGAGCCTACTGGTGATGTGTGGACTGACATGCTACTGTCATCTGCATGAAACAGATGAAAGGGACAGCATGACTCTTCCTAAAAGAGGAAGTGCTTCCCTTCAGTCAAGGGAGCAAAGATCTGTAGGATAGCTTTCCATCAGAAAACTTTGAGCTGCATTTGTCATCCAATGAACAAGGCTAAGTCTAGTCTAAAATAAACCTCAAATAACATCTAGTGGAAGAGGTAAAGAGCATTGGCATTAAATGGTTTGATCTACTAATCTGCTCTAATTCACCTCGCTACTTGCTATGTAAACAAAGTCTGTGACACCACGTGTGCTTGTATTCATGTTTCATGTTATTATTTCACATGGTACTAAGTTTTTTTTTACCAGTGCATGTAGTGGGAAGAAGATTGATCATCTCTCATAGAACAGCAGATTGTGCCTAGGTGACACCTGTGTATGTTGCTTTGTACAATATCCTGTTGTTTATCGTTTTTGTAACAGAAAAATGTAAAATAAGAAGCAAAATGCAATGTTTAAAAGCAAAGCAAATTTTGAGGTCTTAAAAATGTGTTTTGGAATGTGTTCTTGTCTTTGTGGTTAACTTTTAACTTTGTGGTTAACTTTTAAAAGTGTTAACTTTTTCTTCTGTTCAGGGAAAGACTGTGGGTAGTGTGTTAAGTTGTTCTATGAAGTGGAACAGCAGGTTTGCAAAACAAGTATTTTTTGTTAAATATTAAAGTATACAAAGTGATAACAACAAGCACAAGGGTTTTTTTTTACCTAAACAGCTAAGACAGAGAAGCTCACATGCCTTAATGCTTCCAGCCAATGATTGCAGCAGCTGGAGAAAACTTAAACAAATAGTCGTTCTTAATTTGAATCTCAATGTACCTTCTGTCCACATAAAGTTTACTGACTTGCTTACTTCCAGTGTTCAGCATGAAAGCTTGCAATGAATGCGTTATTGAAATACATGATGCAGAGAATATCTACAGTGCAACTATGGCAATAAAAATCAGCCATTTGTTTGAGTATTGCTTTCGTTTAGCTCTTTTTTGAAGAGTCTCCGATGGACTAATCTGGTGGAATCCACTTGCTTCTGTGAATTTACAAACCAGCTCACTGTGGAACTTCTGAAAGCTTTTGAGTCAATGACTAGCGTCAGCTTGCTGATTGCAGGAGTGACGCTTGGTTCTTAGTGCACATCCAAGTTCTGAAGGCCATTAGGAAGCAAGGTTTTTTCTAAGATATTGCAAATTAAAAGTAATCAAGTAGTTTAAAAAAAAAAGGAGGAAGGCGTTTGTTTAAAAGCAGTAGGGCAAAATCCTAGGAAAAGAAAAAAAGGCAGAATTCAAGAGGAGCAGATAAGTGAGAGAATATGTTAAACTCATGAGGTAGACTCTTCTGCAGAAAGGATTCCTTAGTAACTAACTATATCTTTATGTGGAAAAGGGAGTATAGTAAATTTACCGCAGTTCATATATTCAAATACATACATTTGTATAGATGGATGAAAATATCCAGAAGAACTAACAGTATATAGTTGTATACTTGAATTTGCAAATGACTCCAGATGCAGGGGTGGATTTGTGATATTTTGTAGTACATGTGTACATACTGCACAGCTGTCCTATACCTTTTGCTCATCCCAGAGGTCATGCTTATCAGGTTCTTGCTGTGTGGTGTTCGTTTACGTAGGGCAAGCATGGATACATCTGTGAGAACTCCTAAAGGTTCGTTAAATAATTTGGGGATTGATTTTAAGATCTTGAGTTAAGTCATGTAGGCTCTCACTTAACTACTTATGAAAGAAAGAGATCACTGCAATGTTCTTTCTATTGCGTATAAAAAGATCATTTTTCCTGTGAAGAAGAGAAACAGTCTGGACACTCGTTTCTGCATTATTGTGGTGGCAGAGACCACTGTGAACAAGAGAAACAAGCTTTGGCTCTGAAAAATTAACTGAAGTATGCATGGCTTTACATACTGAGGTATTCAGTGTGCATTTTTCACTGCCTTTTCCAGAGGTGAAAGGGTGAGGAAGAATGATCTGTGTGGTGCACTTAAATCCCACCAGACTCCATTTGTCCCTCTCCTGTCAGATGGTAACAATCTTTGCTGTTTCATCTTTATAGTATGTAAAGACCCTGTGAAATCTTTGGAAATTCAGTATCCTTAAGCAAAAAAACCTGTTAGTTATTTTGACCTTGTTCTGTTGTCTGGAAATGAGGTTAATTTTCTGGTGTATGGTCTCCACAGAAGCTAGAAATCTGCTTTCTTACTTCGCTTGGATTTACTCACACAGAATAGATCCTCTGGGCAAAGTGAAGAGATAGACAAGAACAGCACAGGGCTGTGCCTTCTCAGGTCAACTGTTACGTGGATCACTAACTCTGCAGTATATAATAGTCCTCTAGTTAGGGTCAGTGCTGGTTTTGCAGTACATGAAATAATAAACTGTCAACTGTTTTGACTAAAGACTTTGTAGACCGAATTCTTACTTGTGTGTGTAGGAGTGTGAGAAATCTCAGCATATACTGTTAAGAGCTCGTCCTTGCAGTGTCAGTGTGTCATACGTGTGTATGCCCATATGCAGATGGGTGTTCATAAAGGTAAGCCTACATGCTATGTAAGTATACCTATGTAGATAGTAATCTTTTTTCCCCCTCATATGCATGACTGTTTCTTATATTTCTAAGTGTATTTAATCATCCACAGTTTTCAGTTGATTTATTCAACTGTTCTATCCACTAGTCAAAAAGTATTGCTTTGATTTTTTTTTTTTTTGTATTTTAGAATCCTACTTCATAAATAGCCAGGTCTTCTTTTAAGTTCCTTTGCTTTTTAATCAAGAAATTTTCGAGGCAGTGAACACATAATATACCTATTCGGAGTGTATTGACACTAAATGTGTGAGTTCAGCTGAAATTTGGAGAAGAAAAAAATTGAGCTCTTTTCTAGGCTGATTTTACAACTTGCACAATTTGCCTAATGTTGGATACTTTTCAAATCCCATCTCCATCTTTATTTCATCTCCAGATGCTCAATATAGTTCTGGTATTCATTTTGGGGGGCTTCAGTGGCTTCAGGATCTCTACAAATAATTAAACAGAGAACTCCAGTTATAAAATGACTTTCACGAGAAAAATAGAAATGAAATAGTAAAAAAAAGTAGAAAGAAATAGTTTGATTCCTTTTCAAGTTTAATTCTATTACAAATGGGTTCCATTTGCTAACTTGTCTGGAAAATACCCAGTGGTTTCCCACTGAATTCATACAATGTTAAGGCTGGGGACAACTGTGATTGACTTTTCTGATATTCTGAATAACAAGGAGCAAAAACTTCACCCAGTAGCTGAAATGCACATTTATAGAATCAAATATCATATTAGCTTGAGTATTAAATCACTATAGTCTAATTAATGTTTAAATACCTAACAGATGTTAATTAGATTCTTCATTCCAAGGGGATTAACTCATCACCACCACACTAGTTCAGTAGAAGAGGAAAGAAGTGTGAGAAAAATGACAGTTTCTCGGAGATAAGGAAAAGACTTTGATAGTTTTATAGTATCTGTTTTTGACCACTGGTACACTGGGCCACATTAAAATTGTTGGATGAATTTGGCAGAAGAGAATCACTAAAATAAATACTGCAATGAAGAGGTTTTCATTCTAGCAGGTGTGGAGTAAGACAAGAAGGAATGGGGAGGAAAATGATGAATTTCTTCAGCAGTTTCTGTTACGTAGTCATCTTACAGTGAAGTTTTATCTCTGTGTGAATGCGTGGGGATCAAGATGGTTATTGTCATGAAGGCATCTCTGAATTTAAAATGTGTTGGTTTTGGAAAATAAAAAAGAGTAAAAATCTTCTTTCTTTAACAGTGAGTATTAAAGAAAAATCAGAGTTAATATCTGGTGACCTACACGTCTGCTTTGTGATTTTTGCTCTTGGTGAGAACATTATTAAACAGCAATAGTACATTTCCCACTTTTCTTTCTCTGAGATGCCACCAATCGAGTCTTCAGACAATGTTCATGACATCAGTGTCATCTTTTTGAGGATTAAAAATGGGAAGAAAGGAAAGACTTCTGTATACACAGGGAGAAAAATAATGTTTACAAAGAGGAATAGTGTATAATTTTTCCTCTGCTCAGAAGACTGTCTTAACCAGTGAATATTCATAAATTTGTAGTCAAAGTTTTTCCTAAATGATTGTCTAATGATGCGTTTTGGGTAGGGAGTATCAGTATGCTGTTTAGGTACGGGGAAAGAACACCTCATCCCCTTTGCCTAGGGACAACCACTATTGAATATAAACTGTGCTGACTTCATACCCTCACTCCTTAAAGTGAGTTGTTTATTTTTAAATTATTTAGTAGGTGACAACTTGTCATTTTAACAATTGCTGTGGGAACTTCGTGCTTTCAATTTTTACTTGCTGTAACACCATTGTCAGGAATGTGAAAACAGTAATGAATTCCTTTGAATACAGCGAGGTTTGGTTTTGGTTTTTTTAAATAATCTGTCCTGGATTGTTTTTCTCCAAGGCATGACAAACTTCAGCTATAAATAAGCTACTTGGAGTCTCACAGCCCACTCTGCGTTGCTTTTGCTAATGGGCTTGCAAGCTGTAAGCACCAGGGCAGCACGAAGAGAAAGTCTGGCTACTACCTGTGATCCTGTGATGTCAGGAGACAGGCAGTATTGTAGTTCCAGTGCTTGGGACTTCGAATTGGAGCTAGGGTAAGGAAGCGGATGCCCACACTTGCCAAGGAGCCATGCATTAAGGACTTCATTTGAGTAGTCTAGGACAGAGAAGGAGCTATTGTCCCACACAGTGCTGTAGCAAGACATTGCTGGGCGCGTGGAGCCTTCCTCACAACGCTCAGTGGGGTCCTGCTGTTGCAACAAATCCGCAGGGAGCACGACGACAGCAGCAGGTTTAAAATTACTCATTTGGCACAGCTGTTAGCAACTTAGGGGCATCCAGCCTTTCTACAGTTCTTGTAAGCCATTATCATCAGGTTACAAAGAAACCACTGCCTCTGGAGTTTGCCAGTTTTGTGATCTTCCTGCCATCGTCCATACTGACTGTATTTATGGAGCGAATTCAATAGGATGTATCATCTCAAGTCCTTAGTGGAGGTTTGGCAGCAGCGCCAGCAGCAGAAGGACGAATGCCTCTATGAACATTTCCTTTTGAATCCTGATGTGTCAGGATTTTGTGTGTGCTTTGGTATCAGCAGGTTTTAGTAGCAATGAGTTCCATGTATAATATTTGCTATGCAGAGAGAATTTCCTCCTCATAATTTTGAATTTATCTTTAATTGAACAGCCCCTTGTTAGGAGTCAGACAGGGCACTGCTGAGCTGTTATTGATGCATTGTTGGTTATTTCACTATAGCTCCTCTTATATGTCATTTTCCTCAAGTAATCCATCCCAGTGTCTTCTGACTTTCTCCACAGAAGAACATTTCTATCCTCTTGATTGTTCCTGCTGCCTGACTATGAATCTTCTTTCGTAATCGTGTATTATCCATCAGCAGATTTTGCCTGAGGATGTCTGCTCAGCTGGTAGACGTCTGATAAATTACATGCTAAATCTAGGTACTTCCAGAAAGACCTTCCTATCTGTCTGTCTGTCTCAGAGTCTCTTGGTAGGTTATTAAAAGGAAGTCTTTTCTACTTGAATCCTCCCAGCTGATAGAAGAAGTGTCTGTTTCTACTTTTCTTTTTTAAATTAGGTGAGACAGATCACTCTCTGACTGCCTTGTTCTTGTTTACCATGCTCTCAGCTCCTGCCAACCACAGATATTATGGCTAGTAACTTTTAAAATAAATTTTCGTCTCCAGGATTGATGCAAATACTGAATAGCAACAGGTCTTGAACTGATCCCTGCAGAAATCCAGTGGAAGCATCTCATTTGCTCATAGTCCCCAATTGACTCAGCAATCTGTCAGCATATTCTGAATTTAATTACCCTGTGCTTTATTGTTTATATTGCCAACTTTTTAAAAATCAAAACTGCATGTGGTCATAAGCCTCTCATCACATCTTGCAGTACTTCTTAAAGTTTTTGTATAATAAATGAGAACTCTCTTTGGCGATTTTATTTGTAGTTTTTTGGGCTCTGAAATTAATTTGTGCTGTCTCAGATTTGTTTTGCTTATGTCAGTTTTTGTTTATGCATTTGTTAAACTGTGAACAGCTGCCAAGGCACCGGGGAAGTTTTTCTGCAGAATCAGTAAGAATATTTTACAGCTGGGCCAGATTTTTTTTTTTTTTCCTAAATGAATATTTTAAGTGTCGCTTTATTCGTTGTGTATTATTTCCTATCGACTGTCAGGAGAACTTTCTACTCCTTTCCTTACACTGTTTGTGTTTTATTTGTTTTTCTCCTAGATCTGAGAATGGTACTTCTCCAAACTAAAGCTGTTGTAGCTTACCTGTGACATATAAATATCAACCTGTCAGAGCCCTGCGTGCCTGCCCACACACTCTTGAAGGTTTAGCTGCTTATGTTGAAGATGCGCTCAGGCTCAGGCTCAGGCTCAGGCTCAGGCTCAGGCTCAGGCTCAGGCTCAGGCTCGCTGGAGGTGCGAGGCACAGGCGTGGGTGCGATATAGCTCGGGCAGGGACCAAGGGTGAGAGTCAGAGCGTAAATCACCTCCTGAGCAAGGGGAGGCTCCTTTCGGCTTTTCTCACAACTCTGCTCTTTTCCCAGTGGTCTGATCCAAGGTTACACAGCTGCAGCATGGCAAACCTGGCCTTGAGGAGCGACAGCCGAGCCCCTAGGAGGGAGTAGGTGTCCTCAGGGCCGGACATAGCCCTTTTATAGGCTCTGGACATTTCCATTTGGTTAAAAATAACAGCCTTCATTATTACTGGCAGACTAACCAATTTCAGATTGCTCCACAGTTCGGTTTGTTGCTGTCCAAGATGATTACAAATGGTGCTAGTTCAGTTATGTAATTAATTAATGAGAAGTTTATGGAAATACAGAATTTTTCAGCCTGAGACTATTTGTTTAAGTGTTAGTTAGTGATGTGTGCTTGAGCTCCTAACCAGATGGTTGCAGGTCTGCAGGTACAGTGAACAGTGAACATTAATAGGAGATGACATGAACTTGAATAAATAGACTCATGAACAAATATTGATGGAACAATATTTGGATGAATTGGATGAATACATAAAAGTTGCAATGAAGATGTGTGCGAGGAAGATGCTCAAAGACAGTCTGGTGAAAGATTTTTCTTTGGGAGCCGTGCGTTATATGACAGAAAAAAGGACATCACTCACTTTTTTGGCAAGCAAATAGCATTCTTCTGCATTTCTTTTTGGTAATTTAGGATAGGCTATTAGCAAAAAGAGGTTTTGGCACTGGTGATGCTACTTCCTGCTACTTTGGCTGGGGACTGTTTCTTTTGTTTATTTTCTCTGCATTTGCTTGTCACTGCCTCTCCATCCTTTTTAAAAAAAAAAAGGCTTTTCAATTGTGCATTCTGTTTTGTCTTATTTTTTTTTTCCTTTTTTGGTGATCCTCTGCTGCAGCACTCCTCTCACCAGCAGTATCTCATCGTAGGGCTACAAAGCCAATGGTACATATCCGACCTCAGGCGTCCTGCGTTCCTTAAATCTGCCAAATGGTTCATCGGTGCTCTTGCCAGTGTTCAGGCGCAGCTGACTGCAGAGCAAGCGCGGGGAAGACTGCAGTAGGGAGGGCGGGTGGGAGAGAGGGAAAGGGATGAATTCCTATGAGCCTGCATCACAGCCAGCGTGCTGCGTTTTGTGTTGGGACGGGGCAACTAACTTGATTAGTGTGTGTTTTAAAGACATTTACTGTGTTACTAGTGCCTCATTATCAGAATAAAAACAGTGGATTTAGTAAATTCTTCAAGGTATTAAAATGCCTATGTTCCTTTTGCATCCTGGCAAAATGAAAAGTATTAATTAAAGTTTCATATGCTGTTTTTTTTTCACTGGACCTATTAATCTATCTATTCCAAATTTGCATTTACACAAGGATGGTGAAGGTATGAATTTGTCTTGTGACTGGTGAACTGCTGTAAAGATGGTGACATTTCAGTAGTGAAACTCCCTCTCTGTTTCTGGCTTCTTGTGTAAAGCATTGACAAAGCTGTGTTTGCAGTATGAAAAATGTCTGTCTCTCCTAACTTGTGTGCTCTGTCAAAGTTCATCTTCCAAGTGTGACCTTTCTAGTGCAAAGGTTATGGCAGTACCTGTAGAGCTAAAGCTCATTCTACGTTAGCATTGTCTTTTCATAATTTCAGCATATGTATGGAGCAGTTCATGCACTGCAGTAATTACGTACAGTAAGAGTGTGATTATATGATCCTGTGCTGACTGCTTTTCCTATTTGCAGCACCACAGAAAAGTATTTTTGATTATTTTTTGTTATTATTACTTACCATTGGGCAATTTGTCACATCTGATTACTTCTGTTGATAAATCTCCTGAGTCTGCCCCCTAGCTCAAGACAATGTTTAGTTTAACAAAAACCCAACCACAAACCAGACTACAGTCTGGTAGCACACTAAACCAGAAAAGGGGTCTTTGGCTTCTCTCCAGTCTTCGTGTGGGGTAGCAGCACAAAGGTGCCAAGAGGCCGGTTGTAAGCAGCTAAATGGGAATTTTTCCAGAATTGGGAGGGAATTACTAGGTAAGAGAAAGCTGGCATTATGTTCCATAGGCCTGTGCATAGGGCATATAGCTGCGGTGCCGCTGTGTCTAGAGACTCCTAGTTCAGTGGGACTCTGGGTGCTTTACAGGCTGCTTCGCAGTAAGGGTAGACGTAGACGCGACTCCCTCTGCTGCCAGTGTAATAAACAGCTCTTTGTGGCTGTCTTTTCATTCACATGTCCATTTGTCCTATTTTTCTAAGTAGCATCTAGTATGTGCTGTGTTCATGCAAGAGATTGTGCCCAAAGCTTGTGAATTTATTTCTACAAGTGGATACACTCACAGTATTTTTAACAAAGCCCTCTGTAAAGTCTTACTTGAAATTGCTTCTGTTGCTGTGCTGCCACTACTGTTACATGTTCAAGCCTTGAACTGTCAAGGAATTATGAAGTATTTTTATCCTGTGACATTTAAAATTATTCTCTCCATAGGGGAAGCCTGTGGGAACGCCAGATGCTGGTGCCTATTTCCGTGTGCTAGCAGAGCATGAAGTAGCTGCCGCCTTTACTTCACCAACTGCAATTAGAGCAATCCGTCAGCAGGACCCTGAGGCAGCCTTGGGAAAGCAGTACTCTCTGAAAAGGTGAACTAAGGATACACTGGAAGCAGTTTCTTACAGAAACAGGCTGGATGAACTAAGAATAGCAGAGTGGCTGGGACTTTGCCCACCTCTGTATAGCAGAATTCAAATGTATTCTTGACAATTCAGGTGTATTTGCTTGTAAATTTATATTGATAGTTTGGAGGAGATGAAAGCTGTTAAAAAGATTATGACTCTAAGGTCGTACTGAGTTACGGTTACTCACTCAACCTTAATTTTACTCCACTGTGCTTATACCCTGTAATACAGTCTTGGATTATACGATCCTGTACTGTTTTCCCACATGACCTCTCATTTCATTGAGTGCACAGGATCATTAGTGTTCGTTTAATCAGCAGCTAGTCAATGTTTTGTTTATCTCCCCATAACTTAGTTACTGCTTATGGTTATGTGCTCCAAAGACTGAGCTATTTGCTATCTCATACTGTTTTTAAGGTGTTTATCACTATACTAGCAGCATGCTTCAAAATCATGACTGAGTTCATCCTCACAAATCCCCTGTGAGATGAGAGAGTGGTATTATCTGTATTTTGCAAATGGGAAGCTGAGGCACAGAGAGATTAAGGTCAAAGTCTTCTGTTGGTTTTGAATATCCAGTCTGAGCCACTGAACTACCACTATGTCAGAGTTCTTAGGTGTAATTAGCATTATATTAATAAAATGCCTCTCACACTGACTTGCATCTGTGAGTGTTTAGTACTTCTACAGACCAAGTTTCTGTATCTTATGGCAAACAGTCTAAAAATGAAAAATATGTGGGTTTGGACCCCATCGAATCTTGAAATTGAATAACTTGCTCAGCATCAAACAAGGACTGTGTCAGACTGCATAGGCAGTATTCAGTCATAAGACATCTTTTATCACACTTGTCCAAAGAGAAGGGGAAGGTGCAAAGCCATGTAGCTTCATTAGACCTCCACATTCTTAATTGCTCAGGAAAGTTTTATTTATTAGTAAGCTGGATTTATTCCTGAGGTATTCATTACAAGTTCATCATTAGTTCCTTCCATCTGTTTTGAGTGCTGTCATCAATCCTTACCCCTCTTTGAAATAGGAAACAAGCTCATTTGAGACCCTAAAGCACTATCCTTCTATGATGTTTATTGATAAGAAAGTGATTCAGATGCTAGAAAATTTAATTGCTGTTCCTCAGCATTTTTTAGGCAATGACTAAAATGACTTAGTCTGTCTTTAGAGTATTCATTTAATGGAAAATCTGCTAACCTGCTCTGTAAGTTGTCACATTTTCTGGCCAAACGAGAATTCCAGGTAAGAGTCTCCTTGCTGATATCAGTTGCCCCAGTGGTAAAGAGATATTTCATCATTCCTATACAGTGCATATTTAATGAGCTTCTCCCTTGGTGTGCAAATGTAATTGTCTCATAATTCACTCAGCTTTGGGCCATGTCATTCCCTGGTACATGACTTCTCTTTACTAAACCCTCTAGCACGGCATTTAATACCCAGTATTCTCTTGGATTGTCACCCACAGGTGAAAAAGACTTTGGATTTTGTATAGTACTGACTTAAATCCAGTGACTTATTCTCCAACCACCAGTATAGTGCAGTAAGTTTGACAGTCTTCAGCATGCCTCTCTTTTCATGTTAGACTAGGATTATCTTGCTGTTAGGTCTAGTCATGACCCTCTAACTGCTTGGCTATGTGATATTGTGGCGTATATTACTGAAATTGGAAGGGTGCTTAAATTAGACTGTCTATCCTATGATAATTTCAATATTAACATCCAGCTAGTTATAGTGTTTGTCCATTTTATGGGTTAAGTTGGTAAGAAATAGAGGCCAACAGGTGATTAAAATTTCCATTCTAGGAAAATCCTTGCTTTTGAGTGTTACTTGGATGGACTTTTCCATCCAAGGTCAAGTGAATTCTGTCTGTTTCAGTTTGAAATCAGTCTTACTTTTAGTTCATTTACTTGATCTATGGTGCTTTCTTCTCTGTTATATGGTGCAGAATCTTTGAAATGAGGTGTCTTTCTGCTACCTGGGCTAAGATGTATCCTTACTTACTCTAGAGACTCCAAAACACATGTCCAGAAATGCCATCCTGAAAGAGGTTTCCACATAGTACATTTCATCCCTGAAAACCTCTATTAAAAAATTGATAAAGATCAATGTCACTTTTTAAAAATCCTGTTAAAAAAGACAATTACTTTTAAGGTACAGAGTTGGTAGGCAATGCCAGCTTCCAATATACAAGGGAGTACTTGATTTACAGGAGTAAATTGAATTATAAGCAGACTCGTGTTCTTTTGAAATGACGTAAGTTAAATAAATTTCTGTTAAGAACTGCAGTTGTGTTCTGTGACTCTCTTGACTCTGTCACCCAAACCTCCAGTGCTTGGATTCTCATGACCAAGGTAAAATCTATTCAGGGAGGAAAACAAACAAACACATCAATGGAGAAAAATCAGAAGACCTGAAAAAATTATTTATTTATTTTACATGTTTAAGTGTCTGCAGTCCCCAGGTGCATTAAGAATTAGTATGAAATTCTAATTTCATAGAGTTCTCTATTTCCAGTTTGTTCAAATGGTGCAAAAGTGCAAACGAACCTTCCTTGAACCTTCCTCGCTGTCTTTTCAGGGAAAAAAGCTTATTTAACATGATGCAGATAGAGTTTTTCTTTGCCAGGAAAAACCTGGTGTATGCATTCTGGAGTTAAAACCATTTCCGTGATCTTTTGATTTTGAGAAGTGCAGTTCTGATTATTACCCATGTGAACACTCCCGCTTTTGGGAAATGGTTTGGAGATGTGGTTTCTTTTGTGCTTGGAGTGACACCAAAATGTACATGCTGTGTTGAACAATTTAGGTTGCGTCAGGGCCATTAGGGGCCTTGATCTGTACCCTATATCAGGTGATACTTCAAGTCCACTCTGCTGGAGTCTTGAATAGGGCCTAAAAGCTTGATTGCACTGAATTTTATGTTAGGAATGTAGGTTTTCAGAACAACAGCTTAGGACATATTTATTTAACAGAGAGGTTATAAGATTTTTCTTCCCCAGTAACTGCATTGCAGTGATAGATGATTGCAGTAACAGGTGCATTGACGTGCTTTGAAGTTTTAAGTGGATTGTTAAAAAATTGTTCAGTGGGACATTTTATAACCATTGCCATCTCTCTCTTTCTATACTGTTTGATAGGAGAAATTATTCCATAGTTCTTATGCTTTTTTGGACTTGTGGCACTTTGCTCTTGTATGCTTTTTGATGGTTTTGTGCTGTAAATTTGCCAAAGAGCTAATCCCTCTCCTTCTTGCAACATAAGGTTGCTCTTGAGCCTGCAAATTATTAAATCTGATTATTAAAGCTGGCAATTCGGAAGAGAGGAATTCTGGTTTTGGCTCAGGGGATAACATGATGTCTTTTTTGTAAATTCTTTTAAGTTCTTGGTGTTTTAATAGCCCTGTTTTTAAAACAAGGACACTTAATTTTTCAGCAGTTTATAAAGTTAATGAATTCATAAATTGAATTTTTACATCATAGCTGAAATGTTGTGTTTAACATGCCTAATTACAGAACATTCCATATAATGTAAATTGAGCAGTACTTAACAGGAGTGCCCTGCCTCATGTAAACTTTTTTTCTTAAAAAACTTTTCATAAAATATCTATTTGTGGTTTTTACTTACACAATATTTTGTTCTCTTCTATCATAAACTTTTATCTGTGTTGTAACTTCCAGTTAGCTATTAACTGTAATTATCAGCACTGGCTTGTGCTTTACAATAAAAAGCATTCAGGTGCAAGATATTGATTGGGGTCACACGCATTATAATCATTATCTTCTAATGTGAGAGATGTGCTCAGAAAGCAGTTTATGAAGATGATGATGTATTTTTATGAGTACAGAAAACTATACTTATTTGATGTGAAAGCTGGTTATAGATTTGACCCCCTGCCTTCTATTCCAAGGAAGAACTCACTCCAACCCATCTTGGGGTGTTAGAAAGGAGGGTTGGTTGAAATGCTGTTCTGAACTTAAGAAAGTTGAATTCTTCTATTTGAATATTCAAGTTCAACATGGTAACATTTTTCAAGATCTTCTGATGTTCCTAAGTTCGTAACTAGATGTGCCGTAAGTTGATTTTTATATATCAAAGTTATTATTATGGCTACCTGTATGATTGTTACTTCTGCTTAGTTCACAGGTTCTCAGTTCGTTATATTTAACGAGTGCAGGGTTCCTACCTTGGTGATTAGAGTTACCAATAACTTTTGCTTGTGGAATTTTCTTTTCCTCTAGTCTAACTATGGGTCTGTAATGGATCTAACAGACAATAAACTCATCACATTTTTGATGTCTAGGCAAAATACCACTGTGAAAAAAATGCTTTTCAATTTTAGGGCACGTGGCTAATTGCACTTAATGATGTTTCATGCCATGTTTTACTTACGTTGTTTCCAGATGTGGCTTTACTCTGTATATTCTCCTGCCTTGCATCTGCACAACAAGCAGGTCACTAGTCCTTACACTGTGAGAGGCTGCCTTTTGTGCTAGCAGGGTGTGCCTATCCTCGCCTATCCTCTGGAGAGGTTGTGAATATTCAAAGTAAGCATTTGGCTTAGGCAGCCTTACCTGGGGAAGTCTGTGGTCTCTAGATAAGAAGCCTTTGCTATTGAGACATCAATCTCTAGGTTCCTAGAGATGACAAAATGTCACTGACATTGATCTGGCTGTGGTAGAGCGTGCTGCAATCCTAACAAGGGGACATTTTGGAGAAGTATTATTAATCCCAGGGTGTGTTGTTGGGCCACATGAAGCTCTGTTCATATCTTAATGTGGCATTCTGTCATCTCAGAAGCCTTGAGGATTGATGCAGCACTTGGTAGAGTGTCGCTGTAGTTTCTGTTAGCATGACAGGCTTTTCATGAAATGTTTGGTCACTTGTAGTGCGAGTATATGGAGTATTTGGAGAACAAGTCTTATGAGGATCGGCTGAGGGAACTTGGACTGTTTAGCCTGGAGAAGAGGAGGCTGAGGGGAGACCTTATCGCACCCTACAACTACCTGAAATGAGGTTGTAGTGAGGTGGGTGTTGGTCTCTTCTCCCAAGTAACCAGCGATAAGATGAGAGGAAATGGCCTCAAGTTGCGCCAAGAGAGGTTTAGATTGGACATTAGGAGAAATTTCTTTACTGACAGAGTGGCTGGAACAGGCTGCCCAGGGCAGTGGTTGAGTCACCACCCCTGGAAGTATTTAAAAGACGTGTAGATGAGGCCCTTAGGGACAGGGTTTAGTGGGCTTGGTGGTGTTGAGTTGATGGTTGGACTTGATGATCTTAGAGGTCTTTTTCAACCTTAATGATTCTATGATTCTATACTTCTGCACTTCATTTGGAGAAAGAAAGAGACTATTTGCTGGTAAACAGAGGAATGTGGAATCTGAATCTGTGTTTCCTTCTTACCTTTCATCTCTTCGCTCAACCCTTTGAGGTTTTAAATTGCATCTCTGGGTAAAATGAAGGTGCTGTCTTTGTTGGTCCTACACCGAGTAGGGAGGATTTGGGAGTAGGAAGGCATGAGCCCATCCTGTGCGGATACTATAGAAGGGAAGCAAGTTCTTTGGTCTGTAGCAACAGGGCATGTGTGCGTAGCAGCTCTGCATTCAGAAGTCACGTTGTTCCTCGTGGCAGGATTGCACCTGGTGGTTACAAACAGGCATTAACATGGCTGAAGTGTTTCAGATTGCCACACAAGCCTTCCAGGGAAGGAGGTGCAGTTTTCCGTTGCGATTTATCTGTAAAAGTAAACAAGAAATGTTATGTCTTAAATTTCCCCTGGTTTAGATTTTATTTCCCAAATAGATGATTTCTGTTTCAAAATCTTGCTTAAATAGGGACATGTTTAAATGCACAGCAAAATAAGAATGTCCAAAATGGCAGGCATTCCTGATTTCCTTTTTCTGAGATGCAGGAACATCCCTTCCAAGTTATAATGCAGTAATCTAATAGCTGTATCTATCGGTGCCTTTTTAAACAGTAACTTAACAAACTCTCCATGCTGTAGCTTAGTCATGTGTTAGTGTTGCTCTAGGGGCTTGGATTTTTTTAGTTTTCATTTTGGTTTTCAGTTTGGTTGTGTTATGTAAAAAAATATCCTTTTGAGTCTCTTCAAGGTAAATTACTCTCTAAAGTTGCCTCTTGTTCTTTGTGGACTATAGAAAAAGCCTAGAGAACTAGTTCAGCATAGACATATTTTTTTGATAATAAGAGCCAAGTAAGATAAATACCATGCATTTCTCTCAACAGAAACCATGTTGTCACGATACGGACTAATGATAAAGTACTGAATATAAATCAGTGGTTCATCTGAGTATAGTTGGCTGTTCATTTTTATCTGTACATCATGAATCTGAATTCAAAGCTCTGTGTTTCTACCTGAAGAGGATTGCTTATTTGTTTGTTGGAGGTGTGAGGCAAGATTGTAAATTATTCTCCTCTTTAGTATCATATTAGGTGACATTGTCTGTCCAGTGTCACGAGTATCCGTGAGTTTATATGCAATTTAACAGGGCTTTAAGTTGCTTGTTAGGAAATAAGAAGTGCAAAAAATCTGCTATGACATGAATAAAGCTACTGTGCAAGTCTTAGAAAGATCAAAACCTTAGCAGCGTGCAGTAATGTTCGGTAATGTCTAGCTTCTAGGTACTGATAGTCATATTTAAGAAAGCTACCATTGACATAGAGGATCTTATAATTTTAAACAGGGTGTGAAGTGAATTTGTAATGTTTAATGAAGGACAATAAAGCATGACTAAACATCCAATAAAAGATTATGAAGTTAAAGACTGTATGGGTTTAATACCCAGTTATATAGCACTACCTAATTTAATGGTACAAACATGCAAATCACATCTGTCAGAACTGCCAGGTGTTGCATCTCTTCTCTGCCAAAGTTGGCTACAGCATGTCCAGTGAAATGAGCTGAATTCTAGTACTGTGATAAGGGACCCAGCACTGCTGAATATTGGTCTGTGATCGGCATTATCTAGTAGGATTGCATTATTTTTTTAATGGATATATATAGCCAGCATCTCCACAGGAAAATGTCTTTAGGTCCCATAGTTTCCCCCAAAACTTATTTCCAAAGGCGTATAAAAAGATGACTCAACAGCTTGAAAAATACTAAAATCTGTTTAAATGGAACATTATTAACAACTTAAAGCTAAGAGTTATGCTACAGGTATTTCTCTTTAGTTCTCTTTATTGCTTTACTAATTTTCCTGATATATCTTTCTGACCCTCTTTTGGTATTTCATTCTTACGTTTTGCCTAACAGATATCTACCTAGTTCCTGTGTACAGAGCATTTAATTATTTTTTACTTCCACTGATAATTGCTTCCCACTGGTCTACCAGGGTCTTTGCATTCTGAAAATAAAGTTCCTTTTACATGATATTTTAAGTAGCATAAATTAATATTGCTAAGATTCTAATTTTTACTCAGTAAAGTATGGCGCATGAAAGGACTGAGAGTTCTCCCTCCCCTTTTCTCTTTATCTCATCTGGGAAACCAACCACAGATGTTTATTGAATTTGTTTTCTTGTTTTCCTTTCCCCGTCCAGATCAAGGTATATACTTTTTTATTTTTGTTTAAAGGTTCAGAACGTTGTTTGTAGCTGGTGAGCACTGTGATGTGGACACGCTAGAATGGTCAAAAAAGGTCTTCAAGGTACCTGTCTTGGACCATTGGTGGCAAACTGGTAAGTGTGTTAAAATACCGTTTGTAAAATACGGTGAAGAGATATTTTCAGACTTGTTTCCTGAGTCTGCAGGTAGAACTGGTTTCTCTTTCCATAAACATTTAAATAGGCAGGACCAAGTGTGAAAATAAAAATTCAAGCAGGAAGAATGTTTTTTGGAAGTGGTCTGAAAAGTGACTTCAGGATATATTTAAAACAGCGTTTTTAAAAGCTATATAGAATAAAAAGATATCTTCTGATGCCTGTGTTTTTTAAAAAAAAAAAGTTTGCATCAGTATTTTTTCCAGGTGTATTTTTATATTGATTGTATGTGTGACTATTTTGTGACAGAAAATTTGGTATTTAGGGAAACATTCAGGTTTAAGTTAAGTTTTTTGTACATATATTTTGTGTAATTAAAAACAATCAATCTGCAGCACAGATTAGACTCCTTGGTCTTTAATATTGTTCTGTATGGATCTCATCCAACTTCTATTGATTATTTTGGAACGTCTCCCATTTGTTTCACTGGAGGAGGATTAGATACTTAGATTGCAATGAAGGAATCAGAGTAGCTACCAATCTATGTGTAACTTTGCAAAAATCCAAGTTGAATTCTGGATCAAGGTTTGATTGAATGTATCTCCTTATAACTATGGATTAATATATTTTTAAATTTCACTATTACAAGATCAGATTCGGATTTTGCTTCTTACACACATTATTGCTATTTAAGCTAAGGAAGTGTATTACAAAAGCTCCCTCCTCCCCTCCCTCCTTCGCTCCTTTCCAAGAATACCTCTTCTATTTTCTTTGCGTCATTGTTTTGAGATGCAAATTTTCGCTGGTCTCTCTCTGTATGGAGAAAAACATTTTGATTCTCCCATGGTGGATCAGATAGCAGATATATAAGATTAGAATAAAAAAAGAAAAACTCTTTAGTACATCTATAATATATATTATGTAATGAAATCAGTTCAGGAGGTTTAAAATGCATCATTGTTGTTAAAAACCCCCACAATCTTGGAGAAATACTGAGAAAGTACTAGAAGATAGTAGTGTGATTTTTTATTTAATCTTGATTGAATGTGCTAGTTAATTGATAAGTACGACGGACAAGACCTATATTTTGCTCACTTCTCTATGATCCTAATGTCTGTAGGCAAGAACAGGCCTCAGTGATGCAGAATGAGCAATTAACTGAAAAAGATTAAAAGATCAAATGATGTCTTTGACTATCTACTGAACTGGCAGTAAGCAATATTACTGTATGTAATTTTGCATGTGTTTTTATTGGTCTATGTCTGTGCACATATATATATATAAAATTGCCTATAGCTTTGATGTATATTTAGTGCAAAGGTTTAATGTTACTGCATTCATTCAGATGTATCTCAGGTATCAATGAGAGATCTTAAACAAGCACATGGGTGTAATTATACTCATAGTGTGTAAAGGTAAGACTGTGTTTGAGAGACTTTTCAAAGAAGACCATAAGCCCAGCTCAGAATATAGTATGTTTCTTGATTTTTATATTCATGGTGTGTTCTTAAATTAAATCGTAGCATGAATTAATGAACCAAGGCCATTTCAAATACAGTGCTTGAGAGCGTTTAATAATTTGGTTAGAATGAAGACCCATTTCTGTTTCCAAGTGATTTCTGTAGAAATGTGTGCTGTTGCATGTAAGCAAGGCATTCATTCTGAAGGAAAAAATTTACTAAGAATTCGTATCAGAGAACGGAATTTCAAGGGATAAGGAGAAAGAAGGAAGGAAGAATCACAGAATCATTGGGGTTGATGAGGACCTCCTGCAATCATCTAATCAACCCCCCTGCTCAAGCAGGGTCACCTAGAGAGAGTTGCCCAGGATCCTGCCCAGTTTCGAATATCTCTATGGATGGGGATTCCACAACCTTTCTGGGCAGCCTGTGCCCGTGTTTGACCGTCCTCACAGTAAAAATGTTTTTTCTTGTGCTCAGCTGGAATTTCCCATGTTTTAGTTTGTATCTGTTGCCTCTTGTCCTGTCAGTGGGCACCACTGAGAAGTCTATCGGCCTCTTCTTCATTCCCTCCCATCCAGTATTTATACATATTGATAAGATCTCCCCTGAGCCTTCTCCAGATGAACAGTCCTAGCTCTCCCAGTCTCTCTCCATATAAAAGATGTCCTTTTTCCTGGCTGTTCATTGGATTTTCTCCAGTAGCTCCATCTCTTGTACTGGGGAACCCAGAACTGGCCCCTCCAGACGTGGCCCCACTGGTGCTGAGGAAGGATCATTCTCCCTCAGCCTGCTGACAACATTCTTCCTTTTGCAGCCCAGGATGCTGTTGGCCGCCTTTGCTGCGAGGATGCATTGCTACCTCATGGTCATCTTGCTGTCTCCCAGGATCCTAAGGTCATTTGCTGCAGATCCTTCTCTTTCCAGCTGGCTGGTCCCCAGTGTGCAGTGGTGCCTGGGGTTATTATTCTTCCCCAGATGCCGGACTTTGCACTTCCCTTTGTTGAACTTACTCCTGTTGATCTATTTCTCCAGCCTGTCGATGCCTCTGAAAGGCAGCACACCCATCTGATACATCAGCCGCTCCTTCTAGTTTTACATCATCTGCAAACTTGCTGAGGGCACACTGCTTCCCATTGTCCAGGTACTTATTGAAGAAATTGAGTAGTATTGGCCTCACTATCAACCTCTGGGGTACACCACTGATGATGTGCCTCCAATGGGACTTTGTGCCACTGGTCACAACCCTCAGGGCCTGGCTGTCCAGACAGTACTCAGTCTACCTTGCTGTCCACTTATCTAACCCATACTTTGTCAGCTTATCTATGAGAATGTTATAGGAGGCAGTGCCAAAAGCTTTACTAAGGTGGAGGTAAATAACATTCACTCCTCTCCCCTCAGACACAAAGTTAGTCACCTCATTGTAGAAGGCAATCAGGTTGATTAAGAGTGATTTCCCTTTCATAAATCCATGCTGGCTGCTCTTGATCACCTTCTTGTCCTTTGTGTGTTTGGAAATGCTTTCCAGCATTCGTTGCTTCATCACCTTCCCAGGGACTGAGGTGAGGCTGTAGTTCCCTGGATCTTCCTTCTTGCCTTTCTTGAAGAGAGGACTTACATTTGCTCTCTTCCAGTCTTCAAGAACCTCTCCCAGTTGCCATGACCCTTGTAAGGTGGCATTGCAATGACATCAGCCAGCTCTCAGGACTCATGAGTGCAACTCATGAGGCTTCATGGACTTATGTATGTCCGGTTTGTTTAAGTGCTCCCTAACCTGGTCCTCTTCCACAAAGTGTAAGTCTTCCTTGCTCCAGACTGCCTCTGGTCTCAGGGGTCTGGGAATCCTGAAGGTCAATCTTGCCAGTAAAGACTGAAGTGAAGAAGGCATTCAGTACCTCAGCCTTTTCTGTGACCTTTGCCACCAGATCCCCTCTCTTGTTCAGCAGTGGGCTCATGTTTTCCCTACTCTTCCTTTTGCTGTTTATGTACTTGTAGAATCCTTTCTTATTGCCCTTCATGTCCTTGCCAGATTCCAGTTCAGGTGAGCCTTGGCTTTCCTAACCCCATCCCTGCACAACTGGATGGCATCTTTATACTCCTTCTGGGTCATCTGCCCCTACTTCCACCTCTTGTACACTTCCTTTCTATGTCTGAGTTCAGTCAGGAGCTCCTTGCTCATCCATTCAGGCCTCCTGCCTTTGCTTACTTATTTGTCAGGATGGACTTCTCTTGAGCTTGGAGGAAGTGATCCTTGAGTATCAACCTGCTCTCCTGGAACTCTCTTCTCTCTGTATGCCATGGGATTCTTCTAAGCAGATCTCTGAAGAGATTAGAGTCTGCTGTCCTGAAATCCAAGGCTGTGGTCTTGCTTTTGCCTTGGTCCCTCTTTTCAGAATCTTTTAACTCCACTGTCTCATGGTCACTGCAGCCAAGGCTGCTCCTGACCATTTCTTCCTTGTTTGTAAGTATGAAGTCCAGCACAGCACCTTTCCTCATTGGCTCCCTGATCACCTTTGTCAGGGAGTTGTCATCAATGCACTGCATAAATCTGGATTGCTTGTGCTCTGTCCTTCCAGAAGGTATCAGAGTGGTTAAAGTCCCCCATCAGGACGAGGGCCTGTGAATGTGAGACTTCTTCCATTTGTTTGAAGAAGGCCTCATTCTGATCAGGAGGTCTCCAGCAGATACTTTCTACAATAGCATGAATGTTGGTTTGCCTGCTGGTCTTCACCTATAAGTTCTCTACTGGCTCCTGACAAGGCAGAGCCCCTCTCATGTACAGTGCATGTACACCCCCTCCTTGCCTCCTAGGCATAGGAAAAAGTGCTTAATAGAATACAAGCTAATAAACTAGATTTGTATAATTTTTAAAATAGAGAACAGTCAGGTCTGGTAAGTGAGATGAAATAGAAATGGTGCTCCCCACACTGTCCTGTGTTCCTGAACTTCCCTTGAGATTAACATGCTCAAATGCTCAGGGGGAAAAAGTGGATCCTCCTCCCTCTGAAAGGCTTCGCTTGTCCTGGAGCAGAGCAGCCAGGGCAGCAGACGAAAGCAGCCTTCCCTTCTGCTGGTCCGTCACCTATTTTTTAGCAGAATACAAAACGTATCCTGTTAACTGTGAAAAAACGAGCAGTTATGTCACATTCAACTGTATCTGTCACTTGGTAAAATATTGTTGAAAGTGGATTTCCATGCTGGAAAAGCCTTTTTAATCCAATAGTACTAGGTTAAAGCTGTAATCTAGAGAGAGATAACTGGCTGTTTCACTTCATATTAGAAATATTCAACGTTAGTGACTGATGACAGAATAGAGGACCCAAAAATTCAGAAATAACAATTTGCCGAACTATCTCTAAAATAAAAAATCACAACTAAAAGCACAGAATAAAAAACCCTAATCACTTCTAGCAGGAAGAGGTCGAGGCAATTAGCTATTTTATGTAGAGCTAATAAATTTTTAAAAAGGAATTTTTTTTATAACAAAATTCAATTCAAAATGACAAAATATTAAATTTTATGAATTACCTTTTTTGTAATTAAATTGCACCTGAAGTTATAAATTGCTGTTTTGTTACGCCCGAGATCGAAAGCTTCTGACTTACTTCTAGATATGAAAATGCTTTTGACCTTTGATAATCTGGCAAATTTTTACTTATTCTCCGATCTGATATTTGTCTGCATTCTTCCAAAACAAGAGCATTGCAAAACTGTGAGAAATGTTGGCATCTTAATTTTACTTGAATACTATAGACCTTACTTATGCAGTTATGTCTTAGTCATTGACTCTTTCAACTGAGGCTAAAGCAGAAGATGGAGGAGGAGGGCAATCCAGTATCTGGGTAATTAGTGTTTCTTGTGTGATGGGGTAATTTCTATTCCCTTGTTTATGACTGAGAAAAGGAGGGAAGAGATCAGCTTTGTAGAGATGAGAAGCAACTCAGGCATTATTTGGAGATGGAAATGAATATGAGTGAAGGGAAACAAAAGGATGACAAACGTATTATAAAATAAAAAGGGAGTGTAAAACACTTGCTTCTTCAGGTTTAGTAAGGTATCTTCAAAGGTCTTGGCCCCTTTGCCATATATTGAAACTAGAAATAAATGACTATGGACTAAAAACGTAGGTCGAGTTTTCTTTCATTCTGTCTTTGGAAGATCTATGGAGTATATGAAATCACTGTGAGTTGAAACAGTACTTTGAAACAGAAGAAAGCTTTCATTAGGGAACTTCAAAGCAGCTACACCTGGAAAGCCTGACTGATTAAAATTTAGATTTGTTTCAATATGCCTTCATCAATAACACTTATTTTAAATGTTAATATTTGTGTTACAAGTATAGTAAGCACATCTTACAAGCTGTGAAATGTATGTCACAGGATCAATGAGCAGCAAGTAGGATTTGAGGCAGTAAAGACTGATAAGCACTTGCTGCTTTCTTTGGAGACATGGCAATGGATGAAAGAACAGTACTTTCAGATCCTGTCCTCATCTGTACATGGAGAGAGGATAATATTGTTTTGGATTTGTGCAGGTGTTTAGTTTTTGCTTATTTATACAAAATGACACTTAGCATTTAAATAGCAATTTTCATCTTCAAAGTAATTGTGCAAACACTAGCAAATTAATTCTTTTAACACCCCTCTGAAGTAAGTAAAGTTACTCCAGTCTTGCAGACATTACATTGAGAAAGACAAGTATCTTGCCCCAAGCTATCCAGGAAGTCATTGCAAATTCAGTTTCAGAAAACAGAGCTTTTCTTGCTCAGAGATAAATTTTCTTGTCATATTTACATATGTTTTGTGACATTTTGTCTGAAAAGGAACAGGAATGCACATTTTGGACCTTGTTCTGTCTCTGTTTGTAATGTTTTAAGGAAATGATACAGTAGCTCTGTTTCAGTATTCCAGGTAAGTACATTACAGGGCACCTTGACAAATCTATTTGAAATAGCCTAAGCAGTGTTTGGATTGTACCTTCTGCGTCACATCCTTGGGAGAGGCCTCAATACACAGAGAAATGTGAGTTTGCGTTACCTCGTTTTTGGAGCCAGCTTTGAATTCTAGAAGAAAAAAAGGGTAACAGCAATGAGGATGTGAAGAGCTGGGGAAGCATGAAGGCTCTGAAAGCTTGTGCTAAACATCCTCAACTGCGTTCATGTTAGCTCTTCAGTATTTCGTAGTAAAAAGAAATAAAATGAAACTCTACCACATCATTTTTGACATTTTAAAAAAAGTTAAGAAGTCAGATTTCTGTTTCTTCATAAGTATAGGATGTAAAGAGTTTTTTTCTCCTGATATTTCTAAATGGAAACATTTTGAGACTGTCTTTTGAGGATGTATAGGAAAATTCAGATGAAACAGATCTGAAACGGAAAATTCAGATGAAACAGATCTGAAACGGAAAATTCAGTGATAAAATTTGACATGCATAAAATCTCAGTGAAGAGACATATTTCCATAGAACTTTTTTGGTTGTATACTATGGGAATCAAAGTTACAGAGCATGCAAGTGCAGGAGGTTCAAATTGGAGATACCCGCTATGTCCTGAGTGTCAGCTCACTAGCAGGCAGAACTATGAGAAGATTGTGCACGTTTTCTGTTTTCATGGAAATAAGCTGCCTTATGCGGTAAGGAATGGGTGTCTGCAGCAGGCATTAGGACAAAAATCACATAGTGCTTGCTACCTTATGGCTGCTGAAAAAGAAGGTTATAGTATGCATATAGTATACATTGTAATGAGATCTTGGATACTCTGAGACATAGTGTGATAAAATTTACTTGTAGGAATTCCCCAAATTCTGTAGCACAATTAATTAATATACTCTATCACTTTTAAAATTGTTCTTGTTCCTTCTCTATGTCTTACCTCTAAAACTTGCAGCTGCTGTGTTGGTAATATTTTTATTAGGACATACTATTATTATGAAATTCCACATAGGAGTAATGGTTATACAGATTTATACAACAAAACAACTGTGTCATTGAATTCAGTGAAAAAAACATGAATCATAGTTAAGTGTACTCACTGTAATATGTTTCAATGAACTACTTTCTACCATAGTCGTGTATGGGGAAGAGTTTATTAATTATTTATTAATGTGGTCTCCAAGCAGCATGACGTGGTCCCCAGCTATCAATTACCGCTGTGTTGTCTTGGCAACGTTGTGCAGCGTCGTCTTCTTGTGAGTATCTGGAAAGATGGATTTTGCAGCTGAATTCTGTTAGCTAATCTTTCCAGGTTTCCACTACAGAACTGTTCGTTAGGTGAATTACCTTGTCAATCTAGACGTCCATCTCCCCACATTTGGCAATTGGATTCCAGATTTTGTTCTTCAGTCACCTTCTGCTTTACCCCATTCAAAACCATGCAGATCAGTCCAGTGCATTCCTTAATACGATGCATTTCAGTCCAGTGCATTCCTTTAATATGGTGACATTTTCAAATCAAGAGGCAGCAGGAAAGGTAAACAAAGGGTAGCTGTTTAATTTGCAGCAAAAGAGTCAAGTCTTGGAAATTTTTTTTTTGAGTGGCAGAAATTCAGTTCTGGAGTTACTGAGCCCAAGCATCTGGAGCTGAGATGAAAGAGATGAAACAGATTTCTTCCAAAGTCCAGGCTAATGGTTTAGATTATCAGGTGGTGCCTCATTGTAGATGCAGTTCATGCTTTTTAAAGACGTGTATATCCTGTCAAGACTAGGATCATATTTTTTTTAGAGGAAGCTGATATTCTGCAGAACAGTTCTTCAGAAGTGGGAATTACTCTGCAGAAATCTCTGCAGCTCTGCAACCCGGAATTACAGAGTCATCTGTGCTGGTTTTGGCTGGGATAGAGTTAATTTTCTTCATAGTAGCTAGTATGGGGCTATGTTTTGGATTTGTGCTGGAAACAGTGTTGACAATACAGAGATGTTTTCGTTATTGCTGAGCAGTGCTTACACAGAGTCAAGGCCTTTTCTGCTTCTCACACCATCCCACCAGCGAGTAGGCTGGGGGTGCACAAGAAGTTGTGAGGGGACACAGCTGGGACAGCTGACCCCAACTGACCAAAGGGATATTCCATACCATATGACGTCATGCTCAGCATATAAAGCTGGGGGAAGAAGAAGGAGGGGGGACGTTCGGAGTGATGGCGTTTGTCTTCCCAAGTAACCGTTACGCATCATGGAGCCCTGCTTTCCTGGGGATGGCTGAACACCTGCCTGCCGAGGGGAAGTGGTGAATGAATTCCTTGTTTTGCTTTGCTTGCGTGCGCGGCTTTTGCTTTACTTATTAAACTGTCTTTATCTCAGCCCACGAGTTTTCTCACTTTTACCCTTCTGATTCTCTCCCCCACCCCACCAGAGGGGAGTGAGCGAGTGGCTGTGTGGTGCTTGGTTGCTGGCTGGGGTTAAACCACGACAGAGTAATTTTCTAGATAACCGAACCTATAACAGGTATTCATGTAGAGGAAGAAGAGAAAAGTGGTCATTTATCATGTCTCTACCTGGGGGCTTGCATTCTGTCCTTTATGGGTATGAACATAAAGATTGTTTCAGCTGTTGTTTGTTGCTTAGTAATCAGACTTGTGCAGATGTGGGCTGTGTGTCATTAGTTACAGTAGGTCGTCATTCCTTCAATGTCATGTTAGGACACCCAGTTTAAACAGGTTTTTGGTTGTCCTTATTGGAGGAGAGAGAGGAAGAAATTTTGTTAGGGGCCATAGGCATTGCAAAGGTAGAAACTGACCTTTCAGTAGTGTGTGGCTGTCTCATTCTGTACTGTGGCCTTTACCATTGGCTTCAGAGAAAGGAAAAAGAACAGAATTGTATGTATTTTTTTTCTTTGTGTGTCTGGTCAGCCTGTGTCAAATTCAAGGAGCTCTTTCCTAACTCGTCCTGATGACTGGCTTCTCTCTTGAGGTTGGAGCATTGATAGTTCTTGCAATTCTTGTCTTATGATAATTTAACATAACTTAAAGAAGTGACATGGATTTAAATTTGGATTTGACACTTTTGTTTTCTAATGAGCCAAGTAATTTGGGCTAAATTGCTTTGGGAGAGCCAACCAGTCTCTTAAACCTGTGAAGAGCAGTTGGTGCCTCTCTGTCCCAGTATTCCAGTAATGTTACCACTCAGATGTGGAGGAAGAGTGGGAAAACGTCCTCAGCATGGGACATCAGAACCCTCAATCTGTGTGTATATCCCAGGATTGTGCTGTAATTGCAGAGACAAAAGTTTCCTCAGCCTCACTCTCCTTCCACCCCACCTTTTTTTTTTTATGTTGAAGGCATTTCCTTATGGTATAAACTACTTGGGCCTTTATATGGGCAGTCACATGGAACATCAGAGTTACAGAAGTTTCTGAAATGAGCCTTTATTTGGAAATGTGGTAAAATTGCTTACTTGTGAAAACTTACCTCAGAGCACCCTGTTTCCAGGTGGGTAGAGAAGAGAGTTAAGCGTTAAAGACTGCTGGTACTAGGCATTTTACTGGTGTAAACCTTGTTAATCTAATGCTAAAATATTGTATCTCTGCTCCGGCTAACAGCGTATAGCATCTCCATCATATATGATTTGTGACATGTCTTAGTAAAATGGATGACATAGCTTCCCTGGTTGTGTTGCCCTCCGTAGCATTTTAATCTTACAGTCATCTATACTCATCTTCCAGTCTTGAATTTTCATGAGTTTTCTCTGTGCAATCATGTGAAATGGATTCTCCTTCAGAAATTTAGGCTGTATCTGCTTAGCTGAGAAATATTTTTTACAGAAATGTCTTGTTCATGACTATGTACTGCTTGTGTGTTTGTTGGACATCCAAGAATGTATGTCTGGATTGTATACATATTCTCTAAGGTGTTTTTGCTTTGAATAAATCATTACAGCTGCATAGGTTTACCATGGTCTTTAGTCCTGGTCACTGTCTCCCCCATTTCATGAAGTTAAGTGAATTTCACCTCCAAATATGTTTCTCTCTTGAGGGTTATTTCAGATGCACATTTCACATGGCTTTCAGTTCTCCCATGCATTTTGGGAAATGCACCACGTTGCAAAGATGGCCCTGGTTCAGAGATGGCAGGAGTGTTGTGTCTTGTTTTTATTTATGGAACTGATTACAGTTTAGGTATGGTTAAGTCAGTAAGCACACTAGGTTCTTCTAGTAAAAAAACGCATGCACCTCTGTTCTTTAAATTGCTGGGAAGATTCTCTTTTCCTCCTGGCTGTTCTCTTTTTTTTTTTTCCCACTGGTCAGCACCTCCTCTGTGCTGATACAAATTCCGTATCAGCTGTGCCGAAGCCACTCTTTCTCATTTGCGCTGACGTTTTCTAACTTAGAATTGATAGAAAGTAAGTATTAAGCTTTTCTGTTCCCATTTGACTTCAGTTTCTCAGTGCTTATTAATCTTAATCTTTTCTGATTGTCTTTCCACATGCAGCCAGGGACATGCATTAATATGAATGAAGTATTATAAATGTTTTCCTCCTTTTTAAAATTTCAGTGATGTGGCTTAGATGAGTGAAAATAAAAGAACTGTAAAGCAGTCTTAAGTTACAGAGCTCAGCCATGAATGATGTTTAGTGTGCACTGAATAGGCAAATGAAGAAGAAGAAGAGGGGACACCTTTAGGAATGGGTGTACTAAATAAGAATAGTGCTGTCTCATCTTCCTGAAGGAGACAAGTTGTTGTTTCAGCACCACCAGTTTGTATGTGTGTGAAGACGTTACAGGTGGCTGATCTCATTCTTGATGCATGGCAACCGCTTTTTTTGTTGCTTACAGAATAAAGTCGTCATTAGTGTAAAGTAGATGATTTTCCTGATGATTTAAGAACAGGAGAGCTAGTAGTAAGCTGCATGGATCTAGTGCATGGAAGGAATGATCCTTTGCAGGATTTAAGGCTGCCCAGTGAAGGTAGAAAGAGACAGAACAGGAGTTTCTAAGATGTTAGACCCTGATACAGAAAAAAGTATTTGAATTGCACAGTAGTAATTTTATCTGTCTTTTCCATCTTGGCAGTATTACTATGCATATAATATATTAAGATTCCCCCAAATGATTAAACAGTAAACGGTTAGCACTGAGATGTGTAATTACTTTTTATAATCTCCATTTATCTCTTAGTATTTCATCATGTTATGATGTTACAGTAGGAGGAAAATAAAAATTGGAAATTCATTTTTAGTCTGAAAATGTATTATAATTCAGTGCATTGCCCGACTTAATGCATCTTTAAACATGCCATCTGACATCTTCAAACTATGACCAAAAAGCTTTTTATTCTCCTGTGATTATCTTGGCTCTCACTTTGCTATAGGCAACTTATAAGATGTACATTATAAATTACCATTTGGAGGCCGAGGAGCCTGGTACACTTAAAAAACGAATGCATAAACTTCTGGTGCTTTATGACTAGTTTGCCAGTTCGTGATAACTGAACTTATTTCCTTCTTTGGTTTTAATGCTTGTCATGGCCCACCAACCTTTAACTAAGCTAGTTAGAGCTTCTTTACAGTTACATTTTGTACGTTTATTCTAGAGATTTTATTTGGATGTGCTTTGAAATCTTCAGAGGCCTTGTGTATATGTATGATACCACAAACAGCACAGTTTGTAAATACGTTCTGTGTTTGGATAGGATTGTGAAAGGGAGCCTTGGGGGAATTTTAATGGTTTGGGGGGTTGATTTTGTTTTTAAATGAGTGGTTGAAATATAGCAATAGATAGAACTGTTATACAAGAAGTATTTGGCCTTCACAAGTGTAATATGTATTCATGGTAATAGATGCATTATGACTACAAGTGCTTTGAAGCATTTAGAAAATACTAAAAGAATTGCTGGTTTCTCTTCTGATGTTAAATTCTAAGAATAAGCATGGGAACTCAGGTACTTTCAGAAAATATATTACTTTATAAACAAAATGGATTTTATTTTGAGAAACAGGCTTCAGGTTTTCAAATACCTTTAGCTTATTTTGTGATTTTTTTTTTCGTGTGCTTCTGTACATTCGCAAGAAATGAGGGAAATGCTCTGCTTCTGGCTAGCTGTACAGCTGTTGTACACATATTAATATGGCTCCACAGTCGGGTTAATACTAACATCATAATTCCTAGATATTGCAAACAAGCTTGAAGCTGTCATTCTCAGTGCTGTATACGTGCATAATATGGGAATGCTTGCCCGTTTATTTAAATATGAATGTACTTTAATTAGTGCAACACTGAATATAATGCTCTATTTCCTTTTAAAGATTGGAAATAGCGTCCCAGCTGAGATGGGAGGCATTCATCGATACTACTGCAGGTTAGGATCTGATACAAAGTTAAACCAGTAGAGTAACTACATAGATGAGCTTTCAGAAAGCTATTTGTCGCTAAAGCTCTGTTTCAGAAAAATGGCCTGGCTTATGAAAGCACTTAAATGTGTACCTGTGTTGCATTTGACATTTAAAATGTACGGTGATATCCTGAACCATGAATTAGACTAAATGGACAAATTGCTTGTGGGGCAGGAAATACTTGTGATAGTATTCCTGTTTTAAGTGGAACATACTGAGATAATAGCTCGGCGGTGGCAGTGTGTGGTTTGTGAATGGTCTAAGCTTACGTAAGTGCAAACCACCAGCGAAGGAGGGAGCGGAGCATCCCTCCTTCATCTCTGGCACTGCCTTTGTACCCCTGCTCTTAGGCCAGTCCTACCATGCTTGTGGCCGCATGGTGAGCGGAATCAGAGCATTGATTTAGGCAAAAACTAACCTGGCTGAAAGAAAGAATAATAATTTTTTTAAAAATCTGAATCAGTTCAATTCAATTCCATGTAAAAATGGGAGAAAAAGGAAGATGGGAATGTACAACCAAGGTGTAGAAAGATAATGAGACCACACTTTTTTTACAGTTATCTTCACTGATGTGCATTTAAATTAGCTCAAGTCAACTGCGCAGTGTCCAGTTGTGCATTTTAATTACAAAATGTTCCTTCTTCATATAATGGATAATGAAAATGAATATGGCTGTGACATCATTGTCTCTTTTAGCTATTGTCCGTGCTGTCTTTCAGGCAGTAACCACTTTCTGTGGTGTCTGTAGCGTATGGCCCTGTTGTTGATTCAGCACCCTTGGTGCTACCATAAAATAAAGAATATAGAGAATAAGGACAACTTCAAGTGGAAGTGAATACTGAACAGCAAGTAGTCATAACCAGAAAAAAAGCAAATTTTTGTGCAATGCACTGGTCCTGTTGTACAAATGTACTGGAGAATCTGTTTAATTAACGGATCTTTCTGGTTTCCTTAGTCACCCTTTAAAAAATGGGTTCCTTCATTTCCTATTTATATCTCTTTTCCATGTTTTCTGAGTGAAGTTTCTACATTACAGTTTCTGAGTAGAGAAAGTTAAGCAGTTAAGCAGAGGTTTTTTAAGGCTCTGTATACAATTTAACCAAGTGAGAAAGGTAAAATTTAATTTCACTTGGACGTGAAGAATGGGTGAAAAACACTGGTTTTGTTCCATGAGGCTTACAGTTAACTTGTAGAGGTTTTACACTCTGTTTTGTAGAGTTGGATGAATGAACATGTTTTGCAGCCATCCCACCTCAAGGTAGCAAATTGTTCTGATCTTCTGCCAAATGAATGTAATCTAAATTTTAAGCAGCCTGATGGACAAGGTCATGCTTTAGATGTGATAGTCTCTCTAAATAATATTCGAGCAAGAAAGTCTTAACTGAAATTCTTTCCAGTTGGTTTACTGCATATTCTTTACCCTAGCTTTACTTAAGTTTGTAAGGAGTTGCAAAACTCCATGTAAGACAAGTATGAAAATCTTGATTAAAAATCACTCAAGTTGCATACCTCACCTAAAATTTGATAGTTCTTGTGGGTTTTGCTAAGATAGACCCCTGCTACTCACTTACCATATTTTTGCATTCTGTGTGCACCTGGTATTTATTGTGTTGATGATGCATGCACTTAATTCACAAGAGGAATAAGTTAAGAATGCAGTCAGATGGAGGAAAAATAAATGATAATTACCATCGCTGTTCAAGATTTTTTCTGCTGCATCTGTCATACTCCTCAGAAATAAGGGGTGAAATGAAATACCAAATGATGCATGAAAGAGTTTTTGAAGTTTCACTACTAGCCAGCAAAGCCTTTCACAGTTTAGGATGACAGATTGTCTTTAATCTAACCTAATTGTGCATAATGTGTGAATTGGATTTAAATTCACAGTTGCTTTCTGACAGTTGGTAAAACTGAATCAGGGAATCCTTAAGAATTTACAGTTCTCCAGATTCTTCAGTCATTGTCGTCTCCTTGTGGCTCTCACTTTTCTGTTATAATTTGCTGCAGTACCCTGCTAAATATATTAGAAGATGAGAATTTCAGTAAATATAAGCTCTGTCATTAAAGTTTGCTTCATTTGATGACAGGCTTAAGCAAAATGAAGAGGAAATGAGTAAAATGGATGGGGAAGTTAACGATGTAATTATCATAGATCTAAAAAGTAATTTTCACTAGCCTTTACCCTTAGAAGGAGGTAAAAATCATGGCGTATCAACACATACTAACAGTGTGGGTGCAGCTGTACTGTGGACTTTTGTGGCAGTCTGCCAGCTGAGAGCCCGGCATCACACATCACGTTGCATTGGGATTATCCAACCTGTTCTCCTCTGTGCCCTTTAGTCCCCTGGGGTAATAGTGGCCAGGTGTCATCTCCTTGTTTGAGTGTTGATGGATAGTTAGCATCAGACTGTTTGTGGTTAAGTACCCAGCACTAGCCAGGTGTACTTGGTCTTTCTACACATTAATACTATATCATGTCTCATGCACCAACCTGGAGCTGTGCAGAAAGCGTAGATCTCTTCCAGGGAAGAGATGAAGAAAACTTCATGGCAAAATTACACAGGGGATGTTTTTGAGTCCTTGCTCAAGACAGCTGTACTGTACAGAGGCTAAAACAATTATCTGAAATTATCTTCCAAGACCAGTAAGCATAAGACTAAAATGGTGCTTGGTCTACCGGCCTGCAGCATGGCTATCTAGACAGAATTTGTCAGGATTAACAGTGCTAAATCACAAGTTGTGAGCGAGGCCACCTGCTGCTCGTGCAGTCAGAGACTTAGAAACTGGCTTGGGTTTTAGTGATGAAGAACTGACTGGGAAACCGACGACTTTGCTCTGCACAGTCATATCCTGAAGGATGAAGGAAATGAGGTCTGTATCAATACTTGATGATCTGGCCCCTGAATCTTCAGGACCCTCCCAGTACATATTATTTCTGTGATGCGTTAGATTTGGTTTTATTATAAGGAAGCAGTATGGTATGCTGTGATGCAGATTTTTAGTGCTATAATTAGTCTGGTACTGTGGTTTTCTGTTCCTGGATACCCAATAGTTGTTGCCGTACTAGAAAGCACGTTGCTGTTACTTTATTGAATTCTTCATTCCACCCATTCTGGCGTAATTAAAATGACCACTGTGTGGAGGGAGCATGTGCAAGAAGTCTCTGAAGAGCTGCATTCTTGCTATGTGGATGGATTTGTTATCAGTTGCTGCCTAAGCTTTCTCCCTTCTATAGACCCTCCTCTCCTTTTTATCAGTGTTGTCTTCTGCTATAGTAATTCCTTTAATTCCCCTCAACCAAAATGACAGCTTTGCCAGGAGAATGGCTCAAAACAGCACTGCCACAGTGAGAATTTAGTGTATTATATTTATTGCATTCATTAATGTGTTAATGTATGACAATTGCTCCTTTTTCTTCTCTTTTTTCTCCTGCTACATAACAACTTCCCACCTCTTTTGCATGCTTCCAGTATCTATCCATTGCATGCTAAGAAACTCAAAGCAGACAGCCTTACATTACTCACTTAGTGCAGCCCAAACTCAAATATTAATGTCAGAATGCAGTGTATTTTCCCTAAGTACTTCCTACCAGAAAATACAATATTTCAGCAGTGTGCCAGTCTATTATGTTGGGGAACATGAGACACGGTCTAGAAATTGTAATGTATCAGGAATGTAAGTGGTACAGGGCATTTGTCATCTTTAAAGTCCTGAGTTATTTCAAAACTGTTTATTTTTATTGAACTTGACTGTTGACTGCGAGTGAGCAAGACAATTTTGAGTACAGAACTTGCTAGCTGTTGCTCTGCATCATTTGGCAGAGCACAGCTCCTGCGCATCAGGCACACAGGCAAGTGGAAGCTTTCTGATGAATAGTCATCAGAGGTACAGGCGTACCCTTATAGACTCCCCTTGCTACTCATAAGAGAGTGCACTTTTTGCTTCTGCATCAGCAGTGCCTTCTCTGACATAAGAATCGCTTTCAGAGGTGCAAATGCAACGAAAATGCCTGTATCGGACTATTCATAAACTGTCCAATATAGCTCAATAATATTGAAATATCTTTAAAGTAATATCTTTCACTTAGATGTAGAGTGGGACAAAACAAAGAAGGTCACGTCTTTGAATTTTGAGGGCTATTTCTTTACATCAGCCCTTATCCTGGAGGTAAAAATGTAAGGAGGGACATGGGACACTTTAACAGCTATGATTTTAAGCCGATCTCTCACTAACTCTCTCTTCCAAGTCTCAGTGAAGTGTTTTTCATTATTCTCAGAGGTATATATATTCATTCCATTATAACTCAGAGCAGATGTTGAATGTAGTTACCAGACTAGTTGTGAAACATTGCTCTTCCAGTGTAAAACATTGCTTTTCTAAATAGCTGTTTCATCATCACGTTATAAGGTGTTATGCAAAAAGGAAATTGGTTTTATGATCCAGTTGTCCCTGAAAAGCCTTCCACAGCTGGAGGGCGAGCTAACTTGCTCGCGTAGGGAGTGGAAGGTTAGCGCCTAAACGTTTGCAGAAGGGACTGCCTGGAAGACGGATCTGCTGTTCTGTTCCTTACATTAAAAATATGCAAGTTCCTAAAGACTTCAGCGTTGGGAATCTGTCTAGATGCTGTGCATTAATTTCAGAGAATCTGCAACTATAAACAAGTGAGTGTCAGGTAAGGGATGTCTGTTTGTACATTCAGAAACCTGATGTAAGGGGTAGGTGGAATACAGTGCCCATTTGACAAGCGTTATCCTTCTTCAAACTATTGCTGTTTTAACTTTCAGACCTGGGTCTTGTAACCTGCATATAGGTCCTGACTTGAACTGTAAAGAAACCAACCTTAATTGAAACCAAGATTCTTAAGCAACTTTACTTACTGAAAATATATAAAAGGGCCACACGGTACTTGTATTACACATACTTCGTAAGGAAAATTTCTCATCAGTACTTATTTTTCTGTATTCTTCTGAACAGTGATGATTTCTTTTCAGCAGGATTTTGAATTGAATTCCACTTCCAAGTGAGACTCTTTTTTCTGTGATAAAAAATGCTCTCCTAGAAAAGGGTTGCTGTTTTCTGATAGGTTTGGGAAGTTGATATTTCAATCCAGCATCCTATTTGGAAGATATGCATTGATTTCCCAAGAAATGTACAGCACAAAGATTCGTGCTATCCTTTGACAGTACTCCTTCATGCTTCTACATTGTAACAGAATCTTTAGCATTCAGGAACTGTTAACCTAACACAAAGAGTAGAGGCTTTTGGGATTCCCTCTCTAAATTAGTATCTGGCCCAAGCACCAAAAAAACATATTTTTTTCATGTATATAAAAAGTCTTATTGACCCTGGGAGCTGAATGTATGGCTTAGAGATTAGAGCACTGGGTAAATATGGAAATGATATATCCACTGGTAATTGAGAAGACAATAGAAGAAATAGTAGCAATTATAAAGACCTATTCACAAAGTTTTAGAACTTGTGATTCTTGTTTAGAATAAGTGGACTTTCATTCAATCTTATTCCCTGTTGTCCAAAAAGCAGGGACAAATGCAGACAAATTAGTATGATGAAGTTTCCTTTCTAGTTTATACTGTTTTCATTAGCAGTGTATCAGAGTCAAGCCAATCCAAACTAATTTTCAGAAATTTCAGATTCTCCCTCTCCCCTCAGGGTTTTTTGATTGAGAGCTCTTGATTAGAGATGTTTGTCAATTCTCAGTTCATGCAAGTCTTACTGGTACATCAGGTTAACAGTGATGCTATGTTCCCTACCTCTCAGTAGCAAACCTAATTACTATGTTTTGGTGATAGGAGAATACCTTTCTCACCTGATCTGTTACAGTATGGTTTTTAGCTCTTGCCATGCAATATGTAAAGCAAGTTATACTCCATGCTACCACTTCTTTTCCTCCTAACACAGAGGAGAAACTGTCCCTTCCACCATCTTTTCCAATTCACTGTTCTCTAAGAAAAATCTGAGGGAAAAACGTCTTCAGAAACAGATACTGTCGAGAAAATGAAGCTCCCAAACTGTTGAATAAATTGTGAGTTTCTCTTCCTCCAACTTTCAGTGTGATCATGGATGGGGTGTGTTAGATCATTTTGATACTGTATCACCACTGTAATTGTAGCTTGGGTGTTCTGCTTGTTGGAAGAAAAGATCAGGATCTGCGATTGTGCTGGGAATGTGCGTTATGTAGAAGAAGAAACGGGGAAAGATGGGGAAACAATTAAGCAAACTTTTTAGCCTGTCTTTATTAGCATTGAGGGTTGATAATTCGCATTCTGTGTCCCGCAGCTGGAGTTAGGCCCTACTTAACTATGCTATGTTAAGGCTAATTTTCAGCTACTTACTAACACCTAACATAAAAACACCACAAGTTTCTGTAATTTTGTTCTTGTTCTTGCTTCTTTTGGCACTTGAATAGTCATTTAACAACTTCTAAAGTGGCAGATGAATGCTGTGGAAGCTGAGAAAATTCACAGCAAAACCAACTGTAATTTCCTAATGCAAGAGAACTGAAAATAGTTTTGACCGTACTGATCAGACATAAATATAGAGCTGAAGACACACCTGCTTTGTTGTGCTGACACTTCAGGGTGGCGTGGACTATGAATTCCAGGCCAAGTGACTTGAGACTTGGGACATCTCTAGAATGATGAAGCCACATTTTTTAAAGTAATAGTCTCTTACTGTGTTCCTGCTAATATTTACAACCACCTACAGTTTGTTTTCTGCGGCTCAGAGTTACAGCAGCATTTAAAAGTAATTTCTATAGATTTTTTCTTAGAGGGAAAGAGAGAAGAGCAACTGGTCTTTTTTCAAACTTAGACTCTCTGTTATATGACTTGATAGTTTTTATTCCTGTTCTATAATAACAACTCTTGTAGTATAAAAATGTTATATGAAATTGAGCTTCCTTAAGAAAAAGAGGAAGGTGAGGAGGGAGGAATTTCTAGCTGCCTGACTGTGGGGATAATTAGGAAGGCGTAGGCATTACAGAGGACATTCACGCTGTCTCATTTGGAAGCTCCGAACAAGGTATTTTACGTTGGCGCTTCAGAGGGGATTCCAGACCTGCCTTGCCTCGGCTCTGTGCAGAGAGCAAAGGCACGCAGTGCCAGTGTTCAATTTATCTGTCGCAGTTAGATGAATGAATATCTTCCTAAGATTCAAAAACCAAGAGACATTTGTCTTCTCACATCTCCCTTGCCCCACCCCCACCCCTGCACCCCCAAAAGAAACCCACTCCAAAATGCTGTGGTTAGTAAAACTTTAGGTGGAGGAGGAGAAAACATCTGGATTATGATCACAAAATCTTGCAGCAGTTTGATTTCCATTCCTTAGATTGTTCCTTTTGAGTTTATTTTGGCAACACTGAAAACGCAGGTCTGGCTTTTCTACCCTCTTTCTTTTTCAGCCTTTTTGTTATCTGAAATAGTTGTCACCAAGAAATACTAGCGAGATATCCAGGATTATGAAAGAGGTATTCCTGACTTCGTTATTTACAGTAAATTTTGTTAGGCACTTCCTCTTCTCTGATATTCCTGGCCAGTATTGTCATGGAGAAGATTTGGCATTTATTCACCTTCCAAACCTCTGAATGTGTAGCTCCAAAATAGAACAACAGACACTTTGATATTGCTTTACAGGGAGAAGATGATCAACCAAGAATGGATTGATGTTTTTTTTTTCTAGAATTCATTCTTCCCAAGGATATTGACTCATAAAATAACCCTTGAAGTACATCTGCCCTACACAGTATTTCTATCATGGCTTTGCTGTAGGCAGTTTCTTACTGGTGTGATATAACCTTATACCCATAGCAGAATAAACTACAGGTGTAATTCAGAAAGTGTTTATTTCTGACTGTCTTCTATGGAATGGAAAAAGTTCCCTTCTGAAGAATGCAAATTTCTGTAATGAACTTACATTCATTAGATAATACATAAAAGCTCCTGAATTCTAAATCTTACATTGCTGGGATTTTTATTTTATTTTATTATTATTTATTATTATTTTGATGTGCTGAACTAGAAGCAAAACTTAGAACCAATAAATACTTAATGAAGAACAATCTTAACTGACAATATTTGTGTTCTCGTAACAGAATCTGGTTCTGCAATTACTGCTTCCTGTATTGGTTTGGGGAACTCTACAACACCTCCACCCGGACAGGCAGGAAAACCGGTGCCGGGATACAATGGTAAGACTGTGCTAAACATGCTACTGATTTACTGATTTTTAGAATTTCTGATATCAAAGTGCATAAGCACAAATTGCATTTAAAAATGAGACAAGATATCATATTAATGTCTAACTCTGTTGCTTTAAATCAGACATTATATTGTGCTTTCCCTCTGATCTACTTGAACCCTTTCCAGATAATTTCATTGCATTATTTTCAAACTGAATTAAGTCAGTTCTTCAGTAATTCAGGAGTAAGCAGTATAATATCTTCCTTCCCCAAATTTTTGTACATTGAAATACTCTGCTTGCAAGGAGCAGTGTAAATGCTGGAATTGCTACCTTGATAAAATAGTTACAATAAACTGATTAGATTTTACTTTAGTATAATAAAAATAGGAAAAAATAGGAGAGAAAGCTTTGAAAGCTACATAGAATCATAGAATCATTAAGGTTGGAAAAGACCTCTAAGATCATCGAGTCCAACCGTCAACCCAACACAACCAAGCCTAATACACCATGTCTCTAAGTGCCTCATCTACACGTCTTTTAAATGCCTGCAGGGATGGTGACTCAACCACTTCCCTGGGCAGCCTGTTCCAAGGCCTGACCACTCTTTCAGTAAAGAAATTTCTCCTAATGTCCAATCTAAAACTCCCTTGGTGCAACTTGAGGCCATTTCCTCTCGTCCTGTCGCTAGTTACTTGGGAGAAGAGACCAACACCCACCTTGCTACAATCTCCTTTCAGGTAGTTGTAGAGCGCGATGAGGTCCCCCCTCAGCCTCCTCTTCTCCAGGCTAAACAACCCCAGTTCCCTCAGCCGCTCCTTATAAGGCTTGTGCTCCAGGCCCTTCACCAGCTCTGTTGCCCTTCTCTGGACACGCTCCAGCACCTCCATGTCTTTCTTGTAGTGAGGGGCCCAAAACTGAACACAGCATTCGAGGTGCGGCCTCACCAGTGCCAAGTACAGGGGCACGATCACCTCCCTGCTCCTGCTGGCCACACTATTTCTGATACAGGCCAGGATGCCATTGGCCTTCTTGGCCACCTGGGCACACTGCCGGCTCGTGTTCAGCCGGCTGTCAACCAGCACCCCCAGGTCCTTTTCCTCCGGGCAGCTTTCCAGCCACTCTTCCCCAAGCCTGTAGCGTTGCCTGGGGTTGTTGTGGTCAAAGTGCAGGACCCGGCACTTGGCCTTGTTGAACCTCATACAGTTGGCCTCAGCCCATGGATCCAGCCTGTCCAGGTCCCTCTGCAGAGCCTTCCTACCCTCAAGCAGATCAACACTCCCGCCCAACTTGGTGTCGTCTGCAAACTGACTGAGGGAGCACTCGATCCCCTTCATCATAGGAGAATGCCGTGGGAGACAGTGTCAAAGGCTTTACTGAAGTCCAGGTAGACCACATCCACAGCCTTACCCTCATCCACAAGGCGGGTCACCTGGTCGTAGAAGGAGATCAGGTTGATCAAGCAGGACCTGCCTTCCATGAACCCGTGCTGGCTGGGCCTGATCCCCTGGTTGTCCCGGACATGGCTCGTGAGCCCCCTCAAAACGAACCGCTCCATGATCTTCCCCGGCACCGAGATCAGGCTGACTGGCCTGTACTTCCCCGGATCCTCCTTCCGGCCCTTCTTGTAGATGGGAGTCACATTGGCAAGCCTCCAGTCGTCCGGGACCTCCCCAGTTAACCAGGACTGCTGGTAAATGATGGAGGGTGGCTTGGCAAGCTCCTCCGCCAGCTCCCTCAGTACCCTCGGGTGGATCCCATCTGGCCCCATAGACTTGTGAGCGTCCAGGTGGCGTAGCAGGTCGTTAACTGCTTCCTCTTGGATTATGGGGGGTTTATCCTGCTCTCTGTCCCTGTCTTCCAGCTCAGGGGGCTGAGTACCCTGAGTACCCCTGAGTACCCTTTGAGTACCCAGAGATAATACCTCTGACTATTAAAGACTGAGGCAAAGGTGGCGTTAAGTACCTCAGCCTTATCCTTGTCCTTGGTGGCAACGTTGCCCCCTGCATCCAATAAAGGATAGAGATTCTCCTTGGCTCTCCGTTTGTCCTTAATATACTTGTAAAAACATTTTTTGTTGTCTCTCATGACAGCGGCCAGGTTGAGTTCTAGCTGGGCTTTTGCCTTTCTAATTTCCTCTCTGCACGACCTAACAGATCCCTGTACTCTTCTTGAGTTGCCTGCCCCTTCTTCTAAAGGTGATAAACTCTCCTTTTTTCCCTGAGTCCCAGCCAGAGCTCCCCGTTCAGCCAGGCTGGACGTCTTCTCCGCTCGTTCTTCTTTCGACACATGGGGACAGCCCGCTCCTGCACCTTTAAGACTTCCTTCTTGAAGAGCGTCCAGCCTTCCTGGACCCCTTTGCCCTTCAGGACTGTCTCCTAGGGGACCCTCTCGACCAGTGTCCTGAGCAGGCCAAAGTCCGCCCTCCAGAAGTCCATGGTAGCGGTTTTGCTGGCCCCCCTCCTTACTTCACCAAGTATTGAGTACTCTATCATTTCATGGTCGCTAAGCCCAAGCCGGCCTCCGACCACCACATCTCCCACCAGTCCTTCTCTGTTTGTGAACAGCAGGTCAAGCGAGGCACCTCCGTAGTGGGCTCGCTTACCAGCTGCGTCAGGAAGTTATCTTCCACACACTCCAGGAACCTCCTTGATGGTTTCCTCTCTGCCGTGTGGTATTTCCAGCAGACGCCTGGAAAGTTGAAGTCCCCCACGACAACAAGGGCTAGCGACTGTGAGACTTCTGCGAACCTCTGGTAGAATATTTCATCTGCCTCCTCGTCCTGATTAGGTGGTCTATTGCAGACTCCCAGCAGGGTATCTGCCTTGTTGGCCTTCCCTCTCATCCTTACCCACAAGCACTCGACCTCATCATCACTACCATTGAGCTCCAGACAGTCGAAGCACTCCCTAACATACAGGGCTACCCCACCGCCTCTCCTTCCTCGCCTGTCCCTTCTGAAGAGCTTATAGCCATCCATTGCAGCACGCCAATCGTGAGACTCATCCCACCATGTTTCCGTGATGGCAACTAAGGTATAGCTACCCCGCTGCACAATGGCTTCCAGCTCCTCCTGTTTGCTGCCCATGCTGTGTGCATTGGTGTAGATGCACTTGAGCTGGGCTGCCGATTTCTCCCCTGACATTGGCGTGCTGCCCCTAGGCTCTTCTCTAGTGAGCCTGGTTTTATCCCCTTCCCCCTTTGAACCTAGTTTAAAGCCCTCTCGATGAGCCCCGCCAACTCATACGCGAGAATCCTTTTCCCCCTGTGAGACAGCTGAACTCCGTCCGTCGCCAGCAGGCCCGGTGCCGTGTAAACCTCCCCGTGGTCAAAGAAGCCAAAATTCTGCCGATGGCACCAGCCCCTGAGCCACGTGTTGATCCAATGAGTTTTCCTGTTCCCTTCAGTGTTCCTCCCTGCCACTGAAGGGATCAAGGAAAATGCTACCTGTGCTCCTGATCCTTCCACCAGTCGCCCCAGTGCCCTGAAGTCCCTTTTGATCCCTTTGGGACTTCTCTCTGCAACCTCCTCACTGCCATGTGAGTGGGTCTCTTTCTTTGTGTGTTCTGAGCCCAAATTCTCCAAATCTAACAATACTATGTTCTTACACGTGTTCTTACACCATCTAAAAATAGAGAAGAAAAAAAAAGTGTTTACAGATTATAAATGGGTTTTATTTATGCCATTCTTGCTGTTTTTCATAAGTGTCTTCTATGTTTCCATTCATCCTTTTGATTTCATATTCCCGTTACTCCTTCCAAGTCACTGATTTGTAAAACTGGCCTTGTGGACTTGCTTGTGTATGTGCTGAGCCGTTGCTTTCAGCAGGCTCTTCAGTTATTTAGAAATTACCATCCTCTTTGAAGGAGTGACTTCAGCCAGAAATAGTAAATTACAGATGTTGGCGTTCTTTAGGCAGATAGGATGTGATATTACTCATAAGAGTCTTAGCAAGGTTAGAGTCAGACGTCTGTTATCCTCTTTTCCCCACTTCCACTGGAACTTTTTCATACAGAATGTAAGATTGTTTGTAGTAATTTAGATCCAGCTGAACATTGCTTTCTTTGCTTGGGCAGGCTTCAAAAAGCATGTTTTTTAAATCCATGTCAGCCCTTTCCTCTCTATTTTTCCATGGTTTAATCATTTCACTTTGTTTAACTCCATTTATCACAGGCCAAGTTGATATCTATCACTTCCTCCTTATGCCCACACCTTCAGATGGAATGGGTGGCTGTAGTAGATTTCCCAGATGACTGCACAGAAGAGACTATTTCAGTTTTTTTTCCTCAGAAGCCTCAGTACCAGTATATGATGCTTTCATTGAAGGTGATGGGCCAGTGTCATCCAGGGAAAAGGCTTCTCTTGGGAGGTCTGGATTCTTCGCTGTGGGTAGTTCACGAGTTACTTTACTTCTGTATGCTAGACTAGAATAAGCCTTGTCAGCTGGGGAGCATCTTTCTGGGTCTCCTGGGAGCCTTTGGAGACCAGACACACTTATTTACTGCTACTAGCATTTCTCACGTTAACTGGGTTAGCCTCCAGTAATCTTAGTCGTTACTTCTTACTAGTGTTACCTGCACACTTTTTCTTGTATTTGTCATGTATCTGAAGGGTCCTTTGCTATTTGGAAGTTTAAATTTTCCAGTATGAAGATGTCTTTTAATTTTCAGTTCTATTTTTTCCCTTTTTGACTTTGAGCATTTTTGCTCCCAAAGCACAAGTATTATTTAAGACTTTTTGTACTTAAGGCTGAATGTTAATAAGGTCATGAGATTATCCAATTTGGAACTCCCAAATTGCTTAATTCCTTTTGTTGCTTGGTGTATTGACATTCTGAAGTGTGACGTAAGTTGATATCCATGAAGAAAGACACTGTCCTCCACCTAAAAATACACTACTTGACAGAAGTTCTCTTCCTATATTACTTTTTTGCAGTGATGATTCTGGATGAAAATAAGAAACCAGTGAAGGCGAAGACTTTAGGAAATATTGTGGTAAAGTAAGCAAACTAAGTATCTTACAGTTAAGAGAAGCTTCCTGCATGGGTTGATTGTCTTTTGATTGAAGTTTATATATATATATAACAATAATTGAAGTAATGAGGGTTGAAAAGCATGGCTGTCTCTGATATTGATACCAAACTGCCAGAGCTTTTTACATCCATTAATGTTGAAAAATTGCAGATGAAATTGTGTGAATGAATGAGTGTGGATTCCTGTTTTTTTTTTCTTAGACTACAGCAAAGTGTATCATTTTCATTACCATCCTGTTGGCACAGGATTAAGCCTTCCTGTTGGGATGTATGAGCAAGATATTGAATCATTCTCTTCACTGTTTTATCTTTCAGTTTAGTGAAATAGTAGAGCAGTGCAGATTGACATACTTTGGTTTACTGGTGTGATGCTGCCTCCTCTTTCACTATCTCCTAATACCAACTGATGCACATTCCTAGAGGGAGAATATGTGTTTTCTGATCTCTGTAAAAACAGCAAGATGTCTCTGAATGTGCTTTGCATGAAATGGTGTTCAATTATGGTGGTACTTGGACAAAATACACACAGGAAAAGATTCCAGGAAAAAAAAAAAGAAAGAAAAAAACCCTGCTGTGCATACGTAGGTGATTTTAGTACCATTTACCAGACTCCTGTCAGATGGGTTCCATAAGCTTCAATAGTCTTTTTGAAAGTACATCTTTCTTAGCACCTTTTGTTAGATAAAGGAGCCTCTGTTTAGATAACACTGTGAACATCAATTACATTTCTCTTCTCTTACCTTCTGCCATCTCACTGTTGCCAGAACCTCTCCTTACTTCTGTAAAGCTTGCTAGGCTACTGCTCCCCACAGCCCATGCCAGCTCTGTCAGACTTTCAGGCAAATGGCGTTTTCCTCAGACAGATGCCTACAGACGTGATTAACACGTTCGCTGTAGCCGCCTCTGTTTTCAGTCATAGAAAATACTTCAGTTCTGAACACTTCCTACTGCCAGCAAATACAAGTCCCAGAAGAAATGCATTCATCCCCTTCTGTAGTAACTCAGATTCTTCATTGCTTGCTTAGATGAATGGAAGGAAATACAAAGATTAGCATTAACCTTCAGTGAATTGAAATTTTTTCAAAAGCCAAAACATTGGGACAGATGTACCGATTTTGATGAGTTGTTAAAGAGAGAAGTTAGCTGAAGATTGAGGCAGTGGCCACGTGAGCTGGAGATGAGGCACATAAGAGCTACAGGCACTGGAGCGTGCTGCAGAAAGGCAGCGCTAAAAGTGCGGGTGGGCTGGCTGCACGGTGCTCGCTTGGGAGTCGGAGTTGCCGAGGTGTGGAGGTTTTTGCTCAGCTGTACTACTGATCGCTAGACCGCTGTGGAGACTGAGATAGTATCACATGAAGTTATTGTACTGTGTGACACAGACATGTATTTTCAGTCTATACCTTGCCTAATTTTCAGCATCTTAGGCTAAGCCACCAGGACACACAGGCGTGTGTTTAAGTGCACACACGATCTCCCCTGAATCAGCAGACTCATATTTAGATGTAGTTTTCCTGTGACACGTATAAGGTTGTGCATTCATTCCGTTGCCGAGTATGAATACTTAAAATTGCTCCAGCCTTTAGTAGGCTGTGGTTTGCAGTATCAGTAACCCAAGTCAGACTGGAGGGCTATTTTTCAAAGCTCTCACCTCTGTAGTGCCTGATGCCATAATAAAACGTAGGCTTGTAATCAGTGGAGAGAGTGAAAGGCATTTTGTAAGAAAATTGATCCTAGCTGTCTTAGGCATTCAGCTAGGATGGAATAAATCGCATTCCAGATGTGCTCATGTCTCTCCACTGCCTGCAGGGGTGACACAGCTAGCTTAGGGTAGGCGCTTAGCGTTACCTACCAAAAGCGAAGTGAAATGAACCCCATCCTTAGCAACTCTGCTAAACAAGCTGAATTATATCTACTAACAGGTAACGTTGGTAGATGTGTGCACACATTTCTGAGTCATTGCTATTTTTAAGTGCCTGTCAGGAGTGGGTATTGCCATATTAGAAGATCCCGTTTGGGATTATTGTCAAACTCTTAAAGCCAGAATTTATCTTCCCTAATGTGGCCCTACGTTTAGGCATTTATCTTAAGGGATTACAAATGTGTTTGTACGTTGGTGGTTGTTGTTGTTTGTTTTATTTTGTTTTATCTTGCACAGCATGACTTCTGCTGCAGTCAAATAAATTGATAGGGAAGAAGGGGGGATTCTGTTTTGTTTTGGTTTTTTTTTGCATTGGATCACTCAAGAAAGAGTAATGGCACAGGGACACTATTATTTTGTCATGTCCATAGTTATTGTAAAATCCATTCTGAAATAGGGGGGAGAGTAGAGGGCAAAGAAATTACATCGTATCATTAACATAGTTGATATGAAACCAATTCAGAGGTAGGTTAACTATCACTCCTCTTTCTCTTCCACCTTCTACATGTACAGACCCCTTAAAAATGGTGGGGATGACCCTTGTTACTGGCAGTCTTTGTCACCCCAGGGACATGTCCCCATGCAGCTAGAAGAAAATGGGGGAGTCAGGATAGTTTTGACTATTACTCTTTCATACACTCAGCAGCAAAATATGGTGTACTGTTTCAGAAAAAAACAAAGGTGTGTGCTTTATCTGCAGCGTATGTGAGTTGAGAAATATTCTTCAGTATTTCTTGGAGAGGAGAATGGCCACACACTGCTTACAATACCAGCTGTGCAAAAGTGGTATGCTGCTGCTCTTGGTTATTTTTATCCCGGTCTAACTCCTGATAAAGACTGTTGGGAGCTGCTTGAGGCCTGCAGTGCTCATAAGTATAGCATTTAAAATATCTGTTCTTACAACAGAGTTTTAAACTTTAATTTTATCTTGCAGGAGTCAAATACTTTAGAAAAGTAATTCTTACACCTAATTACTCCATCTTTCTGCCCCAAGTACGTTCTTTTCTTTACTCATCTGCCAACTGATACCTTTTTTTTTTTTTTTCATATAACCATCATCTGTGCCCTTTGGAAAGATTTTTGCTCACAAGAACTCTCATGCAGGCTAATTTACCTGGACAATGCAATAATCTTTTTGACTTCTCAAGTCTTTCAGGATAAAGTAATCAAATGCAGTGTCACAACATTTATCATGAAGACGACTGCATCTCGTGAGAGTGGACTTGTGTGAATCGTTTCTAAATTTACATTTTTCTGAGCTAGAATCTTTGGACATGAAAGATAATTAACCGAGAATTTATTCTGAAGTGAAAATGATAGCAGCAATGACCTCCATTTCCGTTAGCAAGACCAGTCTGATTTAGTGACACACTTCTGCATTGTTCTGACCTGCCTGTAATTAATACGCACTTGAAAATGTGTGTGTGTGTATGTAATCATGATTAGCCATAAGAATTTTCAAAGTTGTCTGTTCTCATAAGGAACATTAGCAAAGAGAAATCCCATTTAAATTCCAGTGCAGTGGGAAACTCAGTTTTGCTCTTGTACATTATAAAGATCACAAATCCATTATGTTTATTTTATGAAGCAGTTGTCAGCACTGTCTCATTAGCTAGATTATTCTTTATGTTCATCCACAATAGCAAGAGATCTACATTTGCCTTATACTCATTCTATCCAGAGAGTAATACCTGCCAATAAATTTCCAGCTATATCCTAGTTACGTTTCCTCTAGTGTTTGTATAGTTAATTTTGTGCTATAATAATGGAGGTTTACGGGATAAGTATTTACAAATTTGTTTTACTGATCTCCACTGCACAGAATCACATAAATATTTATGTTCCATATTCAGAAAGATGAGACAATGTAGTTATACAGTGATTCTGAAATTCTTTGGCTGTGTTGATTAAATTGCATTTAAGAGTAGTGACTGTGTGAGAGGCTTTGCAGACCATTAATGTTGTGGTGTTTTTTTCATTAATTTGGGATTAGTGGAGGAAGAGGAAGGAAAATTGGAATGTTCTGTCAATAGTTAAAATGATTCAAATGATGACCCACCTCATTATATAGAGTAAAATCATGCAAAAATCACAGTGCTATTTGTGATACTGTGTTCAATCTTTATATAGCATTTAGAGAGCAAATAGATGTTCAATAAAAAGCTTACTCATTTAATATTTCTTACAATGCATTTAAAAAAAAATCAGTATCTCTGTGGAAGTCTGAAGCAACCTGAAGCCAGGAATGTAATCATTAAGATACAAAACAGAAATGCTAACCAAAAGAGCTTAAAGGGAAGAAAAGGGAAAGAAAAAAGATGTAATATTCTGCAGCACACTGTAGTACCTTGGTATCCTGTTAAAGAAAATAAAGAAAAATCTTCTAAGACTTGATGGGTCAACATATGGGCATTCTAACTTGAGAATGAGCACATGAGAAAGGTCACAGCTCTTGTTTGTGCTCTTCTCCTTCCCAGGAAGAAAAGGAGGCCGGGAGGTGATCGCAGTGTTTTTTAGGTAGTGAAAGCAAGGAGAGACTGCATCTGAAGCCAAGAGAAGGGTAGATAGCCTTAGCTCAGAAGAAAGACGGTTAGATAGAAGCTACCTGAGATGCCAAAATAGCCGCTGAAGATCTTATTGTTACATAGTGGCTCAGTAATGAATGTTGTCCATTTTTCTCTTTTTGTAAGTGACACTATTGCCGTTCTGTGCTTTTAAAAGAATGTATTCTTTTATCATTAAACTTGATCCAATGATAAAAAACAATATTCTGAAATTTCCTTCTATGAATGTAATAATCCCCAAAATTAAAGTACTTAGTCTAAGAAACGTCTCTCTTTCTCGTATGTGATTGTTCTAGAGTGTCTGAAGGGGATTAAGCTGTATCTCCATTGCTTGAGTTGTTTTTATTTTTTGTCATTGTAATGATGTGCTTTGCCATTTTGGAAGTGGTGTTTAATGTTTTCCTATTAATTTTAAAAATCTAAAATAAACAAATAAAAAAATTACATAAGGTAGCAGAAAATTAAAGGCAACCCAAGAGAGGACGTGTTGCAGACCTGTCTGAGTGGCTGCCCTCAAGGAAGACTGCTGGAGGGTGAAGAGCGTTGCTTGTAGGACTGTGTAAAGAAAGTGTGTCATCCTGCATTGACCACTTGCAATGCGCTCTTGTAAGGTCATACACCCAGGAACAGTGAAAATTTGCTAGATTTATAAGATGAAGAACTGTACCCTAGAAAGCAGTGACTTTCAAAGGAGCTTTTTATGTTACAGTGGATAAACCTCTGAATACACAAGATCTTTGGATGAAATGTAGCTGCTAATGTAACTAAACAGGCAGTATGATCCCTTGTTGTTCAGTAGGGAAATGGAAAAGGAGCTATTATTATTATCTGTGGATATGATGTTAGTAAAACCATTAATGCATTATGTTCAGTTCTTATGTCCGTATTTCAAAAGGCTATTGAGAAACTGGCTGGGATTTTGGAGAAGATATGAATGAGAGTGACTTGAGTGCTGGAAAGCTTGGCTTAAAGAATCTTTCAGTTTAACTTGTGCATGTAGTTTATCCAAGCTTAGTTAAGTGATGACTTCATCAAGGTCAGGAAATACCCACAGGACAAAGACATCTCTGACAGACTGCTGTTTAATCTAGCGTAAAGAGATTGGAAGCTGAAGCTAGATGTATTCAGGTGAGAAGTAAACCACATCATTTTAACAGTGAAAATATTAAACCATTGGAACAAATTCTTGGGAATATGGTCGTTTTCATTGAGGTCAAACCTGGATATTTGTCTTAAAGATACACTGTCATTTAACCAAAAGTTACGGGCTTGAGGTAGGATTTAGTAGATGACATCCTTTAAGCTGTGTTATATGGGAGGTCAGATTAGATGATCATGATGAATCTGTGCAAAAGATTTCTCTCCCTGCCTGCCTCCCACATGTGGTTTTTTTTTTATCAGCTTTGTCTTTTCCCTTTACAAGTGGAACAATGAGTAGGACTTTCAATGTGGGAGCAGTTTGGCCAAAGATTGATTTTCTAACAGATTTCTGTCTGAGTACATGTGAGTAGCATTTGACCTTTCTTTACTTTTAAGCTTTTTCAAGTACTTTCACTAGTTTTTGATGTTTTCTCTCTTCCCCACTAAACTGTAGTTTTTTTCTGCAAAATCCACACTGAAACCAACTACTTTTGTGACCTCTTTCAGGTAATTAAAGGAATATTTCATGCAGACTGGTGAATGTTCAAGATGCTCTCTCTTCTCTTGCCCCTTCTCCACCCTTTTTCCAGTGCTGCTGTTCCTCATATCTTAAAAAGCTTCTAGATTCCAGATGGCTTTCGAACTTGCAATCAAAAATTTTAAGAGTGATGTTTATGCACAGCACTTCATAAATGCTGAGTAATAATATAGCTGCCAGTCAAGATGATTTAGCTCCATTCACAAGCCCAAACTGGTATAACAATGGCTTATACTTGCTTTGACTGGCTGTAATGAACAGCCTGGGAGTACCATTGTCTACCATAAAATAAAAGGATGTCTTTTCTGAAACTCAGCAAGGTAGCATCTCTAATAGTTTTTGACTTTCATTTGTACTTTCAGAAATCTGCTTTTCTCTGTAAATTATCTTTTGAGTGCTGTATCTATAATTGCTTTGTTCCATCAACAAGGACTCTTGCATCATTTTGATGAGTGGCATCCTGAAAGGATGTGACACACGGAATCAGATTTTCTTGGGCTAAGCTAAAGGTGGGTGGCTCTGTGTAAGGTCAGCCACCATTGTATGAAAAATAAATGAACTGTAAAACAATGCTTAAAAAACAGATAATGATTGTCATTTAAAATTCTCTAGCAGAAAACAGTTACTGTGAAAGCAGTTCAGAGTTTTTCTGTGATGCTGCCAAGCTCACCTAATCTGTCTTAGTTTATCCACTTTTTAATGAAATTACCATCTTATCTTTGAAAATGTAACCAGAGTGGATCTTTGTAAAATGAACCCATATAATTTACATCATTAATTTACACAGTTTACCTAGTTTTCCTGATGCTGTTCTAAGTGTATTCAACCTTGAAATGAGAAATGGGCCTGGATCTGTGTTCCTGTAGTTCTGCAATGTCACCTTAATTTCACTAGAGTAAATGGAGAATAGCATCATTTTTACTGCTGTTGCTGTACTGGTGAAAAATTGGCATGAGTGAGGTCAAAATGCAGACCTATACATCTTTTTTTAAGTTTGAAATACAAAAGTAAGCTTTTCTCAAGTTCAGGTGCTTTCATTCAGCTCAGTGTAGGTTTTTGGCGTGAACTTGGGTTTGAAACTGTGCCTATTCTTTGCTAGTTAAATGGGCTGAGTTGACTGTAGTGAGACTGGTCCAATATAGCTGGTAACACATATTTTAGAAAAAGCTGGCAAGCTTGTCTTGAATTCATATTTGTTGAAGCTCGTGACTGTCCTCTCCAGAAGGAAGAAGCAATGATGAGATAGAAGACGCTGCCAGAGTTATGACCATATGAAAAATGCAAGCAAGAATAGTGTAAGGGAGGGCTCATCTTTAAACTGATAGCAGATGCAAAGGCTCAACACTGGCTGGTTCGGGCTTGGTATGTGGGATGAGAGAGAGAGAAGTTAACAGATAGCTAGAGAAATACAGTCAATACCTCCCAAAGAGAAACCAAGCAAAGCAACTTCCTTGTATATTGTGGAAATGATGATGAAGGAACCTACCTCCTTCTATCTTGGTCTTCTGTGTTCGTGTTGCTTGTGAAAGGAAAGTAGGATCATGTCTGGGGCAATCATGCTTACTTGCGCATAGCTGCCATTTTTTGGTCAATATATTCTCTTAATAAAAATAACCCCCTGAATTGAGTATCAACTCAGTGTTTGGACAAAGAGGCAACAGTTTTTAAATATAGAACTTTTGTAGGTGTGTGTTATGTTTCCAAGGGAGAACAGACCCAAACCCAACATCTAAAAATGTTCCGTCTTTTACGGAGGGGTTGAGGAAAGGAAGAGAGATTGGCTTTTAGGTTGCTGTTATTTTCTGACTGATTTTCTCTCTTCTGGCTCCTTTCACATAATTATGATCCAATTCTGCTCCCTTTGGAATTCATGGCAGCATTCCCACTGACAGCAGTGGGATGGAGGTATTTTTGGCTCTGGGCATTTTAATCCTGATGTCCTGGCAAAATTCCAATACATGTAATTATGTTCTGGCAAGCTGAATTCTACCTTTACTAATTTTATTAATTATTTGTGTTTGCACAGCACCTAGAAATTCTAGTCAGTCATGATGCTAAGAAATTTACTATCACAAAAGAATTGTATGTGCCCGTTGCTCTGGAATTATTTTGCCTGAAAGATGGACACGTGGAAAACGGCATTCCGTTTTTGCTTGGTAGATGGAATGGAGTCCTAACTGCAAGTAATCTTTTACAGAAGGCCATGGAGGCACATTTTCCGATTGTGTCTGTATTGTGCTATGATTTGCTCTATAGAGATACCTGCGGTAGCCAGTAGTTTAGTAGTGTGGTTTCCACAGAGTCACGAAATATGCACTGTGGATGTACTTATCAATGCAATTTGCTTTTAAAAAAAATAATGACAAGAAAAACAAAGAAACAAAAAAAAGCCCCCAAAACTCCAAATAGTGGGAGCAGGGTGATGTGTTGCATACTTCTGTGTTTAGATTTCTAAACAATTACAGTTACAGAAAGAAAAATGTTTTTCTGATTTCAGTAATAAAATTGGTTCTTCTATTTAATGACTAACTGCGAAGTACTGAATAGAGCTGTGGAGAAATTATTAAGGACTTTGTCAATATGAATTTTCCTTTCTCTCCCATCACAAGGATGTTTCAGACTGTTAAATAAATTTAAAGTACAAAATTTGCAATGACTGAGGCTGTTATGAATTGCTATGCTATTAGCAACCAGGCAACAACCATAGTAACTACCATTCTCTAGTGGTTTTTCTTGAATCTATCCAAGAGATTTTTCTTTTAAATTCATACATACACAAACACTGGGATCAATATATTGTTTTTCTAATCTTTTTTTTCCAAGGCGGATACTCTATAGGTCATGATTGTGTATCACAAGGATGCTTACTAAGCTTGAAAGGCTTAAAATAGGCCAGTGAATTCCCTCCAGATGGGCAGAAGCCAACCTGCCCTCCTGAAGCCTGGGTGACTACCTGGGAAGTGTCTTGGCATTTCTGGCCTTGCCTTAACCATACTTTCATGGAATGTGATTTATAGGATGTGTTGAGCCAGAACACTCAGAGAAAGTAGTAATATTTATAGTAGTATATTCTATTATGCTAATCAAGCTGAATTACTCTGAAAAAACTGGGATTGTAAAAAATAATGGATTTGAATCATTACTAGATGATATGGCCTTTTCAATGTAGCTTGTACTATTTATACCATATTTAGGTTAAAAAAAAATATATATTTATAAGTATTATTTTTGTAAATGTAATGTGAGAAATGTGGATGTCACTGAGCTGTTGTGACCTGCACGTCATAGGAGACTGGTAATGATATCAGTGTTGCTATGCTACAGAGGGGTGTTTCACTGCTAGAGATGTTGCCTTTTGGTGTCATAGGGGCACTATTGGAGTAGAAAATAAAATAGCCCTGGCTAAAAATTTGCTGGTTAGGAATGCAGACATATGCTAGTAAAATCTGTAGGAGGCATTTATGATTTTATCTGTATAAATAAGCTTTCTTGCATGTTCTCTCTCTGTTACTAGGGTTAAACTTCATAAAATTTGTGTTGATATGTCTGAGTATGTATCTTTTAGGCAGTTCAAGTAAGCTGCCTTGAAGGGCTTTGAAGGAGAAAACAACCACTTCTTTGTGAGCTGAGACTTCTGTAGCTTCTCTTCTTTCGGCAGATATGTATGTGAAATATCCCATATTTTGTCACGCCCATACCCTTGACTGAAGAATGAGTTTATAGTATGCATTGAAATCTCAACTAATAAAGCAATCCAAAATCTTGCAGCTTCACTTCTTAAAAAAATAAAAATAAGTCCAGTTATTTTAGAAAGTTCTGAAAGTGACTTTTATCAATATATTTTCAAAGAACTCCTCCAAGAATTCCAATAATGTTATGCACATTTTAAATAAAAAAGAAAAGCATTTTTATTTAGATTTTCATGACTGAAGTAATTTCAATTATATCTTTTTACAGAAACTGAAGATATGTGCGTCTGATAATTCAATTCGTATGTCTATACATGTGTGAATGTGTATGTGTGTTAGAGAAAGAGATACCTATAATAATCAAGTTGTTTGTATCATAGCATATATGCACACATTTCTGACAGATACTTCATTTGTGGAGATGTTGAAAGCTGAATGCTGATAACATTTATATTACAGTATATAGTGTTTACTAGACCAAACATTATTTTACTGAATGCCAGAGATGCTTATGTTATATAAAAGGTATGGACTGGCTACAGCTCAGAGCTATATGCACATGATCACAGCAAATATATGGTCTTTTTGATCTGTTATCAGCATATTATTAAACAGAAATGGGTTCTGATTATATAGCCAATTATTATTTATCTGAATATAAAGTATGAATGGAAAGCATGAGTTATACTCATTATATCTGTGTTTCCAACTACTTCACTCTGCTCTCTTTAATTTAAGGTTGCCTTTGCCTCCTGGAGCATTCTCAGGTCTTTGGGAAAATCAAGAAACATTCCAGAAGTTATATTTTCAAAAATTTCCAGTAAGAATTACAAAGTGAATTATATAAACTTTTGGTAATCCTGCAGAACTGAATGATAGTAGATTTAAACTGGATAACATACAAAATTATCATATCTTATTTTAATGGGAGATCTTTGATATATGTGTTACAGAATTAAAAACATTTCAAGGTAAAAATTTCTTCATACATACTTTAAGCTTTTGGGCACTGTTGTTTTTTTTTTTAAGATCTGAAACAGAAGAAGTAAACTTCAAGCTTCTGAACCGAAACCTTTTTTTATGTCATTTGATCTAATAAAAGATATAAGCCTCGCAACCTTAGACTAGCATAGCTTCAAATATACTACTGCTGTTGACATGCAGTCATTCTAGCTGTGAAAAAGTCCAAAATATACACTTGCCCCCTGTGCATGTCAATGCCTCCTTACTGAATTGGTTATGTTTCCTTGTCAGATGAACTATCCAAGGACTGGCTTCCTCCTTTCCTCTTAGAAATAGATAGATTGGTCCTATGCGAATGTCCAAAATGGAAAGTTTGGCTCAATAAAAGTAAATGAGTGAATTGATCAGGTAAATTATTTTTCGTGTGCACTTGCATCATGATGATAATGATGAATGTTTGGATCCAGAAAGATACAGGAGTATCTTTAGGGGCAATTTGACAACTGTCATTGTATTGTAACAATTCCATTCTCCTTGTGTAGACTCAGGCAACATCCTTCTCCAAGCTGTCAGGGGTCAAAGAAAGCAGAGTGGGAAAAAATCCAGGTTTATGTATTGTCTTCCGTTCTGTCTTAGCAAAGGTTACAAAACCTTTCTGGAAAGGGAGCTGCACAGTATATTATGACATAAGAATGGTGAAAAATATTGGCGAATTAAATTTCTCAGGCACCAAAAACGTATTTCATTTGAAACGATCAGCTTTGTTTGTTGGTTTCACGGGAAATGAATGGATGTTCCTAGTACTATTTCTGAGTTTATTTTTGGTTGTGTTGTGTCTAGGGATATTACGATACTATGGATGCAGGTTATATGGATGAAGATGGCTATTTGTATGTCCTGTCTCGAGCTGATGATGTGATCAATGTTGCCGGACACAGAATTTCAGCAGGTGCGATTGAAGAGGTGAGCATCACCTGACAGTAAAATAGAAGAGTGAAAGATGAATAAAGCAAGCTAAGACTGAAAATCTCACAAAATCTCTCATTTTCTTTCTGTTTTTTGATTGCATTTGCATTGGTACTTTTAACAAAAACATTAATTGTTTCAGGCCCTTCCTATTAAGGTACTTTCCAGGACCATAATAAACTTAGTCCACAATAAGCAGATTGTACCATGGGATTGATAAAAAAGACTTTGACATTTGAAGGTGGAGTTAAGGGGCAATATGGTACCATGGGAAGCATTCTGGTAAGCTCTGATAACATATTTATTTGGGAATACATTAAGATAATTTAGGGTCAGAGTACCAAGTAGTTTCACCAGCTACTGTAGTTACTTAGGAGTGGAAGCTTTTATTCCTAAAATACAGTTTTTAGTTCTGTTTTTTAAAGTGCTTGGTGTTGGCTGAATTCTTTTCACATAGACTCACATTCAGTGCTTTTTCTTGATTTGAAGAGTTTCCTTCACAGTTTCTTGAGGGCTGTTTTGTCTCTTATTGTATGAGCAGTGCTAAATGAACAATGGAGATTTCTGTAAAAAACCCGGGCTGTTAAATTGAAAATCATTAATGTAATACTCATGCAACTCAAAAAGTTGAAAATAGTGCAGTTCATAATAGTATCTGAATTTCATACCATTGTTCACTCACCTCTCCAGAACTGCTGTGATTGATTGCCAGTTACAAATTTCCCTGATGACATATCAATTGCTTATTCAGGGAGTATAGGAAAAGGTGTGCTGGGCACATACAAGGGAAAAATACACTTCTAAGAACTCTGAATTTAACTGTTCACTGAATTACAACTAATCTGTTAGTCATTTTTTGCTTTATAACGTCTGTTAGTCTATTGATTTTTTTTTTTAAAGGCTAGAAAACTTAGAATAGAAGAAATTCTGATTACACCGAAGTGAACAAATTCAGATGAACACAGGCAATCTTTCCGGGATCGGTCAGCCGGGGAGCTGAACCAGCTGCTGCCCTGACTCGGGTCTATGAAGCCATAACGGTGGCTCCAGCGTGGCCTGACCCATGGCTGCAATCCCTTCAGGGGTGTACCTCCCCTGTCACGGGCTTATCCATGGCCACACGCTTTGAGGTGCTCCAGCGTGACCTCATGCACAGCCACTGATGCTTCAAGGTGTACCTGCTGCAGCATGGACTTATCCACAGCCACAGATGCTTCCAGGTGTACCTTCTCCAACGTGGACTTATCCTTGGGCCACAATCCCTTCAGAGGTATACCTGCTGCGGCACGGACAAAATCATGGCCACAGATGCTTCGAGATGTACCTGCTCGGTCATGGGCTTATCCACGGCCACAGATGCCTCGGGGTGTCCTGCTCCCGGCGTGGACTTATCCACAGGTCACAGTCCCTTCGACTTGAGTTCACACTGGAGTTCCAGCCTGTCCAGCACAGCAGCACAGAAGCAACAGCGATGCCCTGGCCATCTGCCAGCCCAGGCGCATCCTCATTGCTGTTATCAAACTGTTCCCAGGCACAGCAGAGTAAGATGATAAGCAGTACAGCAAGCAGCGAAAGCAAAAAGCAGCCACTAACGAGCACTAGACTCTAATATACAGTGAGGCAAGCAAGCCCCATGGCAAGCACAGGAGCCTGCCAGTTAATAGCTAAACAGCAATAACAGCTATAAATTCGTTTTAGCACATTCAAATCAAACCTGTCGTTATCTTGAACCCTTCGAGCCCCACGTTGGGCACCAAAAAGGACTGTTGTGGTTTAACCCGGCAGGCAGCCAAACACCACCCAGCGGCTCGCTCACTCCCCCCTGGTGGGATGGGGGAGAGAATCGGAAGGGTAAAAGTGAGAAAACTCGTGGGTTGAGATAAAGACAGTTTAACAGGTAAAGCAAAAGCCGCGCATGCAAGCAAAGCAAAACAAGGAATTCATTCACCACTTCCCATCGGCAGGCAGGTGTTCAGCCATCCCCAGGAAAGCAGGGCTCCATCACATGTAACGGTTACTTGGGAAGACAAATGCTGAACATCCCCCCCTTCCTTCTTCTTCCCCCAGCTTTATATGCTGAGCATGATGTCATATGGTATGGAATACCCCATTGGTCAGTTGGGTCAACTGTCCTGACTGTGCTCCCTCCCAGCTTCTTGTGCACCTGGCAGAGCATGGGAAGCTGAAAAGTCCTTGATTAGTGTAAGCACTACTTAGCAACAACTAAAACATTAGGGTGTTATCAATGTTATTCTCATACGGAATCCAAAACATAGCACTATACCAACTACTAGGAAGAAAATTAACTCTATTCCAGCTGAAACCAGGACAAGTCCACTTAAACCTCTTTCCCTTTGAAGTCAGTTTTTTGTGTTGCTCCGCTAAAGCGCAGTGGAGAATCTCATCCCCACCCCCCACTGCTTTACTGCTCAGGGGCTGAGCTAGGCATTGTTTCTTCACTTTAGGCTGAATCTGAGGCTAGTATAATCAACGAGGAATTGAATCACCTGCTCAGCTGTATTACCTTTGTATCCATCATCCTGAGCTCAGTGTCTCTGTTTTTCTCCCTGCTAGTTAGGTCTTTCCCCTAGAAACAAAAAATGTTTCATCACTACGAAATTATAGAAGCTTTTCTATTCACCTTTTGAACAAAACTAAAAAACAAGAGTGTTGTTAATGCACAGCGAATTGCTAGTTAAATGGGAAAGCACTAACAAGACCACAATTAGCTCTTCAGTAAGATCAGTAAATACAGAATTAGAGGTTCATTGAATCGCCATCTAAGTAAGTGACAGTCACCTTGTTGAGCAAGTATATTATCTGCATTTACATTATAGCTGCATTACAAACTTAACAAGTTTTTCCTTAGTGCTTTGACTAAGAATTTCAGCTTCATTATGTTCCAAACAATTAGTTTCTTTGTCTAAGGTATCTATTAGTATAATTGGGGCTCCATCTTTACTGCAGTGCAGTAGATCTTACTGTTTACCTTGCCAATAAGTGAATGTTAGCCATTATGGTAACCTCAGCTTGTGTCGATCCATCTGTCTCTTTTGCCTGTACATCTCTGGTGTCCCTGCTTGCCTTGTCCCTTTCTGAAAAAGCCCAAATCAGATCTTGCCTATCTGAGGCAACAGACTTGAAATTGAGGAATTTAGCATGAGAAATCTCCTTCCTGACAGTGGGGTTTCTGTCTGCTGCTGCATTAGATGTCCATCCTTGTGCCCAGTGATCGTTACAGGAATGCCATTTCACTTTCTTGAGATTTTTCTTACTTTTAAAGAATTTTAAAACATCTAGTGCCAATTCTGTTCTCTGTTCTTCTTTTCAGCCTGTCTCACAAAGTTTGATAATTTTTACATTAGTATTTACACTTTCAATCATTTGAAATTAGCTGTCCCAAGATCAAAGGCATGTTGATAAGAATTTGGGTGGACTAGTGAAGGAAAATATTACAGTGACTGCAATATTGCAGCTTAACATAAGAATTTTATGAACAATTGACAGACTGGCATGACACAAACAAGCTACTACAAAACAAGCTGGCAACACTTAAATCTCCACCGTAGGGGTCCTGTTGATGCCTGATAGGTAATTAGGGTATTGATGGTAATGTCAGATAACTGCAGATGTTTTTTCCTATGTTTTTGTGGAAAACACAGTTTCTCTGGTTGCAGACCTTACTAGTCTACTTTTCTATAATTCATTGCATTTTCGTCTTTTTCTTTTTTTTTCTTTTTCTTTTTTTTTTTTTTTTTCCTATAGCAATCAGGTTGCTGTGGTCAGGGTCAAGAATTCAGAGCAGGAAAGAATGGGTATTTTTAGCAGGAAACGGAATGCATTATTGAGGCTCTGGACTAGGAGTGACCGAAGCTTGTGAGTGTATGCGATGCATTGAAATACCATGCAGATTTGGAGTTGCATAAGATTCATTCCTGTATGATTTGTTAGTTTGGATACAATGACTTCTGGACAAAAGTAGACTGCATCTGAATTCAAATGCTCTTGTGTATATTTAGCCGCAGCATTTTTGCAGCAGGTTCCTCTGCCCTTCTAGTTCTGGAATGAGCCCAGCCAGAACTAACTCCAGGCTGTGGCACTTGCTGTTCTAGACATGGCTTGTGCACATCCCGTTTCATTCCTGTCAAAAATCTACAGTTTCAAAAGGTGTGCGCAAATGGTCATGCTTTTGTACTTTGATAGAGCATGCCTCTAATATTAAGCTAAGTATTTCTTATTTGCCTTATTGTAGCATGGGACATTTCTGGGATCATAGTTTGCGAAATGACTATCGCTTCTGTCAAACAAAGTATGCAAGAAAGACTTTGTGCAGATTTATTTTGCTAAAAACTACTTGATGTGTGTTGTAGTGACATGGCACAGAGGGACGGGTTTTGCTTCCTATTTTGACTACAAATCTTAAGGATGGTGAAATCTGGAATTATGGGAGGGTTATGGGAGACACTTTGAATTGTTCCTTCCACCATGGGTTTCACAACAAGAGCTTCCCTTTTGTTAATCGGAACAGCAGTGATTCTGCTTTTCCTTCCTTCAGGTCTTTTTCTCCTGTCTTCTCTGTACCTTCCCCATTTTCTTCCTCACCCCCATGCCATTGTATAAGTAGCCAATGCAAATGTGGTGTTCCTACTTAATGAGTGTGGTGGTTTAACCTGGCAGGCAGCCAAGCACCACACAGCTGCTCGCTCACTGCCCCGGCCAGTGGGATGGGGGAGAGAATTGTAAAAAAAAAGTTAAATTCGTGGATAGAGGTAAAGACAGTTTAATAGAACAGAAAAGGAAGGGATGATAATAATAATAATAATAATAATAATAATAATAAAAGAATATACAAAATAAGTGATGCACAATGCAATTGCTCACCACTTGCCGACCGATGCCCAGCCGGTTCCCGAGCAGGTCACTGCTCCCTGACCAACTCCCCTCAGCTTATATACTGAGCATGACATCATATGGTATGGAATATCCCTTTGTCCAGTTTGGGTCAGCTGTCCTGGTTATGCTCCCTCCCAGCTTCTTGTGCACCTGGCAGAGCATGGGAAGCTGAGAAGTCCTTGACTAGTGTAAGCACTACTTAGCAACAACATCAGTGTGTTATCAACACTATTCTCATACTAAATCCAAAACACAGCACTATACCAGCTACTAGAAAATTAACTCTATCCCAGCCGAAACCAGGAGATGAGAGAAAAAAGCCTTTATTCTTAAAATTTCTTTCAGTCAGTCTTCCTTTCAATCATCCCACTGCCTTTGATTTTGTTAACATAGTATGTGAAGATCTGTTATGAGAAAACACATAGTCCTTGTATGCACAAATAAATTAATATGCACAGTCACATTATGTGACCTCTGTGTGGTCTTTGTGCAGGGTCACGTTAGGTCCTCTTTGTGGTTGAGTACAGAGGATACGTTGAAAGCACTGTTGGCAGCAAGATGCCCCAAAAGGGACACCGATAACTACATGAAAAGAGCCAGTTGCTTTGGAAGAATGTTCACAACTGCCGATATCTTAAGGCCAACTTTGTCCCAGAACTTAGTGACACACTTCTCAGTATGTACTGAGACATCTTGGTGATGTTTTTCCAAGAAGTGAGAACCTCAGCTGGCTAGTAGGGAAGAAAAGAGAATCTCTCATTTTTTTTCTTAAAAGAGAGTTTGAGATATTAGTGCTACTGTCCATCACCTGTGTAAACGTGTACTAGGAAGGAGGGCACTCTGGTTTAATTCCCTTTTTTGTCTAAGGATGCTGAGACCTAATGTTTCCAAGAGAATGAGCTGAACTAGGCTGGCTGCAAGCCGAGATTGGGCCTGTATTTGGCTTTGGTTGAAACTATGCCTTTGTGCAGCAAAAAATGAAAAAAAATAGGAGGAGCCAGAGAGAATGAACCAATATGACTTTATAGCCCTGTAGTAGGAGTGCTTCTGTGGTTTTGGTCCTTATTCCACGCACTTAATTCCATGTTATTCATAATGTTAGGCTAATGTTATTTGTTCCAGCAAAGATCTCACTAACAAAACCAAAGATGTGATACTCTCCCAAAGCTGTAAGGAAATCACCTTTGCTTTGTGCTATATTTGAATCTTGGGCTGCCGTAGATTTATTTCTTGTGTTTGTTTGAAAACTACACGTAAGTGTGTATGAAAGTATACGCACATGTGCATCTGCAACATGTGTAATTGGAATCCTGAGGTGTACTGACTAAATACCTTTTGCTGTCAAAATATAAGAAAGAAGTCTATTTTTTATGTCCATGCCTATGGAATTTTTTCACTGAAATGTTCAGTTATTATTACTTCAGTTTAGCTTTGTTTTCTGTCCCTCAGTGTGTTCTCTTCCATCACGCTGTGGCAGACTGTGCTGTTGTGGGCCAGGAGGATCCTCTAAAAGGACATGTTCCATTTGCGCTGTGTGTACTGAGAGAAGGTGAGGGCTCGCTGCTACTGGTGTTACTAAGACTTGCAAAACTCCCAGAAAGGTTGAAGGACATGAATTTCTTCACTAGGTATAAAGACAGAAGAGGAGAAGATTTTGGAAGAGATTGTTGAACGAGTTAGAACTGACATTGGTCCGGTAGCAGCTTTCCAGAAGGGGGTGTTTGTGAAACAGCTACCAAAAACACGCTCTGGCAAGATACCACGTTCAGCTCTTTCTGCACTTGTCAGTGGAAAGCCGTATAAGGTAAGTTGGAGATGTATGCTTTAATGAATTAGGCACACCTGCACATCCGAAGACACAAAATCATGGTTTCGATTCTCTAGATCGTTCTGCAACTGGTCCATGACATCAGGTAGTACATTGTATTTTATTTCTACTGTAGCTTACCCAAAAGATTTTCATGTTCCAGAGCTTTTCAGATACTTTTTCGTGATCGCTTTTGAAGGCTGGATTTAGAAGATTCTCTAAATGAAATTCTGTTTTGCTGTTGAAGAACCGCAATCTACTATCACATGCTTCTGTATATTCTTCCTTTTCAGATAACACCGACCATTGAAGATGCTAGCGTGTTTAAACACATTGAAGAAGTGCTAAAGAAAAATTAAATGGGATAGTACGTTGATAACAAACGTGTCAGTTACTGAAGTATACAAAGAGACTTTCTGTTAGGAAATACCACACTTTAAAAACTAGTAATGATTTGGGACTAAATTTTTTTACTTCAGGAATGTTTCTGTGTTTTTTACTGTATTGTCACAGCCAATGAAGCATACTAAAGTCTCTGCATGTTGTCATTATATGCTGGATATTAAGATTGCTAAGAATTGCAAATAGAATTCATACATTTCTATAGCCGTAAAGTGAAGGAGTCACTGGATTATCTATCTCATATGATGTCATGTAACCTTACATTTCAATCCATTATTGTATAATGTGACCAGTAACTTGAGTTTGGCTAAAACAACTTACAAAAGGTAAGTCATGAACTGAGGACAGCAATAAATAGGAATTCTAATGTGGAAATTATTGCAGACATAAATTGTCCTCACTTGTAAATTATGAGCCTTTATGTCTTTTAAATTTTTATAAATTTTAAAATTTTAAAATTAGTTTTCTTGATTCCACTGATTTTTTTTTCTAAGTCTTTCTGCTATAAATTAGATTCCTATAATTTTTTTACTCAATAACTTTCTGAAGTGTCTTTTTTGTAGAATGATAGATAATTTCTGGCTTTCAAATCTGTCAAAATCTTGATTTGTCCATAGTAATATTCAATAAAAACCATGTATTTTAAATAAAGGCAGGCATTTACCCTTTGCATTTTCTGATAATTTTGTTGTGGTTTGTATCATTTATGATGAGGATGATAACCAGAATGTGCTTTTGCTGACATAATTATATGTTTCAGGCTCGCTGAGATATATATCTAACCAAGAAATTTAGCAAATGCAGGTACTAGGCATCCCATTCTTGACTTTATAGGCCATTTCAAAATACAGGATTCTCAACAAACCAGGGAATGGTGGATACATTCTCTACATGTATTACTTCTCCAGCTGCAGGTTTTTAATTGAAGAATAAATGTAGAAATCCTTTTAAAAATATATGTTCACAGAAAAGTTTAAAATCAGAGAAGTTACTCAAACTCGGCAATGCTTTCCAGGAGAAGAAACAGTAAGCAATATGCAAATTCAGATGATGTCGGTGTAAAAGAGAGGTTCCGTACTTAGGCCAAGCTAAGGTAGAAGTTAAGTCTAGACATATTTTGCTATGGCAATGTGTCCTCAAAAGAGTCCAGAAATACTGTTACCTCCTATTGGGTGGAGATAAGGATGACAGCCCAATAAACGAGCAGATTGGTGTAGGAGCTAAAAGGTGATAGATAAATGGTAATTAACATGAGCCATACCCCGATGTTGCCTTGTGCCTGTGACCTTTTTGTAGAGTCAATGACCTCTACCAGTGCCATAGGAAATAAATAAAAAGTCCCTGTGTTTTTTCACTAGGGCCTGAATGCAGCCGAGCCAACCAGGTGTTGAACCAGGTCATCCAGTCGTATAATAAAACAGGCTAGTTTCAGTCTGTGCTGCACTTGTTTTTTGCCAAGTAATTGCATAAGGTAGCCGCCCTACTCAGCTATCTGATTTAGTTGAGAATCAAAATCTGAACAGGGGGTAAAAGCATTTAAAGACTGAGTAAAGGCTAATGATGCTGTATGGTAGATACGCTAACTATACAGGTTAGTGATCTATATGTGGGAGTAATTTTGCTTCTCAGACATGTCCTGATAACTTTCTTGAAATACTTCTTATAGAATTTGCAGATAGTTGAAGATATTATTTTCTTCTGGAGAGATTATTCAAGTGCCCAGGCTTTAATAGGAGGCCCATGCCGAATAATGGAGCGCCTTGCAGAGACTGCTGAGTATTTCTCAGTTTCACAATGCTACAACTTAGCAACCTGTGCTGAACAGCTGCAGGGCAAGAGGAAGATCCTGGGAGTTGTCACTGATGGGTTTTTTAGCATCAGTGAGAAACTACAAGGGTCTTACCACAGAGGAACTGCGGCGCATTCACGAGGTGCGTGGCCATTACTTTTTTTGTACAATGAAAGCCGAGACGTTAAGTTGTGTATGTTTGATGTAGTTATCCCCGCTGCAGCCATCATGTTTTAATTGCAGAAGCAGGGGAGGGGAACTAATTAGTGAGAGCACAAGCCCTCTAGTAAAGATACTGCAATAGGGTGTAGGAAAGGAGAATTAATTTTCTAGTTCTTGTATGGTTTTCTCAATGATATCTCATGTTCCTACACCAGTTTCTCCACTTGTAAGGAAAGTTAATCTGTTTTCTAGTTTGGGTCTCTTTTTTTTTAAGGAAGAGAGAATTAATATCAGACTTCTTTAAAAAAAAAAACCAAAACCCAAAAACGGGTAATGGATAGTAGTAATGGATATTTAGGCACTTACCTTTCTGAGGGGGTATTTGCTCATATTAATATTGACAAGAAACAATTATCTGTCATCTGAACTGTTTTGTGAAGAGCTTGAATAGAAGAGCATTCTTAAAGTGTCTCCATGACAAAGATGTTTGTAATAACTTATTTCTGCTTTCTGAGGAAGCCTGAGATTTTTTTTTTTTAATGTTCTTTCTTTTTTTATTTTTTTCTCTTTTTTTTCTGTTTTGGTGGTAATCATTTAAGATCAAGACTGGGATAAAAGAGAGGGGCAGAATGGTCAAGTGTACTCACTCTGCTACCGCCCTGGTACTGTGGAGGATTCCAGAAATGCCAAATATCTCATTCCTCAGCATTCAGAAAACTCAGACAAAGAAAGCCGCCTTACTGCAGCAGTACAGTATGGAAAAGTAGTTGTTTGATGGGCATTGCTTTTGTTTTCCAGAGGAGCCTTTTGCTGAGGAGCTGTGATTGCAGAATGGTTTATCTACAGCTTTAGCTTTGTGCCAAGCTGGTGAAAGGGAGAAGGAGTAGTCATTCTTGTGCACGGCTCTGGTGCTGCCCAGCAACCTGGTTATACCGTCAAGGAAGAACAAGCCCATATAAGAAGTGATTTTCTTGATTTTGTTTTTAGAGAGAAGCAGCATGTGGGTAGATTTGAATAGTCAGGGAGTTACTGAGACTTGGCTGGAAGAGGTTGATGTAACAATTATTCCCAGTGTGCTGAAAGGGTCGGAGTCAACTAGACAACGTTTAGCATAGCCACAGTTTCTAGCTGATGAGAGTAGCGCTTCAGCTCATATGGGGGAGACAGGGATGTACTAGGAGATTTTATATGTTAGTCTTAGATCAAAACTGAAGTCACAATAACACTCTTTTTTAATTCTTCCACTACGGAAAGAAATATTTTGGGGGTGCTGTACTCCTAGGGCAGGATACCTGCAGCTTTGGTTGCAAGATCTTGCTCATTCTTTTCCCCAACACACCTCATGCCCCTCTGCCCCCTGAATTTGAGCATGAGCTGTGACAACGTGGGCTGAAAAAGAAATTCTGTACAATGGGAGCTGGCGCTTACGAGGGGAAGTGTATTCAAATGATACTGCAACCACTGAAAATGGTGTTTGTATTGCTTTACTTCGTGACATTCCGGACTAAAGTAATCCAAAAGAAGGTTGAGGGAGGAGAAGAAAGAACATCAGCAACGATGTCGGTTAAGCCCGAGGAACTGTACGTAAAAGAGCCGTGTCTTTATACAGTTGTGTGCTAACCCAAGCCATTGTATCGCACCCATCAGCAAGTTCAGTGCTCCCTCTCGTGGCAGATTCTGACCAGTAAATCCATTGTAACTCATACCTGTTAGTGGCAAAATGTGCTTATGCTTAGCTATGAGAAGTATCTGGCATCCAACTATTTTAATGCTACTATGTACCAAGCTTAATAGACTTATAAACACAAATAGCACTGAATTTTTTTTATTGACATTGGGGGAGAAAAATCTTTCACCATCTGATTGACTGAAGTTTGCCAAATGAAAATAGACAAAACAAATGTTTATGTACGTGCAAACATTGCAGCTCAAACTGCTAAAAGAAATAACTAAAAGACAGGTCTTGAGCTAAGATCAAGCAGCAGAAAAATAGCAAATAGGTAAATGACTATTAAGTAGGTCTTACTTTGAAACTTCCCATTTAAACAAAGAATAAACAACAATAACACCACCAAATAAAGCCACAGCAGGTAATAGTTGCTCTTCTAAACTTTTATACACTATATATTAATCACTCTGTCTTTCAGTTATTTCCTCTGATAAAACTGACTTCTGTGAAGTCTCAGCAAGGCCATCTTGGCTAAAAGCATAACGTTAGACAGGAGCCTGTCTAATGCCCTGTTATAATGAAGAAATGGTGGGGTTTGGCTTCTCTTTTCTTTCATTTTCTTTGTTGAATATATCTGGAAACGAGAATCTGATTCTATGCAAATATTAGATTTAATTTTTCCAATGCTGGCTGGTGTCTGAAGATCCTGGAACGAAAAGGTGGCTCTTGGTAAAGCAAGATTCTTCTTGGTCCGCAGGTAACATAGAAGAAAGTTTTTGTTTTTCGTATAAATCACATTTTATTAAATTGCCTTTTTTTTTTTTTTTTTTTTTTTGTAAACAGTTCTTCTGGGTTTATTTGTTAAGAGGTGAGCCATTATGGTACTTCTCTATAGATATCTGACATTTCCATTTTGTCTTTAGAGGTCCATTTTGGCTCCAGTTCCAGATTATGTCGTTCTATTATACATCATCAGAGGCAGGTGTTCAGCTTTAAATATTGACAGATTTTCTCAGTAGGAACATGTTGAAGCTTCTAACTCTGCTAAACATATTCATTTGACTGTTACAATCCAAAAACTGTAAAAATGGTGGAATGGAAAGATACAAACAGTATTATTGACACTGTATTGTCAAATGTTTGCACTGAGACCCCATGTACCATAGATTTTATTTTTAAAAAATCATATTTATATCCATTTACATAAGACTTACACGTTTTAAAAGAAATACATACACAGTAAATACGTAAATGTCTAGTATTTTACAATAAAACAGATGGAACAATGTAAAAATGAGTGGCTTCATTTGATAAAAGCTTTGGATGTGCACTACTGCCAAATTTCTGATGACAGAGATGCTGAGAAGAAAGGGGGAGGTTGTTTTGTTTTTCTTTTTTTAATAGTAATTTAGGTATTTTTTTACTTGTTTTAAACTAATCAATACATGAAATGAACATCGTATCTGTTTGTCTGATATACCTTATGTGTTCTCTTCCCTATTACCCTGTTCTTGCAGAGAGTTTTAATGCTCTTTTTCCTAAGTAGTGGTAGTGCACTTCAGGTAAAGTAGAAGAAAGAGATGACATCTAAGGGAAAAAATAAACAAACATTAATTAGCGAGATTCTTTGATTCTAATTTGGTCTAGGATGCAATGACACCAGAAAATATTATAGCACTAAGTAAGCTATTGCATGGTTTACTAAAACATGAGTTTTGAGTATCTGAGGGAGACACGCATTTGTTGTTTTAGATCTGCAACATAAATCTATTAATAATGCATTTTAATCTTTACTAACGTATACTGATTCTTGTCCTAGATTGAAACAAACTCCTGCTTATGTTCATTTTACAGCTGTTTTCTTGATGTTTTGATTCAGCACTGTGGTTAGTTTCCTGCATCTGTAGACTTTTGCCTGTTTGGCAGAAGGATGAACACACATTTTAAGTGTATAGACCTTGTTGATACACTCTCTGATTCTCCTTGTTCACTGCTGCTTGATAGCATTTACCTTTTTCCACCCTGACGATTTCTTTGCTATGGACTAGCTGCTTCCAGATTATCATTCCCATCTTTTTGGAACTCTTCTCCTCCATCTGTCTTTACAAATCTCTTTGGAACGCTTCATTGATAAAGTGCATAGTCGATTTTATCAAATCCCCTTTGATATTTCCTTAGAAGAAAAGTGAAACTAGTATGTTCTATTGCCCCAGCCTGTGGCAACAAAACTGTCCTGGCTGAGCCTTCTGACTTGTTGGTGACAAGTCTCTTTCGTAAGAGAAAAGTGTTGGGAAAGCTTCGTCAGTGTGACTGCCAAATCCACTGGCTGTGTAATGGCATTGCAGATGCTCAGCTGGGCACCATACACCCACCACAGCAGAGAGCTTGACCCGTCCCGGTAAACTTCTTTGCAAGATTAAATGGCCAGACACCAGCAGTCTTAAATGTTCTTAAACTTCTGATCTTGAGAGTGCACTCAAACTGGGCTGCACAGAGTATGCTCATGTAACTGTTCTGAGAACGTCAGTTCATGGTTTCTGGCAGCTTGTCATGGTGGTTTCAACAAATGTTTTAAAAAAATACCTGAAATGCAGCTTGAAAGCATATGAATTGAACCCAGGTGTTGTGAAGAAACACCCTAAGACACTGCAAGGTTGTGCCTAATTGGTATTGTTGGCGTAAACTATTTTGAAAGACAAGGCTTTGACATTCTCTGTAAGAAAGGTGAGTAGCAGAATGCAAGAATCTGCAGCCTGCTGTGATCACAGGCCATCTCATTTGTTCCACGTGCAGCCCGTTTGCAGCTCTCTCTTCAGTCTGCTCTTCGTATGCATATTCTCCTTTAATATTAAAAAAATTCTCTTATATTGCTGTTGTATGATAGCTCATCCAGCTATCCATCCCCTCTGCTTCTTAGTTAGAATCAGTCCCTGATTCGATGCATGCAGACAGTTTGGTCACCAGAGTAACACAGCTACTGATGTATTCTAGTCAAGGTGTTACAAGCCTGGGTCTCAGTCGGATCTGGATCTGGAAAATTTCAGCAGGCATGCTGTAATGAATAATCTGCCCTTTTGTCCAAGTATCAATCAGTTCCTTCCGTGAAGAAACTGTTACTGAGGATTGGTGATCACAAAATTCTGAAAACTCTTCTGTTGCCCTTCAACCAACTTCACATCCCCCATATGAGCAGTTTTTGTTTACGTGTGCATCCTTGAGATTCAGGTCATTTGTTTAAGTTTTCAAGTTTGATATAATAATGAAGGAAATCTTTTCCCTGCATATTTCTTATATGCTTTACTGAAATCCAAAATTATTTTAACTTGCTCTTTGGTTTCTAACCTGCATGACATTTTGAAATTGCACTTATGAACAGTGCATGTACAAAAGTTCTAGTTCACACCCTCTTGTTGCTTCTCTAAAAGGAGTATATGGTAAGTGAAAAGAAATAGTAGTATATTAGTGTCAGTCATCCTTGTATATTAGACTTCACAATTTAGATGGAAATTTGATATTCTTCAAGCTCTCAAGCATTTAAGATTAGAATGTAATTGGCAGAATAATGGACAAGCAGCAAGTACCAATGTGATACGTATCACCGATACTTGAAACACTACTAATACTCCTATAGAAATTGAAGTTAACTTGTATAGCTTGTATAACTTTGTATAAACATCTTTTTGCTCAAAATACATAACTCCCATATACATATAGTGCCAGCAAAGTTTGCTACTTTACTTCTATTTGTGGATTGCTAATTTTTAGACAGTTTTTGAATACAGTGGGAATAAACAATTTGGATAATCTTAAGTTAATTTTTGTTAACATACCAATTTTCAATTTCTGCCCTTGTTGCACTCTTCAAAGCTATTGGAAAATATCACCTCATGTACCGAACCCACTATTGTTGGCCTAATAGCTTGGTGTTTGAATTTAATTTCTTGATCATACTTTATTGCTTTCAACATTGTAATTCTGAAGCATATAGCAGAAAAGATATGCATCTCTGCTATCAGTTCTACCCCCACTGAACCCAGTGAGAGTACTGTCATTGACTTTACTGACATAACACCAAGCTCTAATCTATACATACACATGAAAAGATTTATATAGTTTACATGCTTCATCATCATCTTTGTATGACCAGCTGCTAAACTTACCTGTTTTAGGAAAAAAAAAACCTCCAGTGCTTATTTTTCGGTGGTGGCATGAAAAGTTCCCTTTTCTACTAGATTAAGATTTTATACTCTTGCAGTCTCCTGAAGATCTATGAAGTAAGGCTTATGTCATCAGTAGGATCCTGAGCAATCTACGTTTTCCACTGGTAACATTTGTTGTTCCTAAGCACTCTTTGAACATGCCCAGAATGAGTAAAATCTCGATGGCCCCAAGCCTCTCCCAGTCTTGGGAATCTAAAAAAAAAGGACTTTCTTGCAGATCCTGGCATGTCTTCCCTACAATATGTAACAGCTATCAAAGCATATTGCCTGCTGAGGTTTTGGTGCTATCCGAATATTCTTTCCAGCTCCCGTACAATCCCCCGAGTTACTAAATGGAAAACAAAACTGTTTTACTGAGAAAATATTAGCATGAAATGGTGCCATATTGATGAAAGCGATCATCATGTTAGTATTTATTGCAAAAGTTGTGATGTAGCAGAAAACAGTGTATTTCCGCAGAACTCTGGAAGAGTGAATCTGTGAGATTCATAGCCATGTTCAAAAGATAAGTGGTGAGAAATGCAACATGAATTCCAGTACTAGATTTGATCCAAAGTTGCATCCAGCTCAGAATATCCTTTCATTGCCACTGGTCAATTCTGAATGATTGGAGAAGTGCAAGAATCTCTGTAATAGATAACTTTGGAAGATTTTCTGTATAGGGGAAGTTTTGTTCTAGCTTTATGCAGCTACTTGATGTTCTAAATGGAGCCATAGCTCTCATTTGAAAAAAAAAAAAAAGTAAAAAGTAAATCTCTTCTGCTTCACTAGCTTTTTTTTTTCCTTTCTCCCCAGCTTCTGGTAGAACTACTTCAAGTTCTCATAAAGTAAATTCACTCCCTGTGCCTACTGCTGCCTCTCCAATTCTAGCTTTAAGTTTGAGAGCGTACAAAATACCTTATGGCTGGTGAGCTATCATCTGAACAGAGTTGTCTAAAAACTTTTGTCTTATCATCTGCTGAAGTGGTTTCAGCAGAAAGAGCCTGCTGTTTGAGATGGGGAAAAGAATAGTGTAGCATCTCTTGGACTGAGCTTGCGACTGTTGTTGTGATCAAATGACCACCCTAGTGAGCCTGCGTTAGGTCCTCTGCTCCATGCTGGCTCTTGCTTGAATAATGCCAAGGAATATTGGGTGTAGTGTACAGTTATAAAGAGCTTTCATGATGGCCCCTTATGAATACTCACAACAATTCAGTGCTGGCTTCTTTGCTAGGCCTTGTCAGCATGAGTATGTGCGAACTGTTGAGCTGTCTAACCTCTGCAGTCGTGATGAAGCAACTGCAAATTGCAAAAAAAAGAAACAAACCAAAACCTCTTTAGAATCATGAAGAAAATAAATCAGTCTGTTTCCCACTGGAAGGGTAGCTATTAAATTGCTCCGTGGCTTTCTATGACATGATCTGGGCATGGTCTAGTTCAGAACTCAGAGTTTCTTCATGTATGGTGTACTATTGAAATCTGTCTTAAGTGAATACAGTTTAAAACTCAGTTTTGTCTTTATTTTGTTGGAAGTCCTAATACTGTACCTATCATGCCGTTTAAATACTATAGCAGTCTTAGCACTGGGAGATAGGATGCCAAATCCTGGATGAAGACGTAGGTCTTTAAGTCTACTGAGTTCAATACCCAGCTCAATAATAAACTGTCTGGAAGACCTCAAGTAAATCACTAAATCTCCCTTGTGCCTTAGTTCCCCATCTGTAAAATGGGAATAATATCCTCTACATCATAGCTTGGCTAGAAGATGAAATCCATGAATGTTTGTAAGGTTCTTAGCTACTACAGTAATGTGGACCATGGAAATGCCTAGGGAGCTAGTACCTTTATTTGTACGTGGAATTTGCCTTGGAATGGATTCTTGTCTTACAGCTTCCTCATTGCCAAAAAGTGCAGGATTAAAAGCAAAGCATGTACATGAGCAGTGGAGTCAATGGAATTCAGTGATGCAATCAGTAAATTATTCCATCTGTAACTGCAACTATAAAGTATTGTTTTTAAAGGTGAGAAACTTTAATGGAATTTAGATGGCTGTAATGGAATTTAGATGGCAATACTGTCATACTAAGTTCATTCAAGAGTTACAGAATGTAATCACTACAGCAGTGTATTAAATTACTTTGAGACAAGTCTATTCATAGACCTAAATTCTGTCATGAGGAAATAAACGGCAGTATTGAAACGGGCCAATCTGTGTATTTCTCAGAACTTCAGGCACATATACACAGTTTATCATCCATATACCGGAAGGAATAGCTGCAATGGGATTTGTCCCTTCTCCCTGCCCTCTTACAATGATTTTTAAATTTTACTTATTTTTTAATTACGATCTGCTTGTTACTTTTCCAATCATTGCTGAGTTAGTGCATCTTTTGGAAATTAAAAGATTTCCAGAGAAAATTAAGACGGGTATACAGTAACTCAATTAGTACCTGAAATTCAGTATTTGCTAACTACACTACCCGTCTGATTGTTATTAATTGTTACCAACTTGAGTTATTTGATGGTCAAGGCTAAGCTAATCAGTTTGAAAGTCAAATAGGAAAATAAAGGTGATAGCCCTTTCTAAGTTCATTCTCTAAATAGACTCCACCTGCTAGAGAGGCTAATGAGCTGAAAATTTTGCTTAGATATTATATGCAATCTTAGCTGAAAGTCAGTAAATTAATTCCTCTCTTTCTAAATGTTTCCTTTGCAGATCTAGAATGACTGGATTGCCTTTTCTTTTTTCCCAAATAAACACTGACAGTCTGAAGCAAACCTGTAAAAATAAATAGTATGCGAAGTCAGTGCTTTTCCATTCCCTAATTCAACTCTCCCAGACTCCATTCACCCTAGTTACGTGAATGCAGCCACTCTGGTGGAAGACAGACATGCACTAAAAGTCAATTTAGCATGCTAGAATAAGCCTCTTGCTTTTCAACAGTAAGTGCAGAAATGACTGCATACCATCAGTCGCCATCTTCCGCGACTGCCCTGATGTTGTGGTTAATCTGAACCCAGCTGGCAGCGTTTCCGAGGAGCCCGGCATCATGCTGATCCCGTGAACCTCACGCGGAGGAAACTGTCGTCGCCAGGATGGGCCACGTCTGAAGTTCTTGTCGTCGCTCTGTCAACACACAGAGTTGGATTTGATAAAGCAAAATGAAATTTTTTGATTAATTATCCTGCTGTCTGCTGCCTCTCCCACTGTAAAACGTATTCCACAACTACCCTGTTCTGTTGCACTGCATCCAGTAATTCAATGCATTTGAGACACTCTTGTAAAAGTAAATGCTTTAGAAATATTAAATGCTAGGGTGGAAAACTTTTCTTAAATCTCTGAGATTGATATAGTAGAGGGCTTTAGTATCAGCTAAAGTAGAACTTTCATAAAAGTCAGATCTCTTCCAAGTACAGTGACAGAAAGTGCAGTGGTTTGTTACTGCATTCGGAGGCTTACGTAAAGTGCTAATAAAGAATTAAGCACTCATGTGCATGCACAGAATTCATAGGCATCTCACATTTTCAGCAAGTCCTTAAAAGTTTTATTCTTCTTCATGTACAGAAAGACTTCCTCATGTTTTATTTTTCCTCACGTGTCCAAGACTTGAACATTTTTCCACTGGACTCTTACCTTAAGATGATTATTTTCCACAGGTGGATTTGAGATTCCCCATCCTAGATAATTGCCCCAAATCCCACTCTATTACATACTGATGAACTTTGAAGAACCAGAAAAAAATCCCCAAACACCAAAAATCCACTTCTTTCTTCTTTCTTCATTTTTAAAGAAAGGATGTAAGTGTCCTGAAGAATAGATTGCACCGGCATCCCCCCTGCCACCACTTGCTCTGGCCAGTGAAACTTCCACTCCTTTCTGCATGTTTCTTCTATGGAAAATGTTCATTTTAAGGTAAGAGCGCAGTGCCAAATTTAGCATCCAAAATGATGTGAATATGTAGCCATACTGAGGTTACTTTAAAAACCTTGACTGGCTTTTCTTGATTTTTTCTTAATGCTGTAACTCACTCTTTTTAATAATGTGAGAATTAACATGTCTTCATGCATTCAATTTATTTTTTATATTTTACTGTGAAATTTTATAAATACTGAAAATAAAATTAATTACTTCCTCAAGTCGTCTTTCAGTTCCTAGTGCTAAAAGGTTGTTGTATTCTCTCTCAAGGATCTGCCGTGCCTAGAGATACCAAAGTAAAAAAATTAAAATGATTGAAGAGGAATAAAAGGCAATAATGGGTACAGATTAACCAGAAGTAGCAGGAGCAAACTTGCCTGGGTGTTTTGTGTTGGAATCTGTAATAATAAAGCTAAACTGCTGTAATCAAAGTTTTCATCCAGTGCTATAAGTGAACCATGTACACCACTTTCTAGAATATTATTTGCATATTCTCGGAGGCCAATAGCTTGTATCCAGCGTATGACTCGATCATTGCTCCATACCAGCACATCTGTAAGGACATAACACCGGGTCAGTCTCCTGATACCCGATAACTTTGAACTACACAGGTTGTGCATGCACTGTGAACGTCATACTGCTTCATTCCTTAAATGAGGAATGCCAGCAAACTATTCATATAGCTTTAACGGCTTCAATATCTCCTATTCAAAACCCAAGGTGTGGGAGCAACTGTGTGATTTTACCTCCAAGTTAAATGTTTATTCTAAATAATGTTTCCAAAGGAGAAAGGTGCCTCCAGAGGGCATTCCAGAATGCAATTCCTCCCACCTCCTATAGATACCCTTTTCAATTCTTAGGCAAGTTTTTACAGTTTAACAGTGCAAGGGCACAGGAGAAATATCCGTTCCTAAAGGCTTCACTGGAGAGTTTTGTATTGAACATTTTGAGAGTCGGGTCAGCACCTACCATTTTATAACATGCCATACAGCAAATGATGCGTTCACAGTTTTAGAGACTAAAACTATTTTTAGTTCAGAAAGCTGGTTGAGCTGTTAAGGTCCATGCCAATTATAAAGCTAAGGCAACAAAACGAGCTAGGAAACCATTTTTGAGGATTTGGCCATTATAAAAAAAGTATTCTACCCTGCCCATAAGATTAGAAGGAAGTTACTTATACTGATCTTTATACTTGTGAGTGGGAAATGTAATACTGAGTTTCGTGTTACTAAGGGATGAAGCTTTTTCCTGAACCCTTAGAAGTCCAGGTAATGTAGCTGTTCTGGGAGCAGGCATTCTCCATCATCTGACCAAGAGCATCCCAGACTTTGGGGTCAGGATTGGCTGAAACACAGCATGGCAGCCAGGGATCACCGAGACCAAATCCCACCTGGGACCGTGTCCAACTGACTGATGCACAACAGGGTGAAGGTTGGGTGAAAGAGGCTATGGGTTATTACCCTTGTCCTAGCGGTGACTAGCATTGAAGCAGCAACAGAATTTGAGACCAATACCCAATTCCCTCACGTCAGTCTCCAGCTATAACCACTCAGGCTGACTGACACTGATGCCTCCACATCCAAGTCAAAGTCTTTGCATTAGTGCATGCCATCATCTGCCTTGAGCAAACGCACGCTTTCACTGTAGCCATTCCTCCTTCTAATTCCCTTTTTTTTTTTAGCTCTTCCAATCGGCATTGTGCTTGAGAAGTGTTATCTGCTGTATTTGCTAGAGCTGCAAATCCCTAAAGGAATCAAAGGATTCACTTCTAAAAATGGAAAAAAAACGAAGCCCCCTAGCAGTTATATATAAAAGGAACCGTGCAGTGAGCCTGCAACTGCTCTAGAGAGCTTTACACAGAAAAATACTTTAAAATCAGCTGTTAAATCTTCTAATAAGGCCAGTTCTGTTAGGAACTATTCTTATATACCAATCAACTGCCACAGTGGCCACCCCTCCAAGCAACATTTTCTATGATACACATTTTGAAGTAAGAAATCACAGGCAAAGGTTTTCAAAAGCAGGAGCACAGTGTTAGGGGCCTGAGTGCTCCGATTTCCCAGTGTTGCCCCCAGCATGTCCCATTGGCTATCTGGCCTTCTGCTTCTGAGACTGAAAGAGGCTAGGATAAGACCTGTCCCCAAAATCTAATTTAGCAAAATGTACGTATCAAACCGCCATTCAGGATTGCAGCCCCAATTTAGCAAAGTACTTAGCTGTGCCTAATTTAAGGAGATATTTTCTGTTCTGAAGACAGATGGACTTACATTAGTTTTACTTAAAGCACATGCTTAAATGCTTTGCTAAAATGGCATGACAAGGGGTTAATAGTGTCAAGCTTCAAAAGAAGAAACATTCCCAGTATTCATTCCCAGGAACTATCACCTTTTATTTCATGCTGACTCATTTCTCTTCGCTTTTCCAGTTCTTTTCTATCATAATTCAACCTCTTTAAACACATGATTCCATATTGCAAGCTTGTTCTGTTATTTAAAGAGAAACATTTACAGAGTTAATAAAGATAATTTTGAAGATGGGAACATATGTAGGATGCATTTCCTGCATTTCACATGAGGTGTTTCATGGTGCCCATGTAGCAAATCTTGAGGACAGAGGGGAGAGCAAAACCATTAAAAAAACTCCACAGACTTCAAAAATGAAATGGACAAAACCAAAATGAGTATGTTGGAATAAATGTTCTAGCATAAGAGACCCAAAACATTAAAAATTGTATTCAGAAAAGGTCAGCCCTTGTGAGCCGTGAAATGTTTTGTCAAATTAGGCCTCAAAAAAGTGACAAATCAGACAGTACATTAAAAAAAGTCCACTTCTTGTCACATAAACATCATTCTCCCTAAAGTCTAAATGCCTTTATTTCCATATTTCCAATTTAGCTTCCTGGCTATACCCCTAGATAACCTGAACAACTGTCAATTTGCTTGTACCGTTAACAGCTTTTATGTGCTACACACAATAGCTTTTCATTATTATGAGATCTCAGGGCTTCAAATCTTAGTCTACCATTTTCTGATACTTTAAACCACTTAATAAATTATTACTGTTTCTGTATTCTCAAGGCTTTATTTATATATTAATGGTTCCCTGCTCATTATGAAATTTATCTGTACCGGTATCTTAGTTTTGAGAGACATAATTACGATGTGGAATCTCTCCCAATTCAGATTTCTGACACTTAGCACTCACTTTTCGATGTGGTTTTCCAAGCCAGAACAACAGAAAGTAAGTGTGTTTATTCTGTGCAGCACTGAGCACTACGTCAGACACATAGAAGTCTTTATACATGTAGTCTTTATGCAAACATACCGATGAAAGCTATCCACCATTTTTAAGTGCACACGCAGATCTTTCTTTGTCAGATGATCTAACATCCTCGCATCTACCAGGCATTCCATAAAATAACTTCGGTACTGAGGTAAACCCAGACTGGGGAGCCATTCGTTACCTATCCATTCGTGGTTCATATCACCATAAGCCAGGGTCTACAGGGAAAAAAAAGGGCGAGGGGGAATAAATTCTTGAGTTTGTTCAAGGTTGCACCACAGACTGCTTGTTTCTAGTGACACTTCCTAGCTTAAAAATCCTCTCTAAAAAAAACCATTCAATTTTTACATCGTTTTGACATTGGAGGTGGAAGCCACTGTGAGATATTTGTTACTGATAGCAATTTTGCCTGTTGTGTCTTGTTTTCTATCTTTATAAATATTATGCATTTTTTTTGTAATAAGAAATCGTAGTTTCAATTTTGAGTTTTAAATGCAAGCAAACTTATTGCACAATCAAAATGTGTTTGTTTCATAATCTTACTTGCTTTCAATTGACCTTCTAGAATATTTATGCTAGGCAAATCCTACACTGAACTTGGTAATACGAACATGGCCCCAAGTTTGTGTCGCTGTTTAGTGGGGGCTAGGATTTCCTAAATAGGATCTAATGACACTTCATGGTTACACACCTGTAGTCCTTTTGAGACTAAAAGTTAATTTCAGTTGTTTGTCAGACAAGCTTACGTTCACCATCAGTCTTCACCATCAGTCAGAGTAGGTGACCAAATACATTCTATTAATGAGATACTTTCATCTGTGAACAGCTTAAACCTAAGTGCATCATATGCGGAGCTCAGTAAATCAATTCTTTAAGATAGGAGCAAACCAGATTCCTCCCAGAAGCTAGCATTCAGGCATTAAGCTACTTCATTGTTCAGCTGAAATTTCAACAGGATGAGGAAGAAAGTATATGAAAAAAAATCACATGCATGTTGAGCTATTTTTATATGGGTTGCACAATTAAGATGCAAAATATAGATAGATTTTACATCTCACTATTGTCAATTATTTTGGTACTACTAAAACTTAACAGAAAAGAGAACTCATGAATTGCAAGATTAACATCTCAATTGGATTGTGCTCAGCTTTGAGCATCACTTTCAAGCCTACCTATCTTTTTGGTTTTGTTTTTAATGTCTCCTGTCATCATAGACAAAAGGATAACACAGTGTGAGCCAGATATATTTTCTATGGGGGAAAATATAGTCTCGTCATCTCTCATTCTTGTGAGATTTTGAAGAGAAAAGGAATGCCATAAGTAAAGACAGTAAGATTGTGTAAGAGTGTGCATATATTAGAGAAAGAAGTTGAAAAATATAAGTAATTTAATGTTAACTAAAGTGAAAAATTTTGTTCCTAATTATACAAGACTAATTGTAGACTGATAGTTGGGTGTGATTTACACAATTGTTCTAAAAAAAATCTGGTGTAATTTTAGAAATGTTAGATCTCAAACTCCTGGCATATTTTATTAGCCTATTCTCAAAAATGAGGAAAATATTTTTTCTAGATTTAGCTGGGAGGTAGAAGATGTCTCTGGAATGTAGCCATTTCTTTTAAGAAGAATATTTACAGCATATGTACCTCTTTGTGCTTTACCTCGCAAACCTGTCCAGAGAATATTTTCTTTGTATTAGAACTCTAAAATGTGTAAATCATAATTCAATCATTGAGATACTGTCACAATATTATAGTCCTCTATGCATCTTGATACACTGTTAATTACATTATTATTAGCTTTCTGTTCAAAAAAATCATGTGAAAGGGTCATACCTGAGCCCAGCTGCCTTCTTCAGACTCTTTCTGTGTTAGCAGCAGAAAGCAATTAGTAAAGCAGGTAAAAAGACAATAAAAACGAGTTATAAAAAGATGTGGTTTTCATGTGTATGTTATCTTAGTACAAATGAAAATATGCATGTAAAACGTGCCGATAAAATAACTCCAGTCAGTGGCAATGCCCTGGGCTAAACTACCTTAAAAATTACAAGACCAAAACCATAAAATCTTCGTAGGACAAATCTAGTTAAGTTTTCAAGATATAAAATCATTATAGCTTGGTGAAACTTTACAGCATTATCTTATACACTTTTTATGGTTTCACAATCAAAACACAACCATCTACTTACAAAATTGGGCATTAGAGATTCCATTTTTTGTTTCTAGTTAGATTTTGCAACATTCACAATAAAAAGCTGTCTTCTTGTGAATGTATTGTAAAGGAGCTTTTTATATAACATTTTTTATGGCAAAACTATATTTTTCTGTCTGGCCAGTTAAACAGGATCAACTCTACTTCTGGTCAGTTGAGTGTTGTTACCAATAATAATAAAATTGAAAATGAGCTCAGCTGTAGAAAAAAAATTATTGAAGAGAATCTGCTTCATGAATGTTCATGAGAAAACTTAAAATAGTATAGCAAGCATAAATTTCTAAGAAATAAGTCTTTATTGCATCAAAATTTAGCTTCAGTACCTCCCTCACCATTTATGGATTGGGCTGGCTACAAAGTTTTCCAAACTGAAGATAGGTTTTTCAGGCATCTCACTGTAGGATTGTATCATGTTTTATAAGCACTGTTATGGAGGTTGTTATGACATTATGCTAAAAACAACACCTAAAGTAACATATGTTCCAAGTAAAAGAAAAAAGCCAGAGCTATCGAATAAAATCTATTAATATTTATTTCTGTCCCCCCAAAGCAGGGAGAGGTTTGACAAAAATCCATAGATAAATGACACTCTCCATGCACCCTAAATCAAAGAGCATGAATACACAAGTATGGACATGAAAGACTCAGCATTGATGGAAACACTGAGTTGTGTAATGCACCATTCTCAAGCCTTTTCTTATTTCTTTCTATTTCAGCAGACATAAAACTATGTTTAGAAGAGGTACTAGGGAGTAGAGTACAGAGGAAATGTTGCACCTGTAAACATGACAATTTCATTTCACTAAATGAGGTTTCACACTGGCAGTGAAACTATTATGTACTGTAAAACTCCAATACTGGTTTTAGGTTCACAGAATTTTTGTGATCGCAATACAGTTTGTAATTTCTTTTGCTGAGAAATGATGTAACCGTTCTTTAAATTCAATGTCACTACTCCCTGTGACTTTCTAATGCCATGCTTGGGGAGCGTCCTACAGAAGATACAGCATCTGTGTTAAAGCAGATACATCCTAGTTCTCTTTCGAGCATTGAAACAATTTTAAATGGAAGTGGAAAGACTAACCGTTTTAGCTGGAGCAGCAAGATTTTCCATTTCTTCATGGGTCACCCAAACATTGCCTGAGGGCTATGGACAAGGCCCGCAGGGAGGCAGGTGGGATCCACATTAGGTAAGCAGTGGTAAAGAAGAAAGGCAGCACCACTGTAAGTTAACAGCGTATAGCATCACCATCAGCACAACCACGATCTTGCCTCTACCGAGCTGCAACTAGAGACAACTTTAGACAACTTGTTTTGTATCTTTCATTAGAGGATTCTGAACAGATGTGATGGGGTATTTCAACTAGAACTGATGGATGAAATCCGGCAGAGCACCATCACAAAGGGAAGAATAATAATTAAAGCTGCATTTCACACACACGTGGCAAATACAACCTTTAGCTCATAGCTCTGTCTGGAGGTAAGCTTCAGTTCTCAAAGATTTTCCAGCCTAAATATTCTGCACACATCACACGCTCATATTGTAATCTAAATAATTATTACTTCCCCCATATTTCTGTAAATCAAAAATGTCAAAAAAATTCACCTGTAAGACTATTTTTCCTCATCCTATTGTTTTCAGTCAAATTATTACTAGGACAATGCGATGAGGCAGGGAGGGGGTGTGGAAGTCTGCTGTGCACATAAGGTGAAATGTGTTGTGTTTTCTTGAGAGCTGAAGTAAATTAACTCCTTTCCTGAGAAAGACGGGAGGCAGAAAGACTTGGGACTCAGAAATGCACGTGCCAGGGCAGGGCAGCTTTGTGCTGCCAATTACTCGGGGAGAATTAAAAAAACAAAGCAAAATTATTCCCAGTGTTTCTAGCTTGAATGTACTGTTTTCTCATTCATAAGTGTCAATGTGCTTATGCTTTGAAATATGCTCTTATGCTCTTAAAACCAAGATAAATTTTGTTTAGTAATTCAACAGCATGTTGAGTCTATACTGCTTTACTTAGGTGAAATCCATTACAATTCATAGTACTACCATGGTTATGACATATACAACCATTCTGAGGGGAGAAAATATCAGATGGGGAACTATAATATTTAAAGAACCTTAAAAATGTGAAAGTAAAAGGCCAGTCAATAGGAACATTAGAGTCCTGTTGCCCAGTTGCTCAAATAACTCAGTGGTTCTGGTACCCCTCAAAGGTATCTCAATTCTCATTTCCACCAAAATGAGTGGAAATCCTCCATGAATTCCATGAAGATGAGAGATTACAAAATACAATTATTATTATTAACATCATTATTATTATTATTATGTTAATATTAGAAGTCTGGGCTGCACTACTTGAGTCTTTGTCCTTCACTTCTGTGCCATGTTTCCCATCTGACCTGATATTTTTTCTTGTTCTTTTTTTTTTGTTACAGTCTCTGTTGCCTCTTTCATAGCCATCACCATCGGCCTCTCAGCTTGAAAATCCCGTTTCATTATCTTGTTTCTTTTTCTCCTCGTCAGTTTGGCATGTTTTTCTTCATTTTCCACTAAAAGGTGCTTTTTATCTACAGCACATACATTCTTACTCTCCCCTAATGTACTTTCTTGCTGTTTTCGATATATTCCCCTTTCCTTTCAGACCTCTATCTCCATGTTTCTTCTTTACTTGCTTCCTTCCCATCTGCTGCCACTCTCCCCCTTCTTCCCTTTCCTCACCGAACGCACACGCTCCACTTCTCCCCGCCAGACTCTCCCTTCACACCTCCAATCACTGCTGCTCTTAAAAGCATGAAGAACCGAAAGCTAGCTGACTCAGATTAGATTACATTTGAAAGGACGCAAAAAAGGGGAATGGGAACAAGATTCAAAAAAGTTATGTTCCTACATAACTTCTCCCCCTTCCTGCCTTGCCTGCACCCCCCCCCCCCAAATAAAAAAAAAAAGAAACAAACAAACACAAAAAGAGAAACACAATCTGATTTGGTGGGGAGAGATGACTTGAAGGAAGAGAAAGGCAAAAATACAGGCAAAATTACAAATAAGATGCTCAATACTGATCATTTAGATAACACGAAGGTTAATCAAAAGCACGACTTAAAAAAAATAAGAATATCTGCTAAAGGAAAAATATCAGCGATCACAATCAAGCGAGTGATGAACAGGTCCTTCTAAGTCTCTATAGGACAGTTCCCACTGATTGTGAAGTGTGTGTTACCACAGAGCCACTCTCGTACTACAAAAGCCTTTCTGCAGACTCCTGCAGGGTGAAGCGGGGAAGAAAGAGTTAGCTGAACAGGACTCACTGTTCTGGATGTCGGAGGTGCTGATGGACTTGTCAGTGATACCATCTCCTGGATTGCTAATCGGAGCTTTAAGCGATGGAGAGGATTGCTGATTCCAATTTCTCTTTGAATCTCAGTATCGGACAAAGCAGACATAATAGCTCCGCTCTTCACGTTGGCCCGGCAGGCAGCAACATACCAGGCTGGCATGCCCAGCCAGAGCTGTTGAGAGAAAGGACACACTCATCCAAAGCATTGCGTCATTTCTCAAATGAAATTAATCATCAAGGCACCTATCAATCTGAATAAGCATGGTAATACACACAAATGAGTATGACTATCATAGTCTTTAATAGAATGAAAATGTTTCAGAACCTTTGAAATTGCAATGGCTTGATGTGACTCTTTTTGTTGCTTTTATTGTAACCAGAACTTTAAAGCAAGAGATGCTTTGAATTATTTTGAGAGCTATGTGCCTCCATCACCTGGGCTACTCCTTTCCCCGGCTCCCCATGAGCAAGTAGTGGCACAAGTCAGTGTTACTGCCCATTTGATAGTCTTATCATATATGGAAAACAATCTAAGAGGAATTGATTAAGTAATTTTTTCACTTTTGTACTAAAATGGCTTTCTCTCTCTTTCCGTGTTAGTCCCCACAGTGTACTCACAGGGCACAATCTCACACTTCTCAGCTTTTATTTTCTTGGTAGAAATAAACCAAGCACAGTGCAGATAACCAACCTACTGAGGACTGAGCTTACTGTAAATTTGGGAACAGTCTGGTATTGTGTCATATCCCAGCTAGAAATACAGGTTAGAAGTTGCAGCAAAATGTAAGCACAGCTACATCACCTGTGGATTTAGAAGATATGTACTTGCCATTTTGTGCTTTTCCTCTCCTTATGTTCGTCTTACTAGCCTAGGTCAGCAACAGCCCCTTGCTTCACCAGTTTGTCTTTTCTTGTAAGAGGTACTCTCCACTTCTAGCAGTCTTTCCTGGGACCTACTGAGTTTGAATTCTTCTAGGTTTTCTCAGCTTTCTCATTTTGTGCTGCCTCATTAATATGATTATCGGTGTCTACAGATCTTTGCTCCCAAAGGAGATAATTCCATAGCAGGGATACATATATGTGGGAAGTTTTTGTCACAGTGTGAAATACATTATGCTACAGAGAAAAGTGTGAGAAGGACATAAGCAGTGAATGCCATAATCACTGAGATTTTGGGGATAACACAATGGAAAACAAAGACATACTTCGCTAGGTGCTTAACTCGAGGAGACTGCTAGGCTCTGTGAAACCTGAGAGAAGAAGATACTTCTCTCTGGAGAGTAGCCCTTCCCTGCCCTCTCTCCTCACCCTCTTCCAGATCACTATCGCACGTGGGTTGGTGCTGTGAATTACTTTTTTTAGTACATAGCTCTCCCCACTGGGATGAAGAAGCATAATGTATAACAAAAGATTTCCACTGGGCAGCAAAACAGCTAATATTCTAGATTTTGTGACACTGAGTGTCAAAGTGCATAAATCGCCCTTCACTACTTAACCTTCCATGTATCTGAGTGTACATACTTCTGTATACATAAAATTAATATGCACATTTATACAGCTACCTAATTTTGTTAAGTATAGATCTGTTGTACCTCTCTGTACTGCTATATAACATTCCTTCAAATATAAATTGTCAAAAGCACTTTTCAAATGTTACTAATGGTTTGTAGTAGCACCTTATTCTATTCTACTGTTTCTGAAATAGAAACCTGTCCATCAGCATACAATGCAATGATTCTACGTGATAGTAGCCATTACATTCTACATTTTCAAATTTTTTTAATTAATTCTGGGTAGATTAACGGCTGTGTTTGAATTTCAGTGAGATAGATAGAGAATTTGTGACTGTAAGTGAAGTAATCAAGAACTCTATCACCCTGTGCATCTCAAATAGGTCATCAGAATTAGCTGATTTCAAGATTTTAATTTTTTCTCTTACAATGGCTTACTAAAAGAGGATACAAGGTCAAAGAAATTATTAAAAATATGCCATCAGTAAATTCACCAGCAAATCTGGAAAGCAGAGACAAACTGAAAGGATTTTTATTTAATTTCTCACAGTTCAGGGAAGTACTGTGTGGTTATTAACAAGTCTAATACCTTATCTGGGACATATTTACTTAAAAGACAACTGTTAGATCACTTTTATGTCACACAGAAAACAGACCTGAATGTCAGATTCCAAAAGAGCTCAGACAGGCTTTTCTGTACTGACTCCTGATGTGTTGCAGGGCTTGAGGAACGACTGCATCATGTTTCAAAAAGCTCTTCCCACTGATGGGATGAGCCACTGCACCCCATCCAATGCTAATCTGAACCTTACAAATATGATCTAATTCCAACTAACTGTAATGAAAGACAAAGTTTCATGAAAATTAAAAAAAAAAAAAAAAATTACGTAGATTACACCCAGCTGCACTTAAACAAAGGGCCATGAGGAAACTATGCATAGCTTTAAAATGTATTTAGTATTCTCATTTAATTTGACATTGATTTTTTTCATACATGCACTTGAAAAGAAAGAAAGTGTAAATACCGGGAGTTATTCACCCTGCAGAAATACATTCAAATGTTTGCCTCTCATTAGGTAAATTAGTTCTTTAAAAAATTAGGTAAATTAGTTTGTTAACAAACAGCTGTCTCTACCAGAAAATGCAGTTAGATGAAAACAGTATCTAAAAAGAGGGCACAGTAATTGTTCTAGGCAGAGAACCCAGATACCAAGATTGATACACTTTTCCAGAATTAGTTAAGAAAACCGACAGCTCTTAAAATATATCTCAACTATGTCTGTGGTATATACAAATGACCAGAATAAATGTTAAGGCTGAAAAGTTAAGCCCTGAAAAGTTTGGAAATGTCACAACTGCGATCACTGTTCTTTAATTTGGGCCTTTGTCTCCTTTAATATTAATTTTGTTTTTTAGTCCAAGGGTCACATGTTATATTTTCCCCAGGAGAGTATGAAATGCACACAGCATCCGTCTGCTGACTGCGTGCACTGATGCTTGCTGAATAAATTCAGTACTTTTGCCCTCATGTCTTTTTATCACCAGTATTCAATCTGCATTGAACACTGCAACATAAACTTCCTCATGGGCTTTCCTGTGCTACTCTCATCATATTTCCCAAGAAGTTCATAGACATCAATTCCTCTTTACAGCCCCTCTTTGAGACAGTGGGAAGCATATCCTATTTTGCAGCTAAGAATCAAGGCAAAAAAAGATAAGGCCTTAACTTGTCAGAAATGTCTTCAAATTTTGGATCACCCTGGAGGACATCAAGGGCAGATTTTTCTCATTATTCAGAAATGTATAGACCTTTGTATGTTCACCTTTCCAGCAAATCAGCTTTGACTGTAATATTGAATATTTCTGACTGATAAAATCTGGTTACAGAACTCTCAAAGTCATATGAAAAAGTCAGGTAGTGGCCAAATTAATGAATGTTCCATATTAAGAGAGATATTTTTTTGGAAGAAAGATATCACCCTGTTTTCCAAGGTCAGGTGCAAACGCTTGAACGGGCTTTCTGCAGTATTCATTTCATCTTTTTCATTAGGTACCTTCAGCAATTCCAACATGAAGCAGAAATTTTGTAGACATTAGCTGCTTTCATTCCTCATCCTTCATTTAATCCCTGAACATACTGTTAAAGCTTTGGAGGGGGACCTTATTTTTTAATTGAAGAGAAAAACTCTACAAATTCTATCTGATGATCAATGGATGATACCCACAGCAGACATGAGAATAGGTCGGAATACATAGAGACACTTCGTATAGGCAAGGAATAGACAGCGGCTCCTTGAGCCAACAAAGAGCTTGTATCTGCACTGAACTGATACAGCCTTGCCATGTAAAAATGACGGCGTATTTGTATAAGAACATCCCTACTTTCTGCCTTCTCCTCCCCTCAGCATCTGAGTAAGTATTTTTTGAGTAGTTCCTTCACCTAAAACATTCATTGATTTTTGTCAAAATTGATGGACAGCTTTTCTGAATGTTTCTCTGGATGGGTTCCAAAATCCATTCATTTAGGCTCTCCAAATAAAGGAGAGTTCTGCAGATTAGATTTCAGAGATGAAGGCACTGCCTGTCAAATCAGAGAGATTTCAACCCGGATCTCGCATATCCCAGGTGAAAGTGCCAAGACAGACATCTTTTCTTCCTGTTCTGAGTGATATCTAGGTAAATCAGCCCTTTCCCATTATATTTTAAAAAGATAGAATGTTACAAATTCTTTAAATTTATTGAAAATTCTGAAGGTGTAGCTTTTGTGTTAACCTCAAATAAAACTCGATAGCTAATTTTTGTTTTCTCCTTAGCACATCATCCTACATAAACTGTCTGTGGACTTCCTAGATATTTAGAGATTGAGAAATTGTAAGATTTCAAAATTTTGGAGTTCAAGTGCATTTGATAACCCTTTTTTCCTGTCCTCATCCCCTGTAATCCTGTCTTACTTTTTTCAGCTGTAGTCTCTGATTTAAACCATCCAGTGTCAAAATCTGCTCATGGCACAGTGTGCAGGGGAGAGCGGAGGAGACTTTAACAGTCTCTTTTAGAATTTGTAAGGACAAGCACACAGAAGCAGCCTACAAACGTGACTCATGTTTCCAAGTTATGGCCAACACTTACCTCCAGCCAGGCAACCACTGTAGGCCCATCCCACTGTGCAAAAGGCAAACCCTTTCTCCGAGCTTCTTCCAGCAGTTCATGTCTAGAAATGGATCAAAAATTGTTAAATGTGCAGAGGTATGTGTAGGGACAATATAGATGCAACCATGCCTTTTTGTTAAGGGTAACAACAGTGAAGCACGATGACAGGCATAGAAAACACCAATGAACAATACAGCTCCTTCCCCTTTTTGAATGTATTCATCTATTCCCAACTCCTCTTTTTTTTTTCTTGGTGTATTTTGACATCCTTTTAAACACCTAACATACAAAAGGCGAGGTTTCTGTCTGTTCTTAGCTGAAGCAATACAGAATTGGGATACCCTATATAAAAGGATCATCCATATAATATAAGACATTGGTGAAGAGAGAAAACTGAGGGATTCCCCCTGAGACTAGCTTAGCTCTGGTCTGGTAACGACTCAGAAAGGCCCAACATTGCAAACGCCTAGACCTGAGCTAAGCATGGATGTAATGCATGGATGTATGAGAGGTCTCTGTGTTTGAAACACTAAACCCTGTTGGACCAGCTATGCACAATTCTAGGGTGTCTGGAGTACAGCTATGCTGCATCTTAAATAAGCCATCCGTTGCTAATTAAGAGTTGGTTGTATCTTTAATAGTTTCATGTTAATTTTTTTTATTATTATTGCTTATATACAAAAGAAATCCATGTGGTTCACTGATGTATACATTTTTATAATTATAGAATTGATGTGGTTTCTCAATTTTATACATATACATATATACATAGATATATTTCTATTGAGTTGATCAGATACCAATCCAACTCCTGCATCTGCAGCTTCTCTGGACTGCAATGAGTGTGTCATGTAAAATACCATTCTCAAAGCCTAAAATATACTTCTAATACAGTGGTATCAAATATTTGGTATAGTTATGTATAGGCCAGTCAGCTAGACTATCAGGAGAATGCGCTATATTAAACATGTTCAACCATTTGACCAGACATTTTTATTCCTGGAGCAGGAATAAAGAACCCACTACGGTGGTGGCATAGAAAAAGCAGTCCTTCAAAAGTCTTTTTTTCTGCTATTTAACAACTTATTTTCAGCTGCCTCCTACCAAGTGAAACACAAAAGAATGCTCCCAGTGACAAGCTGCAGTGAAAAACAAATTAGACCAAGACTATGCTAATGTAGTATTAAAATTTGCTTACATTCCCACATAACAAGGAAATCTTGGAATTATAGCTTCAGTTTTGCTCTGTCCTCCTTTATTACTACAGCCTTTGTGGTTCAGTTATCCCTTGGCAATTCTTCACTGCCTTAGCAGCCTTTCAAACATATGTACTACAAAATCACAGCAGATAAAAGCGATGGAGTGACCTTAGTTGTAAGGAGTACTGCTTTTGGGATTTTTGCACTGCCGAGGGGCCAGACGGAGAGGATTTGGCTTTAGTAGAAAATGGATCTCAAATAGCAATTTTGCATATGTGTTTAAATCCCTCGCTCTGAATATTAATAGAAAGACAGCTGCTTTACTTTCTGTTTCTGCTGTAGTAACATGTAACACTACAAATACTTGACAGCGTGACTGAAGTTTATCTAGCTTCTCCTCCCACACATCCTTTCCAGCATACCTTATTACCCTTTGTCACTCGGATGTCCAAAGACATTGTAGAGCTATCCTTGCTTTCTGTGAAAGCAAAATCCTTAGTAAAATGAGAAGAAGTTGCTCTCTGGGTACACAAACACCACGTCACCTTCAGTAGCTGGAGGAGGTGCAGAAATGCCACGTTCCCAGGGAGACATGCAGTGAAGGCCAATAGAGGCCTTCAACAGAAGGCCAATACACACTTGGCTGCTTAGGAAAGCAGAATTAAGGCATGGCCAGACACAGCCACCTCCCAGCTACCTGTGGATAAGGTATTTGGGTTGCAGCCCTCCCTCCGAGCTGGTTCTGCGGGGTGTCTGCGCAGCTACAGCAGTGCTGTACCTCCCCCAGGTGCCACAAGGGGCTTGCACGGCTTGGGCTGCCACCAGGGCTGTGAGCTGGCATGGCTGTCCTTAGGGAGACCCAAGCTTTCAGGCATGCCCCTTCCTCACCTGGCCGGTTTTGGTGTCCCATGGCAGAGCATGGATCCCACAAAACCCTGTGTGACTTGGTCCTTCCCCAAAGCCAGCCCAAGCCCAGGGAGCAGCCCCTTCTGCAGCTGGGAGTCCCATGGAGGCACCATCCTTGGAGGAACCTGATCCCAGATTTTTTCCTTATCTGAGGTATTCTCTTTGCCTATACCAGCTGAAAGAGCAGGGGTAGCTATCATAGTGAGTAAAAAAGGAGATTATGGCTTTGAGGGCCACTGGTCATGTTGGGCTCCTGCTCCAAGCAGGAGAGCAGCAGCACGTGGTCTACAAGGAGATGGGGAGGAACTTTTGGCCCATTTCTTTGATTTGGTGTTAAATCCTTGTGTGTCCTCAGGAACCAAGGTGCCTGCAGAAGAGGCATTGGCACTTTAAGTTCTCACTTCCATGAAAAACTTACTTCCTTTATGCTGGAATTATAAAGTACATATTTCTAGGGAGTCCTCTGTGACTTTGCAACATCTGAACTGGCCTGAGGCTTGGTGTGGAGACTTAGCATTATTCCAGTGCTTCTCAAACAAATACACTCTCTCAGAGTAGGAAAGGCCCTTCTGTTACTTCAGAGGCAGTCTGGCTCACAGAGCTAAAGGAAAATATAGTTGTGGTTATTGATTTTGGCTGAAGAAAATGGGGCCAGGTCAGAAATAGGATGCCCTGTATATATGCTATAGCCAAAGACTACAGTGTGATAAACATAATCCAAAGGGTCTTGGCATGTAGAAGGAAACTGTTTTGGGTTCAAAATATTTTTAGTGTAAAGTTAAAATCCTTTACTCGGACATGCACAGGGAATACAGCCATCATAAGGCCTGTGCCTCACATTGATGTGAATACTAAAAGGATTTTTATAATATTTCTTTCCCTAAAAAAGAATTTTATGCTTCAGAACTTATACTTCCTTCCCTCAGATATTTTGCCTAAACACCTCTCCAATATTAAAGTTTATTTAAATTATATTTTACTTTTTGAACAGTATTCTTTGACTACTTTTTAATACACACTAGGAGATCTGCAGAACCTGAACCTTCAATTTCTGAAACAAAACTGAACCCAGAATTTCTATTTTTTTGACTAAGAGAGATATTCTTTAGTTGGCAGTCAAAGAAAACTCTGGGGTTTTTTGATATGAACTAGCACTATAGAAAAAACTCCACTCTTTCAAAATAAGTTAAAAGTGTCACGTAGGAAAAAAAGTGTATCGTTTTGATCAATAGTGCAAATCATCAGAACAATTAATCTGGTGATCTGCCTATTTTGGAATGTAATCCAAATGTTTTGGAACAGCCTGAATGTACTGCTGTCCTTGTGGGATAGTCACTGGCTTCCTGAAAACAGAAGGTCCCCAAAGCCAAATATTGGTGACTGCAGTTCAATTTTCCTTACAAAAACATACACTGATCACAGGAGGAAGAGACAAATACCCTAAAGCTCGCCACTCCCTCTTCCTTTCATTACAAAGATAGGGTGTGGAGATCATGAATAGCATTATACAGTTTCTCTAATTTGGAAGGTGCTTTGCACGGGAACGTGGGGATTTTCTCCTCTTAAGACTTTGTCAGAAAAGTACTACATGTTATAATGTGTCCACTTTGCATTGGTAAAGAGGTAGGGAATTAAAATGTAATCATTTCCATGCTTGTTTAATTTTTTGGCAACATATGAAAACAAGCTGATAAGGAAGAATTAACATTAATTAGGCATTACTATAAATGCTATTATTTTGCAGATAGGGCTTTAAACCACTTACTACCACTGGAATGAAATCCAAATTAAAGCCGTATTTTTAAAGATAACATTATTACTGTTCAAGAATAAACCCCTCTTCCTGGAGACACTATGGAAGTAACTGCAATATGCTATTTAAAATACACCATTACCCTCTGCCTGGTTTTGCAAAGTCAGGAAATTTCATGAACATCAACTGTTTAGCATTCATCCAAAATTTGAAGATGCTTGTATTTGTCTGTTTTAGAGAGAGTGCCTCATAAAGTGGGCTCTCTTCACTCTTTTATCAAAGATAGGAAAAAAAAATCACATCATGGCAAGTTGTGTTGTGGAGTTGTGTGTCAGAGAAGCAGGGTTGCCTCCCTAGCACTGACTTCTGATGTTTAATCCTCCCCAAAATTACTTCCTAAAGATACTGTTACACTGGGCCATTTTCTTTAGCACCTTTCTTCTGAAAGCCAGGTACAACTGCCCAAATCAACCTACCAAGCTGAGAGCACAACGGTCTCATACCATGGGGACTATGAATGCTTCAATATCCCTCTGGACAGCAGAGGTACAGGGGAGCAAAAGGAAGGGAGAAATGGTAAGAGCAAAACTATGTTATTATCCTGCAAATTTTCTATTTCATATATATCCTTCCCTTGCACTGGGAAAATTCTAGCTCTGTATCAGCAGCCCTCACCAACTCATTGCATAAAACTCAATGAACTTTACTGAAAATAAGAATAATCTTTAAATAGACTTTGTGTGGGAAGGTAACAAGATCTTGATTTAAAGTGTGTCATTCAATGACATTCAGTTTTCTTTACGAAGATGAGGCTCCCCCCCCCGCCCCGAAGCAAACAAGAAATAACAGCTTAGGATTTCTGATACACTTAATGCAAACACTCTGTGCTGTATACGAAGTCCAGACACTATCTTGATGAAACTTGAACAATGTTTCAACACAGATCTTCATATTTTTGCAAATAATAGCATTTACTTTGATAGTTCTAGTAGGGTTCACATGAAAAGTCCTTAGGGATATTATATTGCGCATATTATAATGTCTCTTAGTTAAAATGTAATCATAAATGTGAGATAAATGGAAAAGGAGGCATGGTGAAGTCAAGAGCCAAATCATGTTTGTAAAACACAAGAAGAATTGATTTAAAAATTTTGGCTAATGGGCAATTTAGATTCTATGAAATGGCCTTTACTCATAGAGATTTTTGAAAGTGTTTACCCAGCAGATCTTCTGATTATTATTATTATTACTACTACTGACACTACCATGATTATTATTATCACCACTATTAAAATGTTTAGTTTACAACAAAATATTATACATGATTGATTTCTAGAAGAGAAATAGACAGAAACGATAGACCAAATATGATATATTTGTCTGAGTAATCCTATGATTTCCAGTTAAGATTAAACACATCTGCCTTTTGAAAGCTAACACACTCACATTCAAAGACTGCAAAATTCAGGAGAGAGGATTTCTAATGAATTAAGCTGGATTTGGATTTTATCTTTTCTATTTTCATTCGCTAAATATTTAAGAGAGGCCAGAATCCTGTAGCTAAGGTCATTGTATGACAAAATAAGGTAGCTGAATTTGTATAAATTAATAATGATATTAAATGTCTAACAAAAAAATAACAAGTTACATTTTATCTATTTTCTGCAAGACTATAAATGTTTTTAAAGTAGGAATTAGGAAAAAAAAAGATACTCAGACTTGATATTGACATATAATGCTGATTTAATTTAATCTGAAAGGATCCATCTATCTTAAAGACTGCACTAATTAAAAACTGGGTCAGATCATGTTTCAACTTTGGCACTTAAGTGACATGGCTTTTAAATCATTTGAAATCCTCATTCTTTCTCCTTTTTGATACTTGATATAATAGTCAGACTGAGAACAATGGACAAAATTAAATTTCCATTTTTTACGAAATGTTTTGTACCCAAATTTAAGGAGTTTTTGGAAAATATGACTGAAATACAGAAATCAAGATGCAACTAATAAATAAAAGTTTTTAAATCTATAAACCAAGGAAGTATAACTTTAAATTTAACAGCATCCCAGATAACACAGATTAGCAAAGCAGATTTAACAATGCTGTAATTATTCTATATAGATGTACATTTTAAGAATGCAAAATGAAGGGCAGCATTCTTTTTTCTGAAGACGTACATTAAGCTAAGTGAAGCATGTTCAGGAATGCTTAATACAGACACTAACAAAGTAGAGCTGCAGAGAGCTACTAATAAAAAAATAATGAAACACCGGTGAAATAGACAGACTTGTATAATACATAGCCTTGCAATCGTGTATGTACTGTACTACATTAGAGACCCCCGGAGTTCCCAGGTTGATTAGATGTTATCAAATCTATTTTTATAAAGCCATTTCATGATCACGTATTCTAAATTAATGTGGAAACCCCTGTTCTCTTTAACTTTTTTATCCTTACACCTTTAGAAAGTTATAGCTCATACATGCTTTGAATGGATGAAATTTTCTCCCTAAGTTCCAAAAATTATTCAAGAAATAATAACATTTGTATGATAGATCAAAGAGGAGATGAAGATTTTTAAACTTGATATCAGGTTAACAATTAAAAAAACCCCAAAACATAAAAAAAATGAACTGAGAAAAAGAAAATAGTAAAATTATATGCACAAATGAAATATTATTGTACTACTACACTGCATGAGGGCTTAAACAGAAAAAAAGAAATTGTGTACTCTGGATTACTAGAGTGTTTACGAGTTTGAGTCCTCTGTGATTTAATTAAACAGAATTTATGCCTTAACAGCATTTGCTAATGTAGGCCTTCACTCTCACGATTTTTCCACTGACTTAAACTTTTAAATGCCTTTGTGATTCTGGGCTTTAGACCTCCCCAAATGTGTTTATTTAAAAAAATTGACAGAAGTTATCTCCAAGTAGTTAATCCATTCTGTTAAGCCCTGCAGGAGCAAGTCCTGACCTGACTTTGTGTATGCTTTTGAGGTTTACCATTATTTTGAATACTTTGAAAGTTTTCATTTGGGTCAGTTTTCTGCATGGATTTGTTACATAAGTTTCACAGAAAAACAAAAAGAAATAAGAATAAAGCATAGAAAATAAACATGGTGCTGAAAATGAATATATTCAGCAGCCATGGTGTTTTAACTTACCCAGATATGCTTTTCATGAGATGGAGAGAGATGAATGGAAAAAAAAGCACATAAATGTTAATGAACATATAGTAGTCCATTAAAAAAAAAAATCATATGGTAGATAAAATAATACCACCATTATAACTACGGAAATCTTTCTAACTGGTCTTTGAATGCTTTAAAGAAGTTAAATGTTCTTGTGAAGAACAGATGCATCTGTCAAAAAGAGATTTTCATTAAACTGATGTTGGCTATTTATTAGGTACCACTCAGCACAGCACACGTTCCATCTACAATACCTATTCGTGCCAAAGATCTGTAAACACAGTGAATGTGGAATAGATTTCTAAATCAAAGCATTTTGCCCAGATTTGAATAATTTCATTATGATTTTTGTATAACACCAAAAATCCTGAAAAACCCAAACCTGTGGATTTAAGCAAATTACCATAGAGAGACAGTAAAATTGAGTGGCCTACAAACCAAGGTTTACTTTTCTATGTGCACTTTATTAATATTTTAGCAAAATATCTCATAGTAATCATAAATGACCTAGACTTGGGGTCTTGTGGTGGTTTTTTTTTAAATATACAGATATCATGTACATAGGTGACTAACATTTTTAATGCTTATTTATGCCATGCAGTATTTTAATTTGAGCAGTCATATTAACACTAGATTAGTAGCAATGCTGGTATGAGTGATTTGTCCTCTAGGTAACTTATTCTTGCCAATATAATTGATAACAGTATCTGTAGGAGAAAGCAGGATGCCATTGGCAATAATAAACTTTCTTCAGCATCCTTTAATTGCCCTCATAAAAAGAAAATTATATGCCTGAATGAAACCCAGACATCTCAGAATATTGTATTTCTATTAATAAATGATTTACAGAGATATAGAAATGCTTGGTAGATATAGCTGTAGAAAACTTGGGGGTGAAAAGCCTGTGCTCTGATTAATTAAGAAGAGGTTGCAGACATTTTAGTGAGTTCAGGAGGGCGCAGATTTCAAGATCTTAAATTTTGTTTTCACGTGTGTGAGATCAGCAGAACAGCTAGGAGAGAGGAGAGAAAGTGCGATACAGAAAAGTAGATGGAAACAAATGACAAATTTATACACAGAAAGTTTAAGAAAGGAAAATTAAGGAAGGAAAGGACAATGAAGGTATGCAATATAAATACAGGACTAGAGAACTATTCAAACAATTACCAAATTTTATGGAAGTAGCACTAGAATTGAATATGCATTCATGATCCATGCTCATTTTCTACTGAGCTAACTGTGAAGACTGACTTGAATACCTTTGCTGGAAAAGCTTTTAATTTTGGACCTTCCAGAGTCTATTGAACGAGAACTCCCACTTCTTACATCTTCCTCTGAATACTTCTTTGGGTATGGGTAGAAAGAAATAAACAGGGGAATTAATTGGAATGTGAGTAATTTTCTGGCAGGTTTAATGAGTTGGCAGTTTACAGTCGCTTGGGCATAACTTATGGGACCTGAAGGCCATTCCAGTCAAGGGACATTCCTTCACTTCCTGAGCATCTTGTCTGTAGAATAACAAAATACAGCAGAAAAAAAATGGATCTTTAAATTCTAGCTTTCACCTTTTCATAAGACAACCATTTTATCACCATTTTATTGAAGGAACACAACAATTTCCCTTAGACATATATTAAACTAAAATTTATGTAGAATTTTTTCCCTCTGCTGTGTTTTATCCATTCTTCCCTTAAGCCCTAATTCTACAGTTAATCTGACAGGATGTTCCATCTGCTGGAGATCATCGTTTAGAGAGACAGCTGCATGCATGAGGGTAGATGCTTATATTTATCCAGAAATCCCAAATTGCAATAGATAGGCCTATATGTGTAGATAAGGCAGGGACTGGGTCTTTGTTCTGTTTTTGATTAAAAACTTGCAACTTGTTCATACGAATATCCCTTTCTTTTATGAGGAAAAGAATAAAAAAAACTTGCAAAGGATAAAAATATTATTTTAAAAATACAAGGTTTTTAAGAATATATGAGTTAGATATAGAATAAATTATGTTGTATCAATTTTTTCATCCTCAGAATAATCTGAGTAAGGTTTAATAATCCTCTGCAAGATAAATACCCATATATCCTTACATTTGTAATGCTAAAAAGGCTCCAAGTATCTAATGTAATAGCAAGATACATTTTTAACATTGCAAAAGCTTTGACTGACTAGTGATTTGAAAGGGTCTTCCAGTAAGTGTTAAAAATGTTTGCTGAAGGAATTAAGTTTAAAAAGAAAATTCATCTGTATGTATGTCTCAAGGATTAGACACCGATCCAGCCAAGAGAAAACCATGGTGGACACAGCAGACAATCCTAAACTGCCTATCAGAAAACTGCATACCTCTCCTTCCTCCACTGGAATGAGAAAATAGAAAATACTAGCTACTGAACACAGTATTGTTTGCTAGAAAGGGAGGAAGAACTAAAGATCAGTCTGAAAGCTACTAACAACATCTCACAGACAAGGTAGGAAGGGAAGAAATTAAATGCAAAACTTGAATTTTCTTAAAGATTCAGTAAATAAAAGATAGGGGAAAAAAAGGCATCGTATTCTTAAGAGCTACTGTAAAAAAATAAATTAGGTACGTTTAGGATATAATGGCGTTTAATAAGCATTAAGTATACAGGAACATTAGATGGATGGCACAGAAAAAGACCTTAATTAATCCAATTGGATTCATTTTTTCAAAATGTGTGCAATTAAGAAAATCATTAGAAACAGCTATTTGTATACTGCAGAGGACAGATTATTTGTAGTCACAAATACAGTATGTCAAATTCTAATTGCAGTTTCACACATAAAACCTAATTAAAGGGGCATTGTGTAGATTCAAAAGCAACCAAATAACCACAGCATTTCAAACTCTTATTCTACAAAAAGGTCTACCTAGACATTTTTTCAAGTAGCCTGTTGACAGGCATCTAAAACTTAGATTTGCCTGTAAAAAATGGAAGTCCCAGAGTTCCGTTTTCTTTTACTGATTTTATTTAAAGGTGACTACCACAACATGAGGCCTGTTTTTTGTGACTTCTCTCTATCATCTCCCAATTTTTGAAGGATATATACAAATGAAAACCAACAAAAGAAAAGGACTGAAGCATTATTAGGAATCTGTCAAATTTATCAAAGGAACTTATCGACATTTATCATTCTGTTTTTTCCAGGTAGAAAGGAAGAAGACTCAATTAATACAACATGCTCTTCTGTTCATATGGAAGTTACTGCTATTTATTATGTACATCACTGTAGTCAGCTGAGACTTAACAGCATTGCAATTCTCTCTGCAAGGTTAATTACTAAGAATTTTTTTTACACTGTAATTTTACATATGAGAATTACTTAGGTCTTGATTTTACAAGTCTTTATTCATGTATGTAAGCATATGTACGTGTCCTGGCATATCAAGGATTTTCTGCAAGCCACTTGAAGGCTACTTGCTATATCTGGCAAACAAAAACCTGTCCCTGTGGAGTAAATCTCCCCAAAACAGGTTCATAGAAAAGAATGGTTTACTTTGATTTTCCTTGGAAAATATAAACCTCACACCTTAAGCTTGTTTTGGAAATGTGGAATTAATAGATTTTTGTCCAGGGTCAAATCAAACAAAAGTGAAGAAACAAGTGAAGCTAAAGCTCTGTTCTTGACTCATCCTAACACTGCCAGATGACTAGGAGTGATAGCATTATGACACAGTGCAGTTATTTCATCAGCTATGCGGTAAGTAATGATTGTTATTCAAACGCTCATGTTAATAAACTGGGGAATTCATCAGCTTCTGGACTGGAATCCTGTCAGTATGATCCAGACTAGCTGACCTGCGTGTAAATTCTTTTTCATGGAGATAATTTGTATTTGGGACTGCTGAGGAAGTGGTGGCATAGGCCAATCTCAAACTGTACTAGCAGCATGCATAAGGTCAAATCCACCTCCATGTGGCAATCTAGGACTACATAGCACTTAAATGTCTCTCAAACCTTGCCTTATGTTGGTGCCTTGCAGAGGATGAAATAAACACATTCTGTGAAATATCAGTGATTATGACCGGCCATTACATACTTTTATGCAACGTAGAAGACAAATCTGTCTTCAGCATGCTTCCTTCTTCAGGCAGATACTTACTTGCTGCAACATTGCATATTGTTGCAGATCAAATCAAGCATTGCGTTTGAAAAGGATATATGTTACTGGCATCCAGAGCTACACTGCGCTTTGAAAGGCAAAGCAAGACTCTCTAGCGCTGTCTTTGCCACTAGTAAGGCTTTTGAGTAAGGACGATTTGACATCACTCCTGAGCAAAACTGTGGACAAGGAGAATACAGTTATAGCAAAAAGGGAAGCAAACATGGCTCTATTTGTTGATAATATTTCAAGTTTGGCTGAGTTCATTGTTAAAGAAGATTTTTATAATGGTAAAAATACCATCATATGGTATTTTAGTGAAAAGGACAGTAAAACATTTACAGAACTTCTGTTAAGTGCCTTAATTTGCTACCTGAGATAAGGTCAGTGGGGATATGTGTTTTTAAGGAGGGTACAGATTATTTGATTTTAGGCACAGTGTTATCTACTCTTTTTCTGAGGTATGAATTGTCTTGTGGGACACACGCTGATCAATTTCTGCTGTCCCAGGGGACACTATGCCTGGATCCGAACCCTCCGCGAACCTTTATGAGTTGAGACAGAAACTGGACTGACCTGAAACTTCCTACGCTGGTCCCAGCTTGGGTTACCATGACAACCCTGAGTGAATGCCAAGGCCAAGTTATTGTGCACCATCATACCATTTGGTGCAAAAACACCCACGAAGGATGATCTTATGAACAGCTGGGATAGTGTGTACACAGTCATGGAGGAAAGCACCTACAAAATTCAGAATTGGAAATTAGGTAACCATTTTTCACGGGGAGACTGATGACTCATTAGAAAAAAAGTACTAAGAGAAAAGCTCCATTCCTGATTTCAGCGATGGGTGCCTTCTGGAAAGTATATCTTAGCCAAATAAAATTTATTACTTAGATGAGTGCAAATTATTTGAATCATTAGGGCACTCGAATGTAATGGTGACATAGGGGGTATCAGCGCCATTAATGCTTTTAGTCCTAAACTCCGAGTTTTCTTGAAGAAGTTACTCGTTAGGCAAACAGGCTCTGAGAGTCAGACAAAAGGCAGAAGACATTATACACAAAATATTAACAGCTTTTGTATAGAACAAGTGAAGTGGAATATAAAGGCTAGTTTAAACAATAAAGATGCAGTGCATTATTCTTTATCACATCCCAACATCACTTATTTTCACCAAATAATGGAATAACACCCTAAACATTCTAAATACTCCTGACATTCTTTTTTTGTTTTCTAGGACTGCATGCTCAATTTACAAATAGTAAGACTTAAAAAGTTTTAATATTAACTAGAGCTGTCCTATATTTAATGTCTGAGAGTAAACATCTATGGATGGTTCAGGCAACTTAAGTTCATCTTTTCAGATGATTTTAGGAACACGTTGGGTATAATTAAAAAATTCTACACAACTTCCTTAATTTCTCTTTCATGCCTTAGGAGAAAGACTTGTTCCTAATAAATCTACTGTAATAACCAAATGTTGGATGAATAGAGACTCTTGTTTGAGGTTTATAAATGTCTGGCATATCATTGAGACAAACTGTTAATTACATTTTAACGACGCCTAAGTAGTCAATTGAAACTGAAAGAAATTTTACATCTAAATAGCATCTTCTAAGCAAGAAGCAGAAAAACTTTGAAATTTAGATTAATGACACTATAACCACCAGAGAGAGAATTGGTCTCCAGAATTATCATATTCTCTCCTGAAACTTTTCAGAGTGAAATGTATTATTCAGTAATCTATTCTATGCATGTAAATTGTGCTAAAATAGTATAACACGCTGCAGTGTGTTTGTAACTCCATGAGGCCAGAGCAGGGTCAATGCACGTGCTTGCTACTCAGGGAGCAGGTGGCCAGGACACCTGGTGGACCATTAGCACCTACTGGTTGCGGCAGCTGACAATTTGAAACATCGTGCTTCTTCATCCCTGGGGTAGGGGCATCCTTGCTGAATTACTGATGAAGTTGAATACGTTAGAAAATGCAAAATTAGAATTTTAGCATTTTAAGGTATTTTTCACTTAAGAGATTACTTCAACTGAAAGAAGTACCATGGATAACATTTTAACAGGAATTTGTCCTTTTATAATAACTTCTATCCAATTTTAATTTACTAACTCAAAGCTAATTGCAAACTCTGGTGTGTGGGTAAGGAGTACTGTGAGAATGTGCTGACCACAGTGATGAATCAGACCTCTCATTTCATGTCAAGGGGAGAATCCTTGCTTTCCTCCACCAGAACTACCATTGAACTAGAAGTAGTTCACCGAGCTGTTAACAGGGCTGAAAGCCATTTCACTTGACTTACATGTGTAAGAGAGAAACACAAGTTCAGTATGTGGTATTATTCCTGCTTTATAGAAAAGGGCATTGGTTCTGGGATCACTGTTTTGTGGTTTTTTTTTTTCCTAAGGAAGTGACAAAGCTAGCATAAAGAAAGCTCTCGTGTCTCTGTTCCCTGTCTCTGCAGGGTTTGTAGGGCCTGTTTAGCAGTAAAAAGGATTCAAACGCTTGGACCTAAATCTTGCTGCTACATCACGAGATAGTAAATGATTCTCAGACTTCTCTTAATACCTCTTATAAAGACCTCATACACATTACTATCATCCTTAATGTTACACTGAATAGCATTCTCATTTGCACTACCCAGATCAGTAATCTTGCAGCTACCGTATGTATTTGAAGGCTCTACTTCCAGAGGCAGTTATGCGTTGTTAAGTGTTGGCAAAAAAGAATCTGACCTACTGGGACAAACTTTTCATTTAAATGACTTTCTGGACTGTTTCAACTTAGTACTTGCCAAGGTAAAACATGCAATACCTGACTGCATTTTTTACAAGGAAATGTTAATTCTATTAAACCCTATTGATAGCTTGGCACCCTAATGACTATCATATACATGAGATTCTACTGAATTATCTCTAACACAATTGTTACGTTTTTCCCATATTACAGTTCCTCTACAACTATATAATATATATATGAACTAGCAATGTATGTTAACCTTTCTCTGATAGTAACTTAAGAGGAATCTTAAAAACAGTTGTAAGGATTCCAATGTGAGAAATTATGAAGGCAGACAAATCTAAAGGAATGGGGGAAAAAATTAAAAATCTTCATGACCTAGGTATATAACATATACTTAGGATAAATAGTATACAGTTCAGACTAGATGAATAGTCATAGCCACAAAGGAAAGATTCCTTTGTGTTTCATAGAACATTTTTGATTATATCTAATCCGTAAAGGATCAGGGATAGACAGACACAGGAGAAATAAAGGAAAGACTTGAAAACCAGAAAGCATGGAAAAGTCTAACTGTGTGAGATTAGACAGAACTCTAATAACAGATTACCTGTACACTTACTACCTCCAGACCCAAAACTTGGTAGCCACTGTCATATATGAAGTAGTCATGTCATGTATGCAGTAGTATGTGTCAAGTCTTATGTTATTTTATCCAGTTTAAGGAACTAACATATGAGAAAGTGAACTAAGTGAACACATTTGTCCCTTCAAAGGGATTTCAATACTGTGGTACTTTCAATCCTCAGAGCTGGAAGATAAATAGAGACTGCAAAAATAGGTTGCTGAAAATTCAATTATATTCTTTACGAATGGTAATGACGGTCTCAAAGATGCTTTCCAGATTTAATAAAAAAGCATAGTAATATATTCTTCACATCCATATATTTCTAAATGACTAATAAGTGATAAAAATGTATAGACAAGAAATACAGGGACAAGACTCATCAACTGCAATATCCCTGTGAATGTTATTGTGAGTTTCTTAATTGAATTTAAAATGTTTCTTCTCTCTCAGCTAGCACAATGACTACTTCTCTATCTTTAATTGCTAAATTGAGGCTGATTTAAATGGAACACTTACATTTGTACATTACATGGATGTGTACATTTAAAGTTATATTTCATCAGGAGCTTGATATGAAAGTAGTGATTATAAATATTCTACATATAAATTTAAAGAGAAGCTGAAACATTATCCCTAGATTCTTTGGATTAGAATTGCAAATTATCTTGAAACTTTGCAAAGAAACATTAAAAGACTGAAAGAAACCTGAAAACCCTACAAATTTTAAAAATGAGGCTTTCAGAATCCAAATAATAGCACTAAAGTTAATGGTTATGGATGAAGAATAAACCTGTTTGTTTACAGAATGAATTTACAAAGTCATTTTTAAGTACCATCTTTTTTCTCTGACACCCTCTAATTATACTGGAACTGTGATGCTGCCAAGAGGTTTCTTTTGTATTTGTAGCTTTATTTTAATAGTTCTCCTTAGCTCCTGGCAGCTGCTATGAGTCAGAGTATTGGTTTTACAAGGAGGTGCACCAAAGACAGCATTAAATTATTATGTAATGTATGTGAACAAAAAACTAGGTTGCCATTTGCTGACAGGCAAAAAGAAAGTGAAGCTGCTAGGGTTTATGGGGAGCCTTTGACTTCTATAGACAGAAATAATCGTGTGTTCAATAGATAATGCAAAAAAATCTTTTCTTCCTTTCTGAAAAATCTATCTAGTGAGTCATTAAATGCCTGCCTATTTTTTAAGAATTGCACGGAAGGCAAATGGAACAGAATTAATGACAATGTGAAATAGAAAATGCCTCTTTCTCATAAATCTATGTTCTTTCACAAATGAAACACTATTGTACAATTGACAGACTCTAAATATTTTCCCCTATATATTGTATGCAGCTTTAAAAACTTTTACAATGGAAAAAAACACTCTAAGTGGCAAACTGCCATAGTAGATGGTCTTGCTTCTCATTACATGTCTGTGTAAAACCAACACAAAACCTGACATTTGAATCAAGTTTGAGCCAATGAAAGTCACATGAAAAAGGTACTCACTTTTTCTTTAGTCTTCGGTCCTTTTCTGCTTGGGTTCCAAGTTTGCCTAATCCCAGAGATTCCTGAGCTGCTGCCTCTGTTTCCATGTAACCTCCTGGAAAACAAAACAAAACAAAACAAAACAACCCCCACCGTATTTTCCCATAGCTCTTTCCCCTCCTTAACCCTTCAATCCCCCTCCCACCTGCCACCATCATCTATGTTTGTTTCCTTAAGCCATGACATCTGGTGTTTGTGGAGAACACTATCACCTACAGAAGTAAATTCCGGCAAGCGTTTACTACATGGAAAAGAGTAGAAGCAGAGGGGAAAATTGTTTCCTCCTCCTTGTGTTTAGCAGAAATATATGAGAAGAGCACCCTGATCTTTTTCGCCTGTTTTTCTTTGCCTCCTAAGGTTCAGTTTCATGGTCCTAAGTAAGCAATGCCCTCACCGTTTTTTAATCTTGGTTGGGAAATCTACAAACGAAAGTGCCATCTCAAGAACTGTCTCATTATTATTGACATAATACAGCATCACTTAATCTTGTAATACTAAAGTCTTCATTTTGCTCTCATAGTCTTAGAGTCTTCGATGTCGTTATCCCTGCAAACTCCCAAGCCAGAGATGACACAAAGAATCTGTCAGAGAAGTAAAAAGCCTCCTAGGTCTCCCTGGAGGTGCCTTGTAGGCACCTAATTCCTGTCAAAGTAATGGGAATTTGAATAACATTCATAGAGTGACAAGGGAAGCTTGCAGTAAACCAGGACACCTGGACCAAAATAAAATCGTATTATAAACTAAGGACAACACTGGTATTGCATGATCCATGCTGATCATAGGATATGTCTGCTAACGTGACTTTCCTGGTGCAGAAGTAGAAAGATGCTCTGACTTTTTTATCGCTGCCCGGATTCAAGGAAGAAAGGACCTGCTTATGGAGCTGTCAGTACAGTCTCCTGGCTCTGGCTCCGGCTCCACGCTGTCCGCTCATTTGCACATGTATGTGTGCAGACAGAGAGGCTGCAGCACTTCTTTGAAGGCTGCTTTCCTCCTGTGCTGCTATTCAGAAGGTGTGTAACTGGCACAAGAGGGAAGACAACAGTATGGTAAATGTTGGTGCTCGACTTCATTTGGCAATGGCAACTTCTTATTTCTCAGCTAGTGGGCAGAGAACAATTGTAGAGTGGACACTGGCATAATTAAGAAAACACAGTATAAATGAAAAGATTTCTATTCTGATTCATTGATTTTAACCATAAAATAATGCATAAATGTTATATAGTGAAATAGCATCACAGCCTTTTACAAGTCACATTTATATGAACCTCAATCAAGTGAGAACAAAACCTACTGCTGTATCATGTTTATGATGTTAACTTAGAAAAGCCTGGTTTTAAGCTGTCCTTTCAAAGCAGGTGTAGTTTTAACTTTCCTGCTTGTCTAGACAGAATTTTTCTTTATTAAAGAGGACATCTGCAAGTCTTATGATGAGAATGATGCCTCCAATCACAAATGCAGAAAACATGAACGTATACTTTGCTTTACTTCATCTGCCTTTTGAAGTTTTACAGAATATCTCAGGAAATGTTTCTTGCTGACTCTGGAGTAAGTTTTTAATTTAGCAAACTGCTGTATCAATATATCACACCTTTCTGAGAGAGCAGCTCGCAGTACGTTAGATATAGATGGTATGAGTGCAGCGCAATGAGGGTTCATCACAGATTGGAAAGTATTCTTCGCATAATGGACTTCACCACAAGACAAACAAACCTGGCCCTTTGAATAACCCAGGGTGCATTGTCCTGGATGTAGTGATTGTGCCTGTCAGTATCTGCAGGCATGCAGATGGCCATGATAAATGTTTCCTAACAAGCTGAGCTTTGCATACACCATACAGATCAGCTTGCCTGGGCAGGGCTAAAAATCCTTGTAACGTATTGTTTGTTTTAGGGACTAGAATATTTCAAATGTAACATGGGAAGAATATGTAAGTGTCTAGTGTGGTATTCCCCAAGTGAGAGAAGACTGGATAAGTTCAAAATCAAACAAACAAATAAATAAAAAGAGAAACAAAAGGCATTCATGCTCCCTGTAACATTCCTTTTCCCTTCTCCAACAATTAAAAGAAATCTTGAATGATCTAAAAATCTTGAATCTTGATTCTAAGAAAGATCTCCTAAGGCATGAATTTGCCTTTCAACAATAACGCAAATGGTTTAGCAGAGATGGTAAAAGTAGCAAATTATAAAATAATGAAACTCTGGCAAGTTTAGCAGTTGAAAACTAGTAATTTCAGAGTTTTGCAGGGAAGGCAGAGCAAGAAAATCTTTTGGGTGACAGCCTGGCTCTGTTGAAGTAAGTGATAAAACTTTGGAGGTTCCAATATTGCTTCTTAAATACGAGTATATATTACATGTGACTTCAGACACATTATAGATTTAGTTACCAAAGTATTATCTGTACTTAAAACGTATGATATCACTGGGATCCCTAATATCCTCCGCATTGACATGAACTTCTAAAGTGCTCCTTTAAGCGTAATTCTGTGCATATGCAAATATGCATATAAGAAAACAAATTTATTTTTCTGAGGCTCAAAATTACGTTTATTACCTCTTCAGTATTTGATGTGCTATTGAAGAAAAGGTATTTTCCATACTCAAAACCATAAGAAGTATGTACCTACATCAAATTAGAATGTTTAATTTAAGCAAGGAAATAAATGAAAGTCTTTTATTGATTTTGCATTATAAATTTAGATTATGAAAAATATACAAATATACTGCAGTACAGTGATGATAGGACTTACTATCTAGATTTCTGTGATATAGTATCTTACTATAAATAGAACTATTAATTATATAGCTGCACAGAAAGCGTACCTGTCATGGAGTTGATTCAAGTACTACCATGATTGCTATTTTCTCAATTTTGTTTTGTCTTTAAAGTACTGCCATTGAATGGAAACTGCCACTCAATTTTTTTTTTTTTAATTTTGGTATCTTAAAAATTAAGATGAAAAAAACTACTCTATAATTCAGCTGCTCCAAGTTGTTTCAATTTCTAAAAATATTTTGCTCCTACTTTTTGGTCAGTTAACAGTCCTACTGTTAATTTTATACATGCTTGTAAACCTAGTTTGCTTAATTAAAATGTGCATTACACTGAAATCTTTGCTGTTGAGCTAAAGGATGGAAGCCACAAAATTTCATTTAACTGCAAATCTTCACTAATATCTTTTTGCAATTTCATGAGCTACTGTTGGGAATTACAAATAGGCTTTATCCAATTATACATATGTCTTATTAATCATGTTGAGTGTTATTAAGAAATTAATCTATTGCCAGATTACACTGCTCCTGAGACAATATTTAAAGTTGTTATTTTTGTTCCACATTGTAAGGAACTGTAGGGAAGACCAACACATTTATTACATCTTTGTCCTCTGTGTTCCTGAATTACTGTGAAATCATAGATTATTATGCATAATCCATCAGTATCAATAAAATTGTTTTTATGGAATGTAAATGTGAATTAATAACGCAGTCTAAAGTTATAAAATTCTCCATCAGTGCAGATGGTGACATGCAGGTATATTTGAGAGACTCATTTAATAGATTCTGAAATACATTAAACTATGAAAAAGATTGAATAAATCAGTTTTATTCTTCCCATATTGAGAAAAAAGGAATTTAAAATGCGATTAGATATTAGGGTTTTTTTTCAAGAACACAAGGTTCTCACAGGCAGAGAGGAGAAAGGTTGGAGTATAAATGGAAAATGCTCAGTTATTTGATTTTACTCTGATACTTTGACCTTAATATTACCTTATTTTATTCTCTATGATTTTAGTGATGGGTTTGTTAGTTGTTACAAGGATATGTTTTAATATTAATTTAGTTTTTTAATTTCAGGCTTACATATTGCTTAATCGTTTACAGTTACTGCAAACTCTTAAAATTCTTTTACAAGTGTTATGTGGTCACCATGGCAGTAAAAATTTAGTGCCTCGCAAATTCGTACTATGTGACACCTTCGTGACTAGGAAAGAGCTAGTATTTCTATTTTACTGACACATCTATACCAATTTGATGCTTGTTGGCATGTGTATATATGTGTTGGCATGTGTATATATGTTAATCTTAATCTAGCTAAATCAGATAGCCTAGCAATATAGAGTAAGGATGCATTTGCCCATCTGGGCATGTAGACTGTCAGCCTTTGCTGAAGACTGTCACTTCACCTTCCATTGCTTATGCTACCTAAGGTAGTTAAATAAAATTATGCTATGACTGAGGGTTTTTTTGCATGTGGTATAGACATATCCTATGGAATATCACAGAGGAAAATTTTTACTAGGAATAAATTAGACTAAAGTCATGGCAAGGGAAAAGGGCAGAAGAAGTAGGAAGAAAACAAAGTATTGCTGTGAGCAGCATAGCTAATTGAAAGACTGTGGTGAGGGCATTCAGTGATAGGCACTAGCAGACGTCTATTGACACAATGAAATCTGAAAAGCAACTACATTTACTTGCAAGGACCTTCTACATCACATAGTTACACTCCTTATAGTGGTTTATTACTTACTACTTTCTCACCTCCTCTTTATTTTGATTATTTGAGAATACACTGTTAGCACTTTTACCCTCATTCAAGAGAGTATTGAAGCAGTAGGTTCAGTGAAGAGGATGACTCTAGTAATTTGTGCCAGAAGTCTCCTTTCATTTGCATTATAGTCATAGCAGACTCCTGACAAATATAATTGCTGATAGCAATGAAGTTTAATGGGAAGGTTCTGCCAGAGTAAAGAGAAAAATAAGCAAATTGGAAAACTGAAAAGAAGCAAAATTAAAAATGGAAAAATGACTGTGAAATGGTGATCTTGGTTTGTTACCACTAATTCCTTACTGAGCTGTCCAAGTCGAGCCTTCTCTTTTTTACCGAACAAACGTCCTATCGAAGACTTGATTCCTTTCTTCTTGGGAGCTTTGTGCAGGGAGTCCTGGCTGCTATTGACACTGCCAAGACCAATGCTTTCTGGCTCCAGTGAAGCAGGCAAACTACTACAAAATGATAACAAAGAAATTGAATAGATAACTTGAAAATTTGCAGGTTAATTTTCTATTTTCTTCTGAGCAGCTCTGCAAACAAATTAATTGGTTATACTTCAGTAATAATCTCCCCACAAGTGAAACAATCACATCTTCTTCCTTAAATGATTTAGAAACCTGAAGAAATCAGGTCATTTTGGAATAGTTAAAAACCAACATGATTTGAAAAGAATAATATGCGGTAAAACAGTAAAGTATCAATTCATGTTACAAATATCTTACCTTCTGGCATCATTGTGGTATGAAGAAGGAAGGGTATGAGTCATTCTGATAGCTCTGGGTGTTGGGGGAGGAGAAGTTTCACATTTGATTGTAGCTTTATCTTCACGCCCATCTTCTTCAACTACTGCAATCTGGGGGGGAGAGAGTCCATGAGAGCAGATTAGCTTTTCAAGAAAGTTTCAACATATGCTGCACAAATTTGTCAAGTGAACTGAAGCATGTATGGATTCAACTGCAATTTTTTGAGCAAATTGTAAGGATTCTTATTTTTGAAAGAGACTATTGGGAACGAACAATTGCCTAAGTATGGCAGCTTAAAGTACATACTTGAAAGAAAAGAGATTATACTTGGAGAAGAAATTAATCCCTTTTATGCCAAACAGGTTGATCTAGTAAAGGTCTAAACATGAAAATAACCTTAGACATGAGCGGGTCCCTTGCATTAAACAGGATTATTCAAGTAAACAAAGTTTCTCAGGGATGTAAGGGAGAAGGTAAATACAGACATAAAACAGGACCACTCCCTCCATAGCTTATTAACAGAATGGTCAGAATGCTTGAAAATAAGCATGGACAAAAAGGAGTTTTGTCACAGCATATAACAATTTATCTTAAATACCATCTCCTCTCATGTAAAGATAAATACCATATTCAGTGCCAATTCTGTAAAAAATTTTGTATCACTCCAGAGATTTCAAGTAACCTGACTCTGGTTCCTCTAGCAAGAAGAATGGCCCAAAATACATTTGAAGGCAATTCTTTTGTGTCCACACTTTGTTTGTGTTCCTTTAAGTTTGTGCTGTAGAGGCTACAACTCCAAGGTATCACTAGTGGGCCTTGATTCTATGGCTTAGCTGTGACCCTGCAAGCCTTTCCAGGTAGGATTAAAATGATTATGTTCAGGAACCGAATGAAAAGAAGTGGAGGGCTGGCAAGTAACAAGGTTATCTAAATAGCAGAGGAATATAAATGTGCTCTCCCAAACTTAAAAAAAACCCCAGTATCATACCTTTCTCCGATGTTTCCTTAGGTCGCTTGGCTTAGATTGGTAACAAAAGCAACAACAACAAAAAAAGAATGATTAATAAGTCTTATTTGAGCATAATAAACTGCCATACACTCGTTCTTCTCACATTCAGAAATGGGAAGCAGAGATTTCATTAATTTAATACTATCCGTATTACATACTAATTATACACTTGGTGTCATAACATAAGATAACCCCTGACAAATATGCCATTCTGGGAAAGTAGCTATTTTTTCTAAAGTTACAATCTCCTTCATTTTCATAAGCTTAGCAAAGAATAGGACATTGCAATCTTATAGTAGCACTTTTTATTTTTGGAGTTTTCATACAAATCCTTCCACTACCCCCAACACAGAGATTTTTTTTTCTTTAGTTTTATCTAATATTACAAATGTATTGGTGTCTCACCAAGTATAAACACAAAATATCATCAACAAATACCATGTTGGAAAAAGGGCTCTTTCTCTCCAGTTATCCCATATTATTGTGACTGGCATTTTCAGTCAATGGATACAAATTCACCCATGTTCTGTACTGCAGCATTATTTGGCAGTAGAAGCCTGCTAGAACGTGCCTTGTTCAACCCCATTTTTATTTTTGGTAGATGTCTCATTCATTCAAGGAAAGCTGAAGATACTCTGCAGAATTTATTTACTGTATGGACCTGGGCCGTGGAAACTCAGGAGCAGTATCGCTCCTCCAGCCAAACCCTACAGGATCATTTGGCAATTTGGGCTCTAGAGACCAGACCTTAACAGAGCTCTTCCCAACTCAAAGTTTCCACTTGGAGGATGTCTGATAGCCTGTTGTGTCCATCCCCAGCCAGTAAGGAAAAGGAGATATTCAACACTGAACTCCTGCTGAAACAATGCAGGGCGGAAGTGTCCTGAAATGGCTGATGAGGAGGATGAGCAAAGTTGTGGGTTGTGCTGTTGAGCACGCAGGGGGGTGCTACTTCTATAGCTTATGATATATGAAGAGTTCAGCTGCAACTCATACAGACACATCCATCTGAGCTTTAGCACAGCTAGAGCTGGGTGCCAGTGAGGCCATGGCAACCTGAAGTGCAGATGCCATGCTGTCATTTAGTATTTGAATCTGAGGAACCTACTGACCCAAAGCTACTGTGTCCAAATCAAGGCAACCAGGCAGTGCCTGCTGGAAGGTCAGTTTAACCGTTGTCATTTAGCTGTAGCCAGATTGCTGAGTTTAATGGCTGTGAAATGTAGCCAAACTGCATGTTCGGGAAGGTGCTGTTTTGGTGAAGTGGGTGGCACCGCGGCAGCCTGCACACCCACCTCCTCCACAATGGTCTGCGCCGCAAACATTTGCTGCTGTTCAGCAGCGGAAACTGGTGGCAGCAAAGAATCAGTGCCACTGTCTGCCACAGCTGCCAGCCCTGACCTCCTCTCTGCTGTCTTTAGTTCCCAAGAAGGCAGCAAACACCATCCTAAACTGGGAGGGGTAGACGTGGATATAAGGAGTTGTCCGTTCCCAGGAAAAGGGAGTACTCAGCTAGATGATGGTAGACAAAAGTCCCTACTCCCAGCTGAGCAGGATGAACAGCCAGGCTCCATTCCCAGCTGTTCTTAGCAACCTTCTTGGCTAGGAGAGTTAATTTCTGCTTTCTATTGAGATCAAAGCTCATTTCCCCTCTGCTAAGAAGCTCCACGGGGAACCAGTGCTGCTACTTCCCAGGAATGGACTACAAGGGGACATTGATGACATTCAGATTATCAGAGAAATAGCAAATGAAAAATGGGCTTACACATATACTCTTCTCATTGTCTGTAGAGATCAGCAGAGAGGGCTGCTTTGATTCTCTCGTAGTGCTTAAAGGGATGAATTCACCCAGGCTCCAAACTGGTTTGTAGCCCACACTGAACACTGCACCCTGCATCTGCACTCTTATCAATATCAGAGTTGTACATCTTAAATATGTTGACACATACTACCTTCACTTACTTGACTGTTGCACTGCTCCTTTTTGTCTGGGACCAAAATCAAATATTTTGCAAATCTCTTTTCAAATCAAACCAGACATTTCAGAATATGTCTGCAAAGGTACAATAATATTAGAAATGCTTCGGATGATAATTTGATGGCTTGGAATCTATTTATGTGTGCTGCTTGCAATGTTGAAATATATCAGTTAAATGTATTATTGGAAAACAAAACGCTTATTTCAAGTGCTTGATATACCGTCATGAAGAATACATACAAAATGCTGCAAGTATAAAAGAGTATACCAAACATAGAAGTATATCCAAATGATCATATATATGAAGTAGTAGAAGGTTTTAATGTCTTCTAGACATTTCTTGAAGGTTTAAACTCAGCAATAGTCCCACAGACTACTGTATAATTACCGTATTACTGCAGAGCTTTTCATTAGTAAACATTTTTTACATATAAATTGATTACAGTAATTCCAATGATCAGTTCTGTTTGTTATTAATTCCACTGCCTGTGTGCTGAAGACTCTTGATCCTTAGATCATTATGTCCCTGGTGAATCATGCAATGCTCAAAAACACAATAACAAAACCCAAACCATGCAAACGTCCATATTCTAGGGAATTTGCCACCTGTTTGTATGATGAAGAGGTGAATAAAGAATTAGAGACATAAGCCATTCATACAGTGAAAAGATGAAGTATTTAATACTAGAAATATCACACCTAAAATTAGCATCACAAAGTTTCTTACCAGCGTCATAACCCCCATTCTGTCCATCTCCCTGGCTGGACTGCGAGGGGTGAGTTTAGGAGTTGAGTGTCCGCTGGGAGGAGATGAGCTTGCAAGTGAGGATGCAGTCACGGAGCCAGTAATGGATGTACCTTGGTGGACTCTGGCCAGATTTAAGCCTTCCAGACTCACGCTGGCCACTCTGTTCTCTATCTCTTCGGCACGCAGTTCTGTTGACTCTTTCTCTTCTTGGATTAACCTGATTAAATAAAAGAAGAACGTGGTTGTATTTGTGTTGTATTTGTCTCTGCATACCCCACAAGCAAAACTAAAAAATGTTTGCCTTCAAATGAGATTCAAAAGAAAAAGAAAGCAAACATGAAGAGCATAGATCACTCCAAAATAATATTGAAAAGGGTATTTTTAATCATCAGAATTATAAAATTATTTTTCTTAATTCCTCCATCCTCAAAAACTGAAGAATCTGCCCAACAACAAGACTTGACATATGACATTTCAGGAAGACTAGTTCCTTTGCAAAGGAGACAGTCTAGAGGAGGCGGGGTTAACAATCCGATTTACTGTAGGAAACTAATTCCAGTCTTAAGTTGGCTTCATCTGATTTTCTGTTGCTAAAGCACAAACACAAATTTAAAGTCAAATGAAATTGGGCCTTCAAGAAGGGAATTGCTAAGATAATCCATATTAATGAAACAAGAGAACATGCAAAACAATTTGTCCATTTCATCCCTACAAATTGATGAAAAAATGACAGTTGTTTCTAAAGCATTGAGTTTTTAAGTGTATTTCATTAAAATAGCTCTCCTGTTAACAACAAATATAAGCTGCTTAAATGTATATAGCCTCAATAGGATGCTTCCACTGGGTTCTTTAGTTTTGGTTTTTAATTGTGATTGCACCTAGCATGATAAAATGTGTTTAAAATAAAACATCTGTTTATAAGTCCTTTGCCCATAAACCCCTGTTAGAAGGAGTCTTTTTCTACGAAGAGGAGGAAAATGTATAAAGGATCAAGGTTAAATGAGCGAATACAAAGTCTGGGGAGGCTGAAACTGTGAACCAGGCTTTTCTGAGTGAAATGAAGCAAGTACAAGAAATGAAAACATAATACATTGAAAATAGAAACCTACAAATTCCTGTGCTGTACTAAATCTTCTTCCCTAACGTCCATTTCAAAATTTCTATAAAATGTCTACAGTTCTTTCTGAAATGGGGCATGGCAGGAACTTAGAGGCAAATAATATTTTGAAAGGGAATTATAACAATCTTCTTCATTTTAGTAATCTAAATTCTGAATCATCTTGTATAATAAAACAAATCTAAGGCAAAATACATCTTTAATCTCTTTTGATATCCAATCATTTGACAAACCCTTATAGTGTTTGTCAAGAAAAAGAAAAAAAAAACAAACCAAGAAAATGTGAAATGCAGTACAGTTTATAAGACTATCCTTGTAGAATGATTTTTCCTGAAATGTATGAAAAAAAGAATATAAAATTAGTTACCTGGTTCTTTAATAATGACGGCGATGGTAATGAAAGCCTATACTTCAGTATAAGCTTAGCAGTAGGGGAAATAAACTACTCTCAGTGGACCTCCTGTAAAAATGGCTACATACAATGTGCACCCTTGCTTCCTTTTTGAGATAAAACTGTACCTAGCATCTAAGTCAAGATTCTGTGTTAAGTATAACAGTGATCTGATTCAGGATGGCACAAATAATATCCCACTATGTTACCTGCAGGTACAATTTCTTGTGAAAACCTTTTACTGTATTACATAATTACTTGTTAAATTGTTAAAAAGCTAGTATTTTTTAAAACAAATACATTTGTTGCATCTACAGCTTCCTGAATTGGTCACAGTGCTGACTTCTTTGTAATAACAAAAAATACGGATAAGGTTCTCTCTTTTACATACACTGTTTTAAGGAGATTTACCCTCCCAACGACAAAATTTCCCTTTGACTCTCTATCTTGACAGCTGTAATAAGAGATTTTAGAAAATAGCAGAGTGATCCTATCTGAATGAAGAAATTCTGGGAGTAATGAAAAGGCAAAGCTGTAGATCGATAACAAAAAGTCTCCCCTGGGAACAGAAAAGTTATTCAAATTCAATATATTCCAATAGAGTTCTCCCTTTAAAGTTACCTTGCTCAAAGAATGGCTTGAGATTTGGCAAAAGGTAATCTGGTTTTGATTGTATTTCTAACCACAGTCTTGCTTTCTATAGTATTACCAGAAATTCACTAATATATTTAGTAATCTCTTTCATTTCTTTCTAGAGAAACAGTCACTAATGAGAGGATGTTTTTCATACACCAAGTTTTTGAAAGTTACCCTTCCTGAAAAACATGTAAGAATGCTTTAAGCCTAAAATATGGTTTCGCTTATAAAACCATGTATTTTTTAAGTAAAATACGTCATTGGTTTCTCCATCGCTCCATTAAATTTGCACAGAAATTATTAAGATACATTAAATTCACCACCTATTTCCAAGCACTATAACCCAACTTGGAGCATGAAAAATCACATTCTACGCCTCCATAGAAAATCAAAACCAAGTCTTAGAAAACGTGGCTTACATGAGATGTAACATAGGAATAATTGTCAGAAAAAAGCATGAAGAGCACTGAAATAAAACATTTCTGATAGATGGTCATTAGTGAGTAAGAGGAGTCATGCAGAACAGTGAAAAAGACCTTGAAAAGAGGACTATGAATAGCGATCTGCCAAATTTACCCTGTGTTAGCCTTCTCTAATGTATTTCTCTTCAATTGGCCAGCAGTTCTTCACTGGGAACATTTTTTTGAAAGAAATTTCTATGGCTAGGAAATGAAGATGCCATTGTTATCTTCATGCAATCAATACTCTCATACGAAAAGCGGACACATTATCAATCCTTTAAATGTACAAGTGGTTTCCTGATGGTTATGAACGGTACCTGAACTCATGCACTAAGGGAAGCTTGAAGCTGTAATCATAAATGCATCACAGCTGGTTCAGGCTACATACCTGATTTCTTTATTGATTGCATCTAGCTGCTCCTGAAGCATCATGGCCAGAGTCTGGGCATCGGAATGGCCGCTTGGTGACAGGAGGTCCATGGAGCTGAAAAGGGTTTCTCTATCATCATCATCGATGTCGGACATTTCAGTGTCACTTTCAAATGGATGGCTGCTCAAAACGCCAATCTGCTGAGTCCTATTCCACTCGTGATCTCCAAGTGATTTTACCTGAGCAGGAATTAGGATGTACATGGCTTATTCCATGGAAAACAACTGCAAAGTTGAACTTCTATAAAATGGGAAAGGAAAGCAACTAACATTTAAGAATACTCACTCAATGATTAATTCACCATTAATACTTGCAATATTACTGCGATGATGTAAAGTTTTTTCAAATAATTTCTAACGCTGTGTAAAATTAACTATCAGGAAACTTTACACAAAAATATACCCAGAAAAGACAGACAAGTCAAGTATGCTTGAACTTTGATGTCGGAACTTCAACCTTTTCTGCCTTCACTGTAGTACAACAGTACTCTTCTCTGAGTATGTATAGAAAAAACTCTGCGATTTGGGTTTTTTGTTTGGGTTTTTTTTTGGTGTCTTGTTGGGTTTTTTTGTTGTTGTTGGGTTTTTTTCTAGAAATACACAAATTGTAAGCTCAAGAGCCTGAAATACATTCTCTTATCAGGTAATATATGAGAAGAAATTGGGGATTAACCTTTGGTTCATCTCTCCGTACGCCCATCCGGCCTCTTCTAGGTCGCCTTATCACTTTAGTTGACCGATAGTCAGACTGGCTATCAACCAGTGAGCCCACAGAATACCTCAGCTCTGCTGATGTGTCAAGGTGAGGCCTATAAAAAGAGCCACAGAAGTACACTTAGAGAGTAATATTAATAATAACAGTAACAACTCAATGACCTTCAGTCTAGGAACACCGATACATTTTTTTAAACAAACAAATTATTATTTATCAGAATAAATGACAAAAACAGGGCACAAAATGTAATTTAAAAGTGAAAACTTGAAACCATATTATGAGAAAATTAAGGAAGAAAACAAATGAATAAAACCTTTGATTTTTCAAAAGGGAGGACCTGCATAGTAAAACTCATTGTCCAAAATTATAATATGAAAAAACAAGCAGATTTCAGGACAAGATAATTAACAGAACTGGCTGCTGAATGTACTATCCTGTATATTTTCCTTCCATTACTTTCCTGAATAAGTATGCCTGAGGTTACTGTAAGCATGTTAACATGTTCATGAGTGAGAATATCTATAACACTTTCCTGCTGTAAGTCTGAGCTCCGCATTATGAAAATATTAGTGAACTGCCCTGCGATATATAACATTGGTTATGAATGATTCATGTTTGATGATGCTTTTGAGAGTTTTAACCCCCAATTTTTCCCGTAGTCCTGTTAAGTCTTGGGACTTTGTGAAGAGGCATATACATGATGACTTCAGCATATCTTTTCTTAGCTGCATACAATGGTCCCTGGCCTTTGGTCAAACAGCAGCAGTAAAAGTTCCCTGCATGGTGCAACAGAAACACCCTGTCCACGGGCTGTGTGGCTGAGTCAGAAGAGCAAAGGCTCCATGCCCCATTCAGCCACAGCAGTGGAGACCTGAACAATTTCTATTTCTTAACACATAAGCAATCTCCACATAAAAATACATGAATAGCATGATTATAGTAGAAAAATGAAATGTAGCAAATACTACACTAATAAGACAAATAAATGTGTATTTTTTTATAGTGACTCCTAAAAAATGTTTGACATTTCACTATCTATAAGAGCATAAAATGAGAGTTTAATGTTGCACTTACTTTTTTTTTTAAAAAAACTTGGGAAAAATGCTTACAGTCACTGCAGACAACTTACAGGGTTCACAGCAATGTTAAGAATCAGTTATGGGAAATAGAAAGGGAATAAGTTTTGTTCTTAAACACTTCTCTCACTTTGAAAAGAATGCTATTCAAGAAAATGATGGCTTTAATCCTAAATATAAAAAAGCTAAATAAGAGAATGTCTGCTTTCCAAAATGAAGGAAATAATTCAGAAAACCATATATATCTATGCTGAAAACTGCAGGCTGCAAGCGTGACTGTTTTCCTGAGCTCTAGTTTTGTGTCTTTTTCTAAATATGGAGATTCACTCTTCCTTGAGAAGAATTTAATTTGAATTAAAACATACTCATACTTGGAAGACTGAAGCATTGGTCTCAAATTTCAAACATCACTTTAGTAAAGTAAAAGTGAAAGATAAAATATTATAACTGTGATGCCTGTATATTGATAAATGGGAAATGCAAAAACATCTTGATAAACATGAAAGCCTCTACTACAAGCTACTTTGACAGAGTGGTATGAAGAAACACAATTATTGTCTGGTATTATAAGTACTGTGACATATCTGAAATAATAATGGAAGGATTTCAAGCACTAATACGGTTTGTTTTATAAAAAATAAATACTGTAAGAAAACAAAAAAAGGAGGTACCAGAATTCCTGAAATGTGAGTATGTGCCATAATAATCGAATAAGATACATAAAAATGTCACAGACACTGAATAATGTTTTAGAATTTAGGTTTTGGGTAGAGCATCGATCAGAGCTCATACTGTTGTCACAAATGTCCTTTTCTGAACAACCATCAGTTTATCTTCTCTTACACTTCCCATCATGCCCAGTAGGAACTTCCATAATATTAGAAAAATTATGATTTTACCTTCTAAAAAATTCTCTAAAACTCACTTTTTTCATTATACAACAGTTGGGCTACAAATGTCCTAAGCCCTCCATCTACATCATCAGACAATAATCTTTTGGGGTTTTGTATGTTTGATTTGTCTATATATCTCTCATCTGTTATACAGTAAACCATTTAGGGCAGTGACTCTCTTTTATTTTCTGTGTTTGTGCCACATTTGCTGTAATAGAACTTTGTTCTGATAATTGATAATACTTTGTACTTGTGCAGCAAGTTGGCAGGAAAAAAGAAACAGCCCAGGTTCCAGTCTCTGGCAGCAAATACCTATCTGCTGACCAGCTTCATTGTTCTTCTGCTGAAAGGACAAACTCCTGCAAATACAGAACTGAATACGTGCTTAGAACAGTAAGTATTTAATGCTGATACCTCCCTGTTCCTGAGAGGGATGGTAGCTTCGCGAGGTGAAGAAATGGAAGGAGAGATACGCTGTTTTGGGGGAATCTGCTGAATTCCCAAGACATTTAGGCAGCTTATCAAGTTCAAACAGCCCTTTGACAAGGGCTAATAAGACTCTATTTACAGAGCACAGGCTAATGATACTCATCTACCCAGCAAGAAAGGCTGCTCTTCACCAAGGATGGCTGCTCTAAAAACATCTCTGCTGTTTGTTGCAGCAGTTCAATAGTCTGTGTCCTCACAAGCACTCTCAAAAAACAGTGTTGTGTGTGCCTGTAGTCACACTTACACTCCCAAAGGAATAAACATTTGAACAGTTACAAGCATCACATTCTGAATTTCAGCAATTTACACTTCTCCGTGTATAGAAAAATAGTATCCCAAGACATAATAAAAGGTCAAGGGAGAAACCCCGTCCAGATACTGAGCAAGATGTCTGAGGAAACCACGGGCAGGCAATACCTGATGCAAGCGAAAAAATTACCCAACAAGAATAACTTTAGAGGGTTACAGTGCTCTGAATTTAGTCTTGGTCCATGAGCATTGGCTGGCAGGTTTTAAAAGTTAACATGTTGCTCGTTATGAAAACAGGACATGGCACACAATTATCAATAAAGTAACAATTTTATTTTGAGGGATACTTTCAGGCGAGAAGGACTGTCTGTCTAGAATTATAAATTCATTTCAGCTGTTGGTAGCTACTTCTACGATACCTGTCTCACTATCGTTCCCATCTTACTTTTCCACCACAAAGAGGCAAAACGTTTAATGTCCTGTTATGATATTTTCAGATCTCTCTGAATACTGCCTTCATCTTTAGCTGAAGATCTGTGGTCTTATCTTACACACTAAGCAAAGCTGAGTTATTTCTTGCTAATAAAAACATAATTATTAGATACTTGATAGAATAAATAAATAAATATGATCATAAATATGCTGATTAGTTTCAGCATTAAAGATGATGGTTTCAACTTTATTATTAAGCTCTCCTGGGAAAAAATAGATATTTGGATATACTTTTGAAAACATTCCATAATTTAAAAGACTTTCCTTAATCTCAGTAATATTTCAGTGTATACTCACTGCTATAAGGCCCCGTTTACCTATGAAAAAAGTGAAAAGCAACAGTAATAATCATTGCACGGATTTTACATTTTTAAAGAAACACATGATATTTTTATGCATGGTCTGAACACATCTCTGTTGTAAAGGCTTGACACTTATATTTATGTTCTATTTCAAGTCAAAGTGAGGAAACTTTTGTCATTAAATATTACCTTGACAATGTGGGTTCGATTAAAGAACCAGCCCTCAGTTTCATTTGATCCAGTTCAGATCTCAGTTTCTCAATTTCTTCGGCAAGTCTTTCCTGGAAATGAGAATAATAAGATATACTTACTTGTGATACAAAATACATTTACTTTATAAGATATTGCTCTCGTAAAGCTAAACAAGTAAGATAAACTGAATGTAGCACTGACTATAATAAGAAAAGGCAGTGAACTCATTCAAGTCTCATTATTGCTAATAAGACATACATCAAGAGGAGGCTGTATAGCACTCTTTAGTGGTTTTCCACTAGCTGGAAGTGATGGCAGGACAGGCAGGACTTGAAACTTACTTTTTTCTTCTTATACAGCTAGGGTCAGGAAAAGAACCAGCACTGATTTGTGCACTAACTGCACTCTCCAAGCCAGGCATAGTTCAGCGTGTGACATGCTATTTGCCCTTTAGAGACAAAGATTGTGTTATGGCCTTTTTATTTATGAATAGAGACATAGACTTAGAGACAACCACATTTTAGGTGCTTTATTGAACTGCAGCTTTACAGCTCGCTCTTGGGAATTGATGGAACTCCAGTATGAGGTGCTACTGGTGAAAAATGACAGAGTGCCACAAAAATTGGATTTTTGGAACCAACTAACAAAAATACTATTGACAGCAACCACTAGGAAAAAAAGCGCTGTTCCCAAATTTTACAAATAACAATAGTCTACTAATAAAATGAAAAGAAATCAAAGAATTTTAAAACAAATTAAGAAAGAACATGGGATGAAGAAGTAACGCTGCTGTTCCTAGAGTTTGAAATGTTCAGGATTCCGAAATGCTAGGAAGGAAAGGGATCTGCGCTTAATTACTATCAGATTCAGTAATTCTTATTACAGTATTTTTACACTATTCCCTGGTTGAATAAATGAGAGGACTTGGTGGTTACTCTACTTGTATCATTTGCTAGTTATTTAGGGATTATTAATATCTGGTGTTATGGCCATGCATCTGAAATTGCTTCATCAGTTTCATCATCAACGTGGAACAAATAAACCCTTCAAAGTGGGAACTTAGAAGCTCTGGAGTCAGACCTATATGGTTGTGTGTGAAGAGAACTCATCTCCATCAATTGCACAGAGCGGTAGTGGAGGTGTTCTATTTATTTCACTTCCCATCCTTAAGCAAGAAACAATAAATAGAATAAATAAAAATATCTTTGCAAAAATACTTCCAATACAAATGTAGATTTTTATACCAGATTTTTCATCTTTGTCAAGAGTTGATATGAACATTCAAGCTAGAAAACAGACTGAAAAAGAATTAGCCACTGTATTCACTTCCACTCTAACACTGTTAAAACAATAAAGTTATGTTGGAGATAACATTGGCAAAACACCTTATTTACACAGACAAAATTGGTATTCATAATTCAGGTTTGGATTCTCTGGTAGCAAAATGATAGAAACTTTTGTATCAATTGACACAGCTTTAGAAATGTCCTTTCTATCCTTTTTTGTCATCTAACTATACGGTCAAGAATGATCCCGATTTTGCAAAAGCTGAATCACCTTATAACTGTGGTAGTACAGCAGGGAAATTTTAGTTATTTAAAATGCAGTACAAGCTCATTTTTGGGACTTTAATTTCTCTGCCTTTCTACAAGGCTATCCGAATGTAGATGAAAATAACGATTTATTTGAACAGATACGTCTTTTGTTATTTTTTTGAAAGTTCTGGATTTTGGATGTCGTATGATATAACTATATTAGTATCCAACGGAGCTATGTTTTTAAATTCTATACAATCTCTTTTAAATGGATTTGATACATTACAAAAACATTTCTGTGAATCTGAAGGCAGATACATTTGTGTACCCTGCTGTGCTCAAGGCAAGCATAACTTCAAAACAAAATTGTAACATTTGGGATTGGAATAAATATTTATAATTAATTTGACTGATTCACTAAACAGTATTAGGAGTTAATTTGCAATGAACTAAGAAAGGCAACTTTCAGTTATATTTAGCATAATGCCACTGCACCTGTTAAGAAGAATTGCATCAAAGCAAGCAATTACATTTTTCACCATGAAAGTGTAACCAGTTATGCATACATCTCTGTTAAACAAGAGTTTTTCAGAATTAAAACTGATCGAACAAAAATTCTAAAGCCAGTGAAATCAATATGAATTTTAGTATTGCCTTCCTGAGGCTAGAATCTCAACCATAAACTTAGCTCAGAACGATTGTTAGAGACCCTCAAAGGCTAGTTAAGACATCTGGGTGATTAAAGGAATCATCATTGATGCCAGGAATATTTTGCATGCTAGTTGGATAATTAATATACCATATACATATTTCCAAGTAATAAATATATAACTTTTGATAAAAACAGACAAAATTGCTGTATTTCATAGTACCTTGTCATGTAAAGACTCTTCCAGATTCTTCCTGAAACTTTCAGATTCTTGAATCAAAACATTCTAGGAATTAAAAGAAAAAAAAGAAAAATAAACCAGAAAGAAATTAGAGAAATGTTAAATATTCACCTATCACCACATACATGTAGCCTTTATGTACAAGTTAGCAAAGTTCACATTCTACTGGACTTTAAAATTAAAATCCCTAAATGTTTCAATTTGAGTATATATTAAATTCAAAACACTGGAAATAATAATCCAAACATGTAGGACCATGTTCTACCAGGAACAGCAAAAACTTTGCATTTTCCTTGAACTGAGCAACTGTCACACTCTTGCACAACTATTTCTCCCAGGTTCTTCTTTTGGCAGGCCTATTTCTTGCTTTGTACGACATTTTGTTTCAATGATATAAACCAGAAGTACAGCCTCTGAGAGGTTCTGAAATATCCTTCTGAAAGACACTGAAAGATTCCCCTCAGATCAAACTGAAGGTGAATAAGTAGAAGAGGGAGGGATTAAGGAGGGTGAATATAAAGATCATGGGATTTGAACTTTGCAGACCCGTTGTGTCTCACATCACGGAAAACCTGTAAATAACATTCCTTCTCCATGGGTAGATGCTCCTTTTCCTGCAGTGACAGCATTTTACTCTTCCCAGAGGAAGTGAGGTAAAATCAGCAGGCTAAAATACGGCAATGACAGCACATCTGAAACACGGCCATTCCTCAGTTCTCGTCCACTTTCTCTCACTGCCTCATACCATGTCGTGCACTGGTCCTTTACAAGCTCTTCATCAGACTCCCCGCTGATAAAACAGGGACTCATAATATTCAGCGTATGTAGTTCACAGGAGTCCTGGAAAGATTCTTGAGCGCACTCTTGAATTAAGAGTTGAATGTATAAGTTAGACCATATTTGTGGTATTATTTGGTAATACAAAATCAGCATGATGCTTCCATCCCAATAAAAGTAGAACAGGTTTCATACAGGAGAATCTTTATCAAGCTGAGCTTTATACTGCTCTTTACATTGTACCTTTTCTTCAAGTGCTGCCATTCTCTCTTTTAAGTGTAGCTGCAGACGCTCATTGGATTCTGTCAAAAGTCTGTCTACGGTATCCGATAATCTTTTGTTGTGCTCCTCATTCATTTTTTCTCTTTGCCTTGCCTTTAATGTAGAATAGAAGAGACAGATTGGTAGGGTCCAGAATTAACCAGTACAGACTTGTATCATTAAAAAATAAAAAAAATTTATGGTAACTGCAGCCATTTAAAGAAATCCCACAGGAAATGTAATTACAGTTATTGATTAATGCACAATCATTTTTGTATCGGCAGAATACTTTGAAAGCTGCAACTAGATGTAAACTAGAATATTAAGAAGGAGCGGGAAGATGCTGCCATCACTGCTATAAATAAAAGATTTACCAATAGACAGATTTGTGTACTGGAGTGCATAATGTAGCGCTATATTGGCAAATTAAAAGAAGGAAAGTGCAGAGAAGTTGTCTGCAATGCACATACTCTTTGAAGTTCCTGATTCTTCTCTTCAAGTTGAGCTTCTAAATGTCTCATACGTTCCTCAATGTTTCCATGTCTTTCTTCTGCCTGTAAAAAAATAGAAAGACTCTTTTTGTAATTTAAGTGGCTTCGTAAGTTTTTATCTCAGTAAGGTTTAAACAAAACATAAAGCAAGCTACTACTAACTGCAAACTCAGTTTTCCGAAAAGAAACTTTATTTAAACAGGCAGCTGAACAGCATTGCTTGAAATGTGTCAGCTACAAAGGCCTGTTACATCCAAGCATCAGCAAAACATTGGAGTTATTTATGAGCAATGAAATCAGCCAAATGTAACATGCAGACTGTGCATGGTTTGAACACAAACCTGCCATCGTAAAATTGTAAGCTCCTGAAGCACTGAACTGCACGATGGTTGATTATCAATAAAAAAAAAAAATAAGTTAAAGAAAATGAAAACAAATCAGATGGATTCTATTTAGCAATAGAAAGTAAAGTCCAGTAGGACTACCTTCCTACGTATGGAGATCATTTCTTGTAGTTTAGCTTCCATAACATATTGATAATCATCAGATGAGGTAGAAGAGGTTGGATCAGACTAACAAGTCAAGGAAAAGGAGAGGGACAAAATTGAAAAATCAGAACTAAAGACACTGACACTGAACAGAACACAGCACAGAATGCTTAAAAGAAAAGTGTGACTGAAAATTTAATACTTTTAACTGACAGATTTTTACGTGGAATAAACTACACTGATACTCGGTGAATATGATGCAGTTGATGTGGAGAAACTGAAAATAATGGAATGCTAAAAAAGCTATCAACCTACACATGGAAGTTCAAGGTTAGTGATGGTTGGCTGATGACATATTACTACAGAGTGGATTCAAAGCAATACTGTTTAATCTAATGGTTTTTTTTTGAATTATGGCAAACTAAACACCAGAACAGGACTCTGTGAGGCCAATGTCAGAAAGTCCTTTATAATTCTTCTATAATTTTCTAGGAATGAAAACAATGCATAAATACTAAATTAATGGATCGGTCAGTTACAGAACTGTGCAATGTTATGGTACATCCCCTAGTTTCTAGAAAACAGAAGGAATGTCAAAAGAGACAAGGCTCAAGCTTTAGTATTCCATTTTAGAATACACTACATAAGCCTTTTCATCCAAATAAACAATATAGTTTTCATCCCTTTGAAAGGATCCACCCTGGTGGATCTCTTTGGAAGATCAAGGTCATCAGATAAAAGAAGAACCTATAAATAAAAATTCATTAACAGGAATGAAAAATAGAGTATAGAAATGGTAACCCATCCAAAGATTCATTACTAGTTCTGACAGAAGTTGACCTTAATTAGGTCATTTTTTGCAAAACATGAATATTCATGTTATTGTCATATCAAACAAGCCTATGTTATCATTCAAAATGAAAAAAAAGCCCTTAAAGAAGGGGAAATGCTATATTGGATTTGTTGCTATGGAAACAGGAATGTGCATAAGGCGTATAGACAGCACTACTGATGACTTTGAGTTGTGAGCTCGCGCTTGTCAAATGCTATTTCACTCTGTCAGATCTACCCTCTCTCAAAAAGAGAACTCCATCTTTAGATGAGCAAACTTTAATATGTACAAAAATTACTAATTTTATAACTGTATTTTTTAGTGAGACTGTTTTTCATACTGTTGTCTACTAATGATGTATCAGAATAATTAGGAATAGATACCAAAGTAATTCCAGATGTACATCATAACTTAAAATTACCCATAACTTAAACTCAGTAGTATTATCAGGACCAAAAGATCAGACAGAAAACAAGCCTGTGATCTAGAGATTTATAAATATAAACTGTAGCTTTTGATATGAATGCATCCATATGAGAAAATTCTGCTTTGTATAAATACAAGAATAATGCTTAACTTTGAAGATCGCTACTATTCTTTTCAGAGTAAGATTCTTGCAAAATTTAAGGGAAAGTTAGTATACTTTGTAACTAAGCTCATTTAATAAGTGCATTTATCGTTTCTGATCATGAAGCAGGTGTATTGTGATGTATTTGAACTTATTCATTATCTGAAGCTATTTTGTCTCTTTATTATAACTTGGACTAGTGATAAGCCCTTTATGTTTTTCTTTATCTTTTAGTTTTACATATTAGTTTGTTTCAGCATATAAATGCTATTGCACCACTTCCTCTCCCAACCGCATAAAGAGAAAGATAGGGTTGAAAAACCCTGTGATTGCAGAAAACCAGATCATGCTCTCCCTCCCACGAAGTGACCAAGCTTTATCCTCCTCTGTAGAAGATAGACCTTTCCCCTTTTGAGTCCTGGCTGCACTATTGGTTCAAGGCCTTCCCTTAATGTGTCTCCAAGGGTCAGGAGAAGATTTGAAATCATCAAAGCTCTGAGCTGATGACGGAGAAGGCTTAAGTAATTCTACTTCTTTTGAAACCATTTTCATTGAGGAAGATGTAGAACCCATTGAGGGTATCATCCTACAAAATTAAACTACTTAGAAGCTTCATTAGCTGACTGCAAACTTTAAAAACAAGTTACTTAATCTTCACTGCTTCTATACACTTAATTGCAGGTTAATGCAAAATATGAAGATAACCAAACTAATACTTCCAGGTTCAAAGGGGATCTCATTTAAGCCTTCTGATATGTGGTGCTGTCTGTCATAACCTGTCCTTGAGAAGCCGGTCTAGCTAGCTATATCATTTGCATTTATTTTTCAAACTAAAAAGTAGATTTTCAGTCCCAACCATGCCATACCTCATTCCTTAGCAGCAAACAGTCTTTTCAATGCATAAAATAATTGCGGTATTAGGCCTAACTATTATTTGGAAGAGGAGGAGGAATAAAATTATTGTCAGAATTACGTATGTTATCTGAATTCTTATATAGACAACATTCTTCAAAGAACATGATATTCTCTTAAGATTCTTATAGCTATCTAATTCTGTTGTTTCATAATGTCCTACTGCTTTATTAATTCAGTAAGGTATATGTTTAAGATATATATAAATCTTTTTGCATGATAGTTTTCAGTTATTTCACTAAGAATATTAAAATGTTGATAGGTACATCCTTGTTAAAAAATTTTCTGAATGTGGCTAGAGTACCTGTACTTCGTTTTCCAGCGTAAAAGAAAACAGAGCTGATCTCCACATTCATCTCCCTTTACATCTCTTTGACGTTTGGTAGGATAAAGAGATGTTAAAATTAATTAAAATTCACTATGCCTTAGAATCAAAATAAATGTCATTATTTTAAACACTTAAAATGTATTTGAATATTTTGTTTTCTTTATCTATGTGCATTTCATTTGTTTGTTCCTAAAGTGTTTGTCTGTATCACTGCAAAAGAACCAAATTATTTTATCACTGAGACATTAAACAATTAGGCTCAACTGCTTGTCTGGCAGAGGACAAGCACAGGTGCGCAGCCTTAGTACCTACCCGGGCTCTAATGCTATTTAGGGATTTTAACCACTGGTTCTTATGTGCCAAATGCATGAGCAGCCCCTTCAGCAGGGACGTGAATCAAAAGGGTGTCCTCTGTAAGGGCCAGGGAGACAGAAACACACGAACATACTCCCTTTTTCTCACTTGCAGAAACCCACCTGTAGACAAAGACCTGCAGTAGGAAAGAGCAGCCCCTCCATCTCCTGGTGTGCCTAGCTGGAACACACTCCCAAAACGAGGGTTTCGACACCTCTCATTGCCCTTTAAGCTGAGGAAGGCCCCAAGCTGGGTCTCAAAGAGACCCTTCCAGACAAAAAGACCTAGCAATTCAGCTATTCCCTAAGGGATTTGCAAATGCCTCCTGCACAGACTTCCCCAGGCCATATTGTTAGGATTGACATGCCTGTGGCCGCTACGCTTTTTTGCTTTCCACATGCGTTAGTCAGCCCCAGACATTCCCACCGGAACAGGCTCTTTGCAAGACTTGGGAGCCTACCATAAGAATATTGAATGTCTCAGTCTCTGCCTTGTGGTTCGAGGCTCGAGGCAGAGGCTGAGACACCAGCATGAGTCATTTCCCGTAACAGAATTTCAGATACACATGAGACAGAAGGGACAACTGGGGACTGAGGTTCATAAGCAGAAGTTGGATTCCTTCCGACTTGCTTTGCTAAGAGTTAATTGAGTTAAAAACTTTCTAAAGTGCAACTTGCATGACTACTTGCTTGGCAGACCTTACCCTACATTCTTCTTTTTAATATATGACTTGCGTGCCTGTTCACTAGTACTCTGTACAGGAGGATTATTAAGACACGTGGTGTGGTATTCAGCACCTAGTATTTAAAGCATCTAGCCAGCACATTCAGTTATAAATAGATTTGTGAAATTGTGTATCTTAGACTGGATTAAGAATATACGGACAAAAACTAACAATGTCTGACCCCTATGAGATACCAGCATGAGTCTTAATGCTCACTTTGTACTCTGTATGGTATGAAATAGCAAAGAAATAGCCAGTATAAGCCAGTAATAGACAGGCAAATTTTACTTTGCGGGAATACCGAAGCAGCTTGTATGATTGCTCTCTAACCCTGTTAAAACTCTGCTGCTGCTCCTGCTGCTAATGCGCCCACAAAAAAAATGTTGCTTTCACATCATCTGTTACTGTTGGCACTGCACATTTTCTAGGTCTTTGCATCTTAGTTGAAAAAAAAAAATCCAATTTCAGATGCAGAAAGCACCTGTACAGTACAGGTGCTATAATTTTTCTTCCTCATGCTGAGCTGCAGAAACAAATCTAAACTTTTCTAATGGTACAAGCCAATTTCCAGTTTTGAGACCTTGACTTTTGAACACCTGCTGTCTCCAGATTTTCTACTGGCTTCTTATGGCACACATGCTCCTGGCTGTCCTTTGAATGAGTGAGTTATTCAAGAAGAAAGAATGCATTATTGCATTGAGCTATGCAATTGAAGGTGAAAATAGGTAATCATGGTGACTGAGTCACAACAGCTCACAAAGTTATCAGCTACTTGTTCACATGATCACTTCTAACCCATTACAAATGTGACAAAATGCGTTGGCGTAAGTCACCCCTTTTTCTGAAACTCAACCTTTCAGTCACTAGATATCCACACATTCTTGCCCCTCCTTCATTCCCCCACTACCTTCTACACCTCATAGGTTTAGTAAGCAACTCCTTCCATTTAGCTCTGTCAAACGCTCTTCTTTCATTTCTTCCTCTTATCAGGACAAAATCTTCTATGGAAAGGGAAGCACAAGAAGAGGGTTGGTTTGAGAAGACAGTAAATGTGTTGTAAATGTGGAATTTTCTTAGGCTTCCATCTCCATAATAGATTTTCTCTTTTTTTCCCCAGAAGATTTATCAACTTTCTCTTCTAGCTAACACATCATCTTCTCTCTCTCCCTTGTTCTCAGAGAGGTTTCTGTCTTAACCACATCCCTTCTTGCAGGAGAACCTCTTTCTCCTCTTTGCATCCTTTCCACTGCAGACTTTCTCCTTGCACTTTCTTGCAACGTCTTCCCTACTTAACGCAAAGCAGATCTTCACATTGTCACAAAACAAGCATTGTGTCCCACTTGCCTTCAACTTTAAAGTATTTTTTTATCACCTTTAAAATAAGCTGAACGTGTTACTATGCTAAATGTGGTTTATTATGATTATGGTTTCCTATTCTCCACGTCAGTGCTTCTCTAATGCAGCTAAAAAGCCCTGTTGGTATCTCTGGTGACCTGCATACAGGAATGATGGACTAAAATGCTGACTGCTGTCTTGTGACCAGAGAAGTGACACGGTACCTCTGTTGCACAAGCACACAAGAGGGAGAGTGACTACTAGTGGGAGTGAGCGAATAGAAGTAGGTGGATGCTGGCTGTCTCCACGAGACCCCTCCTTGAATACATGCAAGGAGAAACCGTGTTTGACAGACTAACCATCTGAAGATTCTAGATGCTCCAATGTCTGCCTCTTCTGAGGAAAACAAACATCTTACAGGATAAAGAAAGGTTTAGTTAATATTAGAGGGAGGTTCTTTCTACTACCAACTGCCTCTTCTCCAGGGCAGGCAAACAGACCAATACTATGAGAGTGAACGGTGGCTCAATGAGTCATGGCAATCTAAATCTTGGGATACATGCCGAGACCTGTGCTACTTGTCATGACCAGACAGATACCAGTGCGACGGCCAGGCAGGACAGCACAGTACATGGGATCATGCTGTTCCAGGTTAGTCTGCCATAGGCTGACTAACCCTCCAGTTGCTCACCCAATGGGCAGAACACAGTGAAAACAAAGCCAAAGAAAAGTTCAAATGATTCAGGTAAATTTATGGGTACTTATCTGAGTTCACTGTACAGTCCAAACTTTTGGAATTTCACTCCTTATGAACTAGTTTGGGCATGGAAAAGTAGCAAAAGACATTCACTAGCCCATATATTTATAAAAAAGAAAAAAAGCTCGTTTTAAAAACTGACATCATAGAAGGATCTCATTCTACATACTTCTTTTGCAGAATCCCAACCCAGATTTATTATGAAGAAGAGTATAATAAATTGAATGCAGAATTGTAACATGCATATTTTAAACTTGGGGAGTGGAAATCACATCCAAATCCAGAACATGTTTGTTCTATCTCCGCATGTAAGCAATTGGTCTTATGTTTTACCCACAGTGCAGCAGTCATTGTTTCCAGTTATCCCATACTACTTTCCTTTAAAAACCATGTAAAATAATAGGCTTAACTCACCTCTTTCATATGATTGTAACCCCATTAATCTCAGAGAAGCCACTTTCATTGAGGTAGTACAAAAGAAAGGAGAATCAGTTTTGACTGTTTTGCAGTGCAGAAAGACTAGCTGATTCAGGGGGCTCATCTGTTACTTAGCATACATGGACATAGCAGTGACCATAGCTCAGGTAGGCAGACTTAAGGTAGTCTGAAGCCAGCTAATTTGAGCCCTCCTGACAATGCGTATGCTGGCACAAAGCTCAACAAAGGCAAAATTAATTAAACATTATTCAGCCCCTTAGTTAGGTCTTGCAGCTTTCATTGAGTAGCTAGTGCGGTAACAGTATACCAACTAGCTAATTTAAAACTACTTAAGTAAGCTGCAGTGACTACAATGTTGTCCCTGGTTCCGAGCTACATTTATGGGATCCGTATTGGACTTCAATCTTCAGAGCTGTCAAACCAGCACTTTAATAAGCTCTACAGTTTGCAAAGATGTTGTATACAAGATATATAAAACATAGGCTTATTTGGCCTATTAGCCAAATTAAATTCTGACATTCTTCTTCATGTCATGTATTCCAAAAAGACATAATTTTAAATAAAATTAATTTCTTCAGTTTTTCATGTAATCACAGAGAAATGAACAGAACTGGCATTACTGTCTAATATACTTCTTAGAATTTCCTGCCTGGCAAAAACTTTGATAAAGTACATCAAAGTGAAATGGGATGGAGCACCAGCTCTGTTCACAGCTCTCTAACCACATCCCATGAAATAATGAAAGAAGACAAACGGAGATGTATACTGCAGCTTTATGGTCACAATAACAACAGTATCTCATGGAAGTCTTTGAGTGCTCTGCATGGTTGAAATGGGATTTCTTCTTAAAATATTTGTCATTAATATATGTTCAAGGAAAAATGCAGTTGCAAGAAAAGACATGCTTGAGACTGCAAAATACTTACTGGTGCCTAATTGCTGGAGAAATTATTCAGGAAAAATCCTCTTAAAATAGAAAACAATATTTTTAAGCTACTGAGGGCATTACAATATGTAATTATTTGTTGAATCAGAAGCAACTGAAAAAAATAAGTTAAAATGCCAAGGGATTGCTCTTATGTGCACCTGAGTTTTTATTAAAATGCAATGATATTTGTTTGGTATTTCATGTAGCTCTCTTTTTGCTGATTCTTCTTTTTTTCCACCATTTTCAGTCTCTCTTTCAAATTCCCACCCATTCATATAAACCTAAAGTGGACAGCACAAAATCTTGATTATTGAATAATGATCTTGCCTTAATAAAATTTAAAAAAAAAAAAAAAATCCCCCCAAAGCTTCTCTTTCTTTCTACTTCTCAACTAAATTTCTTAAAAATTGGACTTCATTAGTGAGCTGCTCAGCACTTAAGGCTTCACCATAAATGGAAAAACATGAGAACTGAAAAAAAAACACCAAATATAAAAATGGCTAGGCACATAAATAGCTAGAAACATTCCTTGGCAATAGAGAAAGGAAAGCTTAGATAAATCAGAATGATATGTAGTACAATCTCTTAAATGCATTTTTCTTTATTTGCCTGATTTTAAGAGATGAAAAATAAACATATTATCATTATTTGTCTTTATGAAGCTGATAATACCTGAGCTGTAGTATTACTACATGCACACCTGAAAGTCTTAGAGGCCAAATATGAAAACCACACTACTGAAAATTTATTTTTATCTTCTTATTTTTTCTGCAAGAAAGCTGCATATAATAAATTTATCAGAAAAACCAGTTCGAAGTCCTCACAGGGTTTCACATTTGTCTTTGCAAATATATTATACAAAGAATCATTCAAAACAAACCTTGTAAGTATGTACTGCAAGTTGTCTTCATTTGTGTTGTACAAATGATCCCAGCTGCCATTAATATTTGATTTTAGAGCACTTATTGGAATGAAAATAATTCTTGTTTCATATACACGGTGTATGAAAACGTCCAGAAGAACTAAGTATGTGTAGGAATGGGACTTCTCCCTGCCCCTCTTCCCTTAAATTAGAAACTCTTTCACAGTAAAATGAATCCTCCTCGGATAAGTAATACTGACGTATTAGAAATATATGACTCCTTTGTAAATATAGCTTAGGCTAACTTACAGATAACTACTTTTCCTATTACCAAAATGCTAAGAATTACAAATACAGCATTGAGACCATTCCTGGTTAAACTTGTGGCACATACTTATCAGGAAACGTTTTCTCCTTTCAAATCAGCTTGATACTGCTTTTGTTTTGTCCTTGAGGTGATGAATCACGATGCAAATCAACGTTAAACAGTGGGGCTTCTGAAGTGAGCCTATTTCTCAGGGCAGTACCTTAGTCAGAGCTGCAATTCTCTGAGCCAGCTCAGCCTCCACTTCGGGTAAAGTTTCAGCCTTCCTCATCGTCTGCTGCAGCTTCTGCTCAGCCAGCTCTAGACGCTCTTGCAGCTGTCTGTTTTTGTCTTCCAACTGAAGGCCAAAGATAAACAGGTATAAAAAATGAAATCAGAATTAAGATTTTCCTTCAATTTCTTGGGTATCGGGGAAGCGATCAAAACTCACTACATAAATATAGATACTCCACAACTTGGGAGAGCTTATCGGAAAGGTGTTAACTCAAGCATGGAACCATGTAGGCTGCTGGTCTCACTAATGATGAGTGATTTGAGGCTCAAGGATCATATGAAGGTGAAGAAAAGGAGTTGTAAAATGGTACTAATGAAGATGAGCAAAAAGATCCTCTGATCGATGCATTGTTTATCTGAGCAAAATAAAAGTACTGGTATCAATAAAATGAGAATTTTTTAAATGGAAATATTGAGTCCATCTCACAGAAAAGTTTATGTATGGGCTAAAATGGGACAGAAGGACAATTCCAAAAGGACAGAATTCCCAGCAAAGTTTACGAACAAATTGCCAAATGCAATTTTCTGAACAAAGGCCAGTCATATATTAGGAAATGTTAAAACTGACAATTGTTGCTCAGCTAATTCATTCATGATCATATCCTGGTTGCTATTTCCTTAAGGTTACAGTGATATTGTTCATTGTGAACCTACAATTGAGTCTCATTTTACAGAAGTGAAATTGTTTTATCTGTGATAACCATTAAAGAGAAACAGGAAGACTTTTGATAACTGCAGTATTTTCTGGCCTATTGAGATGCACCACATGATTAAGAATTTTTTAATGGCTTGACAAGTGTTTCCTGCTTTCCTGTTCATTCCAGGTAATAGAAGACATAATGAAAAAGGAGTGTGCTTTTAGATTCTTTTTTAATCCTTCAAAAGCATGAAAAGGTAGGCTTTTCACATCACAGTGCTGCAAAGCAACTTTAAGTCTGCCTGTATATATTCTAAGCCTACTTCTATTGATCACTGCTTTGAGTAGGTAGACCTCTGCAGCACAGTATGACTTACGTTGGCAGCAATAAAAACTCCAAGGACAGATGCAGGTACCTTACTTTTCCATTGTTGGGTGTTTTTTTTTTTCTCTAACAATTGAAGATACCTCTTAAAATAGCCAAAGGAAGCTGGCAGAAGCTGGAGAGTTTGAGTTCTGATGCTTTAATTTCCTTGAAGAGGTAGTCACGTACATACATATACACACATACAGAAGGATGTGTGCATGTGTGTGCAAATGTGTCTGTGTACAATCATAGAAGCAGAGATTATCAGATCATACAGGCTTATTTCTCATATAGCATTTTATATTGTTTGAAGACATGATAGGTGAAAAAAATACAGAAGTCTGATACTGAGGCTGAGGAGCAATTTCATCTTTTACAGTTTGAATTATATTCATTTCATGTTAGCTTTCAGTTCACATTGTATTCTTCAAGTTACAAACCATTTTTTTTTTCTGATCACTTTACTCTTCAGCTTTCGGAATCACCGTGGAAACAAAGTTCCATGAGAGAAAACTGTGCAATCGTGTTATACTCTTTACTAAAAGATACTCAAGGATCACTGAGCTTTGTAAAATTTTATCTACACATACTAATACATTAAATCATTATAATCTATTGTATGCAAATTTTGGTCTTTCCTGCAGAAGGGAATTTCTTTGGCTTATTTTATTTTTTTTATTTTTTGTTTAAAAATAAAATTCAGAAAATTGTTACATAAGAATCAAAGATAATCCTTTACTTAGGGGAGATGATGATGTGCATTTATGCAAGACACTATTAGAAAACACAGTTATTCTACAATGTTGAATGTACACATTGATTTGGTATTCATGCTTGTAGTAGCTGATACGAAGCTTAGAGATGCTGAACAACTTGTGTTTTTTTAGATTAACTGATCTGTTGATTAAAAATGAACAGATTAACCTAATGGAAAACTCCTACTGTAGATCTGTCCCCTTTTTTGCATTAATTTTCATTGTGTATGAAGAAATCAACTGACTAATGCAGATACTGCACCTGACGTAGGATGGCTTCCTTGTTTGCCAGTTCATTTTCCAGCTTATCATTCATGTCATGTATAGAGGTGGATTCTCTCTGTGCACTGAGGTAGCGCTTCTCCAGCGTAGTTATTCTTTCTTCCATATCTTCCTTTTGTGCCATTGCCTAACGTGACAGAAAAAAACATCAAGAACCATGCAATTAAAATGCTACATAATTTTATACCACTTTAATTTTCATGCTAACAGTAGACAGGGATGTAAGGTATGCTCAGCAGTAATTTTTCTGTTTTAAAGAGAATTTCCTTTGGGATTTCTTGTAACCATGATATTTAAAGAGGTAGCTGTTGAGTAGAGCAAACAGAAACAATCCTCACCTTTTGTATATTTGTCTAGTTTCTATATTTTTCAGTGCAAAAACACAGCAAATGCAGCTCACATTTACTTGTTTGCCTCTTAAACAACAGCAGGCTTGATTAGAAAATAGAAAAACTGCTATAGTTACATAATAGTAGAAATATAATGCAGTGATGTGGGGAAAAAATGTATATGCACATTTCTACTCCTATTCCTGGGTCCTGCTAAAATTCTCTGCCCAAAGTACATGTAGCAGATAGCAGGTGAATTGTCCTGAAATTTCAGGAAAACAAGTGACCACAATGTTGGATACATAACATAACCATAACATATGGGTATGTGATCCATATATGTTGCAGATAAGGGTTTCTTTAAATCTTGAGCTGTTTTTATTCATATATTACAAGCTGGCCTCACTGAAGACAATAGTTGTAATTTAGATATATAGATTATTCATTAGTCTGTCTATTACACTGTTTATTTCTCTTCAATGAATTTTAGTGAAAGCAGAAAATTTTATTTGTTTTAAACTTGTGTCTGGCTCTTGAGAAGACTTACATGTTGCCACGTAATCTTTCACAATGAAATATTTACTGATGAGCATGTCTTACTGTTTGTGCTATATTACGTTATGAAAGCAGTGTTGAAGTAAGTGAGATTATTTTTCAAGTAAGACACAATGAACATATAAATTGATCCAAATAGCTAGTCCTAAAATGGACCATATCCAGGTGATCCTTTTGTATATTGCTGGGAAAAAAAACCATAAAAATAGTAATTATGTATGTAATTCATTAAAAACACACAGAAAAAAATTCCAAAAATTTATCCAAGTTACACAATACTAAACTACCCTTCTTGTTGCAGATATTTCATTTTCTGCTTTGGGAAGACTATCTTTTGTGGCCATATGAAATAATGAAAACAGGCACTTCCACCTTTACAAATACCTTTCGCAGCAGATTTTGCACTGATATTTGTAATTATTCTACATGCAAATGTATTAGTGGCCACTTTGCTTAGGAAGCAAAGGGCTGAAAGCAAGTAAGCCTGTAGCTGGTGTGATGTGGTATTTAAGGGAGAAACAGCAAGTGGCAATCAAGTGTCCATGAAACAGCAATATTTGTCAAAAGATAAATGAGTGGAGATATTAGAGACCCCTAGTGATATAATATAGCAGTGGTGGAAAAGGAGAAACATATCAGTGCAAATTATTTTTTGTAACCGGATAAAAATGATACAATACTTAAAAAGAGGCAGAGTACAAAGATGTGAAGACACTCTGAGGCTATGTCAGGCATCAGAAGTTCTGAAGGAACATTTCTTCCAGAATACTAGAAATAACAGGTTAAATATATACATACATATGCATATATATACACACACACATAAATCCATATGAAATACCTATATTGTAGGAGGCAGTGTAACAGAAAGATAACTACTCTAATTTCAAAGTACTAAAATAGATTCTAGAAGCCAACCATCCACACATATTGAGAACATCCACATACGAGAAGATACTCTGGAGAGTACTAAGGACCACTACAAATTTAAGAGGAAAGAAAAGAAAAATTGAATTGTATTTCTGTTTATTGAGAGAAGGGAATAGCATATTATAACAGGAGTAATGAAGTTACCACACATGAGTAAATATTATAATTGATTATATAAATAACACTGTTTTATAAAACAGCCCAGGAGTTTTAAAAATGTGTTTTAGACTGTCTACATTACCAGCATCTCTGTTTAACAAAGTTCATCTTAAAAGCTTGAAATGGCTGAAAACTTGCCAGAATGCACTCTAGTAATGCTAAAACACAAAGGAGTTGGCCTTCCTCCTATTACAGTTGCACATATACAGATCCACTTTTATGAACACAGTTTTATAGAGAGATTTCTAGTACTCTTTCTTAATGTAAATTTTGTGTTTCCTATGTACAATGGCCTTTATTAGTGCTCAACTTTTGCTTTCTGTATTCACTGGCCTCTACCAGTTTGTGTTGGATATCACAGGAACAGCAGTCAAGAAATAGGAGGTGAGTGTGGCAAACTCCTTACCTCTCTAATGTCTCTCTGATATTTACTGTTCATTTCTTCTGTTTTAATGAGCTCCTTTCTGGCGGTCTCTGCTTCCTGCTCTACCTCTCCCACCCGGGAAGACAGTGCAGCCAAACGCTCCTTCATTTGTGCCATTTCATAGTTTTGCTTTTCCAGTAGTTCCTGAAGTTCAACAACTTGACTGGCTTCATCATTTGAGTCTATGGAGCCATTGGATAGGCGCTGTTAACAGAGAAGTGACATTATTTATTAATTATCTTTTAATGTGGACTCTAACAAAAGAATTTCTAAAACAAAGATTATTTTAAAAATTACAAAAGCAACTAGGAAGAGAAAAACACAATCATTTTCATAGTAGATAAGATAGGTGTAGTTATGAAAAAATTGCAAAAGATTAGTATTAATTCATGTCAAGGGATTCCAGAATGCAACATCACATAGAGAAGTAAATGTATGCAGAGCAGTATACAAAAATAGCTTTAGTTTGACATTATGGCTATTCAAGTACAAATTGCAACAACACGACTCCTAAAAATCACCAAATTGCAGGTATAAATAAACTTACACAGCATTTAAACTTAATCAAAGTCTATTTCATTTGCAAAATAGGCCACGCTGCAGACAGGAAGCAACACTAATAAATCACAAATTCACTGTACCAGAAAGTGCTTGGAGGCTAGACAACACACCGGTTAAGTCTACATTAGAAACAAGTTCTGCTGAAGTAATTTGTGTGCTGCTGAAAGCACTGGTATGAATATAGTTATAAGGAAAAAAATCAAAAGTCCAGAACACTTTACTGCATTTGGAATATGATCCCAGGAATACAATTTATATTGCAAATAAACGATTTCAGGAAAGAAGTGTATTCACTAGGAGGACTTGCTGGCATTGTCTCATTATAATAGATAGTTACACTAACCTTTTCCAGCATAAGCTAAGCCATGGTTTCATAGAAATTTAATTATCTCATGTCAAAAAAATAGGCAAAAAGAACAAGCAAAACCAAAATTACTTGATTCTGACATATAACATGAAAAAATAAAACCAAAATAGTCCGACCTGTCATTAACTTTCTTGACTAGGTGCGATTTTATTGGTTAAATTTATATTATGCAGTATAGGAACAAAGTATTTCACTGTAACTGTCATTTTAAATAGGTTATGGATCTCAAAGAGCGTCATACAGGAATATTGGTCCTAAAAGGCGCTTGTTGTCCTTCAGATGGTAGGGTGTTTAGCAATGTATATGAAATATTTCTAGCAAGATCTGAGAGGAAACCAAGCTTGCTTTCATTAGCAAATGTCAAAATATATTTATACAGAAATCTTCTAGCAAATTCAAATAATATTACTTTGTTTAATGGCTTTAACCACATTCTTTCACCAATCAGCCATAAAATGAAGCCAGATCAAGACCACCTGCCCGTCTGCGGATCACTGAATAAAATTATTTTACTCTAAAAATTCATTACATCAAATAACTCAGTTCCAAAATATCTTTCTTTATACTAGTTAATTATATTATCTTGACATTTTATGTTAGCTATTGAACCATCATTGATCTACTTTCAGGATACCATGGTAAAATGACAATAGCAATTTAAAAAACTTATTTACACTCAGTTGGTTGTTTGGAAAATGTTCAGTTAGTCTACTTGAATCACAATTCCATTAATATGCAGCAATCACATATGTAAATAAAACAGTACTGAAACAGGATAAAACATTCTAACCATCATACATTATTCCATTGTGTAAATTTAAGATAACTCTTTTTATCTATGATTATTATAATCTGGTTTATAGTTTTAATTTCATACAGCAATTTCAGTGGTTGTCACAGATGAACAAATTTTACCATGCATTGAATTTGCCCTACAGTTCTCTACATAGTGGTCCAGGAATTGCTGCAAGGTTATAATAAGCCAAACAACAAATCTGAAAAGCAATAAATGGCATGTGATCATATACCTTATGACATATAGACCATGATCATTTTGAAATGGCAAGCTTCGATATGTAGGAGTATGTTCAATGGCAGAGATTTTTTTTTCCTTTAATAATTTTTTTACCTAAATATATTAATAACCAAAACACATATAAATTACATGTGAAAAAAATATTTTTACTACTAATTTACCTAATATCTGAGATTTATGCAAAGACAAATAAAAATGTATTTAGAATTAATACCTCACCACTAGACAAATCCTTTGATTGCCAATTATTCATGTATATATTTTGATTTATGCACATAAACTTCCCTCATAATTCTTTGATGAACTCTTTGTACAAGCTGCTTTAACTCTACTCATTGTTCACTTTTGCTTTACATTATTCCTTATTCATATATAGAGCTGGTTGGCATTTAAAATTTCCAACTTAGAAAAAAGTCAACATTTTGATTTTTCTTATTATGATTGGGATAAAAAAATGTTTTCTTTAAAAATACTATTAAAAATAAAAATTTGTATTTTTAGAATTTTGAAGCATACTTTACAAGTTTACCTAGGGATTTTAATGGACATTTTGTCATTTTTATGATTGTTATTATTTTATGAAATATGCATCATATGGGTACATCACATGGAGTAATCACTCCAAAAGACCATAGGCAGAAAGTTATTAAGCATTAATTAAAGAAGTAACTGACATAACATTCCTCAGGTTCTCAGGAGGCTTTTTACCAATAGTTTTATGGTCATAATTTCTCCTCTCTCCCAAACAAAAAAAGCTATGTCACTAGAAGCAAAAGGCATCTTGTAGATGACGCTGATTCAAATGCATTTTCTGAATTTTCTGAAAGGAGCAGGAACCTCCCATACCCCAGACTAATTCCCTACGGAATAAGCTGGGGGACAGAACTTCAGCATCTTCTCTATTACTGGTTTTGTGAAGAATGTCCATGTCCCTCATCTTTTTTTTTCTTTAAATTTTATTTTTTTTTTTATCTGGCTGAATTTTTTTTTTTTATCTGGTTGAATTTTTTGTGCTGAAATATTTCCTGGTACTCAAAGAATTTCCTGTTGATGGTGCTGTCTACTAATCACAGTCCATTTGTAAATAAACAATTAGCTGAATGCTTATAATGAAATCTAAGTTTTGAATAGATCTCTGTTGATCATTACCTGAAGCACTAAGGGAAATCTTTTCAAAAGAGCATGCACAAAAAAAGTTTCAAAGTAGACATTCTTAACTATCATATCCTTACACTACCCAAAATCTCCAATATATGCAAGAAATAGTGTCAAATTAGTACAGGGTGGGGGGGAAAGAAAGTACTGAAAGTAAGCTGAAACAACTGGGAAGTCTTTAAAGGAGGGCAGCAACATTAAAGAAAACTTTCTAACCGGTTGAAACGTTCTAGCAAAGAAAATGAAAAATGTACATGGTCCCCAGATCTGGCTTACAAGTTAGTCATCCAGATAAAGTCTTCAGCAAATTTCATGATGCTGTCTATCAAATGTGGTTGTGAAAAAGCTACATATGGACACATCCCTTAATTTCAATGACTTCACCTAAAAGTATCTACTAGCAATGCTATTTTTCCTTCAAAAAAAGAAGTGTGGCAAATAGCTCATATGTTCCAATGCTTTGCTTTTTTTTACTTACTAGTTTATCCAATAAAAGATAGTCCATCTGTTTCTATCACATTTAGTTATTAAGACCACAATGCTGCAGAAATGGTATCATCATATATTCTTGGCTTCATCTTTTTTGCTTTCTACAGACACAACAGGTACACACAGCTGCAATGTGTGTACGCCTGCTACACGCCGTAAGGGTCTCTGCCCTTTCCCCCTGCCCCCTTCCACGGGTTTCTCAGCCAGATGAGAAATCTGGTTGGCATCAGCCCGAAAGACCTAATACAACCTCAGACGTCTTTGCTTGGGCTAGTTTGGAGCAAAGAAAGGTAAACGTGCAACTACATCTGTACCCAGCAAAGTAGCACTTGCTTTCCTCATCACTGGGAAGAACGAGGGAAAGAGCAACAGCAAGAAGAAGGCCTGCTGTGGGGTTTTGGAGGTTTTTTTTTTGTGGTATATCACCACACACCAGACAAATAACTGAGAAATCACAGTCCATACTAAGGGTTTCAGAGATACTCTTACTTCATAAAGCAAGCTTTTACACTTGCCCAAATATAGCGAAATGAGGTAGGAGGAGAAACAGAAAGGAGGTGAAATAATCGTCAAGTACACCTGATGACAGTGATGGTGTGGACTACAACAGAGGTGGCATACCACTGAGGAAGTCAAAGTTCAAAAAATATCCTGTAGGACTAAGTGCCATAAAAGGTAATACGGATTAAACAAAAAATGTCTGGGGGAAAGAAATCTTTGAATTGCTTATGGTCTGTGGAAATGGAGGAGGGAAATAAGGATCATGAACATTTACTGCTGAACAGTATGAAACGGAAACCAGCATCCCTGGTATCACATTTTCTTTCTTTCAAGATCCAAAAAGCACAGCAGTAAGGCAATCTGCTGCTTGTATAGGAGTGTCAGCAGGGAGAAGGACAGCAAATTGGAGCATTACACATAACAATAAATCCCCCCTAGATCATTGCTTCTCTCCCTTTTTCTTTCTGCCATGAAATAATAAAAGGAAAACCAGCTGCAGACTGGTAAAAAACAAGAACAACAGTAAAAGGCACACCAGGAGAAAGTGTAAAACAAGACTAACCAAGCATATTGTAGCCTCTGTTAATCCATTTCATATTGCCCGTTCAATTAAGCCTTAGCAATAACACTGAAGGCAAACTGAGTGGAAGTTCACTTAAGTTAAAAAAAAAAGAGTAAGGACACCAGACTACAGCAGTTAGCAAAGAAATTGTAAAATTGTCCCAGGATATTGATTGCAAAGTGCTTCTCCATTTTATTTTGTAGAAAGAACCTTACAGAAAGAACCTACATATGTGGGAAAATATACACAGGAACCTAATTTTATAAAGGCAAACTCCAAGAACAGTAAAAAGCACCTCCAAGTGATATTTTCTCTCCAGTTGTAAAACATCTGACACAGATATGTTTGGTCTAAATACTATCAACCAGTAATTAACTACGTATTTTGTGCTAGAATTTAACCTCAGAGAGTGATGAGAAGGAAAACAAGAATATCTCACAGGGTTACCTCTGAACAATCAGCTGTGGAGCTGGGATTCATTTACTTGATAGAACGCCTCATCAGTGCCTCTCAGTTTGTGGCAGTATGCGTGCACGTGATTGACATGATGCCCATGTGCATAAGCATTTCCATGCCTGCGGAGTAAATTAAGCTGTGTCTAACCACAAGGTACCTTTGAATAATTGAAAGTAATCTTAAAATTCAGAAGTCTGGTCTTCTAGAATTCCTAGAAGAAACTAGTATTTTTATGATGTAAGCACTGGGGGGGTGTGTTTGTGGTTTTTTGTTTGGTTTTTTTTTTAAAGTGTGTGCCTTATGTCTACTCTTTACTAAGACACTCTCTAAATTCTTTTTTAAAGGAGTACTGGCAAGTTCATTGCACCATAAATCCCTAGTGTCAAAATTGAAGTCCTCACCATGTTCTCAAGTCAGTATAATGGCATTGTGGTTTTTGAGAGTTCATGCTGAACAAATTTCTCTCATGCTCTCCTCTTAACGTTCAAGGCAACTGTCTGTGTTAGTTAGGCTGGCTACCTTTGGCAAATAGCATAACCCAGAAGACTTCTGACACTATGTTACACTAGACTTATATTAGAATTGAGTTATCTTTAAAAACAAGTATACTTCTGTTAAAAACACCCGTTTGATTATACATATTTTTCTTGACATGCAACATAAAAATCTAACATTAAAATGGCTTTTCAAAGGTCTGCATATAGTAAGTTCTATTTGCTAACTATGTGAAGGTTCATTTGCCCATATAAATATTGTAAATATATGTAAGCAAAGACCACAAGTTTATGCAAGTTCTCTCTGAACCTTATAACATGCCAAACCAGAGCATTTTATTTTTTTCTTTTTTTTTGCCAGTATGAAGTTGGACAGGAAAGCAATGATCTAAAGCATACATAAAAAATAAAGCAATGGATACAACCTAAGGTTCAGCAAGAAATTGTTTTCAGAAAAATCACAATATTTAGAAAATGCTATAAAAATAAGACAGAATTGTTTCTAAATAACAGAATGTCATTGCTGCAGAAGCTCTTGGAGACTGGAATATACTGTTACCTGCCTCGAGATATGACATATTCTCATATCTGCCATAAATGTGACCCTAACACTCATGGTGACTGGACTTGAAGATATTCCTGTTTCACTCCCTGTTATTCTAGGATGGCATCTCAACCTAAAGAAACATCACTGACTCACTTCTTTTTGTGAGACTTCTCCCTTCATCTTCTACTAAGGCAGGTGCCAGTTGTTGCTCTATAGTATATGGATGTATTTGGTGAGCTGCTCTGACTTTTGGTCTGTCAACTGCTGATATGGCAGCTGAGATATGAAAGCTTTCCTGTACTTCATATGCAATATACAGAATTTTGATGGTATAAATCACTTTAGAAATATTTTGGAAATACAATATGACTAGTAGTAATACCAATTTTAAAACCTAAGTTATGTTTAGACTCTCTTTGAGCCAAGATAATTCCCACAAATAATACATATATAGAAAATTCAACAGGAGGAAGAGTAGGAAAGAAATGCCATATAAGGTTTAAAAGCTTTAAAAACAGGTGGGTTTTTTTAAAAGTTTTTAAAACAGTTAGGCAGAGAAATTGGAAAATTTTGTCCCAAATCTCAGGGAAAAAAAGATTATTTTTAGCTCTGTAGTGGTGGAGATGTTCCTTCCGACTTAGAAAAGCTGGCCATGAAGGCCAGATAAGGGGAGAGACAGAAATATTGTATATTTCTCAGGTCAAACAAACTTGTCTGAATTCTGAAGTATAGAAATACTAAAAAGGAAGTAAAATAATCACCAAATGAAGCTAAATTATAGACGTCACTTGACTTTATGAAAGTAAGAGTAAAATTTAATGCTGCAAAGAGTAATGTTTACTGATGCTGTTTGAGATGTAAGAATACATGAATAACAAGTTACCAGAAGATGCTTTTTTACTATGGTGTAAAGTTCTTTCACTCCTATTCCATTCAAATGCCTCACGCAAAAGGTTTAAAAGAAAGTAAATGATACTAACACAGATACACAGCTATGCGATAGCCCAATCACAAGTGACAACTAAACAAGGAAAAGCAATATGATCATCATCCATATAATCAGCACACAAAACAGAATGTGAAAAGCTATGCCAAAAATAATAGCATTACACTTAAGCTGTCACAGTAATTTCTAAGTGGTTGGTTGCCTCTTTATGTTTGAAGGCTATGCTACTTCTCTAGGTTGTTCCACATATTTTGCTCTGTGTCAGGCAGTAATCTCATAATCATTGGAGATCTCTTCAGTTACTCTGAATTTTCGCCAGCCTCTAATCAACTATCAAAGCCAATGTTCTCTCAACTGAAATATTTCTTCCCCACACCAACACTGATGTAAAAATAGCTACCTTCTCTAGCACTTTTCTCTCCAAACATCCTCACTTTCTTGCTTTTTCTACCAAGCCATCAAAAGACTCCAGCTTTTATTACTACTTTAATGATCTGGAATAACTGCTTCCTAATCAGCTTTCAGCTCTTGTTCTTCTTTCTGATGCCTGTAATCATCTGTCACATTCTACTCATTTTGCAAAATGGGGTAGGGAAAAAAAAAAAAGGTTTACTTGATGGGTGGGTATTTTTCTTTTTGTTGCTGGTCTCTTCCAGAATGCCTGCCTACTTCTCTTTTACACTATTAGAAGAGTTTCTGAGATCTTACACAGGAGAGAGAAATCAGTTCCTGCTTCTTTATTACAAGGGCTAGTTAGCTGCCCAAAGCAAATCATACATGCAAACCCTGCCCCCATTTGCCTTGGGGACCAACTCCTTCTTCTTAGTAGTCTCACCAGCCTACCACTAGAAATGACTGGCCTGGCGACTCCTTGCAGTAAATCATCCAGCAAAGGTCAGTCAGCCAATGCTGTCAGCTAGCACAGTGCTTGAAGTGTAAAACTCCCCTGCAAAGGTAATGAGGCTTTTAAAGCAGTGTTTTAACAGGCTTGATATGTAGAAATATATAGGGGTTTCTATTAGGTGAAAAGGAAAATAAGTTTTTATGACTGAAAGACAAATTAATTTATATGAAGCAGACAAAGAGCTGAAACAGACAAAGAACTGATTTCTTGAAAAATTAAAGATCTGAGAAGTCTATTGATTTATCATGTATATAATGCATAAATAACACAGCTTTTCAGTATAATAAAATCCCTATGCTATAGTGTTGAGCACTAAGTACTCATAGTCATGCAGACAATACTCAACTATTAAGCAGAACAGTGCTTACAAAATATTTGCCTAGATTCTTTCAGAGAGAATATTGCATACTCTCCCAGACTTACTTACTCCTTAGATTCATGAAGAATTCTAATCCCAGCTGCAGCTTTTATCCATTTTTCCTTTCACTTTGAAAACTCCTCACCCCTCCCAGGTGTGTCAAGCCACCAATCTTCTTTAAGTCCCTGTCAGCACACAGTTATTTAATTGGCTTTATCAATATTAATCCTGAAAGGGATGATTAGAAAGCCAGAAAGATATCTGCACCGCTTGGAAACAAACCCATCACGTGGTTATCAAATGTATTTTGTGTCTGAAGTGTATTATTTCTCTAATTCAGAATGTGAATGCTTTGGGGCAGGGATCACACCTCCCACTATTTTTTATACATCATGCATTCTGCCTGCACTCAGTAAACAGCAAAACAAAAAGTCCTTACAGCAAAGTTTCTCTAAGTTACAAACACCCCTTGATGATTGGTGTTCAATCCTTACTAAGTCATCTTTTAAACTGGTGCTTCTGATGAGGTTTACAGGTGTCCTGTCTTCACTCCATTCTCTGCTATTCCACTATGCTGCCAGTTAAAAGGAAAGATTTTTTATCTATTAATTCAAAACAAAGGAGCACATGTGGTATAAAACAGTAAGTAAAAACTGAAGCGGAAATTTTTGTTCTGCAGTTTTCGACTGACCATACAAAGTGATCAGAAAATCCAAAAATAGTCAAGTCCAAAACCGGAACAGATTCTGATGAATCACTGCTCTAAAAGAGACCTGTTACTTTTATTATATTATTTCATTTTAATTTTATTTGATCTGCACTCTGAACATTTTAGCCCACTGTGTTTGCTTTGGCAAAACACCTTTTACTCCTACAAGATACAATGTCTATAATTGCTGTCAATGTTCTAACAGATTTTAGTATTTATAAACTACCAGCATTTGCTTTAATTATTGGAATATGTTAGTATTATGAGTAAGAAGAAAAAAATGTGATTCTTAAATAAGCTGAATGTGAACTGCCGGAGGTATATTACAAGGCAAAATACCTCCAGCTGTTTAATACACGTAAAAAGTAATTATATACAGCTCTGAGTTCCTCACAAAATGTACCATTATTTATTCAGGAGAAAAAGGTCTTTGATGTACCAGGACTATTGGACTGTTTTATCTGTCCTGGCATATGTATCTGCTTTCATGTGCCTAAAATATTCTAGTTTATTATTCTGTGGGGAAAGGAACAACTATGCTGGTAAAACTGCCCTTACTACAGGTAGGACCAGTTTGGTATACTTGTTATAAAAAGTTGGTAAAAACACAAAACTAGTTAATGAGTTTTAATGGTACAGTTATGTATCTTGGAATAAGGAAGAGTTCCCTTACTAGCAGGTTATAAGTATCACAGTGACATATGAAATATTAAAAATATAAAGGCACTAAATAGGGACAAATAGGCTTTGTATTTTACTAGTGTTTACAAGTTGCAGTTACAAATGTCAGCAATAAAGTTTAAAAACAGAAATAGTGCACTTCCAAAGAGAATCACCCTGATTTACACTGGACTTAAATGGCTTAGCTTTCCTGTCTTCAGCGTAACAGAAATCCATACTGAAGTGCTTTGTCAAGCAGGAACCCTCCTATGCATACAAGGCATCTTTGAGGATAAAAACAGTCATTCCCCAGGCCAATTCATCTCTGATAAAATGCCATTAACTTCAGAAGAATTACAGCAATGATTTGTTATATGTCTGAATTAAGAGATGTGGCATGGAACTTACTGTGGAATATTCTCCCATATGGGCCAGAAACAGGCAATGAATTTTGAACCACCAAGGAAAGAGATCATTGTAAGTGAAGGAGATACTTTAATGGTGGACATTTAAGGTATACAAACATCAGAAGATTAAATGTTTTCCAAAGCAACTTCAATCCGTCCCAATTTGCATATAAGCATTTCTGAAAACATTCCATTTTATTGAATAATTCAATTTCCATGGCTCTTATGGAAGCTGAAATAAATATCAGCATGAAATAATGACTTTATTTGAAAACAAAATACTTATTCTCAGTATCTTATTTTTGGGGGTCCAGCAAGCACCAATTTAAAGGGACACAGCTTATAGCAAGAAATGAGAGCACACTGTGCCTCCTATCAGCATCTGAGACTCATTCCTATTTCTTGCTCCAGTTACACGTGGTAGACGGTGCGTGACATTCAGCCACAGGTCCAGGCATCTCAATTTGTCTTTAAATATACTTACTACTGTTTCAGGAAGGAAAATATTATATTTGGGGTATCTTGACAAATTATCCTTCAAACATTGTGGAAAAATATTTCCTTCCTCCAGTCTGACCATGATCATTGATTGGCTATAGATGAAAATTATTCCTAGTTCAAAATGGCAAATAAAAGTAGAGACATTGGATTCCTCAAGTAACTCATTACTTCATACATTTACAAGGACTTTTATATTGCTTTTTGATAAAAACAGAATGAATCATACTGACTTAAAATTACACAGGAAACGCAAAATGGGTTATGAGTTAGACGGGCAAATAAGCTGACGTTGGTCTCTGCTATGTAGAATTATTTTTTTTCCCAGACCAAAATATTAGCTTTTGTATAGTCATTTGTCTGAAAAACAAACTAACGGATGATGAAGTGCAGTTCCATAAAAATACATGTCGTTTTTATACCGGTAACATAGAATCTCTCTCTCTCTCTGCAGATATGTATACTTTGTTCATAATGTGAATAATAAGACTATTCAAAGTGATCTCAAATAGGACTGGAAAAAATGTTTCCAATATAGTTCTACACATAACAAAATAAAACGCTGAAAAAAAACCTTGCATAGGAATAATCCCAAATATTTGTTTTGATGGATTTTCTCTAAAACACCTCACAGTTTGCAACTGAGAAGTAGTAGTGCTAGATTAACTGGACCATTGGTATGCCATAATCTCTTTATTTTCTTTTTCCTTTGAAACTTTTCTTACAGATTTAAATAATTAATATAATTTCATTATTTCACATTAAAAAAATTACACTGATACATGGCAAAACGGCCATGTCTGGGGTTTTGCATATTCTTGGATTACTCTACATACTAATTGTTTCTCATATTTAATACTTGTTCTTGTTTCATTAATTTTATCATTGGAATATTTTTTGTCTGCTTTCTCTATTTTAAAATTCCCCTTAGTCTTCATACATGAGAATTGGCCATGTAGTTGTCAACGAGAAGGACATATGCCTTGCTTTATCCTCTCATAAAACTGCTTGTGTAGTCAGTCAGAGTTCTGAAGCAATTACTGAATATATTAGCACTTTTATTGGGGATTAATATATTACTGTTGGAAGCCTTGGTGTGTTGCCCAGAGAAGGGCAATGAAGCTGGTGAAGGGTCTGGAGAACAAGTCTGATGAGGAGCGGCTGAGGGAACTGGGACTGTTTAGCCTAGAGAAGAGGAGGCTGAGGGGAGACCTCATCGCGCTCTACAACTACCTGAAAGGAGGTTGTAGCGAGGTGGGGGTTGGTCTCTTCTCCCAAGTAACTAGTGATAGGACGGGAGGAAATGGCCTCAAGTTGCGCCAGGGGAGGTTTAGATTGGATATTAGGAGAAATTTCTTTACTGAAAGAGTGGTCAGGCCTTGGAACAGGCTGCCCAGGGAAGTGGTGGAGTCACCATCCCTGGAAGTATTTAAAAGACGTGTAGATGAGGCACTTAGGGACATAGTTTAGTGGGCATGGTGGTGTTGAGTTGATGGTTGGACTCGATGATCTTAGAGGTCTTTTCCAACCTTAATGATTCTATGATTTTATGATTCAATCAGAGGACAGTGTTTGTGAATATAGAATTTAAAGCAGTGCTCTGGCTGCCTTGTAATACAGAATCATAGAGCTAGCCACCTAGCCCACCACCCTCTTGGCACTATATCCTGTCTCAAATGTAGGTTATTTCTCCTAAAAATCCTTAAAAGTTTCCAGTTCTCAAGACTCCTTGACTGATTCTCTTTATATCTGAAACTACATTTTATATATTTGAAGATAATAATTCTGTGTCCATTAGTCTTTTCTTTTCTAGGTTTTCAGCCTACATTTTGAAAATTCTTCTAGATTTCTGATTGTTTTTATCACTATCTTCTGAATTCTTCTCAAGACAGTCCACATCTCTCTTCAAGTGTGGGACCCAAAGCTGGCTACAAGACTTCAGCTAAAACCTTACCACAGCTGAGGAAGGTCCAGGAATATTTCACGTCCTGCAGGTTCTAGTTCTGTTTAGCTATCCCATCGTGGCATTTGCCTTTATACTGTTGATCCATGATATTTTTACGATCCCCATTCATCCCCAGATCCATTTCTGCAGATTTATTACAAGCCTGTTTCCCATATTATATAGGCGTTGTATTTGTTCATTCCAGTTTTCCCATACCTTGTACGAATTCTTAAAAAATAGCTATGAGGTTTTATCAGAGAGCTCTTTCCATACCAAGAGATGAAGTTTATTCCTACTGGGGTTAGGATCCTACCTCTGTCACTGGCAATCACATCAAATTAGGTTATCTTCAGTGTAGGTCCTACCTTCTGAATAATTCTGCTTGTTGCTCATAAGACACTTAATCCATTTCATCTTCCCCCTTTGTGATTTATAGTAGAACCTTATCTGAATGGATTGCAAGTTTTTCCTACTTAGTATTCTACCAGATGATAACAACCTTTTTCTTCACTGCCCCATTAACCACCTACATTTATGAAATTTAATGAAAAATCATATACTTCCAACCTGGTCCAATTTGACCATTGTGGTCAAATGCATCTGTGGGCTTTCTTTTTTAATCTTTCTCACTAAAATAGAAAATCCACTGGTGAAAGACACTTGTGCTTTTACATGATATAGTCTAATTTTGCCCATCAGCTCCTGAGCTGAGAAAACCAAAGATCACTTGGCAACACCACCTGCACGGCCACACTTTCATCTCCACAATGTATCTTTCTTTCTGAGATATGAGGCTTATCAAGGACTCAAGGACTGATGAGAACACCAACCCTTCTTGTCCCAAAGCTTCATCATCGTTTTGGGTTTGCTTAGGGTAAATAACCTCCTGCAGTATTGCTGGTGCAATAATTTGAGGCAGCAGATGAACTTTGGTAATCCTTTACTAACACCTTGCACTCAAGTTTCCCCAGAGGTACATCAGGTGTAGTCAATAGACCCTGCTTGTACTGTCAGGAGGGGCTCCTCTGTTGTCACTCACTGCTGGCTGTTTCAGATGGGAAACCATCAGTATTGAGAAGAGGTGCACATAAGCTACCCCCTTGCCAAATGGCAAGCTCCTCCTTCACTGCCCAGCTTCTTTCCTTTAACATCCCTGCACGCATCCTCCATTGGTATCATCTTGATCTCTAATGCTGTTCAGTCCCACCTTTGCAGCTTCCCTACCTGCTTCCTAACAGATTTCCCAATGGGCACTTTATTCACTGGGAATTCCCTTCTCTTGTAGGGAAATCAGGATATCCTTACAGATAAAGTGAAGGATCGGGATGGCGGCAAGTGGTGTCCAGTGGTCACAGATCTAGGTAGGAGAATATCTGATAATAGAAATGGTTGCATCTTAATTCCCATAACAGGTTTGTCAGGTTTTTTTTAAAACAATTTTTCAAACTCCTTTAAAGCTCTTCTGTTTGTGCAAGTTGGCCTCTTTGCAAGTTTCTGTATTTGCTAGCTTTTAAATTTCTCTTGCCTAAGTGATATAGCTTAGAAGCTTGTCGTAGACCAGAAATTTTAATGTACCTAGTCGAGGTCCCCAGTACAAAACCTGTGTGACCTTACCCCTTCAATGATCTGGCATCCACCTGCCAATGAAAGCAATTCACAGTGCAATCTGCAGTCTGTTCCAGGCACAAAAAGCTAGACCCAAGAAGATACTTGGTTTTTTGTTTTGTTTTGTTTTAAATCAGGATAATTCCATGCTGAAATCCCCAGTACTTTCCTACAGCAGATGTCTTACAAAGTTTGGAATTTTGTGAAATCATAATTAAAAGCCATTCACTCTTTTTCTTCTTAGAATTTTTCCTTTGGGTTTTTTTTTTTGTGAAGTAATAAATATTCATAGTTAATACTTCTCATTACTTCTATTTTACCAATATTTTCTTTTGAGATGTTTCATTTATACTTGATATTGAGTTTTCATTTATGATTACACCCTGTCACCATTAATAAGATTTCTATTTCTTAAAGATTAACCAGCTTGATTTCCCTTACTGCTCATTAAAAAAAAAAAAAGTTACTATGTACTGAGCCATTGCTTTATAGAAATCAATTTATGGCATAGCAGAACAATTTCCTTTTGAACCAAATTTTTTGTCTCATAAAAATATATAGTCATAAACTACTTTCTATAAAATGTATAAACTCTTATTTTCAGGTTCCGGAGTGTTTTTTTTTTAACTCTTAATTTTTACTATTAGCTTTTTCATAATTTTGCTATCAGTGTAGATAAACAGACTAATGAAACTTTGGTCATATAGTTTTCACTATTGGCATGACATTAACTTTTCAGTTCTCTGGCAATGTCTCATTTTTCCAAGTTTTTTTGAAAAAGAAAATGAATGGCCCAGAAAAGTTCTTGGGCTGTTCTTTCAATCCTCTTGAAAGGAAGTAGCTTAAAAGTATTTAATACCTTCTTTCAGCACCTATTCTAAGCATTGCAGTAATGCAAAATATTTCTGTGTTGCTGTACAATGCAGTCAGATTATCTTTTTTTTCCCCCAGGAGTATAGTCATCATTCAGTAGTGATACTACAAATGAGCTGAAATCTATGTTGACATCTTTTTCCTAAATACACGGGAAGTTATTCCAGCTTCCGAACGGATGTTAAACTTTGACACACCTAAATCTCAGCAAACAGTCCAGTCTTCATGTTTTCCATGAGAGCCATGCTGGCTAACTCTTACTGTAGGTAAGTTTTAGCTGAGGGATCCTCTAACTGACTACACTGATATGGGACTACCTGTTCTGGAAACCTAGGCAAGCACTACTTTGACGTCTGTGTAGACTTTGTGTATCTCCTGGGAAGTCCAAGAAGATAGGCACGATTAATATGGTGACTTCCTGAAGGTAGTGCTTAAGTTTTACCTATATAATTGTTGTGACTATCAGCCACAAAGTGGAAACCTAAAATGTAGGATCTACTCAGACTGACTGAAACTGAATCTTGATCTCCTGTATTATAAGAGGGTGCAAACCGTTACCTCATAGCTTATTGTTCTCCATCCTTACTGCTGAAGTTGAAGGAATATTTTCTAAATGAATGCTTAGAGTCTGGGCTTAAGCTGAAGTATTTTACAAAGTGAGGACTTCTCTTCACAAACTATGGAGGAATTGATGGTGGGCACTAAGGTAATAGTAGAAAGGTAGAGAGCGGCTAGTGCAGAGGATGTGAATTAGAGTGCACTGGTTGATCTGGTGTCAATGTAGCCTCCTGTTAACTTCTTATTTATATGCTCTCATTACTATAAGGAACAAAAATTAGTGAGCAGAAGCCTTTAATTCAGCTTAACAAGACCAACTTAAATTGTTTTGATTATGAAGCATAGAAAAGCATAGAAGTTTTCTGGACATAATATTCTAGAAACATTTCATATAAAATGATAATAATGTGTTACTTTGGCATTCATTCCTCTTTCATTAATGTTTAAATATGCAGATTTCTTAAAGGACAGATATTCTTATTTCCACTTAGTTCTGCTTATAAGTAAGGAGCACAATGGCTCAAAGCAGAAGACATAGCTTGCAAAGAAAGTGGAAAATTAGAGATTTTTAGCTAAGCAGTGTGGTTGTGTTTAAAAGCACAAGTGAGTGGGATGTTCACTATTTTAACAAAATTTCACAGATGTGTCAAAGAGTAAGATTTTACAAGGAAGAGGAAAGTAGCTGAACAGTATTTATTTACTGCATGTTTCTCAATCACATAGATTACTCAAAGAAAAATACACACATAAACCACAAAACTTGTAAAATTAATGGTTGCAGTGCAAGTGCACCCTTGTAAATTGGATTGCCTATAAAATAAATAAGTAATGATGAGTGTTATTTTTTATAAGTATGATTTATGCCACTGTTTATCACATGCCATTAGAAAAAAACACACAATTAGAGATCCAAGCAGCAGCTCTACTAATGTCAGCTGTCTGCCAAATGTTATGTTATGCTTGCACTTTAATTTAATAACTGTAAAGCAAGAAAGGAAGATATGCAATTTAGTTTTTATCAACCTGGAAAACTAAGGCTTAGAAGAAAACCTTGTTTCTAAATCAGATATTCTCTACCTTTTTTTCTCTTTCAGCCTTAAGCGGCAAATACTTAGCCTAATCCTATATACCTATTTCATATTGAAAGAGGGCTAAGTAAATAAAATGCTTTTCACTTTTCTCTATATGAACATGGACATGAATTTGAAGAGTATCTATAGGTAGCACAGAGGAAAACTACCTTTTCTAGTTTTTAGGTCTCTGTCCTTCCCTTATGGACTATTTTGGCAGCAGTTTTTGCATATATACCCTTTCACATGTATGTGCCACTACACCTTGCTCTTCTGTATGTGACTTACAGAGGATCACCCAGCAGAATATAGCATCCTTAATTATAGCATTACTCAAAAAAATTCCAAGAAAAGTTTGTTATAAGCTGTAGGTCTAACTCAATACCCTCTCAAAGAGCAAGGACCTGCCCATTTGCATTTCCTTTCCATTTAAACAAGCTCATTTTTTGATACTAGTTGCAGTAGGCAGACAATATTCTAAAGGGAAGTCCCATAAAGTATTCACATTACAAAAATCTTACACCTGATTATTTCTCATATTGATTTTGTGATCCAATGAAAACTAACATTTTATACCTTTTCATGAACCTTTTGCCCTGGCTCCATTCCTTCAATATGCTCTGATTCGGCAGGCCCTTCACCAGCTGCCATTTTCCTTTGAATGTGTGCATTTTGTTCACGCAAAGCTACAATCTGCAAAAGAAAGAAAATAAGTGGTCAATATACATAAGAAACCCCAAAATTACTGAGCAGACAATTTATTAAGCCTATTAACATTTTGATCCTCTATTGGCCATTTGTAGCATTTGCAAAATTATGTCTATACATGCAGAATGGTTTAAAAACCAAACATATTAATAATGACTAAAGGCCATTAAGGATACAAAGGAACCTATAAATGATAGTCAACATTGTCTTGTTTTATCTTCTATCCTTACTTTGTGCTAGGATACTTTTTTTTTCTTAGCTTGAAAGATGGAAGAACTGTTAGGCATAGATTTTGTAACACTGCAAGATCAAAAGTCGTTCTTTCATATAGAACACAATGGATGCCAAACTGGCGTTATAGGAAAACAGTGCCAAAAGGGCATGAATCAAAACCAAGTGATGTAAAACAAAGTGCTAGCTTTCTGTCAACTTCCCATCTGTTAGTAACTGCAACATATGTTTTAAGTGTTTTTTGTTAAGAAAAACATGTACGTAAAAGTCCTCTACTGTGGTATTCGTTGACTGTTTTAGTGCATATACAAGTAGGTTTTATTGTATTTAAAATACTGTTTTATTTATTGGTACTGCTATTAAAAATCCCATGCAGCTACCAGAAAATAAGCTGCTTTCTCTCCAACTTTGTAGCTTACTCTCAGACAATACACAGGATGGAAAGATTCAGGTCCTAAAAAATTTTTGCATGGTATATTATGATAAGTTGGAAGATCTGGCTAATATAAAACTTTGTTATTTTGATAAATTGCACAGTTAGATCTCTCTGTACCGTTCTGCTTTCATGAGCATATACAATAAATTATTTACTGAATGGATAACATTGTGTATTAAACACAGTAGAACACTGGTACGCTGTATAGATGCCGTTTTTGGAAAGCTGGTCTAAATTTAAAGGCTTCTATCACTGTATTGTGTCTGCATAAATCTGTCAGAAACACCCGAAAACACTGTCCTGTCCTAGAATACAAAAGCATGGGGTAGGAGGGAAAATTTAAGACAGTACTACCTGGTAAGTGTGTACACCAGCCAATTTAATTTAATTTAATTTAATTTTAATTTACATTAAAATATATTTACTTTGATCTGAATACTTTAGTTTGAAAAAAAGTTTTTTTCAAATGTGTTTTTCAACTTATGTTTAAGTTCTGATTGTAAAGACCATTTGAATCAGCTCTGACCAGCATTTGAGATCTCAGGGACACATCACTTTAAACAACTCTTCCTTAACATAAATGTCAAAGACTGTTGTGATATGAGTCAGCCTGATTCACTGCTCACTAAATTCCAAGTTACAGCCCTTGTAGAACTCATGTGACTCCCACTGATTTCAGTGCCAAGACCGAGACTTGAGGGCAACATTTCACCCAAAGCAATTATAGGAAAATATAAAAGAGTGGGAATTAAAACTCTCTGAGACAATCTGTGTCTTTTGGGGTGGTACAAATACACTGAGCTCTAAAACATTTTGCTTAAATAAGAGAATTAGGTCTGTCTTAAATAACAGAAAAAGGTCTTTATAATCTCATTAGCATAGATTCCCTTTGTACACAGTAATCGGCAATTTAATATCTTTTTTTTTCTGAATAGCTTTACTTATTTCTTTTTCTTTACGGTTCAAATGGTTCTTAAATCTAAACTACAGAAATTATGGTTCCTACCAAGCAAAATTAGCCATCAATTAGTGCTAAAAGTGACTTTCAGGTAGGTTAAGGGAGATATTTCAATGTATATATTATAAAATTATGATTTATGGAGAGTAATTATACATCATGTGAAAAAAACATAAAATCACTGGATATGTTAACTGGCAGCCAACAATAGATCTGGATTTTCATAGGATAATCTTTCATTGATGCATTAAAATGCAGACTTCCCTGTGTCTTCATTTTGAATTATCACCTGTGTCTAATACAAATCCTTAATTGTCCTTTAGCTCAATAAGAATATTGTATAAACACTACTGCAAAATTTTATCAATTCATTACATATTCCACAGTTTGTTTTTTCTTAGCATCTGCTGGTTTTTAGATATCCTAGGATCATCACTTTACAAATAAATAAATAATTAATAGTAAAATAAAATTAGTTTATCCCTTCAAAGTGAAAGGCAAATAAAAGAATACAATATCATGTATCATTATTTTGGGGGATTCAGTTGATTTCTGAATGTTTGGGAACAATTTCTTTGCCAGAAATCCATCATTGTTAAAGCTTATTGTTTCAATGGTTTTATTACTGTAATGAACGCAGAGTAACTATATACAGGAACAACATGGAGTTTGAAGTCTGGCACATCTTAAAAGTTTCAGCTCTAGGGTAGCCGTCAGATAACAGATCTAGGTTGTGAAGAACCACACAGCTAACTTGCTTTCATACTTGTTCTCTCTTCTTGATTTAATGAATAAATTAAGGCAGAATTAATGCTCCTAAGGAAGCACGGAAACTCTCCTGTGTCTTAGAAATAACCATGAATTTTTACTTTTCGGTTTGTTGAAGCAAAAGGTTTTTAATTGCTATCACACTCATGTTTATTACTTATTTCTTATTTAACTTGAACTTTCAATAATGTGCAAATTATTTGCAAACGTGCCAATTTAATCACGGAACAATTTCTGTAACTTTCTACACAGGTAGCCAAAACATGCCTGAATGGATGATGATGATGAAATAGGTGAAGGTGAAGACACAAACGATTCTACATTTTTTCCTAGGTAGCCTCTGAATCTTCTTAAAATTCTAATGACCATTACAACAGCAGACAGTGATAATAGCACAGATCTAGGTAAGAAACTGATTGCTCAATATAGATAAAACTCAGTAATATTACTTTTGAGAAACACCTATTTCTTATATTGATGCTTTTATGTTTATGATATCCAACTCAACATATCTACCACGCAACATGTCTACAGACAGTTTTCCAAGTACCTACATACTATTTAACCCTCTAAGGTAATAATTCTTGATTTAATTCTTCATGATTTTCATGCTAAGCTCTCTTTTGAAAAAGTAAAGGGTAACATTCTTGAGGACGGAGTAATTTCTGCTAAAAACAAAACAAAATCAAAAAAATTAAAAGACAGATTAATAGAAAAGAAATGTGCATAGATACCCCAAACTGGACAATCAACCTAAATATTCAAGTCCAAATAATACCTGCTAAAATATAATCAAATATCTCACGTATTTTTTTCTTAGCAACTTCTGATCATGGACCTCAAATGATTAGATTCCTTTTCTAAATTGCTATCACAGACATTATTTTCCTGTTTAGCACACTTGTCAAGATTTGACCTGGACCACAGCAACACATTTCAATGTGACTCTTATCTGAAGTGAGTGTAAAATTGCAGAGATGTTAGTCTCTCCATAGTTAAGTCTAAAGATAGCTTCCTGTCACAAGTCTAAATTTGGCTCCCTGCTAACTTTGCCATGCTCAGTCAGCTGAACTGAAAAGTTGTTTTTTGATTGAGAAAAATGAAACAATGGTTGTGAACTTAAGAAGATTAAAATGTAGAGTCTTATTTTTCTAGTTGGACCTTTCTAATTTTTATGGCTTAAGTCCATAAAAATATCCTATAACCTAAAGAAACACTCCTTTAGCTTGTTGTCTTCTCACAGGCATGTTGGTTGTCAACATTCTTCTCACTTTTGTAGTCAGTTTTTGTGACTGACAAGGGACAATTTTATAACACTGAAACTTTTAAGAATTTCCATCTATTTAGATTCTGTTTTCTGGATTTAAAGGTACCTAGAAACAAGCAGCACAATTTCTGTAGATCTTTGTCTCAACTCTAAAATCTCTTCAACTTTCCTAAAGCCCAGCTTTCTGAATTACAGTTTTGGTAAACATCCCTACTATATTACCAATATAAATTCCCTCCAAAATCTTAATAGGATTTGTGTACATTATTTACAGACATTACTAAATCATACGTTTTTTATGAAGTTAGGATTCAAGATTTCAGATTCAAAATTACAACTGGTCTTAATTTCCATAAATGACCAAATCTACATCTCATGCCTATACACTTGAAAATAGTAGTCTGAACTCAGGTGTTAAGGAAATATTCATTTCAAATATTAAAATACACCATAGAGCAGGATATCAATACATAAGCCAGAAGTGATCTGAAGAAGTACCTGATGTTATAGAACCATACCCATCACCCATGCTGGTGAAAAAGGACAATGTAGTAAGAAAATAGTTTCATAATGAATAAAGATTACACAAGATTATAAATCAGTAAGCAATAGCATAAATTCCATCAAATTAGCAAGAGAACTAGTCTGATTACTATCTGTAGTAGGACACTAAGACATACAAATGAAAGAAATAAATGATTCACGTTGTAGTTGCAAAAACCACCAAACTGTGAAGGATAACCAAAACGAGAGAAAATACCAGCACACAAAAAATGGCAACATTTGAACTAGGCTCATTGGACAAAATAAAAATAAACTGGAACACACAAACTATTCATGAAGATGCAATGGATTTATTCATGGTGCCAAGTCTCTCACAAGACATAAAATGAAGCAGGAAAAAGCATTTCCAACCACATTTACTTACGGCATTTTACAAAATAATCATAGAATCATTAAGGTTGGAAAAGACCTCTAAGATCATTGGATCCAACCATCAACTCAACACCACCACGCCCACTAAACCATGGCCCTAAGCGCCTCATCTACACGTCTTTTAAATACCTCCAGGGATGGGGACTCAACCACTTCCCTGGGCAGCCTGTTCCAAGGCCTGACCACTCTTTCAGTGAAGAAATTTCTCCTAATGTCCAATCTAAACCTCCCCTGGCGCAACTTGAGGCCATTTCCTCCCGTCCTATCACTAGTTACTTGGGAGAAGAGACCAACATCCACCTCGCTACAACCTCCTTTCAGGTAGTTGTAGAGCGCGATGAGGTCTCCCCTCAGCCTCCTCTTCTCCAGGCTAAACAACCCCAGTTCCCTCAGCCGCTCCTCATAAGACTTGTGCTCCAGACCCTTCTCCAGCTTCGTTGCCCTTCTCTGGACACGCTCCAGCACCTCAATGTCCTTCTTGTAGTGAGGGACCCAAAACTGAACACAGTAGTCGAGGTGCGGCCTCACCAGTGCCGAGTACAGGGGCACGATCACCTCCCTGCTCCTGCTGGCCACACTATTTCTGATACAGGCCAGGATGCCGTTGGCCTTCTTGGCCACCTGGGCACACTGCCGGCTCATGTTCAGCTGGCTGTCAAGCAGCACCCCCAGGTCCTTCTCCTCCCCCTAATAATTAATTTAAAACTATTTCAGAGGTGTGAGGTCAGAATCCATTTCTAAACATATAAAATCCTAAATGACTGGGTAGCTCTGCTGCTAAAACTTAATCAGCTCTCTACTCCCGGTTGTTTGAGTGGCCATTTGTTACCTCATTATAGTTCGAGGCTTCAGATAATTAACTTTATGATGAATACATAATATACTTACCTATAACAGCAATGAAAAGGAACTACCATTTTATTACACTTGTTTTATTAATAGTTGCCTACTATAGATCCACTTTTTTATTGCGCACTTGTTGGTCTGTTCTGTCTGATGTCATTCAAAAATCTGTCTTACATTTACAGAACTTCACTCCTGTCTCTTTACTTCTGATAAACATATCTCGAGCATCTGTGGAAAAGCTTTTATTAGATTTCCTAGGAGCACTAACTGGCTCAGTGCCAGACTTTCCCTCAAAGCACTGCCATTCTTCAATTCCTTTACAGCTTTGTTCAGAGAGATGTGTGACTTTTCGGCTGCTTTTTGCCCTGTTTGGGGCTTTTTTGTGTGCGTGTGCTGAACGAAAGATGACTGCTACTTTGCAATCAGATGTGTAAGTACAAGCCTGACAATTTATTTTCTTGATCAAATTACTTTAAATCCAATAAGAGAGCAGCCATAACCTACAAAACACCAAGAAACTTGTCAGATACGGTTTAGATACAAGATATAAATATGTATGAAAATATTTCCCTATTCAAATATTAAGTTGAAATCTCTCCAGGTTGGTGGAAAGGAACTAAATGCATTCCTTTTTCTGATATAAATCATGGTGATACTTGGTCCATAAGTAGGGCTGAAAACTCCAGGAAGGAAGAATGATAACTTTAGACAGAAGAATGATTTTGTAGTTGAAAGCTCAGGGTTTGGAAGTCTGAGATGATCGCTGGTGGTGTTACCTGATAAGATTTGGGGTGAATCAGAGCATATTGACTAGTTAGGGTCCAGACAAAATAACGACACCACTAGGCTTTCCCTGTAAGTGTTCTGACATCCTGTTGTTACTATCAATGTATATCATATACTGTAAATTACAAGGATAGTATTCTGCATACTTTTCCTAAACATAACAATCTCCTTTACTTGAAATCTTGGCTCCTCAGGCCTTGTTCCCAGTGCTGCTGTTCTGTAAAAAGTGAGTTCTCCATGTCTGACCCCAGCACAGAGCATAGTGTACTCAGAGCAAAAATGCTAAGTTTCAGCCTTTGGCATCCTGTATCACCCAGTGACTTAAGGCAGAATTACCATAACTGAGCTGAAAATCTTGAACTTATCCAGCTGGCACAGAGCAGGATAACTGAAAAGCCAAAACATTGAATGCTTAGATTAAAGTGGTTATCTGATGCCTTCTATAAACGTAGAGAGAGAAACATCAACAGCCGGTCTTCTATGTCTGAAATAGGTGGGAAGAACGACATGCATATCTTTTCTCCTGACTAATGGGAAAACAGACGATTATCTTAAACTAGAGGCTCCCATTATGATGGCTAAATTTAAGCAAAATAAATACCATCAAAGGACCGAAGAAATTCCAGAAATAACTCAAGTTATGAAGTAAAAAGCATGCCTGTAATATGGTATTATACACTAACCTGGTCCTGCCCACTTCTCAGACACGGTGGGGAAAACTGTTCCAGTTACCTTATGGATGCATACTTCCATTCTCACAGTGTGTATACAGCACAGAGTACTGTACACAGTACGGTACAGAGAAAAAAAAAAATTAGTTATATGTTTTCAAAAGTATATGGCCTCTGTGTAGGCTAAATAAAATCCTATTCTAATTTTTAAAATAGTTGCATAATCAATTTCTCTATTGACTTTTTCTTTAATGTTTTTTTTCTATTTAAATTGTATTTAAAACCATCTGCCAGTAAAGGATTTAAATGTAATTACTGTAATAATTTTGATTTAATTTTGCTTTCCATTGAATAAATGATTACAATATGGAGAGATATAAAAATATTTTATTTAATTAATAAATATATAAGGCCAAACATTTACAGAGGTATCTTTTTGCAGGATTCTTTCTAATTTAAAACCGTAGGAAATTTTTTTTACTTAATTATTTCAAATTTGCTACTTCAAATTTATTTAATTTATCATTAATTTAAATAGTTTTAGAACAAGTTAAATATAATGTTTTTTTGTTTACAGAGGCTCTAAACACACATATATAATGTTAGACGGTCCCCTAAGAACAGTAAGAACCTGCATCACTTAAAAAATGTAAGGCGTTGAAGACAATTATTTTAAGCTTTTGAAAAGCTGTTTTGTATAAACTTGCCCCACCTTAAACCACTGAATTTGTTTCTTTGGTCTTCCAAGATTGAAACAAATCTGTCTTAGGCAATTAAAATCACTGCCAACTATGTTTTACTTTGTTACAGCTGACAGATCTAGAAGGCTTTTTGTTTAATCTCTTATCAAGAAAATGTTTTTTTTTTCATGGATAGTATGCTAAACCAAACTTCTTGTGACTATATTGTGTCAGTTTTTCATCCAGCTCTTATTTATGTAAGTCTGTCAGAGAACAGTGAAATTGCCTACTTGGATGTCCTCCTACATTATTCTATCAGAACAGTCTATATTTAAACAGTATTAAATATCAGATTTCAGTCTTCTGAGAACATAATTCAGACTCCTGGTCCACCTCTGACTTTGCCTTAATTTTGACAGGGGTAGCTTGTGTTAAGCTTTAATCAATGTCTAGCATTTTATGTGGTAAACATTAAGTGTAGCATGGGGAATAAAGGATGCTTAGAGACCGAGGTGATTTCCTTTTGCTTCAATGGAAATTTAAATCCTGATACATAAACATAAGTATAGCCTTTTCCAGTTATATTTCTAATTTGTGTTAACCTCAACACAGCCTTTCAGAAGCCACTGGTTAGAGAGTTCAGAGATATTTAAATAGAGTGGTTGAAATTGTTTCAATTGTACAATAAATTTGTCATTATTAATATTTTATTTTAGTTATAGGGTCAGAAATGCACATATATTTTCTTGACATTTTATATGTAACTTTTGAAAGGAATTATAATGGTAATCAGCATTTTGTATTATCAGGATCTTTTATAAACAGTACACTATATTTCTTTCACTCTTTGGTGGAGGAAAAACACAGCATGGGATGCACACTTGCAAAACCTCTTCAGGAAAAACAAATTGATACTTTTTTGAATCAGAGTAAAAAGCAGGTATTATAAAAGGAGATTTTTTCATGAGGGGAAGGGCATTTTAACCAAACTAAGACAATTATGTGAGATTTTATGTGCTCCTGGGGGCATGTTTAGGAAGGATGCACTTCATTCAGCGGAGGTCACCTGGATACCTGCTGTAAATTGTAAGAACAGCACTTATATAAAAACCTCAGATATGTCAAAATATTAATTTTAATTGTATTTCTCCATGAGTAAAAAGGAATCTTTTAATAATCCTATTCAAAAGAGACTTTCAATATTTAATTAGAATTCCCACTGAATAGTTTCAGCTTTTACTGCAATTTTAATGACTCTGTCAGTTGAGGTGTGACAGATTTAGCTGCAGTACTTTAAGACGTTCGTGCCTGCATCCTCTCAATCTGAGTTTATCAGCAGAATATCAGCATGAATAAGTGCCTAGGACTCGCTGTTCACAAGTTTCCATTTCAACACCGTTGCATATAGGATGCAAAACTAGGAACTGTGGTACCCGAGGCACAGAAATGCGTTCTCTGTTATAGGGGCAGGGGATGTTATACAAATACAGAGAAAAAATCTACCGGGGATTTGAAATTTCTTAGCAGATTCCTCCAGTCTACAAAGTTAATGCAATTTACAAACCAAAGGCAACACAAATTGTCACAGTGGTGACTGAAAGTCTTTCCATCTCTCACTTTCCAGCTGATACTCCTTCTTGTCCCACTGCTTTGTAATCACTTGCAGCCTCATGATTGCCAAATCATAGCAATTCCAGCATAACATAGTACACACTTACCTGCATATGTTTTCACACATATTCACATCAGTGAATGAATCACTGATAAATTTGCACGACAGACCACTCGGGAAATGACGAACAAGAGCTTTGTATAGGTGTTATAATGTGATGGTTTAGAAGTAGTCAAACTAGTATGAAAAGATTTGAATGGAAATCTGTCTTTACAGTATAGAGGCAAATGTTTTGAATGAGCAATTAAATTTTGCCTGAAAGTAGATACATTATAAAGATTTTTAATTTGTTCCGGCAAGAAGATTAGCCATTTCTAGGCTTTAAACATTTTCCAATGGAACAGTCCTATTTTCAAATATGCCTAACATATACAGCCTGAAGAACTGGTGGAAACCCCTGCATTCATACATATGAGTATTGCACATGTCCCTGCGTATTTGTTCATGTTGTATTATGTGCTCTGGAATGAGATAAGAAACCAGGCAGGAAAGGCAAAATCATGACATGGCACCTTTTGGCACAATAAATCATATTTTGCATGAAAGAATCCACTTCTAAGTCACATCATGCTGTCATTGTTTGCAGGATCTCAGAGGAAGCCTTGAACGTGCCAGGATACAGGGTCTTCCAGTAAATAGCACAGAAGTGGATGTAACCACAGGCCCCGCAGGACAGCGGTTGGATCACAAGCTCTCGCGGTAAGAAGCAGAGGTACCAACCGAGCGCTAGCTGCCCTGAAGAGGCACACATGGAGCACTCGGATTAGCAGATCTCAGGATCAGCAGCTTGACTGCACTGCAACAAGACTTATTTGAATTTCAATGCGTAAAGCAGTGCACTGGCTTAGGTGGTTTTGGCAGATATCATCCTGACACCTGCCATTTAAACTCTCACAAGACTTCCTTTTTCAAATAAAAACTTACATACTAATCAACATGACGTAACCAACTCTATTTAGTCATCCACTAATGACGACTTTCTTAGCCTGTCATAAAGATCAACAATGTTTTAATTATTTCCAGCAATCAATGGGATTGAGTCACAAATTCTGATTGGTTTCATTTTCTACATTGATCAAAGGAAGAGCCCAAGTAGAGAGCTTGCCTCATCTTTGAATAACAGTGATGAAACACGTACTAGTGAGATGGTCTAGTAATAAGACCACTAAAATGCTCTGAAAACCCAGGGGCAGAGGTGGTGTGTGTGGCTCAACCACCTTCTCACCATTATTTACTAGACAACACCAGATGAAAGTCTAAGATTCACAAACTTGTCTAATAATGGAAATTCCTTCTCATCTACCACAGTGACAGATTTTTTTTTTTCCCCAACAGACAAGCAAATACAGAATTTTGGACCTATCCATGTATAAAATGAAATTAATAAACACACATGGAAGAGTGAGGTGTTGGCTTGCAGTGGGGAGGACCTTTCTTTCCCTTAGTGGTAGCTAAAATTTCAGTACGTTTCAGTATCATGATCAAATGAACTGCGTAGGATTGATGACAGGCTATATACATAGCATTTGAGAGAGTGAATGCAAGATGCTCTTCAGGCTATCATAAATGTATACTCTGACTTCATAAATCAAACTTCTCATAAATCCGTACAGAGTCTTTTAAAACAACAGATAAAAATGAATCTCCCTGAAGATGACTTCAGTGCCAAAATGCTTTAGTTTTTCCATTCAGCAATGCAGGCTCTGAGCTTTGCAACCAGTTATATTTAAAAGCTCAAATATGGACTTAGAGATTTATTTTCACAACAGGTAGGAGTTAAAATAACTATGAACTGTACAGCATTGTAATCAACATTAGCCACACTTTAAGAGAACAAAGGAAAAGAAAAAAAGTCTTTTCAGACTGCAAAAATAACTTTGGAAGGTAGGGAATGAAACCTTCAGGACTAACAATGCACTTTGGGGAAAGAAAAAATAATAATTTTTTTTTTTTTTACTTACTACTTTGTCTTCTCTCCCATGCAACTACTTAAAACAAAAAGAATCAGACAAATTTGCAAGCAGGGCTTTTGTTGCACTCTGAAAATTCACTTGTAAACTAAGTGTTCATGCCTGACTGACAGCATCAGCTAGGTTTATTTTATATTTGCTTGGATTCTGGTGTATTTTATTGCTATTTAAGAGGTGAGCTTTCCAGAAACTTTACATAATTGAGCCCTTTAAAACGTGTCCTGACGTGTCAAGAAAAATACTACTTCGTTCAAAGAAAAAACCTGTAGGAGTTATGAGTAATACATATTTTCAATATTTTTACATCATAAATTCTTCTCTTCCTTCCTTTTTGAGATTGTTGACCTTTTATTAGTATTGCTGTTTAGCTTTCATTGCTACGGAGAAATACCCATCAAGGTGAAATCATCCTCGTGAGGGAGTCTTTATGGAGATTAGACAGTAGTAGGTCTAATGAAAGCAGATCTTGTACGTTTGTGCTATATGGAGTTTAAATAAGTGGAAATTGAAATAGAATCTCTACACTCTTACTCCTTAAGAGCCAAGAAGCGTTGCCTTGTCATTACTAGAAATCCAGCACTTGCTAGTGAGCTCTGCAAGAGAACGTACATTCAGGTTTACAGCAACATTTTTTAAGCTGATCAGAGGAGTGTTGTAAAAGACAGTTGACTTAAAAAGTCAGGGGTCTTTACCTGGTGGCAAAAGGAGGAGGTAGTACACTGAGCTCCAGCCTTCGGTTACAGCTTTTATTGTTTAAGTCAGTCTTTACCTTCTATGCTTCAAGTTCTGTCAAAGAAAGCTAAAACATCTTGCTCCTGCAGCTTCTGGTATGTCTTGATTATTTTATTCTTGTAATCTTGACGTAGGCACTGTTCTCTGTGACCCTGCTTGTGTGGTGGCTAGCACTTTCGGGCTCTGCTTTCATTTAACTGAAGTGCAAATAATGAATGACAACATGCAAAGATGACTGGAGAGGCTCTGAATCTGTGGTGAATTCACAATTTTAACTGGAAAACATGAAAAAACCAACCACACGTGTGATCTTTTACTGTTGGTGGTTTGTGCTCGTGGTAACTGTTGACAGGTGCTGGCTATCAGAGTTTTATCGACATGCCTACGAAGCTCACTTCTGTTGGTGACAAGGGTACTGTGGTCCGTGGGTAGCCCACAGCCGTGGCACTCAGCTGGCTGCAGCAGGGGACCGCTCGCAGGGCCTCCTGCCATCCGCTTGCACCGCCACTGAGCCCTGACTCCTTCTGAATGCTAAGTGCCTGGATCAGCAGTCATTTGTATACTTTAACTGTAATAATACACCAACGTTTCAGGCTGGTAATAAGGAAATAGGGCTTATTAGTCTCCTTTGCTTCATTATGAATTCTGAACCAAATTAAGCGTTACTGTGTAAATAACTGTCTTGTGCTACGGCACGTAGTCTAGAGCATGCACCATTTATTTCTATGGTGTACTGGCAACACTTTGTAAACAGAATAGGAGTCATTTAAAGCAATTGTGCAGTTGCTATTATGAAAAAGAATATCTGTCAAGATTTTTCGCAGAAGATTACCAGGTACATTTCAGTACATTTTCTTCAGAAACCCTTATCTAAGTAAACAAAAATGTGCTACTTTTAATTTGTCACAAAAATTGTATGAAATATGATACAGTGAAAGAACGGTCTTTTACAGAGAGTAGCACAATGGAAAAATAATAATAAATATCAATTACATGGTTGCATTATAGTGTGTATTTGACACCTGCTGACTAATTTCCCTTGCTTTTTTTTTTCTAACCAAGCTCAACAAAATAGTAGCAAAATTATTATTCTTTTATTATTACTTTCACAAAGACACTAGTAAGAGAGTTCATTGGTAGTACAGGGACTGATTTCTAGCTGGTCAGAGCTGAGGGTGGATTTGGCAGAAACATTATGATCTTCATTGTTTTCAACAATATATGAAATATATATATATAATGTGTGTATATATATGCTATATATAATAATATATACACAGATATTTTATTTTTATATATATACACCCTGTGTATATAATTATATATATGGATATATATGTTTAGACATACAAACATATTTTTAGTATCCAGGACATTGAATATAAATAAAATAATGTGCCTCTAGGGCTTTATGTAGTTGCTCTTAGTACATAAGCATTTAATTGATAACTACCCATGCTTAAGGTCTACAGTTCAGTTTGAAAAATCCTACTCAGGTTAAAATGAAGTATTTAGCTATTTGCACTGCAAATCCATTTTCCTTTTCTGATTACATTAATATATTTCCCTCTAAGTAAAAACAGTCTTCCCCAAATGAAATTTTGTATTCTTTGCCTGCATATTGTCACCTAGAGACTTTGAGATTGTTTAGATTTATTTTGACTGGACACATCTGTTATGAAAACCCCACTATTCTGCATGTGTAGTTCTATTAGATTTTCCTGTACAGAGTATCTGTATTAAAATCACCATCTGTGCTACTGATTGTACAAAACATGACAATACAACAGATAGATAGGATATGAGTAAAAATCCAGAAAGGAAATGAACCTTACTCCAGAACTACAATTCAGAATATCAAAGAGTATCAAAGCCCTGATCTGCATGCACAAGCTGAAGAAATCCCAACTTAAATCTAACTCCTGGTCTGTTGAAATCAAAGCACAGTAGAGTGAATTAAAGCCTATATTTCAAATATTAAACCAAATGTACCCATTTAATTTTAGTCAAGATTTTAATACTTTTCAATGGCATTCTTACTGGGAGTCATTTTTTTCCACAGATTTCTCCAGTGAAATCAAGGATATGTTCCTCACTGATACAATTTTTATATATTTTTAATGACAAAGAATGTTCTTCAGAAGTGGAACTTCTAAAATAATGGTTTTATTCTAGGATGCCTGCAGAAAAGAATCTAACATGATAGCCATTTTCTAATGCAAAGGCATTGAACATATGTTTTTTTTTTTTCCTCCTTTTTTGTAACCATGGATTCTACATGATTAAAGGTGTCCAAACTACACTCTCCAGGTGCAATGTCAAGCAAGCTGGATCATTTCTCATGGACTGAACCAAGTAAAACAAGCTCTCTACAACTCCTCTTGGAATAATTCCACCTATACATTGATAGTCCCTATTAATATTAATGAAGATTATTTAATATTTCCTAGTGCTGATATTTTCCAATCAAGATCCCAAAGTCTGAGTATCTAATTTTGCCCCATAAAACACAAAATATTTTTTACATTTTTGTAAAATTATTTCTATATTTATTTCTATTACAGACATATGATGGGAACTTGTTTGCACTAAAATAAAAAAACCTGATTTTAAAAATCTCCTGATATAACTACGTAGGTAAGCATTTACCAAGATACATCTATTCTTTGTATACCCCAGCACAGTCTCTGTTCCTATTTTTCTCACAGATATTTTATCACTAAGCTGTTTTATCAGTGCTAGCAGAGCAGTAGCAAAATGGCAGTAATTTTCTTTGTAGTCTATCGGTAACAAATGTGAATCAATTTGTCACACTTGTGGACCCTGCTCTGCCTCTTGACAATGGAGGGCCAATACAGACCTTTGAGTGCCAAATTACTCTTGATTTACGTTATTGCTGACACTGCTCACAGACGTTAGTTTTTACTGTATTGCTAGTTAACTACCTTATGAATTTGCAGAATACTCTTAGAGCTGCACGTGCACTGTTGGGTTGAGGTGATCTAATATGAAAATACAAATGATAAATTTTTTGGTTCATATGTTAATGGGAATATTGATTAATAAATACGAACCTATTGAAGATTAAAGTTGATTTACTGGCTCATGTCATTAATTTAAATCTTTTATTCAAATGCAGCATGTAAGGCTTATTCATACATAAAAAAAATGATTTGGGAGAGTAATAGGCATAGAACATAATACCGTGATCTTGTCATACTATTTAAAATCTGGTTTGAGAGTTAGTGGATGTAGATGTTCCTAAGAAATCATGTAATATTTAACAAATATGCACAAAATTGCATAATCATTCCAAAGAAGCACATTAAACAAAAGATAAAACAATATATTGTTCCAGCGGATTAAAAACAAAGGATAATGGGTATGTGTTTTGCATTTTCATCAGGATGGATGCACAAGAAGATTATTAATGATAGAGAATCAACAAGACTGATTCTTGCAGTGAAATTATCTTGATCCACATGAAAACTAATTTGAAAAATGTCAAATGATCATGAAGCTGATACAGACGGAAAGATAATCAACTACATTCTTAAACCTGAATTTATACCTCCAATGCAGGATAAAAAGGCATACATTTCAAAGCTTATGAATCCCAAAATAACAGGTCAAAGAGAAGTGATGTATTCTTTCCGATGTCTCATGAAAGGCACTGTGTGCATACTGTGAGCAAATTAAACATTAGACATTAAAATTTTCACTGATATCCTTTGTACAAGTAATAGTGAGCTCTACAGTGCAATTCAGCTAAGCACGACTTTAAATATATGCTATGTTCTTTAGCAAGTTGGTGTGTTTAAAGTAAGGCATTTGCTAACATAACCTTATGAAATCAGGGCCGGTGAGAGTTGTATTCCATTGATTCATAAGCTCCCTAAACAGGCTGACGTTAAATCCAATCTGAAATTATCCCAGTGTCTAATCTCATGCTGACTACGAACAATGCCTAAGCTAACCATACACAAATAACCTTCCAGTTTCATTAATCTCCTGGAGTTTTCAGGTGTGTAGGCAAACTATTGTGAAATATGCTCAGCCACACATCTGGCTCCTGCCATCCCTGTGTTCTCCTCCCAGCTTGTATTTCTTTGGCTGTCATCCCATCTCCTCTTTCTCCCTTTTTTTTCTACTTTGGGTGAGGAATATGTGGTAAATAAGAAATCCACAAAATTTGTGCTAGAAACTTAAGAGTTTTGCTATTCTGTAGTTTTCTGGAATAAAGTAGAGAAGATATCAGAAGATCCTTTAATCACTTTCTGAGATATGTTCTTCAGCTTCACAGCTCTGTGTCATGTATTGATATATTTGTTTGTTGTGCAGAAATGTCAGGCACGCTCCATGATCCCTATTTACTGATGAATATAAAACATAGTACAGACTCCTAAAATAACTCCAGTAACTCAACTTCATGAGGTCCAGAAAACAGAAACTTTCCATACATGCTGATTAATTGCAGAATAGTTGTGCTGTGTAGTGAGCCCTGGATAGTATGTCCTACAGTTATTTAGACTCAGGTCCTCACGGAGGCTGCACGCCTGCAGCCCCAGCCTCTCTTCCGTTAAAAAACCAGGCATGGAGCTGGGGTGACGGCATGTGCTAGGTATTTAACTCTCAGGCATGGAGTTGTGACGAGGTGAGCACACCAGGATGAGCACTGCAGCGTACCAGGATTTATGTGGTCTGCCAGGACAACAATTGTGTGGCAGACTGTGCACCTGAGTAGTTGCCATTACAGCCATCAGCTGTCAAAAATCAAGGTATGCAATTTAGCCAAGTTCATCTATCAGTACTTACGAAGTCAATCATCGCACCCATGAATTCTACCAGATTGCATCTACTTTTTCTGCTGTAGGAAGAATAAACCAGTCACCCCTGTTAAAATAACCTCAATGCTTTTAGGAGCAAGAATATTCAAAAAGGACCAGATTAGCCTGAGTGTTGCAAGTGATATTCGCAGAGCTCGTATGATACTAAAAACAGTAAGTGATGTCCACCACATGTGTTGCACAGGTCACTGTGCTACCTTGGCTTTACAATAATTATCTGTTCCACAGCTGTATGAGCAATGGACACTACGAGGCAAATTTATACTATAAATGGTCTGGAGAAGGAACCAGGTTTTAATATTTTTTTTTTACAACAAAATGGAGTCCTGGTCCTTTACTGGAGCTCTGCTGGGAGTGTAGTAATGCAATAATAATCATAGTACAAATGTGCAATAAAAGCACTCCAACATAAATGTGAAGATGGAATATATTACTACTAAATATACCAATAAATATTTATATTTCTGCAGCACTCGAAGTTGTAATTAAGATTAGGCCACATTTTTTTATGCAAATAGAAATACAGCTTCACCCCAAAGGCAAAGGTCTGAAAACTTAGGCCACAGGTATTATGAAAATGAGAATATAACATTTAAACAAAAGAATAGAAAGAATATTTGTCACAGATTTCCTAGTTACTTTTCTTTAATTATTTGGACCAAAGAGTTGGAAAAAAGAAAAGATGTGAAAGACTAAAAATTTGTTATTGCTTGCTTAACAATAATCAGTAATGAAGGTTACAGGAATGATGTTTAAGGAGTCAAATAAAGCAGTGTTATTCAAAACTTTTCTAATGTGAAGCAACAGGTAAGAAAACACTGCAAGGCCTAGAGGGGAAATTGTCTGGAGTGCAGGAGAATTCATGTGGTAAGGATGGAATTGGGTGACATCACTGAAAACTTTTAGGTCAGTGTGAGATTGTAAAAGCAAAGCTAAGCCTCTCTCTGCTTTCAGAAAAAGAGAATAAGGAGAAACTCAGCAGATCCAGCAGATGAAGATGTAGTCAGAGCAACAAGGTAGGAAAAGGATCTCTGCAAATTCTTGCAGGAAATGTTCACATTAAATTGTTATACAGTAATGAATTTAGGACATGCCCATCTTTCCCAGAAAGTACATGGTATCCAGACTACAGAACAAAAGGAAGATGACATTGTGATGATAGAGTAGCGGTACCTAACTTGTTTTCAGAATAAGCATCCTAGAAATGTTTTTTAAAACACACCCAAACAGAAAAAAGAACACACTGGATTAGGCTTATGCTCATTTTTATGAATATGCTAATTTTATGGAGAGTTTGTGCTGCAAATTTTAGAGGAAACTGGGAATTTCTAATCTCCAGTCATCATTTATTCAGAGATAAGACCAAAGCATTAAACCACCCGTGTTTCTAATCATGGGGGACCAAGGTTTCATTAAGTCAAATGTGTCTGTCAGACAAAAAAATGAAGTAGATTTGATGAGATTTGCAAAATATGTTTCAAACATCTAGCAGTCTGCGCTTTTAATGTCTATTTAAACAATTGCTCCTTAGCTGCACAGCAGGTTTGGGGAACAGTAAAGAAAGAACAATTAGCAAATCACAGTTTTACATAGCTTTTTTACCTTTTGCCATGTTCCTTTAAGCATTATCTTACAAAACTTAGATTTTTCTTTTCTTTAGAAAGTACAATTAACAGCTTATAGCAGCTTAAGAGTAATGTATGCATGCTTATTGATACATAGGGATGTGCCATAGCAGAAAATTGAGAGGTGCAATAGATCTCAGGCTGTTTTGTGAATAATCGGAGTAAAACTAAACTCTACTCTTCAATAATAAATCTGTGACCCTGGGATTCACTCTAGTCACAAATCTTTATATAACAAATCCCATTAAAAATTCCACAAGTAAGGAAAATGAAGGAAGAGGTATTAGCCACAACACAAGGTTCTAAGAAAAACATCAAAATTGCAGTGGAGATGCTTAGTAGCCTGAATCTATCATTTCAGTGGAAGAATCTGACTCCTTCCTTAACAGCAGTAACATCCTGAAGCACCCTAATCCATCCATATTTGGGATTTTAGAATATTTGGAAAATAAAAATAGAAAGTAACAATTGTCTTTGTAACCTAATACTGAAAACAGAGTGATACATACAAGTTACCAAGCACTCGATATCAAAGATTTTATTAGAAGAACTATTAAACACACTGGATAAGTGAAGGAATAAAAAGCCTCTACCTTCCGCTAGGTTTTTCCTCAAGAAGCTCTCCACGAACACATGAGCACAGACTACGCATCCTTTCTGTTAATCACAGGCTGTCTTACAAATCGGTTTCTTCTAAAGAATACATAGGGGACATTCAAACTAGATGAAAAGTCAACGCAAAATCTGAACATGCTATCAGTATTTTAGGATTTGTTACAGATGGCTGCATGCTAAATGGAGGGGTAAGAGAACACGGCATTTCAGGATCTCTTTTGAAAATACCTTAAGACATTTGGGCAGCTACACATTTCTGCTCTGCAAAATCATTTCAGTGAAGACCAAAGTTGCTGAGCCTATTTAACGTATATTACTGGGTTGCCAACAGTACACTGTGGCCAACACATAAATAGGCCTAAGTAACTAAGTAAAGTTATAAAAGGGGAAATTAAATCTACAAGCATTTTTTATCAAGATTTTTGTGTAACAATACTAAAATATGTGCAAAATCATTATCTGCTGTCACTGCAGAAAACATATGTTCTTTTTGTACTCGAAATTGTTTGGAAAATTTTTCTCTGTGATAGATATTTATGGAAATTATACTGAGAAACCACTTTTGCAAGTGGAATAGTGATGTTTGTCTCAAATATGCCAATAGAAATTAATGTTCTTAAGTGACTATCTGAAAAACGCATTGAATTTTAGATCTATTCTGCCCTGAATTTAGTGAAAAATGCTTTTGATGGCAATGCAAAGATAAGCTCAATATCCATAAAGAATTTTAGTGGGTTTTTTCCTCTGAGAACTTAGATTAGAATTAGTTGAGGACATAAAATGAAATAGCTATAGCTACTTAACTGATTATTTCTTGTGCTTATTTCTTTTTGACTTTGCAAAAAAATAAGGCAATGAAGGATGTAGTGCTGCTGTAGTAATTTTCAACCGCTTCAGCTGCCATGCCACACATCCTAATTCAAATGTGTAGAGACAGATATTAATGCTGTGGAACATGGCGTATGAGAAACATCAAAAAAAAAATACTGTTTTGCTTCATTACTGTATTTAAAACTTAAGGGCAACAATAACTTTCTGCAGAGTTAACATTTAAATTAGATGGCTAAGGTTAAAGGCAGAATGAAAAGCAATGACATATAGCACATAAAGATTACATTTCAAACCAAGATATTTTTAATTACATGCATCTTTGCAGGAAAGATGTAATTTGGCATAATTACATAGATATTTAAAATTAAAGTTCAGACCACAAAGGTCCCTCCAGAGTTAGACCTGTGTAAAGTTATAGTTTAAAAAAAAAAAGAAAATAAAAAAAATTTAATATGTAGGAGAGAGTTTACAAAGCAATAACTTTCAGTTACACCATTCTGAGAAAATACGGTAAAATGAGGTGTATATAGATGAACTACAGATGTACTATAGATGTACTATAGATAATGGTTGTTTCAGATATTTCCAAAATAATTATACTTAACGTCACCACAAATAGGTATAAGCAATCTATCCTGGCCTTCAGAAAAAAAGTCACTGAATTTCGCCCAGTTTCATTCAGAGATTTGATATCCATAATTTCTGAATTTTGGATTGATGAAATTCTGTGGACATTATATGTTCAAGAAATGCACATGCTATTTTTCTCAGCAAACTATTCCTTTAACAACATTTCTACTCCAAAAATCACTTTGCATTGTATTACTTACAAAGGCTAAGCCACCAAGGAACTCCTGTAACAAAAATGCCTTAAGCTAATAGGACCTGAAACAGCTGGGGATAAAAATATGTTTTCACATGCAACCATGGGTAAAAAGAACACACCTTAGTTAGCTGAGGTTTTACTTTAAAATACATATATATTAAATATTACAGAATATTTCCTTAGCAGTAATGATACTACAATCATGTCTGCAGCATCCCTCATGATCAGAGTCAAAACTGTCCTCAACTGTCAAAAGTATCTGCATTTTTTACTGGTTTCTTGACTTGCCCTGCATAGCAAAAGTTAGGCAATTAACATGGTATTTGAAAGTTCTTTGGTGAATAAGTGGCTACATCTTCTGGTGTTTCTGGTATAGAATATAAAGAATCATAAATCACAAATCATCCTTTTTCTTCAGTGATGTAGATCATTTATGAATGCTTTCATGGATGCTATACAAATAGCATTCGGGCACTCTAATGAATAAACACACTGTCAGGAAGAAACCCACTGCCCAAGTGAGAGAATGCATGCAGTTATATGAAGCAGAGATCTACGGTCCAAATCACCTGCAATCTTTCTCATAGCTCCAGGAGTTAAATTTATCCTCAAAGGTTGAGTAAAATTCTGCAGAAGCAAGTGGAAATTGTAACAATGAGGTTTTAAAAGGAAGCCTGAGTGTTTTAAATATAATCTGTGTGTCAATTGACAGAAGCAATGTGATGTTGTTTGGCATTTGCAAACAGCATTGGCATTTTCAACAAATGCTGAAGAAAAGCGCATGGTAGTACAGTGATAACTCAAACCAGTAATTTCTCTAATTTCATATTCTACACAGTCCTAGTGTTTTCTGGGTTCCTGAAGTATATCGCTGAGACAATAAATGTAATTAAAGCTGTATTTTCCATGCTACATTTTCTACTAATGAGGAAAGATGGAAAAGCCAACATGTTAACCAGAAACAAAAAAGGCTTTTGGAAAGCCACTTATCATACGATTCTTATTAACACAGGAAGATTCTACAAGGGCTGGATAAATATTTAAGAGGGGCAGGAGAAAATTCATGTGCAAAGTAAGCGCAGCCATTTTCGAAATTACTTTTTCCCAGTATAGTATTCACTATGTATAGAGCTTAGTTTTACATACAAGCCTTGGGAAAAAGCTCTAAAAGTCATTTTTTTGGGAAACTATGTGTTGAGAGTTCTGGGAAACAGTGAAATCTGTTAATGGAAAACACAACAGTTGTCATTTAACACTACACATTGTAGCAGAAATGGATTTAAAAGTATCACTATGGGCCATGGTACCTCCTGTCTATAATCTATGTATTCCTGCCCTGTGGAAGCCACAACATCTTGAGTTCCTGGTGATATATGGTGCTAATGAAATATGTTGGTGTGTTGTTTGCACATGCTGTAGTTTAGCATACTTTTAACAAAGACTCACACTCATAATGCTAGTAAAAGGATCTCAAAAGCTGTGGAACAAAAGTGGTTATCTTGTCAGTAATTTCAATATTAAAGTTAATTTCCATGAAGATCATAAATGACAAAACCAGGAAGGAAAATTCACATCCCACTTCCCTTGCAAATGAGACTCGTTCTTCTCCAATTAGTGTGTAAAAAGGAAGCTGGTTAGCAGAACCTTGTTGGAATTTGAAAATGTTCATATACTCACTGAAAAACATCACGTTTGCCTTCAAAATGTTCTTAGACAGACACTATTGTACCACTGAGCTTTGGTATGGGATGTACCACTAGCAGCTTGTCTAATTGCTAGCTGCAAATTATAACCTTCAGCGATAAAACTATTTGGAGAGACCATGGGTTATGTGGAATGAGATGAAAAACAGCATCGTTTTAAAAGCACCTGAGGGGTAAGTAAATGTAGCTATGTTTTACAGTAATTTTAACTAAAAACAGGGGGTAATTTTTTCAGAAAGTTGTAACAATATCTACTATTCATCCTAGCTACAATAGACAGAGTGAATAGGACAACATCTACCAGTTGTGAACAAATAATGGCTTCCAGTGTAGGTATAAAAGAAAAAAAGTGTGATAATTTTGGGTACATCATACGATAACTGGTGATAAAAAGCAAATATTATAAGGATGACTATGGAATTTAATTACTGTAGACAGTTAACTTGCCCCAGTCTCTGTGAAAACTCTCTAAGAGCAATCCAGATTGCTGCTACGTTTAAAGGTCCCTTCTACTGCCACTAATCCATTGCAGCAAAATAAAATATATAGTCAAATAACTTTCCCCCAGTAAAATGTATATTTAAAGAATTTTTAGTTTACTCCTTAAGCATAATATAGGCCCATTTTGTATCTTCCCCCCATCTAGAAGTGCACCGCCTGATTCAGAGAGCTTCTGATGTTTGTAAGGAGTAAGGCACCTAAATTTAGCTGTCTGTGCATTAGGTGTCTACATACGAGCTTGTTGTGAAGGTCAGTTGCCTAACATAGGCAATTGGTGTCATCGTAGTGACAAGGGGTATGCCTTCCCCACCTCTAGCTCCTGACAGACACAGGTCTCCTGTCAATTTTGTGTTGTATCTGGCAGCTCTGGCAGATTAACAACCAGGTTAGCTGGCAGACTGGATTTACTAGAGTTCCACAGACTACAGTTGCATTTCAGACATTTGGCTCACATGTAGACACCCAAATTCAAGAGTCCTAAGTCTGAGCTGAATCCCGTGCTCTGTAAGATACAGTATAATGTTTATTGTTTGTAAACATGTTTTAATAAGGAGCTGATGTACCCTGTAAGTATCTTCCAGCTTGACACAATTTAAAACCAAGACTTCATATTCAGAAGAATAGTTAATGTAACTGATTTGATTAATTCTATCCCTACAACATTGTTGTTAAACCTAAGGATTAGTAACATAAGTAAACATAAGGATTCCCTTGATAATTTGATGTATATTTTATATTGTAATTTATGGAGAGAATTGACTTTTTAGAAATATCACAAATTGCTAGCATATTTAAAAATATTGCATGCAATCAGAATAATTTCTGTGCTCCATTTATGTGAAAAGGAGATAAACTACATATTCACTTTTTTACAGAAACTGGTGCCTTCACAGAATCAAAACAGCAATGAACCATTTGGCAGACATTCTTGTTTCTGAAAAGTTCTACTGAACCAACAGTGACTTATGCCATATCAATAGTCACTATTGGAACTGCAGACCAAAGCCGTTCTCTATTACCCTTGTATGATTACATATAAATATGAGCTACACAAGCTAAGTTCCCCCAACAGGTCCAACTCTCCATCTCAATTGCCTCTGCAGTTTAAATAGTGTGTTTCTATTCCCTATCAAATATGAAGTGCTTAGTGAGATGGTGTTGGCAACTAGAGATTAAATCAGCTTTGCCAGAGCTCCAGATGTTTTCATTCCCGTTGGTATGTATGTAATATGCTACAAAGACTATTAAATGAGAGCTTATTTACCATCTAATGATGGAAAGCTATAGTCTCTCTCAATTTTTCTCTTTTAATTTCCAATAAGTACTTATGAGTGTCTGCAGTTTCTCACTGTTGCTCTGTCAGAGCCACCACCATAAGCTTTCAGAGAAAGGTGCTACCTTAACATACACACTTTTACTATTTTTTATCCCTGAATCTGATACTTGTTATATACCTAATAATATACTCGTTTAATCAGGGGACCAATTTACTGTCACCATGTTATGTTTAGATATAGTCCTGAATATGTAGTAAACTCTTACAATCAGTATGAGAAAATGGATGTGAAAGAAAATATGAATTCTCTTGAGAGAACAGACACTGAGTGACAGGAGTACAGAAATTACTGAAAAACATATATTCAATTCCCTTGGAAACTTGGCCCATTTATTTTCATATATAGTACAACAAATTTTTAAAGCCCTTTATTGCCTGTGCATTCACTGTGGAATCTAGTATAAAAACAGGCTTATATATTGCAGTTTTCTAATTAATTTTGTCTCGTTTAAATAACTAATTGTGTGAACATTATCTGAACTACTGTTCAAATGCATTAACTGTTTGAAAATAATCCATTGAAAATAATCTTATTCTCTTCCACATCTCTTCCCATCTAGCTTTTTTCATTATTATTTAATTGAATTTCCATTTTTCAGCTTTAACAGTTCCTTATAGGAAACTGGAATAACAGTATTCAGATTGTGTTAATGGTCATGTTATGCTTGGTTGATTAAATGTCCTTCCAAATGCTTTTAGTATCACATAGACACAAAGTTTGTACAATATTTCTAAGGATTTGGGGCAAGAACGGCTATGAAAGTCCTATTTCAATTTAATTTCATTGGGTATGTTTCTACTCCTTATTGTCAATACAAGTTTCACTAATTTTTTTAAAACTCCAAATAAAAAGGTGATGCTCTAAAGACCTGGTCATATGCCCAATGAAGTGAACTTGGATTTAATTGGATCATGAATGGGAGGGATTAGAGGGGTGGGATGCATCTCAGTTGGCTTGACTGACCAAAAGGACTGCTTTCTATTTAATAAACACTAGTGCAAAAAACAGATCACTCAACATAGTATAACTAAATCATTTGAACACAAGTATTCTGGACATTATGAAATGGAAGAATAAAAGAGATTTTATTTTTGCACAGATAAAGTGCAGTTACTTCAGAGAAGAAAGTGATGATTCAAAATATTTAGTTCATAGTTTTTAAAAAGGAAGTACTAATATCTTAATTGCAGATCCTATTTTTAAGAAGTTACTTTAAGAAAGTAACTTTCTCTAGCCTAGTATTGGAAAAAAATTACTTTAAGAGTCTCTATTTTAATTATCACACATTATTCTGTTCCATTATTCCATTTTTCCAGAATTATTTGGTAGTACTTTAAGTTTGTCTGTGGCTGTTTTCAGTTTCTGTCTTAAGGCTGAGTAAAATGACACCAGAAATGGACATAACCCAAAATAGCTTTAATCCAATTCTATTGCTTGTCCGACTTATTTTTAACAGTGTGAGAAGCACACGTCAGGTGGAGATTGAGAACGTGATGGGGATGCTAAAGGCATCAGCAGACTCCATTATTTATATTTTCTGGCCTCAGAATTGTCTCTCTAGGGTGCAAAATTCCTTTCTATATGTGTGTACAGTTGTGTGTGCAATACGGTTATGTGTTGCTGTTCACCCTTTCAAGCAAAAGAGAAGAGTCTGCAAACTACCATACAGGGAAAAAATCTCTTGTCCAAGTTCACAATAGTTATATGGCACCACAGTTCACCATGATAACTGCAATTAAAAGGGAAGAGATAAACCTAAATTTCAAGGTCATCCATAATCCTTCCTCCATAAATGTTAACATTTATATAATGTGTGTACATATATGTGTTTGTGTTTTACTTAATATTATAGTCAAATGGAAATTCAGGTTATTAAATTGTTTATAGTATCTGACATATTCGTTGGTTCACTCCTTTTTCATGTCCAATAAGAAATTTGGGAATCTGTCACTAGCTCTTGGATTTTGGTTTGCTCACAAGGGAATAGAAGAAGGGAATAAATCAGTAAATAGAAGGTTGTATTAATCTTACAACCACCTTAAACAAGCCTCACTGAGCAGCTTACTCAGAATGTAATTTATCTTTTCTTTTTCTGACAGTTTTAAGAAAAGTGACAGGGAACACATGGGACAGAGTATTAAAGAAATTGAACCTCAAAAGGGGAGAAAGTGTTTTATGTTACCTCCTGGTTAGCAGCAGCTAGTTCTTCTTCCAGTGCAGAGACTCTTTCTAAAGAAACCCTCAGTCGTTCCCTTACCTAGAAGAAAAATCAAAATATGTGCAGTAACGTAATTTCTACCAGTCTTTACAGATTATATAATCTGCCATATGCACTACTGTATGCCTTGCCAGTCTGTTTGCAGGCATGTGTGTTGCATCCTTTCTTGAGACATACTGTGTAGTAAACATTTAAACCTAACTATAGGAACACTTAACCCACAAAAATAGGTGTCAAACTTTAAATGCCATACTGCTTTTCCACAGTTTGCCTATAATTTCATGGAATACACAGCAAATGCAAATATTCTAAAACCACATTAGGCATAAAAGGAAAACGTTTTTCACAAGCATCTTTTACAAAGGGTAAGGAAAAAGCCATCTGCAAATGTTTTACGTCCACTCCACGGAAGATAATTAATCTGTTCATATTAATTGAATGCAACAAATTAATTGAAAAAATAACTTGCAGCATTGCCTTCAGGCATACATACTAAAGATTTTTGATATCATCATGCAGTTTGTTTGGGTTTTGTAAAAAGTAATAAACAAGATATACTCTCATAAGCAGAAAAGACTGCTGTGTTTGTACCAGTTTCATAGATGAACTATTTTGTTCTAAGGATGTTTATGATCTACTAAATTATTACTATTATTACTATTATATTGTTTAATATTAATTATTAATATTAAAGAATAATGATTTAATATCTCTGAAGACATATTTACTGTTGTTTGAGTGCCCTGGCTCAGCATCAGCTCATGTAGCAATAGACAACCTCAGCTGGCAATGCAGATGCCAGTCTCCCAATGTGATCAAAGGCAAATCAGACTTAAAGTGATCTTCAGCTCTGTGTGTAGGTGACTCCCTCTCTTCTGACTATGAAAGGAGCCTATGGCAACTCTTCTACTAATCTAGACAACTTCATTAGGCATCTCACATTAAATGACTTTCCAACCTGGCTAATCAGCCAACACGCAGGATATATTTCTATCCCCATTCCTGCTACACTGTGGTATTGCTGTTCCAGCTGAAGTGAAATTTTGCAAATAGACTCAGTACATCCCAAGATTGGCTTAGACTTTAATAGATGAAAATTACTTATTAGCAAAACTATAACATAGCATGCACACTAATTTTGTCCCAATTAAACTTTAAAACTAACTAAATCTAAAGATCAAATACATATTCAGGAAATGAACACTAAAAAATAAAACTACTCAGCCTTTCTAACAAATGCAAATCTAGCTACTTATGCAGTACTTTGAGGTTTTGGTCCTCTTTACATACTTCAGCTCTATTAAAAGAAACAAAATTTGAAAATGTACTTTATGTATTCACATAAATTATTTGAATGCTCTCAGGTAACTATAGTTTTACTATACACTAAACAATGTCCCTAGCCTTAACAGAACAGAAATCATGAATGAGAGGTGCTCAAAGGAGCAAAAGAGAAGTGAGTTAAAGAGTGTTAAAGTATAAGAAATCCCCAAGACTAGAAAGAATCCTCAATTTTATAGTCCAATTTCTAATTTATTAATTTCCCTCTATTCCTTCAGCACTGTAACACTGGAAAAAATGAACTGTTAATGTTCCCAAAGATGCATATTGTATCTTAAATGGATTTCCTATAGGGTATAACTATGTAATCAATAGCTGAGTTGCAGTAACTGATTCAGCCTGTTCCTCACGTGATGCAAATAAAGTTTACACCATCTTGAAGTGGCAGTGACTGAGCCACCTCTGACTGGCAGTTATAAGAGTGAAAATTACTACAAATTTTCACGACCGTTTCAAATGTTTTCTTACACCAGAATAACAGAATGCAGTGAGAGTATACAATGGAATCCAAAATGTTTTTCCTATTTATTAAATTTTTGTACTATTTTTCATCAAAGATGTATGTAAAACCCTTTAATCATAAAGCTTGCTTTCCAAAATGAGCTACATAATTTCTGGAAAAATGCTCATAAAGCTTCAGGTTTATGGTAGTACATAAGCCATCATCACAGTAATTTTATATAATTTTTTTAGTATTCAATTCTAACACACTTAAAATATGAAAAATTAATTTGAAATATTATATTTTCTATTTCTAATTTATTCATAATTTCCATCTAATTATATTTTTCATAAAAATACTTCATGTCAAATGTATAATGCATCAATTATTCTGGCTATAGTTGAAAAACTGTAATTGTTTAAATAGCTGAAAAAGTATTTCTTACTTCATTCGCCCTTCCTTTTTCCTATTTATTTCCTCTGTGACACAGAGCGACAGTTGGGAATTGTTTCTTTTGCCTTGCCTTGCCTTGCCTTCCCTCCCTTGTATGTACACAGTTAATACTCTGCCGTTTTTATAATGACCTAATCAAAATTGCAGTCTGATGGCCCTTATTTGTTCTCTGAATATGAGAGTTGCTAAAAGAACTGAAAGCAACTCTGCCTTGGCACAGAAGACTTCTTTTTTCCTTTCATCTGACCAGTGAACAACCAATTCAGATTCACATTTGCCATGGTGACATTGGAAATGTTGCAACTAATTCTTCATGTTCACCCCATACACAGCGGCTGTTAAAATTGAGGGAAATCTTTGATTCTGTCAGTGAAAAAGAGGAAAAGTGCTACATCAGCGCTCTGATCTGAAGGAGAAATTTGCTCTGGTTTACAGCCCAGAAACTGTAACTTTATTTCTCACTTTAAATTTCTTTCTCAGTCTTCAACTGATTTCAAAATAAACTTGAGGAAGAACACAAAAGCTGAATAAAGTTTTCAGGTTTGGTCATTCACATTCCAGGGAAGAATAGAGGCTACAAATGCCATAGTAATGTATGCGGTATACATATATTTTGAAAAAGATTTTACTCTGAGCAATATCTACCAGTTAGTAATTGTATTAATGTTTTCCTGAACTTTGTAAGTTCATATTGAATAACTTTTGAATCTAAATACGGGGCAACAGCCAAAGCCTCTGAAAAGCCATATACAAATGTACTGCAAAGAATTTTGTATTGGATTCCCTCTCCAAATTTCTGTTACAGCAAACAAAACAAACAGAACCATCTTCATTTCTGAGAGATGCAGGAAAGGCTGTTGTTCCTGGTCACTACCTTGTTAGAGACAAAACAGCAAGAACAAATGCAAACTATTTTCCTCCGATAATTTGTTTTTTTTTCATATGATGAATGCAAATTAATGATTAGTATATTACATTGTTTTATCTTTTCCGGAAGTCAAAGACAGTAAGTGAGTAAATATAGTTCATAGAAGTAAGCATTATCTTAGTGAGATTGTGTTTATTACTTCAGAAATAACATACTACTTAAATTTCATATGGTCCTTCAATGTATTTCTATTTTCTTGGGCACTAGATAAAGCTTCACAAAGTCAGACTAATCAGATGTCACCTGATCTATCAGAACATGCTATAATATGCATTTTTAAAGGACAGATTCCCATTACAGTGCCACAGGCACAGCAGAAAAGGGTTGGCCTCTCCATGTTAGAAGGTGAATCCAACATGTGCCCAGATGACTGGGTATTCCTCTGGCTTTTAAATGCAACCACGTTATCTTGAAATATAACGTAGTCAATGTCACGTTAGCACTGCTGTCGGTGCAAAATATCACCCATCTTTTTCTGTCTCCTAGCAACTGCTTCCCACTTTTTTCCTTGCTGTCAAATTCTTTCTTCTTTCTCTCCAGATCTGCAGCCCACAAAGAGCTTTTAAAAAACACTTGCACATGCTAGAATTGAATCACTTTTTTTTCATGAACAGTCTATTGAATAAAAGCTCTTTTAGCTACATGCTAATGAATAAAAAGATAGTGATAATGTTGACATGAATAGGTTGTTTTTATTTGCAAGAATATTAGGTATACTTTTCTGCCGCGAATTAATCTTAAGAGAACCAGTGGTTTTTGAATATTAGCTAGGACAATAACACGTGGTAGTTGCTTTCCTCTGTGAAGATCAACTGGACACTTGTTAAAAAAATCGACAAAAAAAGGGGTTTGGAGAAGAAGTTGCTTCAAACAGTTTCTTCTTTCCAAATGTACATTTTAAATGTTGAACCCAAAGTTTAAAGCAAAATAGGAAAAACGTCTGCAGGAAAATAAACATTTCCAGACAGATATTAGAAGTCAATTATAGCTATAGAATGGTATAAATAAAATAACCATTTTTCTAGGTTTTGTTCTTCCTGAATTGCATATAAGGAATATGTACTTCCTGACCTACTCTATACTTAATGTCTATTCTAACCATGAAGTTAATCTGAGCTTCTATTTTCTATTCAACTCTAATGATGTCTAGTAAATCTCATCTTCATGTGCTGTATTACAAACTATTCCATGTATATTCAGATACAATATCCCAAAATATTTCATAGTGCTGTCTTACATTATTTCTACAACTTTTCATTGCATGAAATAAATCAAAGAAAGATATCAGCAACTTAGCAGCAGTAAGAGAAGTCTCTGAGATCTGAAGCATTAATAAGGTCAGAGGTGATTAACTGAAGAGAAGTTTCCACACAGACTATATTCCCTATGAATACATCTGCAAATTTCAAGTGACTTACTCAATAGCAAAGGCTATTAGAAATGTTAAGTCAGTCATAATCAGTCCTAACCTCTAGTGTTTAAAACTTCCCGTATTTTTAACAATGCTCATTGTTTGTGGGACATAACCTAACCTTACACTTAGAAAAAACAATCACTGAACTTATCTTTGAACATGAAGAAAATCTAGAATTGGTAACAGAACTGCCCATGTCCTGTGTTTTCAGATTTCTAAAAATTTTAGCATAATTAGATATATAAACATGTTTGAAAATATGTATTGCTTGTGTCAAATTAAATTTCTAAATAATAATAATACAGTTAGTGCAGTACCAATTTCAGTTGCTGTGACACAACTCGCTTACCCAAGGAGACACAATGAGATTTCTTTCAAATACACATAAAATAGTAAATATTTATAAACTAAATTAGCTCTTTCATTATCCCCATGCCCTAAAGTGAAAATTCTCACAAAATACACTACAACTATGCAAGAACAGACAATGAAGACTGTTGTTTGACACTGCTAGGATCTCATATGGATAATGTGGTAAGAATAACAGCATACTCTTACTACCTTCTACTCAGTAAGATGTACCTGTTGGGTTCAGCCAAACAGGACTGGCTCTCTAGCATGGGAAGGTCATGACAAGCTTTCATTCTACATGGCGTGAAGGGATGCTGAAGGAGCTGTCAGACACTGAAATAACTGTCAGTGACAGTCATGCTTTCTCTGAATAACGCAATCGTGGCCGTGATCTCTTTATGGTGGTCTATCTTTTGGACAAAAGGTAAAGGCAAAGCCCAGACTTCATGTAATATATAGAGAGCCAATAGGCTTTTTGAAATAAGTTAAGGTATCATTCCTGGTTCTCATACTTAAGCAGGCCTCCATGAACCTTGAATTGATATGTTTTATTTTCCATCTTCCAGGCTGGTTTGTATTTTTCATTACATTTTATTATAGTAATGAGGAAGTTTTTGGAGTTCTTGTACTGTGTACTTAGCAATCCTTGCATGACCAATCAAGTTTTGTGGCAGAGCTTGTTACAACACTGTGAGATGTTTTAGTGTAGGAAGTGAAAACACGAAAGAAAATTTGCATGTAGGAAGAATGTAAAGACTTTCCTGGCATTTTTGTAAGTTTAAAAGGCAAACATTTTTAGGAAAATATCTTGTTAAGCTTTGTCAAGGTTGTAACAGCTAAATTACTGGTTTCAATGTCAACATTTTTTGTGAAGAAAAAAATTGAAGAAAAGTTTCCATTATTCATTTGCAAAGGGTCATGATACATTTTCAATGCACTTTTGACAGTTTTCGTTACTCTTTACCCATTAACCTACTTCAGTTTTGGGTGCATTTTCTGATAGAGCAGTGTTTATTTCCTGTGACATCAGTATATCATATATCATGGTTTTTTGCCTCAGTATTTACTACGAGGTTCTGCCCTCAGGCCTCCCTGAGCGGCAGAGTCTGTGGAGTGAAGCATAACCCACAACACAGAAGGACAAGACATACCTAAGTCAAAGGGAGTAGATTTGGCTCATATACTCCCTGGTGTAGATTGGTGCAGAGAGACTTGATTAACTCCTCATAGTGAGGCCTTTTTCATCTTTGAAAGGCAATGGCAGTCAGGGGAGATTCCTGATGAGTGGAAAACCCACAAATGTTGTTTCCACCATCATGAAAGGCAGGAATTATCCTGGGAAGATCCAGGGAAGTACAAGCTGGCCAGTCGGGAAGGTTATGGAGCAAATCTTCCTGGAAGCCATTTCCAGGCACATAAAGGACAAGATGGTGATTAGGAAGATCCAGTATGACTTTGTCAAAGGCAAATGACATCTGGCCAACCTTATTGCCTTGTGCGATGAGATGACTGGCTCCATGGATGAGGGAAGAACAGTGAATGTTTTTTACTTTGCTTTTACCAAGGCTTTCTGCAAGATCTTCCATTTACCCCTAGAGAAAAGGGTGAGATATGAATTGGATAAGTGGATTATACAGTGCATAGAAAATTGGCTGGACTGTAAGGCTTAGAGGTTTGTGATCAGAGACACAAAGTCTAAGTGGCATCCTATTACTATGAATGGAATAACTCCAGGCAACAGGACAGGCTTGGAAAGAGAAAGCAGTTTTGCAGAAAAGACCTAGGGATGAATAAGGCCAGACACACAGTTCAGTCAGGTTGAGGGAAATGATTATTCCCCTCCAGACTTTTGAGTCTGCATCTGGTTTTGGCCTCCCCAGTAGAAGAAAGACACTGACAGACTTCAATGAAGGCCCACCAAGTTGGTCATGGGGTGGAACACCTGGCATATGAGAAGAGGCTGAGAGAGCTGGATCTGGTCAAACTTAAGAAGGGAAGGTTCATGGGAGACCTTATAGGTGTCTACATCCAGCTAACCAGAAGATGTGGGGAAAACAAAGACAGCTTTTTCTTGGAGATGCAAAGTGACAGGACAAGAGGGAACAGGTGCAAGACTCAACAACAGAAACTCCAGCTAGGTATTATGGAAAAAAATTACAATGAGGGTAGTGAAACACCAGAATAGGTTTTCTCCCTGGAGATATTCAGAAGTTGATTAGACAGGACCCTAAGCAACCTGAAACAGTTGGCCCTGCTTTGAGCAGGACTTTGGGCCCAGATGTCCTCTAGCGGGTCCAACCTATACTATTCTACTAATCTGTAAATAACTTCAATGAATCTTCATAGGTGGGTTAATAGCTTATTTCTGAACGGTCTGAAACAAATCTAACACATAATTTTCCTGTCAAAGAAATTAAAAAAATATAAAAATAGATTTTTCAAGAATATAGGTCAAAATATTATATTTAGCTTCAATCTAATTTTGTACAATAATTTTCAAAATGAGATATAAAATAAACTGCATAGTACCTAAACACTAAAACATTCACAAAAGAAAATGTATAAGTAGTACATAACTGCTGAATAATCAGAATCTATTGAAAGTTTAGTTCTTATTATTTCTCATATTTATCCAACACAGTGTCAAAAAGTATAAAAGCAGGAGAGCTTCCTACTGTCTTTATAGTTTTATCAATGTTTAAAGTGTTAGATAAAAGATCAGACCATAAACCCTATCAATCCTCAAAAGATATTTTTAATAATACAGGATTTTGTAAGTCTTAATGACATCCAAAAGCATTTTACATTTAATTACTTACAGCAGCTCTATTTTTTAATATATATATAAAAAATATTCCTTTTTCTAGATTTTCTTTAAATATGCTTTCATGATATGTAACTAAATAGAACATATAACTAAAGAGATATACCTAAACACAAAATAAGTTTTGATTAGCATAAGTTCCTTAAATTCATTTAACTTTGAACCTGATATTTAACCCAGTATGACTCATAACCCAGTGTTTCACACCTTTATTGCCAATGAAAAATAAATATTGCTATATAACTACAGCTTCCCTTTTCATAAAGCTGTTTCTTTTAATAATAGTTCCTTAAATATAGTCAACTTTCTGAGTATATTTCTGAATTAAAAGAAATTAAATTTATTACTGTGAGACCATTGAACCAGTTCTACACAACACAGCTCAACTGTTTCAGATGCTGTGCTGCACAATGTCTCCCCTGCTTACCCAACCATCTCAAACAGAGAAGCAACTCAGCCGCAGCGATGAGCCCAAGCAAATCAGCCAAGACAGACTCCACAAGGAACTAGGTTCTTTGCTCATGAGCAATGGTTCTCACATGCTCCCTGCATGTGTAGTTTTGAGGCACGCACTTACTAATTCAGACACATCATCTTCTCAGCATATATTGTTTCTAGACATGAACTGGATTTCTGAATTCATGTAAGCAATGCTCAAGGTGATACCTCATAGTTGTACAAAGCGTCATTCACACACAAGAATCTTTCCAGCACAAGGCACATGAGGAATCCAGTGGAAAGACCCTCTTAATTAGCATGACTAGATGCAGTTATCATCAGTGTTTTTTATCCTGATTCTGCAAGCCCTTCATTACTTCTGATAACGAAGGATCTACTCTACTTATTTTAGGTTACCCTACTTGTAGAGGGAACACTGTGCTTACGTAGTATATGCTAAAAACGTCTCTGAAACTTAGGAGGTTTTCCCCAAAAATTTTTTTAAGAGGCGAGTTCTTTTATGTAGTTAAAAACACCTCATTCTACCTTTACTCTGTATGTGTGTTTTTAAAATTTGAGATACCTACATTTTCTCAGCAATAACTTAAAAGCATATCATACCGACAATAAATTCCATGGTGTCATCTTTAGTTAGTGCTAAATAGGAGAAGCATGTCTGGTAGGGGTGAGATTTGCTTATTCTGAAAAGTCAGTACTATTGTCCACAAAAGAAAGCTAAAGCGACCTAAGTGCATTACAGCTATGGGTCATACATTCTTATGGATTTCTCAGGACACGTGCAAATGCTGTAAGTACAGGATATATTCCAAGAAGTAAATAAACGATACTGTTGCTCTGCTGCATCATAAGGCACAGTTCAGTAAAATAAAGAGGGTATTAGTAAGCTTTTTTTCCATACTGTACCTTTTCATCCAAAGCTTTGTGGTGCTCAAACAGAGATTTCAGAGCTTTGAGGACCTCAACTTCACTGGAAACTCCTGAGGGAGACTGTGCTTGCCGTTTCACCACTGTCATCCTCAGTGACCTTTCGTGTCTTGAGACAAGGCACTCCAAATGCTCCAGTAACAGCTATTGGATTTGATATAAAAGGTTATTAATTTTTGTGCACCTAAATGTCATTGAAATTCTAACTATGAAGTGCATGGTACCAAATGGCAATTTTCTTGGCAACCTCATTGTAGGAGAGACTGCTGGAATTATGGACAACATGTAACGATTCTAAATCAGATGGAATAAATAGAAAAATAGGAAATGTACTCATGATTTCACTTAAAACTCTGCTATGAAAAGCGAGAACAAATCACTCAGCATAGGGTCACTATTTAACTAAATTAAGTACATATTTACAATATTATTTGTGATAGTAATTGATGAGCATTAATAACCAAATAACAACCAAAACCAGTCCAAAGCATCATGCAAAAATACTAAAGAAGTTTATAATTAATTCACCCTAACTGTAATTTATTTTTAATTTATACTGGAAGTCACTTAACAAAATATGTAAAAGTAAACAGTATATTTTACTAAATTTTTAAGACTATTCATTCTAAATGCCACAGCTAATGGCGTTTGTCACTAGCATGTGCTCTAAAATGTTCATTGTTTCTGTTCTATCACAAACATGATGGAAGACAAAAAGGTCCGTAAAGAAAAATTTCAGGCTATTGTAAATAACCTATAAAATAACCTGTAAATAACCTATTGTAAAAACATATGGTAATTATTTTTCATTATACTCTGAGGTTAAATGAAAAATTAAAATGATATGTTGATGTTGTATAGAAAATTCCCCATTCGTCTACAATTTCATAGGGCTCCCATTGCTGTTTTTACTGTCTGAACATAAAAGAGAATTGGTTAGCTGTAAGGTTAAAGCGGGGTAGCTAAATTCATGAATCAAAATGCATGTTAAATGTATTGTAATGACAACATACAATTATATCTAAGTCATTGAACTGGAAATTGGAAAGTTACATGGATGATTGTTTATTATTTCTCCTTTGATGTGGTTCTTAACATAGCTACTGTTGGTAAAGATATATATTTATCTGCAATCCATAGTTATTCTCAGTCACATAATGACCTTTATTGTTACATGAATTAATAGACATAGTAGAGCAAAACCAGAGTGTAATCACATTATAATTGTAATATATTGCTATTAAGTCAGGAATGATTAAGGTTTGGTGTTATCTTTGCTTCAAACATGGTTCTTTGCACCTGGTTATTATGTTACAATAACTGTATTATTTACTAAAAATAGTGAGCACATATACGAACAACGTTAATACGTTAAGAATTGTAATGACTCCATGCAGTTAAGAAAGGAACCATTTCAGAATTTTTACCGTTTCTGAATTCAAGTGATGGCCTCTATTTATCAAAAGCAAATGAGCAAGAAATTCACGAGCTTTGCCATCTGATCCCTTTAGGGCTGACAGCAGATATAGGTGCATTTTTAATTATTTGAGGCAGTCCAAAGTAACAGGCAAATTTGAAGAGACGTCTGCATCATACAGGCATCAGGAACTCGGTACGGGGCTGTGGTAAGGTTGTAACTCAGATGAGATCAGAATAGCTTCCAAATATTTACAGCGTATTTCTGTTCTGTACTTAAATACACAGTTAATTGTTATCACGAATAGAACTGAATTTCTGAATTTTGGTCTAAATTCATGTATCTTCATGATTTTTCTAGGCCACCTAGTTTATCTAGGAGATAGCTGGAGGAAAGTCAGTCAGTTGATTTCTCATGCTACAACCTACTCTCTGCCCCATCTCTCCAAAGAGACTGTGCGGCTGCAACATTTCCTTCTCTCTGCAGCCGGGCTCTACCCCACTCCGTAGCCCTAGGGTAGCCAGACTCTGACTCTAATCTATGCTGTGGATTTACATTTCTCCACAGTCATTCCACTTGCTGGCTGATCCTGTTAGAGCCTGGCTCATCCTGCTCTTTTGTCTGTCTTGTTTGCCTTTCTTTATGCAGAAACTTTTCAATGCATCATAGCTACCTTGGGAACAGCCTGAATCCAGTCAAAATGCTATGAATCTCTGGAGAAGTTGCGAAAAAAAAAAGGAAAATGTTGAACCACAGTTCAGCTTTTAGCATGGCCATTCCTTCCACACGTCTGTAGTTGTCTGAAGCTCAAACTGACACCCACTAAAACAGTCCAGAATAACAAAACCATGGTAACTATTTCTTGGCCTAACGCTGAGCAAATTTATCATATTTGATGCCCTACTACCCTAAACAACTTATCTCCCAGACAAACACTGTGATGATTGGAAAGGAGAACTCTGAGAGCCTGTATGCAGGTCTTAGTTGGAAAGGAAAATGAGAAAATCTGGTTTAGGAGAGAAGAAAAATGATGGTGACACAGAATTCTTGACATGGAAAAAACTTTCATGACAGAAGGAATTACGCATAACCTACAGCACACAGATAAATAACAAACACAGGAAAAAACCTAATATACATCCAGCACCTCATTTTGAACTGGCGTAGACAGACAATCCCGACAGAGAATTTGAAGTCAGCAGGGACAGAAGAAAGACAAGATCCTTACTAAGAGAAGGAATAACGGAGATTGAAGAGAGTGATGAAGAGAGAAAAAGAAGTTAAACAAGGTTTCCAAGAATAAGAATTGAGCAGTGTGATGGGAACTCAGAATTTCTAATTGGGTGACCATGGAGTCTATGTGGGATGAACAGTGCAGCACCTGAGCCCTTTGTAGAGCAGCAGATAACATTTAACTTTAGATTAAGTTACTGCCATGTTCAAAACGTGCATAATATATAAAACTAAACCAATGAAAGCCATCCGTTTAATATGCACAAAAGCTAATTTTGCCTTTAACTTAGAAATACCATTTTAGAGGTGACAAAACCATATTTTAATGTCTCCATATATTTCACAGTCGTTAAATAAATCAAGTACAAAATACTGTGTTGCCTATTTTACTGTATAAAGAGAAATGAGCTGACGTCACAGCTAAGTGTCAAAATACTCACAGAGAATTACTGCACTACTTGTGAACATATCACGCTTTTTCTTACCGTTCTTATTCACTCAAGCTACTCAGCTAGCAGTGGTTCATTTTTCTGGAAACTACCTCTGAACACTGGAATTCCCCTTATCATCAGCCCTAAGAAAGCTCAAGAAGGTGTGCTGGCATAGATTTCCAGCTTATAGCATTTTCTTATTTTTACTTTTCAACAAAAGTCAACTCTATTTCTCCACAAATTCTGTGAGCTCTGTGCACAGCAAATCCCGCTGAGCAGAGTATTATTAACCAGGCCTCCCAGTGCCACATTATTCCCAGCCATGCTGACAGGGAAGGATAACCCAAGGGTTAGAACACCTGACTGTGACTGGGCACCTGATGGCAAATCCTTGCCCCTGCTCTGCTGAAATGATACTGCTATTTTATCCATCTTTGGCCCAACTACAATTATATTAAAAAAAAGTGTAATAGATCTTCCCTACTTCGCTGGGGAGAACAAACGTAACTACACTGACAGAACTGTGACGTGTCTCATTGCTACAGTGATGGGGGAAGTGACATATAAACGTATGAAATTGACATTGAAGATAATGGTATGTCCAAGAAATGTTTAAGTTTAACGACTGAAGGAAATCACAGTATCTTGGGGGCATGGGGGCATGTTGAGGACTTTCCCCCAAATTTCAAGAATTACTATTCCAAATATTTGTGAGAACACCACAAGATTTCATGTTGAAATAACATTGTAACAATATTGGTAGTTTGTTTAAACTACAAAAGAATTGTTAGAAACAGCGTTAGGTATTCTAGTATGTTGCAGTTAAACTGGCATTAATAAAATTCATGTGCTGCTGGGCATTTTCTGCTGCCTCACACTGTGTCAAGCTGCCTCAGTTGTCCAGCAGTCAGAGGGACAGGCAGCTTGCAAAGAAGATGAAGATCAACAGCAGCAGGCGGGACAGAATCACCGACACATCATTGCTATGCTTTTCCTACTGGAAAGCGTAAGGTTGACAATGAATTATGAAATAATCTGACAGGTGAATTTTACTTTTATGCTGGGCAAATTTTAGGATCCTCAAGATGATGTGCTGATAATTGTATCTCAGCTAAATGGGATGGAGGTTTCTGGAGCTCTGGACTCTTCATGAGCACAAAGAATGTTTAAAAATAATCATTTAAAGACTGAAAAATACTAATACTAATTAGAAGTAAATCGACAAGAATAGAGAAATTAAAATACACCCAGTTTCCTGTATTTCTCAAATCACTTACAAAGCACTTACGGAAGTGATTGATTTCTGGGAAATGGAAATGCATAGTTAAATTTAACAATATAAACTACATGTGTGTAGGTTATCACCTACCTATATTATACTATACCATCATTACTACACGGACATTGATTTACATATGGAAAATGAAAAAAGTTAAAACATTCTTTTTTAGGAATGATGACTCAGTAAGTTGAAATTAGTGTGACTCAGTAGAGTTTGTATTACTACAGGACCTGGATTTTAATCAATATAAAATATTTTATCTTAACTTTATTTTCAACAAACCTGTTTGTAAAAAAAAAACAGTTCACAGCAGGATAATAAATGGAGAATTTAAAGAATCAGGAGAGGGTGATGGAGAGAAAAGGAGAGGCATGTATATTGGAATACAGGGGAAAAATATAAAAGGTAAGGGATTTACTAAAATGAGACAGACTTAGCTTAAGGGATTCCTTAGAGGAATGGAGCAAACCACTAAGAAGACAATTCTCTTTCGAGGTCCAGCTTAAAATTTCTCACCAGCACAGGCAAAATTGAATTTCCTTTCAGTCTATATTTAGAATGCATATTGTTCAGTGAATCTCCATCTCTGGTGCAAGCAAAGACAAGTAAAATAAGGAGACATAGGGTTGAAGATTATCTCTAAAACCAGTCACAAAATCAGTCATTTTCTTCACCATTGTTCCACAGCGGGGGAAACCAATTTGCACCTGTGGTCAGCTGGGGTGACCTAAAAAAGCTATACTGGTAAATTACTGGTGAAAATCTTTCTTTCAAAAAACAAAGTTACAGCCTAACTACAGCATATGTCCCATGTCTGTCTCTCTGTACATCCAAGACAGAAAAGAAAATACTAGCATCCTAAAACCTTAATAGAAACACACATATGTGAAGTAAAAGTATGAAATAAAATGTAATAATCAGGATAATGATACAAAGTAATAGAAATGAAAGAAAAAAGTTTTAATGAGAATAATGAATACAAATATAAAAACTATTAGATTATACAATGTCTGAAAATACTAGTATTGAATTACTATACATTACATATTACTATCTATTGTCACCCTGTTTTCTGTGACAGAAGTTCTTATTTTGAAAGAAGAAACACGGGTCTAGAAGACAGATCATAATATTGAGGCAAAATAAATCAAAATTACCGTTATTTACATTAGTGAAATAATGCTTTTCCCTTTACAGAACTTTAAGAAACAGTTATACTTATTTTCATGTGTATGATGCTTTCAGACTGTAAGAACTCATGTTACAATGTTTAAAAAAGAAAATAAAGTGCCTGATTTAGTTTCAGAACTTATCAAACTGCCAGAACCTGGCAAGGACATATGTATGACACGATGGAGTGATAATTTATTAATGAAAATGCTAGAGGTCAGTGTGAGGCATGTCTCTGAGTTTTTTCTCTCTTCTTCCCCATTAATACTTGGACTATATCTTCCCCTCCTGTTTACTGTAACATTTCCTGCACTACTTATATTTTTTCATAGCCTAAATCTTTTCATCTCCAATACTTAGCTTCATCCTCATTCTGAAAACACACTGATAGTTTGCTAATTTTAACTGCAAGGACTTCTCACAAGGATTATCACACTCTATAATTTGTTGGTATTAGTTCTCCTACTGATTTTTCTTTTACATAACACAAGAAACATAAGAATGGATGATCTTTAATTTTCTTGGTTTGCAAAGAAAGTGCCTATGACAGAGCTCAGTCTGACTTAGGTGATGACTTGCAGTTGACTCATCTTCCTTTCCTCTCACAGTCGTTTGGCAAGTGACTATCTTTGGCTACTAGGCTGTCTTGTGATTTTTGCTAGTCTGCACTGCTTATATCAGACCCACAGTAAGTATTGGTATGCTGCAGTTTTAATATACCAAAGCTGGTGTTCAATGGGCTTTGTAGTGAAATGGATAAATCATTGTACTAGGCAGTTTTGTGCACACACTTATGAAGAACTTAGGACAACATGAGAAGATGACATTGCAAATTTAGTTTATATGGTAAAGAAAGGCAAATGGACATATGTTCTGTGCAGGAATGGGTACATGCAGATGACTGAATAGGTACAGTTGAGTGTATATTTTAACTACCTCTCTGTATTCAAAAGTTTGTGCTGAAAATTAACACAAAGTATTCTATATTCTGTGTAAATTATTTTCTTAATTGACTTTCCTATTTTTACCTTAAATACTAAAATAATTGATACATGTAGCAGTTACTGATAATTCAAGCAGCTGTAGAAAGTCTTCAGCTTTGTAGTTGAGATGGGTTGCTAAACCTAAAGAATGCAGTGCAATTCCTATGTGCTTCTCCACTAACTAATTCTATTTTTGTGGGAGTCATTTCGGACTGTTTACAATGTATGAAAGTCATGGGAGAAAAAGTAGGTCTCACCTATGTCTCCCATTACATTTCCCAAACCCATCACCTCTAAGACTTTTGTGCTAAACGTGATCAACTCTTGCACCTCCAAGCTAGCATGGAGGTAGATGGGGCAGCTTTGCCTTTCTGTAGGCATCTGTATCATCTGTCCTTCCTTGGATTTCTGAAGTCTATGGCAGCCTGGTGCTATGGCTGGACAGAAGAAAGGAGGGAGAAAGACCCTCTCTCAGTTCTTTTGTCGTGTACATTGTTAGATTTCCTTCAGAATGCAAATTAGCTGACCAAGGAAAGATGTTATCTGAGCAGCCAAAATGCTATTAGTTAAGTGAGAGGAGGAAAACAGGGTTACCCAGATCATAGAAGAATGAAATACGGATATGAGAAAACATTCTTGGTGTTCAACATCTCTGAGATCTATTCCATATGTTCATTACCAGCCTGACTCCTATCCGATCTGGAACCACTCCATCTCTTTTCTCACATCTTTCTACACCCCATAAAGCCTCCTCTGCTCCCCTCTTCCATTTCTTAAACAATTCTGCCTTTGCCCAAATGCTGGCATGTGCAAATTATTTTATTCTGAAAACCATTCTGTATACCATTTGAGAATTTTTAGAAGGTGCTATCACATATTCTGGTTCCCAGATAGAAAAACATCTTCTGATTGAAGTAGAACATAGTAAATTTAAGGGTGAAGTCTTGTCCTCATTCAGCTGTGTGGCAAATGACATTTACTTCAAGGGTCACATGGCTGCACCTAGACTAAACAGCAGACTCATTGTGATATGTGTAGCAGCCTTCATCTCATCCTTATTCAGATCAAATCCAAGGCACAAGGGAAAGCTGGGTCTGTTGTAACCTTGCCTTTTGCCTTGATAAGAGTTGAGGATATGTGCAGGCTACTTATGCAGGCCCTGGGGCTTGGAAGGCTGCGCGAGTCCCTTGCTTTAGAAAACATTTAAAGTGAATGTACTGCCATGTTATATACAAAATCTGCTATTTTTGTAATATGTCTTGCTAACCCTTACAGTCACTTCCTCCAGGACTGTAGCATGGTAGATATGTATTATTACTTAGAACCTTACAAGTCTCATGTACTTATTAAAAGGCTGGAATTTTGTCTTCATATTTATACAAATCAAGACCTAAATTTATATATAAGTATATTCCCCCTGCTTTACAAATACATGATATCCAGAAAAGGTCTGCTGTATACTTACTCTTGTGTTGTTTCTTTCAGCTTTCAGTTCTGAAATCTCCTCCTCTTTTTCAAGCAGCTGTTCCCTGCATGCATTTAATTCTTTTGTCAGTGCAGCAAATTCCTGTGGAATAAAATTATATATGAAGTTACTCAAGATGTAAGCACTAGAAAATCAAATCCATATGCATTCTAGAGTTTGAGGATTTAAATAATATTTAGAAATCATCAACACAAACTAAAATAGCATATGTAAGCATCAGCATCCACCAAAACCATTTGAAGTCTGGGCATCTCTAATAAAAAGCGCCTATGGAAAAAGTGATTTAAGTTTAGAAACAAAAGAAGGTTCAAGAGGATGGCAACATCCTCCATACATAAGCTATCAGACCCACACCAGAAGAACAACAGAATTGGCCTATTTCATAGCAACAGACACCTCATTTCACACATAATGAGGTTCAACTCAACATATCCACTTAGCGAGTGTTCTTGCCTCTCTGTAAGGCAGCTGTTGCAATATGGCATGGGAGAAAAAAGTTAAGGTATTCACTGATCAAGACCTATCTAATATCAGATTAACATAAGTAATATGTGTGTTGTGAAAAAAATACTCTCATTATTTTTACTTGATATGTGAATTTAACTATTGTAATGTATTTGGGCATTATAGTGAAATGCTGTGATGAGTCAGAGCAATAATTGTTAGTTTGGTGTGAGTTTCTTATGAAATAACAACATAAAATGAAACCGGATTTTAAGTTGCTCCCGATGTTAAGTTTTATACATGCAACTAATAGGTTTTCTGAAAAGCACATTTTTTAGTTGTCAAAATTCCTATTAAAATGTCTTGATTTTACCATTGCTGTTACTCTTCCAAGAATATAAATAAATTTTTGCCTATACAAAAGGGCAGTCACAGATTTGTCTTTCATTTCAATAACAAAAACGTTTCACTCCATATGTGTTTATTTTTGACAGGCACAACATATACTAAACTGTAGTGGTTAATTTTATCCTTCACAGCAAAAAGATGCTACATGTCTCACGAAAACAGTGATGCAAAGGATGAAAAGCCTTTAAAATTTGTCATCATGTGTCAGAAAAAAAAGATGTCTTGATGAACAGTATCACTGCTTAACAAAGATATATACATATTTTTAAATATTAAGTTAATTTTAGTTTGACCAAAATGGTCAGTGCTTAAGAGCACCCACAAGCAGCCAGAGTTAAACTGGTCCTAATTCCCCCTCTCCCCCCAAAAGAAAGCAGTTTAAGAAAAAAACATGTCCAGGTAGTTTATCTTATCAGCCACTAGGATGAAGCTGAGACTAAATCTACTTATTTAAGACAAAAGCTAGCAATGATCTCAAAAGGACTTGGTTTGCTGCTTCCCCTCAAGTTGCTGAAAGCAGCTTTTACCTGAACTAAAGTGCTGTTCAACAGAAGTTTGGTAGGTATTCCTAGGCTCATTCTGTTTTAATCAAGTTTCTAAATAGTTAACGGTATATGGTATTATTAATAATATATTAAAAAGTATTCAAATAGATTTCAAGTGATATTCTGGCAATGTGTAACTAAGTTGGTTTTTTTTTTCATTTTTCAGCAGCTGGAACTGGATTCACAGTAAACCTCCATGCAAATTGCATGGTAGTAAGGAAAGTGTTGCTCTGATATCCTCAGTGGATTTTCTTTGAGAGATCAGCTATTGATCACACGAACCATGTAGTGATGTTTTGTGTCATACCTCCTAATCAGTATTTTCATTTTACACCCTAGTGGTCAAGAGCTTGTAAGGCTACGCAGCATACTTTGACATTAAAGCCCTTAACTTAGCTTTGAAAATGAGATTTAAATTTTAAAACTCTCTCTCACTTTTCAAAAGTATCATTAAAACTTCTGCCTGTAGGTCTTAATCTAGGATTCAGAAACTGCCAGTCCAACTGGGTTATTCTGTCCAGAATTGTGTTTAAAAAACTCCTGTCCTTAAGGTTATATAATTAACGTTACATACCAAATGCAAATATCATATTTAATAGAAAGCCAACGATCTCAAGTCAGATTGAATCAGAATTTTGAAGCACAAAACCACACATAAACACATATTTTTTTCTTCATATTCCTCGAAGAGAAACTTTATAGTGCTACAAGGTGGAACTCTTGTTACTAATTTACATACAGATAACACACATGGATAAGTGTCTATAAAACTTTCAGAATCTCACAGAATAAACTTTCTGTGTAATCTATGTAGTATGTTGTTGTTATTTACTTTTTCTCATTTCTTTGTATTGTTTCAGTTGGAATTAAAATAGACATTTTGGCATATGCTTGGTCATCCAGATGGGTGACAGTTGGTGAAAAGGATAACAAGTATCATCTGGTCACTTACAGTTCCAGTTTCTAACTACAGTAAGGCAAAGCAGTCTGATAACATGCTTTTGTTGATTTGCTTGGAAACAGAAAACACTAAGAGTTTATCAAATTGTACATTCTTTGCTGTGCCAAGACATGCCTGCTACCAGCAGTACAGTCCCTAATGCTTTGGTCAATATAATCTCAAATAATTAAGGAATGTAGTTCCTACTAGTTTGCTGAGCAGCATGGAGCTTATTCTTAGGGAAATTTTCTTTGGTCATCAGCTTAAGTTTTCCCTTGCTTAAAACCAAATCATTACTCAAAATTCTGCTCCCAGAGAGTCCCATACCTAACACAGTGTCCTCTCAGCCTTGAAATATCTTCAGCTTATATTCATAATAACTATTAGCATCCACTTTAGCTGGGCTACCCGTGTCCAGTGTTTTAGACCTTTTTACTTGAGTCCATGACTTAGCCCCTTCAAGCCTTTTAATTATTCAGTTGCTGCTGCTCTCTGAAATTCCTCCATGCTCTTGACATATCTGCAGTACTAGCATTTACAACAAGCAGTCACCTCTTCATACCTCTGGAGCTGAAGTGGCCAACTTTGTCTCTTCATCTGAAGTACTAGAGACTGCTTTTCAATTCATGTTTCCAAAACTACAAGTGAAACTCATTTTAAATATACCCTTTTCATCCAAGGTATCCCTGAGATATGACAACGTAATGCTCCAGGGATCGCGTTTCTCCCACAGGTTAGAAGCAAAGCAAAGTATATTTTTGTTTTACCCACTTATGTAAAAAATAACCTGTGATGATAACGACCTCTGCTCTTGCAATTCCCTCCTATATATGTGGGGGTCAAGGGAATATTGTCATCTGGAATTATTACTTGCAGCAGAAATCTTGCATGGTCAGTCATACTTTGGGAGCCCTGAAGGTAGTATCTGTTGCATAACTAATATGATTTGACAGGCACAACTGCACTCCTAAAGCTTATGTAGAAGTTGTGTGGATATAAAGCTAATTAAAAACTAAAGTGAATTACAACTATACGACTATTATTCAGTTGATCGCACTGGTTTTATACTACACTATGACATCAGGGCACTAACAAAATTATTTCGTAATAAACAACCCAAGAAAGAGCATTTTTTTTGCGATTTGAATAAACATAATCTTAGAGCCTATCTTATCTGCTGTTTCTCTTTTTGTCTTAATATTTGGGCTATAACACTCAGTCTGACTGAAAAATAGCTGACTCAAAATGACAGCACTTCATTTATACCATGTTTATCTTTGAAGAGAGGGCAGAAGCCTTGAAAACAAATTCAACAGAAATTTGTAGCCACTGAAAGGACTGCTAGGCATTACAAATAAAAAAAAGTCACGGACTTCCCCCGGTGCAGCAGCTGAGATACAGTCAGAGCAGAGTGGGAGGCCATCGGGACAGGCAGGCTGACAGTGCTGCCAGATGTGTTGGCAGCAGGACTGTGCAGGGGAGGCATACCACAGCTCCCTTACCATTAAATCTCTGCCTCTAGGGGCTGGCTTAACAAATGCTGCTTTCTTTGCTTATTGTTCCCAGGAAAGGCCTGTGAGGTTTATTTCTTATGACCTAATATGCAGAAAACATATATAACTAGTCTCCAAGCTAAGGGTATGCCACAGAAATTATGAGACCTCCTAGCTGCAACGCTCAACCGTTCAGCCTGTGTATACAGTCCAGTCCAGAGTGAGTTGAAATGAAAATACAAACAGCCTCTCATCCCCACAAAAAACCAAACCAAACCAAAACAAAACAACACTACTGAAAGAAAGGAGAAATTTTGTACGACAAAAAAAAAAAATCCTTTTTTTTTTTTATGGGGAGATTCGGCTTAAAATCTCCTCTGGATTTTCTTTCTTTGAACCACAGTTCATTTCAGGAATGAATGAGTGAACGAATCTCTGCATGGAGAAACAATGGTATGGTTTTATCATTCTTATTTTACATTCAACACAAGCTATGACAACCAATTTGCTTTCCTACAACTTTAGATGTAACTCATTTAACATAGGAAATTACTCTCTACTACAATTCCCTCAGAGTTTTAATCTTTCATTTATTATGTTTTCATCTAATCCAATTTTGTAAAAAAATTGTACCTTCTTTCTTTTCTTATTATTCCTTCATTGGAAATATTGTTGGAAATTCTCCACGCTTTTTAAATGACCAAGGATTTATTTTAGTAATTTTGCCATTACTAGCACACAGATTTCAACCTTGTTGACTCCTATTAACAAGACAAATCACTACAAAATTCTGAATGTAATTCACTGTTTATTGTCTTACTACAGAAGAGCCATAATAATAGTCCTTGATTCTAGATTAGATTGAATGCAAGATTTAAATATGTGGGTTTGGTGTCAATTTTCTGAAATGTTTAGTTACATTTCTGCTCAAAATGAGAGTTCATTTGCACACAAGTTTTAGATTGGAAAACATGTACCCTGAAATATTGTATGGTAACAGGAAATCTGTTTGGATCTCAGGACTAAAATTTTGGTCTTTTCATACATAAAAAAAGTCATACTTTCAAAATTGTAAAGTAGTCTCTGAATTAGTCTCTTAAAAATATTATCAGATCAGTTTGCACTATGATGCTGTTTGCATGGAGAGTTTTCTGTACTTCTCTACAAATAAATGTAAGAAAAATTGATTCAGTCTCCCTTTTCCCCATTTTTATGCAGTGGGCTTTTTTTTTTTTTTACCCCTTCAAGAAAATTGGCCACTAGTAGTAAATTATATAATAAATAATATGATGTGGGTGAGCCACATCATATTGAACTACTGAATCTCTACTTTGAACTGAGTGTTACTTTGTTTGACTCACACCATGCTTTCACAGACAGGGAATAAGGTGCTTTTCTTCAGGTGTGATCTTAGTGGCTCTTACATTGCCACTAAACGTGCTTCAAACTATCAAGGAACTACCAACACAGGTTTGGGTTATTTATCGGTCTGCAAGAAATCTAAAATGTGGAAAGTGTGATTAAATGTGACAAAGGTAGAGTTCATTAATTCACAGACAAAAATGAAGAGGATGAGATTTCTGTTATGTAAGAGAGAGTGGACTTGTGACTCCTGACTATTTCTCTTTTTCCCAGAAATGTGGGCACTTGACTGAAATGCTGAAATATGCAAACACTTATTCACACATAAGCACACAGTCAATGCTCCTTGGAAGAAAGAAAAAAAACTTTTCAGACGCTCAGAGCCAATGTTAACATCTACAAGAATTAATAATCCCAATACATTCACTGAACAGAAAATGGGACAAAGGGAGAACTGCTATATGGCTTTACACCAAGAAGGAATTCTTTCTTCAAATACTCAGTTGAATCTACATCAGATTTTGAACTAAGTCTTGCATGTATTTACTTATTCAGCTATATCTTTCTGGGTAGAAAAAAAAAAATCTCAAACTACTGTAGCCTCTCTGTGGATGGCCTACTATTGTGAATGAATTATTTACCATTATGACTGTGGTCCGAAATTAATCCAGATATGATTGTTTTTTCTGAGCAAAAAGAAATTGCCCCAAATTCTCTTTCAATACCTTAAAAAAAAACAAACCAAAACAACAGACTTGCTTCTAGAATACACTCGAAAAGAATAATAGAGAACTAAGTATTATACTAGATAAAATTTATGTATCTGATTAAGGCCATTGAACATATTGAATGAATTTGGATATACATATTTTGGTTTAGCTTTGCAGCATATGTAACCTGACTTTTATATAAATGTCATTTAAATTCAACAGCTGTATCATGTTACTGACATGATTTTTTAGAAGAACAAGAGTACCAAAAGTATTCAAAATTATATTTCAAAAGTCAACCAAAAAGAAACTTTAAATGTTATCTGTTTAAATGTTAGTCCACGTGATAGTACTTCTAGATAAATTTAAAGATAATGGGAAGAACGTACCACTGCCAGGACTTGTGATGTATTCTGCCTAATTTTCCTGCTATACTACATACTTGCTGTATAAAGATTAATTCCTACAGACTTTAGAAGCCAAAGTGAATCTCCCCAGCAACACAAGTGTTATGACAATGGGTCAATTTTTGGCAATGGTTTTCTCACGCAGGATTACTTCAGGAAGAAATCTGACACTACACACAGAAGACATGGACACAAATCTCCATGATAGTTTTCACTTGACATGAGGGCAATAACATCATGAATGTAATTCATGTGATTTTAGAATCATTGTTAGAAAGTAGTATAACCATAAGCAATGACCCAAGTCTAACTATCGAATCAGTACCAAACAGCCAAACACAAACCTGTGTTCTATTATTTCCCAAATTAGCCTGCAAGATTGTCATCTGAAACCGTAAATTTTACACGGCACCAGCTAAAAAATGGCCAGTTGACATTCCTGGTTTTTTCACAGTCAATTGCTCTTTAATGGAAAACTGCTGAATAAAGTATGCAATCTGCTGTTTTAATAATGTTTTCCCATTTCTATTTTTAATTATTTCTAATAATTTAGATTTGGTACTCTGTATTATCTGTTGTATACTGATCATTAAAATTTATGCTTTCTGAAGAACAATGTCCACCCAGTGGGTATTGGTCTGTTAAAACAAAGCTAGGTTTCACACTTATAGTAATAATAAATCAGAAGGACAAGGGAAAAAGGGCATGATAAAATCAACAACAGATTTTTACTTTTTTACCCACAGTTTCCTGTGTTCTGTGAGACAATCCAGGTTATGATAGCAGATGTGAGTTCACAAAAGCTTAAAAAAAAAGATCTCAAGCACAAGGCAGTAGATGCTAAAAATTCAACGTTCCTTATTTGTCATCCTTAGTATCAGGCTATAAAGCTTGAGGCTTCAAAGGACTTGACAGCCTCCATCCATAAAAAAGTAAATGTTAAAGATTATAAAAATATAGCCTACTTTTTAATATTTTTTATTATTATAATGTAGCAAATCCAATTATATCAAACTAGAGTCATTCTCCCATATTTATGAACAAGAATGAAATTGAAGTTGGGGGTTTTTTCCCCCCAAAAAAAGCAAATGGAAAATTTAAAGGTGTCTTGCTTTGCAGTTCACATTAACTAGATTGGTTCAGTTTGGAATAGATATCACAGTGAAGGACAGCATACTCTGTTACTTTGAAAATAACAACAACTGTTGCTTTGCTCCTGACTGACGGGAACACTGATGCACAGACGGTCTATAACCAAATTAATCAGCTGTTGGGTTATTACTGAAATGGGATGGGATAAAACATCACTCATATAAACGTCTGTACGTATAATAAAGCTGAATTTGTAATTCAGGTGGGTGACTTTTAAACAGCTCATAATATTATAGACAGAGTACGATGAAACTGCAGACTGGCTTACTATGTGTTTTAATTGGTCATATTTCAGAATGTTCTACCCTACATACTGTACTCTGTTCTGTAGAAGTATTACTCATGTAAAACACTATGGCAGCACACTTTTCAGAAGTGGGATGAAAGTGTTGTTAGTTGGGGCTGTAGTGATTTTTTCTTCAAATCATACTACTGAAGTATGGAAGCGAATCAGCTATATAATAAGGGAAATTGCATCACCAACTTTTTTTCCATTTAATAATCGATACCTTTGTTTTACAGATATTCATACTCACTTCTTCTAAAAGTACATAAATAATTTGCAGATACAGTTATATTGCAGACTAGAGTATATTATTATTTTCAAATGACACTCTTCAACATGAAAGATATTCATGTCAGTATGTCTTGACTGATTAAATATTGTACTGCATCAAAACTGATGACAATTTGCTACTCCACAATTAGAAATTTAACATCTATCAATAAAGAAAAAGAACAAAATATGGTCTAAAATGGCAGACTATGACTAATTTATAAAATCATTTTATAGTAAATGGAATTAATTTTATTTCAATTAATCAGAAATATATTTTTCCAGATATTTAAATATGAAATATGTGAAATGGTCACAGAGCAGTAGCATAAGCAAAGAATAAATTGCTGTGTTGAATTACAAGACTACAGCCTCCCATTGCCAGCAGAGTGTTTTATTTTATGCTTATCATCCTACATATTTTTTGCAAAATTAAAATAAACACAAAGTTATAAAGTCAATCACCCTGGACAATATGCAAATTATTGAAGCACTTTACAGACGGTACAATGGCTTCAGCACATACAACTCTCATTATAAGGCAGATTGAGGTCAGTACATAGCCCTGAGAAATAACCTAAAATAAATCCTGACAGAGAGGATATATGAAGGGTGACTGTAAGAAGCAACACATACTTACCAGTAAACAGAATAGGCTTTGTATTATAATGTTGGTAAGGAATGTGCAGCTTATTTTGGTGCCAATTCCAGCCTACAAGTCTGGTTGATTTTTACCATGCCTGACTCACTTTTCAAACTCTTCTCTAGCTTCAACTTCTTTCTCCACACAGCATCTTGTTGTTTTCTTCCAAGCAAACTTGACAAAATACAGTGTGACCTTTCCTTCTCCCTCATTTTGGAGAACACATACTGTTCTGACACTTGTGTCCTTCCCTTCTTCCTCAGCATTGTCTCTGGGTAAATTTTATCCATGATCACTCATTCAGTTATCAATAACAGGTCAAAAAGTCTGCTGTTTTGATTAAGAACACATGCTTCCTTCCACAGTAAAATCATATTTTTTCCCCTTTCAGAATCTGAAATAGCATACTAAATAACTGACGTTAAATAATTTAATATTTTAAATATATTTAAAAATAATAAAAAATAATTTTTTATCACTTTATAAAATCAAGTGAAAAGTATCTGATATTTTGGCTATTTTTCACTGTTTCCCATTTTTTCATGAATTTGCTCAGTGTGTAAAAAATTATAGAAAAGGAGAAGGACAGAGAAAATGTAAACATGCTTAATTCTATCATTTTGAATAACAACCCCCAAACTTCAGAATATTATACATACTTGGTTCTAACAAAAAATCATTACATTAAAAAGTTGGGTTTTTTCTTCTTTTTATCAGAAAAAGATTTGTCAAGCTAAAAACAGAATCAAGTCTACTAACTGACCTCATCCATCAACTTTTCTCTTCACATAAATTGTATTTGATCTTTTTCCTGGCAAGAATAGGTGCTAACTGATGCTTGAGTATGCAAATACAGATTTCTTGGGTTGGATTTCTCTCACCTAATTTGAAAGGTATGTTGTATTAAAATCTATATCCAAGCTGATCACCCAAGAGCACCAAAGAGGAATAAAGGTACTTTTAGGATGTGATCCATCCAACATGCTATAGATATCTCTTTTGGGTTGAAAAGAACCGCACCTTTGAATTCCTTATTTTTCTATGTAGGTTTTCTATAAAGGCAATTGGGAAAACTGCCTCTTCTACACTACAGATGTCCGTTTCTGGTCTGACCGGTCCCAGCCTAACTAAAGCCTGTTTGAGAGACATAAATAAAATTCCCAACTTTAGCTATCAGGGATCACTTTATAGTTGGTATCACTGGTGGCAATCACCTCCCCCACCCCACCCCCAAAAATAAAATTGTAGAAGTAACAAATATAAATTGATAGCAATTATCTCACTCTTCTAGGTGCTAGTATTCAACTGGAGTAGTATGGGGTGGTTTGGTTCTTGGGGAAGATAACAAGACAAGTGACCAGAGTCAGGATGAACACCAGGAAGTTCAAATGAGAATATAATGAAATGTAGGGGAGAGGGTTTAAAAAGAACAGATTGTTTTCTCTAGAAAAGAGAAGTTTAACTGGGGACAAAGTAATGTTGCTCCAATAAGCAAAAGGTTGTTTGTTATAATTACAAGAGCGTGTGCATTGAGAGTGGGGCATAAATAATCAGATTAAATTGCAGCTAAAGCAGTTCAGGGCAGCATTAGAAAAACCCTTTATAAGAATTGTTAAGCAACAAACCTGGCTATACAAGAATTGTGTAGTGACACACTTTCAGTGACAATTCAGACAAATATCTGTGAGGGTTTATGGTCTTGTCTCAAAGAATGAAGATGGAATAAATGACATTTGGAAGATATTTCCATTTTTTGAGTCCATGACAACGAATCCATATATACAGTTTCACTGCTGTGAATTCTATTTTACTTTTTATTGGTGGATCCTTTAATTCAGATGACTACAGTATATATTGACTTCTATGATGAAATTGCATTTACACATAGCACTTTCTTGGTGTCTCTGTTGGACTTAATTTAGGCCATGGATTTCACTAACTTGCTTTCTGTTTGATAAGAAATGTAAGATATAAGTGGTTTGTTTTGTAGAAATATTTTATTGATCCTTACACTGAAAACAAATGACTTTTTCTTCTTATATTGATTTGCTCTCTCTCCAGTTAGTCTAAACAGTTATCTAATATCCACAAAGTACAATATATACCTCAAGAAGGAATCCCAATTTTGCTCTTTCCAGCAATCTAATAGAACATTTGGCTTTTTTACGTACAATAGAAGTAACATTAAAATTTGCTCAAACCTTGTTTTATATACAGAGATTGTTAACAGTAATCTTTTATTTGGTCTATACTTAAAAAACTTCAGTAGAGAAAACAAGATAATTAGTTGCAGATGCTCTTCATCAAGAAATATGATGAATTGGTAATTACTGACATAGACTTTGTCCTGAGGAAAAATATACAATGTACTTACAGACGCCAAGAACACCAAATTAAGGAATGGCATCTTCTATATCAGAAATCGCACAACCAATAAAGATCTGACTAGCGTCTGTGTCTCATATATTAAAGATAAAGGAATAATAAAACATCTTAAAACGTTAACATTCAGACACTGGCAATTTCATCCACATGCTGTCACCCACTACTAAAGTCTTTTAAAGTTTTTTCTTTTTTTTTTTTTTTTAAGAATACAGGATAGTTGATGTAAAACACATAGCAGTTTTTCAATTCTGAAAATTTAGTGAGTAAACTTATCTTTTTCTCTCTAAAGAAAGAAGTTGATAAAGCCTGGTAGTTAATAGTGATAATAATAAAAAATATTTATTATCCTAAAGAATTTTATTTATTTTGAGTCAGCAAAAATAATAGAAAGAGTCTTGTTGATTTTAGAAAAACAGGACACTAAATCAGAAATTTTGATGAAAGAACGTTTCCACTGATGTTCAATAATGTGCTGCATTCATGAAAGGAGAAAAAAAATTATAATTACATCTTCTACACATAGCGTACTTTTGGGTACGAGAATAGTTCTTATATAAGAAAAAAAATACTGCTTGTCAAGAGCTCTGCAGGACTCCGGTGACTGCATTCAATAAATATGAAATCTACATCAAAATAAGGCCTCATTAGCTATAAATTTTTGAACTGCCCACTGGACAGGTGGTCCAGAGGCTGATTCTGCTCAGAGCCCGGGCAATTCATGCCTCTCTTTCCACACCTTGTTATTTACTCCTTCAGGCATGGGTACTGCCTATGCAACGCTGGAGAACAGCATGACTACCAGCAGGACAGTACCCCAAAACTGGGACGTAGTCTGTGACTTCTGAAGAGTGGTGTGGTACCTGTTCTGATGACAAATGTATGCACATTCCTGAGTTTTGTTGCACGTCTTGCCAGAACTACTCACGTATGCGTATGATCACCTCACATAAATGTTACACAATATATGAACTAGAAGAAAGTTTTGTTGATTTAGTTAGATAACTTAGATGACCCCACCTAACACGGTCCGTGTTTCTCCATAAGAAGGAAAATTCAGAAATGGGCAAACACAGACTTTTTTTAAAGTTATGTTTAAGATATTTACTACAATCGTGTGTCACAGAAAGATTTGCTACCTAATCTTCACACACACACTTCAGAAGCAGTTGGGCTTGTTTGAAGTGTGACTGTCACTTTGAAAACTAAATCAGATTTGCTGATCCAGGTCTAGCGCTCTAAATGAAAGCTACACTTCAAACAAGCCCAGCTGCCTTTTTGAGGTGCTGTAGAGCTACTGTTTCTGTTTGAAGTTCATTATCCTACTCCATTACTACCAATTCAATGTTACATCTGTCCCCTTTTACTACGTTGTGTCTCCAGATAACTAAACAAACACAGATGATAACGTTCAGGACAGAGTATACGTGACAGCTTTGAGCTCTCCTATTCAGGAAAGCTCAGTTTAGGATTACAGCTATCACCACAAAATCTGAGAGAGTCATATGAAGGGGAGAGGAAATAAAAATTACCTTTCTAAGGTAGTGTTTTAGTGAAATACATGCACACTCACAAACACACACATACAGACTATTAAATACTTTCACCAGATATGTTTAAATATCATAACCCACTAGACTCAGACTATAACTTAGCCCTTCTTTATCACTCTGCATTTGCAGTAGCTAACGTCAAGAGAAATGGAAAACATGATTTTAATAATACTGATTCTCAGAAATCCTGGTGTATAAACAGTGTTTACATTATGCCTCCCCTGTGAAGTTGAATGCATACAGACTCATTCCTACCTCCCCATACATATGTCTGTCAGATTCACTGCATAGAAATACTTCACAAACTTCTTGCATTTTACTGTATAATATTCAGTTTATGATTTGTATTTCTCCAAGATGTGCTAGCCCCCAAGGTTCAGAAATTAAAAAAAAAACAATCCAAACCACAACAAAAAACCCAAACTAACTAATGTGTAAAAAAGTCTATGTTAATATGTATTTTTCCCCGGGTATATTTATTTACAGTATATTTCCAGAAACAAGACCATTATAAAAATGACAAGTAAACATCCAAACAAAGGCAAACACCAGAAATCCAACAGCAGTGGAACACTTGTTTCAGAGCATGCTCATAATTGCCAGCCAGGTTGAAATGCATTAGTACTGTAACTTCATAAATCTTCCCAAAGTTCTTTGCATAATTATATATTATCACACAATATTGCTAAATCAGATAACATTCTATCTTTCTTAAATTGGCTGTTTGTGTTTCTCATGACAACCACAAGACAGCAAACACAATATACAACTAGACATGTGCAGAAGCTTAGGGTCCCATAGCAGTTCAGAGTGCTTCAAAACCTTACAGGGCTATATTCTCCTTCTTTTGCCCTGGTACCCCTCTTCCTGAAGCTTGTGGATGCAAAGAAATCAAACTCAATCAGAACAGTAGAAAAACTTTGAAGGATTTAGCTTTAAAAAGTCAGTCCCTAGACCCAACCCATCAATTCTTTGAAGCCAATTTATAATTGAAAAGCATATTCACTTAAGAGGAAAATTTTTACTGTAGCTGAGCAGAAAGCCACAGTTAGAGCCCATGAGCTTACGGGCAGCTCTCACCCAGGCACTCTTCCCTCCATCTCTAGCCGGATGACTTACTCTGGTACCTTTCCCAGCCTGGTACCAGTGGATGACATCATGATGCCACCACATGACTCTAAGTGCCAGCACTCACAAATGAGATACTAAGATTGTTAGGTTGAAGTACCACCAAAGTAGCCATGATGGTAGCCCTGTATTAAACTCTGTGCTTGCCCTGATAAACTGATAAGCAATTAATGGCTAATAGCAATTAACTTGCTCAAACAGCTTATTCTGTCAGGTTTCTGAATGTGGCTGATGTTTTCCTTGATGGGCAACTGGGCAAAAGGAGGAGATAGATTTGTAAATAATTATCTGGAAGCATGTCTTCAATAAAACAGAAAGCAAATAAAAGTAAATAAAGTAAATAAAGGAACTTCCCTTCAATCATCAACTATTTGGTGTATCTACAAAAAACCAATAGTCATCAGGTGAGAAAGCTGAGAAAAAAGTGATCATTGCAATCAAGAGGATACTAAAATTCAGTGAAAAGCAAAACTTAATAGATGACAGCCTTTCCAGAAGAAGAATTTCTTGAACTAGTTTAAAGTTGGTAAAACTGAACAGTTGCTTGTTTGCATAAATTACCAGCAAAACTCTATAGTAAGCCATTTAGGTTAAACATTTACATTTTAGTTCCTTAGTAAAAGGGGAAAATTTCTTATAATTGTAGAGAAATATTTCAATCAAGAGAAATGGGATTTAGTAGCTTTGATAAGGAAAAAAGTAGACAATGAATTGAGGCTACAGCATTGCATCATGCCACTCATATATAAAAATAAATTTCCCGGGCATAAAAGCAAGATTCTTCTAAACAGGAAGAACATAAATCCTGCAGAAAATGATACCTCACTAGTTCCCCATTCTCTAGGGAATGTATGTGCTTTGCTACTCGTAAAAAAAGCAGTGGGACTTAGTTCAGTGTAGTGAAGATAACTAATAATTAAGCAACCATACTATACTACACTTTGTAAACTTTGATTTAGAGACATGCAATCCTCTCAGTCTGAAGCCCTGAAATCTGTCATCACAAAAAGGTAACTGCCTGGAATATATTTAGTATATAGACATCACCTATTAGTTTACAAAAAAATCTTGAATATATCTGTTTCAGGCAGACATCTAGTTTAGCACTTTTGAGTTTACGCTGTCTAACAAAGGCTGTGATGAGGAGGAGGTAAAAAATGAAAGAATCACATTCATCAGAAATAAAACAAAAGATAACTCAAGATTCTTGTTACATGCCAAAGTCTACATCCTCGCTACCTGTAAAACACTGTCCCAGGGGCGGCCGTGCAGCCCGCATCTCAGCCCACCTTCAGCTCTCTCACAGGTACCGTAGCTATCTCACAGTTCGTCTGCAAACTGTCTGCAGGTGACCTGGCAGGTAAAATCCCTGCCTGGGTGCTAAACCACCTAACAGTGTGGAAAGGTACTGCCTCAGTATACCTGGGCAGAGCACTCTGTCCGTGTCTTGACCTGCTTGATGAAAATCTGACTTCTTTGTCAGCCAAAAGGCTAGTTGCCCACACTGTATTTAGTATATAATCATCATCATATATGAATTTACTAAAAGTCTTGAAGATATCTACATAGGTAGACATCTATTTCAGCACTATTGGAATGCAAGACAATCAGTTCATATTGGCACCTCAAGGCACCTCTTTTCCTTCTCATCTTTTTTGAATCAATTGGTTTTCAATACTCTGTAAAGCTGCGTGTGATCTAACATTTCCATTTCCAGTCTATTATTCCAAATTTTATTACCAACTTTATGAATAAGCCACTGAACTATAGTATAAGTTAATACAATATTTTTATTTAAAGTGAAATATATATGCCTTATACACTAAGAAAGCAATGTATTCTAATGTGGGAGAGAGTAAATGGACATCTAAGAAAAGAACAGTTCCTTCTTTAAATTTTGGAGTTATTTTTCAATTGCATTCAGTGGCCAAAAATAACAAGACTAAATGAATTAAAATGCAGTGACAACATTTCATTGTTCATTACCCCCTCTTAGACCTTTTTGGAAACAAAAAACAAAACCCAAACAAACCAAAACCCCAAGCATTGCAATCATATCAAAAGAATTTCTCAACAGGAAAAAATGAAATATGAGAACTGAACAAGCCCGCTTTGCAAAAATAAAGGAGATAATAAAAGCTATCCTTTTTTGCACTTTATATACATAGACACACAAGCCCATATCTGCTGAAACAGAAATACTTGAAAATATCCTTCCCCTCTGATCATGCTGAGCTTTGTGTAAAGTTGTATCTTCTGTTTTGCCTCAGGAAGCCTATTCAACTTGATTTGCTCTTTTTCAACAAATTATGTCAAGAATTAAATAATTTTATTTGTCTATTATTAGGTAGCTTATGTAAAACTGTATGAACATATGTGCATGCAGTCTTTACTAGATCTTCAAACAACAGTTTGCATAAGAATTTACATGTATCTTACTTTTTAAATACAAATGAAAAGTTTTATGTCTCTTAAATTATTCTCTAGAAGCCTTCTCTGTAATAACTGGATAGTATTTCACAGATATCTTTATAAAACATTTAAAACCAAATCTTTGTTTTGGTATCAGAGAATTAATTATGTAATAAAAAGAATTCATATGACCGATGTCTTCTTCACCTTTCCTATGTGCAGTACCATATTTCTGTTTGTCTATTGATGAAATTTCCATATTAGGACTTCCGTATTCTAGAAGACTTGACCAAAAAGGTGAATTTTACAAACTTCAGCTTTATTATCTGAATGTAGTCATTTGGACTTGTTAAGGAAAGAGGGAGATGTACGTACAAACTGCTTAACGTGTTCCTTTTGTTCTTCCAAGAATATTTGCCGTAATTTGCAATATTGCTGATTCTGTGTGATTGATCAATGAACCCCCATAATGAAATAAAGCTCAGAGAAGACAGACAAGGATGATGTGCTCATGAAGCTCAGAAAAGAATGTTGGAAGTGGCCACAGCTATCATAAAGGAAGCTGAACTTATCTCAACACCAAGGAGACCGGAGGGTGGCCTTTATTGTAGATAAATGGCTGTATCAGTTGAGTGGGTCAACTGGTTAGGTAAATGGCCTTCTCTAAAATAATCAATAGAAAGCATTATCTTCCTGAGCCAGACAGACCACCATGGGGGAGCTGTACATTGGGCTGGTTCAGCCCAATAAAGAGTATAAATATTGAGCAAACCGCAAAACTGACTTTGAAGAGAGCAACAGGTTTGATCTGGCTTCAACCTGTGTATTCCTTCCCAGCAACTAGGAATGCCCAGTGCCATGACAGCATATAAAGAACAGTAATGGGAATTATGTTCATTACGTGATTTCACTGTATAATGCGATTGCTATATTGTGCTTGCGCTGCAATTTCATAATATTGCTGTATAACTTTTCTAAATCAAAATCCCAGGTAATGTCAAATATCTTCAAACAAGCAAATTTGGTAAACATTAAACCTTCCTCATATGTAATGTCTTCTTTTCAGCAAAATGAAGCAGCTTTGAAAAGCACATTAAATTGTAAGCAGGAAAGCAAAAGAACAAAATAAGGGCAGAAATATGAACAATAACTGAAACTGATGGGAATAAAAGTGAAATACGTAAACAGTAGCTAACAGTGTTATAAATGAAAAAAAAACCCAAATGAATCCCTGGATAAGAAATTCAGCAAGACAGAAGTAACCTCCAGATTCCAGTAATCTACAATGGAATGACATAACAATTAATTAAAAATATGTGTAACATTTAAGGAAAGGAATAGTATATAAAAATAGCAGTGAAGAATATAAGAACAAATATATTATGGCAAGGTACATGGACTTTCCCATAGACAGGAGAATTAACCAGGCCTGTTTGTGTTTATGAAGACCTAGGCAACAGCAGTACATACTTCTATAGCCCACCAAAAGCTGTAAGTGGAAACCTGATACACTTCAAGGATAAAGGCAAAATTACATACTCTGGCTAAACCTATGCTAATTATACTTCCTCAGCCTTCAAAACAGGGTAACTACTGGCAGATTGCTCAGTGGCTTGCTATCTCTGGCTCATGACAACTCCCAACCCAAACCCAGGAATTGCTTTGGGTGAGAGCTAGTTGTCCTGGGGATAAATTGTGCTAGGACCATTCTAACAGCTTACAGCTATGGACGATCACCTCCAGCCACAGGGAGTCTCTCCGTGGTGTAGCAGGAGATTAGAGCCAGGGCTGTCCTTCACTACTGCAGTGCTCCTGAAGACAGATTAATCAAAGACTAGGAGATCCCTGCATCCAAGGATAGAAAAGTATAGGATAGAATAACAAGAAAAAACTGTTCTGTGCTTCCCTTCCCTTCGGGTGCCTTCCAGGATAAGCAGCAGTGTACGTTTAAGCCAGCTACAGAGGTGCCTGCCTCCATAGCCTGCAATTCCCAAATTGCAACGTGAGCTGTCCACACAGCTGGCAGAATAAAAAAAAAATTTGCAGATGGCTGTTGTAGCATCTGGTTGAGATTTAAACCTCAGGATGTCCTGCAGCGGTTTCCAGTCCCTGACTCCCTGACTGTGCTAGGAATTCCTAGAAGTGTTTGCCATAGCATTGCCACTTCACTCTCCTTCCTGGTCCTGATTTTGGGTAAATGCCTTTGTTCAGGCCAAATAAAGTTCATTTTTACAATTGGAACAACCTCATCTCCTCTGCTCACAGCTGAAGAGTGCATGATATCATGAGCTGTGACAGCGATACAGTCTGAAAGAGACCTTATCTTCAGGTGCAGCTCTAGAGTGAAGAATAAAAGCACACAGTTTGTTAGAGGTCAGATCTTCATAAAAATGTAATTTTCCATGGGACCCTGTAGAAACCCTTTTTGTTCCTTAGACACACTAATAAATGAATAACCACAAAAATGTCAAAATTTTTGTCATGTGAGAATAGAATACTTTAAGGGGAGACCAAGAAGTGGAGAGAATGACATGCCTTCTGGGATACCTTTGGAGGATTTTGGACTAGCTAAAATATATAGATACGGGTCACACATTTGTAGTTACCAAAAAGGAATTATACCACAAGATAGCCCCTGAAAACCTGTCTCCTTACCCTGTAAGGCATATTTTCTTTGCAGAAGTAACTAAATTTATTGCATGCTAAAACTACCCCTAGGTGTATGCCACCTGGACAGCTGGTCCTGGAATTGGAGGTTAAATGAGTTCAAACTGTACCACTGTAAGAGCTCAGACTTGTAGTCAAAGGGATGTAAGAACAGGAAAATTAACAGGGATTTTATGCTGTTTGTGGGCAGGAGGTCATAAGACCAGACTGTACTAAGGAAGAAAAAGGTAAAACAGTATCTAGGAAGTACATGGTTTTTTCCTACAGTAGCTCCCAGGAAGAGATGTTGTTCCTACCTGTGAGCAGTATTCTTGTTTCTGGTGACTGTGTAATTCACAGGATTGAAACTCACTATCATTTCCAGTCTTTTCCTGCCTCCTGGAGAAAAAATAGACCTACCATGGACTAATTGTGACTGCAAAATGCAATTTGATACAGGCTATGTTATATAGATCACATTATATATCTCAATTTAGAAATACTAAACAGATTATGAACTCTCAGTCCTATTTTTACCCTTCATCTGCTTTTACCAACTTCATTTGGATTTGGGTTCTGAGTTAAAACAGGTGTAAATGTGTGAGAAAATAAAAATGAGGAAAGACTACCTGTGCGACTGCATAAGCCTCGTGCCATAGTTTCCAGCTACAGTCCGTGTAATTTATGACAAACCATATTCTTTTAAATAGCCAGGCAGGTAATTCAAATATTGATTAATTGGATCTAACAGTAAACAATACATTTTGAAAAACTGCATCTTTTCAAATATGTTTTTTAAACATATAGTTATCAATCAAAATTGATTCCTTTTCAAGATAAATATTGGTGCTTACCCAATATTTTAAAATCAGTTGAGTAGAACAAGTGTTTAGTTCTGTATCTATTTTCATCTGCTTTAAGAGAAATATCAAAGACATTGTTTATGGAACAAATAAAAATGTATGAAATTTGAGGATGATATTTGAAAAAGAAAACTAATTTAAAGGTAACAGTTCCTAATAAAGCTTCAATAATGATACTTGCCCGAAAAAAACCCCACAAAAATTCTTCTGAAAATAAATGGAAATATAAAACTCCTTTTGCATGACTGCAAGAAGAAGTAGATTTCCAGTGTAAGCTTGAGCTAATAATATTTCAGTAATTTTCTAATTATTTTGCTTTAGCAAAATAGTAGATCAAAGAGACAAAGTGCCAAATTTTCATCTGATGAAAATGAGCAAAACATATTGAAGTCAACAGTAAAGTACTTATTTAATTCACCACAAAAACTAGACCATTTTAAGAGGTACTTCTATCACTTTTTAAATCCAGTAAAGCTTTTTGCACAGTATACACAAGCTATTTTTATTTCTCTGATAATTTTGCAAAGTGGAAACAGTTCTGCTTCTATTCTTGTAACCAAATACATTCTTGCTCTCCTTCCCCCATTCCCTGGTAGGGATCGTGCCCTTCAAGGGGAGGCACAGAATGAGCTCATGACAAGAAGATATTAAGGACTTATGAGAGGAAACCAGCCTCCCAGCACATGCTCCACATCTAAATCTAACTGGGCACCCATGCTTCAAAGTACCCTCAACTGATTCTTTTTCAATTCTTTCAAAATTAATCTATCTATTCCTCAAATGCAGTACTAGTTGATTCCATAAATCATGACAAAATTAAAAAATTGATAATAGTTTTTGATCCTCACCTGGAGGATGTGACCTTAGGGAAGACAGGAGAACTCATTTTACTCTTTATTTTATAAAAATAAAATAAGTTTATTTCTTCAAAGATATTTTTTAAATTAGTATTTTAAAAATGGAGAAACTATTCACTTTATGTAAAATTTATTATGATTTCTCAGTATCCAGTTTTCAGAATTATGTTAATACTACTCTCAGAACAGAAATTTAGACAGTCAGACTAATCCTGAGAAATTTTTAAAACTAAGAACTGAAAAGGATTCTTTTTCCATTTGTATAAAATTTGGATTAAGTCTAATTGCAAGAATAATAGAGCCAAGAAGTAACTCAATACGCAACAAAATCAAGAAGTCATGATAGTAAAATTTGTTCATTATTTGTCTGGGGAATAATCTATTCACATAGAAAAAGCAAATGTTTAAGAGAGAGAAAGTTTAGTATGTTTAGCAGATCACAGGATGCCTTTCTAGAAGTATCTTCATAAGGTTTCTTTCTGCTCATTTGTCCCTAAATATGATTCTTTTTGTTCTTTGTTTAATTTTTAAATATTTCTCTTGTTTAAATCATCTGTCTCTTCATACTTCTCCGTTACCCTGCAATTATGCCTTACTGTATAATTATGCCTTTTGCTGTGTAAAATACAAGATAGGCAATAATGGAATAAGAAACCAGTTGATGCTAATAATTTGATATTGTTGGGCCTCTAAGATGTGTAATACAAAGGACAGACATATCTAGATCAAAACCAAATATTTTACATACATACCATAATTAGATAAAACAAAGATCAGACAACAAATAACTGATGGATGACAAGCTCTTCTAGCTTGTTTTATTTACCTAGATTAAAATGCATCAATTTAATCAGAAAAGATTAAAATCAGAAAAAGAAAAGAGTTGCGAAATTAATTGTATTGCTACCCAGATAACCTTTAATAGGCTTACTGCATATGAATGAAAAAGCAGTGGTGCAATTCAAAGGTCAGGTGAAATTCAAACTCTACAGAAGGACCCACTTGTATCTTTTTGCAAACATAAACTAATTCACACTGCAGCAGCATTAGAATGCAAATGTAACACTGGAGGGAGAGTTTATCTTAACGAACTTCTTTTAATGGTCTGTCATCCTGGCTCCTCAGGTAAAGAAAATAAATATGCTATATTTGAGATATACAGTTTAGAGTTCTCATTCATAGTATAGATTTTTTGCCATGGCATTTCCTTTGGGAAACTGAAATCAAGTTTAATTCTTGCCTTAGTATTATATTCGATCATTATTGTATAAAGCATTTATGCATTTCCAAGCCAACGACGTCCTTGAGGCACTGAGGAAATTCAAAACATAATCTTTGGTGTAAGCTTTTTCCTCTGATCCGTCATTTGCAGTATCAGTATGCTTTCCGATTATTTCTAACTCCAATCTGCTGTAAGCATGAAACAAGTGCTTAAGTAATACTGACCTTTAAAATAATTCCTTTTCTTTCTTGAGGCATGTTTGTTTCTAGTTAGCAGACAACTTACCAATTTAATAAACCAGAACTATTGTCTGGGGAAACAATTACAACAAAATTTCCATCTCACCACTCAAAATGTAATATATTTGTATGTATATACAATTACAGTAAAAGAGCTATATTAGAAGAGTGCACGAGTGTTATTTAGGTGCCAGTACCAGGATTATGGTTGTCTAGAGAAGTGCCTCATGCATACATGCCACTATTATACCATCATTCACAGTTTTGTCTATTGGAACTCAGGACACCTTCTTAGGAGGCACCTCTGTTACGCTTTCACCCTCCCTCAGTCTCTAGACCTGAGACATCTTTCCTATAAAACCTGATAGATTTCCATGAAAAGTTTTCTTTTCGATGATCTGCTTTTTCAGTTGGAAGAGCTGTGTCGTTGAAAACTTCCTTCTCCACTCTTACTTTTCATCTGTCTCAGTTCGTGTCCCTCCCCCACAGCCACCAGTCCCTGTTCCCACTGGTGTCTCTGATCCTCCACCTGCTTCCAGACTCCAGGCTTGATGATTCATCATTATTTCCCCCCTTCCAGTCCTTGGCTGCCCTTTTCAATCGAATTGTTATTTCGTTCTAGTCCAGGATTTTCCCCCTTTGCATGGGAGAGCTTCCTCCTCTGCCTCCCCTTGATTCCAGCAAAGGCGCCACAGCAGCAAAAGAGAGAAAGGCTCACAGGTTCATTAAGCAAAAGCAAGACAGACCCGGAGACCCCAACACCAAAAGTAGGTTTCAGCATCAATCAACATTACCTAATAGCAGTACTGAAGTCCTAGCTCTAATCTGATTATATAATCCGTCAAATGTCTTTTTGTCTACACTGATTTTAATTTTAATTCTATGAGTAGCTCTAAGCACGAAGCATAGGAGCAAAGCTTGAGTGGGGTTTTCTGAACATCTATGGGGGTTATGTTGTCCTCAAAACTCACACATTATTCTCAAACTCTACGCTAGTGCTATTGTTACAGCTAGCAACCACACCACCAGCAGCTACTGCCATTTTAAATGACAGAAGTTTCGCATTATGGGCTTTAGTTTGAAGGAACACCGTTTTAACCCACTAAAGCAACTGATCTGTCTGTCACATATACAATCCCTTCTACCATCTTCTGAGGAATTGAGATGAATTTACAGAGATTATAGCTACATTTTTAGAAACCATTTCTAAATGGTTTTAGAAACTGATTCCATTTTAAATCAAATTTGCCTGGCAGCATATTCACCTCAGATATATCTATGTTGGGGAGAAGATACTCTTTCCAGTCACGGGGTTGAATGTGCCCCAGGCACATCCCCACATAAATCAGAGTGGTTTATATCTGCAACCATTGTTGCCGGGAGAGCAACACCCCGGCAGGCAGGGCAGGCGGGAGCAGCAATGGGCTCTGATCACAGCCATGAGCAGCAAACAAGAACCACAGGGTGGACGCAGTGACCCATCAAACACCTGAAGTGCAGTTTCAGCATAACCCGTGTGTTCATAGACTTCACAACAGAAATGCACAATTTGCCACTCACTCTGTGAAGGTTTAGGACCAGGACAGCAGCGCTGAACTGTTGAACATCAATATTAGAAGTAAGTAGCATGAACATGACTAATACTGATGCTCTGTGAACTAATTGTTTACTGTCATTTTGTCCTCTTACACTTTCATTATGCAGCTTAGGCATACATTTTAATAAAAAATAAAGATTTCCACATAGGTGTAAAAAAAAGGTTTTTTAAACTTTGGCTAAACACATATTAGATTATGACTGTTCATCCTTAATATGTATATTTAATTTCAGCTTTAAAATATGTTAGAAGATTCAATCAAAACCTTCATTATCATAATTTGTAAAAAATATAGCATGTCCATGAGTTTATGTAAGCTTAAATTTTCATAATTATTAAGATTTTGAGTAATCCCATTTTGAGACTTTGAATGATCTGTTTAGTATAATTCAAACAATTTCAACCTACTGGACACTGATTCTAAAAGTGTATTTTGTACATAGTAGCATATTAGAATATTATCATGAAAAAATATCGATTGCTTTATAAAGTGATATTCTTTGCCATCAACTATTTCAATATAATAGGAAGGAAGAAAAACTGTAAGTTCCTCTGCTGTCAGTTAAAACCCCATAAATAAGGAATTTCAAGTTTTCATTACTTAGTTTAATTAAAGGATTTCTTGAGATCTAAACATAAACCCCTCCTCACTCACTTACCCAGAGTAGAACCTAATTTACTACAACTTTCCAAATCTGTAGTGCAGAAAAAGTGCAGAACAGAAACATGTGAACCTGTTTTCAGACACAGTGGGAGTGACATGGCCTGCTATTTGGGGAGATTTCGTCTTTCAGGAGATTGAAAAGTATTGTAAATGTTGAATAATGTTCTTTTCACAATAATCGACTATTTCAACTGCCAGGAGTCAGTCAACATCTTTAGTAGCTATAAAAATTTACATGTAACCAAAGCAAGAAAGAGTAGGTTGCAGAAAAGTAAGTCTGTAATTTGATGCACCGATCATGTTACAAGTAATCAGAGTTAATTCTTTTTTACTAAAATTAGAGCTGAAGATGTTTAGTCAGATACTTCCATTTAATTGAAATACCAGCATATAACCATACAGTATTTAAAATAAACAAACAAGATTACAACTAAGAAACTGCTAGATATCCCAAATAATCTAAATCCTAGCCTCAGATGACAGTCAGTGAGCATTTTATCACAGACTTTCACTGATCATAATGAGTGGCAATTATCCATGCCTTGAATAGAGTAAAAATGACTTTACATTGTAACGCTAACAAAATCACAGTACTTGACAGGCATGTGGCAAAGACAGATAAATAAAAATTTAAAAGGATTTTCTAAATCCATATAGGCTCATATTTGCCAAGAACCACACTAATCATCTTTCGAAGACAGCTTCTCCCAATGTTTAATTGGTCGGGGGACAGTTTTGACTTTTGCTGGCTTTGTGTTTGGTGTGGTTTTTTGTAAGGACCAGTAAGAATCCTGGGATGTAAACTTTGTTTTGATTCATGATGGTGTCAAAGTGAATACAGCTCCTTGAAACTGAATAAAACTGAGATTATGTTATTAGAAGGAGATGATGACTGAGCCTGCTAATGGCTGCAGTAAAGAGTCAAGCTCTCTTCCCAGCCCTCTAAGTTCAGCATAAAAAGTGTTCAGGAAAGTGTCAGCAGTAACATTTGGACCAGAGTAGGAGGGTACAGCAAAGGGATGGATGGCGTTCTTTTATTCTTGCAAAAGGAATTTGCCAATTGGCCTTTGCCAAATGAGTCAAATGAGACATTAATGAGTCTCAGCCATTAACAGCTGGTGGCTCTTCTGCATCTGTTTTCCAAGACAAATGCAAATTCCAGAAGAGTAGTAACTGAAAGGATCTAGGAGCATTACTGTTATCCAGAATTTTTTTTCCTGTGCATTAAATCTCTGTCATGGAATGATTTCCTCCCATCTATTTTCTGCTGATAGGACTAAGATCTTTCTCAGCAATAATACAGAGGCAAAATGTTACCAAACCAATGCAAATCTGCTCTTCTCCCCACAGGACATCTTTATATGCACAGATTTCCTTTAAAAGTCAGGGAAAGCATAGTTCTTTCCAAATATAGATCTTCCTTCTGTGGCTTGAAAGCCTCCTTACTTAAGACGTGTCTCAGAAGCAGGGGGGAAAACAAAACAAAAAAAAAAGAGAAAACCAGTGGGGAAGTCCAGAAGAAAACAGAAAATGCTAGGTAAGTGCTTCTGTTCTGTTCCGCATCTTTCTTGAAAGCACATGGAAGCTTGTTTGAGATGTGACATGAGCTGAAGGGGGAGAAAGCCTCTGGTGATTAACTTTTCTTCATTCACTCTTGCAGATGGTAGCTCATAGAGGAGTCTGGAAGCTGGACAGTTTCATCTCAGCTACTAGATGGACATGGGTAGTGCTCATCCCTGTTTGTCGACTTGCGTGTGAGGCATGCTCAGAGCATAGCCACACAAGTGTCCTGGCCGCAGGTGCCCGGGTGTTGGCAATGGTGGGGCTGCAAAGCCTCTGTGAGGAGAGGCCGGGGCTGCCCCGTGCCGGTCACAGCCGGTTCCAGCCGGCTCCAACCAACCCCCCGCGGGGCACAGCTGAGCCCCTCAGGCAAGATGGTGGTGCCTCTGGGAAAGTGTCTGTAAGAAAGGGCAAAAAAATGCCTCACAGGCAAAGGAGGAGGGAAAGAAAAGGGGAGTGAGAAACCACAGTGTGGACACCAAGCTCAGAGAAGGAAGAGGCAAAGGAGGAGGGAAAGAAAAGGGGAGTGAGAAACCACAGTGTGGACACCAAGCTCAGAGAAGGAAGAGGAAGAGGAGGTGCTCCAGGCACCGGAGCAGATATCCACACTGCAGCCCACGGAGGACCCCACGCCACAGCAGAGGAAAGTATGAGGAAGAAGGAGCAGGGGAGAGGAGCTGTTATGGACTGACCCCAACCCCCATTCTCCATCCCCCTTTGCCGCTCGGGGTGGGGGGGACAGAGGAGTTGGGAGTGAAAGGGTGAAGTTGAGCCTGGGAAAAAGTGTGGGGGTGTATGGGAGGTGTTATTTTAATTTTTTGTCTTTGTTTCTCACCATCCAAATCTATTTTAATTGGCAATAAATTAAACTAATTTTCCCCAAGTCAAGTCTGTTTTGCCCAGGTGGTAACCCCTATGTGATCTCTCCATCTTTATCTTGACCTATGAGCTTTCTCACCCTATTTTCTCCTCCATTTTGTCCTCCGTCCTGTTGAAGAGGGGGAGTGAGGAAGCAGCTGTGTGGGTGTCTGGCTGCTGGCCAAGGTCAGCCACAATAACAAACCTCTCAGTGGGCCACAGGGAGAGGAATGCCTAGCTTAAGCGTCCTGGGTGAAATCACTCCAGTGGATCTGCTCTGTAGAGCTGTCTAGTGACATCTAGTTTCTGTGAACCCAGGCAAGATTTTTTTCATATAATACTCTTCATCATGATATTGATGTACTGATTTTAAAGTTGTTTCATCTCCCAGGATGCAGCAAATAAACACCTATAAATTGGCATGCTGTAGTTGAAAACAGAGCTAACCATGTGGTACTTGTCCATTCACCGTGCATATATAAAAATTAAAATTAAAAGGGTGTGGAACAACTTAGATATCATCTGAGCACTGTTCCTTGCAAATCCCTTGCTAACGCTGCTACAACTCCTAACTCCTGATTTCCATTTTGCAGTTTTCAATCTCTCAAATGAGTGGAATCAATTGTGTCAGTCCAAAAGCCATGGAAAAGCGTTGGAGTGCTTGCAAAGCTATGCTGGGACACTGACGCTGTGCACGTAACAGCATTACCATGAGTGTGCAGCCACATACTTGAGGACCAGGACACCACACTGTTGCTAAGACATACATTTGCCAGTGATACATCCCCCCAGTTGCAGTGCATTGCTGCTATCTCTTTGTACCTTAGGATTTAACACACTTGGCACAGCTGGCCAGGTGGCAGATCTGCCAGTTAATTGCCTGTCACGAGGTCTGGAGCAGAGGCAGAAATATTGAGCTGCACAGTGAGACTTGCTGGCCCTGTGGCAGGGAAATGGGAGATGAGGGCCAAAAGATTAGTGTCATGCTCAAAATATTGGGCTGCGCAGTCATTGAGAACGAACTGAAGTGAGAACGAACTGAAAATGCTTTTCTGTTTGCAAGTTTATTTGTTAGTGAAGTGAACTCCTGAAGACTTTGAACTATGGAGTTTGGGTAAAAGCTTGAGAAAGGAAACCTCCCTACAATTTTTTTCCTTCCATGGACAAAAATAAGACATCTATGTGCCAAGAGGGTCTGACACTTGAAAGTGTCAGGTGATCACATAAAATGGGTTTGTAGCTTCAAGAGGTAGGTCACTATTTGGTAAATCTCTGAATCTTATGAAGGTTGAAAAAGAGCTGAAGGAGTTGAGCTGAAAGCTCAGGGAGCTTTCATAGCAACCTGAGAAAGGTTGGAGGTTTGTAATTATGTTTAAACTTCCGACTCTTTGTTCCTATGTGTAGTAGTTCTAGATTATTTTTTCCTCTCAATCTCAGAAATGTTCCCAGGATAGAAAAAATTATTTCTGCTTCAGCTTACCTGAGCATAAAGGCATTTGGCTTAATCTTAAGGAAAAAAACATGCTCAGCTTATTCACATGAACAAACTTACGAAAACAAGTAGGATTTAATCTTTGATAGAAAAAAAAGAAGTATCCAGAAAGCATAGGAAGTACAGTTTCATTTTCATTTGGGAGAAAAATAAATACACTGATATTTTAAGGTATCTGTATATTACCAAAGTTTTCTCTCTTTCTCCCCCCCCTTACTGTAACCCTCCCAAAACACCTTTTGAAATAGTGTAAAGAATTAAGATTGCTGATGAATGAAAACCAGCAGTTTTATAAGATGCTACATAACAGCCAAATTTGATAAAATATAAGCAAATTGCTGTCTTCCTACAGAACTACTGTAGAAAATGTCTCTATATATTCTCTATATCTTATCTAAGGCCATAAGATAATCAAAAACATTGATGTTAAAAATGTACACACATTAAGCTATGCAATTAATAAAAACATCTACCCAAACAAAACAGCCTGAATCACATATGCTAGAATTTAAAAACCCCTGCATTTTCAAAGTAATTACTCTAAAATTTGTGACTAGCTCTGTGAAGTATTCCTGAAGATATCTATCCCTTTAGACAGAACAAATGTGGCTTTTCCATGAAAGAGTAGTGGAATAGCTGATGGTGCAATAACAAAATACATTGGTTTTGCACTTGATTAAAATGAAATAATTAGTTTTCTTTGCAGTTATATGCAGTAAAGTAAGTTTTCATTTATTATATAGAGCAATTTTGTTTTAAAAAAACAAGATTTAAGTTCTGCTGTTCCGAATGAAGAAAACACAGCATGTTTAATACCTGCCACCATTTTCTTTTGCTGTTTACATTTTTACTGTGGACCTTAAAGAGCTGTAAAAAAAAAGGAGTACTAATACTGCCATTTTGCAGAAGCTCAAGGTCTGCAACCACAGCAACTGGATCTGCATACAAAGTGTCCTGTCTTTGTTCTGACCATTAGCTTGCACTGTTTCCAGCCATCAAATAATGGCATTGAGATATCAAAGTATGATAGATTGTTCTGTCTAAATGACTCATCCATCAGTAATGTCCATCCAGGCATATGAGAACGCATGTTTACTTTAAGCGTACATCTACAGAAATGACTTCTGACAGAAACACTGTTTTCAAAGTATACAGCAATTGTAGTTGTTGTTGAAAGACTAATCTATAAAAATAACACATATATGTATAGTTATAGTCAAGATTTGGGATATCTTGCATGAAAGACAGCAAACCTAGCAGTTAAGTGCCTCTATTATCCCACTAAACAATACGTAGGAGAAGGGAATAAACTGCAATAGCATATTAGTATTGTACATAATATCAATTTCTTCACACAGCTTCTGTCGTGTAAACAATTTATAATAATGAGAAATAGAAAACAGAAAGTTTATGTGGGAATAAAGGTAAATTGAGGCCTATAATGAAGACTGTGGAGGTGCAAACTTCACAGACCAACAGCATGCAAATTAGATTTTTTTAATTTGTGGCAAACTGCCCACAAAATTGTACCTTAAAAATCATCATAATAACAAAGTTCTCAATTTTGAATATATTGCAGTTTCTTCTTGAGTTTCAGTTTTATTGCAAGCTTTGCAGTGTATTTCTATTAAGGAAAATGATATACTATACGCTTTATATTTAAAAACCTGCTTACATTTGTTACTAATAACATTAAGAGATGTTACTCAGGCTTAATAACGCCTTTTAAATATTTTAGCATATATTTCCATGAACAATCTATTTTATGTTTTCTGTACAGTTTTAGCACCTCAAAGTCTGCTTCTAGATGAATACTTCTAGAAGTATATTTTAGGTCTGAGATTAAGAACTAGAAAAGCCAAATCAAATGTATTGTGCCTTTTTTTGATAAATAACTGAGTTTTATAATTAATAATAACTGTAGAATTAATGCCATGCAATTAAAATGGTGAACCAGTGCAATATATACTGACTGAAAATTTTATGCTTCTAAGAGCATCCTCCACAGCTATCCCTTTTACAAAAGGCAGAAATACAGAGTTGTGCAATTCACAGTAATTACAAGAAACCAGAAAACATTTCAGAATAATGTAGCCCAATAATTGAAAAGTTACCATGCATTCAATCAGTTTCAGCTGTAGATTCGACAGCCTTAATGCCAGTTATTAAAACTATGGTTCACGTAGGTAATTGCAGGTTTGGAATTCAATGGAATAAAAGAAATGATTTAATTAATTTTCTTTCTCATATATTACAAAGTGCATTAAATTGTTCCTTTAGCAATTTTTTTCTAATTAGCATAAGAACAATCAGTCATAATATAAAAACGTACTTGTGAAGAACTCCTTAGTCGGGTTTTATTCAGTAACGAATAGCTACATAAACAGTTTCCAATCATCAGGAAACCAGAGGATTTAGGACTGAATAAAACACTTTGCGATTACTCATCAAGTTTTGGATAACTCTTTTCACTTACAGTATTTCTCTAAACTGAAGCTGGGTCTGCTTTTGCAATTGTTACAGTGCCCCAGGAAGATCTTGTGCTAAGAGAAGTACTTATAAAGCAGAACTGCCCTCCCTTCCTATCCTCCCCGCAAGATGCTGGTTGAAAGGATGAGCGCAGATTTCCACTCTTTGCTCTTGCTGAAGGCTTTGTGCATTTGGATGACATGTAGATGTTGGTAGGGATTATATTCTGCCTCTGAATAGGATTCTTTTGTATCTAACAGGACTTTTGGTCATTATTAATTATAAATTCAAATATCTGATAAAACTGAAAAGAAATTTCAGGAATTCAAGTATAAAAAATCATCTGCATAAAATGATAAACTTTCATGGAGACTTATTTGGAAGTCTGAAACAGAACTAATACTGTATCTCCTCGTTAAGAGTCTTCAGAGTTAAGAATTTGGTTGTTTGCACCTATTTATAAAGTGAGAATCTAAAATTAGGCCTCATGACCACTTGACAATGATTTTGGGTATAAGTAAAAAATAATGGTAAGAGCTTGTTTCACACCCTTTGTGACTGAATTGTGTTATTTCCCCCCGTGGAGGAAATAAAAAGTAGTTTTAAACATAAAAGTTTTTATTTTTAGTGCATTTACACTAAAAGTGAAATCTAGAATGGGAACTAATGGTCTTTTATCGAAGACCATTTAAGAATTCTTTTTAGTTCATGAAGAGATTTCAGAGGGAAATATTAAAGCCTAGTCTTTCAACTGAATTGCAAGATTTTTCACTGTTATCTGCACAGGAATTACATTTTCTTCCAAGTGTCAGCTCTGAGAATGGTCTTTAATGTCTAGGCTAAGCTATTCGCCTAACCTACTGCTTAAGTTAAGAGAAAAAGACCCCTCAGTGACAATCTATCCAAGCTATCTTAAGAGGGGATGATTCTTCAAATGGTATACCTTGTTTTCTTCATTGAAAGCAGCTGCATCATAGCTTAATTGACACTAGCCTTTTAGGAGGCTACAGTTTGGTGAGGTAATTCTTGTCCTAAACATAATCTTAAATTGGGAAAACAGGGTTTGTATTACTTAATTTTAATCACCTATAAGCAAGGTATCTAAGCCAAGATGGCCTTTTAGGTCCTCTTTTTAGTCATCGGAGAAAGACTGATACCTTCAGAGAGCCAGCAGGTGAGACTGACTCTAGCCTCCACTGTCTCTAGAGCAGAGACAACATTAAGTTCAAGATTAAACATTAGACAGGAAAATCAGGAGATGGAGTTAGAAGAGCATTTAATGAATTCTAAATTTTATCCCCTTCCTTGTGGAGGTTGATATATTTCTCTTTGGAAAAAAAAAATCCTCACAGAAGTCCAAAGAGAAGGAACAAAATTAAAAATGGAGCATAATTAAGAACTGTAGTTTACAATGACAGCTCTTATGATCTCTAAAGGCAAGAATAAGGATATTCTTGTTCAATGGCAGTTAATGAATTGCTTACTGATTTTAGTGGTAACGGATATAATCCACAGAATAAAAGGTAACCTCTGAGTTGCTGGGTTTTTTCATTCTTTTAAGAAAGCATCTATTTATAGCCTGTCTTAATGTATTTTTTAAAAAAAGAAAACAAACTAAAAGGCCCCAAACAATTTTGAAGTAATGGTATGGACTTCTATCACTAAATCTGAAATCCTGCATTTTTCCATGCTTGTCAATTCTGTCATATTATTATCTTTCATATTACTATCTTCCATTAAAAATGGTACTATTTGCAGACTGAAATACTAAAATCGCCTTGGAGAAGTTAAAGTCTTGTTGAAAATCTGGAAGAGATTGGAGATTAATCATACATTATGTATTGAGGAAGCTTTTTTCCTCTGCACAGAAGCAAGTTTGAAACTGGAATCAAACAGTACAAATCATAGCCAAGAATTTATAATATTGGTCCATTCAAGGAATGTATTCAGAAATCCATAATGATTCAGATAATCAGATGCAGTATCTTCTGTGTAAAAAATTTCTCAATGTTCCCTTAAGAGCACAAACTTCCCAGAAAAAAGATTGGTTTAAGATGTTGAATTTTTTTCCCAGATAGGGAGGATGAACTAACTTCTTGCCAATATTAAATCACAGTATTTTTTCTCTTAACTATTAGTTATTTTAACTACATTGTGCTTGTACTTTGCTTACTTATTATATCTTAAAAGAACTTAAGGTGATGGAAATGTTTATCCAGAATTCCTTCTGCCAGTTCCCCTATAAACATGATAAAATTTAGCTGAAAAATAAATTATTAAACACATTACATGATAAAAAATAGCTTCTATTTAATGCAGAGCCACAGTCTTTTCTCAATGGTACATCCCAAATTCTCATTAATGTTTCCCCATTAATGTGTAAGAGTTCAATTTTGGCCCAATGACTTTCCATTATCTGAATAGTTTTAGTAAAAAAAGATAAATGACCTATTATACTACAAGTGAATAATTTGCTTCTTTTGTTAACAAAATAGATTTCTTATTCTACCTTTCATGAGCAATAGTAACCCTTCCCTTCTTCTATTTTAAGTCATGGGATATATTTGTTTAAGCAAGAAAAATTAAATTACCTTCCAAATTTAGTATTACACATCTTTATACCAAAATCCAATTTAGAACAAGGTTAAGTAGAATAAATATAGCCTCTCGTTGCTTTCCTCATTTGGCCTATTGCTGTTCTACTGACTTCAACTGACAGGAGCATTGAGCTGGGTGGGAAGCAAGGTAAACGCAGAAGGAACTGTGAATATATTATCATTGTCTTTATTTTGCTGCACCATCAAACCATATAGAAAAAAATGACAGTAATTCCGTAATTTTGATAGGCTGAGACCTCACTTGTAGTACAATATTCATTGACCCTGAAATATGTAATGTGAAGTAACCTCAAGATGCACAAGCTTCTGTGGGCAACAAAATAGCAAATTCACATAAGGAGGCTTCGCATTTAAATTACGCAAAAATCCAAGATATTTTGAACATACATTAGGGCAGGATATGGTCCTTTGAATGTTATTCTCAATGCTCGTACCAGCAGCAACCGTCATCTGAAAAAGGGGGCAACAGAGATTCTGCTGAATGGAACAGAATTTTGTACAGTGCTACACTATATTTAAATTACACCATGCTAACAAGATGAATGTTATTACCATTGAAGCAAGCTCATCTAAGAGAACAAAAATGTGGCTCAACTGAAATTCACACAAAAAATTGAAAGTATTGTTACATCTCCTGGCTCATGAGGCGCTGAGACCAAATAAAGAGTAAGTCACTTCGGTGTTTTGTACTGTGTTCACAGAAGTGAACTCTGAAGCACTGTCAAACAGTCAGATAACTATGGAGAAATAATCATAGCTCCATGGCTAATTTTAATCTGAGGTCTCTAATTTTAATCTGAGGTCTGAAAAAAGTAGGATCTTCTCCCCCAAATTAAAACATCTTACAGAAACACATCAAAAGAGGTAAACCTATTAAATTATTAGGTAGAATTTACCTGTTAAATTGATAAATTTTTCATGTTGTCTCAGACTTCGTTGTTGTACCAATCAATCGTAAGAGTGGAAAAACAGTAGGAAAAAAGCTATGTGCAGTTAAAAATCTGGAAGTCCCTTCAGCTATCTGAAGAATATATTTTAGCATTGAATGCTATTTTTCCTCCTTTTTCATGACTTTTTCATTTATTTTTGCAGAGCCCAGCGTATAATACTCTTCTTTAGAAAGACCCCGACTAGTAGGCAATCTGACCAGATGACATTTCTTCAGATCTCAATATTTACTTCAGAGGAAATTAACAGTAGAAATTTTCAAAAAGTTCTAGAAGTACTTTTTAAACCTCTGGTTCAATCTATCCTGACTGCCATTTAGAAAAAACCAAAACAGTTCTAGACTAAACCTCTAAACAATTTCTTTCCATTGTTGAGAGCATATGTAACAATACATACAATGTTCATGCTAATTATAGTTGAGCTTCATCATCTCTCAAAGTAAATATTGACTTAAGCTTTATTTCTGTGACTATTTACCAACTCAATTCAGTAAACCTGCTATTCAGAACTGACAAAAAGACAGTATTTTTGCATTCAAGTATTTTTAATAGCACAACATAACATTTGGAAAATACAACATATTGCAAGATGTGTTTTATAATGACTTCACTATTATAATTTATGAGGAAGTTAAGCCTGACTGTATATTATGACTGACTTTTGCAGTAAACAAAAATGTGCACATTATCAATATATTTAATAACAGCCACGGGCATGTATCCATGTTCATCTGTCTACAAACCACATATTGCCAATGAACTTCACATTGTGATTTGTAATTGTTTTTAAATATTTGAAATAGTTTTAAACTTTCAATGTATTAAAGGAGAATTATGCTATTAGTGGTAACAAAAAGAGTAAATCTTGAATTTTAAGCAAAACTCTCCATGTATGATGGCAAGTTCTTGACTTGCTTGTGTCAGATTTCCCTTCTTTAGATTTACACCCTTAAATATTTGAAAACATTTTTATAATGCTTTTTTATTGTTTTTTTAAAAGGAGATTTCACTTCATACAAAGCAGCTACTTTTGAAAAGAACATTTCCATGCAAAGCAACTTCATGGTCAATTTATGTATCATGTTTAGATGGATCTTTAACACCACTGTTGCTCCAGAGTTTTTAAGGAAAACACAGCCCGCATTATGTCAGCATGACACTGTTTTAAATAAACAACACCTCAGCACAAGAAAGCATACACATTATAAACTTTATCCATTCATTATTTCAGTCTCACACATCTTTATTTAATAACAGTTTAATGCTTATTAAATTTAATCTCAATATTTATACATATACAACTACTAAAAAAGGGTTGAGACAAATGCACCTGGATTAATGTGTAAATAGTTTACATGTTTTTGCACATTTTTTAATTTACATATGTCTCATATATGATGTTTTCTGATAATTTTGCACTTTTGTGTGAAAAGGTAGATCTACTGTATACTTTTGACTGCTGCATCTGAGCTCTGTTAACTAATTCACCTTTGCTGTCCATCACTGTTAAGAGTAATAATCTCCGAGTAACTTCAGCCTAATCTTTCAAATTATCTTGTAAACAGTTTTCCCCCTCTTTCCTCTTGTAAAATTGTGATTAAAGGTTTATTGATGAAAGGTATAAAATGAACAGTGTTCAATTCTAGCAGCTGATAGGTTTAAGGTCCAGTATTTTGACTTTTCAGGCCTACTATGGGAAACTTTACGTAATTGGAAATTAGAGTGAAATATCAGAATGATCCCTGTTATTTCAACGCCGTAAGGCTATTTCCTTATAGCCATGGTAATTTCCTATCCAACTGAACTCATAGTACCTAAAATGTCAAGTATAAGAGAAGAGAAATGAAAGAAAAATATTCAATAAAAAGTATAAAATTTGTGCATTAAGTCTAAAATTGTTTGTCTTCAAACTATGTGTGTTAAGGCAAATACATGGTATTGTCATGAAGATGTTATGGGCAATCATTTGAGATACAAAATCCAAGAACGAGTTATGCAGTGTAAGTAATGCAGCAATTCCCATCTCATGCATGTTGGTAAAATATTTATTCCATTCAGGAATGCATCTCATATTATAGCATCTACTTAGTGCTTTGTACCCTAGTAACTATAACCTATAAGTATTAATATTCATGAAACTTTCTATTACAGTTTGGTCTTCCTCCTTGAGAAAACGCATAAGCATTAAAATTTACCAGAGGAGAAAACAGGGTCAACAGGGAGAGAAAATTCTGAAAATGAAGCTCTAGAACATGCATATATTTTTGCTTGGGATGAGCACTTCGGCTACTATTTGCTGTGAACAAATAGGGGACGGGGGACAGATTCTCAAGCTGTATCCTAAATGATGGACCCAGAAATGTTTCCAGGCTCCTTCTCCTCTCTCTTTTGGATTTCCACATAGAAAAGCCTTGTGTGAGGCTGTGGCACATCTGAAAACATTTTCAGAAAATGTGTCACCTACAAAAAGCCCTCTAGGTACATACACAGCCAAGCTACACCTCCTGGAGTTCCCTGGCTTGCTCTGGATAAATTAAGTCCGTGACAACCAACAAGTGATTTCATGTCTCACCTCATTGCCAATATCATTACGAACAAACGACATGTCATTCCTCTTCTGCAGCCACCTCAGAGATCCATTGGCAGGCTTTAAGTCTTAAAACTGTCTGTAAAGGCTGGCTTAGAAAGCAATGCAGCAACGAAGACAAGTCTTGCAGGCCCAGTGAAGACCAAACTTGCCAGTCATATGCAGCAAGCTTTTGGGTAAGGGTTGACTGCAGCCTCTGGGACACATTAGAGCCCAATAGTTTGAGACTCACCAGGAAAGCTGAATGCCACCAGGTGGCTCAGACTCACAGCCCACTTGCAAGGTAGACTTTTGGGTGGAAAAGAAGTTGGAAGGCAGACCAACTTAGATCTGTTGAGGAGGATGCTGCTTCAGTGTAACAGACACATAACTAGGGAGGACAAAAAATGTAAAGGATACGTTTGAATCTCTCCTGACTACTCAAGTGGAGGACTTAACTGACTAAAGAAGTTGGTATTTATTTTTGAAAATGAGCCCAGCAGGTTGATGCATTGAAACTCTGCTCTTCTGGAAATTACATATTAGCATTGGTATCTCAAATTGAAAAAAGTAATATAACTATAATTAATATTTAAATCTCAGTAAAATGCACAGCATTTTACAGCAAAACAGCAAAACCAGAGTTTGTCCCTAACACTGGAACTCAGCGTATATGAGACTTACATAGCATGCAAGTTCTCAGTAAAATCTGTGAAATTCCACCACTCTTTCTTCCATGGAAATGCATAGTTATCCCTGAAAAGTAAGTTTGACCTCTTAATATATCATCTAAATTAAACAGAAAAAAAAAAGGTCACTGTAATTTCTTTTAACATTTGTAGTAGAAAAAAATGTTAGATATTTTCTTCAAAAAATATCAAACAAACCCATCAACAATAACCTTTTCACTAAATCTAATGCTTTATATTGCCCCATCTTACTATCAGCTGCCCTTAGTATATCAAAGCTGTCTTTGTGAAGGGCCTCTTATCTGAAGCTGTCAGCTGGTTCTGTGCAGAAAGTGATCTTTTATTGTTGAATCAAAATATACATAATTTATTTTTCTTCCTCCAGCTAAAAAAATAATTTAATATATGATCTTTATTCTTTAATTATACTTTCTTATTCAGTTAGCTATTCAGTTAAATGTAATGACATTGTAAATATGGGAAGTAAATGAATAGTCCTAAATTATCAACTTAGTACTTTTAACTCAACAGAGTTGAAAGTGTCCATTCTCTGAAGTTAAGCAAATCAAAAGGAGCCTCATTTGTATGACCAGAATTGGTGTGTCTGTGCATGTGTGTCTACATACAAATATACAATAATTTTGCATATACAAAGAAGTATGTAAGGACGTTTAGCCTGGAGAAGAGAAGGTTCCAGAGAGACCTTATTGCGGTCTTTCAATACTTAAAGGGGGCTTATAAGAAAGATGCAGACAGACTTTTTAATAGGGCCTGTAGCTATAGGACAAAGGGTAATGGTTTTAAACTAAAAGAGAGTAGATTTGGACTAGATATAAGGAAGAAATTTTTTACAATGAGGGTGGTGAAACACTGGCACAGGTTGCCCAGAGAGGCGGTAGATGCCCCATCCCTGGAAACATTCAAGGTCAGGTTGGACGGGGCTCTGAGCAACTTCAATAGTTGAAGGTGTCCCTGCCCATGGCAGGGGGGTTGGACTAGATGACCTTTACAGGTCCCTTCCAATCCAAACTATTCTATGATTCTAAGATTTGATATATATTGTACATATATACACACACCTGTATCCATCCACATGTATATATGTACACACACTATATATAAACTAATAATTATTATATGCTTGATGATGATAGCCTGCAGAAAAAAGTAAAAAGAAGTAACAAAAAACACCCTCTACAACCATCTATATCAATAGTAACTCTCTGGTACGTACATTGACCTATACACATTTGACCTTGTACATGGGAGTGTTCCCACTGAACTACAGGGAACTTGTTATCACTGCAGAGTTAAATCTAAAAAATCTAAACCTAAATGTAAAAATTTGCAAGATCTAGCCCTTAAAACCTAATATGTAGAAAGACAGACCTTGCTGTATAGTAATCTTCCCACACTACTGTTAAATGATGATAAGAGGTAAGGTAATACATCATTAAGTGAGCATTTTAAAGAGATAATAAGATTCATATTTATTTGTTTACCTGTATCACAGTGACTGAACTGTCTAATTATTCTTTGATTAATCATTTAAAAAATGTTCCAAGATGTGAATGCAGAAACTCACCGTAGTTAAAATAAGCTCTTATAATTACACTATAAAGTATTGTTTTAAATGTATTGAACTTAGGAGAAATTTACTATAGCAAATAAAGATTCAGAACAGCGATCACAGAAGCAGAGTTTGAGTTCATGTAGCCATTAAAATATCACAAGATCATGCCTCTGTGTTGTACTAAGGCACAGAAATAATTCAAGCATATATTCCATCATTAAAAATTTAGTTAATAAAGTCTAGAAAGGAACTGTCTGAATAGTTCTTAGTCAAAACCGAAAAATATTTCCTTGCCGAATTGTCAGAATTTCCTTTGCATAAAGTCTTTTCAAACGACAAGATTTTTTTTTTACAAGTGTAGAAAACAAAGGACATGCTCATTTGATATCATGTAAAAATATGAAACTATATGAACATGTTGGAATGTTATGCTAATTGGTTTTCAAACTAGATCTGTGGAAATCATGCTGACTACTCTTTTGCTCTGTCTAATGAAGCACAAAGAGTCCGATATTTACGTTCCAGGTCCAGTTCCAAGTCATTTTATGGATCACTAGTATTGAAAAGACAGAAAGAAAGAATAAAGGAAGAAAGAAAGAAAGGTAAAGAAAATGAAAGAGAAAAATAAAATAAAAAAAACCCCACCAACCAAATACACCTACAGTATTTTCCTGCACTCCCTGCTCTAATCACCCAGCTGCCAGACCTGTCCCCAACCTACGGTAATAATCTCTCTTGTCACTGAAGCCCAGGCTGTGGGGAAGGAAGATACAGCAGTTCACACATGTCTGCATGCTGGCCTGCAATAAGACAAACGTAGTTTAGGAAGGTGTGTTAAGAGCGATGCTAAACTGTGCACATGGTCCCAGAAGATCAGACCTATGACAGATCCAGGTTAGACACATCTTGAGCACACCTGAGGAGCCTATACAGGTTTTAGAAACCTCATGGATCTCTTGTGGGGGAGAGAAATCTCAAAAACAGGACATGGATCACAGGGACCATCAGAGATTTGTCAAAGGCAAAATGAAGCCAAAATTCTGAAAACATGTTCAAAATACAGTGAATCATACTTGCTCTAATTTGAAAATTTTGCTTCCTGTAGTCTCATTCTTACTGTATGACTACAGCAGGCAGCAAAGCCAAAAGCATGGCTAAATCGTTTTCAAGAACAGCATACAACTTTGATTGCCCCACAAAAGTCAAGTGAAGCCTATTCAAAATCTGTTCCTGTTCCAATCCTCAGATTTCTATATAGGGAAAAAACCAGGACAGTGAACTATGGTTTTATTTTGTGGTAATAAATATTTCCCTCATTTCCCTGAATGCATGTGCCAGCATGTCAAGTTTCCTGCAAACAAAGGGACAATCTGCCCTCTGATCTCCTGGAAGCAGGATGAGGCAGAAGAAAACGTGCCCTTGAGTGCAGAATGCAGCACCTTCTTGCACTCCTGAGAGAGATTCTGCTCTGGCTGGGCTATAGAGGACCCTGGGACATGGCTATTCTGTATGTGTGTGAGCAAACAGAAAGGAGCAACTGGTACGACCCCACCATGTACAATAGGGAGGCCCAGAAGGTTATGCCTCAACTCTCAATTAACGTGTTCAAGGAGAAGGTAAGATGGTAAGCGATAAAGCACAGAAGCCTTCATTCAGGCTTGTGATCATTCAATCTCCTCAGTGCTCCTTCATGTACTTATCAGGGTACTTCAGGCTGCAGACAGATAGGACTCAGGTTCACAACAGTGTTTTTACATCATTTATTATGCATATATTTTCAGGGAGAATATAGCATAAAGGCTAAATTAAGCTCTTCTTTTTTTGGTAATTTTCCAGTAACAGAACAGCTAAAAACAAATCTCACAGTGTGAATGTGTGTAATAATGATGAAAAGCTTGAAAGACAGTCGAGGAATTTTGCAACTAAGCATTCCCACTAGGTAAGAGGTGAGTGTTTTTTTCCCTGAAGAAGCCAAGCAACACCAGTACTTTTGATTTAAGCACTGTGTTATCTGGCTTTATGACTAGATAAGTGTTCTTATGATGGAAAAACGATAAAAGAAATTCCCACCACTATAAATTCTCAAACATCAACATTGAGGGCAAGCTAACTGCATCTTAAAAGAAGAGATTTGTGTTTTGCTATTTCTGGCTTGTGTATTTACTTAGGAAAGTACGAGTTAGATAGGGTACTCTTCAAAGGCACTTAACACACGTTTATCATTTAACTGTACATACATATACGTAAAAGAATTTGTGCTGTGCCTGATCAGCTGAAATATCCTCACCAAACCAAATCATCAGAATATAGATAGAACTACTTTGACCAACTGCAAACTGGTCCTTCAAAAACAGTCTTCAAGATAAGTCCGTCTGGAAATTGTAATCATAGATAGCTAAGCTTCAGTAATGGTTTATCCTTCATATCCTTCACATTCGAAAAAGAGCCATAACAGTGTAACAATACAACTTGCATTAATTTAAAGTTTCCTAAATCTGTCTGGGAACTTCACACTGTACCCCTTCTGCAAGTCATTGCCTGCTTTGTCACATGTGAGCTTGTACTGTCTATGCTATGTTGGTTTATGAATCCCCAATATGCCAGACTTTAAATCTAGAGCAATGATGACTCCTAGGAAAAATAAGAGAAGGCATATGAGGTAATGAGGAGAAGTTCTCTCTTCAGACAGTGAAGTGGAAAGCTACTGTTTTACTCCTGTTACAAAGGAAAAGGGACATAATGTCTTCCCTGAACTCAGTCCCATGGTGCAGGACGAAAAAGAAATGACTTGACGCAGTCCATCCCCTGCGGCCAGGGAGGCCACTCATGAAGGACTGACCATACCCACACCACACTGCTGTGTTCAGCCCAGCTCTGTCAAGAGACCTGCACAAACCCAGAGTGAGTTAGTGGAGAAAACTGCTTCAGCCACTACAGGGACAAACCGAGAGCGAGGTTGACTTTGACTCTGCATCGTCCATCCCAGACTCTGCAACAGAGCTCAGGGATGGGGGATATAGGAAAGGCCACATTTAACACTTCTTGGATGGTTCATTAAATTTTAAGTATGAAGGATGTGAATGCACAGTAAAATATAATAACCTTGCACAAATTGAGTGTATAACCAAAAGTTGTTGTTGTGGTTTAAGCTGGCAGGCAGCCAAACACCACACAGCCACTCGCTCACTCCCCCGCAGTGGGATGGGGGAGAGAATCGGAAAAAAAAAAAAGTAAAATTTGTGGATTGAGATAAAGGCAGTTTAATAAGTAAAGCAAAAGCCGCACGTGCAAGCAAAGCAAAACAACGAATTCATTCACCACTTCCCATCGGCAGGTAGGTGTTCAGACATCTCCAGGAAAGCAGGGCTCCATCCCATGTAAGGGTTACTTGGGAAGACAAATACCATCACCACGAACGTCCCCCTTTCCTTCTTCTTCCCCCAGCTTTATATGCTGAGTGTGAGGTTATATGGTATCGAATACCCTATTGGCAAGTTTGAGTCAGCTGTCCTGGCTATGCTCCCTCCCAGCTCCTTGTGCACCTGGCAGACCATGGGAAGCTGAAAAGTCCTTGACTATGTAAAGACTACTTAGCAACAACTAAAACATCAGGGTGTTATCAACATTATTCTCATACTAAATCCAAAACACAGTACTATACCAACTACTAGGAAGAAAATTAACTCTATCCCAGCTGAAACCAGGACAGTTGTCTTGGTATAGCTTTGAAATGTACAGTTACCAGCCTCTCAAACAACAAGGTTCAATCTTAGATATCATCACATCATTGGTAATTTCTACTAAGATAGACATTTTTGAACATTACCTGAGAAAATACTATATGAAAAGAATTTTAAAGAACATATACCTTCTTCCCTCTCCCCACCTTTGATTTAAATACATTTTGGAAAGGTATCCACAACAAAGGAAGTGCTTCTTTTCATTTATGATTTCCTCTTTGGCATTTGGCGACATAGTGATTAAGAGAATTTATTTCTGCTCTATATTTCTTTGGAGAATAGAAAAATCTACGTTTTTAAAACTATAGAGTTGGAGAAAGTTAAAGAAGAAAATAAAAAGTACATAAAACCACTCTCTCTCTTGCCTGATGATGCAAGAGGAAGGAGGTTTTTTGATTAAAGCTCTGCCAATTCTAATTCCAGCAACAATCGGTCCGCTAAGATTACCAGTTTAAATCCTAGACCTCACGAAAAGAATTTCATATTCGATTTTCTATTTTTATACAAGTTAAGTAGCACTTTTATAACTATAACCTCATTCTACAAGCCCAGTAAATACGGCTAACACTGTTGCACACTGATTTTTCTCATAGTCTGTCCCCTCAGAGAAAGACATGTACAGATACATAGATATCTGCAGTCTGCAAAGTGTTTTGGTAGAACCGTTCTTAGTTTGGTGGTTTGTTCTAAATGTTTATGCTTCTGGAGAAGACACTGCTGAAATGACAGTGCTAATTCCTGGGGGATTTAACACTACTCTGTTGGGCCAGCTTCCAAGCAATTCTGGCTCTCTCCCTCCCTGTCTCACTGATGACTGTACAACATTCTGCAGGTCCTGAATAGGTCAGGACCATCACATGCATTCCTGCTATCTTACAGCAATTATTATTTAAAGTAATTTATATTATAACTTGCCACCATGTTTGCTAGGCACTGTGCAAGTATAGCCCTGAGAATTTTTCTTCTCTGAAAAAAGGCAGAAGGGAATGTTTCATATGTGTATAACAATGTATGCTTGGCATACATGTACATTGGTTGGACGCACTCTGCTGTTTTTGCTTTATTTGCTTTTCCTGGTGAGTATAAAAGCCTAAGTCACAGACTTCAGCAGCAGTATTTTTCTTTGCATTTAAAGACCACCCCCCCACTCCTTTGAGATACCAAAAGACATCCAAATACCAAACATGCATACAGCAGTGCAGTGATACATTCATGATTTACGCACAGTTTCAGGAACTGAGGCTGTTTATGATGCTGCCAAGAAGCAGCAAAGACAAATTAATAAGACTTTGATCTTTTTCTCAGCTGTTCATAACCCTTTGGGCAACAGCCAGATGTCAGAAATCAGTTCAGCTTCACATTGTCGTTTGAAAAAGCCATGAGCAGTGGCAGATGCAGGCAGTGAAATTACACCTTGTAAAGGCAGCCCAAAGGTGGAGGATATCCATGGAGAGGACGTGGAGGCATTTCCACTGAAAATAACAAAGAGGCTGTGAGTGAGGAAGAGGCAAAACAGATGCCTTTTTTTTACCATCTCCTGAAAGAATCTGAAAAGTAGGTGTTGTGGTTTAACCGCAGCCAGCAACTAAGCACCACACAGCCGCTTGCTCACCTTCCGCCCACTCCCCGGTGGGATGGGAGAGAGAAGCAGAAGGGCAGAAGTAAGAAAACTTGTGGGTTGAGATAAGAACAGTTTAATGCTTGAAATAAAATAATAATAATAACAACACCAATAATAATAATCAAAAATTGTAATGAAGAGGGGAACAACAAGAGATAGAGAGAGGGGAACAAAACCCAAGATAAACAAGTGATGCAACTGTTCACCGTCCGCCAACCGATGCCCAGTCAGTCCCCAAGCAGCAATCGCTGCCCCCTGGCCATCTCCCCTCAGTTTATATACTGAGCGTGATGTCATATGGTATGGAATATCCCTGTGGCCAGTTTGGGTCAGCTGTCCTGGCTGTGTCCCCTCCCAACTTTTTGTGCACCCGGCAGAGCATGGGAAGCTGACAAGTCCTTAACTAGTGTAAACACTACGTAGCAACAACTGAAACATCAGTGTGTTATCAACATTATTCTCACACTAAATCCAAAACACTGTACCGGCTACCAGGAAGAAAATTAAGTCTATCCCAGCCGAAACCAGGACTGTAGTATATTATATCTATGTGATTGAAAACGAAAGATTATTTGCATTAGCCCTCAGATATAGTTTCATCTCTTGTATTGCACCAGGGCAGGGAAATAGGACTCCTCCGGAGTCCAAGGAGTTAAAAAAACCCAAACCCAAAAAACCTATGCCATCAAAATAAAAACAAAATTCATCTGACCTATGTCAGGATCTATTTTAGGATGAAATGCACATAAAACGGGTTATTCTTCTCCATTAACTATAGCTGAAATGTAGATTTCTACATTTGATAACTTGGCTAGGTAGGAGAAGGAGATTACCCAGTCTTTCCACAAAAGCTTTCATGAAAAGCATTATTAAGAAGAGCACATTCAAAAATGAAATGAAATTCTAATTGTAAAGGAAAGAACTGAAACAATTTTGATTTAAATTAAATATGAAACTTTGCAGGTGAAGACCAGCAGACTGAGGATTGTGTGTCTTTATGTATTAAACCAGCATGTTTATTCACAAAAGCTTTTTAAAAGTCTTTTTCAACTGCCATTTTTGACACTGGTTTATAACTCAACACCGCACTGACTGAAAGCCCAAATCTAAAATGCTCCAAGAAAAAAATAAGCTTTGGGAACTTTTATTTAAGTAGTTTGCTTTCTCCACATGTAATATTCCCTTCAGCTGCTTAAAGCATAAGTCAGACCAAATTTCCTAACAGAATATGTTGGAAGAGCTACGTCTTTTTAATGAAAATGAATAGAAATGGATGTTGAAAATCCGTCGAAAATAATGACAAAGGTGCTTAAAGTGTGTGTATGCCAGGAGACTTGAGGAAAGTGAGCAAGACAGTTTGGTACGTCCACGAGCCCAGTTTCCTTTGCTATGCTGCCACTGGTCCCTGATGCTGCAGCGGTGACCAAGGAGTGGTCCAGGGACGAAAAGGTTTCCTGATACCTGTGGTCTTGCTTCTCTGCGTACAGTTATTCTGCCTAGCTAAGCACCAGGATTTTAAAGTGTAACAATAATTATCATGCCCATATAAAACTGAGACTATAGCATAACTTAAACCACTAAATTCAAGAGCACACACTTCACTGACTACAATGAAAAGAATATAATAAAAAGAGTAAAACATTACCCTGGCAACACTTACTCAAACAGGCAAAGAATTAGCATCAAAGCATCACTGGATAAATATTGGCTATATTTTTTCTCAGACTCACCCACACAGCAACATGAAAGACTGCAGATCCAGACAAAAACAATCTTTTTGAGTACATCATAACTGCAGATATAGACAAATGCATATACGAAAAATACAGAATCTAGTTTGCAAAACAGAGGTATTTTGTTGGTTAGTGTAAAAATCCAAATTTAAACCATGAGGGACTGACAACACCACTAATAACATTTTATAATTTGAACAAAAAATATAATTTGTTGAACATTATTTTGGGGCTAGAAAAAAGAAATACAGCTTTCCAACATTTATGTTTAAAAAATCAAAATTTTACATCATATTGTCACTGAAAAGTTGGCAACTGTAACAACCTAGTAAATTATCATATGATTTCATTGGTATGTTATGTGTACTTCAAATAATATTTTTACAAGCTAAAAAGTGTTCATAAAACATAGCTAGAAAGGGAAAAGAAACATATGAACTAATAGCCTCCAGAAGAAGAATCCCCATAAAACACAGAGCCAGCCATCATGATGTAACAAAGATCTTAGCTTTGTTAATAGGGCAAGTTTTCTAACAGTTGGGAAACGGCAGGTCAAAATACCTTGATCAGTTAAAGACCAGTCCTACAGAGAAGAAATGGAGAGAGCACAGATCAATAAAGAGCAAATATGATCCAGAATCTGTACCAAGAAGGCTGGAATTGAATTATTTGCACATCTCATCTAAATGAAATGTAATTCAGAGTACTTGAAGTTAAAAGCTCAAGATTCCTGACCTGTGAGTGAGAAAAGCAGGTACCTTCAAAGGTAATTCTTAACATCTGAGTGAATTGCCTAAAGTTAGATGGTTTGAATATAGCACAGTCCTCTCAGCCAAAAAGCTGTCAGCCTTGCTTCCTAAGGAATGCCAAGCATAGACAAGGCATTTTGTTATTTAGTTCCATTTTTCTTGGCAAAACACAGTACTTTGCTTTGAAAAGCTGTTTCCTCACCATTGCTGCATCATCACTGCTCACAGGCAAGCATGGAAAAGGAAAACTTTAGCAGGTGCCAAATACACTGGATTTTCTGGTTGGCGCTAAAGATTATATCTCCGTCAGAGGGAAGCTGAGCTGAGTTCCCATTTCAAGCAAAATACAAACGAGTTGCTAACTATTTGTAAAGGGTGCATTCAGAGACGGAGGGAATGTCTAGACAATCAGAGTACTGAGGAATGGTGACACCAATATATTCTATTAAAAAATAAAACACACTGTATTCCTTGCAGTGTTATGGGTTTTAACTGTAGCAAACTTATTCCAGCTTGGGAACACTCAAAACCCCCTAATTTCACTCAATATTAAATCCTTCCTCCAAGATGTTCTGTATTTCAGTTGCAAATGGAGTTAAAAGGCTAACTTTAATGTAATCTGCAATATCACAATTCCACATAAAACATAAAAGGAAGTACGTCTCATGGGTATTAAGACACTGCAGAAAGCATTATAATTGCAAATATACAGATGACAGTAGATTTACCAAAAGAGGCACTGCAGATTGACTGCCTGCTCTTGGCCTGTGGAAAATGCAAAGTAATTCGACTTAGTAGAACTTGAAATGATTCAAGTAACTTTTTTTTCACTGCGGTCTAAACTAAGTTGCATTAGCTTGCACATACCACCAGTTAACGGTGTGCAAAATAGTCATCCTGGCTAGGCTAACTCACAGGAATGTCTTGAAAGGAATATCTTGAAAACAGCTCATGCATTTGGTAGGGGGAAGGAGGATGGGAAACAGAGAGAATTCTCTTGCCGTTTCTGTTGGTAACCGATGCACAGCTGCCAAGTCCACACCATGGGGAGACCCACAGCATGACCTTCCCGAAAGTGGAAAGCCAGAAGTGCTGGTTGGGGACAGGACAGTCACATTCCAAAACTCACACGTGCAAGTGTTTTCCAAGCGAGTTGCCTCTGACTACAGTAAAATATCTCAAAGGGTGGCAGGCCTGAATGCTGCAACGAGATCACACCTGAAGCTAGTCTTATTGGTATTGACATGGATAGTGGAATGAACTATCTTATGCAACTAAGAAATATCTTCAGTTAGTAATAACTGATTTTAAGGTGTATTTCGCTAATCATTATAATTTTTGTGTATATGGAAAAGGTGTTTTGTTAGGATGCACTGTGAATTTTTTCTCACATCCATTTATCCATCCATCCATCCATCCATCCATCCACAAGACTTCAAAGTATGATTAACTCCTGACTTTTTTTCCATTTATTTTTTGCTTGCACGTTGGTGCATGACATTAATTAAAATGGGACACTACAATTTTTGGAGTTAGAAACCTACTTAAAATTGTAGCAGTAGTCACAGGAAATAAGCTTAGGAAAAAATGGTTACCAAAAAGATGACATTTAGTCCATGCTTTATATTGCAATTTAATATTGCAATTGACTAAATAATGTTTTAAATACAGTATATTATCTTTCAACAATATAAAAAAGCAAACCTATGAAGAATTTCACCATATGTATATTAACTAATGCTCTCTCCAGACAATGGCTTGTTATATGTACTTGTGTGCATCATGAATACATGATTAACACTGGCGGAAGACACAGTTAATAATATATGAGTCAGAAGTGTGTCGGTTTTAATCATTAACACAACATTTGTTGTGGAACAAATACACACCTTATATCAATAAGTGCATTTACTTGACAGTCTTAGCTATGAGTGTCATGCAACCTTACTTAAAGGAAGTATCATCTTTTCTAGCTCAGAATCCCACTCTTTTTATCAACAGCTCTGCCTCTTTTGATACAATTTTAACAGCTTTATGGTTTTACTACTCATCCAGCTGTCTCAAATACAATGATGGGATTGATGATAAGAATCTATAAGGAAGAAAAAAATTCAAGACATTTTGCAACCCTACGTGATACTGAATAATTAAATAGTGTATAGTGAGAGAAATAGCCCAATGTTACTACAATAAGACAGGGATTTTAAGGAAATCATAGCTATGATTTCAGGTCAATCTGTTTTGAAAACATACTATGTTTCAACCGTCATCTCAGTGAAACTGAGAATAAAACGTTTTACATGCATATTTGTTTAAGAGAGTTTATGTGGTTATGCATCTTCTTCAGTTCCATGTATCTATGCCCATAGTTTGGGTTTACTGTTAATATTCAAAAGTTTCGATACACCTGAAATCCTGTTAGGAACTAGTATATTGTTACTAAAAAAACAAAAGAGATTATGTATGTGACATTCCAGTGGAAATTTAGTTAGCACATAGGCACTAAAGCTGCCTGTCTCCTGTCCTCCACTGTCACCCTGCAAGAGTATCTCTCTTTTACTTCTGTCTTAATTACTAAGAGCGTTTCCAATACAAGATAGAGACCTTCATGTCAATGCACAGTGTAGCTAAGAGACTCACATGATAGGGAGGACACTCATGTCACTCATTTTCAGAACGTGGATATGAACCAAAGTCTGCTACTGCTCAGGTGAATGTCCACAGGATTAAGTTCACAGAATATTTGTGAACTTTAATCTCTCCTATTAGAGTTATTCCCCTTTACATATGGTTAACTCCTCCAAAAGAGAAAATAACTTTCAGACCAGTTGGGGCACTTCCCACAGTAATGGCACACTTGGATTTTCGTCCCTCGGTTGTTAATGGTTTACACATGATGGCTCGGTGCCAAGCAGGCAATCAGCACAGGTCAAGGGGTAGTCTGGCTGCTGCACCCTCTTCCAGAAGACAGCAGGAGTGGAGACAAATCTTCCCAAGCACAGAAGGAATCTAAAGGCTGCTTGGATTTAATGTCTGATCCTGGATCAATGTCACAGCTACTAAACAACAGGTGAAAAAGTGGACCACATCACACATTCTTAGTTTACTTAAATTACCTACATAAACTATCAGCTTTGTAACCAAATACCTTGCTTTTTTCTGACAAAGTTCTTGTTAACAAAAAAATTAAAACTTGCACTTACAGCTCTGATGAGAGCCGCCATAAAAGCGACCTGGTTAGGAGGGAAAATTACTGAATAGAAGAAAATGTCTGCTGAAATACTGACAGAGAACATGCCTGCCTGCCTGGGAGCTGTTAGCCTGGGAACTAAGCCTGTGAACCAGAAGCATCCCTGAGAAGCGCAGCTGGCATCTCTGAAGTACAGCTGGGTACATAGAAACCAGAGACATCCTGAGATACCATCGATAAACGCAAAACCAATGAACTGTAATGGCAACTTATTGTCTGAAAGTCTGAAAAATAGTCTGGAAAAAGGGGAAAACATCCTGAGAAAGTAAGAATCAGTAACTGCCATTGGTTGCTCTAACTGCAAGAACAGGAACACAGTCTGGAAAAAAAAAATTGGTGTTGGTTCGTTTTGTCGTCCCACTTCTGGGATGGTTGGGTCCCCTTCTGGGATGGGTTAGTCCTCCCCTCTGGGATAGTTTGGCCCCTTCCGGAATCTGTGTAATGCACTTATGTATATGTATGGTACCATATATATACATATAAGTAATCTTTCCTAAGTATATTTGCTCTTATATTATGGATAAGTTTGTTTCACTAGTTCTAAGTTTGTAGTAATCTATAGTATTATATACATACTTGATTGCTATTACTGGATGCTGCTATTATTGATTGTTGCTACTATTGATCGCTGCTATACTATTGATTGCTGATAATTTGTAATAGCTTGAGAGAGAGAGAGATTTGCTCTATTAATCATAACTACACTTGCTAGTGGTGACTTTTGCAGTATTTGTAGTAATCTGTAATAAAGTAGAGATTTAAAGGATAAAGCCACCGTATCCTACGAACCCACAGTTGCAATCTTTACACACCTGCAGGCCAGGTAACTCTTTAGGCTGTGACAAGCTCAGAGTGGAATGCTTATCTCTTCCATTTTTGTATGGTGCTGCCAAACAAAAAGATCAATTATTCACTGTCACTATAACAGTGATTCTGAGGTGATCAGATACTGCAGTGATGGGCTGGTATGACAGCCAGAATAAATGAAACAATCTTGAGGAATTAAAATTAACCCTTTTCACTTTTCCAGTTTGTGTAAGCCTCATCAATTTATCTTCATATTTGAACTTCCCAACAGAATTTTCCCAAGAGGATGAGATACAGAAACAGTGCAACTGGAGCATTTAATGAAAATCTGGCTTTTATATAAATGCCTGGTTGGGTCTGTTACTCCAGTGATTTTATGGTTGTAAGTTTCAAAGACTGAGTGTCAATGAATAGACGTGGGCTCCTCTGTAACTACTTATTTTTAATTCCATCAGAGAGGCTTAGTGTTAAACATGTGATGGAAGAAATGTTAGTCAGAGGAAAGCAGATGGGATAGCTAATTTTTCTTTCACAGTGTTTACACATTGCTGAAATTTTGTTAACTCTCACAGCAGAAAAACAAGAATACCATGCTCACATATAGCAGTATTCATCAGCAGGCTTTAGAGAGGAAAGTGCTAAGTTTCGATCTGTTTTTATCACTAGGTAGCCTGGCAATAGTAGGTACCAGTAAAGGCTTGTGTCTGTAGCCAGTGCCAGCAGCCCCCAAGCTTCAGGTGCTGCCCAGCTCTCCAGGCCGACTACGCTTCTTCAGCGTGCTCATCTGGAGCCTCCTGCTCTCTGGGTGTATGTGCGAGTTGCACACAGAACAAAAAGTACATTTTATGACTTATTCCTTAAAAGCATAGGCAAAGAGTAAGAGCTAAAAAGAAGCCTGGCCCAGAGTGTACCAACCAGACACAGAAACTAAACAAAATATGCCAGCAATTAAAAAAAAAAGGGGGGGGGGGGGATTTTTAAGCAAACTGGAACTATTTCAAAATCTACAGTGCAAAGAACAGAGTCTGTGAGCACAGCTATGCTGTGCAATAGAAGACCCCTGAATTTGTCCTGAATGACCTAACTCCAGAATGGGAAGCAGCATAGCCGTACCAGTGGGGCATGATGCCTATGAAGAAGGAGCGCTCAGAAACCCAGGAACAACAACAAAGTTGTTCTTTCGGATACAAAGCAGGCGTTTCTACACCACCATGCTCTGCTCAGGTGTTAGCTCTCTTGAGATTGCAGTGAGCTGTATAAACTCATGGGGCTCCAAAAGAGACGGTGAAATGGTTCACACCTCATATTAGTTGTTTCTAAAATCTCTGATGACTCCCTTGACTCTTATTATAACCTTCAAAACTAAAAAAGACAGAAACTTGCATTTAAAAAAACATAGGCAGAGATTCCTAAGTAAAGCTTTTCAAAAAAATGTCAGCACAGAGAACATAGTACACGAAGTCCTTAGATTTTAAACATTTGCTTTATCAGGTTTCCAGCATTGCTTCTTAGGATTGTATGTCATATACTATGTTAGAAAATATACTACAGCTCATATTATCATTGAGATTATTAGTATAAATACTATTGACACTGGATTACAATGAGAAATCAAATGCAATACTGGTTTTCACCTATATATGTAGGCTTGTATTTGTTTTTAAGTACAGAGCTTCAGTTTTAACCATTTCATTTCAGTAACGATAGCATTACCTGTTGCAAATTAATGTTGTGCTTGCACATATTGCTCTAGATAAGAAATAATCCCTACAGCTGTCAGAAGAAGAATGAAAGAATCTATTGCTTTGAACCAGTTCTGCTGAACTTTGAAGTCATATGGAATATGAACACTAAATCCTTGCATGCTGTGTAGAATAAAACCATATCACCCATGTGAGAAAGCTGCTCCAAATGTGCTCAATGCAGGTAAGACAATCAAGCCAACTACTTCCAAGTATGTGAACTGAGTAGTTGAACTTCAGTAAAGAGGAAAATGCAGACTGCAAGTTCTCAAAACCATGTTGCTTACTTATGAAGAGCTCCCTGTAACACTTTGAACATATATCAAAAAACTGGCCTTAAGGCTTCCAAACTTCTCCTTTTAACATTACTGGATGCATATCAAGAAACCAAAAGAACAACCTGACCTAACAGATTTGTCTGTTGTATCAACAGAAACACAAAATTAATGGAAAAAACATGAATGACGCTCACTCATTTTTCACATTCAAGATCAGCAGGAGCAAGTTCAGCAGTTCTGGGGAAGTGAAACAAGAAACTCTTAGTAACTTCAGGAGTATTATGAATGAAGTATTATCAGAGCTTCTTCCTCAGATTTTTATATACTTCCAATCATATAAGAGATAGACAAACTGCAATTTTTACTTCTTGATAAGTATCTTTTAAGATTACTCTTGTAAATGTGTTCTGAAACCCGATTTCCAGCTTTAGGTCAACATAAATCACAGGAGATGTTCTCAAAATCTTTCAATGGCTGGGGATCATTTTGAGAGAACTTCAGGTAAAAAATACTTAACCTCTCTCCAAAATTTCCAAAATAGAGCTTTTTGAAATATCCAGAATACCTGAGTGATTAAAAAAAACCCCCTTAACATTTTAAGCTATCACAAACACATACTTTTGCTCAACACATTACTGCAACCAAATGGAGGTAGAATAGATCTATACAATGCTGCTATTCCTTAAAGGCAAATAAAAAGCTGTTAACAAATACCTTCCAAATGGTTGATTTTATAGCCTTTTAGTGCCCAAGATTTATTTAATAGACAGATATCTTGCTGTCAGAACAATCGGCACTACTGCCAGCTCACCTCTCTTTTTAACAGAGAGATGAGACTGTCATCCCAAGAACTGTAACCGATACATACCCTTCTGTGGAATTAACAATACACTTTCATTTCCAGACCTCCAAAACTTTCAAAGCTGTCAGCATGAGGTGATGAAAAAAACCCCACATTTCATTTGGATCAGATACTTTTCCAAACACATGAGGATACTGTGCTGTACTCGGTACTCCAGCATTCTGAAACCACACTTAGGAGAATGTGCTGGTTTAAAACAACAAAATCACTGAAAAAAATTCAGGTACCCCTTTGTGATAGCCACAAATTTGCATGCATACTTTTTTCCATGTCACTTCCTGACACTAGATGAAAGAACTTGCATGGAAAAACCTACTTATACTTTGAAAGCAAAATGGACTGATGTCTAGTTTTTAACATTTGTTGGATGGAAATGAAGGGTCACATCTTCACCTGCTCACGTGTTATTATCTTTTTTAATATTTCACTTAAGACTTTTGTTATTCTTTATTTTCTGAACTACATGCTTCTGTCACTGCTGTCTAATAGAATTTTGTCTTTCCTAAACTATTGCTTTTAGAGTAAGAATTATAGTTCTAGTAACAGAGACATCCACTGCCAATAAATCCCAATTGTGAAACATATAAAATTCCTTAAAAGCCTGGAAGTTTGCAAACATATTTGCAAGTACAATAAGCATTACATATCTTATGTGGTAGTGTATTATATTCTGCTTTTACACCTCTGTTCCAGCCTTCCTGTAATTTGGTGTGTCAGATTGTTACACTGTGTGCTCTTTGTAGCCATGATTACATTTCTATCCTGCCTAGAACAATGGGACCTCATCCTTAATTACACTAAGTAGTATCACAATATTAAAGAGCGTATACACTACAAAGAGCACATAATAGCCCTGATGTTAAAAACAGATGCAATATTTTTGAAGAGTACAAATCATATATGTCACAATTATTAATGTAAAAAAATGTTCTTTACAAATACTATAGTTAGTTCAAGGTCTTTACATGAGGTATAACCTTAAAATAAAACCTTAAAAATGAAAGCTGGCAGGGATGGATTAAGAAGGATCCTGCGGATTAGCGAGCTGTAAAATCATGAGGCAGAAGCAGAGCAGCAGGCAGCATTTCTGAACACTGCTGATTACTGCTGGCCAACTGCCCATTTTAGAAAGCTTCACTTCTGCATTTCTGCAGGAGTTAAAGAACTGCAAAGCTGAACAATGTCTTTGGACAGATGCAAAAATAGGAAGAGTCCTTTGTATGAGCGTCCAGCTTGGAGATAAAGAGTTTCTGCCACTGAAAATCAAAATGTATTGAACCGGAGCCTTTGCACAGCTAGGTTAAACCTGAAAATATATACTGAATGGTGTCATTTTACTTCACAACACAAAACACAATGATTTTTATGAAAAAAAAAAACACCCAAAAACATTGTGAGAGGTGTGGTTCTAAGAGTGTTTATCTATTTCTCAAGTACATTAATAAAAATATCTGCTATGTTATATATATTATGCCTATACTATGTCCATCATATCCAGTACCTTCTCTGGGCTCACATACAAAGCTCAGAGGAACTCATAACCAATATAAACTAAAAACTCATAAACAATGTAAACTAAAAAGCCTGTATTCTACTATATTTCACAAATTAAACCCAATTTATTATGTCCAGGATTTCACTGCACCAGGATTTTCTACATGAACAGAGAGATATCATCAAAATGGTAATTTTATTTTGCTAAGATAGAGGGGGTTAGGCAGCTATTTCTTTGTTTCACGGTGCATGCTTTTGTCAAAATACTCCTAGCCTTTTTTCTCATTTCTAATCTCTCAGCAGTTGCTGTTCTGTCATGTATCAGTCCACCTTTTCCTCAAATACTGTAAATCATTCTGCCCAGGAACGCTTTAAACACCTGAGAAGTCTCCGACTTAGATTCACAGCTCTTACACATTGGTACTCCTTACACTTCATATCCTCTTGTAACCTCTAAAAGTCATTTACCAATGGCCTGAAAGGTGGTGTACCCTGCCCACTTCCCATTATGCTGTTCTTACGGCCTGCTGCCTTTCCTAAGGACTTTGTGTTAACTAATCCCACCATAAATTGTCTAACCTAACTTGCATATGCTTTTGGGTTGTACACGCTTTGTGTCCAATACCTAGCACAGCACAACCAAATACTTGACTGTGGCCCACAGGAACGTCCAAAGTTCAAGTCAAGGGGAGTCAACGTACAAATGCCACTGTGACAGCTTCTTTGTATCCCCTTCTCACAAGCTTCAAGAACGGCACCTTGTTTGACAACTTTATGCTATGTTTAGGCATCTCAGCCACTTTTAAAAACCACATCACTTGCTATTTAGATTTTTTTTAGAGCAGTACTGGGAAACATACTTCAGACTAAAGGCTTTCTGACAGCTGGCAGTGTGCTGAATTAGTCAGAAAGCATTCATAGTATTTGTTCACAGCCTGTGTTTGATTTAGGGTTTTACACACACACATATATATACAAACATATAAATATACATATATATAAATTGAAAGAAAAGGGTATTTCTGATATAATCTTAACAGAGCTGATTTGAGGTTTTCTCATTTGAATAAAAAAAAAAAAAATTGCATGTGTAGCAAGATGGTGGCCACTAATACCTCACTGAATAAACCCTCATGCAAATCCCAGCTGTAAATATAGGTTAAGTCTTTATATTGTTAAAAGGGTATCTCCTTAAGTACATATTAGAATTCTGTGTGCATCTGCCTGACTAACATAAAGCCCTGTCCATATGCTGTTACAAGAATTTTAACAGAACAATTTTATTGTGGAATTAAGTCAAACAGACAGACTTTAATAGCAGAACTATTAAAGCCATTTTTAATTGAACAGTGCTACTGACAGCCTACTTAACCCTCTTATGTTTAGAACAAAATGACATAGATTTAGATTTGGTATTTAATAACAATCTATTTCCCAGCCATCCTCCTTTTGTAACCATTTAAGTCATTCAATTCCATCAGATTTTGAAGGATAAGCTATTAATGAATGTAGTTTTATATCTCTATTTCATTTAAACACAGAAATAAGTAAATAAGAATACAGTTACAGGAACTCCCAAGGAAAACCTTTCTGTGGTTTCACTTCTAATCCATTTTTATCTTGGTATTAATGCAGATAGCATCAAAGCATCAAAATAAGAAACAAGCTGCATATTCAGTTCTCTTTCAGGTATTCTAGCAAATCAGCATGCAGCTGGAAAAGTAAACACAAAACATTTTCAGGTTGGTGATTGCTTTTGAATTTTTGCGTTTGACTATAAAAGTTCTCCAACAGCGGTCCTTCTAAAGATTTCTTTAGAATTTCTGAAGTCTGACAACATGGAACTGTATCAACACTACAAAAATAATTTAAAACTTGTATGAAAATCTGCAAATACTGAAAACTACTCTTATAATTAAACTATACAGAGTATGTACATATATCTGAGCAACCTGATCTAGCTGAAGATGTCTCTGCTCATTGCAGGGAGGGTTGGACTAGATGAGCTTTAAAGGTCTCTTCTAACCCAAACTATTCTATGATATATAGATATATTATATGATATATTCTTGCAGCTTTATATACTTATATCTCATGCATTTCTTATGAAAACTGCTTAAAGAAAAAATCCCCAAGAATGATTTTGCCAATAAAAGGGGAAAGATGATGAAAGCTACTTAAAATTCTACTCTCTTCGAAATAAATGCTGGATTGGGTTTTTTTCTCCACACTGATTTCTGAAAAACACAAAGTAACAAAAAATCTCTCCACTAAAGGTACAACAGTTGATATCATGATTACTATTAAAAATTACTGAAAAAATAATTCTAGTATGAAAAACACACTTCAGTTAAAAGGCATAGAGAAATCCACTCTGTGCAAGTTGACACTGGAATCTGAAAGTCAGAAATGGTTATTTTTATCTTGGTCACCGAGAACAATTAACATTTTGGAATCAGAATGGAGTCAGTGCTAACGGTGATGATATGCCGGGTAGAATATATTGCACCTCCCTTCCCTAGAGTGCTGTTCATATTAGAATTCTACAGAGGAGAGAAAAACAGAGAAAAAATAGTTGTCCCTGAAGTGCATGTGTATGACTCAGAATGTGTGCAAGAGACAGATCAGTGGAGTGAGAAGGTGCTGTTTATACACAGCTCCTTTACAGAGAAGAGAAGCTTCAAGATTATTTTCAGTTATAACTATAAAAATAAAACTACTCCAATACTGTGAGAGGAAGAGGCCAAATTTAGCTAACGATTTTGGTCCTCACTGTCCCTTTCACTTCCTCAAGCTGCAAATGAAGAATGTCCCTTTATCTTCCTGCTTAAATAGGTGTGTATTCATGTGAGTTTCCTCCCTCAGGAACATGCAATACTACTCCCTAATTATAAAAGTGCAAGCATTCAGTGCAATTTGTATGTTTTTAACATACAAAGCCTTTTGTCTAATCTCTTGATCTCTCGGTATCAGGTACTTGACAACATGGTTGGAAAGTTTCAATGGTAACAGGACATTATAAGGCTGAGTTTATTTTTAGGACTCCATTATTCCCTCTGCATTAGTTTCCCCATAATATTCCCCCTTCAGGGAGCTCTACTGCACTGCTCTTGCTCCCATCTCCACGTGGCAGATCCTTGATACTAATGATTTGGAGAACTGGAGGAAATAATGATGTAGAAGTAGCTAATCCTATTTTTGCATTGTTTGCAGAATTTCTTCTCAGACTGAATGTTTTCTCTTGTTTCAACAAGAGCATAAGTTATTCTTTAAATCCGTAATTGTTTTTAGATGTAATTCATTCTATTAACTAGAAGATACAGGTAATTAGAAGTACTAACAGGGGAAAACAACCACTGTAAAATAGTGTTCAAAAGGGGGGTTGAGGAAACAATTTTTATTTAATAGCAGATTACAATGAATTATTTTGTTTTATTGATATAAATTGCTTTCATTTCAGGGGTAATCATCAGGATATACTGTTGATGTCCATGGAACTCTGTTGTATCTAAACTGTGAAGCTCGAAGGGCTTTATTTGCTATTACTGGTCTGAAGTTATATAGTTTTCCTCACAGACATTATTTGCCTTTTTGGTTTTCCAAGTTTTTACTATCTGACTTGTGCCAAACAGAAGAATCTGGGCACTAAACAACATTCGACTTCATATATTCAACACCAGATCAAATTTCAGACAGTATATTTCTACCTTTGGAGCACTTACCCATCACTTGTTGACATCACTACCACATCCATCACCAGCTCTTGAAACAGAACAAATGTCATTTGTACTAATTTTTCCATTAGATGGACTCCACAGTAGTATCCAGCTTTAAACTTCGCATGTCATCTGCAGATTTATACCACATGGAGAGTCAACTACTGTAGTAATGAGATGATGTGGCACAGAAAGCCAAGCTGTTGTGCTTTGCATGTAAGGGCCATAGCTGGGACACACACAAAGCCTGCAATATTTATGTAGAAGTTTCTGCACAATTATTTGCACAAACGTGTCAGGGAGAAGAAAAGAAGGGACCTTGTTCCTTCCTATTCCAAGCCAGATTAAGGTAATCTTACAACCAGAGTAAAGTTGCACACTTACAGTCTCCTTGTGCTGCAATCCCAGGTCAGCCTAAAACAGTGAAAACTCTCAGGAATTACAAAGTGGGCAGAACACTGTTTGTCTTTGACACATCTGAGATGCTCTGAGTTCAATTATTGCATTCAAATATGCAATAAGTGCATTCAGTATCAAATTTATTTGGTTTTCCATTTATCGCATGTAAGATTTGAAGTTGGCCAGAACTTGCCAGCTCAAGTGGAGCTGAAGGACTGGTCAATTGTCTGGAGTCTCAGGGGTATACTAAAGTTACTAGAGTGTTAGCTACCTAGTAGCCATGACAATGTATGATGGAGGTAAACACTATCGTTAGGAGCTATAGATCAGCACTTGGTTCTTTTATTCTGCTGCTTGCTCCCTTATCATTGTTACCCTTTTTGTTGTTGCAAACAAATTCCTAAGGCTGTTTTTTACCTGCTTCTATCTATTGGATTTTGTTTGGCAAGAAGGAAATCAACTTTGTTCAAGAGCTATTCCAAAAGTGCCTCATTACAGCAAAGTCCTATTAACTCCAGCACCACGCCCAGCACATGATACCTAAACTGGGTTTCAGGAATGCATGAAAAATTTTCCAAAAAGCATCACAAGGTGTTTTAATCTGTCCTCGACTTTCTCTGCACCACAATACCAGTTAAAGTCCATTTCAAAGTGAAGATGCTCCAGTTCCCTTATCAAATAAATACTCTGACTGAAACCACAACGAGCTACTGACAATGATGAGGACTGGGCTACCATTGGCAGAGGTCTTCCAGTGAAATTTAGGACATATCTGGATTAATGGAATCATTCCTGCCCTCTTAGTTATTACTTCTTTCTTTCTGCAAACATTGTTATACTTTAAAGCACTCTTTGTGATTATTAAAACTAAACCACCTTTTTCTTACAAAAGAGGTTGGCATCTGTATTCATCAGGGGACTCCGAGAGCCCGAGTCCTAAATACATCCCTACATCGTGTTTAGCAGAGGGAACTTTCAGCAGATGACACACAAATTCACAATAGCAAAACCGATAGTTATACTGAGCACCAATTTCCTAAATTTAGCCTTAAGTACATGCTGTGCAGGAACGAGGATGTGTTTGTGCAGGAAATTTTGAGATGCCTCATTTAAGAAATGTGTTAAAGAAGAAATTTTACCACTATTACAGTATTTCATAAGTCCAATGACATACCTAGTACTCAGAAGTTTTTCTTGCAGTAAAACAAATACTGCAAGTGAAATAAGATGGATCATTGACTTAATGCATGCACTGTGAGTCCCTATATATCCCCCTTTGCTAAGCATTGTTTGCTTGCTCGCTGAGGAAGCAGTGGAAGATATGTAACATATTACAATGGTGGATTTAACAGAAAATATTGCAGGCTGCCTGATCAAGCAGATAGATATGTAGCTTGGAGAGACAGCGCTTAACTTAAAACATGCTTACACTGTTTTTGGAATTGCAAAGGGACATTTTGGTAGATTCCCACCCTTTAGTGCTATGTCCACCTCCTCAGCCAAACGCAAAGAAATACCTTTGTACAGAAGTCACTACCATAGTCACTATGTGTTTATTCAAGTAACACAAAGTTACTTGAACAACACAACGTTGATGTCGAATACCTTCATATTTACAATATCAAGGTACTAACAACAGTATCTAAACATAATTAGAAGAATTAGCACTTCGTGTGTATTATGAATAGTATTAACTAAAGGTTATGTTATGCTCTAAAATCATCCTGTATCCTACTGTAGCTTTGTACACAGGCATTACTGAATTCTGTATTACATCTTTAACCTCATTTAATATAATATTTTTAATATCCAGTTACACCTACTGCTGTGAACGCATGTGAACAATGGTCTTCTACGATAAATGCTTAACAACAAAAGCGTAAAAGTGACTTTCAGAAAAACAACTATATGCCACAGCTAGCAATTGTAAATATGTGATTAAGAAAGTTAACTTCTTCTAAGAGGAGGCAAGATGCGCAAATAACAGTGGAACCAAGTTCTGGCTGCTTAATGCCTGTCTCCCTACAACTGGTACAGAGTGCCCACTCTCCCATCTGTCTCAAAACAGATATATCCATTTGGGAGATGTAATCTATAAATATGCACAACACCCCTCTAACAGGAAAAGAAGTGTCATAACAGATCTATTAATGTTCTCATGGGTACACTGTTCTGGTCCAGTCTTAATAGGCAAGAGGTCTATTCTCTTTTTATATGTAGCCAGAGTTATTCCTGTAATTTAAATAAATTTTAATTCTGGTAAATCTGAACAGGGTGGTAACAATGAAGGAAATAACATGATGGCCAAACTATGCCTACTAAAGTTAATAATGACTATGTTCTACCTTAGACCTTTTATGAAAAAGTAGTATGTACTTCTAGTTTGTTCACACTCTATCCACAAATAAAATAAAAGAACACTGAGGCAACTATTAATAAAATAACATTTATTTGCTATTTTAATAAACACATTTCACTCGCACTTGTTCCTACCTATTGTTTTCCTATTAGAACATCTGGAAGGCCAATAGTGTATTAAAGTTACAGACACTGAAACAGGGGAAATGTCAGAATTATTAGTCTTATCTTTAACTATATAATAGCATCAAGATGAAAGAGATTATATAAATTCATGTCTGTCCTCCCATTGTCTCGATAGTTAAGGTACAGCAACACCTACTTCCTATTAGTTAATTTTACCAACAAATCAAAAAATATAACTTTAGAATATGAAGAGGTTTGGGGGCAGGAGTAGAGGATATTGGGAAAGGAGGCTGTACAATGATGAAGAACTAAAAATATCCCAAATATTATATAATATCATATTAGGAGAAAATGGTATCACTATAATGAAAAATGAACACTAGTTGTTTAGAATGGAAGCACCGCACTGTTGTAGAGCGGGATTTTCAAGAGTGCCACTTCATCACCTAAGAAAAGTTAGTTCAGTATGTAAACAATCAGCTTTCATTTCAACACACAGGTACAGTTGCACCAGGTCAGATTTCTCAGGGATAAATAAGGTCAAAAATGCTTTGGAATACAAGGAAGCTTGCTGGAGAGCAGCTTGCATTATAACTACACAATGTCTCTAACATAGTCTCTGAGTAATAGGACCTTAGTGCAACTCTGTCAATCTGCTATGCAGGTACAGTGAGCACACTCCCTTTCTGATAAAAACTCTCATGACATAGCCAGAATAAGCAACAAAATTATTATCGCTTCATACATCGGCAGAGAAAGATCTGCCCCTCAGCTTCCTCCTGAAATATTATTTGACCTAAAATTTAACTGTCCAAATCTCTTAGAACTGTGACCTGTGAATATATTTTTAAAAAAAAAAAAATGGGCAGATTATTATGTAACTGCATAAAAACTCCATGTATTAATTGTTTAGGTCAGAATTTATTTTGCAAAAGAAAATAAAATCTGACTTTGTGCTTACCAATTACAAGTTTCCCTTAAAGCCACTGCAGTGAATCAATTATTCTAAAACCAATTTAAGAGAAATGCACAGAATGAACATGTAGAATGAATTTTACAACAAGAATTTTCAGATTAAAAAATTAATTGTTATTTTAACAATTAAAAAAATTGCTTGGATTAATGGAAAATTTCCCTGTGTCCCTGAAGTATCACCATAATCAATATTTACAATACCTTAGGCATAACATTTATTCATCATTCTGAATAATTAATTAGATTCTATACGTAGGTATAACTGACTCTTAGCTGGCTAAGAAAGTATTGGAATGAGAATACAGGCCCTCCAGGCTTTATACTGTGAAATAACCACAAGCATGTATACACATGCAGATTTGGGGTATTAGGAAGAGCTAATTATGGAGCATCTGTTTTCATTTGGGAAGAGAAGTTACTGATTTTCTTTGGTCTCATTACATAAAGACTGCCAACAGAAAAGGACAGTATTTAATTATAGAAAGCTTTTTCTTATTCTTTTATTTTTCTACGACTGCCAATTTCCAATGATATTTTTAATATAGGAGGCAGCATTCATGATTTGGCTTGATACTAAAATATATCTATTCAAGTTAAGCTGTAAACTAGAAAAGTCTTAGCAGCTTATCTTTTACTAGAAAACACTGATAAACATATAGGAACAAACAAATTAGCTTGTATATGGGGAAGACCAACAGAATAGTTACATTATCATATTAATTGCAGACCTGTAGGTCTGAGTTAGGCAAGAAGATTATTTCATTATTTTACAAAGAGGTGCCTCAGAGAGTCTTTTCTTTTAATCTTTAGCCTCTAGGGAAACTTGACATAAAACAAAACCCAAACCCAAAAAACCTCAAAACCCACTGATCTAAGAATTAACATAGAGTATAAAAGATATTAGAAGCTGTCTGTATCACTGTACTGAAAAAGCTTCAGGTCAAGTAAATGTATTATTCATTCACTATTATGAGCTATGTGCTTTTTCTAAATGTAAATTATGCTCTGTAATTATTTTTAAGTTTTAAAGAGTATCATTCATAAAGCCAATTAAAATGATATTGTGATTAAAATAATCAAAATTCCTGTACAACATCCCAGAGGGCAGCTGCAATGACATGATAAATTACAGAAGTTTAGTGGTTCAAGACTCTACATAGATGAGAAAGAGGTCATCAACTTCAGAGAGTGGCAGAGTGCAAGACTGCCAAAGAGAAAATCAAAACAACTTGTTCACTGATTTTTGGGGTGGGGGTGAATTCTAATGCTGCCTAACTGAGGCACGTAGGTTGGAAGCCAAACTGCCCCAGCAGCATCCCCATCAGACAGTGGGCAGAGTGGATTTCTGCTGGGGTGATTCAGAGTACACTTTCAGGAGATGTAACAAGCTGACATAAGACTTTACAGGTTCTGAAAGGGTAGGTCCCATTTCCATAGGCTGACCATATGCACCTCTGCATCTTACTTGACTCCTCTGTGAGATCAATTAACTTAATAAACCTAGAAATTTTCAGGGGGGAAAAAAACCTCAATCTGCCATGGGGGTGATTTAAATCATCCAGCGAATGTCCTGGAGGGCAGGTGGAGGGCAGAACCTTGAGGCCACAACCTGGTAATGGAAGGAGAGAAGAGGGGGCCATGACTGCCCCATGGACAGCAGGCAGCTGGTATGTCAGGTTAGGGGTCTGCATAATCACAGTCTCAGGGCAGGTGAGTCCTAAGTTTGGTCTTGTAGAGGAGCATCTCTGTCTCCCTCATCAGGAAAGCTACCATAGACACCCAATGTAAGCAGTGTAAATACCCTTCCCACTATCTCACTGAAACACTATCAACATGAAGCATGAGTGAATCAAACCCAAACTCCACCACCAACAAATCTGGAGAAGCTCATAGTTCTCTGGTATCCGTGGAAATCAAACTTACATCAACTTGGTACCTAATTTTCACAGACACAAAATATTCCTTATGAGCTCAGAAATTTCTCTTCTCAGTTTTAATGCCCTCGACAGACCAATGGCCAGATTGTGCCTCCATGAACTCAGAAGTAGCCCTTTTTTGGCAATATTTTTGTAAAACTACTGGCCAATGATAAATACATTTCAGCTTATGATCTTGCAAGGTTCTCACTGTTATGGTCTTGTTTTAGTAAACTATTTTTGGTTTTATTTTTATTTTAACATAATAGAATCATTTTTTATTTTAACATAACTGATAGTTTCTTAACTTCTATTACCCTGTGTGTCCAACTGGTGTGACACCAGTTAGAAATTTACATAGCTTCTACTTTATAAGTGTCGTGGTTTAACCTGGCAGCAGGCAAATACCACGCAGCCGCTCACTCACTCCCCCCACCCCCAGCGGGACAGGGAGAGAATCGGAAGGGTAAGAGTGAGAAAAACTCGTGGGTTGAGATAAAGACAGTTTAATAGGGAAAGCAAAAGCTGCGCACGCAAGCAAAGCAAAGCAAGGAATTCATTCACCACTTCCCATCGGCAGGCAGGTGTTCAGCCATCGCCAGGAAAGCAGGGCTCCATCACGCGTAACGGTTACTTGGGAAGACACACGCCATCACTCCGAACGCCCCCCCTCCTTCTTCTTCACCCAGCCTTATATGCTGAGCATGACGTCATATGGTATGGAATAGCCTATTGGCCAGCTGGGCCAGCCGCCCTGGCCACACTCCCTCCCAGCCCCCTGCACATCTGGCAGGGCATGGGAAGATGAAAAGTCCTTGACTAGCGTAAACAATACTTAGCAACAACCAAAACATCAGTGTGTCATCAACATTATTCTCACACTACATCCAAAACACAGCACTATACCAGTTAATAGGAAGAAAATCAACTCCATCCCAGCCAAAACCAGGACAATAAGAAACATTAATTGGAAAGGAGGTTCTACAGTGAAACATCCTTTGAAATAATTCTCTTTCAAAATGGACTGGAGGAGAACATAGGAAAACAGAGAGATCCAAGAGAGTAGCTGTCTCAGTACACATCAACACTTTTTTTTTTTTTTTTAATCTATGCATCTACCTACCTTCTACCTATCCTCCTACATGGTATAGGTCATATTCTCACACGGGGAAAGTTTTGAGAAAATTACTCATGGTTCATGATTTTGAGTTTAGTGAGTTTGCAGTTTTTGCTCTCCTAATAATTACAAGGTTTATAATCTCCCAGATGCTGCATGGAAAAAGCATAAAAACCCCATACAGGATTAAGTACTTATAGGAAAGGTTCTCTTAAGCCTACAAAATTATAGGGTTACTCATGAGAGGGTCTGCATTTCTGAGCTATATTTTGTGTCATCTTACTGCTTCTGCAGTAGGCATAAGCATAAACACAGCTATTACCACTCCATTACTGTGCGCCCTTTGTTCCTCTGGAAGAATGAAAAAGTGAATTAACTAAATTCTAATGCAGCTTTTCATTAGAAATACTGCCAATTCTCCGAGGGAGCAAGAGACATTTTACAGCTGCTCCTGAGTTTCAGCTTCGGATCAATCTGGCATGCCTCCTCCAGACCAACAGACAGCTTTGGTGAGGGTAATATACTTGAAACTTTTCTTACGTAAAGCTGAAAGGTCTAACAATTAAAAAAGCCAATGTTACTGGCGAGCATCAGTGTGATTTTTTTAAAAGCCATATTTGATCAAATGAATGTACTTTGCAAAGACATAGTCACTTAACGCACAGGAATATGTTTGTTTGTGTATATTCTAATAGCAGAAGTTACCTCTGAGAGTCAACCAATAGTACCTAAAAAGAAGTGTATATAAAATGCATTATTTAGGTACTCAAAAGCAACGGGAATGCTTTGTACAGTCCCATCTCCTCACCCCCTCCCCTTTTTTTTGTTTTGAGTAATAATGCAAAATAAGACTGTTTTGCTCATTTTGAAGCAGAACACAGCCCTCTGTTATTTCATACCGCAGGGACATTTCCCATCAAAAGGTAATTTGTTCTTCACAAGGCTCAGAAAAAGCCTCCAAAAACCAAACAAAAAACCCTACCACAATTATAGCGAATCAGGCTCTCTTTTGCTTTCTGGACCCTTTGTAAAGCTCACGCCCAGCACACAGGTGCATCAGTTGGCAGTAGCATGTCTGGAGTCCTGCCAGAACATGTTCTTCCCCTAATTTGGGGATGATATCCAGCTGATAAAAGTTAACAGCTCTAACATGTATCAAGATACAAAAAAGGCACAGTCATAATCATCCTCCTAATATTCTCTAATTGCAATGCATTGACAAAATGAAATTAATCTCAGCAAAAAGCAGAGCCTACTGCTTCACAAATTAAGTACCTTGTCTTTTTCTTTGTTTTATTTTTTATACAGAAGTGATTCGTGAAGAGTGAAAACCATTCCCCCCTCTGTGAACTTTATAATATTAAAATTGCCACAGACATTTTCAACTGTTTCTTCATTTGATGGAAAGCACACTTTCTTACAGGTGTTCTGCAGAAATAAAGAAGAGCTATAATTACTGGAAATGGTTTGTGTAACCTACAGTACGGTTTTACCAAGCAGTTTTGGTTAGCTGTGCTACACTGGATCACTGGAGAAAGTGCCATTAGAGGGCAGCCTTGGGTTTCCCCTCCCTATCTCAGTCCACACGCCAACATGAGTGTCCCAGAAGTTCTGGAGGCTGAAAAAGAGATTTCTGATGGTATGTAGCAAAACTAATTTTAACTTCCTAGAGTACAATAAAAACCTTCCAGTATATATTTTTGCATTCTGTGAGAAAAAAAAGTCCCTTTCAAATTGACAAATATAACTGTTTCTGACGAAGTAAAAACTGTTCAGATACACAGTTATAGTTTGCGGCTCCAATCTTGCAGTTTTCTTTAGAAAACATAGTTGAACTTTGGTGAAGAAAAACACGTTCATTAATAACTTGAATCTAACCCTGTCAAAATTTAAGAACCCCTCCCCAACCAATTTTAGTGTCTAGAATCCCAATGCAATGAAGACACACAGTATGGTTTGAGCAAGTTTGTAATATATGGGCAGGAGTAGATTATACTTTTTAAAGGCCTTGAGTACCTTTAATAATGCATAAGTAACCTTTGTCAGTACTAAAAATTTCCTTTGGTCATTCTACCTTGAAGTCTGAATAAAATATCACTGGCGGTTAAGTCAGTCCCGCAGTATCATAGAATCATAGAATAGAATCATAGAATCATTAAGGTTGGAAAAGACCTCTAAGATCATCAGGTCCAACCATCAAACCAACAGCACCATGCCCAGTACACCATGTCCCTAAGTGCCACATCTACACGTCTTTTAAATACTTCCAGGGGTGGTGACTCAACCACTTCCCTGGGCAGCCTGTTCCAAGGCCTGACCACTCTTTCAGTAAAGAAGTTTTTCCTAATGTCCAGTCTAAACCTCCCTTGGCGCAACTTTCCTCTCGTCCTATCGCTAATTACTTGGGAGAAGAGGCCAACATCCACCTCGCTACAACCTCCTTTCAGGTAGTTGTAGAGAGCGATGAGGTCTCCCCTCAGCCTCCTCTTCTCCAGGCTAAACAACCCCAGTTCCCTCAGCCGCTCCTCATAAGACTTGTGCTCCAGACCCTTCACCAGCTCTGTTGCCCTTCTCTGGACACGCTCCAGCACCTCCATGTCCTTCTTGTAGTGAGGGGCCCAAAACTGAACACAGGATTCGAGGTGCGGCCTCACCAGTGCCGAGTACAGGGGCACGATCACCTCCCTACTCCTGCTGGCCACACTATTTCTGATACAGGCCAGGATGCCATTGGCCTTCTTGGCCACCTGGGCACACTGCTGGCTCATGTTCAGCCAGGTGCCAACCAGCACCCCCAGGTCCTTTTCCTCTGGGCAGCTTTCCAGCCACTCTTTCCCAAGCCTGTAGCGTTGCCTGGGGTTGTTGTGGCCAAAGTGCACTTGGCCTTGTTGAATCTCATACAGTTGAATCTCATACAGCCCATCGATCCAGCCTGTCCAGGTCCCTCTGCAGAGCCTTCCTGCCCTCCAGCAGATCAACACTCCCGCCCAACTTGGTGTTGTCTGCAAACTTACTGAGGGAGCACTCGATCCCCTCATCCAGATCATTGATGAAGATATTGAACAAGACCGGCCCCAGTACTGAGCCCTGGGGAACACCGCTCGTGACCGGCCGCCAACTGGATTTAACTCCGTTGACCACAACTCTCTGGGCTCGGCCGTCCAGCCAGTTTTTTACCCAGCGAAGAGTGCACCTGTCTAAGCCGTGAGCCGCCAGCTTCTCTAGGAGAATGCTGTGGGAGACAGTGTCAAAGGCTTTACTGAAGTCCAGGTAGACCACATCCACAGCCTTTCCCTCATCCACGAGGCGGGTCACCTGGTCGTAGAAGGAGATCAGGTTGGTCAAGCAGGACCTGCCTTCCATGAACCCGTGCTGGCTGGGCCTGATCCCCTGGTTGTCCCAGACATGGCTTGTGAGCGCCCTCAAAACAAACCGCTCCATAATCTTTCCCGGCACCGAGGTCAGGCTGACCGGCCTTTACTTCCCCGGATCCTCCTTCCGGCCTTTCTTGTAGATGGGCGTCACATTGGCAAGCCTCCAGTCGTACGGGACCTCCCCAGTTAACCAGGACTGCTGGTAAATGATGGAGAGTGGCTTGGCAAGGTCCTCCGCCAGCTCCCTCAGTACCCTCGGGTGGATCCCATCCGGCCCCATAGACTTGTGAGCATCCAGGTGGCGTAGCAGGTCATTAACTTCATCCTCTTGAATTATGGGGGGTTTATCCTGCTCTCTGTCCCTGTCTTCCAGCTCAGGGGGCTGAGTACCCTGAGGATAACTGGGCTGACTATTAAAAACTGAGGCAAAGAAGGCCTGAACAAAAAGTATACCTGAATACAGTAAATTCCATGTGAATACATTTACAATGAATTCCATGTGAATATATTACAAAAAGAGGGGTAAATTAAGATTTCATAATAACAATCTTCCTAAAATCTATCTGAGATTGGTTTTACTATATGAACATACACCATTATCTTGATATTTATTTTAGCTACCTAGATAATTTAGCAGCAATTTTTTTCCAATTGCAGCTTAATCCAATTATCTAATAGATAACATCTTATATTATTTATAATTAAACAGTGGCATTCCAAAGACACTAGGAAAAATGTTTTTTCTCATACGAAAGAGCTACATTATACTCAGCACATTAAATTTCAGGTAAAATTCTGTGCAAAAATCCTATGCAATTTTTGCTATAATTTTCTTCATGATATTTTGTAACTCTTTGACACTGCATGGCTTTCCAATTACTCAAGTGAAGTACATTTGTCTGAAACATATGTCTAACCTTTTCAGCTATTTGAGGGCTGTTCGGTATGGTAATCCCCATCAGTCTAGTCAACTTAAAAATCCCCACTGATCCTTTCACATAAAAGGTTTAAAGACTTGGAGCTTAGGATCCTTCTCACTGTTAGCAGTAGAAGCTCATTCAAAGCATTCTTTTACTCTAGATGAAGCTAATCCCTTGTCAGAAAGTAAACAAGGAGTTTTGCATTTCATACAACAAAACAAACATGCACAGAACAGTAACAGAACACACCAAACCAAAATCATAAATAGCAATCCCAGAGGGTTTCACTCAGATTTCAGCTGAATACATAAGGACTTTGAAAATGCTGAACTGGCCTAGACATACAAAGCAGCATGACACAAATACAGGGCAAGGCTTAAATGACAGGCCACAGCTCCCTTGAATACACACACGAAATAATAATAACCAGGCATGAGGTGTGCATATCCCGATCTTGGTAATAAAATCACCATTTGTATTGCATAAATATGTGAGCAAAAAACCTTTAATTCCCTCAGGGATCACACCGGACGTAAGATATCTCATTTGCTGGACCTAAAATTCCTTAACCTTGTTTCCTAAACTCATGGTCCACCATCCAACTTTTACCTTTGTCTGTTGGTACTTATTCATGTGATTGCACAAGAACTTGGCAGCTTTTGGGACTTCAAATAGCCTGCTCTGGAGGCCACAACATGGTTGAAGCACTACGATGCTCTCTAATTTTGTAACATCAACAAGAATGAAAAAAAAAATAGAAAATCAAGCCAAATCAAAATAATTCCTAGATGTCTAGTCAGCTTTCACAGGATTTTTTTTTTTTTTTTTTTGCTCCTGCTATCAAAGGAACTATTTATTCCATACCATGACTGCAGCCTCCTGACCACTGACCCCTGTAACACTGGAACTGTCCAAAAACTAAAATCTCACTCCTCTTTCCAATGCAATGAAGAGCTGGGGCAGCATTTACTTGACTTTAAACCAGTGAAACCTCACACTTGACCAACAGGTGGGAGCACTTAAGTTTTCAGAACAGTGATTTCTAACTGTTGAGAGGCACCTAAAAATCTTGGTTCTTCTTGGAACTGGCCAACAGACACTTTTGAAGAAAGAAAGTGGCATGAGTTATTGATTTGTACTTAAACACTGGCAAGAAAAAAAAAAAATCAAATTACTAAGCCATTGTAAAGCAGAGTGAAAATCCATGCCACGTGCATCAGTCGAGAAAGAAGTGCTTGTCCACCCTGCAAAAGACAAATATGGCACAGTGCTCCCAGAAAAAGTCAGCACGGAGGACTCGATCTTTTCTTCAAGCAGTCAAATGCCCTTCCTGGGCAAAGAGAATAGACAGTTAATAAAACCAAAATCTTTTCCAAACCACCTGGAAACTGACTGCACATGAGGAAAGAAAAGGTATTCAGGCTTGTTCTTTAAAGCACCTTTTTCCTCTTTTTGAGTCAAACCACTTGTCTTCAATGCTGGGCATTCTTGAAGTCCATAGCATTGCGGTATGAACTATGTAGGTGTTATTCAATGAGGAACAACATATGGAAGATACTGAGTAATTTATTTTCTTGAGAAATCTGAGAGAAAAATACTTGCAAGTACAGGCTACCTAAGAATTACGTCAATACACAATGAGTTCTTTAATAATACTAAATGAATTTTAAAAAGGGATTGAGTTCTTTAATAATACTAAATGAATTTTAAAAAGGGATTTGACTTTTATTGTTCAAATCATTTTGCTTTAATTTTTGTCAACTAGAAGAAAGAAAAAAAAAACAAATCCTTATGATACCTGGATTAAAAATACCTAATTTTATCTTGTTTATCTGATGTTTATTCTTTTGTGAAGGTTAATTTCATTCTCTACCAGATGTTTTTTTAATACTTGTTCAAGATGTCTCATGCTTAGCTCTGCCTTCCTTTTTATAGCCAGAATTTCTATTTTTTTAATGAATTATTTTGTACACTGTTAATGAGTTTAACTTGGATAGGCTTTCTGTAAATTATGTGAAGCCAGTTAGATAAATATCTCAGGTTCATTTAGGATATTCTATGCTTATCAAAAGTATTATTGCTAAACATGGAATACTTTTAACAGCTTCTTGACACACTAGACTTAGTCCTCTTTCACTTTTTTTATGGGTGCCAACCGTCAAGGTCTCTGACCTTGCAAATTACCAGACCATGTGCTTAATTTAAGCACAAGGAATCTCATCAGCTTCAGAAGGTCATCACATTCAAGTAAGTTAAGGATATCTAATGCACTTTAACAAACCTAAAGCTTCAATCTTTATAATTCACTAACAAAACAGTGGCTTCATTTGTCCAATCAAAACCATGTGTTGATTAATAAATAGTAAATGTGACTTCACTATGTTATTAATTAGCCTGAAAAACATTTCAACATTCTTTACGCAGCTGTTTTAGGATTAAAAACCACTAACAAGCATCATGGAAATATAGCTAACATATAATTGTCTTCTCCCAGTATTGTATTTTTTTTCTTTTTTTTCCTACTTTTCCCTTGTCTTCATACACATTTCAGTCTTCATTAGCATACTTGGATCAAATAAAACACTACATGATAAAACTAGATTACTAAAGCCATAAGGAATGTTCAAATTAAATTAAGCAGCAGTGGGTTAATAAATTGCTTCACAGCTGTATTTCTCTTCTTAGTCACCACTGCAGCTGCTTGTCGAGGTGGTTGGGTAGTAACAGACACTTCTATTAGGAGATACATCTCAGAGTAAGTGACTCTTACAGACTCTGTGGACCACCAAGAAGCTGTGTCTAGGCTAGATAACTTTTTTTTAATCTGCCTATATACAAAAAGTCAGTTAACTCTCTTCTGATGTCTTTGGTAGCATACACTTTTAGCTCTGGCTATCAGTAGAGATGAATTTTACCCACAAAAATAAATACCACCTGCATATTCTTTGATTGCACAGCTAGCTTCAAGAAAGCTTTCCAGGCCTCACCAACAGAGTACTGTGAGTTGGTAGAGTGTACTACACAGATTTCTTAGAGCTTTCCCAGATGTAAGTCTTCTGGTAGGAGTAATCACTATTATTTCCTTTTAAATGGCAGAAAAAAGTCGCCATGTTATATTTGAAAATAAATCAGCATAGGCATCCTGATCTGAAGTACAAACAATATCATTTTAAAAAAAAAAAAAAAAGGCAGAACAAGATAACAAAAAGTGGCACTAATTCAGGGAAGCAACCCCATTCACTGGATGCCTGGGACGGTGCCCCTTTGACCCCTGCAAGCTTTCAGATGCAGCTGATAGCCGTTTTACCAATAGGATAAAATAAAAAAAAAAAAACACCACCATTGATGTTCTAGTATGGGTATACAAAAGGCACGAACCAGATGTAGAAAGGAAAGATGGGTTCGGTGGCTTGCAAGGTGAAAGTTTCTGGTTTTTGCTTTCCTGAGAAGGCACTGATATGGCTCAAAAGCTGACCTATACTGTGAGCAGCTGAACACAGGGACTTCAGCTAAGAAGAAAGTCTTGATTCACTGGCAGTATGAAAACCCATCTTTGATCAGCTATGACAAGCACTTATGTATATGCTACAGTGTTTTTTATGAAGCAGTCTCAAGCCAGAGAGAGGATATGAAGACGACAAAAATAGAGATGGGCAAAAATGAAAATGCTTAGCTGAGTGATTAAGAACTACCTTGTATGACACAAAATACAGAAACATATTTTTCTAACACAAATATGTAGCTATACACTTTAACAATATTTCATATAGTTTAATCATTTAAATATTTCAGTGAAGTAATTTTTTATCAGAAGTAAAGTATGTGCTTAGATTGTTTGAACAAAGTATTTAAAGATTGCAAGCGATGGGAAGAATGCATCTTTTTATGACTGTAGACTTTTAAAGAAGTAGGTCCATGGCAACATCCTATAAAAATAATTTTACCATCATGTCATAGGAAAAATAATGGAAGGAACTGGATTTATTTTTCATTCCAACAGTAAAACCAAAAAGTCAGAGATTCAGGTCAATAAAATGATTTAAAAATTTACTTTGATTAGATGACAGATTTTACTAATATTTTTGCTAAATTTTGATGTCTTCAAAATTAATTGCATTTTTATCTCAAAATACTAATTTAGATATTGAAAAAATCAACGTATTTAAGTCTTATGGGACAGTATTTCACATCTGGAAGTGAAATGAAGTGCCTTTCTAATGAAATATCTAGTTCAACTTAAAACATATTTTATGCTTCCTTTTCAACTTGCTTTTTGGCAAGAAAAAAGATAAAACCAGTATTCAGTCTTTCCCTAAGTTGAACATTTCCTCCTTCATGGTTCAGTAAGCTGGTAAAATAACCAAAGTCTCCTAGATTTCATGTTGCGTTCTATACAAAGTCTACTAGACCTGGCAGCAGTGCTCTAACATGTCTCCCTCCCCTTTCAAAATTACCTGTTTCCCTGACAGCCAGTCCATGGGTTAGAACTTATGTGCATTTTAACTGGTGGTGAAATTTGATTTGGCATCTAAGTTAAAAGCAGGCACCCATGTGATATATTTAATGTTCTTCTTCTCCTGGACATTTTCTTTCTCTTTACCTTCATGATAATTTTGCCCATTGCAGTAGATATCCCTGATTATTTCAAATATTAAGAGTGCCAGAATAAGAGGTTTGGGAATTGCAGGGAAGGTGTGCATGTACAAGACCGCTTAACTGAATTATGTTTGTGTATTTTGTGGCTTAAAAAAATAAATAGCCAGATATAAAGGACAAAAAATTACCTTCAAGGCAAAACTGACCAAAGGCTGTGTTTGTATAGATCTTGCATTCCTATAGTATTCCATTCTTCTGGTTTCCTCATTTATGTGATAGTTTGGGAAGCCTGTCAGGATACAGTTTAATAATTCTAACTGATGTGGGGGGCTCAATCACAGGCTGCAAGCCTGTCGTGGTTTAACCCCAGCCAGCAAAAATAAACTCCATGCAGCCGCTCGATCACCGCCCCCCCCGGTGGGATGGGGGAGAGAATTGGGAGGGCACAAGTAGGAAAGCTCCCGGGTTGAGATAAAAACAGTTTAATAATTGAAATAAAACTAAGTAGAACAGTAATAATAACAGTGAGAACAACAACAATAACAGAATACACAAAACAGGCGATGCACAACGCAACCGCTCACCAATCACCGACCGCGTGTCACGAACGGGGGGCGAGCCCCCCCCACACACCTGGTTTTTATACTGAGCATGATGTCACATGGTATAGAATACCCCATTGGCCAGCTGGGTCCACCACCCCGGCTGTGCTCCCCCCTCCCGGTGCAAGCATCACCCAGCAACAGCCAAAGCATCAATGGGCCATCAACGCTCCTTTCACACCGAACCCAAAACACAGCACACCCCCCAGGCTACTGGGAAGAAAGTTAACCCTGTCCCAGTTGGAACCAGGACAAAGCCTCATTTGAATGTGGACCCTTATGTGTCTCCTTTCTAACTTCTTTATGAAATAGTGATGCAATAGTAATATAATGAAACTAGAAATAGACAATCCTCTGAATTTAATGAGCTTTTCAAAACTCAGTGTCAGGGAAGTGGGAGCCAGGCAATGGATACCTCAGGAAGGTGACTGAGTGAAACTAATCAAGAGACTATCTGAAAAAGGTTGAAGCTACAAAGGAAGACTCTCTCCAGTTGTTTAGAATAAGAGAAGAAAAAATCAGTTGCTGAGAAGAGAATCTGGAGATCCATGCTGTAAAAGAAAAAGATGCTGGAAGAAGAAAAGGGAGGAATGATGTTGAATTTTTAATTCATGAGCCTCCAAGTCCAGAGAATGTCTGATTAGCAGTAATTAACTGCTGTGAGCAAACACATTCAACTCTAGTATTGTCCTGCTTAAATCATTATTTTCTTGGGCTAGCAAAAGTTAGAGATGATCAATGTTGGAATATCTGCATGACTTCTGAGTCTGCGTGCTCAGAGAGATGGACGACTGAGCTGGAGCTGGAGCACCAAAGATCAAACATTTCTGGACGAAGGGGCCGTGGGACAGCTCTGGTAGCCATCCTGAGGAGGCTGGGCCACTGGAAAGCAGGCATCCAGCCGGGCCAGGGCAAGGAGAGAGAGAGCTGCAGCCCAGTCAGCCTGGGGGAGGCTGAACTGAATTTAGGCCAAAGACCATAAAACTCGAACCCAGCAGCAAATGCTGGGTGAATGTCCACTTCAGTGAAACATCTTGCTTTTAAAAGTTATGCACAAAGATGGTTTACTACAGGCACATGGACTCAAAACTAGGAAACTCAGTAACGTTTTTGTTACAGAAACAGATCAGTTTGTTACATCATGGCAGCCCTGTTTGCTGTGTTGGTAAAATCACACCAGTTGTCAAAACGATAAAACTAGTAAGAATGTAGAGGACAAGAAGAGAAGCCTGAATATGAAATAGAAGGTATTAGCTTATTTATAAATGCTTCATATGTTCTACAGTAAACAAAGAATTAAACCAAAACTAAGTAGATGGTGCATTTTAATAGTAATGTATCCTTGAGAAGGTGAAATAAGAGATTTGCTTTGTGAAACATGTTCTTTGATGTACTTTTCCTTAATACAATAAATTCTGATCTATGATCCATGCACAGAGCATCACAAGACTGAGATTTAATTATTCCTGCATATGAAGAGAATTTATTTACAGGATTTGCCTCTGGACACATTAAAAACTACTGATGGCTTTGATACGTTTCCCCAGAGTACGGAGAGAAACATTTGGGTCTAAAAAGAGTTAAATCAAATCCATTAGTACCTGTAGGTATATTACAGATATATAACTACTATTTTTCTTGCCAATAGTGTATTGCAGAAACTAAACCATGTTGTACAAAGCTGTAAGGATTAATTAAGCCTTTACTTTTTTAAGTGGATAAGCTCAGTATAAATAGAAACATTTCAAGATCAAATTATACAGTCTTTTGCATAAATGTTATAATGGATTATCTCCGTAATGTACAGTGGAAAGTTGAGCAGTCCAGGAGAAAAAGACTAGATTAATTTAAAAGTAAAAATCAGGAATAGTAGACTATTTTTCTCAACTACTTGAAGGAAGGAAGAAAAACTATTACAATCAGGAATTGTTTTAGGGGATCATGGCAGTTGTGGAAGACAGAGACGAGGCACATTAAAAACTGTTGCTAATGAGCATACATTGTATACAAGCGTAGCAAAACATAAGCTATAACTGGCTTGATAACTCAGATAGATAGATTGATTTTGATCAATAAACCCACCCTCAAATTGATTTTCATCAATAAAGCCACCCTCAAATTAAGCTTATTAAAGCAGTCACTGGCCAGGTGGTGGTCTCTTTGGTGGGAGAGAAAGGATCCTCATGCCTGGTTCTTCTCTCCCTCCTGATATTTGCTATGCATGGGTTCACTACTGAATTCATGCACAATAAATTCAGGATCAGAATTATAATGTGTAATTTTTCATTTCTAATCCTGTTGTTTCTAGTAATTCCATGGTAATTATGTTTCTGTTAGCCACTTAGTATTAGACATGCTATTCATTTAATTGGACACTGCCAACTCCCTTAGGCCTACAGTGGACTTTGAATTGAATTCCTGTGGTAGCAATGCAATTGGATTTATTCATGTAATTCTACCATTTCAAACAATCACCCACCTTAATTATAATAAACTTACAAGGCATGATCTGCATACATGAGATGCCAAGCAAGCCAGACATCCCTTGATCTACTCAGCTGTTTGATTATATACATGTGATGCTAAAAGACATGTTTTATATGCTGAAAACTACAAATAAAAGTTAACAAAGGTTCACCATATTTAAAAATCTGATCGATACCCTTTTCTTATAGATTTTTTTAAAAAATGAGTGATTTTTTAATCACACAATGTAGATCTCTGAAAATTTTATCTAAATATAATCACATAAAAGAAAAAAATGCTTCTATTCAAATTTCTTTTTTTCAGATTTTTTTAAAACTAATTATGGGCTAAAACATGGCAATGAAAGTTTGGAGCCAAGCAGTAAATGTATAGGCAATCTACTACAACAGGTAGCTCTGGAAACAGGAGCACTCTCTGTTTATGTGCACAAAATTCAATCTGGCTTCACCTATTTGGAATCTAATTTCCTCCCAGTTTGCTACCATATTTTTAAATAACTATTAGGTATTACATACTAGGTATTACTCCATGATGCTGGATTATCCCACATCATTGTGCCCCACTGTTTTTGTAAATGTAGATGCCTATACTGTCTCTCTAATGTACCTTAGAATTGACCGTCCCCTAGATATTTGTCTCTTTTATTGCATTTCTAAAGTGCAGGCTCTAGAGACTGGTGTATTTTTCCCAGCATCTATTGATACTGAGAGCAATATTAGACATATCTCCAAGTCCATCCAGCGAATGAGAACATTTTCTTTGATAAGTCTTTGTGTACTTCATCCTAAAAATCATCAACAAAAATGTCTCTTCTTTCCAGAAAGTTGGAAAGTGACTTTAAAAATAGGACCGCTGCGGTTCTTTTTCTATGCTGGGTTTTGGCATTCTGTCTCATGTCCCCAGAAAAGCCTACATGGAGGACCATTTTATTTCAGACCTTTTCCTCTATGCTTTTCTACAAGGAAAATGCCTTCTCTATGACTAACCAAGAAGTCACAAATGAAATTAAGGTTCCTTGGTAGATTTCCTAAGGAATTTGTCACAGCACAGCATGGGGAAAGGCAGTCCCTTTAAGTGGGATTAGTTTCACCAAAAACTTGAAAAGGAAAAACAAGGTTATCAGTTTTAAATGTGACACAGAATGAGGATCATATTTTATAAAATGGTTTTATAGACTTAAAGGATTGATAGTGTCCTTTTGACAGTCTTAATTGCACTGGATTATTTATATCCCTGACTTTACAAGCAGTCCATTAACAATAAACAGCACTAGTGTTGTAACTGACCATGTGATACTTCAGTTTCAGGGGGTACATTGCTGTTATCCTGCTTACACAATAATTACTGTAAAAAAACCCCAAACTACTTCAAATTATATACAAACTAAATACAAACTTGTATTTAAAAACTATGCTGCTATTAAGACAGCAATAAAGTAAAATTGTTCCCTTAAGGATTAATTACTGAGGAGTAATCCATGTTTATTCTATTCATCCCATATTGGATTCTTAAACCTGACACTGACTATGGCTACCACACAAATAACTTAGCTCTAATTCAGAGAAATCAAATTGAAATTTAAAAAAATCATCGTGTCGTGGGACCATAGCTTTCCCATCTTACTACATACAGAATTTGTTGGTAAAAAAATTTCAAATAAAAATCTCCCTTTCAATTTTATTGGTCAAACCTGCTATGATACTGCATGATGTGACATACTGCCAGTAAAATATATCAGATGAGATGTGCCCAGATATCTGATGAACTAAGCATGATTATGGTGAAAGATGAAGAAATGTCACATAGCAAGGAGCAAAAACATGATCTGCACTCTCAGCCTTACTTGCATTTCCTTATTGCTTTGTATGAAACTTACCTTTTAAAATAAATAATTGCATTTGCGATCCAAATTAGAAAGTCTCCTTAGGCAGTCTTTATTCCATAGGATTTGGTCAAACCAGGTGATTTGATATTTCTTCATCTAAGCCACACCTCCCCTACAGTTTATCTGTGAAGTAGCTTCGATAGGAGTCCTAGGCAGGTGACAAATTTTGCCTTCCCAGAGGAAATTTGCCAAATCCCTCCACTTCATTATCCTTGAAACCACAAGGCATCCTAAGAAGTTTTAGTAGACTGGTCCTACTGACATTTTCTCATCTTGAGATGTATGACAAATACCACTTCATATGTCAAATCACCTCTGGTTAAATGCTATATTGAAACTTTATTTTTTGTTTTTGTTACTTATGTTTCAAAAGAAATACAAACAGTCTCAAGAAAAGCAAAACCTAATACTATCGCTATTGCTAAGGCAGTAATTTTTTTCATGCATATATAATATGGCATGTTATTAGAAAATTATATCAAAAGAAAAGGGAGGAGTATATCTTAAAATTTAAATGAGTAGCATTTCAAAAGCCAAGAATAGCTTTTTAGGCTGACTTTAATTTGAATGACACAAGACAAGTCCACAGGTTCTTTTTATTATGTATTTAGTCTTTATTTGGGCAAACCTCTACTATCATTAATTATGATGGTGCTTAAAGGCCAAATGCAAGGTTAAAGACCCAGTTTTCTTAGTACCAGTGAAGGAGGTTGTTAGATTTGTAAGAGAGAAAGCACACTTCATTCGCAAACTGCAAGAAGTCTACAGGTATTTCGAAGTAAAGTCACATTCATTATGAAGAACGATACTTGCTCAACAGCCAACCCACCTATCTTTCTCTTGGCTCCAGGTGAAAAGAGTGCCCCCAAAAGCCACCAAACCCAGACTATTAGAGATAACAATTTGGGGCCATCAGGTCTTTCTGAAGCAGTTTGGCCCTGTCATCAGTCCCTCCCTCCTCTCTTTCTCATCTTGATGGATATCTAGTTGCAGCAGCTCTACTAATTGCATCTTTGGTGCTAGTACATGGGGAAAAATGTCTCAGGAAGGCTAATTGCAAGCTGTTTTTAAATGAAAATTGGGACATTTAAAGCAATAGAGAAAGTCATGTGTTCAATGGCCTTACTCCCCCTCACATCTTCAATCTAAACACATCAGATGATCAAGGGATGGAGATAAGGGCATTTTAATCTAATTTTAGACCTGCAGAATGAAGGAAAAGTCAAAAAAATTGCCTGAGTCTGTATGAGAAGTTTGTAATAGATTTTCAGGATCGCAGTTGAGTGGTTCAATTTAAACTGACTCATGAAGTCAGTCTGTTTAAGAAAAACATGAAGTTTGACCCTTAAGATACATTTGATGCTTTCTCAAAAATATAGAACATTATGCTAAGTCTGATGTCCTTCAGTTTAGTTTGTATGCATATTACAACTGAGACCAGCAGCAGCAGCAGCAGCCAGAAGCTTCGTGCTCTGTATTGTGTTAGAGTTGAGACACATATCTCCAGATCTCAACAGTAAGTTGAGAGTGAGTAATCACCTGAAATAACAATAATAGTGCCTGATACTTGTCCCAGCAAAATGATGCCACCCTTTGAGGCCATCCTCAAAAAGTGGAAAAGGCTAATTTTTTCAAACTATTGCAATAATGGCAGTTTCGCGGGTGAAGATGGAGATTGAAGAAGGAGTAAATGAGACAACATTCAGGCTTTGGATACACAGGAAGACACGCTCTTGCATAAGAAACTCATTTTTTCCAGTCAGGCTGCTGAAGTGTAATCAAAAATCCAGAGTGGCTAATGGTGATTTTTCCATAAACATAACCAAGTTTTAGTTTGAGTCAAAGGTGTTGTTTCAGTAAATGTTGATAAAAGCTCTGAAAAGTGGCAGAAGTGCTGGGCAGATTATCCATAGACAGCTGGATGTTTTCAAGGTAACAGAGCTATCTTGTCTTGAAGGGCATTCTTCAGATCTAACAATGCAAAATAGCGTGAACGGATATCACTGCTGGCAGAGTCCAGTGGGACTCCATGCATAGCTCTATACTTTGTCTAGTATACATAGGCTCTATATTTCTTACACCATGGAGCTTTCTTCCTGCAAGTCTTGCATTTCATAGAATCATAGAATCATAGAAACATTAAGGCTGGAAAAGACCTCTAACATCATCGAGTCCAACCGTCAACCCAACACCACCATGCCCACTACACCATGTCCCTAAGCGCCTCATCTACACGTCTTTTAAATACTTCCAGGGGTGGTGACTCAACCACTTCCCTGGGCAGCCTGTTCCAAGGCCTGACCACTCTTTCAGTAAAGAAATTTTTCCTAATGTCCAATCTAAACCTACCCTGGAGCAATTTGAGGCCATTTCCTCTCGTCCTATCGCTAGTTACTTGGCAGAAGAGACCAACACCCACCTTGCTACAACCTCCTTTCAGGTAGTTGTAGAACACGATGAGGTCTCCCCTCAGCTTCCTCTTCTCCAGGCTAAACAACCCCAGTTCCCTCAGCCGCTCCTCATAAGACTTGTTCTCCAGACCCTTCACCAGCTTCGTTGCCCTTCTCTGGACACGCTCCAGCACCTCAATGTCCTTCTTGTAGTGAGGGACCCAAAACTGAACACAGTAGTCGAGGTGCGGCCTCAGCAGTGCCGAGTACAGGGGCACTGCATCATTCACATCACAGCACATTTAATACAGAGGTCCACACTGCACACTGGACTGCCTATCTTTCTGAAACGCCTCTTTTCTGCAAGCCCCTTATTCAATCAATTGAACAGTGCAGGAGAAGGGCAGAGAAGCTGTGGAGCTTCCTCCACTTCCCAGCCTGCTGGTAACACAGACAGGTCGGCCCATGCACATGAGGGAAGTATAAAAGTATACTAACTTGTCTGTAGCAGATTTCTGCTTCTAAAAGGGGAGGAGGCAGGAGTAGGGAGGAAAAGATGGGAAGGAGTGGAACAATTGTGCATCTGATGTATATTACTGTCTTCCAAAAAAGGTTGTATAGTTAAAATGTAGAGCAAAAGAAACAAAGGCAAAATTGCATCATGTGAGCTAGGACAAAGGAAAAGCGATAAAAAAAAAGGAAATGTTTTTTAAAATTGCTTCCATTTTTCTAACCTAATACAAGAAAAGGCTTTCTACCTAGAGCTAAGCTTCCAAATATGGAATAACTTCAGCTTCTTCAAAACATCAGCTTTGTCTCATCAGTCGCAGGCCAGCTTAATTTTAATTTAGCTGTAACATCAGTCTCTGGCAATAAAACTTCCTGCTAAGCATATGATGCCAAAATATTCCCATGGCTAAAAACTTCTAACAGTCCCATGACCTTTTATGTTGAGACGCCACTGAAAATGTTTCATTAGGTAAGTCTAAAGATAATGTCCTTTCCAAAATATCTGTTCTCAGGAGAGGATATAAGGAGTGTAGTGGGAAAAATTGGTAAGGTGAATAGAGAAAGTTAGAGGAGATCTGTATTGCTTTGTACTATTCCCTCGACAAAAACCTTATTGAAATTAACACTGCAAAAAGGTTTAGATTGAGAGAAACTGGAGAATCTTTTTTCTTCCACAAGATTCAAAGCACTCTCACAGATCAAAGTGTTTATTTTTCTGGTAGATTTTTTATTTTTGAATTAGTAGTCTGATAATATGCAATTAATTATAATTTTCAAGCCTAAATTAAAATACAAGAGAGTGATCAAAATTGAGATTAAAATTTTTACTGATTATTCTGGCCAGCTTTGTTGCATGTGCTTAATTATGTGAAAAAACACACTTGGTGGTGTGCTTTCAAACTTCCCATGTAAATATTGGAAAGCTTTTACTATTTAAATGAAAGTACCTGTTCACATAGTCTAGAATATAAAAACAATCTACTGAAAAAAAGTTTTATTGTGTTTAATGTATTATTAATGTTGCATTTTTTAAAAAATTTAGCTCATGACTAAGACATATTTTCTGTGTGCAATTATAAGTTTATGTTTTAATATAATGTAAAGAAAAAAAAGTTCCTTAAGTCTACAGTTAAATATATTTTGAAAACTCACCAGAATAAAGAAAATATGGTATATAAAGATAAAATATGCACAGATCAGCTGCAGACAGAGAGGGAAAAAGAAAAAAATATGGTCTTTCTGGGTCGTTCATCTAAAAAACTTTTCATAATACAGGCAAAGTGCTGAAAGAAACTGGACATAAGTTCTGAGCAGGAAAAAATAGCACGAGATTCAGTAACCAGAAAAATTTCATGGGCTTGTTCTGTAGTCCTATATTGTTATTAAATGCATTATGAAAAGAAATTGGGACTTTGGACTTTGCTTTTCGGGTTAGGGGAGATTAAAAAACCTATTGTTTAATATTTTGTTTTGTATTTATACATACAAAACAACAAAACCCTCTCATTGCTCCCGGATCACAAAGGTCCCCTAAGGAGAAGTAACCTAGTCTGTTCTTAAGACAGCTTCAGAGAGGGGAAAAATTGACAGCTGAAATCACTGGAAGATGTTTTAAATTCCTAATTAAAGATGACAGGACAGAGGTTTCTAAATTCTTCATCTTGTTGTGTATACTGTCCTTTATGCAATAATAGCTGCAGCAGTCATTATCTTGTATATATGTCCATGACTTTTATTTTTCATTTCTTTTTCTATCCATAGGATGCCATCCTTTGGCAGAGTGAAAGTGAAAGTTGGAAGAGGTAGCTAAGGAAGTCAATAAACCAGGGATCCATGCTGACTACTTTTTCTGTCTTTTTTCCTGACACTAGCCTGCATTTATTCTCCCTCTCCTGGAAAGGGAATACTAGCCATTTTGCTTAACAGTTCTAGTACTCTTCAATTACCAGTAAGTTCTCAACAATGCTGAAAATGAAGTACAGGTCATAGCTGCTTATTTAGTGTAGTGGCTTTGCTCTTTGGCAATAAACAGGAAGTTTATTATCCTTCCTATCTTTATATTCCTGTTGTAGTGAAATATGCCTCTAGACTGAATCGCTGACACATTTCTATTAAATACCAAGTTGGACCGGAATAAAACCCAACAGTGTTTAAAACAGATCTAGCCTATTTCTCAAAACTTTTAGAAGAAATATTTAATATTTATGTATGATTATGAAGTGGTAATAGTTGCAGTTACGCTTAATGGCTATATCTCTGCTCACCAGCTCAGCTTGTCTTAGGGAAAAAAACAATCTTTTTTTATCTGTCTAGGTAACATTTGAAAATGTTTTGTTCCAAATATATGAAAGAAAAAAATAATTATGGGAGGCTCCAGTTTTTTTGTGTTTTGTTTTTCTCTTTGGATGAAACATTAAATTGTTAATGTCTTCACTTATATTCTAATAATGACCCAGTTAGTATCAATCTTCAAAAGCAATTTTGAATTTTATTTTATATATACACATGTAATTATACTGTCTTATTGAGTTTGTTTTGTTTGTGTTTTTTTTTTCACTTAAGTGAAGGGTTCAGATAAAGCTTCTGGAAAGTGTCTGATTGATAGCAAAAGTATTGCTCAACCCATTGACCAGTGTCAAGCATTTTTGTGTTCTTCACAAAGGAGACACACCACACACCACACAACAAAGTGTTGCTTCCATTTCTCTAGCAGAAATGTTTGTAAAAGCTCAGCACAGTCAGCTAATATTATGTAGTGTATTCTGAAAGAGACTCTATTCATCTTCTTTCTGTACATGAATAATGCAAAACATTTTCAGACATTAAAATTTTTTTGAAAAATAGTAATTTGAAATTTGGTTTTGAGAAAACTATGTTTCTGATATAGATCTTAGGGGAAAAAAAATGAATGCCTTTGATAAAAGGCAGTATACAAATAGTATACAAATTTTAATTATTTTAAATAATATTATATAAAAAAATATTTTTATAATATTTAATAAAGAAACTCTGTGAAAATTACATTCCTTAGCATTTTAACATCCTATAAAACAGTAACAGGGAAATTAAATCAAATGTAGCTTTGTTAACTTAATGTCTTATTTATTTGGCCTTGTCTTAAAATAGCATTATTAAACACATAAAAAAGAGCCTATTTTGGAGCTCTTAGGAACCACTTAAGTCAACTGCAGTTTTCCATCTAGAAAGATTACAGATAGGATATTTAATCTGATACTCAAAAAAATGCACCATGGCAAGGGCAAATAATAAGGATCATTTCTAATATTTCCAACCACATATATGTTTAGTGTTGTAAATATTGGAAATAGAGGTTCTGCGTGATTATGGGGAAAATTAGAGAACCATTATTTGTTTTTAATATCATACCTTTAGTATTGCTAATTTCCAACAACTGTAAATAGCAGGACAATGGAAATTTTTAAAGGGAAATATATCATAGAAATGAATTAACAGAATTATATATTTGTGGACCTTTGCAGCTATGGTCTATGTCAGCCAAGGTATCTCATATGTTTTATAATTTAAAAACAATACTGCCATCAAATTCCAGCATTTCTAAGACTGACAGAGTTAATCCTTAAAGCTTTATAATTTTAAAATAGAAAGATAATGACACCAGAATATAATACTTATTTTCATAAAAAGCATAAAGATACTATATACTGTAATGTGTATTTAATGAAAATCCAGTAACAAATAATTCATAGGATACTAAATCATGGAATATATTGATATGGTTTCATATGAAATTTTCTATTAAAAATATTCAGAAGCAGTTGTAAGGAAGTAAGTTGTCTTATCTTATGTATTTCCATCAGCTTTCCTATAGAGCAGTATTTTTCTGTCTAATACGTCACTTACACAGTAAGTAAGCTCCACAAAAATGGCAAAGCTTTGGGGGCTCATAGTCTTTGAAAACACTGACAATCTGAACAAGACATGCCAGCCTTTATCGTTAATCCTTCCTTTGAGAGATGGAAAAGGTCGGCTCACAAGTTGTTCATTCTGGATACTTGCAACGGAGCTACCCTTACATTGTAGGTGGTAAAACTCTCATTATTATTACCACAGCAGGACTTCAAATGGAAATGTTCTTTCTACCTCAAAAGCACAAGAATGTAAAACATTTTTAGGCTGTTAAGGAAGCTTAAATTTCTTAAAGTATTTTACCCTTCTATCTCTTAAAAAAAATTATATGCAAAATTTTAGCTTTTCTTAAGGAAATCAGCATATAGGGTAGGCAGAAGCAAGAATAGAGGAGAGAGAAAGCAAAGAGAATTATATGCCTTCTTGTCACTGCTCTGAACAAAGAAAGAGAAAGACAAACAATAGCTGGTATGAAACAAGATTTAATTTGTGTTTAATTAGCAAGTCAAGAAGCACAGAGTTCCATCTGTTCTGCTAGGGGCTCGAATAAATACTGTTTCTTGGATTTGTGGGTCTACAAACAAAATCATTCTACTTCAATACTGCTTTGCAAGAACAGATGATTATTTTGTTTTGGAGCCCCCGTTCTCCAGCATTACTGTTTTCTACAAAACAACTTCTTTAAACGTTTTCAAAACTACATTAAAGAAAGTGATTTACCTGCTAGCTTGGGAAAAAACCTAGATAATGCCACTGCTCAGTTTGTCTTTTATCTAATGGCATGTTCAGAAGAAACCTATCACCTACAGCTTTAATGCATGAAACATTTGATATTGTGGCAGATCCTGTTCAGTTTTTAACCATTTTCAAGATGCTTGATTTTCATATGGGAGTATTTGTGAACTAAGGCGTGTCACAGCTACAAATCTTGTTACATGTCTAATTAGCCCCTGAAGTGAGTCTTCAAGTGCTGCCACTCCATGCTGAAGGCAAAGATTGTATTCTTACCTACACAAAACTCTGCATTTCCTTTGACAATGAGTTGCATTTTCTATGCCTCTGGAAGTCATCCTTGGCTAACGGACTGTGGCACCTTCTGCATCAAATACTCAACCAGCAGATCCTAAAAGATTCCATTCAGAGCAGCTCACTTGAAATACAGGACTTTTAAAATATCTGAGATATTGAGAAAAGGTTCAACATCAATGACCAAAAAAAAAAAAAAAAGACGAATAATACATTTTCTTATCTAAAGTATTACTAGACCCGTATAATCTCAGACTTTGAAAATCTGGGGTCAATGTCGTTTTTTACTCTGTGACAGTCACTGACCAGTCCTCCTTCTCTTTCTAGACTCCCTAACTTCTTTACTAATTTTTTGTTTCTGGATTCAGTTGAAGTCCTTAGACTCTGCAGTTATACAGAGTTGGTTTCTTTAGAGAACAGTTGGTTTCCTAGACCTGGTAAAATATTTTCCAGACAGCTGCTTATCTAAAGCTATTGCATTTGTTTGCTACAAACTGCCTAACTACACTCTAGAACCAAATGATTTCAAGAACCATAGATCCATACATATTATCTTATTATGCAGGTCGTAGCGTTCGTAAGCTGCTGTAGATCAGTGCAATGACCATTACAGACGGCTTGAAATAGTGAAAAAAAGCTGCAGTTCTTTGCTCTTTCTACTTCTACTTAAGGAAAAGCTTACTTTTCAGAGCCAGAGGACAAAAGGAAAGTTGCCTCTCAATCTGTTATGCCTGATGTATGCTTTTATTTATTGGATGTATGCTTTTATTTGATGGATGCACTTGTAGAATTTACTATCTTCTTCCTACGATGGATTTCAGTATGGAATCAAATAGGATGGTAGCAAATAGTAAAATGGTATAGATTTTAACTTTCAGGCATACTACATGGTGAAATCCACAATTATTTTTTACAATTACACTTTAATAAGAGAGATAATGTATATTTTCCATAATCAAACAGATCCTTATATATTGTTTGTTCAATAGATCATTACTTGAATTCTGCAGAAATATCTCTCTTTTTCACTTTAGAAAAGTGAAAAATTCCATTGAGTTTCAGCAATATGTCTAATTTTTGTTCTCACAAACCTGAGCGTATTCCTTTAACCAAGCAGAAGGGTTTCATTTGCCTAGAATTGATGTCTGATGTCAAGATTAGACAAAATGTACAAAAATTGAACAAGTTCTCCCTTAAACTCTGACTTCTTAAAATCGACCTCTATAGTTCCTCTGTTTTTATCCAAAAAAGATCATATAGCATTTAAAATGGCTGAAAATTTTAATATATGGTTCTTATAAAGCATAGTATAGCATTATTTATTAAGTCAAGATTGATCTCTTAATATGTAAACTCTGGCATAATTCATTTTGGTTTGCTCTGTCTCTCAATTCTTGACAGATAGGATTATATCAAAACTATTTTGAATATTAAACAGACAGAAATTTCCTTCAGCAATGTAAGCAAAGTAAACATATCGTAGAGAGAGTATTCAAATTGGAAAGCATAGCCAATTCTACTACAAATGTAAGTAAACAGTATTTATAGATGTGTTCCTTAAAGAAAGATTGATCTAAAAACCCAAACTACATCTGTTCTTCACTGGAAACCCCAGTCTTATCCTGTTTATGTACATAACATTTGATATAAAAATCAGTGAATGGTGTTTATTTCAGTGGCACAAAGTCATTTTTCCATGTCTATATCATACTTTATAAAATAATGTTAAGCAAGAAAGGATCAGACAACCACACATCAAACCTTGCTATCAGCTTCTCTTTATCCATTTTTTCAGAAGGTATTGAAACATACATTTTTCATACTCAGATTTGCTTTCCTCCAAGTAAGTATACAGTGAACACACACACTAAATTTTCATCAAGAATAACCTACTCCTCCTTAAATTTTCAAAATGTAAAAGTATGAGCTAAGTTTAAAATCAAAACAAATATTCACTCTTAAGCCTCTGGACACTGCAGGTAGGTCACCACGTAAAAAATCGAAGATAAACATCCTCAGCTGCCCTTAAAATCTTAGAAACAGGTACTTTTAGAGTAGTTTATATCTTTACACAGTACACAGAAAAGAGGTTGGTAGAAGTAGGTTTAGAAGTCTGGGTAGAGCTTCACAGTACAGATATAGAATATCAAATGAGACGAACCTTGCCCTGAAAGTGAAGGTGAAACTTTTGTTTTAGAAAGATGAGTCCTCAGAGACCCCAAACCACAGACAAATGGAGGGAATCTGTATTTCCCTCAACTTCTAATCCAAATTTGTTTCTGAAAAGAGAAAAACTAGAATTGTACCTTCACTTAGCAAAAAAATGGGTCTCAGCTGTGCTCACCCATTTATAAAAATCATACATATATTGAAATCATTTTAACACATCACACACGAAGACACATTTACACTAAGTAAAATAATGATGACAACAAGCCTGCTTACTTTCTCCTGGTCAGATAAATTCATAGTTGAGTTTTCTGAAGAATTCAAACCTTAGTTTAGGAAAAATCTCTAGAGCCGTTAATTAAACCCTGTCAGGAAGTAATATAACACTGTTATTTGGAAGAAATTAAGTGGAAGAAAATAATGGGTTTGACTTTCCACTCTTACACTGGTTTCATGCAAATGTGAGGTGAAAAATCAGAGCTAACATGCCTGGTTTTCCCAAATATGCAGAACATATGGAATGAAAACATTTTTATTATTCCTTTAGTAGATTATACCATCCAGTCATACCATACTGTATACTCAGCTGCTATATTAATGTATATTTTTGTAATGTTCAATGAGATGTTAAAAGAACTGTAACTATATCAGAACTGTAAGTGGAATAAAAGGAGAGTAAATGGTGATAAAGCAGCTGGTACATGAAATGAGTGGGACTTAAATTTGAAAATATCCATATCCTTTTTTGTGCGTGAGAGAAATGCAATCCAATTTGTGATTTGGGTCTCACACACTGCAGCTGCCATAGGAAAACTTCCAGTATATTCTTCAACCACACTATAAGTCCTTCTCACTTAAGCTTCTCAAGATCGAAATGAATGCTCATTGTCTCCATGGTAAAATCCTCTCTTTAATAAAAACAATTCATGTCTCTGAATTCTTCCTCTTACAAGAATTGGTGATCTTCAAAAGACCTAACTCCAGCCCTTAGCTCAATTGCAGACATCTAGGAGATTTGTTAAGTTTTTGTTCGCTGAACAGGGAATTACTGGGGATGATTTCATAAACGCTGACTTGCCAAAAGCAAACACATTTGGTCTTGACGTATCTATGGAGGGAACTGTGTTAGCCAACATACCTCGTTCCCTCATTCTGGCTACCTTTGGGGAAAAAAGATAGGCTAAATGTGATTTTCAAGTCTTACAGGTGCTTAATTAATTGTATACTTAACCCAAATTTTCTCTCTGTTGCTTAATTGTGGATTTAGACTTAGATACAATGGCATTCCTACCTTTTTAGTGAAAGCTGTGAGCCAAAATGAAGGTCATGCCAACATCTCCTTGTGCATCTGGCCCTCAGCTCCTCACCACACAGCTCTGAAATCATTCTTCATGGATGGGTGATCAACTAATAGATTTTTTTCCTGAAACTGAAATCAAGTATTCAAAAGTAGTTTTCTGAAATCTGGCATTCTATGAATGAATCACAGAGAGGAAACATGCAAACGTGTGTGAACTATCAGCTCCTACTATATGCCGACTTTCCCCAGCCTCCTTAAGGCCAGGAGTCTCCAAGAGGTAAAAGTCTTAAGGTGAAGTTTGCTTCATTCAGATAATAAATGGGAATGATGAGAAACAATTGCGTGGGCAGTCCACTCTTTTCTGGAGAAATGGAAGGTAAGCTATCTCTCTGTTTCCCTCTTTTCTATACAGCCTTACCCTGTGATATTCTGAAAGCAGTCAAAAAGCTGAGGAATAAAAAAGTTCCAAAGCATGGAAAGCAGATCCTGAACTGTGCAAGCATTTCACATATATCATATTCCTACCCACAGGATTAGGGGTATGACAGAGTCCAGCACACAAGGCTAAGCTCCTGTCCTGGACTCTATTCCAGTGACATATCAGACACTTCGGTTGCACTTCCACCAGAACATTAGAATTTTATTAGTGTATTATTTTACTCAGAGGCCACACAATAAGCCATTAGCTGATTGCACCTATGCAAAGCAAGACTAGATTGCCATACCCTCAAATTTGTCTGGAAAAACACAAAACGTTCTATGAATAGTGTCAGTAATTAAATAATACTCAACACCATATTTAAGTGGTCTGTGACAGCTAATGACAGCTGCATAGCTGTAAGAGCCCATGCTTTCTCAGAGGTATTTTTAAACTCTGACTGCTGAAATACCTCAATATTACCAAAAAACCCCTACTCTCAAGAATTCTTTCAGTGCTCCAAAGATTTCCGATGTCCTGCCATTTATATCAGATTCCAAAGTGCTATTTTTTCATAGTGAAATACATATATATTTATGCACACATGCACGTATTCAAATTCATGTATATATATTTAGTTTATATATAATTACTGGGGAAAAATATTCCAGTGAAAAAGTGACTGCTTAAGTACTGCCATAAGAAAGATTTCTCAATTGCATTTCTCAAATTTTGCAGGGCAAAGCTTTACCAAGACATTTCAGAATAAATGTCAGAAAAAAAAATCTTCTATAATATCAACTCACAAACATGTTGGAAGCACTGATCTACTTCACGTGATTTACCTTAAAATACAAAATATGTATTATTTTAAAAAGTCAATGCTCTTGAAGGCATAAATGGAATAATTTACCATTGACCTCGAAACTGCTCCAAAACACTGTGTTGAAGTTTCACAACATCATTATGGTACTTCAGGGAAAAAAATCCAAATAATTAAAATAGCAAACAAGTCCTGCAATGAGAGCAGGAAGTATTTGAGAGCAGCAATGTTTCACTATGCTACTAAGCATAGTGACTATGCAAACTGAGCTACAGGTACACCTGCAAGCGCCACTTCTCTAAAAAAGTATCTGAGGGTTGATGAAATAACAATCTTCCTGATTTCACTGAACTTGACTTATCATTTTTAGCATAAGCTAGATAGATAGCAAATTTACAAGGCAGACAGGCTTTGGTCCTATGAAGATACACAGATGCTTATAGTCGTGGATTAGCAATAACTCCTTGAAATCAATGGTCTGTCATACAGAGAGGGAAGATTTATATTCTTTTACGTTTTTTGCAGAGTTAGGATCTTTATTAAGTTAGTATAACAATTGATTTTACAACAGAAATGGACAGCTAACTCCCCCTGTAAACTTTCTTTTTAAAAGACTGATAAATAAGAGCATGGATTTTCTCATAAGCATTTCCTTTGAACTTCCGAATTTCCTTTTCTCCCCAAATGCTTACAATACTCTAGATATACTATTGTTCTAGTAAGGCCCACCACTGTTACTCTAGAGATAGAGTCACAGACCACACTGGAGTCATGATAATTTAATCTGGTAATTCTGATTGACTAGAAAAGCGAAAACTGCTCTTTCTCCAGAAAGTAATAGTTGTTAGAAGAGATAAAATCACATTCGGTTTAATTTTCAGATAAGAATTAACCTGAAGGTCTAACCATTAGATCTAATACTGCCTATTTTCAGGGTCATGCCATCACATTTCCTTAGCATAGTTTTTAAATTAAAGATGCCCATGCCCACAAATCAGGGGACTATGGGTCCAGAGCTGTTTGGAAAAGTTCTCGGTATATTCCAATGATCATCAATGAAACTCAAACAGGACCAGGAGCTGGTGTTAGAAAACTTCAATACACGTCAGATTCCTCTGTTTATACAGAAAAGCAAAGAGCTGATGCAAATTGCAGCCAAATATAGACTAAAAGGGGGAATAATTTTGTTTCCTTTATTTTCCACTTCTAGCAATCACCTTTTAAAATTCTTACAGATAAGCATTACATTTGAGTAGAAGACACCTACATTAAGAGGGAAGGGCATTTAAAATTAGATAATCTAATGAAATCCTCCACTTGTTGAATAAAAAATATTGACTAGTGTCTCAGTTGTTGTTTTACAAAGATTATAGATTAAATTTCGCACTAATACATTACTGATGCTTTCATGCTTCCAGAGGACCCTCTATAAATAGCCATTGAATATTATAAAATCATGTGTAATGGAAGGAGAGTTGGTTTCAGAGACCTGTTACGAATCTCCTCACAAGCCAAGGGTGAGAGAGAGGGTGAAACTTGTCCTGAACCTCAACCCCTCCAATGGAGTTGCGCTGTTCAGAATAGGGAAATAAGATGCAGTCTGTGAAGTGTTGCCCTATATTGCTGTTCCTGGGCGAGTAAGAAAGGAAGTGGGGAACTGTGAGAAACTTCCAACAGGAGTTTTGTTGTTGGTTGGTTTTGTTTCGGTTTTTGTTTTTTTTTCCTCATGGTCCCTGCTGATTTACTCTGAGTTTAAGAATGTAATTCTGCATAAAGGCTATTTGGCCTATCTGCTGTCCTAACTCCCAAAATGATACTTGACAACAACTGCATACTAATACCTGACCAAAAGTGTGTGGCTTTAAACTGCAACTTGAAATTATTAAAAGACAGGAAAATGCCCTACAAAAGAGCAGGCTAAAAATTACGATTATCGGGGAACTTTACCACAGAGCTTGGTGTTTTTAGAAAAAAATAAAAGTGTTGAAGATGAATAAGAACTACATAAAGAACCCAATTAAAGGTATCTTTAATAGGTAGCAAAACCAGACTAGGCATTTTTTAATATTGGGCTAAATGTAAAAAGCATATCTATTTAATTAATATGTAAACAGCCAAAATATGTTACAATTCTAGTCTACCTGGGACATCACCCTCAGGAGCTCTAATTGCCCAAATGCCAAAGATGCTGTGTATTACATAGTGCCCTGCTGGATCTGAAATGCTGGTAGTGAGAGGGTAAATGCAAAATGCAGTGAAAAACAGGAACTTCGCCTTGTCAGGAGAAAACAAATGTTCATTTATTTAAAATACTGCTGGACTCATTTGCTACACAAAAAACGAATGAATTCTGTTACTTGATCAAGGCAGATTTTTGTGTCAGTTTGCATCTATTTATTTTAGAGAGCCACTGAAAGGTAAGATCACTTTTCTAAAGTTCCTTTGTCTGGAAGACTGGAATCAGCACCAATGAATAGTGAATATTGACAAAGCTTAGACTCATTATTGACCTCAGATACTACTTCTTTAGTGGCAGAGCTCTGCAAAAGTGAGAATTCCTTCAGGGTACGTACAGACTGGGACAGGCTTTCATATTAGTTACAGTAAGTATTGTCTGCCTTCCAGTCACCAAAGACGTGCTGTGTTGTTCTGTGCTAGAGCGTAGTATTGGAAGAAAAGATACTTGTTTCTACCGCATTCAGTAGCAGCTGTATTCTGCATATTATTCATTGAGTCACCCTTAGAAAAAAGGAGAAAATATCTCAACATAACTTTCACATTTTGTTTTCTTACTATTCAAACGGATGCAACAACAAATAGTGACTTCTGAGAGAGACAGAAAAAAAAAAAAGCAGCCATATTGAGTACTAAACATGATTATACTATGGTGAATGCAAAATCCAATTAAGCTTTAACTAAAAACCATGACTGATGTCATGATTAAAAGAGGATAGCTATTCAACTACTTGCCAGCAATCCAACTCCAAGAAGCAATTCAAAGCACTACTCCTCCATAATGAACCTATTACATCTTCCCATCATACCTCTAGGAATTCTCATAAATCTCTCACAAATTATATCTGTAGAGAAGTTTTGTGTGTGCTTGGAAAGATATTATGTTTAAAAATAGAAATAAAAAGTAATGTTTCCTGAGGGACGATCTACGTAGAATTGACAGGTTCTTTAGTTTAATGGGTAACTTTTAGTTTGGTGTTCATGCTCCCTACTGACCTGAATTTTTCCTTAGTTCCTGATTAATAGTTTGGTTAAATACATTGAGTTTTATACCATTATCTGAAATTTAAAAGAAAAAAACAAACAACAAACTATTTCTGATCATCTCTCTGAGATTGTTCCAAAACTGCTCCTTCTTTCCTCATTCACTTATATTTGTCTGTGAGCTGTGTTAGTTTTATGCATGTGAGAAACATGATAGTGAGTGTTATATCTGCTGAAAGGAGAGAGGATTGTTTCTTCTGGTACTAAACTGGAAGCTGATGGAGAATTCCAAATTCGGTTTTAATATCACCCCTTGGTTTATTCAAACTTAAAAATCTTTTGGTCTCTTTTACTGACCAGCTGAAAATTCACAGACCATCTCAAGCAAGCTACAATGTTCCCAGTCTGAGGAGATGAACATACGCATTACTGTCATCAGAAATTTATTCGAAACACAAAGGTTGATGTTGACAGCTTTACTTCAAGCAATAGATGTATGTATGCATGTGTTTAGTGTAAGTTACTGATTTCATTCTTTTGCTGAGCACAGTTTAGTGGATATTTAGCTTTTTGCTCCACTGTTCATTACAGTGGTAGCCAAGCCATCCAAGGCTTCAGGCCAACAGAGGCCACATATATTTTCAAACCTTATGAGATACATCAAATCTGTCCACTAAGCCAATCTGGAATTCAGGTTCCCAACTGCATGAAACACAGACTCAATTACGAACCTGAAATAATTTTCTGTCTGCCTACTACTAATATAAAAGTATGCTAAAGAGAAGAGGTTTCCGTAACTTAATGTCAAAAAATCTTTTTCTTTGCTTCATCAAAACTGTACATTAATACTTTTTTTATTTGCTCAGAAATGTAACATCTTAATAATAGTTTTCTCCACATAATATTTATTTTAGTAGTAGAGTCCTAGGAAAATAATGAAACACATTGCAAATAGCATGCCTGGAAAAGATTCATCTGAAATGACTGTACGACATTAGAGAGTGAACATAGTCCTTCTCAATATAGTTATATTGACAAAGATTAGCTCAACATAGGGAGGCTTATCTTTCTGGACTCCTTCAGAGGAATACACTCTCCCATAATACGATTTGGGACTCACAGAACTCAGCCCTTATTCTGAAATGCTGTTTTTCAGAGCCTGCCATTACAGAAATCAAGTCTACATTACTGTTTTAGTTTGCATCACGAGGTCTGAAGCAAATTTCCCCATTGTCTCAGCTTGCTTTGGTTTGCATCATGAAGTGATTTCAGAGTGCCTGGAACCAGATCCCTCCTGGACAAAATGAAATTGAAAGATGATCTCTGAGAGTCCATCTAATGCTTTCCATTCATTCATGGACATTCAGCCAACGGGACCTGACTAGACTATTCCAAAATAACCCACCTGGCCCCCAGACGTGGATGACACAGACAACAGATCCTCCTCTTTTGCTCTAGAGATTAACTTTTATTCTGCCACATTACTTACTAATGGAGACATAAGGACAGGAATCCAGGTCAAGTAGCTTCCCTTAGACCTCGGTTAGGCTTATAGTACAAGCATATCTCTACATGTAATCACACCCTCAATGCACTTTCAGAGCCATTGGCATCTTGTCACCACTCTGGCTTTGCTCAGCACCAACACTGTTATGGCTGATGGTGTAGACAAAGTCGTTCCTCACACTGTGCCACCACCATGCATGCAGTATTAGAATACTAAATTTTAAAAAAAAAACAAAACCAACCCACTCATACTTTGTTAGACCTATCACTAGAAATAACACATTTCATAGGAACAAGCACTCTTAGTCATGTGAAACTGTATAATTCCTCCTAGTGAAAAAAATATAAACAGATCACTTAAATTTCCATTAATCAGTAATTCTAATTCTTTCAGTGGAAATACTGAATCGATGTTTTTCTCATTTGTTGACATATTTGAGTGAATCACAATATCAACTGAATTATGTCAGCTGCCATTTCAAAACAATCCTAGCCTCATAGTCCTCCATAAATGTTATGCTAAGCATAACTGCCAACTGAATATTGAACTAGACAGGAATAGATGAGGCGAAATAAATGTTTCTGCTGAAATCACTACTAAGAAATTTAGTGTTAAAAATCTTGTGATATATATTAACACTACTCCATTCAAAATGAAAATACAACTTATGAATAAAGGTAAAATTCGAATATTTACTTTAATGCTTCTATCACAGTAATTCCCCCAAAATAGACATATCTATAGGCTAATAAGATCCTCAGCAAAAAAGTTTATCCACATCTCAACTTATTTAAAACCATTAAAATCATGCATTTTATTGCTTGCCTTCAATCATAGGACAGTTCAACATGCCAAGTATTCTGCATTGTCTGTCTTCACCTGCTTTTTTCCTTGCCTTAAGACAGATGTAAGAAAAAGAAGAAATTTGCAGATCACCCACCTCTCAACATCATCAGCTGATGCTGTTGATAATGAAGACTGTATGAGTAAATGCTACATGAATAACAGGCGAGCAACAGATCCTCTTGCCTTACAAATTTATGAACTATGTACCAAAAGACTGTGAGGACAAAATGTTTTATATAAAATAAAGTGAATACTGTTCTAGTTAGTAATTATACTAATTCCATTTACTTATTTTTTCCAAGTCTAGTAAGTTATTTCTATGCAACTATATCTTTAGACTGTATCTTTCTCCAAATGAAAAACATATTTTTTAAGTGCTGATATACAATATTTCCAGCTCTTGAAGGATATCTAATTAGTATAGGCTTATCAGCTGATGTAGAGGGCTACATTTATGTTCTTATAGCTGACTAATTCAGGCTTTCAGACAGTAAAAGCTATACGGAGAAGAATTTTGAAGCTGAAGTTATACGCGGTATTAAAAGCTAGTCAAGACAGCACTAAAAGCTTCCAGACCAAACACCGTCTTTGACTAAATACCAGGAAGTGGTACTACCCTCTACTTGGTCCAATGTGTAGCAAATGAAGAAGGCGGCAGTATCATCTAGATCTCAGACAACTACTAGGAATATATTTGAAATGTACAATGAAATCAGCAAATTACTTAATTACACTTTCCTCCCAGACAGGGATGGGAAAGATTCAGCAGTGCTGCATAGCAAGATTGGTAATATTCATCAAGGGAAAAACCATGCCATTTCCAATGGATTATCATCACAATTTATACAGGATGTTCAGGACACCCATCTACAGAGACACAATCTGTACTCTCAGAACAGGCTATGCCTATATTGTTCTATTTTTCCGTATAAGGAAAGCTTATTATCCAAGCATTCTGCTATCTCACTCTATACAGCTTGTGTTCAGTTAAGAAAATGGACCAACCAGTATCAAACCAACACACATTATTGTGTAATAATCCTTAGTATTCTTACTATTCTGGAAAACACCAGTACATTTCTTCCTCTAGTTTTATTTTCTATGCAAATTATGGTAAAAGAAGCCCAGGTTCAGAATCCAACACTGAAGGCACTTCTGAAATTGAGCCAATAACACGGTTTCTAGCTATGATTCAGAAACCGTACCATGATCCTATTTCTGGAATAGGAGGAAAGCACTCCTATTACTATTCCTCCTACTGGTCCCTGCTTTTATTGGTCACATCCACTCAGCTGCAAAAGAAACAGCAGCTCTGTTTTAGCCCCAGTGCTTCTGGCAGAAAAAGGAAAGGTACTTTCTGACTCTTTACTCCATTACTCTGCCAAGTAGAATCGGCCACACTCTGAATGACAGGAGTTCTGCACAGGGAAGTGCATTGACTGCTCTGCTTGGTTACTGTTCAGTTTCAACACATGAAAAAATGCTATTATGTGGACAAAATATTTTTGTATAATAGGCAAAAGAAAAATTTACATTAATATTGACTTAAGACACAAAGCCTTTAAGCTCTTTCTATTTTGTTTATGTATGTATTTTAAGGTTCTGTTCACTTTGCTTACTCCAATTATCATATTTTTGGAGTAAACAACATAATTTACTAAGTCTCTCCAACTGAAAAATACTATAGACAGAATCCTTCTATGCTCGATTATTTTCTTAATTCTTTTTTGGAAAGTGTATGTCTGTCTGTGTGCATGTTTAGTTTCATCTTGTGGCTTTTGGGGAGAAGGATTAGTTTTCCTGATTTCCACTACCAAATTCATGGTAATCAGAATTATCTTAGGACCATGATGTTTCTCATTTCTTCCGTGAGCAATGTGTGTTTCCACCCAGAGAAGGATGCAAATGTATCTATAGATCAAAACAGTCAGTTAATATTCAGTCAAGTCACCCTTCCCAGTTCACTGCATGCAGAACAGCATATTCATAAAAACTATCAGACCATTTTATTGACTCGCTCGAAAAAAACTATGGAAAATGTGGGGCCATGCAGTGCCACTGATTTTTAAGCAGGAAGAGAGTATGTGGTGGCAGTTTGGGCAGCTCTTGGCACGATTCCAGCTAAAACTCAGAAGCTAACCAGAAAACAAGTAGCTTTTCAAAGATACTCCCTGTGTCACGGGTGTGGACAGGATTGCTGATGGTGAGGACATTGTCTTTCATGAGCTCTGATGGCCACAAATCACAATTCTCTGGCACAACAGAATTACACAAAAAAACCCTTGTGCAAACAAAATTATTCCTCTAGATACTTAATGCACATTACATGTTCACAGTAACACAGATTTAGGACTTTTTAGCTGAACACTTAGACGATGTTCTTATTTTCCTGTCAGCCTGAATAATTCTGTTCCATTTTTGGAGTCCAAGTGCCACATTCTCCCAACTCGGTAAAATGATTAAACCTACTAGTTGTCAGTATAGCTGGACTGATTAACAAATGCTCACAGTCTTCTCCATTCTACAAAAAAAAAACACCACCACATTAACAGCACTACCAGATGAAACTTATTGAAAGTTTATTTGGTATAACATGTTTCACTGTATAAAATTTTTAAATATTTCTCCTTAAAAATGTTATAATTATTTGAATACAGAGAATATTAATATTTTGGGGTACATTCAGATTAACAGTGCATTAACATGTCTGTATTTGAGCAGAAAAGCTTCAAGTTTGTTCTTCACAAAACAGGCAATAAAAATACATCTCACAGAACAATAATAGTAAATAAGAATAAATAACACTCACTTGTAATGTAAGACCAGCCTCTATTGCCATTTGTCATTTTATTTCTGAGTAAAAGAGCCTGTAAGCATATTCCTCACACTATTCCTCTGAAATTCCTACATTCCAAAGTTATATAAAACCCACTTATACGGCTATAAATATTTCCAAGGTATTTGCAATGCAAATCACTTTATTATTGTCTCCTGCCTTTGACACTGCCCAGACTTTTTAATGTTTTTTTTTTTTTTTGGCTCCAGGGTAAAGCACTGGTCCAGCATATCTTCTGTCACTGTTAACATGTCAGAAGTCTTTAAAAGCACCTCACCGTCAGCCTTTCTGCCATTGTTATTATTCATATTCACTAACCCAGCTTTCAAACCTTCTGAAGTCTACAAGAACCTACACGATCTGTACCACAACTTTTTGCACACAAAACCAGTTATTCAGCTGAATCCTGGCCTTTTAGTGATGTTTACCATCATTACTGATACAAGTTACTAATTGGCTATGGACATGCAGCTTTCACAAAGAACGCCTCTAGTACTTTTACATGATGGTTGTAAAAAAAAGTACTGTGCCCGTGCATTAAGTAAGAAGAGAAAAATCTTTATTTAGGCAAAACTAAGGGAGAAATCCCATGCCTGGCAGAGGGTTGCTGAAAGGAGCTGCTCACATGCTTGGCCAGCTGAAGTGTTCGAGATAAGATCAGATTCTACAGTTCTTCTGTGGACCTGGTGACACAGCATTGAAAGTACACACAAATTTTTGGCCCTATTCTGCATGTTATATATGGTGTATTTTCTACACATGCAATTAAGTCTGCATAGAGTAGGAATAGAGCCATCAAATACACATTTTACAAGGATTTTGTAGTGGTATGAGTGATCATGTTAGATACAAGGTGACTAAGAACCCGTCTCCATCACCAAAAATACATTTTTTTCATAGAACCGAGGATTTCTTCAAAGAAACTCAAAAGCTGTTGTCTTTGATATTAAATTATATTGCATGGAAATATGTGAGGCAATGAAATAGTCAAAAAGAAAAGTTATGGCCTACTAAACAGAGTAGCATGGCATACCTGCCCAAAGCATAATCCAATGATAAATGTATGCTAATAAGTGCAATTATAAATTTTAACAAAATACTTTCTCTTTTAGGAGAGGCTTTTTGTTGCATTTACTATTTCCATATAAGAAGATACATGAAAGAACAATAGGATTACTGAAACACTAAAACTACAAGACAGCACAAAACAGAAGTTCTGGGTAAGTATACAGTTCATTTAAACTATTATTATAGGAATTAATAAGAAAATTAATGAGTGCATCTAGTATATCTTATAGAGTATGCTTTTTTCCACACAGCTCAAAGCACATTCTGCACCAGAAAGTAACATTTTTTTTTGCATTCTGTTGTTAATTCACTATCACAGGAGTGTAACATTTAGTTCTTAAGAAATAAAACCCAATAGTAATCAGTATCATGGCGATAGATATGTTTTATGTATAGAAACGTTTCCCAGTAACCCAGTTTCAAACCTTTGATCAGCAATGCACTTTTATAGTAGTTCATAGTGTATTTACATTTTTATGTCATATGAATATTTCAGGATTTCTCTGCAGGTTTTGTAAGAAAGTTGTTTTATTTCTTTATAGACCACCTGATCATCAGATGACTTCAAAAAATTGCTTTAATTTCCCAAGGTTTCAGAAAAGACCAGCCCTTACTTCACTACCTGTTAGCAAAAAGGAGTATACTCCAGTTGTCCTAAGAGTTCATTTATAAACCACAAATCTCATCTGACTTGTGGGCTAGTATTGCTTCCAAATCTTTGAAAGTTTGTGTTTAACATTTATGGAAACCGTTACTACATACTGCTAATTCCAAAGCTAAAGGTGCAGCCGGATCCATGAGACCAGACTGCACGGCCGCAGTTTGAGCGTGTTTGTCCCTCTCTACTGCACATGCCTAGTTCCTAAGTTCTGCCTATTGGCAACTACTTTTAGCCCTCATTTAGGTCTGTGCTTAGATCTGTGCTTTAGATGCGTGCTTAGCTTAATAATTGAAAGTTATAAGAGTTAAAAATACTGTTCATAGAAATATTTCAGGTTTTTTTCTTTTGCAAAGATGCTGAAACAGAAAAAAAGGCTCTTTCAATTTCAAATTATGTTGAAATAAACATCGTGTACAATGTGAAGATATTTTGAATATTTACAAGTTGTGCAAGTTAGTATTCACATGTATTAGTGTAGACAAACAATTTAAGAAGACAAAAAATATTTACTGGATATGATAAACACCAATGTAAACTTAAGTTGCTTTTAAATGATGAAAGCAGTATTACACAACTTTCAAAAATGAAATTTGAAATTTCAAAATTACTTTCCCTTGTGCTATGCTTTCATAGAAAAGGAACCACCCTCAAGTTCTCTATGAAAACAGCTTGATTAAAAAATACTTTTTCAGTGCATTAATGTTTCCCATTTCATAACCAATAGCCAAGTTAAAAATATCTCTTTTCTAATCCAAACTTTTCCACCTGTATCATTATTTTGTGCAAATAACCGCTAAATACAATGAAGTACAAGACCAACCAGAGAGCGAGGCAATGCTACTACTTGGACTTTGATGTTTACAATGTTCATGAAAGATACATGCTCACTGTGGGACTGCTGGCAAACTGATTTACCCACATAGAGTAGCAGAAATATTATCTTCTTATCAAGCTTGAAGACAAAAAGAAAGAAAATCACTGCTTTCTGTTATATCGCTGCAGAAGTCTGCCAAGATTGGCACAAGCAAATTGAGACAAAACACAGATGTTGAAATACAAAGCACTAAACTTTGGTATTGCCTTGGTTATTATAAAACTAAACCTTGTTCATAACAGCGTTACAACTGCTTCCTTTCATACAGTATTTAACTTCTTTATATGACCTCCTCTCATATAGTTTTCTATTTTAATTGCTTTAATCAAGCATAGTCTAGGGATCAAAGCTTGAGCTTCTTTTAATTATAGCAGGTGGTTCAGCAAATATACTGAACCAAATCACGCTTTTAACATTTGCAGAATTTCAGGACAGATTTCCTGAGCAGAACAAAGGTACTAGGAATTTTATAGCTTCTAAATAGTTGCAGATATCAATGTAATTTTCAAATTCAATACTTCTTCTGAACACTAGTTATCCTGGAGACCAAAGCAGCTAATAAAACACAACAAAGTGGGAGAGAAGGGGAAAGTGAAAAAACCTGTTTATTCATCCTCTGTCACTGCAGGTGAAAATATAATTTTAAATGTTGCAAATAGTTTTCAAGAAATTCCTTGTTAATTTCATCTACTAAAAATAAAGTTCATCAGGCAAGAAAATCTCTGAATTTGAAAATTTATGGCAGACTTCTAATTTCAATTAATGCTCATTTATAAAGTGAACACACTTTATAAAGTTGATTTTAAAGCATACTATTTAAAGCATTTGATTAAGATCTTAATAAATACTCAAAAACTTGTAGAGATATCCACTAATTATGATTCTCCCCAGCCCAAATGCTCTGCTAGATGCATCCCTGTATGGCCAGTCTGATTCCTGGGCCAGTAGAGGCCAATTCGGTCTTATTTCCTAAGCACATCAGTGAAATGGCAATAATAAAGTTACAACTTGCACACGTGCTTTGAGCTTCTTTCAGTACCATTTTTGTTGCTGAAAGAATTAATATGTTACATTTTTGAATCAATGTGCAATTAATTTAGCTGCTTAATCATTACATCAATGTACAATTAATTCAGTAGCTTAATCACTTATTACCCTCCATCAGTCAGAGTTCAGGCCCTCATCTCACAATTTTTGTATTTGTTCAGTTTTAAACATGCTAGACATTGGCTTTGCTAAGATTATTTTCACACATTTAGGTTAAATACCAGCATATATGTTTCAAATTAAGAACCATTAAGCTGTCCCATAACTTTGCAAGCTATTTAAATGAAAGAGATATAGTCTCAAAGAGATTACAATGTAACATATAGAAACAATAGACTAGGTAAGAAAGCAAAAGGTGAAAGTAGTTTAAACAGATCAAAACAATTAACAAGAGTCATATGAAGTCCTTCTCAGCAATTATTACATTTGTAAGCAAAGACTGAAGTAACTCAAGAGAGAAAGAGAAGATGCCACAAACATGGTGGTCAAAAGCTAGGAAGCAAGGAACAACAGAGGAAGCCAAGGCAAGAACTGGAAAGTTGCTTCACATATCTTTCTTTATACTGCACATATGTAAACAAATAAATAGAAAAAAATAATTAAAACAGGGCATCACAGAAAAATATAGGCTTTCTTTGGTCAAATTTTTTTTAATTTTTCAGGGATTCTTTCAGCACTGATAACACCAAGCTGTTCTAGAACACAAACACAGACTGTCCTGAATTAGCAGCTTTACATTCCAAGGTCATTTAACTCTACATTGCTCATTAAAGTATCCAGAATGCAAAAGGAAATTTGGTTATATTTCCCTTTTATTTATTGTCCCCTCAGCTTAAAAATCAGTGGAATAAATAATTTTTAAAAGAGAATTTTTTGTATGTGGGATAATGTCTACAGTATTCACAGAGATTGCTAGTAGCAACAATACATACTGTAAAAAACCATATACTTCATCGTTAGCGCTTACGTTCATAAAGTACCACATAATAAAATAGTCCATTTGGTATCACAACCAAACATCCTAATTTTAGTGACTTTTTCGAGTCGACACACTCAGAAAGAATACCTGACGTCAGGAACTGTGTTTAAGAGCATAGCTACAGGAGGCTGTACAGAATATTTAGATGTCAGTGTGTGAAAAAAGCAGTCATGCTGTAGAGGAACAGGCCTGGGGCATTCATGTCTCTGAATCACTGCCAGGATCAGCAGATCGTCACTGTTAGGAGGATGCCACTCTTTCTGCACAGCCCTCAACTATCATTTGAAATCACTGTAAGAAGGGCAAGACAGTACAATTAAAAACAATGGATTAAAAGAAGACAAGAATGAAATGCAGTTATTGGACCCAAAGAATGGGGTACCTGTATTTTGTGAAAGAAGTTTGCCATGCATTTTATGATAAACTTTTAATTGCCTCAGATCGTTTGCTCTGGTAGCATACACAGGATTTATTACATATTAAAGACATCACTCTACAATAGCATAAGGTAACCAAAAAGACAAAACTGTTATGCGATCAGGAATGGGAAGGTTATTTAAATCCCAACTGTATCAGAGGCTGAGCTGAAAAAGCTATTGCCACTTCAAGTAGTGGAGTGTTTGAATCACCCTGCAGGGCCAGAGTGCTGTAAGGAGCAGCTGGGGCAGGGGGGTTGTGGGGGTTTTTTATTATTGTTAAATCTTAATGTCGGATTACATAGTTTTCCAGAGCCAAGGCACTGGAGATTTCTTTTAATTAAATGCTACTGAAAGATGGTTGTAATTAGACTGGTTTGCACGTTAGATTTAGAGCATATAATAAATACTTATCTTTAGCTAAGCACGCAAGCTTATTTACCTGAAGGAGGCAAAACTTGGCTTAAAACAGAGAACCTTGATAATCCTAACAATAGATTCTGCTGTTCTATCAATTGCATGTATGATTACTATCCACATGAATCAAATTAAGCATCAGCTAGCATGAAACTACATTCAGGATTAATATTAAAAAATCCAGACACGTACAACATACAAAGTTTTAAAAATTTTTTTTTATAATATTAATTTGGAATTTCTGATAATGCCAACACAGAACTAAACAGAAAGACAGTGCAGGTCCCTCTAAGGAACTATAAATCTAATGACTTGTAAGATGATAATATTATTGGGAAAGACAATCAATAGCAAAATCATTGTGAATGCAATTTTATGTTTGTTTAGGAACAATTTACATGCTGATTTTTTTAAGGCAGCAAACTTACTGTGATGATACTGATTTCTTACATATTTTCTCCTACCAATACAAAACTAATTAACACATAAGCTTCTTAACCTATTAGCTACTCTTACTCAAAGTTTACCTATCGTTTAAGTACCAAGAAAAATCCTTTCAGTTTCATTAAAGTTCACTTACCTGAAAAGTATAAAACCGGGTCCCATTAGGAGGATGCACTTTAGGAGAGGCAGAGACAGTGTTCATATCCGAGAATATCATTTCTGGTCACATACACAATACAATCCACAGAGAGCTACAGATGCAGAGTAGAGTGCTAAGCTCGGAGATAAATCCTTTCATACATTTAGGGAGGCAATCGTACAAAACGCAGTCTGCCCCATCCGTTCAGACGTATAGTGACAGCGCTTTGAATTCCCCACTCCTACATCTGTGAGCTAAACTGTAAGGTCATCACTCCCTGACCTCTAGCTCAGCTAGCCCTTCAAAATATGCACAATGAATAAAAATTAGAAATGCTGAAGAAAGAGAGCTAGAACCTACAGTACATGGAGCTTGTGCAGAATCTGGCAACGCTTTGGACCTGCCCATCTGTTCTCAGTGATAATCACCTCCCTCCACCACAGCCTTGCAAAGTGATTATGCTAAGCATCCCAGTTAACCAATAACACACAGTTTCATTTCAAGCAAGCATGCACAGTGAAAAACAGGGGACCTCTTCTGACTAACCTGAAGCATGCCTTGTGCTCAGTTTATAGCTGTATTTGATAACAATGATAATTTTATCATTTCAGTTGCTGATAGCTATGTTAACACATACCAACTTGCTTTAAATAACACAAAGGTGGGTTTTTTTGTGTTGACTGTCTTGCCTAGATAAAAGAAACAGCGTATTGCTCTCCAAATTAATATTTTTTATTTTGCTTAATTTTTTGGTGCTACTACAGACTGCAAATAGTGGGAAATAAAACAGACTGTTTACAGAGATACAGTCAGTTTAAATATAATACACATTATAAGCCTCTCTCTTCTCATTCTTTTCTAATTCTTTTTTCTCATCTTCAGTCTGAATCTCTCTTTAGGAAAGGTTTACCTAACATTACTAAGTATAAGGCTGAAATTTTATTCTGAGCCTCACTGTGCTTCACAAAGCTATAGACCTACAGCTTAGCTCATTAGCTATACACAGTATCTTAAAAAAAAGTTATTTTTTAAGGTCGATAATACTTGTGAACACCTGCACTGAACATCCAAAAAGCATTCATTGCATTTTTTCTTCACACACAGATCATTTGAACTACATGAAGACATTAAAGAAAGTAATATTCAAAGAACTTGACACCTTTTAGCAACAAAAAATAAGTGTTCCATTTACAAAAATTGAAAAGTAGGGTTTCAGTAAAGGGTGAAAAATGTAAAGCGGTTGGAAAACTAACTTTACATGTTCTGTCAAGCACTTTGTATTTTATTCATAAGGTTTAAAAGAGAGACAGAGAAACCACTTAAGAAATGGTACTTTCAAAATTAAACTTGTCAAAAATCTAAAAGCCTGGTGAGTTGCCAGGCTGCCTCTGTTTTTTATTCTGTTTTATCTGAATGCTTTTAGCAACTGAAGATAATACAGCTTCTAAAGTAAAATGACTATGAAAGGAGTTAGGATAGATGCAGAGATGTCTGTCTGTTTAAATGTGTATGTCAGTGTGGCACATACCACAATAATCATATTTTGTAAGCCAAAGAGAAAAAATCCTCTTCGATCCTAGTCATGTCTAACAATTTCTTATAATTACCATGATATTGCTTCTATAATATTTACTGAATCAAAGCAAAACTACTGTCTGGAACATTTTCTTGAGACCTAGATTTCAGATTACGGATTATTCTCCCCTCTTTGTATTCTCTTCCAGAAGATCTAGATGCTGGTATTAGCAAAGGGGTCCCTCAACTGGTCAAAGGAAAGATACCAGACCATTGGTAATCTGAGTATAGAACCTTTTATTCTGAGCTGATACTCTCTCCTTTATAATCTACCTACCAAACGTGCTATTTCCCCGCAGTGCAATGAATGCAGTTTCTTTTAAGGACACTTAAGATCATTTGCTCTGAAAAATGACAGAAATTTACCTCCTAGTTTCCTCACCAAATGCATAATTTGAAGAATTCATGTGAAAAATCCCACGTACATTTCTCCAATAGACAATTACTTTCACTACTAAATAACTGTACCTATTAGTTTGAACTTCTCTTGCTCCAATTTTCACAACTTCTTAATCCTCGTTTCTACCAGGGATATAGGAAACTCAGTTCATCTTCCCATATTGGCATTTGCTAAACCTTAAGATAGTTCATTCCTAAATAAATATTGTCAACATCTTTAAGAAATGGTCAATACCAAAGTTAAACATAACTGCTCTAGTGACAGTCTCAATAATGCCTTCCACGATCGTAACACTACTGCTGTATTTTGACTTGCTAGTTCCCTATTTGTTCCTCAAGGACTGCACATCTTCTACTAGCTGCAGCCTTCCACTGGGAGCTCTTTTTGGGATCATTGTCCACCATTGCCCCTTATTTTGAAAAAATTACTGCTTTTCAAAGTACTATTCCCAATCTTTTATCTGTTGTTTATCACCTGTTTAGGTGAAGGGATTTGCATGTAAAAAAACAACCACCACCACCACCAAAACCCCCCCTGCATTTAAGTTCTAATAAACACATCTCCCTAGCTAATCAATATAGATCTGGAGAGAGAAGGCATGGCATTATAACTGTTGTTCTGTCTGTCCGCTAACTTTTACCTCATGTGAAGATGCTCCCAGTAATGAATATAAGTTTTCTTTTAGCTCACTGCAAAACAGGCCAACACCACGTTCTTGCAGGACCCTCATGGAATCAGAACGTAATTTTAATGTAACAGTCAAACAGCTTGAAAACATTTGTGTAAAACAGTGTTTTTCTGAAAAACATGAAAGCTCTCAGGAATCGGTCAGGGTATAGATAAATTCAGTAAAGTATGAACTGATGCATGGCAGAACATGTGTGTTCACAATTACAGAGAAAGACAGTCACATTTCAGAAAAGCCAGCAGCCCCAAAGCTGGGATTCAGCAATCTCCTCGGAACAAGGAGCTGAAACCAGGTCTCCCATGTCTAATTGAATGCCACAACCACTAAGCTGGGTATCAAGCAACACGGCCTGAAAGCGAGCAGAAAGTGGAACAGAATAAAGGAAACTGAAGAGACTCAACAGGACAAATGGAGAAACAGACCTACAGGCCATGACTACAGCTCAGTGGTAGAAGTGCTCACAAAAAATATAATCCCAATTCAAATACTTGCTCGAATGAGTGTTCCAATGAATGATTTAATTATTCCATGAAGTGAAAGAGTTGTAGTGGCGGAAAAAAAAATTTCCTATATGAAAAGAAAAGAAATCCTACATGTTTAAAAGTATGAGATGCAGCAATGCTCCTGAGATGGCTTTAGTTCCAATTACTTTTGAATGTATGAATTAACAAGCTCTGAATCTATATTGTATGCGTTATGTTGACTTTGCATTTTAATTAGATACTCCTCTCCAAAACTTTCAGTGTGGTATCGTTTTAAAAAAGACCCACTAGTATTCTTTTTTGATGTGTGGCCTACTATTTTTTATAGTACATACAAAAATGTAGATATATGTTGATATATGTAGATATGTAGATATATATATGTATTAAAAAAACAGTAAGTTACACATCAAAAAGGAAGGAATATCTATATCTATAGCTATAGCTATAGCTATAGCTATAGCTATAGCTATATCTATCTCAGACCATTATGTGAAGTACTTTTTGAAAATTCAGGGACACTAATACAAAAACTTGTATCTCTGACTGCAGAGACAAGAGGCATTTTTTTAAACTGACAAACACACTTAGCTTTTTAATATGCTAGTGCTCGTGTGATATAGTTTCTTTTTAGAATATGTAGTGCAATAGAAAAGCAGATGTTTTGAGTTAAGATTTAAATCACCAGCTCTTATTAAATTAGGTGAGTAATTATCCAGAAACATGGACTTTATATCACATACTGTTCTCATTTCTGTCTTTATCAGGGAAAACCATGTTAAAGAAACATGCCTTCCGTTAGGAGCAGTGAGTGTGTGATTTTCAGAACATTAGAGAGCTTTCACATTAAACCCAGACCACATTGGTTTTACTTCACAGACTCACAGAAACCCTACTAAGCTTCCAAAATCTACAATACTGTACTTTTAATATCTGCTGTTGTAGACATCAATACAGAGGGACTATCATATCATACATTACTTATCTGGCTAAAATTCCCTGAATTTGCTTTAAACTGAAAACTGTTAATGTTTAAAGAGTTCTGATCTCCAACTATTAGCGGCTGAAAAGATGTTAAACCTTTACCACAGTTCAGACAAAAGATATTCAAATTGCATATCAAATTGCAATGAATATCTCCATAAAGTCACAGTATAAACTGTATGTCAGCAACAGTAAAGGGTAAACCATGTCCCAACAGGTGTATTCTGCATGATGGCTTCCCTTTCAAGGACAAGAACAATGACTGAAGCTTTCAGAAGAAATGCAAATATGAATGTAACTCCTTTTTGAAGTATCCTTGCTTTGTGGTATATACTTTTTACCAAGTATTGCAATTATTTTGAAAAAACAGAGTCAACGTCGAATAATGAACTTCAAACTTTCATAACCATTTCTCTTTTAAATGGCAAACTTCAGAATTCATATTTCTAACACTATCTCTATGCTATAAAAGGTCAATAAAATTGAAATCACTGATTCAATAGCTAAGTGAGTTTATGAATACAAGAGCTAATCCAGAATACAATTTCTACAACCTATCAAGTATAAAGTCCATAATCAACAACCATCAAATGCAACCACAATGCAAGTAAGTCCAAAAGACACAATGCCTGATTTTGCAATTTGTGTGCTTGGGCAGAAGCAAAATCTCCCTTCCTTTTGCACATTCTGGACAGGCAACTGTTGACACAGCTAGGACTCTTCTTCAGCAGTGGCCTACAATATTCTGGTCATCACAGATGTGAGAAATTAATTTTCACACTCTCAAGACATTGATTAAATAGTTCTATATCTGACTCCCTTTCCGCACGGTTCAACAAAGCTGGGATAAAATATCCAAAGTACCATTCTGTTCTTCTTGAAACACTTCAACTCCTCAGCATTGGATCTGTGTTTCCTCTGTATAACTTGACAGTAAATCAAGCTTGTACACAGAAGCTTATTAGGTAACTGAAATGAACCTGATATAAACACTGTTTTTATCTATTTTTAAGTTATGTGTTGATGACAGTGACTCACTGAGTTAATCTAAAAAAGAAACTGAATGAAAACATAACGCTTGAATATAGAGAAGTGTTCTGGACATTGAGCGTAATGTGAGAGTTAAAGGAGGAGAGGATGGCAGAGTTGTGAGAATGTGTAATGAAACAAAACAACAAAAAATTGCAGGAAGATTTATCTCTGTTCCACTAAGTTGTATCTTACCTGATTTGAAAAGATACATACTTTTCTTTTCTCCATGACTCTTGGGCTTCAACTGCCAAAAGCACAGATACTAAGCTATATTTAGTACACAACCTGTGTCCTCTACCATTCACTTTTGATGCCAGGAATGACTGCATTTCGGTTTTGTGGCATAACTACGTATTTCATGAAAAAATCTAGAGGCTCTTTGGAATTAAAGACACCTTTTAATGTAGAATCATAGCAGTGACTGGATTTATGAGTATTTTTAATAAAATTCCAGTCAAATCTAACATTAACTCTTGATGAATCGAGACCAAAAACTCCCAAATAATGTGATCCCAGATGGTAGCAAAGAAATAATGAAAACAATCCGCTTGTTATTTCACCCTGCGTCATATCACTTAGGTATCACTTTCGTTATTTACATCCTTTAAGTTGTTTATATTGTAACATTATACACAGTGGTATCGCTGTACTTGGCAAAATAAGAATCGTTTCTTACCAGTAAATGTAGAATCTAAATCACGTAAATTACTGCAAAGATCACAGTACATTAAGGATGAGAGAAATTATGAAAGAACATAAGAGATGATAATCATTGCCTATGTATCATCCTCAGCAGAGAGGCTTTTTCTTTTTAAGTGAACATCTTGCATTATGTGCCTCATCATGAGGTTAAAAATAGGATGAGGGCCTATGATGGAAAAACAAAAGAAGATACAAATTTGAGATAATATGTTCAAGCACTACAACTTAGCACAGCACACTATTAATAGATATCCTCTCTAATGTGCCTCTCCTCCCTTCAAAAATATTTTTTCTTCCTAACAGTATTATTTTGTTCATTTTCATTCTATTCATTTATTTTATACTGATTCTACAATCTCTACATACACTGAGATGTATCCTGTTCCACAAGTATAAAAACTATTCAGAGAGTAAACTACTCATGAAAATGAGTAGCAGAATTTTATCTAGAAGATAAAGGCTGTCAGGAAAGCTTGTGCCAAGACAATTGTCTTTGTAATTTATTTCTATTTCTGCTCCATCTGGAAAATATCTTTTGTCTTAATGGGTGATGCAGGTTGCTAAACTGGTCTTTTGAGTAAGAACTTATAGAACTGAATCAAAAGCTAAAATTCACAATTGATTACATGGAAACTGGGAATACTCACTTGAGTAAGGATTGTGGATATCAGTAGGCCTTTCATAGAATCATAGAATCATAGAATCTTTGCAAAAGAAGGTCTGTTTGTTTTCTTTCTCGATTAAAATTTCATATTTTTTGCATAGTGTCAGTGAACATATTTCTGAATGAAATGAACATAAACTGGAGAAACATGAATAACCAGAGTAAACCCCATAAAACTACATAATCATGCCTTCTTTCACATTGTGCAAGAATTGAAATATTACTGACATTCTAATAAAATTCCCAAACGTAGATTTACTGTAGTAGCTTTTCTGTCCCGAACCTAACTAGAGCAATGATTCTGAATGGGATTAAAACCCTTGGAACTGGAATCTGCTACAGGACTGTTAAAGGGAACAATATTTACAGTCATACTTCCAAAAGCAGTAATTAATTTGGTTGTTTAATTGAGGACATCTTTCATCTAATTTTCAAGGATGCTCAGTCTTTGAATAGTCTCTCTAAATCGCTTCAGCCCTGCTGATGCTGTTATATACCCTTTTGAGCATCAGGTCTCACTGTTGTACACATAACAGGCCAGGTACTTGGAGTGACTGAGCAAGTTTGAAAATGTCAGACCTGTTCCTCCGACTCTATTCACAAAATGTAGTCTTCTACAGACGATGCAAAATTCCCATTTATAGCTAATGACAAGCAATCAAACCTTCTAACGCTTTTTTTTCTTTAAGTACATACCACACATCAGTAATAACATATTAGCTTGAAAAGACTTCCAAGACTTTGCTATAGTGCACATTTCTTCATTGTCATACATACAGCCTTAAAAAGATTAGTGGTCATGGTAGAAAGCAGAAAGAGTGTCTCTTCTAAAAATGTATCCTATTTCTTCTGCATTTCTCCTTAACCTCTTGATGCCATTTTCCCTTTCAAAAGTACAGTGGCAATGTCTGTGTTCTGATACTGCCTAAAACCATCTTTACAACACAGAAAAGATATGGGATTGTAAAACAAAACAGTCAATACTGTCCTGAGGGCAAATGGCTGTTCCAGCTCTTGACTCAGCAGACCTTCATCTCCCCTTACAAGCTATTATAAAAATATAGAATGATCCAGTAACTGCATACCTATTAACTAGAAGGAAATGTTGCATTTTTCTGGGAAGAAAATTATTATATACAAATACAGTTGAAAGATACTTTTCCGGTGCTAGGAAATGTGAATTCAAATAAAACTAACTATTTTTTATTTTTTATTTCCTTCATAATTCAGACTTGGGCTGTGCTGATTAATGCTTATTTAATGTTGATTTTCAATTATCCTATTTATCTTTCTGAAAATTCTGAAAGAAAAGTTAAAAGGCAACAATATAAAACCACCATTTTCCTAACTTTGGGCTGAATGGCTTCAAAACATGCTAAATCCCGAAAAGGAACTTTCTAAGTCTTAATCTTCACAATAGCCAGTTTTATTCTTTATTAAACACGTTTTGGAAAAAAAAAGTAGGATAGGATATTAAGTATTTATAGGACACAGGAAAAATAAAAGTATTTTTTATTTCCTTTCTGCGTTCAGCCTGGATGACATACAAAAGGAAAAAAAATTTCCTTCAATATTCATCATGCAAGTGACTAAGCAGCATTATTCACGATTTATCTTGCCATGCATCTAAAAAGTGCCATAAACTTATAAGCAGTGTAATATATATGTTCTTAACATTCTTATGGCTTAATCTATATCTCTAGCTAGAAAATCAAGATGAAGATGGATCGATGATTAACAAATGTGTGTGCCAATATTAACTGAAGAAAGAACTATCGTTATTCAAGATCACAGTCTAAAAACATACACTTGGACTGGACAGTCAGGAAAAATAGCTACTTGGGAAAAGCATAAAAATGTAGTCAAACCTAAATTAAACACTGTGATACTCACACAGTACTGTTCTCAACTTAAAACAAAATCTTGTCCCTTCTGCATGGTAGCAGATGACTACTGCCTGGTGTTCTGGACTCATAGCTCATTTTGAAAATGCTGAAAGTTTAGTTCTAAGACTGTAAAGCTGCTAGATCAAAAGGACAGCATTATTCATGGACGGAGCGCCTCAGGTGGAGCGATACCAGGTGGGAAGCTGAGAATTATGTGGCTGCTGTTGAGCAAGGACTACATCCCCACACTGAAAGCTCCTCGCCAATGTATGTAAGCTTTTCCATTTCTTTATTTCAAGGAAGCAATGGCAGGAATGAACATCAGCGTCTTCTGGTGGGCTTTATTTGCAGTGTAAGTGCCAGTGTCTCTGTGTGTTACCACAGGCTCCCTTTAAAGTCAATACAGACAGGCACTTTCAAGGGGCACTGCTTCTGACCTATTTTAGATGTCTATTTCAGTTTGAGATGAATCACACCACAGAGGTGGGAGGCAGTAAAGACAGAAATGCCTACGCTGTAGATGTCTGAAGTCAGGTGCAGTGAATCCTACCCTAGGAGCCTGAACTGAATGTTAAACAAGTCATCAAAATATGACAAGAAAATATTATACGCAAGGACAAAAAACCTCACCACTGATTAAGTACACCTGAGGGAAATTTACTATTAAAAATAACTATTCCTATAACTATGTGAAACAAAAACAAAACCACACAAAGCTGAAAATGGCTTTTCATTCTTTCCTAAAACAAATTATGTGAAAAGCAAAAAACCGCAGCAACAAATTCACATCAAGATTTTGCTGTTACAATCACATGCAAGATTAACATCCCAGACTAAGACACAGAATATTATGGAGCACAGCAAAATTAACTGCAAAATTACCCACGTTTTATCAAAGGAGATATTGTGACACAAACAAGTTAAATCACATCTACAAGGTTAAATAACATAGCAACTTCAGGCCAGGCAGTTCCTAATCCTTAGTATTATACCTGTGCTTATTCATGTTCACTGCAGCATGAACATGTCTCTTATGTCCATTAAATGGATACAATATACATTTATTACTATTCAAAGCTCAGAATTTTGTTTAGAATTTCATATAGTATCAAGCAGCTTTAAATTTTAGTAAGTGTCAAGTAGTGGCAATGTTAATTAATATGTTCTTAAAGTGGCATAGGAAATCCTTAAAAAATTGTAGAGCAGATATATAATGAACATAAGACGTATATAAAATATATGCACCTATAGCTAATAGAATAGTAAAAACACAGTATTTGTCATGTGTGGAAAATTTTCCTAATTGAAGTGCATTAGGAAGAATTTTCATTTGGAAAAAAAAAGAAATGGCACAAGCCAACCACAGATTTAACCTGCATTATCCATAAAAAAGTTTAGTTCTTTCCTGAGTCTGACATAGTATGTATTCTCAGCAATACCTTATGGGAAAGTTACCCATAGAAAAATTATACACAGAATATAATTTCTTTGACTTCATCAGTTCTCAATTTTTTCATCTTTCAACTTCACCCACTGGCCTCTATTCTGTTAAGAAAATAAATAGATACATTTGGTGTAGCTCCTCTATAGCAGTTACATTTTACATACCACGAGATCATGGTTTATTTCTCCTTTAACCAGTGCTAATCCTGACAGCCTCTCTTCGCTTTAAAAATCCTTCTTACCCCTAATCATTTTCACTATCTGTCTCTACATCTCCAGATAGCAGCTTACCATGACAGAATATGTCTTGCTCCTTCTCTGCACATCCAGATGGAAATCAAAAGGAAACATTTTATCTTACTCCTACTCCCGTCCATTTACCAAGACTCCAAACCTTCTAGTTGGCGCATGGAAAACGGCACTGAAATTGCCGTTAACTGTGGTTTGCTGAGATTGAACCACATTACACCTCAGAATAAACAGGTGGCATACAAACCAATATAGACAAGCACAAACACAAATTGTAGCTCAAAGCTTTCGGACACTGACCAAGAAAAAAAATTCATTAAACGGCAGAACGGTTTTCTACATTTGCACTCTCCGTTTAACTGAAAAAACTAAGATGACCATGGATGTGGTTTGACAGACAAGCGAGATAGAACAGTTGGGAAAATAAATCACAGATGAGTCAACAATTTAAATAAAACTTGTGATTTTACTTTTTAAAAATTTCAAATGACTCATTCATTATTATCTCCCCATAATTTTCCATTACATACACTCTGCCTCATAATATCGGAACAGATGAACTTGGTTTCTGTTCAAGCTAAACAAGATATTTTACTGCTTCACATGTCTTTGAACTGTTCACATATTAAATTAACGAGTGAACTCTTCATTTGCTTTACAAGAAGCTTGAAAAATTCTTCCTAATTTCTGCATTTTCATTTTTGCAATTAATGCATCTAAAAGGTAAAATGGTAAGCAGTTATTAGAGAACAAAATGTCCATGTGGAATGCTGAATGCTATAGTTAGATTAAAAATGACATGTTAGATCAAACTCCATGGTTAAAAATCATCCCTTTTCATGAGGGCTAAAAATAACCTTTTACTATTATCAATAACTTTGAACAAGCACAAATCTGTTTCATGGATAACCTTTCACAGACCCTTTTTCAGCTCAGTTGTTTCTTGTTTCAGTTTAGACAAAGATCATCCTCCTAAGCAACCCCATCCCAAACATTACTGTGTTTCACTGTTGCTGCCCATCTCTGGAGTTGCTATCTGAGTCGCTGGAGACATTAACGGGGCAAGAAAGAGGCAGGCATAACCTGTCAAAGCTAAAACAGAGGAGGTAGCAGAGTTGGCATGGAGGCTGTGACACCATTAGAGGGAAAAGGAAAGCTGTATTTATAGGAGTAAACTAAATGTGCTTGGAAAAGTTCCCAATCGTTGTGGCCAACTGGCACAGAAGAGTACACAAATATCCTAGTCAACACAGAAGTGTCCAAAGAGGCTGCATGCAAACTGCTTATTGGGAATGGTCCCTGCAACAGTCCTATTCCCACATCATACTTAGGAATTGCCTGGAAAAAGTATGAATTAGTGTGAATGAAAAGTGTGCCAGGGTCTCGGCCAATAGATTACTACTACAGATGATTGTGTTTGACCATCCAGGAACATTTCCCAGTACTGTTTGATTTACTAGCATATAAACGTGCCAAGCCTCTCCAGAAGGTTTAAAGTTATGGCACATAATGAAAGATTTCATGCATTTCCAGTCTTGCTGTTGAAAATCATTTGGTGTTTAGGGTAATATTTAAAGATAGGATATGAATGATCAATATTAATCAACTATTTCTAAATCTTCAATCAAGATAAATCATACTGGATGCAGTGTAGTAGTTGCATTTTTGACTGAAGAATACAACATTTTAATTGGGGAGAGAATGCAAATTGGTACCACATAGATGATGGAAACCTTTAATTCATTTCACTCAGTTATCCCCAGCTGTTGATGTAAACCAGCATGTGCTCTGCCTGTATTGTCTATAGAAGATCATTGATTCCTGGCAGCTGTCAAGTCTTCAAGGCTCTTTATATGCAAGTCATCTAGAGCAAACTTGGCAAAAACTATATTATCTAGACATATTGCAATTATATCTTCTGAATACAGAGTGCATGTAGTCTGAAATAAAGCCTGAGAGAATGGAGAGACATAAGTTGTCAAAACTTTACAATTTTTGATATGCTTATCCATGTAGAATATTTGGAAGACTCTCCACAGTTAATAATGAAACAGCACTTGAAAGGTGACTCAAGATTCAGGCATGAGTTTACCACAAGCAGCAAACAAGGAGAAACACACACAGAGGTCTCAAACTAAAGCACAAAGCACATAATGTGTACAGCACAGTTAAAAAACACATGGGAAACATAAGAGAAATACAAAAAATGCAAAGGGACAAAACCCAACACCAGGCAAGAGAAAAAACCAAACCAAAACAATACAAAGCAAGTTATATGGGAGCTGTCAAGAGCATAGAAAATAGCTTGTATTTCAAGCAAATACTTAGAAATTAATATATCCTACTAATCTCCAAAAATGAGAAGATAAAGCAGGAAAGGATACAAATTAAAAGGATACTACAAGTTTTTTTCCTGTTAAAGGGAAAACCTGCTTGCAAAAACCCTCAAGAAAAGCCAAATGTAAAAAGATACAAACAAAACATTGCACAAGGTTTACATGTGTCTTGTAACAAGACATCAGAACTCAGGTGAATACAGTTAATGATACAGAAATAGAATTGGCCAAAGGAAGTATATATCTTAAAAGTATCTTGAAGATAGATGCAAGTTTCAGTCCTAGGAGAACTGAAAATTCAGTTCTGAAAATTCAGAACTGAAAGTTCAGTGTGGAAAATAACTCATCTTGGAGAACATTCAACGTTTGTAATGTAAATTACACATATACAACAACGTGTGTGATCTAGCCAAGAGGGATCATGTCATAAGCAGACATTCCTAGAAAAGCATAAGTCTTAGCAATATTAAAAGAGGATGACATAAAGCTGTTGAAATATGAGAGGAACATGCTAAAAATGAAAAAGGAAAAAAAAAGTTGAAAACTATTCCACGACAGTTGAATAAGGTACTAAAGAAATGGCTGAAAAATATGTCAGTGGAAGACAACATTTGGATCATGTAATAGCCAAGCCAAAGAGCAACACAGCAGATTTGTTGGGCTGGTGGTGGTGGTAGTGTTTTGTTTTATTTTTAAGGTGTTGGGCTTAGTTTTAAAACATTTGACCTTATTCTTAAGGAATGAGAGTTTTCCTGAAATAGAAGAGCCAAATTACTAGATGTGATCAAAACATTTCACAAGAAGGTGAAAGATATTCCTATTCAAGGCATCCTTTGACAACTACTAACTCTTTCAGAATATGTTTGGGTCAAGAAATACCACTTTTTGCAACATCCTAGACAGTAGAAATAGCCCCGCAGAAGCAAAAGTCTATCTCAGTCCTTGGGAGATGCTTGCAGAAGGAAACAAACGTATGTATGAACCACAATGTAGCATTTGAATTCCAAGTTTTGCTATCCTCTTCCATAAAAGAGTCCATATAGAATCATAGAATCATTTAGATTGGAAAAGACTCTTAAGATCATGGAGTCCAACCTAACACTGCCAAGTCCACCACTAAACCATGTCCCTAAGCGCCATGTCTACACGTCTTTTAAATACCTCCAAGGATGGTGACTCAACCACTTACCTGGGCAGCCTGTTCCAATCCTTGATAACCCTTTTGGTGAAGAAATTTTTCCTAATATCCAATCTAGACCTCCCCTGGCGCAACTTGAGGCCATTTCCTCTCGTCCTATCGCTAGTTACTTGGCAGAAGAGGCCAACACCCACCTCACTACAACCTCCTTTCAGGTAGTTGTAGAGCACGATGAGGTCTCCCCTCAGCCCCCTCTTCTCCAGACTAAACAACCCCAGTTCCCTCAGCCGCTCCTCATAAGACTTGTTCTCCAGCCCCTTCACCAGCTTCGTTGCCCTTCTCTGGACACGCTCCAATACCTCAATGTCCTTCTTGTAGTGAGGGGCCCAAAACTGAACACAGTATTTGAGGTGCGGCCTCACCATTGCCAAGTACAGGGGGATGAACACTTCCCTACTCCTGCTGGCCACACTATTTCTGATACAGGCCAGGACGCTATTGGCCTTCTTGGCCACCTGAGCACACTGCCGGCTCATGTTCAGCCGGCTGTCAACCAGCACCCCCAGGTCCTTTTCCTCCGGGCAGCTTTCCAGCCACTCTTCCCCAAGCCTGTAGCGTTGCCTGGGGTTGTTGTGGCCGAAGTGCAGGACCTGGCACTTGGCCTTGTTGAACATCATATGATTGGCCTCAGCCCATTGATCCAGCCTGTCCGTGTTTTCCTTCTGATAATTTTTATCCTTTTATATATTCTATTCTAAGCATTAAATCCTTGTGGTATGGAGGTGTTTCTTGTCTTATGGAAATAAGAAAGCAGCAGTTGCATGGTACTTTTAGGTTGGCTTGTTTTGTTGATTTGGCAGGACAGGTCTTCGTGAAAAGTTTCTAAATTGAATGTATTTCCAGACTTCTTTTAAATTTCCTAATATTCAGCATAATGAACTACTCTGGACAATGACACTCTTTGTGGTCTGATATCTTTTATTTTCTCCTGACAGGGTTTTAAAAATATTTTCAACATTCTGATGTTGCTCTTTGAATAAGAAGGTATTCAAGTGCTTCAGACCTAGCCTTACAATTAACACCCACCCAGAAAAATCTGTATTTCTCTGTATTGCCATTGCATCCCAGTGATTCAAAGTCTCATTTCTTTTGTGCAACTTTAGATGAGGTTGTTTTTTACTTTCTAGTATATATCAGTAATTCAGACTGAGTGACATTGGCAAATTGCAGCCAAAAGCATCAGTTAATTTTACATCCAATATGAAGTACCTAACACAACTTTCTTCAGTTAACTCATTATTATATGACCAAAGAAATTTTGACATTCTTACTGGGAGTGCTTGAGACATGCAAACCTTAGACGGTCTCAAGAGTTAAGAACGGAGACCATGTGTCAAGACCAGCTCTTGATTGTCTGTTAAGATTTATGTTTCTGTGACTTGACCAAAATCACACAAGTAGTCAGTAGCAGAGGCAGCATGCCATGCTTCAGAGAAGCATTCAACTGCTTTAGCCAGAAGGCAGGCTTTTTCTTTTTCTGCTCTCTTGCCACACTCCAGCATCTTAACAGCTGTAATCAGTGGCACAGCAGAATCCAAAAGACAACATCCTCCTTCACTAAGTGTTCCTGATTTAATCACCAGAGTACAGATCATATTGAATCTTGCAGATGGAAGTACTGCATAAAACTGTAGGCACCTCTGCTTGTAAAAGTTGAGGGGTTTTTAACTTAATTTCTTTTTCAGTCTGCTTGTTTCGCTAATGATTTCACCCTTCAGCAATATGCAGCTACAAGCAGCTGACTCTGGACAAGCAATTTCTAATTAAAAACTTTTCCCCCTTTTTGTTTTCCCCCCCCTTTTGTTTCAGTTAATGATTGTCAGGAGGTGTTGCTAACCACAGGCCCTTTCCAATACATGCTGAGCATCCTTATATCCTATCACCTTCCACAGAAATCATGGGTGCTCAGCATCTATGATAAGTGAGAGGACATAGATATTTCTCCGGTAGCTGAGCTGTGCTAAATGAAAAATATTCACTGATAAATTCTTATTTTGTAATCAGTTCTTCATTAAAAGAAATTACTTCCAGTAGGGAATAATATTGCCCTAAAAATCTAGAAGTACAGAATAAAAAGTTCTGCGTCAGTCATAATGGTAAATAACTTTTGACAGGATGTTCATGATTTAACAGTTTTCAGTGTTTCCTAAATCAACTCTTAAAGCCGTTATATATATGCATTTGTAATAATTTCCTTCATGATTGGTTGGGGGTTTAGGACCTAAGTTTGAGCTAGGATCATGTGGCTAAATTCAGAGTACTGAATGTTTTTGCTCATTCATTCATTTAAGAAAAGAGTGATTAACTATAACGTCTTTAAAAATGCTGCTGTCAAAACTACACTGGACCTTTTCCATCAGAAGAGTTATTTTCAACATTAATGTTTTTGTTTTATGGATTTGGTAGGTCACACAACGAAAGTCTTCTGGTTTAGGCATTGATAAACCTGGGGTTTCTTCCTCTTGTTCATTGGTTTCTTCAGGAATTTGGTGCGCTAGATTTTATAGAAACGATTAACAAAATGTTGCTTTTATTAAAACCTAGTTGGCTCAGACCTCGTTTGATGTTTTGTTCTGAAGATGGCAGAACACAGGAGTTGTGTCTATGGCTATTCAGACATGTTACTATCCACAGAAAAGTCCAAAATGGTACAATTCTGTGCAGCCCTTTCTGCTCTGTAGACTGTGATTCATTAGCCCTGGAAGCACACACAGAGAAAAGAAAGTACTTTTACTCCCTTCCTCCAGCTGATACAGAAAATACCACTGACCTAAACGCTGCAACAAACACACACACTACAAACACTGCAACTACCAAATGCATCCCCTAATGACTTATAATAAACTACTAGGCTAGTTAAAACAAATGTTATACTGTATGAGTAGGTTTCAAAACTGTTACAAAGCAAAGGCTGCCTCATAGAACAGTGCTTCTGCTGACACAGAATATTGCTGCATAGATACTGCAAAGATGACATAGGGGAAAAAAATGGCTTAAATTGGACGATGAGGAGCTTTTTCAATGAAACTAGGCTACATAAACAAAAGGATGAGGGAATAACAGTGGACCAATTACACAATTACCACCAAAAAAACCACTTCATCTACCATCTAAGTGAGGACTTATCCCTCTTGCACTGGGTTTTCTCTGCAATTCAGCATACAAGCATCTTAATGTACATGTAGGTAGGTGTTCAAAGGAATTGTCTAGCACAATGAATGCTAAGAAGCTGTATCTTTTTCTGCTTCAGCTAATAAAGAGAAGGGGTAGCAGAGCCAGTCTTTTTCTATACTATTCAACTGGCAGAGGGAGGGGTCTGTGAGCAGCACATCAGTACAACAGCACTGTGCGGGATGAACAGCAGCCCCTCCCAAGGTTCCAGCCAAAAACCAGAATCTGTTTTGGTTTCTTGTTGCTGAAAGATGACATCATTGGAAGAGAAAGCTTTAGGTTTTGTCTTCTGTGCTGATGTAAATTTTGTATCACACTCTTACAAATATTTAAATATTACTCTGTCCCCTATGTCTTGCACTGGGTTTCTACCCTTCGAGGTATTTTAAAAAGCAGCCTTCTCTGATGATTATGCAGTGTTGAGAATGTCTTCAGAAAGATGAGGATGTTTCTTCTTCAGAAAGAAAGGAAAAGAAAGCCAAAAACAAGTAAAAAGGAAAATACTTTAAAGGAATTCCCTTTATGTGAAAGATGCAGCATTCCCACTGCATAGTGGTTGCTTCTACAGCAAAACTAATTTTCCCTATATGACTTGCAATTGCAGATAGAAAGAGAACAAATGTGGGTATCAAACTATTCACGCAAAAAAGATCTGTGAATCATCCCTACCAAAGGTCACATCAAAGTTGCATACTGGCCTTTAAATAGAGGTTTTAGAAAAATGCTTAGGGAAGCTGTGGTATACTTAAAAAGAAGAAAAAAACACTCTATGGTTCAAGAAATTATTTTAAAATATTTATCATCATACAGGTGATTTATTGCAGAATGCACAGGTTTAATGCCACACTAATCTCTGCTCAGTATCATGGTTTTCCATATATAGTAAATAGGCAGAGCATGCTATGTATCTGAGATTAGAAAGTGGCCCTCAGTCACTAAGTAGGCTTTTCTTTAAGTATATGCATATCCTATTTAAAACGTAAGGGCCCACTTTCTAATCTCCGTCAAGCAGGATGCAGTTAATGGACATCTACAAACATTCATGTATTACAATACATGTGAATCAGGTGATTTCTCAGATATGCAGTGATATATGTCACAATTTAACATGGACTTAGGCACTAAATCTTTAGGGTAAGAATAGCCAAGTTGACACGGATGCTCCAGAGGCCTATTTTCATTTTAATGGACATGGAAATGAGGATTTATGTGCACAATTCATTTTATTCCTAGCAAGAGTTATTTGTTAAATGACATAAGGAAAAAGGCATCTTCCCAGCAAAATAGAACATCTTATGCAGGATTTAAACCTGAAGCAACCATCGATAAACTGTAAGATGCAAAGGCATTATTTCTAGTTAAAGATACTATATCGAAGCGTGAAAACAACCTATTCGTTTTCAGGTCTGAGAAGCCGAAAGGCTGATTTTCTGAAATCAGCCGAAACCCTCTCCTGCACGCCCGTGTTCTCGGTCTGTGTAACACCCCCAAAGACCCCCAAGACAAACAAACGGCGACGGCCGAGCCCTCGCCCGATCCTCTTCCACCGACTGCCATCTGCTGTCAGCCCTGTCACCGCAGCGCGGGACAGCCGATCCCGCTGCGAGGGGGGCGGCCGGGGGTGCTGCGCCACGCTTCGGGCTGGGTCTTCCCCCAAAGACTCTTCCACGGCAGGTGAAGATCCTTGAAGGATGTTCTTTCAGGTCATCAGGAAATGAAAAGGGGGTTGCGAGAGATGGAGACAGATGTTAATTGTGGGGAGATGTAATGTCTTTCATTGGAATAAGGATAATGTTGAGCAAAATGACGTATGTTGGGGCTTCTCCACCCGTCGTCATTCCCCGGCAAAGTGCTTCTTTGGAAAAGCATCTATGAGCAGCTTAGAGAGAGAGATGGGCGCTTGTTATATAACACAGATTACTCAATCCATAATTATTGGTGGAGATCAAAGAAAAACAGGAAAAAGTTAAGAATATGTGTCCACGATTCACTGGTGTCAGCATGGCAGCTTTATATTAAAGTTTTAACTCAGTCACTGGTCTGTCACTGTTTCATTATTATTTTAACGGAGAGCCGATAAATACAAACTATGTACAAAATCAAACTGTTCTGCAAGCTGTATCTTGATTTATTTTTTGTCAAAAAGACATGCCAACATTTAGTTAATTCAAATTTATAGTCCTTCTGTAGCTAATGCACACAGTTATAATAATTTTAGAAGCCCTTTGTGTTATGTATTGTTTAAAATTAAATTAGTGATAAACAGTTCTAATGGAAGCAGAAGGCAATTACAGAGGAAGTAAATCAGGGGTCCTTTGAAGTGTTACTATGGCTGATTTCAAAATTAAATAGGTTTGTTGCCTCATACAAGAGAAAAGGCAGTAAGGTGAATTGTAAACTATTTTTAGTACATACATAAAGTGTTTCATCTGGAAAAATATGGGACATAATTTTGGATTATTGTTTTCTTAATTTCTGGATATTTTAAAGTTTGGCAAAAAGGCCAGGCATTAACTCACGATAATTCTCTAGAGTTTCAGTCTTGCAAATATACATGCACATAAGCAACTTTCTCAGCAGTAGTCTGTAGTACGTATTTTAGGTAAAGGTTTAAGATGAGCCTTCAAAACCACTGATGGTTAGGAGTACCAAGTACTTCTCATGAAATTTTTCTCAGTTTGTTGTTAGACTACTGAATTCATTTAAGTAGCAAATATAAATTATAGTCTTACTGAAATGAGTTTTAAAGGTCACTGAGTGGGACAAGGGTTCTTATCCCTTGTGAAAAATTTGTACAGAACTATATGTGCTTCTTTTTCACGCAAGATAAACAGTACAAAAGACATAATTATGTCTGTTCTCTAGAGGTAATACCACATTACTTATATATGACATTTGTAACAGCAGTGCTATAAAGTGCAATGAGGCCGAAATTTTCTCACAATTGTCCCTGCATTAGGAGTATGTTTCAAAATTTTCTAACTCTTTTTTGTTGCCAGCCATTTCGATTCACGGTATGTCCCTACAGTTACCTTAAGCAAAATGATGGACTGGCGATCTGGGAGAACAAGTTTTCTCCTTCTCTGCAAGTGGGTGGCAAAATACAAAAGCGCATGACAAGAAAAGCAAATGCTGGTGGGAGTCACCTCTTCTCTGAGTCAAGGGATCACACGGAGCACCGCCAGCTCGGCGCAGGCGGGGGATCCGCCACAGCACCCGACCAGGACAAACAGAACTGAGCAAAACTACAGCAACCAAAAAGAAACACAAAAATCCCTACTTGAGAATGGCAAAAAACCTGAAGCAATAGAATCTCTGAAACTTGTGTCAGGTGTAGAGTTTCTCTAGACTTCTAGCTGTGTTGGAGCCAGAAGTAATCAACTTATGCATAAAACATGTATAGATGTGTTGTATTCTACACATGTTCTTAAAGCTCTCAAATGCCCAGCTGCAAACACAGACTGCCTGCAGAAGTGGAATCAAGGAAAAGGACTTGTGGGTACCACTGGAAAGCCAATAGATTTCAGAACTAACTGATTGTAACAAAAGTGGGCAGACATTGCTCTGTATAAAAGTGAACTTGGACAAACTGAAGCTTATTGACCCAGGGTTCTAACAAGAAGCAATAGGCAGCAGCACCAGGGACCGTGCTTGCCAGGGCTGGGATGAATCTACAGAAATTTATCAAAGATAACATACGGTAGGGAAATTGTGGCTTGTTGGCCACATTTTTTTCGTTCAGTAAACAGTAAAAACCAAGTAACAGACAACACCTTAATATTCACCTCATCAAAACATGCCAGAAAGTTTTACACAGGTTTTGGCAAGGAAACATTTCCTTATGAGCGTATGTAAATGTAAGTGCTTCATGCAGAATGTTTAAACATAGCTTTCCCCTCAGCTTGCATGTAATTGTTTTACCTCCTTGGTAAAACTTTACTCCTTGGATGAGTATGAATCCTGACAAATTACACAATACAGGTCTGGATTCTTGAAATTACTTTGATACATATAATAAAATGGAAGTTAACAACTACTCCTGGTAGGAATATACATCCCCCAGTCTTTTACAAGTTTCAGTAATTCTACAAAGCCAGGATCATTACAGAAACTAGAATTTCTTATATTTGGGGAAGGAGGGAACAAGAAGGGGTTTTTTTCTGATTTTGTTTTAATATATTTGCTGTGCACATTGAAATCTCAAATTTATGCAGCAGCTGCAGAATATATAAAAGAAAGAGAGAGAACACTACAGAACAAACCTTCAAGCAGTCTTCTAAGTAAGAAATAACGAGGCATGGGAGAAAAAGCCCTCAGACAAAACAAAGAAAAAATTACACCACCTTCCTTCCATCTCCAGTAGAGCTGTGGCTGTTAGATTCCAGGCAGATGTATTTAGATGTGTGATTTCAGAAGGAGGCACCCATCACATACACAACCAAAAGAGGAAAAGCTGTTCCTAACACTAAGAAACTTTTCACACATCTTAAACATGAACAGACGTGAGTAAAGGCAACGATTTTCTTAAACTATAGAAAGTGGTATGTATACCCATTTACAGTATTCTGCCTTTTTCACAAATGGAGACTCACTCACACACATTACACTTTGCAGGCTGCAACATTAGCTCAAACTATGAATAAAAATGATTTGCACTGCTGCACTGGATTGTGGTTTGCTGTGGCTGAGATGAAAGTAAATCTTTGTTTCTGTCAAAACATGAGGTGACCCAGACCAAGGGTAGGCATCTCTCACCAAGTAGAGAGGTGACAATATCTGACACTGCTGCAAGCATTTGTTTCAGAACATGTTCTGATAATTTTTTGAGCGAAGTAAAAGACACCACATTCTCCTCAAAACTGCAAAGCGGCAGCAACTAAAGAGGGAAAGGTAACAAATGTCAAATCCATTAGAACTGTCATTCAAAGCCACAGAATTTAGAATATGTACAGCCTACTTCTGTGAGTTTTCACTGCCAGCACTTTGTAGGTTTCAAGTTAAAGAATGATCATTTACCTACATGCACAGAACATTTAGAATTGTAAGATAAAATACATTTTTAAAAACCCTGGACAAAATCATAGCTTAACCAAGTACAAGATGCTCATTTGTATCTTTAATTCAAAGTCTTAAAACAAAATAGTACCCCTCCAAAAAACCAAAAAAACCCACCAACAAAAAAGGCAATTTCTATTGTAAATGGATAGTCAAAACGTCCTTCAAAATTTCTTGCAATTTCTGTGGAAGTATGTATCCCTAAGCATGGTTAAAAGGCATACCAGACCAGTAGATCTCCAGTCTCCTCTACTTGGCAGCACCTGTGTTTTTCTATCATACTTGGTCAAAAAGTCTCACTGACCTCTCAGATGAGAGTGTAATATATAGCTTGTGCTCATTTTGATCTGTGTTGACTGTGTTCACTGTTGACACATCAAACTTTAAGGCTTTAATATATGCTTTTAGCCTAAATACACACACATGGCCATTACCAGAGCACAGACAAAATACACTTACCAGGATAGAAACAAAGGCATCACCGTGACCGGTCATGTTAGCCTACCCTTCAACAATAGTAAGAACAAGCTGCTTTCTAAAAAGAAAACTACAGTTTGAAGAAGTTTTTCAGGAAGTCATCAGAAATAATCTGACTCCTTCAAAAGCTTAAATGGAAATTTTCAGGAAATTCTCTGCTTAAAGAGTGATTCACATATCAAAGTGTGTGTTTCAGTCTGATATAGTGCTTGCTTTAAACACACACCATTTGATATGAAATGACAGTAACAATCAATGGCTTTATAGGATGGCTAGGACATTTAATGGGAATATAAAAATGATTTTCATGGTTATGAAGTCCACTCTGGTAATACAAAAGGGATTTCTAAGTACTTTTGCAAGTCATTAAGTTATATCCATTTTGAACTGCATTTCCACCAACAAAACAGTTATTGCAAGGTTGTTATATGTTGGAAAGAGACATAAAAATGTAAATCTGTTCACTTATTCATTGAATCAATTCTTGGGAATTATTCTGCAGATATATATATGCATATATGTACATATCTGAAAATATACTTCTATTATATACATATATTTATGTGTGCATATATATAAAATGTTAAAATAATATCCGTGCGAAAGAATATTTGTCATAGGAGAATCTCTTCTGCTATTAAGTGAAGGCAAAAGAAACCTTGTATTTAGTTTTGAAGCAAGATACTTTTATGCTCTTACACAAAGGCTTTATTTCTGACATACCAAATGATCAATGTCAGTGTGATGCAGTTGCCTGGTGGATGATAGTATTCTTGCTGGGACAATTGTGCAGACTTGATCATGGGCATGCAATACCAGGCCTGATTTCAACAGCTACTCTATGTTAACAGCTCTATGTTAAGAGCCATAGCAACTATACAGGACAATCTGAGAGTGCCGCATACACATGAAAATAAAGTGCAGTAAAAATGTAAATTTTGAATGCTGATTTACTTTGATTTTATGTAAATAAGTGATAGCTTGAGTAAACTGATTAGCTTATATAAATAGAGTCACCTTATCATCTCATTTCCATCTAATAAAGCAGTTCTATTTGACATTTTTATACTTAATGACTCTGGAAAACAAAGCATGAAACCAGCCAGACAGTACAGAGGGTACAGAGAAATATCAAACATAACAGAAGGTCTAAGAAGACTGCACTTCACCTACAGCATAATAACATCTAGTACAAAAGTGACTGCTTTACAATGAATGCACTATAGGCTTAAATCCAAGCTCTAATAGCTGGCTCTACTGCAAAGGATAGTACTATGACTTCTCTTTTAAGGCCGCTGCCTTGCTGTAGCACACAATTATATATAGCCTAGACTTACAGTCTAAAATAATTTCTGTGCAGGAATCATAAACCTCAAGTAAAAAGTTCATGTTCTCACGAATTAGCCTCAAATCTAGCTTTGTCACTTTGTCATCCTAGAGTATGCATAGAAGTATCTCCTTATTTAATCTTAAAGTTTATCTACTTCAGTAAGCTCTGAAATTATTTTTATGCTTCCAAATTAATCTTCAAGAATCCTTATGATAATACAAAGGAAATATGTTATCTCATCTTCCTCTTTTATTTTTTCTTATTTCCCTAATTCTCAGGTATTAAACTGTAACTGCAAAGATGACTGATGCTGAAACTTGCAATGCCCAAGTTTAACTGCACGGCTTTCATCACGATTTTGGCTGTTCAGCATGCTCAGAACCTGTACTTCCACAAGATGGTGCTCTTTCTTCAAAAAATCCTATTTTAATGTGGCTAACAAGTTAAAATGCCAAGAAACTGTAAGAGGTTCAACTTCATTTTACCTATGCGAGTATTTTCAATGATAAGATGCCGAAGCCTGCATAATAAAACGTTTTGACTAGTAAACAACGAAGAAAAACACTTCAAGGAGATTAATTTGCTTGTGAAAACAGAATTTAAAGCACTGTAGTCTCTGGCCAGTGACCTCTTGTCAATCCAGCTGACATCGTTCCCAAGAGGGCGTTAGCAGAGGGAGCGCGACGCCGGTCCCGCAGCAGCGGTGTCGGGGCGCGGGGCCAGGGTGCTGGGTGTGCAGAGCTGCGGCTGCCTGCCAGGGCGAGGCAGGGGAGCAGCCGGCCAGGAGGCACAGCTCCACAGCTCCCGTGTGTCCTGGGGAGTTTCACCCCACACCTTTCATGGGCAACACGCGTGGCCTATAGAACTGTGTGATGGAAACAGGTCGCTTGGTTTCAAAGTATCAGGCTGGGTGTCGGGAGCCTGAAGTTCATTTGCTATTGCTGGTTTTAAACCCATCACTAAGGAGCTGGCTCAGATGGGTTCCAGAAAGATTTAGTCATGCCCTTCAAGCCTGTAACAGCTGTGATTTGCTCCATGAAGAAGCTTCATTGGCAGCAATAGGGTTATTCCCAGAGTCAGGAACTCTACAGGATAAGCAGAATTGTCAAAACTGGGTATTTGATTTCTCTTCATTTTGTTTCCTCACCTGGGAAATGTAAGACGATTACATGTCTGAATCTTGTGGGAATGAGGTTAGCACAAATCCAATAAAATTGTGAGTTACTCATAGGGACAGATAAATAACAAAAACACACATAGTAAAGTAAAATATTAATAGACAGGTAAAGTTCTGCTTTTGATAAAAAAGACAGGCTTTGGTGGGAATTTTGCAAATGTCTCTGAAACCTGAACCTCTGGTCCAATGAGGTGTATGTCATATTATATTTATTGGGTTTAGCCCATTTTCATTAACTTAACAATATTTGCAGATCATAGAATCGTTTAGGTTGGAAAAGACCTTTAAGATCATCAAGTCAAACCAAGGTTGACATTTGTTTTCCTTGGGAAAAAAAGTCTTCCTCTTGTGACCTGAGCTGCCCTTACCTGTATGAAAAATTCTTTTACCAACAAATAAACTTGAACTGTAATTGATAACAAACAGAGGTACTGTGACAATCATATCTTCACAGCAGAAAGTCTACCTTTTTGTTAAAGTGCTATGAAAAAGCAGGTTAAACAGCATTTAATATTGCATGACATTGGAAGTAGGTACTGGGCAGAATTAAAAGTTACTTTCAGACTTCTCTGCTACATGGGTAAAATACTGCTGTAGGAGTGGGGAGTAGAAGTATGCTAGATAGGTAGTGGAGAAGCTAGGGAGACTAGGAGACAAGTGCGCTTTCAGGAGCTCTCTTTCCATTTAAAAAACATTCTTCTCCCTCATCCACCTTTCCCCATGTTATCCTCTTTCCTTACTAATACAGGGCACCCAACTCCTCCCCTTGGGGTAGTAGGAAGGGTTCAGCACAGGACCATCTCCTTCTCCTAGGGCTTACGAGCAGCTGCAAGGACAGAGATTGGGAGTCAGAAGAAAGTCCAGAGACCAAGGTCTTCCACTTCTGATGCTGCCGAGGATCAGCCACACTTCTCTTCACAGCATCTCCAGCGCCAAGAGCAGCAGGAATGTGTGCAGCCTGCTAGAACAAGCAGGGTTGCATCCTCTCTCCCCAGGCACAGGCTGTGCAAACAGAGTTTCCTCTAACCAGACTTGTAGCATTCCCTTTGGTCACCTCATACTCATAAAAAATAATGCTATAGAGATTCACTTGCATCGATGAGCTAAGTAATCAAGAGCAAAAATAAAACAGAGGAAAGCCTCTTTTTACTTCCTTTTTATTGTGATGGCTGTAACTTGCATCAGCTTACAGAAAACACTCAATCTGATCCTTGTATCAGTGGACCCAGCCTAAGGAGAAATACAGACTAAGTTCATTTTGCAGGAAACTGCTCCAGGATGCTCTATCCGTTGTGCATACTATTTTTCTCTACCTGTCCCCTCTCCCTCCAAGGAAAGTATCCAAAAGATGCCAGCATGTGAAGGGATTATTACCTGTCTCCAGCCTTAAAAATGCCCACTTGAACATGGAGTGCAACCAGCACCTCCATGCCCTCAGGAAAGCAGTTTCGCCTCGAGCATCTGCCAGTTCCTGAGAGCTGTCAACTGCCTCTGATGCCACAGGGTGCTCTTGGCAGTTTCGCTCTCCCTCCTGCTGGTGAGGGAATCATGCTTAGGAGGCTCAGCCTTTCTTTTTGAAAGAAATCAGATGTCAGGGAAGCTTACTACAACATCCTTTTCTGATCAATAATGTTCAGGATGACTAATGAGTTGCAGCGTCTCAAATTTCAGCTAACTTAAAGTCTTTGTTAGTTCCAAGCTGGCTGGTTCAGTGAATAGAATGACCCAATAATTATTTGAAATTACAGCATTGATGTGGGCCAGGAAGCTAAGGAAGTTTTCCGAGTAGCTGTAAATGTTTCAATAATTAATGCTGCAGGTGGCTGGTTTCCTGTAGCTCGCTCAATTCCAGTACCAAGAGAGCTCAACTGGCGGGAGACTTTCCAACATTGTAGCTACAGTGTGCAGAAGGACTGGGGGAGAGAAACGGGGCTTTGTATCCCTGCCACCCCCATCAACCCCTGACGCTGCGCAGACCCTGCAGGTCTCTCCAGCTGCTTCAGCCCGGGTCCCAGATTTACCAAGATACAGAGAAATCATACAACCCTTTTGTAAACATGAGTGCTGCCAGCTCAGTGAAAGCATGTTAGAGGAATTAGGAGAAGAAGTCAAGTCGAGCTGAAGTCTCATTCTGAAGGGCCATCCCCACCTCAAGGTTTATGCTCATTTCCCCCATTCACATCAGAGCTGTGTCCAACTCTATCTATGGGACAATCAGCATCAAAATGCTTGCTGAGATTGTAATTTCAATTATTTTTGATTCATAGTAGATGTAAGCAATTAAATGGGAATTAATCAATGGGTAAGTTATTAAATCTTCTTGAAAATGAGAATTCAAAGTTCCAGTCTGAGACAGAGAGATTCAGACTTAAGGTTTAGTCTCATGTGTTCATGTTACATATGTATATAGGAGCACAGTGGAGCTGAGATGTTTTGCACTACTGAATTGCAAAGATTAATCACAGAAATAATAATTAGCTGTCACTTCCTGCCTTAATCTATGACAGTTTATATAGTTAAATTTTCTTAGTATACTGGTAACCAGACTTTCCCCTAAGATTATTATACAGCCTGCAATGAGCATTGCTAATGTCTGAGAAATATATTTATTGATAAGCAAAAACTTGAGGCAAGAATGTTATTTTATAGACAGGTTTTGAGTATTTTTTTCATTTTAAATTAAATATACTAGAAATAAGAAAACTTTACACAAGCACACAAGACCTTATTGCCTCTCAATAAATTTAAGCAAACATATTCTATGAAATTAAGTTAAATTAATTTCTCTTGAAATATACTATCAATAAAAATATCAATAGTGGAAATAGCTTTGTCTAACATAAACGCTACATTTTAAATGTAATTTCTTTTGGCATGGATCACAGAATCTCCCAATATGATTATAATTTCAATTTTCTTCTATGAACATGGTTTGGCTCAGCCAGAAAAACCCTCTGGCAACATGTTAAGGCAGTCTCTCTGCAACTTTGCTGCAGATATGCAGCAGAAGTTGTTTTTATGAAGCAAATAGGGATTTACAGCAATCTTTTAAAGGAAATCACTGACAAGGTTTTGAGAGAAGCTCTTGTCTCATTTATTTAGTTTCAATACACTGCTACTGTCTGTATCCTGATTGAGCTATGCTTTAGGCATATATAAGCACAATATTTATCATCATTTAGACAGGATAGAGGGAGAAATAGAATAAACATCAACATGATACGCTCCCCCATCCTTGTTTTCTTGCTTTTCCACATGTAGGCACAGCAAGGGGAAAAACCGAAAATCCCAGCTCCTAATGTTCTCTGAGATTTGTCAATGACAGTTTGCTGCGGCTCACATGTGAAGCGGAGCAGCAGAGGAGACAACTGCAGAGAGCAAATCAGGAGTATGAAGCCACAGAGAGCAAAGCCACAGGGACAGAACAATCTCTAAGCAGCTGGGGAGGAGAAAAGGAAACCAATTAAACAGGGAGCAAGGAGAGGGAGTAGGAAGCTACAAGAAGGTAGCACAAACCGGTTTTTTTACGTATTTTTGATGAACAATGGAAACTGAATGTGGGTTTTTTAATTGCAGAAATACGGAATAGTCTGAAGCTGTACCACAAAATATAAACGTTTTTTTATTACCAAAGTATATTCTTCAAATCAAATGCAGGCCCATGTTTAAAGTTAAGGTTCTAATTTTATATATTGTTTTCTGGGGGCTTGGAAAACAAACAAACAAAAAAAAGAAGTTTTTTTTTTACTGCTTAAAGAAAAAATTCCATGAGCCATTCTCCTTCACTCACACATCTTCTTGCTTTCCTTCCTCCTCAAAGTGGAAGTGCCTTTTACAAGGATAAAGTAACTGGATAGATCTATTCCTCCAGGGCTGGTGGGGGGTGCGTGGATTGCTGCGTGCTGTGATGCACAGGAAATTTTTAATCTTTAAACATCACTTGGGATGCTGTTTTGTATATGATGCAATGAGAAGTTACACTGCTCCTAACCATGATGTCTGGTTAGAAGATGTCCCAAGACAGTGTGATGCAGAATTGGATCCTTTCAAGTCTGATACTACTAGTAGCAATTTTATCCTGTGAGATACTGTGAACAGCTGTTTGGGACAAAAGCCAGAGAGGACAAAGGAAATCCTACAACTACCATACAGGGAAAATGACAATACATCTCCTGTGACTTTGGGGCGGCCCTTGCTCTGGAAGAGATAGTAAAAAGATACAGTTCATGTCTCCACAAAGTCCTAGCTACGTTTAGTCAATGGTTTCTAATGATTTTTTCCAAGTCTTTGCCTAATTAAGGACTTTATTTCATGAGCAGATGGAAAAGTTAATCCAAATTCAAGGTCCAAACATTCTGAGACAGCTATTATTAGCAATAATAATTACTGCAGCACGGTGACTAATACACAATGAACAATTATTCAATCACTACATCTCTATTGCTGTTTTTGAAGTCTGTGAAAAGAAGTTTTTTCAGTATTTATTTAATATTGGGTGGGGTTCTAATTATTTTTATGAAAAACTCTTGGTTGTCACTTTTTCTGAAAATAGATGAGTATTCTCATCTGACATCCCTTGTTTTAAATGGACACATTTACATCTTCTGTACATAACATAAATCAATTTCTGATGCCATCATTCACAATTATAATTACAAAATTCACTTTGCATAACTAGTAAAATTCCTCATATCACATGTGAAATCAAACTCATTTATTAAAAGTCTATGAAAAGCAAACATGGCCTAGGAAATTTCTATATATTCTCCAGCTAAAATTCAGGGAAAAGTAATTTCAGCACTACTTCCTGATGTTAAAAGCAGCATATTCAAAGTGGAAATATTATGCAAAGATTTGAGTGTGCTTGTTACGAGCTGCTGGCAGCACGTGGCAGTTTCCTTTACAGAATTTTTGGGTATCTGCCAGCGACAGTCATAACTGATGCCTTTAAAAAGTTATATGTTTTCATTTCGTTCCTATTGTACTATAGTGTTGCAACAACATTATATAAAACTGTTACTTTTATATGGTAAATCCTTCACTTAATAAAGGAAACATTACAGGAATGGTCTCTAAAATGATACACTGGGAAAGCAGTATTTTATGTATTTCTCAAAATGAGATGACTAGAAATGGGGGTGTTCTCACAAGGTGCTTAATGTATGACCGAAAAGGAACAGATCAGAGAATTCCCAAAGGCACCTCCATTATAGCCAGGTATGGACTTCAAAAGCATAGCTCTTTAAATTTAGCCAGATAGGCAGGCAAAGACACCTCGCATTCCCTTTTGTATCACAGGCAAGATCCTCACAGCTGAAGTGCCTCAGAGCTCTGCCCTGCTTCTGTCTTCTCTATCATTTCCTCCTGTTCATCATCTCTTCTCTAGCACTGTGTTTGGTTTTATTTTTTCCGCAGAAGCAGCTTTGTGCCAAAAGCTTGTGAAATAATGTCTTTGTGAACTCAAGCCTGGACAACTTTGAAAATGTATATGAAATTTAACTAAGCACTTTGTTAATTTCAGTTGTGAAAAAAAAAAGGGCAAAATCTGAAGATTTTAGATATAAGATATACATTTGCTTTGCTCTTGTCTCTGGCACTGTAGTGTGTACATGAGACTAGAATTATGATGCAACACTTCTCTGTTTAGAAATTAAAAAAAACCCAAAACCTTACCACAAAATTTGATATATTCAGTCTGAGTCTCTAAAATGAAGAGGTTTCAGCCACCTCACTTCAGACACAATGTATGGCAGTGCCTAGGAGGAATTCTATGAGCAGATCTGTGTAGCTGATCTTAGTGGTCCCTTTCTAGCCTTACTTTCTAACAATGTCCTGAATTTGTAGAGCGTGAGGCATCTCGCCTTCCTCCCTTCCTTCAAATTATTTATCTGCTAAATCTGAGAATTAATCAGAAAAGGTTTAGTTATTGGTTTAGTTTTGCCTTTTCACATAATATGAAGAGACAAGATTTAATATAAGTAAAGAGGCCCTTGGCATGCCAGAAAATAGTACTCTTACTTTACAATCCCTAACTGGTGCAAAATCACGTCATGTATCTATTCAGGCAGCCAGCTCATTCAATAGAACACCAGCCTGCAGACAGTTTTCCAAATTTAGCTGAGAGATAAACAGCAAGGAAAAAATATCCTGAAAATGGGATGCATATAATAAAATAGCAATCAAAAATGCAGTACATTGGGATTCACCTTATAATTTTTACCACTGCTAGCACAGAAGGGGAAAGGCAACAGAAGTAGCAGGAAGATCAAACAAGAGACCTCCCTCCCTCAGAGTTTTGATTTAACCTACATTTTTTAAGATGCTTTTGTTTGTGCTGCTGCTTCTTGATAACCACAGCATGATTTTTTTTCCCCCCATTTTATACAGTTACTGAATATCAACAACAAGAGTTGTTTCACTTGGTAGGACAGTTTTCAGAACAACTGATACTTGACCTTTACTGTAAAGAGCTCTATTTGCCACAGATGGCTACAGATTGAGTACTTTTGATTTTCAGTACCAGCAACCTGGCCTGAATTAATTTCATGAGACTAAATCACATTTTATCATATTTATCACATACTCAGTGAATCGAGGGATGATTAAGCCTGACAGTCATAAACATTTCAGGAGCCTGACTGATTTTCCTGTGATACGAACAATAGTCCCTTTATCATCTACAAGAATCCTTATTATTAATAGCGATTAATTTCAGATGTTTCATGTGGTGTTAACCCAAACCTGTACCACCAGGCCAGATTTCTATGCACAGTTTCAACATTCTGTGAAATACTTTTAATTCAAGAGGAGTCGCTCTTGAATTCAAGCTTTCGTTATCTGTTACTCCTATTAAATCTCTTTAACAATACGTTTAAATGAAGGTTGACATACCTATTTGTATAGATTTGACCTATACTACTCTGATTTTTACAATTCTGAATTTTTTAAAGTAAAATAAATCCACTTACAGCTTTTTTGCTTCCTCATGTAGAATTTGTCCCATTTGTCTCTATCAGGGGCTTCTTCACCCTATTGTTTCCTAACATCCAGCTACCTCATGTCACTGGACATAATACCTTGAAGTTTAACAGTGATTAACTCTCTGTTTTAATGGCTGGACATAAGAAAAAGTGTCAGTTATAGAAGTAACTCAGAGGCACCTGGTCACTGGGGTGGAATCCAAAACCCTGTATTAGGCACCAAGGCTTCACAGAGCGCACAGGAAATTAGGTATCTCAGAATAGCATCCATAAATACAGACCTGCTGACTGGGAAGTTGCAAGACCTGTAAAAAAACTGGCTCCTACTTAGTATTAATAACAGGAGTGCAAGGCAAACCATAAGTGCCCCTTATGATAACGCTGCCACTGAAAGGGTTAAATTTAGGAAGAAAAGAATAGAGGATTATTCACAGTCCCTAACCTTAACATTTAGCCAGCTAGTTTTCCTAAGGCTTCTTCTATAGATCTTCCTCTGCAGACTGACCTCCAGGCTATGTAATTTAAGTGAATCATATGCTGAAAGGAGGATGGTCTAAAGTTGTAGAGAGATAAGCCTATAGAAAGTTCTGATGAAACTGAGAAACTTGTTGCAGCCCATCATTTATTATGACAATGGAGACAGAAAACAGCTCTCCCTTAGTGCTTCAGTGTAGGCTGTTTCATTTCCTATGGTCTATCGTAACAATTCTCTGGGCTGCAAAAGGCCATCATTACTGACCACATACTGCTAACGTACCCTGAGACATCTGTACTACACATTCCTGAATTTTATTAAGAAAACTTTGGTCTAATGTTTTGAGCACAACTGTTTGGGCTTCTCTGGAGGCTGCCTGTTATTTCTGGGATATGGCAAGAGAAAGCAGACAAAAGGGTATTTTGTGAAGTCCTTCTAAACTGCTCTGAGAATATCCAAAACCCTGCATGTATCTTAGAGCTTGGCAAGTGGTTTTTAAGCAGCTCTGAAGAACCATCAGGGAAATTGTTTATATCACTCTGAGTTGGTTTTGATTCTCTGACAGTTTGCTGATTCATGGAGGTATATTGTGATGCATTCCAAGGACTCGGCACTTCCTAGTCCTTTTTTAAATTATTGGAAGGCCAGATTTCATCTGTAGGTCCCTGAAGAATGTTTAGATGTATCTGAGGTATATGGACAAATGATACACTATCGTAATGTGACTATACTGAATTGAAGTCATGTCCTAATGGTAAAAACACTTACACAGCTTAGGAGGTTGTGAACCAGAGCTCCCAATTCAAGACGACAGCCTTAACTTCCAGGCAAATGCCTATTCTGTGTGAGAGCTCCTGCCATGGGTCTTGGTGATGCTGGGACTGCAAAAAAATACACGGGTCCAGAAACAAGGCCAGCAAGATGAACCTTGGTATAAAGGCACTGTAAGAATTTAGGGCACTTGGTTGAAAGAAGGTTAGTTCAGTGGTTTTCTATGTGATTCCAGCAGCCCAAGCACCAGTGCTGGAACTGTTGGGCTGCCCCCTCCCAGCTGGCTGGTCTCACCAGACTTGTGCTGTGCTCCAGCTCATCCTTGTCCCACCTGAGAGGTTCTTGCACTTGTGGCTGCAGAGTAACACAGCTTCCCGGGGCGGGATGCTGAGGGGCCCCACTGGCAGCTGCTGGCAGTCTCGTGGCTAGGTCATTCGTTTAGGGTGACACAGCTATGGATCCAAGCTGAGAAGAACCAAGACCCCAAATCTCCTACTCTAACCTTTAGACTACTAAATAATAGTCTGTCATCTCAGAAGATAACTGAGTCCTGAATAATTCTGAGAAGCACCGAGTCACATGTGTGCACAGAAATATCTGGTACGTAACATTTCCTGCCAGCTGTCTTAAGACTTCCAGGGCAGCATGCAGATGAATCGAATCACTTTATGGAGCAAGACCACTTGTGAAACTAACCTTGAGACTCGGGCTCTTGTTTTAAGTACTTTGGACTGCCCACCTGAAGATTTATACAAATATGTATCCATGGTTCATATGGAGAACTTGGACAATTTAACTAAAAGACTGCACTGGATTACAGCTAGAAAGAAATACCTGAACAATTATAAGGTATATGTGAGGAAGCTTAGCTACACACCTTGGTGATGTTAGCTCTTTCCAAATGTTTTCTCTCTGTTCTACATGGGCAATGACACTGGCAACTTCAGCTCAAGCTTTATGGCATGGAGCAAGCAGGAAGGAGAGGAAGAAATACAACAGATTGGCAGAGGCCACCAGGATTGACATTGTTCAAAGAAAGACCAGCAGTATTTCATAATAGAAACTGATGTTTCTTTAGGACAGTATATGCCTAATACTGTTTTTGAGCTATTTGTTCTCGTTTTGTTTGATTTTTCCTGGTGGTGGGCCTGAATTTGCTTTTATAACCAATAAATTGGAGTAATGTGCTAGTGAAAAAATCAGTTATGAATTATCAGCAAAATTTAAAAAGTTCAGCTCTATCCATGCCCTTACTAGATCAAAAATAGAGTGGATGAGTGTGTATATATATATATATTATATTCACTCTATAAACAGGCATTGCTAAGCTTTTTACACTAGAGGGCACTTTGCTTATTCCCTTATATTTCATGGAATTAGTGCACTATAACCTGTGTGGAATTTTCTGCAGTATTTGAACTCCAGAAGCTTTTAGTGTTGTTGGTTTTTTTGCAATAAGTACATTAATGTGAATATCAATTTCAATCAGTACTTATCTGAGATAACCCTGCAGATCTTAAATCGTAGGGGGAAAAAAATAGGACAGATGCCTAGTCTAAATCCTTTCAGTGACTGGGTACTAGGGTACTGAAGCCATTGAAACAACCATAATTGTAACTATTTTTGTACTTATATTGCTATGCTAGTATATACTGGTTGGAAATAAAATAAACATGACAGCATCTCAAATAATTTGCAACAGAAAATTGAAATTATCTTTCAATATAACCTAAAAGAGCTTAGCTTATATTTTGCAGAGTACAGCAGCCATCGGGCTCAGAAGATTGATTCCTCTCTACTTTATTGAGAGAAGATCAACACTGACAAACATATACAAGATATTTCACTCATTTTACTATCTCCTGCAAAAAAGAGATGTATGTTGCTATCTATAGATAAGTGTTCATACAATAAGCGAGTCATACCACGTAGCAATTCCATTACTACCATTTTGTATGCTGCCTTTTTATGTACCAAATACAAACAAGGCAAGTATTAAGGTCAGACTACTTAAAATTATGTACATATCCTCACTCATTCCTTGGATGAGAATTATTTTAAGACAGTCTGCTCTCTATGTGATTCTTCCTACAGTAAGTGGTCTTCTTGAGAAATCAGAGGTCTGTGCATTGACCTGTTTTTCAGCCTCAGAGGGCTGAATATGTGGAGTAGAAGTAGCCAGAGAAACCTAACACAACAGACACCATACCAGATTCTCCCCTTGGCCTGGCAGGTTCCACACTTTAAAACATTGAAACTATACTGTTCTTCTCAGAGTTCATAGGAGATAAAGCCAAAGAAAGATCCTTTCTTGCCTCGTTTCCATCATATTAGGCCATGCTCTCCTTTTCCTCCCTATTGCTCAGATACTGCTTTGCAATATCTGAGGATAAGTATATAAACCTGAAGAGCTAACAATTCAATCCTACACCAAAGGAAGGACCTCCTGCAGAAGTGAAGACACTTTCAGGGTTATGCAGTCTTCCATTGAAAGCCATTGTTGCCTGGCATATTTGCCCCACGGCAAGGTTTTGACCTACTTGAGAACAGGCATTATGCCATCCAAACAGATGGGCAAAAGCGTAGACAGTCAGGAGACCATGTCTGTACATCAAGCATGGATGACGAGGGCATGATTCTCAGCTGAGAACATTTAAATAATTGTTCATTCAGAGCTTATGCTCCTGTCACAGAAAGTGAAGTGTCACCATTATTCAAGCTTGGAGTTCAATGCCCTTTAGGAAAGGCACTGTAATGTAAGATGGATATAATCACCTAGATAGGAATCTGGGAATGATTGGTCTGCAGCACAATTACAGAAATGGTTGACTTCTAGTCCCACCTCTGCTACTAACTTCATAAAAGTGACCTTGAGCAATTCAGGCACACTGCTTCATTCCCTCTCATCTTGTTTTACCAACACCAACTAAGATACTATACAAGCAAGATGGTGGGTACAAATCAATGTGTGCAAAGCATCTACAACAGAAATGGGTACACATCACTATAGCTGCTTTATCATTTGAACCCCTTATGTGAAATTTTGGTACAACAGGTACAAATCTCCATTTGTGGGCATGACAAATTTCACATGGCTAGACGTCATATTGTTGGCCTTCAGTATCATGGGGATTTTATTTTTTGAAGATTAAAGCAGTTAATCTGTGAGCAGAAGTGGGTAGAATTGCAAATGCTTCCACTTTGTCGTTTACAATTTCACATGCTTCATTGATTTTCAACATGATCAGCATGTGAAATATAGATGAGCGGGTATAATAAATGATTCCAGACTAATGCCAACTTTAATAATAGTCACTATTTATGTACTAATTTGTGCTAAAACTGTTTTGGACAAGAAGCAAATAGAAAAGACATATGTTGTGTACATATTTTGGCAAACCAGACACATATTAAGCAGGATATAAAAAAATTAGGTACTATACAGAAACAATTGGATGTATTGAAATTGGTCCTAAATGCTCATGGCAAATGTCAGCTTTTAGAAATAATGTCTGGGTTGTTATTAGAATATAAAGCCCAAATTTCATTACTAGTTCTGGTAGACTCGTAAGTCAAGACATAGCTATCTACAAAGTAAGACCTAAGCCTGAATTTCAAAATAGTATTTACTGATTTAGGACACCCAGTCTGAGAACCTTTTCCTATGTGACTTTCATAAGGTAGTTTGTTAGCAATGTCTGAAAGTTAAATCTACTTGGTTCACTAGTCCCAGTAGCTTGAATGGGACTATTTACACAGGAGGCGCTGTGTAATGCTGTGCAGTCATTCAGGTATTTTAGCACACTTACAAGCAATCAACATTTTGAAGAACTCCTTGTGTACTATTAATCTCATTTCCTGCCAGTTAGGTGCTGATGGAAAGGATATTATCCAAATCCACTGCAAGTTGTTCTGAAATCCATTTAAACTGTACTGGGATAAAGTCAGTTCCCAAAAGCATTTCTCAGAAAAGCTACAATATCTTAAATTGGTTATCATAGCAATTACCTGTTCAAATAAACTGTCCATTAGCAGTTAAGTTTCAAGAAAATACACGGTGTTGATTTTAAAATAAGTGCTGTATGATATTTTAAAACAAATGTGTTGTACAGTCTAAGAACATTTCTAAGAAACCAACCTATTTGCCAACTCATAGCATTGTAGCATTTTCAACATTTAGTCAAGCTTAACTAACTTCAGGGAAAGGAGTCATCCTTCAAATATATGACATGTATTTATTATCCAATTCACAAAGGTTTCAGTGCAACAAAGCAGCAATGAGCCTTTATGATGATTAAAATGTCAAAAGAAAATCTAATCAGTCATACTGTGAATTTTCCTCAAATTATAACCACCACTGTTGTACTCTTACAATTCACTGTTGATGACAGAGGAGGTCCAATACAGAGGGCATGCCGTGATCTTTTCTGTGTAATTTATATAGTCAGGAGTCATTCTCAGGGCATCGTTAAAAATAAGGTACACAGGGAGAAGCATAGCTGCAACTGTTGGAGCTCTCAGAAGATCACTCAGTTGTAGCACAAATAGGAATGTAGCCTTGCAAGCCATTAGAGGCAGCAAACTATTTCTCTCCCCCATCACCTTCAGCAGTGGATTACACCTTTCTCAGGGCATTGCTCTAAGCACATTTCCTGTTGAATGAGTTGTTCTTTTTGTCTCTCCCTCCCTGAGGCACACAGTGCCCCCCTGCATTTCCCTTGAGGTAACATGGCTGTGCTTCTCGCAGTTTGGGTCTGTATCTTACAGGCACAGCCTTGCTTTCTCTTCATGCAATTAAGTGGTGGGAATGCAAATATAACTGCATTTTACTATCTCCATTCTCCTGAGATGATCGGTTATAAAAATATGATTTTTGGTTTAGGAAGTAATGCAATAATAACGCAAGTCCTTCACAAGAAGAAAAGCGAAAGTCAGGAGCATGTAAAGGAAGTAATCAAAAATTTCCTTGAGTTGGGCATATTTTCTCTTTTGATTATTGTTTCTAGCACTGCCTTACTCTGTACTTATGTATTGCAATTACTTTAATAATGACAGGAGGCTTCAAGCTGTTCCTAAATTCTTGGTTTAGAAATGTAATTGTATTTTTTTTAAAAATACAGATTTCATAAATAATATTAAATTGTTTTTAATAAATGATGTGCCTCTGTGACCATGGTATAAATTCCCCTGATAAGTATAATTTATAATTCCCCTTATAAGCATATTCAGATTCAGGAACATCATACATAAGTAGGAATATTTTTAATTTCTGTTCAAAAAGAATACATACCCAGCTCCCACTGGGAAGTGGGATAACTGGAAAAGTAAAGATTATTGAAACTGTTCTTCATGCATAACATATAAAGTATTTACATTCCTTTCTAAATGCACATTAAAAGGAATTTATTTTTAAGAGAAATGTCAGTCAAATCACTAGGTTGAAGCAAGCATGTCACTTTTGTCATGCTTCATTAGCAGCTTCATAGGGAGCATGGCTTTGTCTCATCACGTTTGAGAACAAATCTCTCTCTAAGAAATGAAAAACATCAAAATAAAAAAGCTATAATTATTTTTTAGCAATTAAGAATGATAGCTGAAGCACATGAACCCAACCTGCCATGTCAACTGAAAAACACTGAAGTTCCAATACACCCCGAAAAACTAGGAGAGGATCTGCAAAGGGCCTCCTCCCCTACCATCTTCTCTGGGGCTAACACAATGGACTGCCTTAGAGGTTTTCTAAAACTGCCAACACGTGGTTGTTGCTGACAGGAGCTAATATCCCAGACTCACTGCAGGAATTATTATAGTCTATGTCCTCAGAGGATCTCCCACACTGAAAATCTTGTACTGCCCTCTTTCATTCACTTCAGAACTGTACTGTTTCACTGGACAAAGCACAGTGCTCATAATACATGGAATATTTTCTTCCAGACAGTTTAATAACTTAAATATTCCCACTTTTCCCAATACTGTGCATGATTTAGCTGACAGATGCCATGGTACATGTAGCTGGCCTAGGATGTTTACAGAAAGGTATTATGAATTATAGAAGGATTCCAAATTTTGGAAGGCCTATGCAAACCTCGAGATCTTCATAACTGTTAAAGTTTCCTGTGTGAGACATTAAACTTGGCTATTAATTTTACATTTTCATACAAATACATTCACTAACTTAAACTCCCTATCTACCGTATATTGCAAGTAAACAGTGCTTGGGTGGTGTTGTTTATTCTTTTTAATTGGTTATTTTCAGATAAATGCTCTTAAGCAACATGTTTGTAAAAACTGCTTTCCTTTTAGTGGAATGATAGCTCAGGGCATTAAACTTTTAAATAAAATCTTCGACTTTGTCCTTTTGATATGATACACAAAATGGTATCTTCACCAAAGATTCTGTAAAATAAGCAACTGTTTCTCCTCTAATGCGTTTAAAGAACATTTCCCAAGAAAGACTAAAATACATATTTGTTTAAAAAAGTTCTGATTGGAATTAAACTATTGTACTAGAAAAGGAGAAGGTTCAAAGTTCAAAAGATGGGCTATGGGCTTTCTTTCCATCTGGAGTTTATGGGACTAACACTTGCTAATCCTTAAATCTCTTCTCTAATATCTACACTTGAATTCCTCTAAAGGGTGAAAAAGTTTGTTACATACAGTGAAGAATTTATACAATGAAGTTTGAACAACAAGGTGATCATAAGACAGAGCTTACTAACGCATCTGATATTTTCCTGGTTGGATACCACCAACATGAAAGAAAAATACACAGTTAGTTCCTATGTATAGCTAATGCCTTCAAAGGTATCTCATTTTTCAATTAATTTCTGCTATGTTCTAAGTCCTGAAAGATGGTTGCATCACCTATCCGGTAAATTTGAATGCTATACACTACCATATTTAGGTGTAACGATACAGCTAAATTATTCTGGTATGTCTAGCACTCATAATAATCATAGAATCCTAGAATGGTTTGGGTTGGAAGGGACCTTTAAAGATCATCTAGTTCCAACGCCCCTGCCATGGGCAGGGACATTTTTCACTAGATCAGGTTGCTCAAAGTCCCATGCAACCTGACCTTGAACACTTCCAAGGATGAGGCACTGTCAAATTTTCTGTGGACAACCTGTTCCAGTGTCTCACCAGCCTCATCATAAAAAATTTCTTCCATATATCCAATCTAAATCTACCCTCTTTCAGTTTAAAACCATTGCTGCTTGTCCTGTCACTACAGGCCTTGGTAAAAAGTCTCTCTCCTTCTTTCTTATAAGCCCTCTTTATATATTGAAAGGCTGCAACAAGTTCTCCCTGGAGCCTTCTCTTCTCCAGGCTCAACAACCCCAAGTCTCTCAATAATCTATGGGGCTATTCAGTTATTCAGGCCCTCTTCAGTTCTTATACACATCATATGTCTCTCTTTGAGCATTTTGGATACTACTGGAGAGAGGAATGCACAAAAATGGAACATAAAGATCCATGCTTCAGCTTCTTCTTCGTGCCTTACTCTCCACAGTGATTAGTACCAGTGAATTGCTGTGGGGTTTTAAGGTGTATTATTGCCTACAGGTTGTTTGTTTTTTTAATTCACATCACTCACCTTTGATTGATGACAGGAAATGAGAAATTATACGTAACCCTGAAAAACGTTCAATATTTGTGTATGCTCCTTTCCCAGTGACGGAACACTCACAAGGATCCAGTGCTGTTATTTGCAGGTGACTTAATCCTTTCATGGAGTCTCTTGGAAGTGACACAACCAGAGCAATTTTCCACATCCCCATCCTCTTCACATTTTATCCAGAACACAATTTCCCCATCACATCCTCTCTTCCCAATCACTTCCTTTCATTTGTCTCCCTCCTACTTCCCTTTTCTTTCTGCTGATATAAAAGCATTTGGCCATAAAGGAACCTCCTGAAATTATAATCTTGTGCTTATTCAACATATATTTCTGTATTGAATCCATACCCTGTCTCCATTTAAAAAAAAAAAAAAAAAGCCACGAGAGGGGAATTAATCTGCAACAGAATGTCAGATGATTGAATCAGTGGTGCAAGGATAATCAGGAAGAAGGGGAGACTCTGACAAGGCAGAAATTATCATTATCCCTTTGGACATGGGTTCACATAAGGGAATAGACTAATGAGCATAGAGCAGCTCATCAGCTTCTTGTGTTGGTATCACTGTGAAAAATCTGTTTTTCCTCTTTGGCTGCAGGCTGTTTTCTTTGCATACCCTTCTCTAGTTGGCCAGTCAGAGATATGCCCTAATCCTTTTTCAAACTCCTTTTAGACTAAACTTCATTCAGTAGTTAAACTCCTTGTACACCTCCGAGAGAAACTCCAGGTAACAGTAATAGCAGAAATGCCAGTGTAATTTAAAATAACCTTAGCAGTTCCTTTAACTTGCAGCAGACTTAGCTGGCAACTCATGAACTTTATGCAATTTCAGAGTGCTGTGATTATTTTGGGAGAGATTCTCTGATATTGGGAGCTTAAAAGAAGGGACCAAGAACACTAATATCTCTCCACAAATATCTCTCTTTGGGCAAATGCCCAAGGTAATTTTTATTTTGTTTCAAAACACAGCCATGACTCCCAGGGAGTTTATTTTACAGGTAACTTTAACGCTTACAATGCACAGAATGGGCACAGATTAAGACAGATGGTTGCAAGAGAAGAGGTTTGTTTAAACTAGGATGACTTTTCTATATCATCACAATGCACATTAGTACAGCAGAATAATAAAGGCCGAAGAGATAGGAGATAAAGAGCAGTGTTTGCAGATGAAGTGCACACTTCATAGTTGCAAAAAGTGTGCACTATGCGTGTAGAGAATAGTGTTATATACACAAGCTGCGTAAGCGAAGCACTGATTTACAAGTGAGGTTACTGCGAAGATTAGAACCCAGCTGTTGATCACTTAAGTGCAAATAATTTTGGTGGAGAAAAATGCAAAGAGCTTGTTTGATGGAGTGAGGAAGGTAAAATAAATTGTGAATGTATGTCACATACCATTGTGCAGATGCAAGAACATTAAAAATGTATATTTTTTTCATCCTCCATTTAAGTAGAGGGGCTTTTATAAGAGTTTCTGAGGGATATTCTTCTGTTCAAAAATGTTGGTTTGTGAAAACAAAACCATTTTATATGAACATAGATTTTCAACATTTACTTCACTTGAACTTTGAGCAGAAATGTCACACAGCACTTACTGTTGAAATACTCCATTAACATTTTTCCAAATTAAACATTTTGGATTTCTGCAACCAAAATTCAAAATATATTTCAGATAAATTTTTAAGTGTGATAAATTAAAATATTTTATTTTTAAAATTGAACATTTAATTGACCAACTCTGAAGTACTTCTGTAAGTGCAGATTTGCAAGGAAGATTTTAGTCCCTAAAATGTTCAGCTCACAAGAATGTTCAGATCACAAACTATCCTGTCGATCAGTGATGTTCTACTTCCTGCACAAGTCTACTCTTCAGGATTTTTCCATCAAAACACAAGGCTACTAAATGAAAGAGTAAAGGTGTGTTTAACACAACTATAAATTTCTATTATGAACTCGGGAAACTGAAAGAAAGAGCATTTCTTTTCTTTAAAACTTAACTTCCTTAAACCAGTCTCAGAGATCTTTTTGGAGGCAGTAGGGTGTTAAAAAGACTAAGGACAAATAATCTGCTTGGAATCACTTTAGTGATTAGGCAGGCAGTCCCTGCCTATTGTAAAACTATGTAGATGCATGAGTAACACACATCCATCCATATTACGGCAGTGACTGAAAATTCATTTTTTTTCCAGACAACTCTACCTAAATTTAATCTTGAATATTTTAATTGTTAATAAGAGGAAGAAATCCAATGAAGGCCGTAGAAGTTGCAAAGCTAAACCACATGTGTTTCATTATTATGTCAACATAGAAAGAACATCTGATTTATCTTTATGCAGCATAGCCAATCTAGAGTACTCTTACGCTACTTAGAAGACAAATTCAAGTAAGTTTTTAGGCTGTGAACACATGTAGTTTGATCATTCTTGGTATGTATTACTAAGTTAGCACTTGATATTTACCCATCCTTACGTTCACTCCAAATACCTTATTTGGTAATAGATACAATAGAGAAAATGAACGAGTAGTTAACTGCTAGTGGATTTTGAGACATGCTATAGTTGGCATAAGATATCTCTTATTAACTCATAATTTGTGTTTCATCATCGCTTTCTAATTATAGACACAAAGCAGGGGGGCGGGAGAGGAGAAAGTGATTTTCTCTGGCAATCTTTTAGTGAATGCTTAAGATATGCCATATTTTAAGATAAAGTCATCCTTGTTTTCACAGTTTCCTGTAAATGTGTATCACATGGTGTTTGCAGCTTCCACAGAAACACTATTCTCTCAGACTGTCTTTCTGAAAAGGACAGAAAGATTAAACATATGGTATAGTTAAAATTAACAATACAGACCAAAGTTTGCAGGCACTCTGCCTACTATTTTTAAAGAGAATCTTAAATCACTGTGCATCCTCATGCCAGTGGGACAGCATCCTCTTGGAACTGCCACGAGTTTGGAAGTTCCAAATTCATTAGCTCTATTCACTCTCTTCAGGTTTCACCAACAGACATGAGCTACTGGCCAAACATAAATCCCCCACTTCAACACCCCTGTGAATCTATTGTTAATTAGACTTTGTAGGAGTGTTTTTGAATTACCTGAACTTCTCTTGAATCAGTGGTATGAAAGCAGGACCTGAGGTTTTGTGACAGTCTACAAATAGCAGTTAGAATAGTTTGGGTTGGAAGGGACCTTTAAAGGTCATCTAGTTCCAACCCCCCTGCAAAGCGCAGGGACAGCTTCACCTAGATTAGGTTGCTCAGAGCCCCGTCCAACCTGACCTTGAATGTTTCCAGGGATAGGGCATCTACCACCTCTCTGGGCAACCTGTTCCAGTGTTTCACCACCCTCACTGTAAAAAATTTCTTCCTTATATCTAGTCTAAATCTACCCTCTTTTGGTTTAAAACCATTCTCCCTTGTCCTGTTGCAACAGGCCCTGCTAAAAAGTTTGCCCTCATCTTTCTTATAAGCCCCCTTTAAGTACTGAAAGGCTGCAATAACGTCTCGCCGAAGCCTTCTCTTCTCCAGACTCAATAAACCCAACTCTCTCACCCTTTCTTCATAGGAGAGGCGTTCCAGCCCCCTGATCATTTTCGTGGCCCTCCTCTGGACCCGCTCCAACAGGTCCATGTTTTTCTTGTGCTGAGGGCTCCAGAGCTGGATGCAGAACTCCAGGTGGGCTCTCAACAGAGCAGAGCAGAGGGGCAGAATCACCTCCCTCGACCTGCTGGCCGCGCTTCTTTTGATGCAGCCCAGGTTACAGTTGGCCTTCTGGGCTGCGAGCGCCCATTGCTGGCTCATGTCCAGCTTTTAGTCCACCAATACCCCCAAGTCCCTCTCAGCAGGGCTGCTCTGAATCCCTTCATCCCCCAGCCTGTATTGATACCGGGGGTTGCCCCGGTACAGGACCTTGCACTTGGCCTTGTTGAACCTCATAAGGTTCACACGGGCCCACTTCTTGAGCTTTTTATCGAGTTCATATCTACCAGCTTACCAGGTAGGGAGTATCTGGTTTTCCTAGTAGGTATTTATGATTTTGATATATATATTGCATTTATTTCTAACGCGTTACCTCTTCAAGTGTTTTGATTAAAATACTGGCTGTCACTTGCTTATTGGATCCTAATTTTGTTGTATTTTGGCAACAGCAGGCTTTCAAGCAGAGGATCAGAAATTCGATTTCAGTAGAAGCTGCTTACCTCAACAGCACTTTCCCACTTTTATCAAAAATCACTTGTAAAAACCCTAAAAATGTATATTATTATCTCTAACTATATCATAAAATATGCGATGTCTTTCTCTGCAGAGAAAAGCAGATTTTTTGATTAACCTGAATGGTACAATTCAGATTGTCTAATAAAATCCCAGCTGTGAAGAGACCATGTAATATTTAGATATCTAGTCAAACTAAAAAAGACATTTTTTTGTCTTTTTCTAAAATATATTATTTCAGAAGGAACTAACTTGGATATAAATTTCTACTTGAAAACTATGCTTAAAAGCCTTTCAGGGCCAAAAGAGGTTGCTTGTTTTTTTAACTTATGTATGAATTGGACTGCTTGTAAACTTCTATTCTTCTACAGTGGCAATTTTGTCTATGGCTAGTCACCAACTGCAGTTAAATCTAGTCTAACACATTTTTTCAAAACCAGTAAAGTTCATTGGATAAAAGCCCAGAACCTTAAATAAGGTTGGCAGGACTTTTGAGATATTGTGTTAAACCTTCTTTACATGAACTAGTCGGTGTCACAGTTTCTGAAATGACAAAGATATTGTTCAAAAATTAGAGTTCCAACTTCTTTCTAAATAATTGTTTGAAAAATAATGGTTGCCTCACTGAGGATCAGGAACACGCTGTCACCATAACTTCATCATACATAGGGTTACCTTTTGGTAACTTTTATGCAGAGGCATATTTGTTTACCACAAAGTAATCTTTCTTCATTTTAGCAAAATTCAGTACAATGAATACTTCACATAAATGCCAGATAGTTCAGATGTAAGAATAAGTGTGTGTGTCTGTTTGTGTGTGTGTGTATGTGTAAAGTGTATACTTTTGCCACAATCTCCAGTACTTCACTCTTTTAAAGGTGTAGGCGCTACATTTAGAAAAACAGAGTAGAAATCTGTATTTTCAGAATTTCAACTGCAGCATATTACTTGTTTGTTCATAACTGAAAGTATCTACTGGGGAAAAAGTGAGAAAGAAATATTGCTCTCCATTGTCCTCTTCTAAATTGGAGGAAATTTGTTGTTACAAACTGGGAAAGCATTGCTTGCAAGTTAAAGCAGAAAAATATTAACATCTTAAGTAATTCACTATATGTGCATCCACACTAACTGTGATTTTAGAAAAAAAAAGGCATTAACACATTGGAAGGAATTTTGACAGAGCTTACAGAATTCATGCTCAGGTACAAAGGTCATTGATTATGATAAAGTAAAACATAAGGCACAGTAAAAGAGATCTATCAACAGTATAAAAGGAGAAATAAAATGCATCCTTCAGCTGTACTGCATTTGCAGGATATTCTCAGATAGAAGTTGGCAGAGTAGAAGTTGGAAATATTCTTTCTGGTTCCCCTCAGAAACTAGAAACAGCCCTGAAAAATCAAGTTAATATGAAAAAGCTGAAATTAATACTCTTTAGATCAGCTTCAAGGCTATTTAATGCATTAATATTAATACATAGTATTTAGTTGCTATCTGAATCTCAAAATAATTTGTGTTTTTATTTTTTAAATAGAAAACAGGCCCCGAATAGAGCAAGGGGCAATTTCAGAAGCTTATGTCCTATTTACTAAATAATGGTGTGGTGAAGAGGACACCAAGTTTTCCATGTCATTATTGCAATCCTAATGCTAACAAGAAGGATTTCTGATGTGGTAATAATTTTAACACTTCTATAAAAGAAAAAATTGCATGCAAATAAGTAGCAGATGATGTCCTTCTTTAAAAGTCACAGTAAACACAAGGTACAGATTTATTTTCTTTAAAAGGCTTGTTTGTGTGTGCATAATTCACATAATTCTTACACCCAATTTAAAATATTTCAAAACACTAAATTACCACTTGTGACTTTGCAAAATAGACTGCATTTACTTAGGGAGGGCACATTTCAGACCCCAGTGCATATTTAGAGAGATTCACAGAGGTTACGAATGGGAATGAAAATGGATATGTTCTGATGGAAATGTTCATTTGTGAAATACATATGTCAAATACATAAATATTTCTTTCATTTGGCTAAACAAACAAACAAAAAATCCCAAGCACATTACAACCTTTGGGGCAAAATACTTTGTGTTTTCTAAGAAAGAGTCTGTGGAGGAACATACAGTTCCCACGCTCCTCTTTCCCCTGAAAAGTTACACCTGTTACAAGAAATAAGTTTCTCAATTTCCCACAAATCACAGTAAAGATTATAAACCTTTCAAAATAAAAAGCCTAAATATATTAATAGTTGCTTACATGGAAAACACTTTAAGCAATGGTTAAACTACTATAATGCAGATTTCTATATGAAAGCTTTATTTGGCCATTTTCTGAGTCTAAGTGCAACCATCGGACTTAATAAAACGCCGTCTCCTTTTTGCACACCTTTGGTAAAATCAAAAGTTTAGAATAAAATGACAGTAGCAATTCCACTGAAGGCATAGCACAGCAAGAAGTATGATTGCTTTTTAGTAATTTCTATAATCACAGTCCCTTCTTTTCTTCCTTAGACGCAATATTTTTATTACCCTTTGTCTACTCTGTTTCTTTGATATTTGGGCTTCAATTTTTCAAAGGAAAAAAGAGCCAATATAACAACGAGACAAAAGATTTTATTCTGTGTTTTGATTGCTTTTTAACACTGTTTCAACAGTGCAACATGTTCACTGCAACATCCACAGAATTGAATATTCTGTCTTTTATCCAAATTGTCTCCTTAATTATTGGAATTTTATGATTCAAATGGCTAAACATACTGAAGCTCTGTTATTATATTTACTACTGTGAAAGTAAGTGGAGGTAATAATCCAAAACAGGCTTAATTTCAGACATAGGAGGAGATAATGGTTAAAACTGTGTAGTCAACTATTTAATCTCTTACAAAATTCTCTGCGATAGTTTTTATTTATACTTTTTTTTCAAGCTTAATAAATAAGAACTATTACACAATAGTCCTAAATAGACTTCATCACATTATATATGCTTCCCCAATTCAAACAGTAACAAACAATATCCATTTTAGCATTTTAAAAAATATTTCTAACTTCCAGCCTCATGTTTTTTCCAGTGGGCATTATTTGTATTGTTCTGATCTCCTCATCTTTCTCTGATGGCAAAAAAAGAAGACAGAAGGAAATAAAAGCAAACAATAAAACAATTCCTCGCCCTGAAAAAAGTTGACAAAAATTCAGCTAGATTACTACAAAGTATGGAACTGCGTAAGATCAGCCTGTGCCAGAAAGATCCATCTCCTAGTGCCAATGAAGACAAACACTTTATATAACCTTTCTCATAAACTGACCAAGCTCTGTAAAGTGCAGCTTTTTTTCTTCCTTTTTTTCTCCCCTCTCATTACATTCTTTAATACTCTCAGATTACTAGGAAGTGGAAGAGACCTTATTTGTCTTCAACAAGTTCTTTACACTTATTAACCATGCTAAGAACAATAGTTACTTCATTTGATGTTTTGCAAAATCAGGCTTTCTACATCCTGGGCGGGGGTGGGGGGGAAGCGGGGGGAGGGGGGGAGGAAGATAAAAAAAAAAAGGACTCATTCCTCCCAGAAAATTAAGAAACACCAATTCAGGGATGTCTCAAATAATGGTCACCAATCCCAGCTCCATAAGAATTCTTCAAAGGCTACAAACCGTGCAATTAAAAGATCTAATATATTTCCTCGTAGCAACCTTGCTGCTTCATGTCCATTCTTATTCCCTTTTCCAATATACCATTATGTTGCTCCAACACATTTACATCATGTACTATGATATATTAAAAAATTGTCTTTCACATCTCTCATTTAAATTGAAGCATGCATGCATTTTCTCACATTAGCAAGAGAGATAGTGTTGAGAGACTTTACTTAGTAATTGCCCTGTTTAATCCCTTTAAGTACCCCCGAGTCTTGCCAAAAGTAAACAACACAGATTTGAGAGGCAACAATATTGGTAATTTATTACCACAGTAAAAGTCTGCGTGGAAAATACACACACAGAAAATGAAGAGGAAAAATAGGTAGAACATCAATTTCAACATCCTTTTTTCTTCTTCAAAGGACAAAATTATCTTCTGAGACTTAGATGTTACATCTGTGACTAATTTCTGGAGTCAAATGAAAAGGAAAAAAATGTTATACCAAATTAAAAAATAAAAGTAGTTTATTTTTTGGATTTTTTTTCTTCTTTCTCCAAAAGCTACCAACAGAAATGTGTATCTTTAACAAAACCATTTGTGATACACATGATGCCCAAAGTTTTAAATCCTCAGTCAGTTTTCCATATCCATATATCCATCTACCGGTATTCCTGACAGGCAGTCCCCTGATCTGGGATAACATATGACATCAATTTCTGACAGTACCCTGTCAATGCCCGAAACTGTCACTCCAGAAGGACAATAAAAAAAACCAACAATGCCCCCCTAATATTTAGAGTTAAACTGCAAGTTGAGCACAGATCATTGATACCAACATGATATAGTAAAAACAGATTAAGCTTTATGTCATTACTTTTTCATTCAATTAAAAAACCCAACCACGCAAGTAAAAATATCCTATATGTTGTAATTCTACTAAAATTCAACACCATGTCCATGTTTGAAAGTTTTTGTCAGGACATGGAGGACTTTTGGTGGAGAGTACTGCTTTGCCTACAACAACTTGACCATATGTGATTTATTCAGACAGAGGATGGCAAGGAAATGGTATCTGGACTATCACATTTTTAGCCTTGCCTGACTGTGAGTTTGTTGATATCTTGAGTAATTCAAGATGTGGCATTTAATTCACCACTTTAGCTGACAAGGTTACAGAGAATTCCTTTGCAATCTCTTCACTCAGTAAGCAAGCATTTATGTTTCTGGTTTCTGTTGTTGGACAGATGAAGTAGAAGAGAATTCTATTTTTGAAGCATTCCTCTGCTAAGTGGCATATTCCAGAGGCAGACTACTGTTGTATCATTTCCTAATTGCTTTTTCCTCTTGTATACTTCAGTCAAAAAGTGGCACCTCTGTTTGTGGATGCTGTTACATGTAAGGTATTACAGAAGGAAAAGGATGAAAACAAGTAATCCTTTCCAGCTGACAATCTCCAATGGATAATACGGCAAGGTTTTTCACAATCAAGGATATTAGCACTCCCACAGACTTTTGCAGACTAAAGAGCAGAGTGAGGAAATTTTTTTTTAAATACTTCCTCATTTGTATAGGAACCATTTATTAGAGCCAAGAGGTTGCCTGAGGTGAGAGTTAACTGCATCAACAGAAAGATAACGGATGGGAGGAAAGGGCGATCTACAGGAATAGACCAGTACCTTCATATATAGCTCTGCATTTTGAATGGGGATGTGACAGAAAGGAGTTTTGAGTGGAGGAAGCAGTAGGAATGGGTTAGCAATGGAAACCCTGCAGCCTTGTGGTAGCCATTAACAAACTAACAGAAGTCATACACCTAAAAATGTAGAAAGAGATTCCCTCGAATATGCAGTGGAAAAACTGGTAAGTTGTGTCTCACTACTATGTGCTATGATGACACCATGGGTCACATACAGAATTGCAATATTTTACAGTCTTTATGTCAATATAATACTCTATCCTCTTTAAAAGAAACAGAGGAGCCTAAATCATGCTGTGAAATAAATTGAACTCTCAATAACATAAAGGGCACTTGGAGGGTTTGAGAGCATGACAGGATGGGGAAATGCCATAAAGCCATCTTGTTTTAATTGTCTTGCCTGCAAACCCTGTAATGGACAATTATCATTCTAACAGACTGAGGCATTAGAATGAACTTGCTGGCTTACACTTCCATCAGTACTTTTCCCCTTTACTAGTGGCTGTACTAGTTCCTTCCTCTGCTCCTTGACTTCATTTTAAACCATGCACCAACATCCATATGAATAAGACTGTGTGTGGGTCAGTCAGTTTGGAGGGAGAGATGGCATTCATCACTATCAGGAGATCCGGGGCTGGACGTTGTTTATCTCACTGGCTGTAAGTGTACTGTAACAAACAACGTTATCTGCTTGAAGGCTGTTCCCTCCCCAGGCTCCTCCAACAATGATTCAAGAAAGGGTAAAGGACTGCTCCACCTCAATGGATGCGTCCGTTCTGAGGTTCACCCAGCTGGACACTGGATTTCAGAATCATCCTCTGCGGGAGGTAGTGCCTCTTCCCCCCACAGCAGCACTCCTGCTTGTGCTTACTGACTGCTGCGACTTGGTGGCGGTGTCTTGATCTGGCCACTACAATGACTCCCATTCCAATGATCCTTTCTCCAGAGGACAATGACATCAAGGACAGCAGCTTGGGACCGAGTTCAAGCTTACAGTTCAGTTCCTTTGCCTGGATTCACAGTGCGTGAACTCTCTACCAGCTGGGATTGTTCCAGCTCGCATAGGGTGAGCAAGCTCAAATCTGCTGCCAGAAGGTCTCAGCTCCAGAAGCCTTAACTCCTTTTCCTTCACCTCCACCCAGAAGAACATACTTTGACGGAAACCCATGCTCTTAAGGTATGGCAATTAGGAAAATTTAGAAAGGAAGTAGCAATATGAATGGCAGTACTAACCCTAAAGTGGTATACAACTTTTTCCAGTCTTTAACCTCAGCCTAAATTTTTTTTGGTGAGATGTTTCAGGGTTTTTTACTGTACAGTAGATAGGCCATTACAGTCTGCCATCTCAAATGAAAGCATTTGTAAAATGAGAAGAAATATTCGTATACATTTTTGTGACCATGTTTGCTTTCACCATAGAAAGTGAATTAGAGTCTTATTTTCCCAAATAAGTTTTGAATTTAAAACTGTAATTTAAGTGCTATAAAGCTTTTACTGGTTATCCTTCCAGTTTAATTCAGGTAAATCTAAATTGTTCCTTAGGTTGCATTTTCTGGTTTCAGGAATCAATACAATTGAGCTATTCCCCTATATCTGGATTAACAGGATGGTAACTGAGATATCAATGAAAAGAAAAATTGATCCTTTAAATGCAACAGTCTCTTCACGTTTCATGTCTCTGATATAACGCAAAATATTGTATTTCTTTTCAAGCTTTTTTCTACAGTTTACATGCCCTTTCATTTTTCTGTGCCTACTGTACTTCACATCTGATGATACTTAAAATATTTACCCCATTCCTGCACCTTTGAGAAAGTATTTCTATATAAGCATAGCATCCTCAATCCCTTCAGGAAAATTTTCAGGGATGGAAAGCACTATATCTGGATATTAAATATGCCATATTACAAGTAGCTCCAAAATCCCTCTAGCTGTCTTTGCATCTCTGTTTTCTACTGTTTCTCTGTTAGCTACTGTTCTTTCAGAAGGTCTCCATACCTCCTGGAAGACACAACTACAAATCTCACAAGTAGCAGGTGCGAAGAGATGACCACAATAGAAGAAATAAAGTCACAGCCTAGACCTCAGACCTTGTAAACCCTCAGGAGTCCTTACTCAAAAGATTTTGGGATGGACTTCATTATACCTTTTGTAAACTACCTAAAATTATTTTTTTACTGAAAAGCACCACTGTGCAGCAAGTCTAGTCCTGCCTCTCAAATGTCTGTACAGTGCTGATGTGACCTTTGTAACAGAGAATGCGATAAAAAATGCAGTGTAGCAGCAGTCACTGCTACAAAGAAATACAATTTTCCTTCAGTGTAAAGGAAGGTTTTGCACTCTGTACATTTGAAGATGCCACAGACATTCAGATACAACACGCATTCAAAGCGTTATACAGGGCTCATCTGGGGGAATTCCTGAAAAGAGCCACCACAGAGAGGACTGAAGTACTTAGAGTAGGCTATAAAACTTCTGATTATAAACAGATTGCTCCTAAGTAAGGTTAATTAGCAGCCTAGGCCTCATCTCGTGCCTTCTTTCCTGCTAAAACAATCCTCGCTGGTTCTACATTGAAACAGCTTTATCTCACAGTGGTGTGAGGGGAGGTCCAGATATAGGTGTCCCGAGTCATAAGCACTGATCAGACAGGAAAAGCCAGTCCATTTGGTTTCATTAAGACCAGATGAGGAGCTTTAAAACAAACTACTCTAAAATACTAACTATAGTTAGCTACCCAATTAAATATCTTAATTCCAGAAACATTAATTAGTGTTATCACATGTTTGCATTCTGAATGAGGTATGGTGAGTACGTTTAATGTTTTTTCTCTGACGTTCAAAATGTGACAAAACTTAAGTAAAGCGGGAATCACGCAACCATTTCTTTTGCCGTTACAGAAATATAAAAAAAGGACAGAAATCTTAATTTTAAAAAAATATGCATCAGCATTAGCCCGAAATTGCCTTAAATTGGGAAAAAACCCAACAAACAAAAAATATAATTTTTTTTAAACAAGGATTTGTTTTGAGTCAAATTAAGTATTTTTTAATTCATTAAAGGTGAAATATCAAAATTTGAATTTTTGCATGAAAAATCTAGCAGATTAGTTTTAATATAGTCTGAACCAAATATCCTCTCATCCACCATTTCACTGTATACGCATCAAACAAACACAAAAGAAATTCAACATTTAATGAGCTCTACTGGATAATGCTTTGTAGTTTATTTTTATCCAAACAGTCCTCTCCCTGTATCAATGCATTAGGCACATTAACTTCAGGAACATCACATACCTCCTAGCTTTCATAGAAAAACAATTTTAACAATGAATATCCTGAGAGGTTCCATCTTTTCTTTTTTTTTTAATAATACTAGCCAGATAGCAGTCTCTCTGCTTAAGAATTGTATCAATTTTATGTCATTCAAGTGGGGATTTAGTGTTCTTGAAATAAAATTTTCTTTTTTTTTTTTTTACTAGATACAGAATTTGTATGAAATAAGACATCCAGACTCACAGGTGCTGAAATTTAATGCAAATATAAGACTGGTATATGAGAAAGATATTCCTTAATTATTATTTTTTACAATATGATTTCTTACAAAAAGAATGAGGGCTTAGTAACAAGTATTTATCAGTACCTCCCAAAAACTTTTCCCACTTATGTGCAGTTATATTAACCACAATAAAAGCAGGCACTGGATGAAAATGGTCTTACATTACATTTTTATGTTATTAGTATGAACTCTGTTTTTCAGTTTAGCCATTTATACGTGCATGTTTTATACTAAACATGCATATTTGGATGGCTAGTGTCTTATTACAATGTTCATGCTTGAAAACTGATCTCTGAAAAGTACATGGTAAGGTTTCAGATACCATAGGGATGCATAACTGAGAACAGTAATAGTGACGCTAAACATTTTTGCAAGGGAAAAAGAAAAAAGTGTTTTCTAAGCACAAGGCAAAAAACGCTCGTCTGAATAGCAAAACTACCAAGTCTATTTTAACATGTTTTTACACCCACCAAACAACAAATGTTGCCAAAACAAAATACAAGAGAAAGCCATTTGTAATATTGATTTGATATGACACATACATATACATAGGAAATGACAAAAAAATACAGAAAAAAAATCCGTGTTCATAACTAATTTAATAATCCTTGAAGTTCAACCATGAATAGTATCATGCTATAGTATCTTCTTCATAGGAGAAGACAACAGAAACATGGTTACAGATATAACTCATCTAAATATGCATGATTTAGAAAGGTCTCAAATATTCATGAAAAAATAAACAAATGAAGTGTAGTGTAGACACTGAGGTTTTCCAGCACCATCCAAAAAAAACCCAAAAACCAAACCACAATAGAAAAGCCATGTCACTTCTTATGTATTTTTCAGAACACACTGTACTACCATTACAGTGTACATACATATTAGTTCATAATTATTTAAAAATATATTTCCATAGATAATCAGGGCATACCTATTTTAAAATGTTCTAAATACAAGTGTCACACACAGAGATAGTACACTGCAAAAGCTATTGGAATTTCACAGTTTATGCATGAGTATCTACTTGTAATATGTCTTTGGCTAAGCATTAAGAGAGTTTTGTAAAGAGCAGAAAATTTTCTCTAAGAAAATCTGTTTTTCCCTGTAATTCTACAATGAACAACTATTAATTTGATGTTACAGAAAAAGTAGAAATTTCTTCTCTTACTCATCCAACCCTTCCCCCCAAGGAACATCAACTTATGGTGAGATGCAATACTGACGGATAGGATGCATGTTTCACAGCTCCCTCCCAAAATGAAAACATGTAGTAACAACACTTCCTATTAAGAGATAGGTACATCACATGTATAAGGCCTTTCTGAGGCCTTCCGCATAAGTTCCATATCAATATGGACTTTAGAGGTATCTTGCAAATATACATGTAAACCTAGCTTTTATGGCAGCTATGAAAGGTGGTACCCTCACATGTGTCCTTCTGACCTCTATAAAGCAAGTAGGTGGGAGACTGCTAAAAAACCTGATATAATACTGAAAAGAAGGAAACAAGGAAAGATATATAAAGGCAAAAAGTAGAATTAAAAAAAAAAATCACAGACTTGAAATAAACACCAGTGCGTATAAAAAGTAAACTGGATTATGGCTGAAGTCGTGGTAATGGGTTGATTGTTGTGACAACGCTGTTAAAGACATGCATTCAAACCAATAGTTAATTTTCTTATCTAATTTGAATGCAAAATGAATGTAGGCAGACTACCAAAATAAATCCATGCTTCTTTTCATTAAAATATAATACGGTAGATCAACCCATGTAGTATAATCTAGTAAAGCAGCAAATAAAATTACAATTATTTTAGAAGTGCGTTTTTTCATTTGCATTTGAAGAAATACAAGCAATGAATGTCTCATGCTGAAACTGAACACAGGACATACCAAAGTAATAAAAACGCAGTGAAAATATTACAGTGTCTTAGTAGTGACAGTATTTCTAAGTTACCCACAACGACACAATTGCAGGTATATTTTTCTGAACTCAAGTAGTATAAAGGCATAGAGCAATCACATCCTGAAGTAATGTGTTTAATGAAGCACCAATTTCCCAGAAAAATACAGCACTATAAAATCCCTAATCATGTGCAATTCTTAGTAATGTCTCCCAATAACTTCGCTATGTATCTATTAGTTATGACCAACTAGCAAATAATGTTTATTTGGAAGAAAACAGCATAATTTTCAGAGTAGCCTAAACATTACATGTTATTAAAAACTACTGGAAGCACAACTTCAAATAGAAATTCATCTCAGTCTGAAAACAAAACCAAAACATTAGCTACAATGAAATCCTACCCTTGAGCATCCTGTCTTGGCATGTCTTTGATTAAGAGAAAGCAATGTAGTTTTGGCACAGCCACAAATTTCACCTAGCCTGTTAGGAAGAGAAATTGGTCTTTAGAAGGAACCTCTCCACCTATACGACAAGAACAACCTCTCCACCCTTCCACTCCATGGTGGTAGACCTAAAGGAAAGGTGCAATTCACTGCCAGTAGTTCCTGCCTAATCATTTGTGATGGGCACCCAGCAGATCCTGCTCTGGGTAGCGCTAGACAGTGGCTCACTGCATCCCAGGAACAGCTGCTTACGACAAAAGGTTGGGAAGAGACATATCTAAATCACAGTAAATTGGTAGTGCCATAACAGCACAATCACTCATTCCAGATGTTTCACACAATCCACTGAAATCTCCCACTAGTACATTTGCTGGACTTAACAGACTCATGGCCAGCTCTCAAAGACCAGTTTTAGGAGCTGCCAATTCCCCCAACAGATCTGAACTGTTGAAGAAGGAGATATTCTTCTTCTTTCAATGAAGGAACTGCCAAGCTATGACCAGAATTGTTTTGAGAAGGAAAAAGAAGTTCCTGGTAACTGCCAGGGAAGGAAATTGAGCACCCAGTACCATTCCCAAAGGATCCACCTGAGCGCTTATGCAGCAGGGAAGGTATACAGGCTGTCTTGCCTGCAGCTCCTGGCACGGTCTAATTACACGTGACCAAGACGTCAGTTTGGTGAAGAGCTGCCTGGGAAATGAGAAAGTCAGCCTTTTCCAGTAAAGGACTGCCCAATCAACCAGGAGGAATTTCCATCAAGTGCCAAAAGTTACTTTCCTCAGGAGAAAAAAAAATAATATAAGTAATCCAAAACATGACAAACACTCTGCACAGGAGCAGACTGGTGGGGTCACGGTCACAAGGCAACTTGAAAAGACCAAGGGCACAGATGAAGAAGGGACTGTAGCACAGAAGTCTTTGTAAAGTCTTCACTTACAGGAACAATAATTTTAAGAGATCCACATGCATCCCATCTTAGCCTATTTACTTCTCATTCATATTATAGGAAAGTAGTTGTGAATAATCTAGTATTTGCTTACATTGTACATTTGAAATCAGAGGCATTAACACGGTGCTTACCTTAGCCAGAAAGTGACAGAATTTCAAAGTAAAGGTTACATTTGAAGAAACTCTGCCTTTCATTAAGAAGATCTCTTTTTAAGGCAACAGTTAGTGCATGAATATAGGTCTTCAGTTATGTTATGTCTCTTTGGAAAGATCATTTAACCTATCCATTTCTTCTGCTTTAAAACTCAGAATAACTAAATGATTGCCACTGCAAAAAGCAGTCTTAATTAGTCTTCACTCACAACATGGTTTGGAGATATAAAGCATTTCCAGTTTTATGTATTTCAAATAAGCCTTAGTAGCTCCTGATATACAAGGATGTAAAGCCTTTTTTTTAATGAAACAAATTAAGTAACAGGGAAAAAAATAAAAAAAAATATCAGCCAAGGTATTCAATTTGCATCATTCTTATTCACTAAATAATTTGAGAACTCCCTCTGACGAGCTATAAAAATAGTCAAATGTGAGTTTCAGACTATCCAATAACAAATCATTTGTTGAATAATGTGTTTGACAAACAATATTAAACTGTCTCTAATTATAATGCTCTTTCACCCCCTCCCATTTTTATAACTTTGGGAGAAATTAACATCTGCGGTTCCATGTTTCCATACTTGCACTTTTCACCAAAATGTTTTGTTTTGAAAGTGTGTGCTGAAAATCCCTTCAGAAACTTTTGAGTTAATAATTCCAAAGGAGAGCAGGACAGAAGGGGATACCTATCTTGCTTCCCATCAATAAAATAAACCAACTCACATTAAATGGTTTGTATTGGAGTATACGCAGTTAAACACTAGAAGCCACAGCAAGACCCAAAACTTCATTAGTTGAATCTTTGCTAAGTATCATCCTCACTTTCAAATATCACCAATAGGAAGCATTTACAATCCTGCAAAACAATCTACCAAGATACATCCAATTGTCTTGAAGGGTTTCACATATTTGCTTTTAAAGTAATACGGTAGAAAAATGACTATCACCTCCTTTGTAAAGTGGCTATTGCCCAGGTCCCCTCAAAGAGGGGTAAGACATTTAACCTCATCTTTAAGTAGTATTTTACTCCAAATTGCCTCTCAGGCAGGACTTCTTGTTTCACTTGTCTCATCAAAACATCTTAAATATGATTGAAAACTGGCATTTAGTACATAAAAATTGAGAAGAAATACGAACATATACCAAAGTAAAGAACAAAAGATTAACCCTTGCAAAAACAAAGGTTGAAGAAGGAATTAAAACCTGGTTTGCTTCTATTTGAAACCAACTTGTCCAATTTTGTGGGTTTATGTGATTTTTGCATGCCCTGGAGGTATGTATGTTTCCCTATGCAGGCATGTAAATGCGATGCCAGGTGGAGCGAAGGGGAGACAGTAATCCTGACTGTGCTTCACGTGTGATCACAACAGATCAGTTCTACTCCTCTCACAGAGATGGCACTTTCCAAAGACTGATCACTTCTCAATATAATATTTTAAATAACATAGATAGGAGTAAGAATCTTACATGTTTAGGATCATACTGTTTCTTTCCTGAAAATAAGCTCAAATCTTACATATTTACTCCATATCTACCCTCTTCTTTAAGTACCTTCCATTTACAGAGAAAATACTAGACTTACCAGTGGAAAGAGGAACATTTAATGTGATAGAAAGTAACCATAAACATATATTCAAAAGTAGACAGCTTTTTAAAAAAATACTACCTTTGCTTTTAAACTTTTAACATAAATTCCCTGACATACTTTACAGTTTATTCTTCAACTCAGTAATGATGAGACCGATTAACGTTTCTGAGCTTTTTTCCACATTTGGTTCATGGTATTCTAGTGCTTCAGTGAAACACTGCCTGGACTTAAAAGTCACTTGTATTATAAGGTCCTTAAGCTTACTATACTCTCAGAACTTGATTTCTCTACTTCTTTGGGAATTTTAAGCTGTATTTTCATAAGAGTAACTGGCATTACAAAGGAAGAACATAACAGGCAAAACAGATGGGGTGGGGGGGCAGGGAGGAAGCAAGTCCACTTGTGGATACTCAGTCATGTAGTTTAGCACTTGGAAGGTTTTTTTTTGTTATAAAAGAATAATTTTTATAACAAAGTTGTCTTCTAGTCAAGAACGCACTTTATACTGAGGAGGCATAATGACTTAAAAATAGGCATGGGTTTTTCTTTTTTAAAAAAAAAAGGCGCTAGATTTTGCCCAGTCACGCACCAATACCATAAGTAAGTCAAAGTCATGCGATTTTAAATACCAAAGGATAAATTAGTAAGTCCTGAAGTATTTTCCTGTATCATCCTCAAAAGACGTACAACAAACTAAACAGACCATTGTGGTGGTGCATTTTCCCCCTCTCTCCCGGGCCACTCTGCGATCTCAGGAATTCCTGTTAGGCCTTGGCCCTTGTGTAATGAGTTGGGCGGTTAAGCGTCCCTTGACTGTACCAGAAACTCTTGCATGGCTAAGGTGGGGAGTGGCACTGACCGTACCAGGAACTCCTGTTGCCTGGCCAAGGTGGGGAATGAGAGCGGGGATAATTCATCATCCCCTGACAGCCTTGGAACGTCCTTATCTGGATCATAGCTCAAGTAGAACAGTACCATTGTTACTGGAATCTTGAGAATTCTAGTAACTACCAACTCAGACTGTGGCCAGGATGGAAATTTACGGATGATTAAAGCCAATCATCTTGTGACCCTATAAACAGCGGTCCTAACTGAGGCCCTTTGAGCTCTCCTGGACCGCAGTGGGTGCGACCAGCATCTCCCTCTGAGTGGGACACCTCTCCGAGCTCATGAACTCTCAAGTTTGCGAAGTCTGGAGGACCATCACCAAAAGCTGATGACGGGACCGGGGCCAAAACCCTTCACTGCTTGAGGCTCAACCTCGCCTGTTGAGAAATGCCGAGACATTTGAAGTGAACATTTCACTGAACTCAAGGGGAATTTTTAACAGGTATACCTTTGTATATTTACACATATTTGTGTCTCTGTGTGTGTGTGTGAATTGATATAGGTATCCGATAACAAGTATAGTATAAATACTGCCATCTTGAATTTATAATTGTCATTATTGTGATTGTAGTAAATTCTAATGACTCACTTTGTAAATGTTAAATTAGTTAATGATTAAGTGCTGCTAAAATCTTGTAATCCACCTTAAACTGTGAATGACCCTTAGACTGCTACTAGACACATATAATCCCTTAGACATAAACCGTTGTCCAAGTTTGGGATGAGGAGTGGATCCAGCCGCACCAAAGCTCCATCAGGAGCTTAAAAAGCAAGGGGGTCTTCTCTGAACCTTGTGACTCAACGGGAGGGTCTCCCTTACCTTTTTGCGTCTTTGGTCTCTGTATCAATCATTCCACCTCGATTCTAACTCAATTTTCCTTTGTATGTTTCATCCATGTAGTAAGTGACAGAGTGAACCTTGCCATTGAACTTTGTTAAGTCGCACTGTTATAAATTCCCATTAAAACCACCTTTTGCTAATACCATTGACGGTGATTCTTTAAGCGGCCTTAAACCACTCATTCGCGACAACCATATACAGCAATAGTTTGTATTCTCTTTCATCAAGCAGGACACTGCACATAATATCTTTTATTAGTGATCCTTCACTCCGGTTCAATGATCAATATAGAAAGTCTATTTGTGACCATTTACAAAAATAAGTTCACAGATCTTTAGAAATAAAATAAAATCACAGTCTCAGCATATAAGGAAGGGTTATAACTAAAGTGGAATATGACTAGGGTTAAATCACTAAGCTGTGAGAAAATCATTTTACTTCCCCACACCATCTTGCTTCAGACAGGGACAGGAGTATGTTTATTCCAGATTTTCATTTAAAAAAAATTATCTACAAGATTCGGTATGTAATTGCCACTATGTGGCTTTTAGTAAGTGTTCATTTTTGTTAACAGATATTACTATCCTGAAGAACTGCAAAGAATTTCCTATCTTCCTGCATATACATCAAATTAAGTCAAGCTACATGAACTGTTTTTATTACAAATGACAGTATCAATTTAAATTTTCCAATAAGAGAAGAAAGCTGTATATCTCATGAGAGACATAAAGAATAAACATGTGTTTCTGCCAGCTGTTCTTTTGCTAATGATTCTTTTTTCTCCCTCTTACTCTGCCTAAGTCCCAATATACATGGAGAGTTTTGTTTTATTTTTCATGGCTGTTTGCCTTTCTAATATAATGTCCTTTCTTTTTCAGTGGGTATGAACATCTATGCTGAGATATTTCAGTGTGCTATGCCTATTCAATTTTTATTACTCACATTTTTGGACAAGTAAAACTGGAGGCAATCTATTCTGATTTGACGCAAAAAGACAAAGAAATCTGAAAAAATGTACAAAATGCAGATGAGTGATAATTCACATACTCTAATTAATTACACACTAATTAAACTTGAAGTTAATTGGAGATTTTTCCTTGTTCTTTTGAGATTTCTTTTTTGTTTGTAAGCAAAACAAACAAATCCGATCATTGCCTGTTTTAAGATACCATTTCATATCTGCCCCATAAAAAGTGTCTGAACTTTCTTTCCTCTGGACAATGGAAGGTTGATGAGGAAGTTCCCATAATATTCATTTGTGTTTGGCCTGTCTTCCTTTATTCAAATGAACATTACGTACAGATACATCAGCAGAACTAAGAAGTTCCATAAACCCATGTTTATATTTGACAGCATTTGCATAGATAAAGGTATTAACTGATGAAGATGGAGAGTGGAAATAAGTCTAGAGCCTCTACTTCCCAGCCTCAGATCTGCATTGTGAGCACCACTAGCTCTCACTGAGGTCAGCTGGTGCCTGTATTGGCTCCAGAAATACAAGGCAATCTCACACGACGGTATTATTACTGTTTCTGGGAGGCCTGAAGGAGGTGAGAGCCCTGAAGGAGGTGAGAGCCAAGGTCATTGCATATTCTAAGTTTGTGCTGCTCCAGTGCTCATAATGGCTTTTGGCACACCTAAGTTACAGCAGGAAATACTGGGCTCCCTTAGGTAGCAGGGCTGTCCCGAGCTGAAGTACAAGAGTTTGCAACTCCATCTTTCCCGCTCCTGATGCTTTTCCCTACATTAGTGCCGAAGTTGCTAAGGCAAAGGAATATTCCACTGAGCCTGCTCTGTGGTTAAAAGCTTTATACAACTCTAAAGGACAGAGCAAAGATAAGTGTGTCACTAAAAATAACAGAAAGACAGTGTGGGCTTAATTCAAATCTACGGCCAAATTGCAGAAATGCTAATTACAATGCTCTCCAATAGACTGGAATCTGTGTTCATTCAATCTGGCTGTTCTTGCCAGGACATCTCAGAAACATGACAGGTTGCTCAAAAGAGGTCTTGGATCAGGCCCTAAAGCAGATCATTACACATGCAATTCAACTGAACCTTGTATCAAATATGACATCTAAATCTCAGTAAGTTTCATCCTTACCTGGCCCAGAAGTTAGAACAGTTTGGCTTTGAAGAGCTGCATGCTATTTAATTCAGAATACAGAAGTGTTTACAGAAACAGAACACCCAGCAGCCTTTAATGTTTAATTCTCTTTGTTGCTTTGCTTAATCGTTTCTCTCCCACAACCATACAATAGCATTAGAAACTGGTTTGTGAATACAAGTTCTCATTCCTTTTATAAAAATGAACATTAACATCTGTAAGTAAAAAAAAAAGCAACTGATGGATTATCCCTACACTGTATTTTTCCTTCACTTTGAGCTGTAATTTAAGGATATATCAGATATAACCACCCATTTCCATCAGCATGCAGAACTAGAAACTTAGTTCTAGGTTTGCTTCTGAGCTCCATGTCAGGAAATAATTTGTTATGTTCAAATTCCCCTTCCTGTTCTGAGTGTCCATGAGAAAGACACCAAGAAACACAGACTAGATGGGAGCCTCCACCATTTAGCTGGAAATGATTCAGCTATCAAAGAAAAAAAAATTAAACTGTCCCAGAGTCAGGAGAAACACTTCTTCCTGAAACTCTCTAAGCATTTCTTGTATGCACAGCAAATGTATTCAGACACAGTTTTCAGTTGAGCCTTCCCACACACACTCACTTTTGAGACGCTTATTGGTCAGAAGTGTCTTAAACACATTGTGAATTGGTAAATAAGGTAGCAGGCCCATAATACCAGACACTGAGTTGAAAATTGAATGCAACAGAAAATCCATTACATTGGGCTACAGCAACATAACAAGAGACTGCCTAACTAGTAAAAAAAAACCAAAAACCCCCCCATCATTTCTCTCGTGCACCTACGTGTGAAAGGTAGTTGCATGATTCATGATGCATTTATCTTCCAAAAGGAATGATGTTTCTTGACTTCTCTCTCTCTCAAACTACAGCACTAGTAAGATAGCTACCAGAATTCCTAACTGGAATTCTATGGGGGATTCAACGGGAGCTGACCGTTAAGCATACCACAATACAAAACTTTGCTTACCTGTGACATTCTATAATCTTTGCGTTTCATCTGAAACTCTTTCTCATTTTTTAAAGGAATTCCCTACAAATTTCTGTGATTTTACTACTTCCCTTCAAATCTACTAATAAAATTCTGTTTTGTTGCAGTAAGAATAAAAACTTGCACAAGGGTTGATGTGCAAGGCACACCTGGATTACCTCTGTGATCAATATTGTCTTCTGCCAATCAACACTGGCAAGTTAAATTCCTCTTGCTACCTCAACCCACTGTCCTATCTTAATAGCACGTCTTTGGTGTAGAAGTCATCTCCTTGTTCACTGCAAAGCATCTAGCAGACGTAAGTAGTATCCCTAAATTCCACAGCAAACATAAATGCGTTTTTTAAAAACTTCATAGAACACAGTGAACTAACATTACTAAGGATGGGTTTTAAAATACTTTAAGAAGAATTTCTTTTTATCTTTTTGGATTGAAAATCTGTAGATTTTGAAAAGATGAAGTCTTCTGTATCTAGCATTATGAGCAAGTCTCTTTGTGAGCAATTCCTAACAGCTGTGCAAACATCAGCCACAATGTACAGGCACAATGCCAAATAGAAAATTACCAAATAGATGAAAGTACCATGTCTTCACTGAAATTGTTACTTTCCAGCAAATTCTAAGGTACACACATGAACAGTAGCATCTCAATTGTTTAGAGTTCAAAGTGATTGTTTAGACTTGAGAAGAGAAGGCTCAGGGGGGATCTTACCGATGTGTATAAATACTGAACAGGAGTGCGAAAAGAAGATGGAGCCAGACTCTTCTCAGTGATGCACAGTGAATGGACAAGAGGCAATGGGTACAAAGTGGAATACAAAAACTTCTGTTTAAACATCAAGGAAAAAAAAAGCTTTTTTACTATAATGATGATCAAACACTGGAACAATTTGCTGAGAGAGGTTGAAGAGTCTCTGTCCCTGAAGTTATTCAAAACTCAACTGGACATGGTCCTGAGTAACTTGCTCTAGCTGACTCTGCTTTGAGCAGGGTGATTGGACTAGATGGTCATTTGGGGTCCCTTCTGTCCTCAACCATTCCACGATTTTTGATACCAAGTTCAAAATGAATCCTTTTTACCATAATCAGTCTTTAATTTTATGAAAAAATTAATTGCTAGGAATCAAACAACAGGTGATCACAGAATGTAGAACCTGAATCTTTAGTCTTCAAAAATCAACTATAAAGTTCTACAGAAAAGCAAAAATTATCAATTTTATAGATGCTTTGATTTTCTATAGGACTTTTTAATAGTGAAACAGATGCAGGATAAGGAAATAAAGACATAATTTTACACTGAAATAAAACTCACCTTCAAATGTTATGATCTACTTCAAGTATGAAAGAATTACTGCAGCAAATCCATTTCATTTATCAGTGAGTGAATACACCAGTACACACAAAGTACTCAAATCATAGTGGAGCCAACAACTGACAGAGTTGCCATTCTATTCTCCCATAAAATGGAACAATTTACAATGCTGAGAGGCTCACATGGTAAAGGATGAAAACATAAAAGACCTTCCAAGTCTGTTACTGGTGAACAAAATAGGCACAGGAGTAGAAAAATGCTACAGACACATTGCAGTGTTGCAGCTGTGATTAGGGATCAGACTAACATCAGCAATATTTTAAAGACTGAAATCTTCCTGAACAGTCTCTCAGTAATGGGCTGCACTTTTTTTTTTTAATTTAGGTGGGCACACATAGAAAATCAGAATGATGCAGCCATCCAAACTGCTTCTCCTTACAAGTTGCTTACATGAACTGAGGCTACCTGACATCAACAATCCTTTTGTGTTTAAGATCTCTTTAAAACAAATCCTCAGAATTTTCCGTGCCTAATTTGTAATCTATTCCACATTAAAACTTTTATATTTAACACATTAAGAAGACAGGAATTACATCAGCCTGTTCAAGTCCAAGCATATGGTCAGGCAAAACTGATAATAACATCAGTATGTTCTTACAATGTGATAAATATTATGCAGTCAATGCATTTTCCTGACTAAGTGTAAGAGGTTGATTTATCTGCAAAACTGATGTACCAGGAAATGTCAATTAAAGACCAAGAAATACAATAAACATTCAACTCACGTATACACTTTTTTAAAAAGTGACATTATGAAATGTTTTCCAAGGAAGATACTCAGGTTTACACATAATACTAATGAACAAGGCCAGATATAATCTGAGCCTCCCTCTTTCTCTTCCCCTGCCCAAACTCAAATTTTTTATATTTCAGCATTCATAGGTGATGAACACTGTCACATAAACTCCTCATACCACAAAAATGAACTGACAGGACTAGCATTATCTACTGATACACTTCCATTTTGTGTGGCATTTGACATGGCTTGCCTTTGCTTTAGTGCCTTCCTGTTCCTAGAGGGATGAGAGGGGCCTAAGGCAAATTTTTTAAAAACACATAATAAGTAGAAGCAGAGAAGAAAGGAAAGATTTAAGTAGCTTTTGGAGCAGAAGAGTGTTCCTAAAATTCTCCATGTTTTAAATGAAGCAATTCTTAAACTCACATGTTTACTTTTTATCTGAAACTCACAGAAGAAATATCTAACATAATTATATAGCAATTATTAACTCTATAGAATGAAAAATAATGTTTTAATGCTATTTTCAGAAAGCTACAACTAAAGAAGAACCATGCAAATTAAGCAAGTTAATTTCAGATTAAGAGTTGAAACTTTCTTAATTAAGAAATTTAATTTTGAATGAAGAGTAGATTCTTAATGAGAATTCTTAAATGGGGAGCAGAAGAATAGAAGGACATACACTCCTCCCAATTGCCAACTTACATCCCGTTTCTCAACCACCATGATTAGGGGATAAATGTTGTAACAGATCAACTGGAAAGAAACCATCTTGGAGAATAAAAAAGAGCTACTCAGCTCTTAACCCAGCATGTCATTCACCCACTGGGAAAGATGAGAAAGAAGGGTAAGAGCAGAGACTCTGAAGCAGTTAAGGCTGATGTTAATTGATTCAGCAAATTTTAATTGACAAGTATGATTTGGAATTACAAAAGAAAGGCTCAAGGTGAAAGTGTGTAGCCATTTCTATGAAAAAAAACCAAATTAAAACAAACCCCAAAACCTCAAACTTTTCATAGCTAGGAAAAATCTTAAGTGTCTCCCATTGTTTAGCAAATCTCTACTGTACACACAAAAGTTCAGGCTTAATTACCATTGCTTTATGAAATCCTGTTTTATGCTATAAACAGTATCTCTTTCTAACATAAGATATAGAACAATTCAATTGGGGGTGAGAGGGGGAGGAGAGAGAGAGTCACATATGATAAAATTATGGATCTGCCAAGCATTGATAGGGATAAAAGGGATCAATGCAGTTTCCAATTCTTAATTAAACACACTCCTTGAAGAATAAGATGTAGATCAAGAATTTCTACACAACAGTAGTATGCAACTGCAGAGGGGGGACAGCTATTTCTTAAAAAATCCACACTGGCAGCATCAAAATCAGCACAAGCAGTGGAGCTGCACATATTGCTCTCATATGTATATGATCACCCCTCACATCCCATTTAGAAGGCAGAACACTGGATCAAACTGAATTCCTACCTGTGAGCCAGGAAGCATATAGGCGACTTGGATCTCAGCTTGTGGGTTTGTCAGTGCAATTTATAGTCAAGGGGGGGTGGGGGGGAAGAATACAAAGCCAGCATATGACATAGCTGCATTAATTACTTCATCTGCAGTGCAGTTTGCACTGTTTTTATCTTACAGCAGCCATGAAGCTTCATTGCTCATTCCTCACCTTCACTGTTAATCTACACCCTTAGACTGAAAGGACCCACACATTAGTTTCGTTAGTGTGACTAGACTGGAATGGACTATTGGGTCAGAGCTTCTCTCTATGGTATTACAAACATCACCTTCCAAATCTGTTACTCATTCACCAGAAGCTAAGAACTATAATGAAGCATGAAGAAGTTCTTGACTAAATGAAGTCAAGTCTGAACAGTGAAGTGTGGAGGCATTGTACTAGATGACCTTTTCTGACCACCACCATCCCCCCACCTCCGTAAGACTGAATTTCTAAGGTCTGTCTGGTAGTCCTATTAGCACCATACTAATACTGTTCCTCTGGTTAAAACACATTGTCTTCTTTCAGTTTAAAGAGACATACTCACAATAATTTATCTTTATTATTTGTTTGGTAGCTCTGAATCTAAATAGATCTACATCATATTTCCCAGTTGTAGTTAACCCTCTTTTGACTTGCATACACAGAATCCTGTTGTAACCTCCTCTACTAAGTCACCAAACTGGACATGGTGGGCATGGGGGAGAGTAATGGGGAAATGCTGGCAGGGGGAGAGTAAAGATGTGTATGAAATACATTGGCAGTTACCATTTGTAAGCCTTTTACAGGACTTGGTAAGTAAGATGACAACAGGTATCCTGGGTCTCTTAGGCATTCATGATCTCCTTTCCTATATGTCAGTGTACATAACCATTTAAAATTTTTACATAGAAAATTAGATTTCAAGGGTCATTGCACCTCCAAGATAAAAAGTCTTAGGGACAGGAAGAAATGCTAAACAGAGCAACAACATGAATGATAACTGTGACAGAGTTGGAATGCATTAAAGAAAAAGAACCTAGTAGGAAGTAAGGGAACTCATGCACCTGTCAGAAAGTGCTCAGCATTGCATATTATGGACTTGCATATTGCAGAGCATTTCCTATGTAACTTTTTGCTTCCAGCCAGCATAGCATAACTTGCATATCATTAAATATGTAATGTTTATGCTCTATAGCAGTTTAGAATCTATGCAAATATTATGTCAAAATGTATTAATTTCAGAAGGTAACAGAAGAACCATGATGTAATTTGTGTCATTTCAGTGTTGCAAGGAAGCTGGAATTCTTCTCTTATGTAAAGACCCCAGTTGCTTCAATAATCAAACAAACAAAATTGCACTTCTGTGTCATCTGTTTAGACAAGTTCTGGCCATGATAATCTATGTTTCATTGTTGACATAGAGACTTAGTGCTTCTAAACTACAACAAAAACGAAGCTGTAGTTTAAATGTGCAGGAAGAAGGGAAATAGGGCACTTTATATTGCATGCCAAATAGAACAATAATCAGAACCATTTCAGTGTTAGAGAATAAAATTAAGCTCCATTTCAGTGCTTAAAAACTTCTCAGCATTCCTTAGGGAGTCAAAATTATCAGGCAATCTTAACAACACATAATGCCACCCGCTCCATCTTTAATAAGGTAAACTGGTGAGATCGCATCTCAAATACTGTGTTCAGTTTTGGGCCCCTCACTACAAGAAGGACATTGAGGTGCTGGAGCGTGTCCAGAGAAGGGCAACGGAGCTGGTGAAGGGCCTGGAGAACAAGTCCTGTGAGGAGCGGCTGAGGGAACTGGGACTGTTTAGCCTGGAGAAAAGGAGGCTCAGAGGAGGCTCAGGGGAGACCTTATCGCTCTCTACGACTACCTGAAAGGAGGTTGTAGCGAGGTGGGTGTTGGTCTCTTCTCCCAAGTAACCAGCAATAGGACAAAAGGAAACGGCCTCAAGTTGCGCCAGGGGAGGTTTAGATTGGACATTAGGGAAAATTTCTTCACCGAAAGGGTTGTCAAGCACGGGAACAGGCTGCCCAGGTAAGTGGTTGAGTCACCATCTCTGGAGGTATTTAAAAGACGTGTAGACGTGGCGCTTAGGGACATGGTTTAGTGGTGGACTTCGCAGTGTTAGGTTTACGGTTGGACTCAATGATCTTAAGGGTCTTTTCCAACCTAATGATTCTATGATTCTATATTCTATCTTTATCCAGTTGGTTTATTCATTTAAATAAGTTTGTTTTTTTTTTAAGTTGAGGACACATTATCAATTTCTAATAATAAAAAATTTTGAGGTCTTTTTAAGTTCAGACTAAAAGTGTCAGACTAACAATGGCCCATCTGATTTGCTTTTATTAAACTGAGGTTTTGACTCAATGTTGACAGCCATGGAGTACACAGCACAGTCTGCTGACCTTTTTCTTCTCTGCAGCCAAAGACTCTCCTATGGAAGTAAGTCTGTTGTGCTAATAGGAATGAGCAGATGACTAACATACTACTCGATTTGAGGAAGAACACAGTGTACATTTCCTGATCCAAGTGAAAAAGACAGACAAAACCAGGCTGTAATTAAATATGTTCATAGCTGAATAGATGTATCCACAGTAATTCTGACCAGGGCCAGAATTTAAGATATTGCTGTGCATACAGGTAACAAATACAAACATACCTGGGCCTTGCAAAAACCCTCTATAGTTAAACAAGAAACAGAACAGAGAACAAGAGGATTCCAGACTAGTAAAAAGCCTCAGGTAAAATGCTACTGGTTTTGATTTAACACTATTGAGTGTCCTCAGTTCACTGATACCTAAAAAACTTGATATGCTAGAAAAGCAACTTTGCAGGAGCTGAGGAACAAATTACCATATCTTTAAGCCCAATGTTTTTTTTGTTTGTTATTTGGTTTTAAATTATCTTGTTAAAGTAAGAAAGGCAGACAGTTCAAGACAAAATGGTTCAATTTCTTCCTGTTGTAAGTTTTGTGGATAGTACATTATTAGAACAAGAATAGTTTAGACAAACTACACATCTCATTGCTTTAATGTAAAACACAACAGGAAAAGAATGAAGTTTGTCACTGAAATAGTCAATTTGCATTCCCCTGATCATACAGAACTGACACTGTCTACAGTTGTGCAAATGTACCTAATCTGCACATTAAGACAGGGAAAAATAAAACTTCATTTAGCCACCAAGCCTAAGACATGCTACCCTCCTGTCTTCTTCCCACTGCCCCACCCCTCAAGGGAGAAATTTCTTGGAGATGGTCCTCCTCAACAGAAAGCTATATACTTTAATAAGAATTGAACATGCTGTTCTTCCTACCCATTCACTGCAACCAGCAGGACACTATTTGATTCTTTAAATTTTAATATATTAATGTAGGTTTGGAGGTAAAAGCACAGGCTGATTTCACTTAAGAGAACACCTGACATCGCTGAGATTTCTAAGTGTAAAACAATCACAAAGGGAAATCAAAAGTCTTTTCAGAATTGCCTCATGTACCAATAGGAAAATAAACAAAAAAGCAAAACCAAAAAACATGTAGATATATACTCACAAAGGCATTTTTATTTAATTTTCTGACCTCCTGATAACACACGTGCAGCATGCTGCCTAGCACTAATGATCGTTTAAGTGGTATGTTTCAAGAAGATAGCAAACATGCTACATTCCGAAAGAAAGCTTCATTATCAGAACTCTAGATTCTAATGCAAGTTCAGTAGAAGTATCTTCAGCTGCCTAGTTTTACACAGGAATAAAAAAAAAAATCCCTAAGAAAAATAATCTCTGTGTCCTAAATGGAAAAGCACAAGAAAAAGGCTGCCAAATCCAAGAGCTCTCTTCAACATTTCTTTAGGTTATTTTCACTTGCATATTAGGTAGTATTGTTACAAACCTACAATTCAGTTTTAGTATTTCTCTTCTTTTGTATTTTTGAAGTTCAGCCTCCGTAACAAGATATTAGGTGTGCATCAACCTACTACTTTCAGTGGCTGCATACATGATATTGTCAAAATACAAACCATAGAACAACTTCAATATAAAAATCAGAATTTGCATCCCCCAACATCTCCATTATGAACTAGAGGAAAACAAACAGTGATTTACCTTTTTATTAGAAATACCATCCTAACTTTTTCACTTGAAGCTTTTTATAGCTATAGCCTGAACAGTAAGAAAAACTCCTTTCACCAAGCTACTACAAAAAGCTACTAGTCCTGATGGTACATTCAACTGAATACAAATTTCTACAACAAATAGATAAAATAAAATGTAAAAAAAAAACCAGAATTTAAGTTTACAGTTTTTGGTCTTCATATGAGATTAATCAAGCTTCCTACACTATTTGATTTGTTAATATTAGATTCTCGTAAGGATAAGTTCAGACAATAATCTATACTGGTCTTAAACATAAACAGAAGCTTAAACCATAAAATTTCTCTCCCTTCCATTTGCCCTCCACATTCATTATATCATCATCCAAAGCAGTTTACTTCATGTAAAGGTCTTATTGTAATAAAGCTAATTAATTGGGTTATATAACTTAATGATGATACAGAATACAATAAACAGCTTCAGAAGGTATAGCATATATTCAAAGATAATACAGCACAAAACTGTAGGGACAGCATCAGCTCCACAAGGACATTTCAGTGCTTATTGAATTATTTCCAGGGAACTAGATACTGAATATTGAGCAAATGTTTTTCTAGAAAAGCACTTGAAATTATGCATCAGTAAGCAAAACCCCAAATACTTCATTCTTTTCAGAAATTCAGTGGTAGCCTAAACATATGACTAGAAGGCTTTAACCTCTTCATTTGATATTAAACATTAATACTAATTTGAAATATTAAAAGAGGTGGTATTAGAAAAAATACATGCATTTCTACAGACTGTTGGCAGCAGACAGCTGTCATTGCCTGACTAAACTAAGGCACAAAACAAATATATTATGTCCAGACTATGAGAAGAAAATTTAAGGTAACTGACTACGTCCTTTTTGAAGAAAACTGAAAATTAAAAGAGAGACTAACAGATTTTGAAAGTAATCACAAATTTAAGAGTGTGCAGGTATCCATACTGTTACTATTACAGGCAAGGCTAACAGTTCGACCACAGAACAGGAAAAGAAAGAGTTAGGCCCATCCTGATACCACTTTTCTTTTTCTAATGATATTCTTTTGTGTGTAGAAGAAAGCAATATATTTCTGAATTCACTGCCACCAGCACATAGCCTGGTGTCAGAATTAGACATGGTTTAGACCAATGTAATGGAGTGAGATAGCCCTACAGAAGCTATTTTGTCTGGTGATTCTGAACAGAAACAACACTTCATTAAGATTTTGAATCACAAGCTTAACATAAAGAATGGCAAATTATCGTATGATCAATAAATCACAAAAAAGAGGAGATGAAATTTAGTTATGGGTGATTTGCTGTCCCCACGGAAGGAGATAAAAACTTCTCTCCACAAGTTAGAAGGTCACTTACGAGGTGGACAGAACACAGACACAGATTCTTTTTGGATTTACAGTAAAGAAGATCAGAAAAAAAATAACAGCTTTTAAAAACATGGGGTTGTGAATTTATACCTGAAAAATCATGCATAAGAACTTTTATTAAAAAATTAGAGTAACTATAGTTAAATCAGCATGGAGCGCTGTTAAATTAATCTAAGCTAATGAAAACATCAGCATTGCCACAAGAAAGCAAATGAGAGATGAAGCAAAGAGAGCATTAACACAGGGAAATTACCACCGGGGGAAAAAGAGGTCTGAGGTATTAACTGTTGAGGCAGAAGTGTGACAATGGTACAATAGGACACCATCTCACCACTTCACCATCCAGTAGTTCACAAGAAACTCAACAGATCTCCAGCAACATCTTCCTGCTTTCACGGCAACGCTGCTCCTGATGCATTACTCAGACTTCAGTAACCAGTCCCATAGGAGCCAGCAGGGAAGCACAAGTTTGCTCTACAACCGAGATGAGAGCAGCTATAACCATTTTTCTCTAACTCCCTGTTATTCCCCCTGCTACTTTTATGTAACTTCTTCAAGAAGAATGAACTTCAGGTGCTGCAGAATCCCACTTTGAAGCTCCTTTATCTGCAAGTAGACTGAGGGCAAAACCATCCTGTGGACAGTGGAAACCATCTGATAACAGGCTGTCTCCAAAGCAGTAACTAGGGCTAGGCCACCTTCCTCCCTGACCCAAGGCAGCAGCCTGCAACCAGCCAGCCCACCAAGCCTCTTCCTGCATGCCTTGTTTTCTGCTTGCTAGTCGGTTACTCTCTCTCTCCCTGACATCAAACCCACTCAGGTGTAGCTAGCCAGCCCTGTGCTTCTTCACCTTTCATGAACATGCAAACCAAGTGTTTGTTGGATGCAAGAAGTCTGTTTTCTATAAACAAGCAAAAAATAAAAGAAAAAAGCGCCTGTGATTTCACTCCAAATCGGTTTCTAACATTGGTTCTTTACTCCATCACCAGCCACTTTTTTATTAATATTAGTTAATTAATAATTCATGACATTTGCAGATACTGCTTTTCTTATGCAAAGAATTTTCTCTCAAACCAAAACATTTTTATCTGCACTGGAGCATATCTATATATTATGTGCCAGAAGCACTTTCTTTTTTAAAAAAAAAGGCGCATTCAGATATGTATAATTTAAAGGGTCCTGGAGGTAACTGTCACACAGCTATTGATGTGGGTTCAAAGCAATAAATCAACAATCTGAGGAAGAAAAGCACACAAAGAGGTTGAGATACAAATCAGTAATGTCAAATATCCCTCTGCTCATTTCTTGATTGTCAGCTACTTCTGCACTCAGTTTTAAAATAAGTAAAATGTATCAAATCAGAAACTTTTTTAATTCCCCAAGAAGCCAAGATAATAATATAAAATTAGTAAAATAACCAAACTATCAAAAATTACTTAATTGCCAAAATCCTTCCTTCGAAACTAGGCAATTTTGTGTCTCTGGAATAGGTCACATTCTCATTCCACAAACAAACAACATGAGGCTGAACACTTCATGATGCTGCTGTTTCTATTTATACATAGGCCCGTGGGATTTGCTTTAAGCGTACCTGAAGTACAATGGGATGGCAGCAGCAGGGTTTGTGCGTGAGGCAGACATTACCGCTTCCCTGTCCCCACACTGTGTTAAAAATATGCTCTAAAGAGAAGAGCTTTATTTTATTAATACTGATACATAATTTATAACAGAGAAACCAAAGGAGCAGAATAGGGAAACATTTGCATGCAGAGTACCGTTATAACACATTAATAAATTCAGGGCCCTGAAACCAAACTGGTTACAAAGCAACAGCAGAAAGAACCACTGATCCACAATGGAACCATTTTGCTTTTTTACTATTTTTGTTTTGTACTGCTTTAAGTTGTGCCTTTATGTATCAGTGTGACTTCCTTCCAGTTTGCTTGCTACTTTTATTGTCCTCCCCTTGTGAGCCTTTCTCATAGCCATTCCGCTTCACAGCGTACCAACTGAATGTTTGATTTTGTCCAAGAATTATTACTGATGGACCTTACTTTTGTAAAATCTCTCTTTTTACAGAAGCCTTACATAGCCTTTTAGAACAACCCACATCATTTTTTATGCAGAACTTTAGAGTTCAGATTTTTATGATCTTAAGCAGATGAAGAAATGTTAACACAACCTTTTGGAAAGAAGTTCAGATTCATTTTCCTACCCACAATATATCATCATAAACAATCAAAGAAACAGTTGCACGCCTGTCCTGATTTTCACCCGTATAGTTGCTAAGATACTAGCTGCATTTTTTTATTACACATAATTTTATATGAAATTCTTTTCAACAGAATATTTGAATTATAGCAGGTTTTTCCATTACATTCAAGACTGACTAAATTTCTTTTATTTGCATGCAGCCTAACCCTCCCATTCTAATTACACACAAACCCCAAATCATTAATTTTTTTCATGAACATGCAATGTTTATGTGCATTCTAAATTTTATGGTTATCTGACTTCTCTAACCTTTTATCTTTTGCAATGTTATCAAGCACTACCATACCACAGGATCGCCTCTACATTTAGAGTTTCTAATGAAAAAAATCGTATTTCATACCATATTACATATTTCATCATCAGTTGCAAACTTTATTTGTTACTTCAAAACAGATGTCCCTTTTCAGTTGTAGTCTTTACATTTTTATTTTCAGCACTTGAGAATGCATGATGTCATTTTCCATCCTTTCATTGTTAAGTAAACTGTCTTGCAATAAGCCTTTCTCACCTATATGGCCAGTTTACAACTTCGTTTTACATAACTTCGTATTATTACATCCTCCTCCTACTTTCCCAATATTTTGAGGCAATATGCTTTTAACTGCAATGTAAACTTTTATTGAGAAAAACTTGAAAAAGGCTGAAGTCTTCCTTTTCAACAAGAAGCATTTTAACATAAAAAAACTAGGAGTCTACCAAATTCCTTGACAATTTTTCTTACTATCTCACCAATGATGTATTATCATCACTGACTGTACTCAATGAATCTTACCTCATATCCAATTAGCCTTGCCTCAACTTGTAGGTCTTGCTAGGAGACTAGTGAGTCCATTAGAAAGCAGAAATGTTATCCCTGTATCTATTTTTACAGATTAAGGTTCATCTCCATTTATCCAAGAAATGATTTTTTGCTGTTAAAATATCTTTTTAGCATCTAAAATAGAGATAATTTCAATAAGTTTGAAAATGGGATGTAGTTATTAACAGAGTACCAATTTTTTTGGGAAAAAAAAATTTCTCAAAGTATTTTTTGACGCATTTTGCATCAGCATGTTACCGCATCTGACCTAGTGACTTCAGTTCCCCATCCTAATCTAGAAAAAAAAGATTTACTAGAGATGCCATTTCAAGATTTTGTTGTCCTGTCTTCTGGTTGACTTTGGTGACCATATCCAGCCTTTAAGAAGCTGGTAATGTGTTTCATAAGTTAGATTATCAGTTCAGGTTCTATAGCCCTCAACTAACAGTTATTGTAAGCCTAAGTCTATACTTGAAAAACTTTTTAGAAAAACATATTGCTTCACCAGAGCTCTATAATGGTAACAGTCCAGTTAGAGTGTTTCCGTGACAACTGTACACATATATATCATGAGAAGTACCTATATAGTCCCGATATAGAGTTCTCCCTCTAAGGAGAGGGGAGACTTACGGAAGACTTGTTCATTAGTGATAAGCTAGATTAAGTTGATTGGTTTTTTTTTACTTCTTTTTAGTTGGTTCCATTTCCATATTACTACAAGCCCACAAAAACAAATTCAGATGATACTAGTCCCACAAGTTAGTTTTACTTTACATGCAACTGCATTCCCTTAGTGAGGCTGGTCACAGAGTAAGTGACCTAGACTACAAGCCAAGTCATGATTACAGACCAGAAAAGACCAACTTTCTTTTGAAATAAATCCACTCAGAAGAAAGATGACAGAGTGCAAAGTTATATATATTTGCACTGCCTAGAGGAGATGAACAGCCAACATAACGTACTGTGCTCTTTCTATGACCTCTCCTATACGCAATTCAGCATCAGTTTTGAGCAGCGTGAGAAGCCAAAAAGTACATACATTCGCAGCCAATTACATTCGGTTGGCCAGCCTGTAGGCAATAAAAAATAACATACGGTACTCTAGAGACCTACATTTTATACCAGGTTTGTATTTTTTAGCATTAAAGCAATGAAGCAAAATTATAGGTTTTTAATTTCCCCCAAAACAGATAATGACTAGATGAGAATCAAGGTTCCTTTTCCAAGAACTTACAGCAGTGTAGGCTGTTGGCTGCAGACACTGCAGCTGCTAGCCACTCTGAGCTGATTACTGGCACAGTGAGGAAGCCAGTGGGTGTGAAAGTTGAGGTACAGGGCTCACAGAGGAAGACTGCAGGTTTGGATAACAAGTCTGATTGTGCTTAACAGTGCGTATGAAGCCTAACCTCTTTGAGGAATCAAAGGCAGTTAGGCAAAAGATACCTTTAAGGATCTGGGCCATTATTTAAAGTCAGTGAAACTAACAGGGATGATGCAGATGCCCCAAAGAATGAGGGCAATCTGTCCCACCAGGACACAAAGTCGCCCTACTGATGTATGCCCATCTGACTGCTGTTATGTGGAGCAGCAATGACTGTATGAGCCTGCTAACTAGGTTAATCACCCAGCCTCTCAAGTGATTTAACCTATACCTGTTTTCCAATTTATATTTGGAAGCTGACAATGAACAATCTATTGTGTTAAAAGCATCTTTAACAGTATCATAGAATTTGTTTAACAATCTCCTTGAAATTATTCAGAATTACACAACTATTAAAATGCATGAGATTACCACTTAATAGCATCCTGTACCTTTGCAACTTAAATCAGCTAGATAATATCTTAACAAATATAATCACTGAGCTCTTAATGAAATTTTTTATTAATTTCCAGAAATGACACTTTTATAATTAGGGCTGTCACATTAAGACTGTATCCCACCAACCTAAAATGCTTTGAAAGGAAGGGCAGTCATTTGAAAATGTTAAAGTACGCATTAACCATCATTTATAGGGACAACAATACTGTATTTTTCCTCATGATGATTTTCTTCTTCCTTATTAAGTGAAGTGCCCTTTTTTCTGCATGTTAGACAACCACTAAAACCCTGATGTAACAGAGACTGTAAAAATCATATATGGTTTATAAACCTAAGTACATTATATCCCTTCAGTCAAGTAATTACATGAAATACCTCTGTTACAATAGAAGGAACGCCTCCATATCATTAAGCTCTAAACCACTAGATAAGATCATCTGTGACCAAGTTCACTAGTATATTAATGACTAATTTATATCCCATATGAAGGAATTTCAAGACTCATTTTAGTTGAGAAGTATTTTTGTTTTAAAATCTCAATGAGAATTGTCATCTCTAACAAACCTCAGTTATAACCTAATTGGGTATTGATAACAAATCACACTAATTTATACTGTTTTGTCACTTAGGCATATACAATTAGGCTTATCATCTTCCTGCTAGCAGAATTTAAAAAAGGCAGCCAAATTATTTTTAAGTCTGTGGGTGACAGAATTTAAGTTTTCTTAAACTTCTAAGAATGTTACCTATCTGCAATCCCCAAGACCCCCTGCTTCTGCAAAAGAGCACTGCGCTACCAGCTGTTTGAAGCCTGCTGAAGACAAAAAGGCTGAACAGAAGACCTTACCACTTGCTATAACCTGCAAAATCATAGCTTTTGAATATAACTGTCAGTGTAAAAATTGGATTGGGAAATTCCGTCTGAACTATGTATTTCAAATTTGGGGATAAATGCACAAAAAAGAAATTAATCACAATGCGTGAGTCATTAATATATGCAAAATAAAGAGGTTTTCACATTTCACAATGTATTTGTAATCTTTCATAGCCCAGTGCAAGTAGCGGAATCCTATTATTTCGTAAACTCACCAGATCACAATACTATCAACTCCACCCTGGAAAAATACACTGAAGTTTTCTTTCTGTGAATTATAGAATATCAGTTAAAGAATTTTTTGTTAAAGGTTAAAATGGTAGCATTTGTAGATTTTTCCCTTTCCCTTGAGAACTCAATAAATCAGGGCCCCGAGGTCACCACCAGCCCTGACTGTCCCTGACCACTCCCTGGGGCTCCCCCTACCCAGCCATGGCCCAGGACCCTATGTCAGCCCCCGCGGGGCCATCAGCCCCCACCCCAGTGATACCGCAGCAGGGCTGGTCCCCAGCTCCCTACAGCCCTGCCCTGCCCAGCCATGGGCCCCACTGAGCCGGGCCCACCCGTGGGCCTACATGCCAGCCCAGCCCTGGCCGGTCCCTGACCCCTGGGAGGTGTCTGACGCCCGGGGCTGGGGCTGCCCTGGTGCCCCCCGGCGGCCCTGCTCCTGCATGGGGGTGCGATGGGCCCTGGTGCCAGGCCCTGCCCCGACGGACCCCTGGATCCCAGGGAGCCCCCAGCTCTTGTAGCACCCTGTCACCATATGCCCATACAATAAAAACATCTACAGCATTTTTTTTTTTTTCAAAACCATAAAGCGATAAAAATCTACAGTACACATACCATACAACCACACTGAATATGAAGACTACTAATATTTAAAACACAAAAAATATTATCTAAATGCCACAAGTATATAACTTTGACAGCTCACCTTACACTCTGCATTACTCTTGAATACTGAGTGAAAGACCATAGAAATCTGGCAAGATCGTGTATCAGTAAAATGAATTTGTATGTTAAATACACCCGTTTAATAGCAATGCAAATCATTTACCCACACAATTTTGCATTAATCAATGCTGCTAAAGCTTTGCTTTTTATTACAGTTATTCAACTATTTCATCATATCTGTGGCTCTTTTCTATTGCTTTAAGGCAGCTAGAAATTTTACACACCTAAACTTAAAAGTGAGTGATATTCAGAAAAGACAGCAAACAGTTCCCTTTTTTTAAGACTATATTCCAAAAACAAGCAGAAAATTAATAGACACCTAAATGGAACAGATAAAAGATGCAAAAAGAAAAGACTTTTGCAACAAGTCTTCAACACAAGTGGCATTTTTCTGACAAAGTTTGATGAAAGGAAGAAAACCTGAAAAGTATCCACGCATACTGGAACACTACAAATGCAGACTTACTTGGCCCTACCATAAACCTGAATGGCATCAATGACTGAATCAATATTAATATAAAGTAGGAATTACATGCTGTATAAATTTTCCTGTGGTTATAAAGATGGATTTAAGATGTGTATTAATTTATAAACTGAAATTATTTCATTCCCATATATTAATAAAAGATCCCAAGCTCCATTACTTGAGAGTCACTGCTGCGTAAGTATTAATATTTACTGCAAAACTGAATGTTCCAAAAAGTATTGTACATCTTTCAAAATACTCAGCTGTGCAATGAACCAACCAAGGAAGCAATGAAATACAAATCTTGCTTTCGTAGCTATCTCACGAGTAGTTTCCACAACCTAAAACCTACAGTGCTTATTTGCCTGTAGCATAAATCAGAAGTTTCAGCTTCACGTAGTGCCACCCAATCTTCCTGGTCTTGCACAGGTTATCTTTCTCCATTTGTTAACACTAATTTGCTCGCCATCTCCCCTTTCAAAAGTAACTTAAAAGCTTTATTATAACAGGTTTCTTTGTAAAACTTTGCTCCTATGTTTGAACAAGAAAAGGTATTTAAGTTTGATATTAGAATGTCCACACAATCTATTCCAAAAGCCAGCTCAAAGTTTTATTTAAAATACTTTTTCTGCCTAGTTTCAAACAGTACATGCGGATAGCACTCTGCTGTTCTCTTTGGAAGACTACTGTATACCTTAATAGAGCTCAATATTAAGAAACTAGAATAATGTGCATCTCGGTGTATGGAGAGATTGCGTTTCCTTGAGTGACAGAGGAAATGAGTGACCAGTTAGATTAAAGCCTGGGCTACACCTGAGAAACATTAAAAAGGTGAAGAAATAGAAAGGAAAACATTTCAGAGATTTGACAAACAGCAAATTTAAGTGACTGACCTATGGTTTCATAGAGCATCAGAGGCAGACCTAAGTACTCTTGAGCTTTTCTAAATCACAGTCCAGTGTCTTGTTTTACAAGACTCATTTTCTTGCTGTGCACTCACATCCCAAATACAGACTCCCAAGCATATAGTCCCACCTTTTTTTTTTATATTCAAACTACTTCTGCAGACTGAATCAGTAGAAGTAAATGTGAATACTGCCATTCCTCACTGCTCTATTTAAGTTCATAAGTAGGCAGGTAGAAATACAAAGTTACATTACTTACTTACCAGAAAGAAATGTATGTGTGCTTTTATCCTGTAAGCACAAGTTAAACCTTCCAAAGAAGTCTCCTCTTCCAAAATATGGCCACTCTTACTTCTAATAAAAACCCTTATGTTTTCTAATTAGGTACCTGTCTTGTTACAATCACTTTAAAAATCAGCATAATTTAAAAACTAGATATGATGCAACAATGGTCAATATTTTGATTACTCATATAATGCACGAGAGAGAGAGGTTTGGGGATATTTAAGACCTTTTTCTTTTTAAAAAAATGCACTGCCTCATTGTCTTCAGCTTCATTTTGCGGGAGACGGGACAGTTTAGAACAAGAAAAGCATATCTGCCATCTACAAAGGCATTCTGTTCATCACTGATTGAATGCAGTTGCAAGATGACCCTCAATTTTCCTGCAACGTTTCTACCAGATGAGTGACCCTGAACAAAGAAAGTAAGAAATTATCTGCAGCGGGTTGTCTCCTCACTCCTTGATGCAATTGCTCCTCAGTCCTACTGTAGAAATGCAGATTAACTTTTTCAAAATATTTTAATTTTTTTTTAATGAAAGTAAGCATGGAAGTGACATCTATCTGTTCAAGATAGATAGGAAAAAATACAAGTTTCTTGATTTTTCAGAGCAGATAGTTTAATATGAAGGAAAAGAGCCATCTTTTATAGGGGACAGCTAGACAAATGAAGAATTTGGTTGTTTCAAGGGCATTCCTACCAACAAATAGGTTGTAATTTAAAAAAAAAAAAATTAACTGCTCTGTAGAAATATCACATTTTAATTTCCATAACATTTTACCCTGGTATAGAACACTGAAAAAGTATGAAACATTGTTAAATTAAACTTCATGTTACATTTTGAGATATAAATTGGCAACCTGCTTCAATTAGTTGAAACTAAACTCTCTACAAAATGCCATAAGGCAAGAATTTAGAGAACATCATCTGTGTTATTCCCAATGTACTCCAACCACTTTGCTGAAGTTGCAAAACTTTCAGCTATAGTCTGTTCTCCTTCCTTCCTCTCCATGTGCTTAGTAATGCTGAGTACCTCATAGTTATTAAATGAGAAATAAGGTCGTCAGTTCCTGCTATGCCCAAAATGTGGAAGGAACTGCAAGTTCACTGAACTGCAGATTTACAGAATGTAGTAAATAAGCTTCTTTTGAAGCTTAGATCTCTATCCAAAGCTTAACAAGAAATGGTCCTATGCAGTTCCAGGTCCTAAAGACCAATTATCTCTGAAGTCCCAAACAGAATATTAATTAAATTTCCAAGCCAAAAGGTTTGTATATGTCATGTTAGTTGTAGAAAAGACTTCCCATTAGAATTTGACTCAAAAATAAAGCCACTAATGTCAAATGCAGTGCATTAATTACTTTTGGAGACAAAAGGGTTAGGAAACTAGACTGTTTAGATGGTAGAGGGCAGGGAAAGCTCCTTAAATAATCCACTGACAGTTTCTTAAAAAAAACAGGTGCAAAATACCTAACTGTTGGAAATTTATATGGGCATATAGGCTGAGTTCAATTAAAAAAACAGAGAGGAAACATATTTGATTTTAAACCACAGAACAACAACGAATTAAATAAAAGCATGCCCTCATTTCTAAATACTTTGCCTTTAAAAAAAGGTAGAATTACAAAAATCAAACCACACCATAGTCATTTTCTCTTCTTTTTCTCTCAAACTATAAACAAAGGCAATCAACGCTACCACTGAATAATGCTAAGTAAAGTTGGAATCAACATGTTTGAACAGGAAGTGTTTTTCAGGAAGAAAGGTAACAAGAGACATAATTGTAGTAGAAGGCAAAATAACCACCATTCGATGTTTTACTAAAACAGAAGAGAAATGGACAGATAGGAATTTTCACACCTTCATGAAATACCAATCTATTTTATGTCTCATTAAAAAAAAAAAGCACATATGTGGCATATCCTCCTAAAGTAATCATTACCAAAAGTGGAATGTGAATGGCTAGCCAGAGTCCTACCTACTCTTCTTTCTGAAATCATCATATTTACATAGGTAAGAAGAATTCAGTGAAATAGACAATGGTAAGTAACAGAATATATATGTGCTGATTTCACTGCGTTAAAATTAAAGCTTAGCAATTAACTGTTTTTAAAATTTAATTTCTAATCAACTGTTTTTACCTTCTACACTATAGAGGGTTTTTTCCTGACTTCCTTGATAACAAAAACCGGACAAATCCCCCAAACCTTCTTTTCATTTCAGCTGCAATGTTTTATTCCAGCTGAAGGTAATCTTTTTCTTTTCAAATAGGCAAATTCAAAACAGAAGACTATTTCTAAATGAAAACTATAAACATTTCATTAAGGTGTTCAAAATTTTTCAATGTCTGTAAAAAAAAGTCTTCAACTTTTCTAAAGTTAGTTTCTTTCTTAACAAAAACAATATCCCAGTCATGACATGCTCTGAAAAATAGGTCTGGCTGTCAAAACAAGAATTTTTAGTGAACAATTTCTTTCTTCATAAAATGCCACCTCTGCTCCTAATACAGAATTGTATTTTTTCCCAATAAACTATTTTTTCAAAGATGCACTTACATTAAATGGTTCCAAAATATTCTTCTAAAACTGTAGAAATAAAGACTGAAAATATTTAAAAGAGTTTCTCTTTCATGGAAAATCCAAACTATAATGATTTAAAAAATAATGTTTTAGATAATCAACATTTTACAGGATGATTATGCAATCAGAATAATTTTGGATTTCTTTTTTTTTTATAAAAATCAGTAGAAACTTCTGTGCAGTAGCAATTGAATTTTAATAGAAATTCTCAGTTAATTGAACATGTGTATTATTACTACAAGAACGGCTCCAACAATGGCAGTGTATCTGAGACTGGGCATGTGCAGCCATGAGTGTTTTATCCATATTCCGTGTAAACCTACTCTCACGAGTGATTAAAACTGCTTCCAACAAGTGTGGATATTATGAGCGCAAAAGTTGCTTTCAGAAGCAAGGAGCTGCAGAATTTTTTTGGGAAAAAAGGTCAAACATAGGGGAAAGGAATCTAAATTTCCAATAACAGTCTAAATAGATACCAATATCGATTTCACTACTAGAAATTAAAAGAAGGATCCTGAAGGATCCTAAGGGTACAACATAATCAAATTATATAACTGATACTACTACATTATAAAATGATTACCCGGTCAGAAAAACAAATACATTAGTTATCGTCGGCATGTAGAGCATCATCCTTTTCAAACCAGAAGATGTCACAAGCCATTTAAAATTCTGTTCATGTATAATCTTCCATGTGAATATTCTAATAATATCTACTGTGACTTTGACTTCTGTCACAGTTGTTCATACATAGCACACTTTATACTCATAAAATAAAATAACTCACTTTTGGAGGACAATGTACAACAATCATGAGTCACAACTGACTCATGGAAAAAGAGGAGGTAGGCAGGTTACGTTCTTACTCAAGGATATGTTCTGTGCAAAAATGATAATAGGACAATTTTGCAAGGACAATGTATAATGTGCTCTTGCTCTTCTCAGAAGCAGAGTCATTAAGAGAACCCAGAAAGTATTTTGCATTCAATAGTATCCATACCTTTCAATTTTTCCTCCTTACTTGGAGAAAATACTTGAATTGATGAGTCCACTAAACTTAACTTGCTACTGGACTTGGTTACATTTGTTTTCAGATTTTTAAGTGCATCTGGATCAGTAGCTTGTAGATAATAATTGCATAATATCATGTATGCATTCTTTTATTTATTTCATTGCTTGTCTGCAGACAAACACATTCAGGTACAAGATTGGCATGTTTACAAATATCTAAATACTTTCTTTGTTGTTGAACAAGTGATAGCAAGGCTGATTTTTCATATCATTTAGGTCTTTGTGGATGTGAGGATATCAGCTGGTGATGTCCTAAGTGATAAATTTAAAAAAAAAACAATGTAGGTGGAAGTCCATACTATGATTTTTTTTAAATTTTACATGGGCTCAAAAGTGACCGGACCAGTTTTGGAGCACAAACACTTTACATCTACCTTAGGAGTAGGATATAAGCTGAAGCTGAAGTTGAAAACCTGCCCTCAGCTGCCAATGATAGAAGTCTGGGAAAGCATTCTGGAGATCTCACAGTACAGTGCTTGTCCTGCTGTTACTCCTCTCATTAGGCCTTTGCTTTGACATCTCTTTGTGAGCAGCTGGTGTGTGTGCACTCTAGAAATGAGCACTATGGGGTTATGAACTTGGCAACACTTGCCTATATGTTATATCTGAGGTCATTCTCCCATCTCTGGAAAAATCAAACAAAAAGAATTGTAAAGTTAAAACAGTTCTTAACGTATAGACGTAGAGAACTTCTGCTTTACATTCCATTCAGTGCCATATGACTTCAAATAAAGTACTTTTTTGTTTAAATAACCAGTGAGAAACAAGAATTTTATTCTCATCTGGAAGGCATCTTTAAAATACATCTAAAAACACCTGTAAGTGTAAACTCTTTCTTTGTTAAAATATGTGTAAAAGAAACACTTTTGTGGCTTTTTTAAAGGGTTATTAGTATATCATTATCACCATGCAAATTAGGTAATATAGGAAAGTTACTTTGGAAAACAAAGAGACATCATGGTGAAGGACTCAAAAATGCATGAAGGACAAGCAGCATTTCAGATGTTTCATACCTATCTGCTAGTACTCTTCTAGGAGACAAGTACTTTCTGTTTCATTCTGTCCAGAGCAAAAGTGATTCTTCTCACTTCTCTTTCTATAACGTCTGAGAATACAAATAATGACCAGCAACAAAAAATTTCTTTTTCTGTATCTTCTAATATAGACCAAAACATTGATTTTTTTATTACCTTAAATTGTTACTGACCTTCTTGTAATCCTAGCTATCATAGCTCTGTAATACGAAAATAAGAAGCAAAATTATCAAGGATGTATTCAAACAGAAAATAACTGTCAGTGTATGGTTCAGATTCAAGCATGACTAAATTACAAAGAATTTTAACCAGCTGAAATAGTGAAATTAGAACTATATAGTGACATTTTTAGTGGCAAATGTACACATTTTAGCAAGTCTGATTCAGGTTATTTGAGATCTTGTGTAACCATTTCTTTTGGAAGTCAGATTATCAACTTTCAGACTTACATGTAGATTACCAAATAATCTTCACTGATCCTTACCAAGAATGCAGAAGTTTCTATTTCAATGGAAATAAAACCATCTGCCCATGCACAGTATTATTTCTGAAGACTTAATCTGAGAATTTATAAATACACAGACGTGTTCGATTTTGTGAAAAACCGTGCTGCTTCTTGAAAGCCTTTTTTAAAATTTACAATAAATTTTTTGAAATTACAATTTTCATTAAACAATACCTCCTCAAATCCACCCATACCATCCAAATATTGAGTCTCTGCAGGGAATCCATAAAATACATGTGAGATATTATTAGATTGTTTACCATATGCTCATAACTGTGTGCCACCATTGTGGCCAGAAGTAGTAGTAGTTCAGTAGTTCACACTGAAAATTGATCAGTGGGATTACACAAAAATATCTACACACTTCTTTCGTAATACAGGAGACAATTAAATTTGTATTACAGCTAAGAGCCTAAGTAGAGTTAGATGGAAACGAAAATGCGCCACAGAACTTAGTTGAATAGTCAATAAAACAGGATAAAGAAATGGGACAAGTCAATTGACTTATTCTCCACATATACAGTGTTAGAATTTTAAATATGTGTTGGCTGACAAAGTTTGTGTTAGTTTATAGCAGTTACAAACAGCAACTCAAATAATAGTCAGGTATCTGGATCTGATATGAATGTCTATAAATTACTGAACAATAAGAAATTATCTATCTTAAAATATCTCATTTTTTCTTGGAATACTTCTGATATCAAGATTTTACTGCTAATGACAAATTAATTGAATAGGGGCAATTATATCTATCTAGTGTTGATTATTTCAGAAGTACTGTCTTCTACACTTTTTTGACCAAAGATGTGTAACAATGTGCTTATGCACCAATTATATGAGATAGTATTCATCCTTCACGTTTTAGAAAAGAAAACATTGCAAATGTGTTCAGCATTTCTTAATGACTTGGGTATTCATTATTTCCATTGTCAGGATTTGATATTATTAAGCAAAGGAAGTATAATACACAGACTTAGTGTATAAATATAACCTCCAAATTCCATCTCCAAACCACATTTTTCCAGATGGCACTTTTATTCATTAGTATCAAAGAAAGAGTAACATTTTTTCCCAGGAGATCAGAAAATCTATTTTCTGAATGTAGTATTTATATCAATGCCTATGTTCAATGCCTATACAGTGCTTGTCATTATAACAGCAAAAAAATACAAAAATCAGAATTTTGCACGGCAGACTCAAATACTCTCATGAGCCTTGTTTTGGTAGTGAGAATGTCAAGGAGCACTTTTGATGTGTGCAAATATTCACATTTGCTTAGCTAAGCAAGCTAAAAATTAACAATCACTCACAAATGGTCTTGCCCAACGAAAATGTCTTGTAGAAGCCCCATCACGCCCAACCAAAATGTTTTCCAGAAGCCCCTGCATACTTCTTCCCTAACTCACTAGGATATGTCTAAAACACTGTCCAAAGAACTCCAGAAGTAACTGCACGCATTTCAAGAAGCACTGCATTCTCATGCATGTGCCCAGTCTTCCAGATAACCCATGAAACTCTAGATGTGTGTGGGGCTGTTCAGGCAAAAGATCAGGCTCCAAAGGAATCATAGACAGGAAGGTTCCAAGACGGGGGATGAATTTCTCCTTATAAAACTGCAGGGTTGTTTTTTATTGTGTGCACTTGTTTAAACATGTAATGCAATTATTTGATAATGGATGTTCAATGTCAAACAGCTAGTGAAAAAATTATGAGAACAGATTTGCAGCCTCTCTGCCCCTTTGCTCAGCTTGCTCCTTAACTACTTGCTCTTTAAGGACTAGTTCTATCACTGACTGAAATAAATGGAAAAACTTCCATACTGACTTCCATGAACTCTGGCCTAGGGCTTTACTTCCTGTGCAGACTGTCTTTCACTCTATCCTTCTTACTGAGTTCTACCACTTAGATGCAGAAATAAGATTTATCTACTTGTTCATTACCTTTTCATTATTACTCCTTCCCTTTATTTATCATTATGTTCCCTTCCGGTTAAAGTCTCATGAAAAAAAAAAAAACATATGGGAAAAAACAAATCTGTAATTTTGGTTACTTCATAATTTCAAATAAACCAACCTACAACAGATGACTTTACTGTAGGTCTCCGAGATTTATTTAATATTATCTGTTTTGACAGATGATTGATTGTCATAACAAATTGACCGTCATAGTATAATTGGGTTTTTTTAGAACTCATACATGGTAAAGAATGCAGTAGACCAACAATAATTAAAAAAAAAAACAACACCATAATCTGATCCTAACTAGGAAGAAAATACACTTACGATAAGATATACTCAGCAAATTATGATTTGGAGCAGATTCTTGAGTAATCTGTAGAAATGTTATATAATATATATAATATATAATATAATAAAATAAGGTTGCTGCTCTACCTGGCCCTTAACTTCTATCCATAGAAGTTCAGATTCCTGGGGATCACGTGAAAGATTCGCATTCAACAATACAAGCAAATCTGTCTTCTTCAGAGTCAATAGGAAAACTCCACAGACGTCAGTGAGAGCTAAATTGTGTGTACTTTAGAAAAAATCATGTCCCCAACATAATTTTATGTTTTTTAGCAAATACTTATTAGTATAGACAAATATTTGTTAATATAGAAGATGGTCTGAATAAGACACTTCTAAAAGCTGATTCTTAAATATTCGCTTTTAATAGAGAAATCATTAAGGAAGGAATATGTATTTTCAAGAAGCTACATTTTTGTCTTGCATTTTTGTCTTGATGTGCTGTTCTTGGACAATGTCTGAGCCTCTACCATCCACTTCCAAGGACATGAGCAAAGAGTATCCCATCAGAGTTAAGCTTTATAAGATTGCTTTATTTTTTCCAGTTTTTCCTCACTGTAGAACAGAATAGAATAGTTCAGTTGGAAGGGACCTACAACGATCATCTAGTCCAACTGCCTGACCACTTCAGGGCTGGCCAAGTTAAATCATATTATTACGGCCATTGTCCGAATGCCACTTAAACACTGACAGGCATGACTATAGCTGTTATGACTATAGCTGTTATGAAAACTAGAAAAAAAAAACATGACTATAGCTGTTATGAAAACTATGGTGTCTACAACTTTCATGGCAACAGCTTCATTTATAAGGACTTGGACAACCATCTCTGCTCTATTCCGTTGACCAGCACCATTGTATTTTTGTCTCATATTCAGTCATGTGTCTTTATAAGCATTCAGATAATGAGCCATCAATAGTTAATGTAGCAGTTGATGTACCTGGTTCAAGCTAAAATAATTGATAGTAATGTTTATGAAGCAGATGTAGAGTGAAATGGGAGTACATAGTCTTGCTGCTAGCTTCAGGCGTTCACCACATGCTCCTCCTCCTCTAAATATTTATGTTTCTGTCTTTTTTCTCATATCCCAGCTTTTTCTTCTCCTGGACTGTCACATCAGTCTTCTTCAGTCATTAAGTATTACAAAGTCCACAGCTTTTAAGAGAAAATCTCCTGCTTATAAATATTTGCAATATGCTACTGAATACACAGAACTTCACAAGAGCAAGGAAATAAACTCATACTTGAAAAGAATTCAAGAAATTACTTGTATGTACAATTATACCTATGGTTGTGCTCTGTTGGGAATATGCTGGCAGTTTAAAAAAAAGACAGCCTAGAGAGGAGCCGGCTAAAGCATTGTCCTACTTACACCACTGATACAACCAGTCTGTGTTTTGACAGAAAATATTAGTTAGGAGTCGTCAGCCATAATAAAATTGGTATTTAATTCTATGCAAACAACTTTTATTCTCTTTTATGTAGAAAAAGAACAGCCATGTGTACATGTTCTGTAAGTAACTGAGGAAGTTAAATCTTTGCTAAATGTTTCTAAGGTTGGACACAACTAGTATTTCAGCATTGTGTTCCACTTAGATAATTGTAACTTAATAATGTCAAGTTTCCTTTGAATTCCAGATGCTCTGTCTCTCCATCATACATTTAAATCTTGTAATAAAATGTACTTACCTCTGTATTTACTCTATTAGAATTAATTTAATAGTTATGTTTAATATCTAGTCTTTTGCATACATATCAATATGCTTCCCTTAATATTCGTATCTTGAGATAAACAGCTGAGACAATTAGCAAAAAAAGCCTCATTCCAATTTGTTTATGAAAATATTTATGTTCATATTTAGTAATCTAAACTGATTTTGACAGTCACAAAGACTTGCTACTTGCACTGACCTTAGTGGGAATTGTATGGGTTCAGAACACCTGAAAATGAAGACATTTTTATTTAGTAGCCTGAACAACTGTTCTCTAAGACAGTGGAAATCTCCTAGAGATAGCAACAAGCACTGGATTAAGCTTTACATTTTACCCATGAATACTGAGTGCCTCACTGGACTTCTGAGATAGAAACCTTGGAACTTCCGCCTCAGACACATGGGATAGGATCTCCATTTCACTTCTTGGAATTCTTTTTAAATTTCTATGGAAATGTGAGAAAAAAAATTTATCTTGCAATATAAAGAAAATTGATGGAGACCTTACAAAAGCCCTTTGCACATGAGAAGGTTTTTAGTACTTCCAAAAAAGTACTGATTATTCATTCAAATACACAGGATGCCATTGGTACTCTATGTTCTTCAGTATAGCCAGAAAGAAATAAAATGGGGAGAAAAGCCATCATTCCATCTTCATCACAAGGACAAGAGCTATTTTAAGAACAATACTGTGAGTCAAACTATTATTTCTACCCAGACAGCAAATACTTGAAATTGCTTAGCAAGCGTCCAATCTTAAATGAACAAAATTTATTTTCAATTATTTAAAAATGTGTTTATTTTTTTCTGGTGGCTATTTTATTTTTGTATCTATGTCACTATATGTATCTATATGTATGTCACTATTTTGTATCTATGCGCTATATGCAAACACATTTAAACAGAAAATACAACCTCAGAATAAGGCCCTGCTGACTTACTGTTGTCTTCCTATATCTTTCTTGTCCCTGGCTGTAAAACATTCATTGTTCATCAGTATTGGAAGAAACTGCAAGGCTATCAACAAAATTCTCTAATCACAATCCTATTAAAGCTCAATATTGATCAAATTACATAAACTGGTTCAATAAAACAAGGTCATTACATTTCCCTCTTCGGATTTTCCCTTCTATCATGCCTCCAGTAAGCATTTCTAAATAAGTGGTGTCTGATTAGATGAAATAAAACCTTAATGATTACCAGTATATTTCTATTACTGATTTTATTACTGAATTATTGTAGCTAACAATTAGAGTTTAGCTGAAATCTATGGGGTACTAGGGAATATCAAAGGATTCTTCTTAGCATTGCAGTCCCACACCCCAAACAATTCTACTATCTATATCCAGAAAGAATAGATTTTCAAATAGTGCTAATGATAATATTTATTAGAGAGAAAAAAAAAATATTCAACATCTTGAATAATTTATACTTAATTAAAACTAGGTGTTTAGATCTCCACCAGAGAGTTTCACTGGAATCACAATACACTCAAAGGTGCTGGAAATAAAAAGATTAAATAAAAATAGATTAAGAAACTGGAGCCATTTCCCCTCTATGTTCCTTATCAAGACTAAAAAGAAATTGTGACTTTAATTCTTTAGTATTGGATATTCCCCTGTCTGTTGTAAAGATTCATAGTAAAGATACTTCAAATAAAATTCTAAAGAGGCTAGTATAGAAACAGGCAAGTCAATTGTTCTATTGTACATGTAATATTAGAAGGTCTTTCATAAATTTGTGAATTTTTATTAAATATTTCATCAAATGAAATTATACATTCATTTGCTAGCTACCATTAACAGAGTTTATGTACAATTTCTGTACAATTTCTGTACAGAGGAGGATGCTGTCTCAGATGGACTAGATGACCTTTAAAGGTCCCTTCCAACCCAAACTATTCAATGATTCTATGAAATAGATTAATATGTATTTCAGTAACATCATCTTCTTAGGCCTGGATAGCTAGCCCTGCTTTGTAGGGGGTTTGGACCACCTGAGTTCTAACGGTCCCTCTCAGTATAAACTATTCTATGATCTCTACCAAAGAATAGCATATTTAGACTGCTGTACTTTTAAAAGGTCCATTTTAAATTTAGGGGTTTTATACCCATGCACAGAAGAATTCACTTCATGTAAGTTTAGCTATCTAAAAGTTAACCACCCAAGCTAAGCTTTAAGACTCTTTCTATAGTCACAAGAAAACAAAACAAAACAAAACAAGAGCATTTCCAAGATCATCCTAGCCATCTTACAGAATGAACTGCCCTTTCAGAAGGGCCTAGTTTTCCCATTTTCTTGTAGAGAGATTCTATAAGAATCTATAAGACTGGATGTTTAACTTTTAGACAGCTTTATTAGTCGGAATGAATTGTACTATAAAAGACATAGCATAGGTGCAGATTCCAATCATCAGAACATGGAAAGAGTTATAGCCGTGTAAAAAAAAAAATCTGCTAACATAAATGCTCAGTGAAATCAGAACTTAGACCTTCTTTACAAAAATCCAGCAACTGCCCAGTAAAGGAGATCAAAACACACATGAAGGGAAGATTTGGTAAGTAAAGAAATAGATATTTTATGTATTCTTTAAAGCAACAAAAACTATGTACCAACGTATTTTACCCACCTCAAAACATAAGCGTAACTACAGCAATGTCAGTGATGGTATGACATTTCCATCATCTATGAATTTTCTCTAAAACCAGATTTTTTTATTCAAAGACTGAACAAAATCAATGTATTACTGTAAATCAAAGCACTAGTCAATGAATACAGGTCATGATCTACCACTTTCAATTGGAACAATATTTCACCTACGAAGTTTGCTTTCAAATTGTGATTATCACAGGCTTTTCAGCCTGGCAACAGCATTTCTCTAAGGTCTTTTGGACTCCGAAGTGTAAAAGCTCTTTAGCAACATTTAAAATTAAAAAATGCTGACTTTATGAAATAAGCACAAAACTTTAAAAAAAATTGTTGCAATATCATTGCAACTTTTAATATTAAAGTAAAAAAAAATTTCAATATTTTATTTTGATTCAAAAGACTTTAAAAGAGTTTAATATTTTTATTAAAGTTATATAAGCATTCAAATTGAAAATCAAACCATTGTATTTGAAAACTTAATCTGGAATTTATTTTCTCAGAATCATCCACAATATAATTCTGTTATTGCTCCAGATTCAAACTGAAAGTAACTCACTCATCAGAGTGAAAAGATCTTACAAATTTTCATCAATCCTTTAATAATGAGCCCAGTGATGTCTAGCTAAATTCCCAGTGCAAAACAGGAGAAAGAGACTGACTTTGACAATTATCAGAGAAATTGTTCTGACTTAGACAATCATCAGGATCCATTTCAGCATCTTACAGTCTCTGAAAGTGCTTGCAAAGTTGTTCTACTTTATCATCTTACACAGCCACAGGCCTGGGCCACATTGTTATCCCTCTTTCTGGTAATATAATATTCAAGAGGCAATGGGCACAAACAGAAACACAGGATGTTCCCTCTGAACATCAGGAAACACTTTTTTAATGTGAGGGTGACTCAGCCCTGGCATAGGCTGCCCAGAGAGGTTGTGGAGTCTACCCTCAGAGATATTCAAAAGACATCTGGACACAGTCCTGGGCAGCCTGTTCTTAGCAACCCTGCTGGAGCAGAAGGGTTGGACAAGGTGACCTCCAGAAGTCCCTTCCAACCTCAACCATTCTGTGATTCTGTGAATATTAGATTAATTTCTAAGTCAATCACTGAGCAAGTACATTATTAATGAACAAAATATACATATTTGACTAGAGTGATGGCCTATGAACATCTTCACATAAATAATACCTCAGCACCTTCCATACCTTGAAATCTATTTTTGAAAGACTAAAAGAAACAATAAAACAACCACAAAACAAGACTAGTTCAGCATTGTTTATCAGAGCTATAATTTATAATTATTATAACTCTTATCACTCTTATGATTCATTATAAGTCTTACAATGACATAAATTGTATTTTTTCAGTAATATAGGTGACATTTTCTAGACAATTTAGGTTAGAGAAAATTATGGTGAAATTTGCTTGAGAAGTTGTAACTGAACGTTTTCCTCTTTCTACCACTAAAAACAGGAGTTACAGTTTCTAACTACAGTTACTAAACTTTTTAGTAGAGCACTCTTTAATGCTACAGAAAAAGACCTAATTTTACTCCAATAAAATAAAAACATACTGTTAAATATGCTTCCTCACTACAGTAGAGTTGCATTGTATTTAGCAATTATTATTTTTTTGCTGGACTCAAGAGTCATGACCTAAATACAATAAATTCCATGCAGTGCAGACCCAAATACACTTTCCTTAGAGGCTTCCGCTGTCAACAGGCAGCTTTGGGAAGAATAAACAAGAGCACTTGTGAACTAGATTCTTAATATCAGAAGACCTATTACGTACAGAACACTTCTCAACTTAACTGTACTATCATGTAATTCTAATAGTTTTAGTAAAAATATGCAGACTCATGTTTTGTTCTTTGTGTGAATGATCCCACAAAGTGGAATCTCTCCACAGTAAAGTCTGAAATAAAGAACAGGAAGGGGTGTTCTGGGTCAAGTTCAGAGGTTAACCAAAGGTACTATGATTTATAGTCTTTCACACCAGCTTTGTCTTGAAAACAGTTTGGGGTTTTTACCCAGTCTTTGACTAAGAAAGATGGATTCTGAATGTCATTCCTTGATAATTCAGGAATGAAATTCTTCTGATGAATTATATATCTTTATTCATGGTACCTTATATTCATTATTTCCTCCACCAACATTATTTTTGGCTTAAACCATTTCTTTCATCTTCACCTAGTCGCTCCATCTTCCTGCCTCTCCAAGAAAATTTATGAAATCACTCATATTCCCTCTCAATTCAGTCTTCCCCAGAAGTAAGAAAACTTCAATTAGTCTTTTCATGCAGAAGATGTTATTGCCTCTTTGCTCTAGCAGTCTTTTTCTGAATCTCCTCCAATTTGAGGTTGGCTCTCAATCACTACTGAGCCAAAACCCAGAGAATAAGGTTCAAACCACCCCTTGGTTTAACTGCATTAATATTTATCTATTTCTGATAGAAATCGCTTACATAATACATTTCAGAATTATATTCGCCTTTTTTACACCCACCTCTCATTGGCTGCCTACAAGCGTTCTGTAACATACATTTTCCCTCTCTACTCCCACTACCTAAAAGGTCAGAACATAAATTGTTGTTATTACCTGCTAGATATAGGGCCCTCATCTTTGTACCATGCAGTATCATCCCTCTGGTACTCTTGTTCTTGTGTAATATCATACTCATTCCCTTAGTTGACTAACTCAATTTTGTGTCATCTAAAATTTCCACTAGCATGCTCCTCCTTCTTGTGCTCAAATTAACAAAAATTGATCCCAAAACATATTCTTAATCAACTACTGCTACTAGCCTCCTTCCATTCTGTCAATGTCCGCTGTAAGTGAAAATTTTTCCTCTCTCTCTTTTATTACTTACCTTACTAATTATCTTACTTTTTCTTACTCACTTCACATCCACTAGTAATTTAAATGGGGTCATTTCAAAAGATATCTATTTTAGGGGTATCATAGTTCCCCAGTCTAACAATTCTGATACCAAAGAGTGATGTTGAGTTATTCTGCATAAAGATAATTTTGGTAAACCCTTGTCATATTTTTAAGTTAACTTTTTGACTTATTATTAGTTTTTCCTCCAAAATAAGTTCTAAAGTCTTCTCTATTATTACGTGTAGTCTAACAGGTCTCTAATTGCCCGCTTACTTTCTTTCTCCTTCCTTAAACATAGCTGTTCAGTTAAACATAGATGTTCATAAAGTTAAGACTGCTAATCTAATGGAAATAAAAATTACTTCAATAATAGCAATTAACAAGACAACTATACTTCTCTAAGTCAAATTTGAAATACGTAGTTAACTCTATACATTGTTCTGCTGCAGTATATATCAGTATAAAAACTTAGAGCCATCTACAGTCATACTTCACATTTTGGTTACAGCATTAATAGCTGTAGCTGTGACAGCATTAACTAATATCTCAAGCTTCATATTTAATGTTATTAATTATTTCCTATTTCCAATCAGACAAGATTTTTCAATGGCTCATTCGTTACCCCAGTTTTCATGTGGGTTCTTTTTGTTCAGATTCTATTTATGAAAAATGCAATGATTTTTCCAGATCATATTTTTAATTGTTTAGGACAATAAACAAAAACAGTGTCCTAACAAAAATGCTTCGGAATGTTACTGTGTCAATACACACTTTCTACATGCAAAGCACTATGTAAATGTTAAGAAATAATTGAATTTTGAAAACCACTCAAGAAATCAAGAGCTAAAAGAAATATATGCCGATAAAGCAAGACTCATTAGATGTCACATTATAACTAAATAATAATCATTATATAGTTATTGTATATTTATGTATTCTTCTCTCAAATTGAGTGAACACAGAATTCTTCCTCTCCATGATGAAAGTACTGGGTAGCACTTTGTCATAGGGCTATGTCAGACAGCTAGCAATGCAAGCTTGCCATTCATAAAACCGTAAACAAAAAAGAAAATGATAAAAGTACTACGTAGAATATCTCAAGTCCAGAAAGAAAGCTAAATAGTATGGCAGTCATATGGAAGTTATTTTCTTGGAAGGCTGTATTACTAGAATGTTATATTATGAAGCCAGTGTTCTGTACTTACAGAAACAGATTTCTACAGAATTGAATTACCTACATGAAGATCTAGACAACTCAACTGATGGGAAAAAAATCTGGTTTCTCATATGGGAAACCCACACCTCTACTTAGATATATGGATGAATGCTACCTGAGATACACATTCTTAATGGTACATGGTAGTGCAAAGTGTTCACCTGACAGATCAATTACTTTTAGAGGGTGTACGGCTATCATTCAAAAACACGCTACACTAACATTTACTAGAAGAAATAAAGATTAAAATCATATCATGATCCAGTTCCTTAGAATCTGCTTCTTTCAGGCTCTGTATCACATTTATGCTGAATATTATTTTCCTTAGCTAGTCTCCTGCATTTTAGCAGGAGTTTTGCTTACATGAGACACAGAAACATTAAGGCTTAGACACCTGCTAGTGCTCAATAGAAATACCCCGCTATGGGCTGAGTGGAGATTGTCTCTGTACTAAGCGGCACACCGAATGGGAATTCACAGATGCAGAACCTCCTCTCTTCTTCAGATTTCTAGCAATAAATCTTTGAACATAGGACCTATGCTGTCTTTCACTTATTCTTTTACACTCTTCTATGAAGACACCCCAGTGGAAAAGAAGCTCAACTGCCCATAAATTAGAGAAAAACAAAAAAAACCCCTTGATTTTATTGTATATCAAGATCATTGCTACTCCTTTTTGTTTGACCGAAGGCAAGTGTAGTCATTCTTATTGCCTGGAGCTAATGCTGAAGTTGCTAATTCTTCAAAGGATTCCAGTCTCTCTCTCTTTTTCAGCCCTATCCCAAGATATTCCAATAACCTGCTGGGTTTAGCCCTTATGCAACTGCTTCTGTTCCCTACTCCAGTGGGTGCCTTTTTCCTTTTCTGTCTTTAAGAACTTTCTCACTGATTTCATTCATCCTTACCACCTCCTTCTTCCAATCAAACAGCTGAATCTCTCTTCCTTCCTCTCTAGCCACTGTCCAATAGGTATACAACTTTAGCCCAGGCAAGTATGCCCACGCACTCAGGCTTACAATAAAATTCTCTTGCAAGTGACAGTTGGGAGATGCAAAGAAAATAACATGGAGAAAAACTGCATTTTGACTCAGGGTATATTTCAAACCTCTGGCCAGATATACAGACTGAACTAAGATGTTTCTTTGCTTTTAATTCTAGTATATTGAAAAACAATGTTATATTGATATATACTTTTGGAATATAATATCATATTATTAACTGAAGTAATGCATTCTTCAGTTCCTAAAAAAAAAGACCAAAGTAATTTTATGTAATGAAATTTATATATAATTATTTTAAAAGTTAATAAAAATATTAAGGTATCAGTTGTTTTTGTGTGTAGTTCATTGTTTAACTTATATAAGCTAGTTTTATTTGTTGTAACGCTATTTAGAAACTCTTATCTGGAATAGAGTCTGCAGGAAACATCCTCGTGCATTCTTCTTCATTCCCACCATTAGATCCTTAATTTAAACAATCCCTCATCTGTTGTAAATGCTAGAGCAACAGCCAAAAGAACCAGTAGCTACAGGCCTTCATCTTGCTCTCCTTCAAGTCAACAGCATTACTCCTACTCGTAACTTTGAAGAGAAGACAGTCCCAATGAGGTCAAACCAGGTACTATTAAATCGATAGGAGTTCTGCAGCCGACCTCAACGGGAGCAGAATTTGGACCTCAAGGAATAAATACTGATTAGGGTTGAAGTAAGTGGCATTAAGTAGAAAATTGGTGAACCAAAAAAAAAAATCTTTATAAACTACATACCTGAGGCAGTGCTGAGTTAAGCTGTCGCTGGAGGGAGTCTCTGTCGTAGATGACATCCTGTAGGCGTTGCTGTGCAAGTGACAAGCTTTCCTGTGTCTCCCGAAGAGTATCAAGGAGACGGTCCCTTTCATCCAGCATGTTCACCATCAGCTGCTCAAAGTGAGAATCCGAGTCTGAGCCGCTGCTTTGGGACCCCCGTTGACTCATCGGGGTGTCCTCATTTATCGTTGGCATTACTTCACACATCATTTCTTTAAAAAAACACAAATCAAGGAAAAGCTCTTCAGTAGAAAAACATTTGAGGGGATTTCATAAGACAAATTAACGCTGTCACATGGACACAGTTGTTAGATTATTGCATTGTTCCCTCTTCCAACTTTGTGCTTTCAATGTTAATCAGATGGTCGATAGACAGGGATTAAATATAGTGACTAATTCCACACAGCAAAGACTTTGAATGTGCTTCCTAAACTGAGAGAAGAATGACTGGAAGGAGATGGAGGGTAACAGAATATTTTAAATTATTAATAGTTTTGCAAATAATGCTCTCTTAAAATGACAGAAAATACTTCCTCTGCAATTGTAGTCTCCTTTATTGTTGATTTTCTCCCTTTTCTTACTTAATGTCATTGTTGAATTGCTGGTATCGATACCAATAGCTGCCATTAATTGCCAGATTTTGTCCTGCTCTAGGCATTTCTACAGTACAGCTCAGGCTAACCATTGATCCAGTATCATGTTGCCTTAACAATGCCAGGTTAATCTATTCTTCTATCTAGTTATTCCCACCCTCAGGGGAAATTATTCTCCAGTGAGCTCGTTCAGTAAGAGGTCAAGAACTAGAAACCCTCTGCTAATTACCATCCCTGTGATATCTTGTGCAAATTGAATTACCAGGGACAGAATCGCTGTTGTTTGTTTCCTAAAAACAGTCCTGAGCAGAGCAAATAGTATCACCTAGTGCCATTCTTCAATTATAAAGCTTCTCATGTAAATCTCAAGACCTCAGTTTGTGTATGGGGAGAAGCTTATGCTATGAGATACTGGGTTCAGCAGATGGAAAAAAAAAAACCCCAAAGATACGACAGGTCTAAAGCTCAGATTTTTTTAAAAAAAAAAAAAGACTGTGTTAATAATATCTGATATCTACCCAATGAAAGTCACCCAAAGAATCAGAAATTGTTTTTCTAGGATGATTGAAGAAGTACAGCAGACATAACTTTATACATAGTGAAGGGTTAATTTCTGGAAATTCTCTTATTGTAGTAACTATTGGAAGCCTTTTATCTCAGCAAGTGCAGTCAAGGTGCTTTTGGTTCATCTACTGGAAGTTAAAGTATTTTACCTAGGAGTTTGCTGTGGACCTTCTGGACGTGAACTTTGTCTACAATACATGTGGTTGACACACTTCCACTGTTAAGTGTGCCATCATGTAACATTCTCATCATTTCAGTCTTAATACTATGATGGATTAGCTCTACATATTCTTAAATCTGGTCTGTTTTCCAAAGTAGGAAAATTGAATTTGTGAAAGTGGGATTTATGAAAAATGGAAGTTCTAGCTGTTACAGAATGTAACTTAAAGACAGGTCATACCAGGGAAGAAAAGAGCTAAGACACCTGTACTTAATTCATTAAAACCAACTCCTTCTACCATCACTAAGTCACAAGCAATCCTTGTGCTAACGCTGGTTGCTGGTAAGATTTACTGGGAAAATGACATATCTTTGCTAAGATTAGCTGGCCTTGATCATATTCTGAATGTTCATACAAAATTTAGTATTCTTAATTTTCACTTTTTCAGCAGATGTGATAACTAGCAAAATTGGCACCAAACATTGGTATTTCAGCATGAATTATTAGCTATTACTGCATAGCTTTCACAGGCAATAGCATCACTACTGAGATTTCAGGTAGGTCTTGATCCTGTTTTTAAAGTGTCTGGACTGGAGGCAAGGTAAAGGTTGTTTGTGGCTATTATCCGCTTAGTAATTAATAAGGTGCAAGAGAAGCAGTTAATAGCTTGAAGTGATAGATACTGAAAAGTTCCTCACATGTCCAATATATTTAGGTCAGGTATATTTACTCAGAATTATCTGATTTGATGCTGCGTATCTCCATTACTCATGAGGTTCAAAACATTCTATTCCAGAAACCTTTGCCTCTCCTAAGCTATAGGCTCCAGTAGGAAGCACCACAATGTCCTTTCATATTGAGATGACGGTATCACATCCGTGCCTCCATCGCCATAAAAAAAATCAAGTTTAAAAATATTTGCACCATTATCAACCGATCTTCATGGTACCTACCACTTCCTTTTCTTAGTATGGACAGGGAGTACTGTGAAAAAATTGCATCACTCTCACTCTGCCACTGCATGTGAGCAGTGGTAGTGTATGCTGTGCCGTTCAGACCATAAACTTGATCTGCATGTGCAGAACATTGGAGGTAATTTCTTGAATGATGAAGGTTCACCGGTGAGAATCCCCTGGGGCGGAAAGCATGCCCCATGAGATGTTGATGATCATGAGGCAGGAAAGGTTCAGTGCTGGTTTGTGTGTGGGAACAGGCAGGGAAACCTCTGTGCGGACAGTTGTTGTTACCTTAACACCTTGTATTCAAACTAGATAGAAAATCTCCTCCTATAGTCATTATGGGGATGTGGGAAGCCATATATATAAGTGGTTGTGGGGCAGCAATGGAATCCATGGGTTGAATGCTCATGGTAGTATTATGACGTCTTCTCCCTCTAAGCTGCTGCATTCAGAGAGGCGAGTGGACCATGAAGTGTGCTTATTTTGAAAGCCTGGGCTGCATTATCCTGACATGGCACAAGTAACAAACCTGGGCTATGAGTAAGGCCGCAGAGAAGGCAGGGAACGGGTAGGCAGTTCCTGATGTAGGCAGTTGCTATTTGGAAGTTTTCTCCCACAGCTCACAGCCCCAGGAGAATCTTTAAAAGGTACGGCTGTTCTTGCAGTCAGACTGGTGATGTACATTGCTTTCCTGCAGTTCGAAGATCAATGCCATTATTCCATTGGAACCACGTGCATGCTCTCCCACACCCTCAGCTTAGAGACAAATATAGAAAAGCAGTATGCTAACCTGGGCCAGATCAGAAGTGCTGGTAGGGCGTGCCAGAAAGGGATGCATTGATACTTGCAACAGTGAGGAGCAGGGGAAAGGGGAATCCTGGGCCATGTGGGGCCAAGATCCTCACACGGATCTTCCGTGGGAGCCGACAATGAGGACCCCGGAACTCTGAAGGGAACCTGGCTTCTCAAGATGTTCCTGGGTCATCAACCCAGAAGAAAGGAACAAAATTTCAAACAACTGCAGGTTTATTGTGGGGTTCCCAAATAAAGATTTCTTGTAGCTCTTCATGAAAAACATATATGCCATGCTGTTCTGATTTACTACAATTTCTGTCGTCTTGCCTTTTTTTCTTTTTTTAAACTTTATCTGGCATTTATGACTCTTATACCTGCCAGCAGATGCGATGCTTTCAACGTCTCGAGGCTGCCACCATTTAACACTGTTCCCAAGAAATGCCGGCCTTCTTCCAGCACATATTCAAGAAAAAAGCCACTTCCCCAGGACCTTATTGCACTCTTTATGACTTTTCTGCTTGATAGCAGGAAGGAATCAAAATATTGAGAATATCTGAAGAATTTTAAAAGCAAGAAGAAAAAGGAAAAAAGAAAAGGGAGGTTGCAAGAGGGGCTGCAACAAAAGCTAGGGCAGGTAAAGCAGAGAAAGGACTTCAAACCAACGAAAGTAAATAGAGGAAGAAATGTCAGCAAACAGACCAATCACAATTTAGTAGTAGAAGATTGGCAGCTGATGACAAATAGGAGGGCACATATGCATTTGGTTCTTTATATAGCAAGTGAATCAGCTCAGGGAGTTACAAGAGTTCTTGAAGTTTCCAGCGCCTTCTGATGGTGTGCAGGTACTAGACAACCCTTGGTTAACCACATGATGATGTGGTTCACACATGGGGTCAGGACATTAGATTTAAGAGCAAGCTTCCAGTTTAATTCTGGCTGAAAGGAAGTTAGTTTGCACACACCAAAAGCACACAGACATCCAAGCCAACACAATGCAGATGGAAACAACTGAGGGATTCACATTAAAACATAAAATAAAAATAGTATGGCTATGAACAATTAGGTCTGATTGCTAATGTGGTCATACCCTGAGTAATTTTAATTATATTTTTAAATTTCCGATGGGGGAAGAAAGCAACTTCTCATTTTCCTTCAATGTAACTTTGAATTTTAAACCTAATTTTGGTGATTAAAAAACACCAAAACCCCAACAATTTTGACTCTGGTTTCATAATATAATCAAGTACTTCATACACCAAAATCAGAAGGCATCACTGTAACTACCTACTCCTGACCCACTAATCGCAGACCATAAATCTGTGTTAAGCTAGAGTATATTTCATACAGGAAGGATTTCAACCATTAAACTCTTAAAGAGATCTCTCTAGTAAAACAACCAGAATTGGTTATTCTTTCTGTGAAAAATATATGCCTTTTTCAACTATATTTCTGGGGGAGACACAGCCATATTCAATGCTGCAGTTCTGAAAGCCTCAGAATAAGGCTATTGGCAGGCCCACTTCTATTACATTTTAGACCTACCATGCTACATGCATTTTGTGGCTGATCTGTGAGTTTACAGAAATTTTTATACATTTCACTCAGATACATTTCACTATACACACATGAATCAATTTTCATATAGACAGATCAGATGCATCCTGGACTTACTGGATATGCATACAGTTCAGGAGTAACAGGTCCATGCATATGTGGCAGATATTTGTTACAAGTATACAGTGTTTATTAATTCATGTAGATGTCAATTCTACTCAGAACAGAACTTAGCAGAATAAATAATGGACCATCTTTAAACTTCCTTTTTGTCCTCCACTCTTACTGCTTTGAAGACTGATTAGGCTCACAGGACTTGATTTTCTAAACCATAACTTTTGGATAGACTAAATACAGTCATAAACTGACATCTGGATATTCCATGTTTTCTAATTGTGTTTATTAGCCAATGATTTGAGATCCTGCTCCTCTGTCATACAATTGACTGTATATAACTATATAACCATATAACCATATAACCAGAGACAGCCCCAAAAGATCAAAGATCAGCATGAAGTTTCCCAGCCCTCTGCTCTTCTAAATTGGTTTTATACAATGTAATAGGTTGTTAGTTCCTCATTCAACTCCATGTACACACTCAAATTCAGATACAAAAGTATGTCCATGGAGTTTGGGCATATATTTTAATCTCTCCATTTGGTCTGCACATACCAGCTCCGATCCCAGGGTAGTATTTCTTTCCATTCCATTCCAATACATTCCTAGCAACTATACAAGGTAATTACAGTTATATATCTTCGATGAGTCCTATTAGGGAAAAAGAATTCAGAGCTAACAGTTACAGTAAAGGAGGGATGAGCAAATACAAACAATGTGCATGAAGCATCAGAATCCCTTCTCTGAAGCTTACAACAAAAAACTTGAATTGCATTGCCACAATTCTAAATGGCAAAGTAACTTCTCTTACAATTTTCAGGTAATGTGATGAAATATAAGCAAAATTTACAATGATAACTGAATCTTCTTTTTAGAAGAATAATCTCCACCACTGAGCAAACTGATCTTATTTTGAAGTTGGCCCTGCATTGGGCAAGGCGTTGGCGCAGATAACCTCCAGAGGTCCCTTCCACACTGAATAATTCCATGTGTCTGGAGAGAGCTTTAAATTCAAGGAATTCACTCATTTACCACAGAGATTCTGAAATTTAATATATATTTAAATAAAGGCTGCAGGGAAATCTGAAATAAAAAAAAAACAAGACTAAAACCCCACATTGTGGCTCATCTCATTGCATTCATACAAAAAGAAAAAAAAAAGTTGATTTTGTTAGGAATGGCCTGCCTTATGGAGAATTTGGGGCTCTACACCCTTGGAAGACCTCCACAAAAAGTAAATAAAATTGTCGTTGAAAAATAAACAATAAACCTTAGTTATGCTTGATTACAAGTATGGCCACAGTTTCAGATATTGCTATTTACACTAAATGTCACAATTTCTGAGTGATGTTTTAAAAAAGAAAACAAACAGCCCAAAACCCCTACAAAGCAGAGAAATCTGAAAACACAATCACATGATGATGGGAAATGAACATGTACATTTTAGACATCCAAAATGTAAACAAAAATCTGTGCTTATTTTTGGAAATGTAGGCAATTACTCTTTGACAGAAAATATTCACACTCAAAAAACTCCCCAAAATATTATTTTGGATGATAAAATACCATGTCTCAGAACATTTTAAATTTAAAAGTTTTAAAAGTCTGGTAACTTAACTTGTATGGCCTTGCTTATTTTCTGGCTTCACTCATCATTCAAATGGTTTAAACAAAAGAAAGGTTTGAAGAAAGATTTTAATGCTTTACACTTTTTCACCTACCCCGTGAATCATAGTAAAGCAAATAATGAAAAAATATTTTTAGCATCAAGATTGAAAAATTCTTGAAGCCTAGCTTGGCAGGAACACATTTGTACAGTATGACAGTAGTTAAGTGCTATACACTCCTTCTAGAATCACAAGAGAAGAAACAGTAAATATAAATAAATATTTTCCCCCAAAATTCCAATGTTGAAGTTGTTCCTATTCAAGGTCATAATCTGTTACCAAGTTGACGTTTATAATATACATAAAGACATGATATGCTTGGTACATTTAGGAAGTTTTCTGACTATGCCATTAATGAGAAATAAAAATATGAATACATCATATTCTCATCAGGAAAAAATAAAAAGCTTGCCTAACACCATTCTCTCAAAAAACAAACAAGCAAACAAACGAACAAACAAACCCACAAAGAAACCCAAGAACCAAGAAACACAGACTTGTTGCTCTCTTCTCAAGAGGAAGATACATGGTGTTGAATGGAATAAACTCAGAAATCTGTAACCAGCTATCAGGAGTCAGCTTTGCAGAGTCTGAGCAAATACCCACTGAAGTCATTTACTAAGGATTTCGGTACCAAGACTCTGGTCGCATAAAAAAAGGAGAAAAAGATGAAGAAGGACTACTTCAGGCATCCAACTTGGTTTCCTAATTTGATACCTCAAATCGCACTTAATTAAACCAGTGGTGCCCAACCATGCATCTAGCAAGTCCATGCAGTTCTTTGTGCTACTAGAGGAGAACTGCAAGCTGTTGCCCCCAGAAAACTGAGTCAGAAAAGGAGCTGGGGGAGGAATGGAAGAGGAGAGGGAAAAGATAATGAAGACCTTCATTAACCATCCTGTTCCTCAGGAGCGGGTAAGGAACAGGCCAGATAATTACAGCAGCTGCAACCTACTACTAAGTGGCAGCTATCTTGCTCTGTCAGGATATGACTGAAGGCACATTGAGTTATAAATGAGGGAACATAGGCGTCCGAGAAAGAACATTGAGCGAGCTGGAATTTCTTTCAGTGGGTGTTAGGAACTGCAAGTGGTGGATTAAACACCTCTGTCCCGTATCTTCAAGACCACAGAGGTCTATGAAAACAGAATAAGCCCTCATGTACATTGCTCTGTGCAATACTTGCCATACAGCCAGGACTGCAAAGAGGAAGGAGTGAAGGGAAAGGGCTTAACAAGGTGACATATGCTTCATTAATACCTAAACATGCATTATATACCTCTTTACTCAAAGGAAGAAAAAGAGAAATTTTGTGTTTCTTTGCCAGAAAAAGGCTGACTTGCTCTGTAGTAATACAACTTAATTAAAGCTATGCTTGACTGATCTAAGTCAACAGAAATAAGACTTTTTAAACATGTTTCTCTTTCTTTAAAAAGAAAAACTCTATTCTTTTAAATGGAGTAAAAAGTTTATCACTTTACCCACTATTCTGAATGTAAATAAAGCAATCCCTCAATGCAATATGCAGTTACTTTAAGTCACCAGCATTTTACTGTTAATACACAAACACCGTTTTTCAGATTCATCAGGAGCCACAGAGCGGACATTACAATTCCCTTGCTCAGGGAGCACACATAGTGCCCAAAATTCTCAAGGACTGCAATGGATACTGAACTTGTGTAGCACCCTATGACTATCCCAAACCCTCTGAGAGGTTCTGAAGGGGGAGCAGGATCTGACGAATTATTGCTTCACTTAAAATCCATGTAGCACATACATGCTCCCTAGAAAAAGTCTTTCAGGCAATGTAATAACTTTAGAATTCTTCTAATTTGAAACAAAGCCTAAGCACTTATTTTAATAGTAGTTCTAGACCTGAAGTGCTCGGGTATCATAGCCTTACACAATGGCAGCCTGTGAAGCAGCACGTTAAAGTTCTCTGAATATATTCTCTTCCTTGTCCATTGTGTATCTACTACACCATCTACTGCAAAATCTATTCCAGGTTGATTGGTTCCTAGTTCAGTGTTTTCTCCAATCACTTGCATGGAGCCTAATCCAACAACTGCTTAAATTCATGGAAATTCCGTCGTGGACTTCGGTGGGTTTGGATCAGTGTAGATGATTGGAAAAGGCACTAACATAGGCAAGCCATCAACCTCCTGTCATTTTACTACCTCCAAACAGGAGCATAAAAATCACAAATGTATATTCTGCGTGACTAGGGAGCACGCTGGACGTTATGTGACCACTGCCTACAGTATTACGAGAAATCATGAACAGGTTTGCCCTCTAAACACACAACATTTAACTGGCAAAAAGCAACGACTGTTTGAAGTGATCTGTTCTATGAGGTGGGGAAAAGAATGTGGTTCACTGTCATTGGATTAAAGATGTTTCAGGCTATATGAAAAATGTCACAGCAAATCTACAGCGTTAGCTGCATTATGTCTCCATCAAAAGTGAACTCAGTATTAGCTCCATTAGGAATTCTACAGCTCAGTTTAGACATCCAGATGAGCGAACGGACAAAAACTGCAACAAACAGTACAGTATATGCCCACCCTCAGTTAAGAGTTATATAAAGCTCCTTTTCAGGAGCTACTCCATTAACAACTAAATCGATAGCAATTCTCTTACATATCATCTATCTACAGATGCTGATAATCATGTACGGACCAGGTGTGAAAGTGCATCCTCAATACTGACTTCTTCTAAAACTACTTGAAATTTCTGTGTTACATATGCTATAAAAGTGGAAAACGAAAAAGTTGTCATCTTTCTTCTCATTGGACCCCACCCTACTTGACATCTTCTGTAATCTCGATTATCCTAGAGTCTTGGAATTTTTTTTTTTCATAAAGTGAATGCTGTAACAAACACCTCTGCAATCTCATGTAGCCTGGGAATAATTTACCAGCTGGACTTCTTTCACTTGGGTAAGCTCGGGGAATGAGAAGACAGAATACTACTTGGCTTCTGCCTGACAAAGGCTCTTAGACAAGCATTCATTTTGCTCACCTTGAAGGCTACCACCTTAGATGTGAATCTAATTTTATTCCCTCACCTTTCTGTCCATAAGCGGTTTTAAAAGCCTTGTTTTCTGTATACTCAGATGTTTGATATGCACACCAAGGTTGAGGAGTCATTTCAAGTTACTTGTAATTTTGCTGCAGGAAAAAGAAGTAGAAATCTTAACTACCATACATTCTAGCCTGTCCACAGTGACATCAGCTTGAAAACTCATTTCATTGGATCATTCCGGATATTTTGCATTTACAAGCTATTTTTTTTCAAAACGTTAAATAGATATAGTGGCTGATGAAACCAGTTCTTATTGCAATTATGTCTTTTCAGATGTTCTCAGCAAGATCACTCTTAGGCAGCACAATGTAATTCCATAAGGAAAATCCTTCCTATTGTCTGAGTTGCATTACATGCATATTCCTCCTCCTAGTTAACTCCTCACCTGCCAGTCTCTACTAAACTATGATATCACCTTTAACAGAAGCATCCTGCACTCCTTCCACACAGGAGGGGTGATCAACACAGTACCTTAAAAAAAGGACTCATTCCAACTATTTGTTCTTTATGTCATCCCTCCGGCCTCGTATCTCCCTCAACCGCACCACAAAAAAAGAAGTTGGCTCCACATTTTTTAGTCTGAAATTCCCCAACTCCCATTACAGAAATGCATTTAAATGATACCACACAAGTACTATAACAACAGGCAGACAGCAAGATTTTGCATTTGCACCTCACCTCCCGGAGGGTATCGGGGCTAAGGAGGAAATGTCTAACTCAGAAATAGAAGGTTCAGTACCTAGTAGCTTTTATTTCGGCGTCTGCTATTTCACTTGATCAATAACAACCGCAGTCTCCACCGGCTTCGAGCGGGGACTCACACAGCCGAGCGCTCCTGGACCATCTTCCTAGCAATGGTGACACAGGCGCTGCTCCGAGGAACCCCAAGCCCCCGCACCCGTCCTCCGGCAAGACTGGCTGCTTGGCACCTCAGCATTTTCTTCGGTCACTTCGTCAGCAGCCAAGAGGAGAAGCATCCATGGGAAAAATGGCATATTACAAATTTTGCTTTGGGAAGCAGAGCTCGGCTCAGACCATTGTCGGGAGCGGGAGGGGGGGGAGCGGCTCTTAAAGCTCCAGCAGCCCCTTTCGAGCAACAGCATCTTTGCAGCTGGAGGCAAGCGATTACAGGGGGAGGGGCCAGGGCGAAAGCATCTTTCTTTCATTTCTCATCTTTTGTTAAACTTAACTGAGCGGTATCTGGCTTCTCTGGTTCTTCAATACCTCCCAGGCTAATTATGCCTCTGTGAGTGACTGAAGTCCACACGCACGCACGACTGCCTGCACGATCAAAAGCAAACTGTACGGAAAGGAATCCTCTGCCCACATCTCATCGCTGCCTGGCAGGCACCGTATAGACCCTGATCTCAGCAGTACAGAGCAGGAGCCGCGGCGACGGAGCCGCGGCAGCAGGAGCTGGGAGAGCCCCGGCAGGTCACCTACGGCACGTGCGGCGCGCACCAGCGCGCGCGCGTCCCGGTCGCCTCCGCTCCGCGGGGCAGAACCAGCTGCAGCCGGGCACCGCCACCGGCTCCCCGTCAAGGGCCGGGGGCTGCCGTCCCCATCGGCTGCCGGGCGCCGTGCTGCCCTCGTCCTGGCTGACTACTCGGTGATGCCTGTGGTGAAAGCGGTATGAGAGCTCCTCTATTCTGCAATTTAAAGAGTTCAGGCAAACGCCAGTACATCTCATCTAATCGGATATATAGTGTAATAAAACGTATCATCTGCTGTAATCCGACGGTGACAAAGCAGTGGTAAAATCTACTATAATCTGAATAGTCCCGGCGTGTAATTAATATTACGCGTTTGGAAACGCTAGGCGTGGGCAAGCGCCCCCTCCTCGCTTCCGAAGCCTGGGCGTGCGGCACCGCCGGGGGCCGGAGGGCTGCCGGCAGCCGGCGAGGCAGAGGCGGGGGTGGAGGCGGAGGGCGTGGCTACGGGCGGTGCTGGGCGCGGCGCGCTCCTCATCGGCGGGGACTTCCCCTGGAAGCCGCTGCAGTGGTTTCCACCAGTCCTTAAATAAATTCTGAAGTAATCACGTCCGCTCCCCCTGCCTCACGCACACGGCTCCCCAGATGCAGCTGCTGCTTCGCGGCTCGCTCGGCGCTAATTCCCTCACGCCCACTCCTTAGGAAAAAAAGAAAGGGAAAAAAAAAAAAAGGAAAAAAAGGGACAGTAGGGCCCGATCCTAACCGGAGAGCGCCGCTTCCCCCCCCCCCCTCCTCAGCGCGGCCGCTCCTCTCTGGCTGTTGGAAAGGGCGGGCGGGCGCGTGCCCGCCCCTTGGCGCCCCCCGCCCCCGGGGCTGACCCCGGCGCTCCCCACCCGCCCGGCTCCGCGCGGGCACCCCGCTCCCCCCGCCCCTCCCGTCCCAACGGCTGCGTCGCGCGCGGGCGCGGCCGCCGGGCGGGCGGCTCCAGCAAGCCCCGCCAGGCCGGCAGCGCGGAGCGGGCGGGGGGAGCGGGGGGTTGCGGAGCCTTAGCCGCTCAACGCCACCTCCGGCTGGCGTGGCGGCGGGTGCCTGCTGTCCCCGGAGCTGCCCCTTCACCCTCCCGTGGAGCGCCCCTCCGCGCGCGTCAGCGTTGGTCCACGCGGCCCGAGGCGGGCGGGTGGAAAAGGGATGTGGAGACGGGACACTGGCGGGGGCTCTGGGAGGCACTGGGCATCGTGAATAAATGAGTACCTGAAAACGATTTAAAGCCGGGGTTTTCAGAGTGTTCATTTGCAATGACGTTCATCCCAGTTGGAGGACGATGTGCTGGTACCAAGTACGCAAACTTTGCTCTTGCAAGAAACATTTCAGATTTATTTATATTTCTTCCACATACCTTGCCCATGCAGGATTAACCGTGTTGCTTCAGCCTGAAGTCACTTCATCAGCTGTAGAAAGCTGCTGGAGAGGCGGGGGAGCCACGGCCAGCACCAGCTTCGGGCTCAGTGATGCTTGCTGCTGTGGTGGCTTCACAGTAGGTTTGGCCCATTATTTTGCTCGTTCCTGACGCTATTGTGGAAAATGTAAATGCACAGAGTATGCATATGTACAGTGGAAGGCAAATAGCTGAGAAGAGTTGCCAACGCAGACATTTTAAAAACAAGTGCAAAGAAAGTACTGGTGCCGTGCCAGGGTTTGTTGCCAGAGTTTGGCCTTTCAGTGCAATGCACGGGTTAAAAGAGCCAAAATAAGATAACTCTTCCCCTCCAACTGTGCCACCATTCCAAGTGGCTCTTTGTCACTTTTCCAGATCCTTATCCTGACTTAATTTATCTTCAGCATACATTAGAGCAGTTGCCTGACAATCACACTGCAGCTGAGAGCAAGATCCATCATCCATCAGAGGCTTAACACACACGGCTACCACAACAAATCCGAGCTTTGAGTTAGGTAGTGAGGGAAAACTAAGCTGCTCAGAAAGCACTCATGAGAGCAAGCATGTTCAGCAGGCAGCCACATAGGCTGGCAAGTATGAACTTCTTCAGAGAAGATGATGGGTTTTTTTCCATTATTTGTTTGGGGTTTTTTCCCTTTCTTTGGAGTTAAAGCACATTACTCTCAGTACAATAAGGTATGTAGGTCAGATCAGGATTTGCAGCTTCAAACTCTCTAGAACTCAGCACTTTTATTTTTTATAACAGTATCTGTATGCATGTTATTTTTTATAACAGCATCTGTATGCAATTTCTAAGTATTGATAAAGATGAGTGTCATTGATGACATCCTTCCCTCTTCCCCTCTTTCAAACAGCAGCTTACTGATTAAAGCATTTGCCAAGCATGTGGGAGATCTCAACTCACTGTCTGTGTTCACCCAAGGTGGTTGTTTTCAGCACTTACCTTGGAAAAGATTCCAGTCCCTGTTCCACAGACTGGAGGAGTCAATTATTTGCAAAGCGCTACAGCAGATGGGCCTCCTTCGTTTGATTTATAAACACTTGTGGAATACTTTGGGAAGTCTGTTGGCCCCTCAGCTCCTCGTGCCCATCCTCTCTACTGCCTTTTAATCATTAAAGCAAAAACCCAGCACAGAAAGACTATTACTGCTACTCATAGTATTGTCCAAGTTGACCTGCTGCCCTTAGCTTCTCTGTTGCCAGTTTCACAGATGAGTAAGGGCTGAAGTGTCATGTTTCCCAGTGCTGAGACTACTGCATAGTGCAGAAGCTGCCAATTAGTACCTGTGCCTTGTGGTACCAATTTAAACAGGAGCCTCCTTCTATTCAAGCATGTAGGCTTTTGAGGTCAATGAGAGGGAAGAAGGAAAAACTCTAAAGAATGGAAAATGAAGAACTATGGAAGAACCATAAAAACTGGGACGGAGCAAGTCCTTTGGGCTTTGTCATAATAAGGGAATGCTCCCTACAGTAGAGGACATCTCTCTGTCAACTGGCTCTGTTTCATCTGGTATTTGAGCACGTGGAACTTACTGTGCTCAAGTGAGATAAGTGAGTAAACACAGGTAGGAAGAGTACAGAGAGACTGTACTCTTTATTACCATAGGAAGTCCTCCTTACCATTTGCCAGGTTATTTTAAAAAAGAAAATACAATCTTATGACAGAAAGGATACTTTAAAGACACGTCTGAAAGCTGGCTTCCTCTGCTGCATATGTCTCGCCATGGGTCTTTCTCACATACTGTCTCCAACAAAGATGAAGTGGAGACTTAGGAAATCTTTTGCTATGAACAGGGTAAAAGAGGGAACTGACACCACCGTACTCTCAAGGAATAATTGATCATACAGGGATGTGAGGAGCCAACTTGGAAAAGATTTGCCTTTACTTTCAACACATACACTGCAAACCGAGGAGCAGGTAATGGTTGCAAAGATATGTGATGTAGTCAAAGCAATAAGAAGGGAAAGTGATTCCTGTGGCCCTGTTTTGAATAATATTGATGATGCAGCACTTCATTTGTTAAAGCCTGCCAACAGCTACTACAGCATGATGAAGGCCTGCATAAGATTTTTAGATGAAGATGGAGAAAGGAGAACCTGTCTTAGAAATGTTACATAGGAAGAAAAAAAAAGCAGCAATATTTAGAGCTAGTCTTCACTTGATAAAGAAGCCATTACAGACTAAGAGAGGAGTGCAAAAATAAAGTTCAGAGGATCTTGGCTGAGACTGGAAAAAAGAAATGTAATATTGTGTGAATAAATTACATTCCAATGTAATTGGAGTTATAATTCCAATTGTACTTTACAATTACATTCATGCTTATTTCCCAAAGGTTCTCTGCATATTATTGTAGCTTTAAGGGTTTCTTTGTAGTTCCTCACTTTAAATTTCTTACCTATTTCAGCTGTGGGTTTTACCTTCCATAACTTGATTGCTGTATTTCAGTAGAAGACTGTCATAAACCTGGTTTTCTCACACAAAAAAGCATTCCACATGTGGCCTCAAAAATTGTCACAGTAACCTTAAAAATCTCTCATTGCATACATTTGATGGGGGGAGAGAAAACTTGGAACAGGGACATACCCATAGCTCAGATGTGAATTATTCAAAGCCAACTAAAGACCAATAAAAGACAAGCTTGAGAGTTTGATAGCACAGTTAGCACCTTTCAGTACAGCTGGAAGTCCTCAGCTGGGAAAGGGCAGGTTTTATTTCTGTCTCAGTCTGATCTGCAGAGCAGGTTCTAGTTCCCGGCTATGGAATGGTTGATTGGACCAGAATCTTCTGGTCTTATTACACTCCTTCAGGATGTTTTTTCTGGAGACGTGATTTAAGGGCTGCTAAAGACCTACTTGAAAATCCCAGTTACTCACATACTGTTGTATATGAGACTTGAAAACTGAAGGGGAACTTCTTTTTTGTAATCTGAGATTTGGAACATTGTCTAAGAGCAGTCATTCTGCTCTTTTTCCACTGTGTCTAATGTTACTCAGTTGAAGTGTCGCTTGCAACTAAAGTGGCTTAAGTTGTAAGTAAACATTTTAATTCAGTCTGCTATTGAAACACTTAAGGTGTAATAGAAAATTTCACTCTACCATGATTACCATAAAAAATGAAAAATGGCATTCCGTTCTATTGAGAGCAGCTATCAGCTATCTGTGCTATCAGATTCTCAGACTACAATTTAATTGTTTTTTAATTATCTTTAACATATAGGTCCAAACAACAAACTGCGTGAAGGCAAGGAAAAATTTCTCCCATTTCTGGCATAGTTTTTCCTTTTGTCTAGTTTCAATTTTTTTACAAATTGCTCTAAATTGATCTTTGCCAGTGTCATGGAACAGATCTGAGTGGATAACAGTGATGTTTTTAAAAGTCACTGAAATCCAGGCGAATGAGAGAGAAATTTGTGGCACTGCTCAGCTAAGGACCTTCCTTTTCATACATGGAAATGTAAAAATATGCAGACTCTCAAAATAGCAACTGTGATCAAGAAACAATGTATCATGATTTTAAAAAAACTTTAGGGGAATATGGAATTTTAAAACAAGTTCTGATTCTCGATACTTTCAAATATTCCATGGGTTTTTTTGATGTCTGTAGTTTAGATTAATTAAAGTTTGGGGCTTGACAGTTACGTTCTTTTATTATAACAGAATATTTCATTATTGGGAAAAATCTTATCTGCTCAGCAAAAATAATAAAATGAAAGACCCTCATAGGATCTTCTTAGCTGCTGGGCTGAGCGTAGCAGTGTATAAACATGCCAAAACAAAGACACACAAGAAAACATGCTGAAGTAAGACACTTTATTGTATACCTTCTGCCTGTGACAAGACGAAGAAAAAAATGCACAAGAGATGCTAGTTAAAACAGATGTTCGTGAAAACACTTTGTGAATTACTTCAAAAGTATATGAATATTATACTAGAGAATGGGATGTAAGGAACCATACAGGTTAAATGCCTTACCTGGAATGTTAAACAGATTTTCACCAAAAATGATCTGTTTATCTTTACTTTAAAAACGTTTGCCCACCTTTTAACCATTCACTTTCATGTGTAGCCAAAGCATGTCCACTTCCACTGTGGTACATTTAAGAGAATGGTAACTTCTGGTGCTAGGAAAGAACTTCATAAGATAATCGGTTGCCAACAGAATAAAGCCTTGCTTTGTCAATAGAAAAAATCAATAGTTTAGGAGATTCCAGCACTGCTTTCCAGTGTCTTCTGTTGTTCATTCCTACTGTGTGCAAAAAGTTGCAAAGAAGCTGAGTTGTTTATGGGGCTGTGTTATGGCTGGCGAATCTCCGTCACAGATGTGCAAAATAAAATTTTTAAATATTTTTTTAAAAATTCATATGCTTGCAGTACAAAAATTAGCAATAGAATTTTAAATCTTTCTCTACCAAGGTATTTTTTTAGCATTACCATATACATGTACTAGCTCTTTCTTACTGTTTTAAGGTTTGGGCTGGGTTTATTTTTCTTCTTTTTGTTTTTGTGCAAATTGTTGGTTAAAGGAACTACATTAAAGCAAAAGAAAATAGTTTTCTTACTTTCTGGACAATGTAAATTCATTTTGTTTAGTACATGGAGCCAATTATGAAATCAGGCCTTTAATAACCAAAAAAAAGAGACAACAAGAAAAAGAAATTGGATTCTTTATTCACCGTGGTGTCTAACAGCCCTGTTAACAACCAGGTACTTTGGAGGGATTTCCAGTTTCATTTCCAGAAAAAGGAGACTGGCTGCGGGAGTTCCATCTGTGCAGAGTATTTTCTTAATCGATGTAAAACTGAGAAAGAGAAGCCAGTATATGAACTATACATCTTCATGGCACAAGCTTAGGTTCACAACCATCAGTAAGAGAAAAACAGTGGAAAGTGCAGGACTACAAAAAGCCAAAACTAGTTCCATGTTTTGGAAGGTCATGTACTGACGTGTTTTCATACACAAACCATTTTATTATGTACCTGTTGAGTTTGCAGCCCACAAAATATACCTGACAAAGAATCTCAGGTAGTAATAAAACAAATGACAGAGAAGAACAAAAAAAGAGAAAAAGAGAAATTAAAGTGGCTTGCATGCTACTATTCTTACAACCAGAAAAGCGTATTTCATAATGCAGCCCTAACAGCATTAACGACATTGCAAGAGGGTTGGTAGTTTTCAGCCTCTCCCCTTGTCAGACTGCACACCAACAGGGCTCTTACGTTTGCTCTTTTCCATGCTTCTCTATACACTTATACAGTAAAATGAATAATCAGCCATCCATGAACAAAGAACTGTTGAGTGCTTGTTGTGTCATTAAACATGAAGCAGTACAAATTTGAATTTACATAAAACTCAGTAATGTTGAGCCTACTCTTTATTTTGCTGTCTATATGTTAGATTGTTATGGACTATGTTAGACAAAAGGTAAGCTATTCTAGAGTACACTTGGCATAATATATTATTGTCAAATATTTTACTTTTGCTTATAATTTTTAATGCTATTTAATGCCCATTTAATGAAAAATATAAAAATGTTATACTACTTTTTTCAATTATCTGAATAAAAATTCACACTAGAAAATAGTAATGGTCTAGAAATTCAGTAATAGGGAGAAATACATGTATTTGCAATATTTCCAAGTTTTACCCTTTAAGTGAGTCATATTTTCTGCTAATTATGTGCATTGCTGCTGGCAATTTATTTTATTACTTTCAAACTATTTTCAGTCATGGCAAAGATTTCTTAATATCTGTATGCATGACAAGCTTCACACTTCTCCTACCATTAGTTAACAGAAGAAGGAAAGGAAAGGCAAGCAGAAGAGCAGAGATGAACAAAAAGTCATTGTTTGCAGAACTCAAGATCCCAGCTGAAGGAGACTTGTCACATTTCACGCGCACACACATACTGGCATACACACCTACCAACAGATTCCCAAGAGAATTTAAAAAAAACCCATACATACAAAATCTCAGTGCAGTAAGAATTCTAAGATCTAACTAATAAATATCTGAACAAAAAAGCCCCTTTACTTTCCTTAAAAATAAAACCTATTGAGTTTAACTAAATAAAGTAAGAATGTTTTGTAGACTTGCTACTTTTCTTGAGATAGTTTTTAATACAGAAAGACAACAAAACAAAGAGACTACATTGTGTGCTAGATATTGGTGTAAAGAACTGGGATGAAATCCTGGCTCTATGTAGGCATGGGTTTTAGGCTCAACGGACTTTGGATTTTGCAGTGTTTAGATGTTCAAATGAATCACTTGTTATGTCTCTTCAATTTTTTAATTACAATTACAAAAACAATCGGTATTCTCTTTTCGTCACGTATTTGAACAACTTGGTATGTTGACTCCCATATTAATTTCTGAGTGTAGAAAATGATTATTGTTTTCTTAGTCTTTATAGAATTTTAACAAGTGGTGAATCTAAGTAGAAAGTTACCAGCATTTGTTAACAGCTGCTGTCAGGGCTCTCAGGCCCCAAATATAAGATATTTGCAATCTTGTTATTTAGAAGAATCTTCTGTATTTACTTGTCACTTACTTCAGTGCAAGTAGTGGAATCTTATTAGTTCCTAAACTCACCAGATCACAATACTATCAGCTTCACCCTTTGTAAAATACACTGAAGATTTCTTTCTGTGAGTTATAGAATATCAGTTATAGATGTTATATTCTTAAAGGTTAAAATGGTACTGTTTGTAGATACTTCTCTCTCCCTTGAAAGCTCAATAAACCAGGGCCCCAAAGGCACCATCAGCCCTGACTGTCCCTGACCCCTCCATGGGCTCCCCCCGCCCTGCCCACACCCCAGGACCTCACATCAGGCCCCCGGGGCCACCAGCCCTTGCCCCGGCGGCGTGGCAGCAGGGCTGGTCTCCTGCCCGGCCATGGGCCCTGCTGAGCCGGGCCTACCTCTGGGCCCATGTCCCAGCCCGACGCCCCGGGCTGGGGCTGCCCCAGTGCCCCCCGGCTGCCCTGCTCCCGGCTGGGGCTGGGATGGGCCCTGCTCTGGGCCCTGCCCTGCCACCCCGGGGGGGTCCCTGCCACACCAGCCCCAGCCCCCGCTCTGCCCTGGCAGTCGCCCTGTGCGTTCTTCCTTACAAGGCATTTTCAAAGAATCTTTACTGTTTAATTTTATCGTTTTTCTTGAAGTACTATGTTGCATAAAATGTTAAACATATTATAATGTAAGAAATGAAATTTTATGGCATCTCTCCTAAAGCACTCAGCAGATTGTCTATATTTTAAACTGTACTTGTCTGCCAATTTACCACACATTATTTTTACAAATAACTTCATACTGACTGTACACAAAGACTGAACGCTTTAAATAGTGAGCCACATAAAGGGGGAACAAACTAAAGAGACTGAAGCACATGCAGCTTTCTTGCTTTTTTTATTGTTGTTGTTTTTAAGTGAGGGTGCATTTGAGGTGACTGAGCTTTGTCGGGGAGAAGCGTTCGTTGGTACGCTGCGCGAGCGAGGTGTCACCGAGCGCCGATGTCAGCCTGAGATCCCAGCACCGATCCTTCCAGCCAGCGCCCGGCGCTTCCTTACGGCTGCCTCTACGGCCTTGACGTGCACCGCAAATCAATGGCTCCTGAAGGACCCCTCGCAGGGCAAGCCAGGAATTCACCTGGGGACGTTTCTGTGTCCTTCACCTCCAGAGAGGCATCTTATCTTCTGTCTCTGCTGCCGCTCTGTCGCGAGGCCCGGCGCAGCACCTCGTAGCGCTGAAGGGAGGCACATCCGCGGCACGCGCGGGAGGCAGGCGGGGTGAGGAAGCCGCTCGCCTACGGCTCTCAGGAGCACCGTCACGAGCCTGGCATGGCAGAAGGCACGGGGCTGTGAGGTCCACGCTGTCCTCTCTGGCTGCATCTGACTGTGACAGGTTTCAGAGCCTGGGTTTCAGGTTTTCTGCAGGTATTGCTGTATTTGTTACATTTGGTGGCGTTTTCAAGACTTCTTTTGCAACATAATGGATCCCAAGGGTTTCATTTTTTTTTTTTAAATAAGCTTACTTGCATGCAATCTTATGACTCTGGGATTTGAAGTGATAGGCATGTCAAACCTGTAGTTTAACTAGGACTTCTGAGTAGAGCGGAGGAAAGAGACAGAATAAGGACAACTGGAGTGATGCTTGTGAAAAAAATCGTTGAGTACATATGTGTCTTTTTTCATATTGTTTTGTTTTCATTTTAAATGTGGGTCAGTGCTTCTGAACCTGGGTGAAACAGTTCCAAGGAGATTGAAATTGAGATCTCAACCTGGGAGAATTAGGGAAGAAAGTAAAAATAGCATGAGAAATAGTTAAGACTTTGTCCTAACTAACAGGAGGTAGACTGGCCTAAAGATACATCATCTACGTGTTGTTAAACATCACCTCCAAAATGCAAGTGTTAAAATCAAGAGAGACACACTGTCTCTGTCTGTCTGTCAATGGTTCTGAGGCTCAAGCTGTTTGTCCCACAGCCCAGATCTCTTCTGCAGATGACAAACAGAAACTCCTATGGCAGAATTTCTAAACACTTACATTACTTTGGTAGAGTCTGCCATGACTTTCATTGGTATGTATATAAAGGGATAAAACTTTCTTACTAAGTTGCTACTCTGACTCTTTGATTTCAGAGAGTCGACTCTTTTGACCTATTATATTTATAGGTAACTCATAAAGGGGATTTTAAAAATACAGAATATGAAGATAAAAAAAACCATGGGGAGTATCAGCATATCTTTATGTTTGGAATTTCTTGCCATCTGAGTGCTTGAATTTTCAGCCTTCTTACTATATTAAGTTTAATTATTTCATAGTCAGTATTTCTAGGAGATAGAGATGCCTTCATGTGTGTTTATTTTTCTTCTGACAACTTCACTCACAGGTTTTTACTTTTCATTCTATATTGCATTAATCCTTGTCATTATATCTGAAGTAGATACCAACTGTGGGGATTAAAGATGTAGTTTTCCAAGTTTCAGGTAAAAGTTCAGGAGGAACAGAAATATAACTTGCTATAAAATGTCTATTTGGGAATGAATGTAATTTAAATTCATTAAATTAATCCAAAACTGCTTGTTAGATCAAATGACTGAAAGAAAATATTTGATGAGTATATCTAATACCAATGATAGTACTAGAATATCTGCATGTATTGTCCTGTTTTAGCTTTTCATTGCATGATGCAGTCTGCATAATTTCAGAGTATTCTACAAAGTATTGGGAAATTAGTTAAGGCATATAGTGTTTTCAAGCATGTGGTTTTTTTCAGTAAGTCAGAATGTCCTGGCAATAATGAGCTATAATATACTACCTTAAGTCTTGTGTCTTCCTTATGTAAGACATTCTGTCATGTTGGATTCAAATCTATCTTGCTATCAGAAAGACCTGCTATCAGAAAGACCTGTTTTCCTCTTTTCGTTTGAAATGGTGTACTAACAATAGAAGTACTCACTGATGAAACCATGGTTACAGTGGAAATAAGTTCTATCTGCATCACTGTGAATTTATTTTCATTTTTGTTGTGTCCTTCATTGTAGGCATGTATCCAGCATCTCAAGTAGTAGCAGTTGCTCTGGTATGTAGAAAGAGAGAGAGACCGAGAGAGGGAGGGAGGGAGGGGGAGAGAGAGATCGTTCTGATGGTTGTCTTTTGAGAAAAAAGGTTCAAGAAAGAGTTCTCAAACTTCAAAAGTCTAAATATGCCCTTGTGACTCTTCAGCAAGTGGGAGAAGAGCAGAAAGAAACATGCTGACTTGACATCACTTCTTTTTAAATGACATATCAGTTGTCCTTCCTTCTGCATCACTGATGTAAAGCAAAACCAAATCAAAACACATACTAGGCACTTTTCTCCCTGGACTCAGGGCCAGGCTTAAAATCAATGAAACTGTTCTCAAAGTAAAATACTAATCAGCAGGAGTTTAAATGTGTCAGAATATGATTCTAGATGGTCAGCAAATAAAGCATCGGATGTATCACTTTTCAAAACAAATTAATCATCTCTTCCCAGTATATTAATATCTTCTGCACCAAGACAGCAAATAGAGCAGAAAACAAAATCTTTCATATTCAAATTTTGCTGAACACAGGATGACATTACAGCTACAGGGCTTGAATTTCATTTGCATGTACTCTTATATCACACTTGCCTCTTTCTTGGACCGCACTTAGACATCCTTTTTCAGTAAGTACTGTGGCACCCCTCTTGAAGATGATGAATCTAATTATGGATTAATGGCATGTTCAGAATATGTAGTGGTATCAGAAGGGGAATTAGTTTAATTTATTACCAATCAAATCAGAGTAAGGTAATGAGAAATAAAAACTAAATCTTAAAACACCTTCCCCCCACCCCGCCCTTCTTCTTGGGCTCAACTTCACTCCTGATTTTCTCTACCTCCTCCCCCCGAGCGGCGCAGGGGGACGAAGAATGGGGGTTGCGGACAGTTCATCACACGTTGTCTCTGCCGCTCCTTCCTCCTCGGGGGGAGGACTCCTCACACTCTTCCCCTGCTCCAGCATGGAGTCCCTCCCATGGGAGACAGTCCTCCACGAACTTCTCCAATGTGAGTCCTTCCCATGGGCTGCAGTTCTTCACAAACGGCTCCAGTGTGGGTCCCTCCCACGGGGTGCAGTCCTTCAGGAACAGACTGCTCCAGCGTGGGGGGTCACAAGTCCTGCCAGCAAACCTGCTCCAGCGTGGGCTCCTCTCTCCATGGGGCCACAGGTCCTGCCAGGAGCCTGCTCCAGCGTGGGCTTCCCATGGGGTCACAGCCTCCTTCAGGCACATCCACCTGCTCCAGCGTGGGGTCCTCCACGGGCTGCAGGTGGATATCTGCTCCACTGTGGACCTCCGTGGGCTGCAGGGGGACAGCCTGCCTCACCACGGTCTTCATCACGGGCTGCAGGGGAATCTCTGCTCCGGTGCCTGGAGCACCTCCTCCCCCTCCTTCTTCACTGATCTTGGTGTCTGCAGAGTTGTTTCACATATTCTCACACCTCTCTTAGGCTGCAGTTTTTTCCCCCTTCTTAAATACGTTATCACAGAGGTGTTACCACCGTCGCTGATGGGCTCAGCCTTGGCCAGCAGCAGATCCGTCTTGGAGCTGGCTGGTATTGGCTCTATCGGACACGGGGGAAGCTTCTAGCAGCTTCTCACAGAAGCCGCCCCTGTAGCCTCCTACTACCAAAACCTTGCCACGCAAAGCCAATACACCAACAAAGTATTCTTTGGGCCAGAACTGTACCTTAGAGGGTAGCGTCCTCATCTGTGGTGTATGTAACTGAGACCCAAATACCGGTTTTGAATATAGGTATTTAAAAACACTAGAGGAGTACAAGAAGAAAGACCTTGGAAAGAGGGTTGTCCTATTCAGACCTCCGATGATTTTAGCACTAATTTTGGTGATGAAGTCCCTGCTTCAAATTGGATAAAATAGGATTTTGACACTGGCTTTCACATTATTTAGCTGAGGAATTTTAACTGCTAAGATATTGGCTATTCTGTTACACATAATGTTGTTTTCTTCTTAACAGAAAACTAATCTCTGGACAATTAATAGGAGAGGATTCCTACCAAGGTATCTCAGTTAGAAAGAATCGCCTACCTGGCTAGACTTAGACATTGATCTTTAATAAAGAGTAGAAGCTTAAAAAGTTCTCAGTTTTTTAGCATTTCATGATTGGCTTAGGCAGATAAATCATCACTTCCAGATTTTCCCTTTAGGCATGCTGTTGCATAGTTTGGCATGCCTGCACACTTAAATCAGAGATGGCAATTCTGTGAGATGGCAGGTTTGAGATCATGGTACTCAGAATTGCAATAATTGCATTTGTGTGAGTGCTTAAGTATAAGCAGTAAGTTTCTTTAACAGCAAACATTTTCCAGTCAAAGCTACTAAACCTTTATGACAAATCTTGAATCTTAGCCTGCTTTTGCTTATATTTAGGAAACCAGATTTTAAATCATATCCACAGCTAGTTACAGACTTACAGCCAGGCTGAATGGTAAGCAGGGAACAAACAGGCCTGAAGACCTGTATTAGATAGAAGTTCAATCCAAGTTTGCAAGGTACCTAACAATGAGTCCGTATTATACAATTTAGTATTATTACTGCAATGCTGAATAATTTAGAAGACTTGTTAAGATACTGTGAAAAATGATGAACTGCTAATGGAAGAAGTGTAAATCACAGTAAAAATACTCTCACAGTAGCATCATGGATTTCTGTAATAAATTTTAACATTTTGTATTTGCATAATTAACATACATAGTTAGCATAGATATATAAGTACATCTAATCAAAGATAATGCTTCTGAAATTCGTAATGAGAGACGGAGTACAGGTAGAAGTAACTCTGAAAAGGAAATGTCTCAGCATAGTGTCATTGGGAGGAAAATTCTTCAGAATGCTGTTTACCACCATCTCACCTTTCTTTCTCGGGACTCCTCATAAGGAATCTAAGTAGTGTATATTGGGATTTAGTCATGTGCTAAATCCTGCCTAAATTACAAATTAGGCCCATTTCAAAATTCTGTTCTTTCTAAATAACAATGCAGTCCATCTACTTTCCAGGACTCTTCCTAATTTTTTAATAGTTCCCTTGGTACTTTACATTAGTCAGTACTTAAAGGTGGCTGCTTTGGACAGAGCGATCGCCTGTCTCACAAGTAGAGTTCTGCTGAGATTGAGATTTAAGCAAAAAACATGTTGACTGCATCTGCAGTGTAATTAAAAAAAAGAAAGGAGCTATGTTAGATGGACTGGATATGCCTCTGTAGGTCTTCAGAGGTGCTTGTTTCTCTCCATTGACTGGGAATTCAGGCAAACTGGGTCGATACCTTCCTGGAGCAGTGATCTGTAATTCTGGTGAGGCAGTACCTTTATTAGTTTCCATCTGAGATGGCAAGATTGTAGTGCATCTGCAGATACTGATGATTTATATTGATCCTTTTCTTCTGTCAAGTGTTATTGTGCTTTTGTGTTGTCATGATTTTGTACCAAAATTTATTTTATTTCCCAAACTTTTGTCTCACTTGTGTGAGTCAGGTCCTTAATAACCTTCCTGTTGTAACACTGAATCAAAAAATAAAGTACCACAGTAAATTCTAAGAGGTTGCTTAATTAACATAGTCAATGCAGACTACAGCCTGTTTTCCAGGATCCTGTGGTGGACAAAAATGGTAGTGCTAGGCTGGAGCTTGTTTGTACTGTAATTCACTAAGTAAAAGTCAGGTATAACCCCATGCAAACCAAACTCATCACATTTCATGCTGTTCACCTTCCCACTCTGAAATAGTATTTTCCACTACTTTTTCTGACAAATAAGGCATCAAAGGCTTCTGCATGTCTTAAGCTTTTATAGCACCAGAGTATTTGCCAGCTTTGTCAGATGCTAGTAGTGAAAGTCAAGTGGATTTATCTGGGCATTCAAAGCAAGTCTTTCATGTGCTCTACTTTCTCTCAATTATAGCTCCAGTTGACTAATTTGTAGTGTTGTGCCATTTTTTTCCATCAAAAATGAATCAGTCACGCTTAGAGGTAATGAGCCAAACTGTGTGGGTGTGTCCTCACCAGCAGACAGGGCAGAAACCAAAATAAGCTTATCATAGCCTCAAAAAAATCCCATTTTACATGTTTTCTGTCTTGCCAGCCACAAGTTAAAACAAACAGCATATAGATCCACTACTAGAAAAAGTACTACTTGCATTTATTTCTCTTCTCATATCATTTGGATTGCAGTACGAAGTCTATGCCTTTTTTAACCACTGCTGCTAGTGTGGAAGGAGCAAATTGGTATCTTTACAAATTGGTATATATTATGAAGGATTGTATATATAGGATTGTATATATATATGTATTATTTCATCGGTTTGAAAGATGGCTCATTGCCTAGTGTCAGTTTTGTTCCATATACATAAAAATTACTGTTAAATTCCGGTTGAGTTTGGAGTGCTCAGTAGCAGGACAGAAAATGCCTTGGTTGGAATCTACATTACAAGCCTATCCACGCACTTCTATAGCTTCCACAACTGAAGCATAGTTTCTTTAGTAATCTGATTGCTATATTAAAACAAAAATGAAGATGTAAAGATTTCTGCTGCATTAGGCAAAAAAAAGAAACTATGGCCTTAACTAGCTATAGTGCACCAATAAGCATTATAATAAATAACTCTGCCTGAGGTGGGTGGAATCAATGCCAAGATTGCATGCAGTCAAATATTCCCACAGTAGCAGCATCTCCACTTACTCAAAAATATGTCTTTTTTTTTTAAATAACTTGTCTATATAATGGTTTAGATCTTCTGAGAGAACATCTTCGTCTTTCCTTATAAGAGCACACTCAGGATACGCATAAATATTGATCGTTTATTTTTAATGTATGAGTCATAACTAGAAAAGATTAAATGGCAACCTAAAAGAAGACAAGACAGTTTGGTCATTGTATTCATCAGTAAAATAAAAATAAGGTGCAAACATGACACTTTGTGATATTTTAATCTATTCTTAGTTTAACCCCAAATTTAGAAATATTGCTTAAAAATCATAACACTACCCTAAGTGAGAAGAGCATTCTGAATAACAGAAAATATCTATATTACTTTCAAAAGCCATGCTTGTTACTTAAGCTAAATTACTGTAGAGATCATGAAAGGGTATAAGAAGGAAAGGTGAAAGAATGGCTTTGATAAGCAGCAGAACCCCAATGTTACATTTTCTTTTGCTCAGAATAAGAATTTGCAGACCGAAAGAATCAATGGGAAAAAGGTTCAACCTACGAAAAAAGGAAGAGAACCAACAGATGTCCCAGTATAATATTTACACACTAGCAAAAAGGCTATCATTTCTGATGACAACTGGAAACGTCAAAATGAAATTCTGTCTATGTAAGGGCTCGAGGGAAAGCCAACAGTAAGAGTATATACAGTATAAGAATATATAGAGATCTGTTGCTTTTAATTCCTTAGTCTGAGTGCTGTAAATCAGAGGCTGTTCGGAAGAAATGCTGTAGCATTAGGCCCTATTACTGTCCACAAGTCATAAAAGCAAATTTTTGCAAAGCTAAGCACTGTAGTTTGTGCTAAAGAGAACACAGACATTCAATCAAAGAGAAGAAGGTGAATAAATGAGGAGGCATGGTCTGGAAAAAAGGATCTGAGGAATTCGAAAAATTTAGAATTCAGTGCAGTATATCCAGGAATATAAGAAATTTTCTGCAATGCATTATTAAAGCTAGGGCACTTATATACAAAAACAAAGGTAATTTTGCAGTTTGTATTCTTCTGTAATTTCTATCTCTGCCATTAACTTCTGTCACCTTTGGAAATCACTGAAGCCTAGATCATCAAATGCGTTTTGGGACACATACGTTTTGGTAAGTCACTGACACATTTCTTCAGGAATGTCAGTATTATTAGGACACACAATTCTCTACTTAGTACAAAAGGTTCATGTTAATATTTGAAGTAATTCTGTGAATTAGCTCCAGGATCATAGATGTGAATGGAAGATACATGAGGTTCTCAATGGAAAGGCTTGGATCAGGCAAATACAGAAAGAAGTCTTTCATAGGATGGTTCATTGCGAGGACAAGTTGTAAGAGAAGAGTTGGCGACAGATGAGTAGCTCTCAAATAGGATAAATAAGCCTAGGGACTCTTGAACAAAAGTAGTAGGGCACTATGTGCGTTAAGTTGAATGAGGGAGGCGTTAGCATAGAGGAGACTGGGATTTGAAAATTCTGGGAAGGAAGAACTTGGGGGTAAGCTCTGGAGCAGAAGGTCTGAAGTTCTGGGAGAGCTGGAGGCCCCTGAGGCAGGAAGTCCTAGAAGCTACTACAGGGATCTGGGAGTGAGGATATGCATATACTTCTCCTGTCCTCCTTGTAGATCCCCCTCCCCACTTTATCCTCTTTTGCTACTTAGAATGAGCTCATTGACTCAGGCATGGGTCTGTGCTGTTGGGTCTCCATGGCTTCCAGACCTTGCTGGTGAGGTCCAGCTGGCTCAGAGCGTGCGTGCAATGAGCCCATCACATTCTACATCCACCTGCATAGACACATACCCTTAAATTGAAACCAACACAGAATATCCAAGCTGTTCATTTACTCTAAGTTCTTTCTTTTACTAAATTATGATAATTTTACAGAGGACTCAGTCGTGTCCTCTGTGGAAATTTTGTTTCTTCACAAAACATGCAGGTGATCCTAAGGAAGCCACAGACAGATGATACTTTGGTATCAATGTTAATATATCTCCAGCTCTTGCTAATATCCATCTCAGTGCTTCTTCCTGGGGTGCTGTGTTTGCTGCTGGTACTTAGATTAAGCACCAGCATTTTTAAAAGAATTGATATTTCTAAAAGAATTAACAGTGAAGGTCAATATTTTACCAGTGCAAGACAATGATGGCAACACCTATGTGGCCTTAGCTGGTGTTTGAAAGGACATGAAACTACACAAAATTGCTCATAAATAGCTTTGAATAACTGTAGGGAGCTAATTTCTTTCAAAAAGCAGAATGCTTTTTACCAATTAGTTTTTTCTGCCAGTGATAGGACTGTTTATGAATTTAACTACCAAGCAATATAATATTAAAATGTCCATAGTGCTCTGAGAGTCTCTGTCAGTCTCTGTAAAGCCAGGTAATTTCCACTGACCTCAAAAGTTAATGGATCAGACCCCTGCTAAACATGGCATAACAACGTCTGTCATCTTGGGCATGTGCAAGGAACATTTTTGTCTTGTTCAGGTTATTCATTATTTATCACCTTATCATCCTGTGTCAATTAGTGTGTGTTAAAACATACCTCCTTTTTAGTGGATCTGGATGCTAATAACTGAACTTTTGCAATCAGTGAGAAGGGACTGTCACATAGTGTATTTTAGATTTTAAGTGGTATGAATGAATGCTTTAGACTACTTTTAGCCTGAAGTGCTGTCTCACAAAAGAGGTCACAAGGTTTTCATACCCTATACCATCCAGTTTTGAATAGGGTGTTCTAGCTTAATCTATTGAAGGCATAACATATATATATCTTACTAATATGCATTTGCCGTGCAGTTGTATTAAGTATGAGTTAATAATTAGGAGCAGACTGTTATCAACTTAGTTTTCGTTCTTTGAACTTTTCAAGTGTATTTTACTAACCTCACAATTTGCCTGTAATAAGGATGACAAAAAAGTGTGAAACATGAAATTATTATATCGTTTTATAACCTGTCACTTGACAGGTTATAACAGTGAAGAAAACAGTGAAGAAATCTATTATATACCATTGTAAGTTCTTGTATTTGTTACAGAATGTTTTTTTGCATGTGTTGTATTGCTCTCGGAGTGCTTACGGAAAGGAAATGTAAAAATTATTGTATTAGTACCAGTAATAGGTATAATTACACATATTAATGCAGTTATAAACCTAATCATAGTGGCAGATGTGTTTATGCATTTTGTGGCATGAGAAATCATTGAGTCAAATCATTTAGATTTCTGTTGAGGACAAAAAGCAAAGAAAGAAAAGGCACTTTTCCTTAGGTCTCTTTTCAAGGTTAATTTGAAAATTGCACAGATTATTTGATCTGTGGCTGGCTGAAAGTGTTTTTTGGATTAGTTTCTTGTTTTCTAATTTAAAATAACTTCTTATCCTTGTTTTCCCTTTTGCAGAGAGAACTGGTGTAGCGCAGCAGAAGAGCTTATATCGTCTTGAAGCAGCAGTCCTACTGTGCAAATTTTATAATTGTAAATTACCTGAAACATATCTGAGAAACCGAATGTATTTGACTTTCAGAGTTTGATTTATCTCTCCACAGGAGTTCTTATGTTATGTCTACATTGCAACTGGGAGCATGATTGCAGCAACTATAACTATACTTAAACTTACTTTTATCTAGCTAGCTGAAGCATTCATGCCACAGAAGTCCTACCTGTAGTTAAGTTTCTGACAGTATGTTCTCATAGGCCCATACTGAAACCTGAGCTGCTAACTTTTGACTGCTTTACCCTGCTAAATTTAAGCTATATTAGGTATATCCTTGTGAAGGGTCAGCATGATCTTAGATATATACACAGATGCTGAGAATACTGGCCTGAGGGCATTTTTACACAGGCTTATTTTACGGCCATAGTATTTTGTATTTGTTACCATCAGAACAGAGGTAGGATGGGTTAAGAGAGAATAATTTTTGAAAGGAGAGTCTTACGCTTTAGAAAACTATAGTCTATGTCACTGCTATTATAATAATCATACTACTATAGGAAGAGCTGCTTCAGCAAAGGCATTTTTTCCAAACCAGAGAAGGGACATTGGGGGAGTTGTCTTGAAAAGTTATTTGAGGAGGTGACGACTTTTTAATTTCCAGTCTAGTTTTAGCATTACTCTGCAGTTTGACTTGCAAGAAGAGTGACATGTAGTGGCTACTGCAATGGTTATTTTCTCTGCTAAAGACAGTTATTAAGACGTTGTATGATGTAAATAAGCTATTTTCATATACTACATCAATCATCTGTTAATATAGTATGATATATATTCTTCTTAAAGCAATGACTTTTGAGAGATCCAGTTTCTTCATCAGAAATATTTTAATTGACCAAAACCATGTTCTTTTATTGTTTTTTACTATTAATAATGCAATTTTTTCCTCTTTCAAAATTTAAAAGGAATGTGAACAGTGAGATTGGAATTGAAAGGTATTATTTTTAAAAACTGTGATTTTTTTCAGACTGAATACCTGAGTTCCCATCATGTTTAGCATTCCTTTCTAAGAATAATGTATTTGTAAACCCAGGATTTTTCATCTCTGTGATCAATCTAATAGGGGAAACATCTTCAAAATACTTCTCAAGTTTCCCCCGTTAATATGTCCGTAAGGCTTTTCACTTCATTATTTATAAATAAATAATGAAGTGAATTATATATAAATATAATATAAAATATATTTATAAATGATTTTTTTTTTTACATTCAAATAATGTTATTTTATAATAACCAGTACTGCTGGTACCTCCATTTGCCTTCTCTAAAAGAACCTTTGGGAGTTTTACTTCTGCTATTTAAAATACAATTAGTTATCACAGTGACACATCAATCTACAATTCAGTACTATCAATATAGAGAACAACTATCAATAACAGTATAGAGAACTATTAGTTATTCTGATCTTAGTTCTGCTGCTATTAATAACATTATTTTTCTGTAAAATAAAATCTCTACAGGGAGGTGAATTTCTGTATTTCCACTTGTTCAAGTATTGTAAGAAGTGACATCATGACTTCACTACATAGTCACATTTTTAAAAATATCAATTTATTAAAAAGGTTCTCCTTCACATAGGTTGGGTATTTAGTTTTACATATCGGAATTAATATGTCAGTTAAAACTATTTGGGAAATAGTTATTAGTCTAGGACAAGTATAATGCTTTTGAGAGAAGCAGTGGTACTGCTTAGTTAAGAAAACTTAATTTTCTGTTGGAAGGAAGTTCTGGTGGAAAAATTCTCTACCACTTCCTGATGCGGGCACTTTCATAATTGTTACCATCAGTTCAATTTATGTGGTTACTGAGTGATTTGATGTACCATCCCTGTGCAGAAATGCCTGTAGCTGCATGCACAGTGCATCACTGCTTAGGCCACCAGCTCAGCTGCTGTCTCTGCCTCCCGGCGGGTGCCAGAGCGCGCTCAACCACCTGCCCGCGACAACTCCCTGTTAAACAACCCCAGGGAACCTGGCTCTCTGACCATCTCCTTTCCAAATGTCTTCCCTGCTGCCACACGACCTCCCTTTCCTCCCAACCTATTACTCTCTTAAGAGAAGGAAGCAGAACATCAAATCACCATTAGCATTCATGCCCTCTGCAAATCTGTTATTGCTCAGCCATTTCATCACACAACAGGCTGGCGTTGAGTGTGTGTGCGCGCGCGTGCGTGCAACGCTGTGCAGTCACTGTTGTCAGCGGGAGAGCATGCCTCAAGCCCCAGAGAATTCATGCCTCATGTAAATTAAGAAGCAGATTTTACTAGGCTGCTTGATCTACTTGGGAGACAAAATAAAAATGTGACAGGCAAAAAGCCATATTTTGCTAGAGCCCAGCAGAACCCAAACTCCACTCTCAAATATTTCACATTTGTAGGTATGAAATGTAAAGGTACTCACAAAATTTCTCATGGGAAGACAGAGATAAATTAATTTGAAAACAGAGACATATTTGTTTCTTCCCATGTATTTCCAGAAGCAAGACTTGGATGCTTCTATGAAAAGGAATCAGAGAAATTTTAAAATTAGAATTTTGGAAAGACAAAAGCTTAGAAAATCTAGAAAAAATATTAAAGGCCTTCATCAATAACCTTAGTAGGATAATACGCAAACAAATACACAAATCAGTGTAGCTAATACACTCTGAAATGTGGGCAACTGTTAAAATTACTAGAAATTACTTCTGAGGAGGCTCCTTGGAGAAATTAATGCTCAGTCCTGTCCTAGAATGAAAAAATATTTGACTCTCTGCTTCCCCTTCTTGATGTTGCTAATAGTAAGGTTATGAAATAAAGCCTAGTTTTACAACCAAAAAAATTATTAAATGATCAAAATTATTTTGCATATTTTCTGTATATGTATTATTCTCACATATATTCAAAATCAATGCACCTTACAATAAACCTGATAACCATTTTTAATAACTAGAAAAACTAAAACTAAATGAACCTTCTTCAGTGATGGAAAACAAAGAAACTGAGTTGCTCTTTTCTCAAATGTAGGTCTCATCTAAGGAAGCACGAGACTGTCTTTGCTCTGATAGTCAATTTATTATTTTCTGTTGAAATCCAGCAAATAATTGCACTAGCACTTGAGATTACCGGCATGCTCTGTGTATTCCAGGTAATTAAACCAGTCAGGGTTTTGTTACCCATGCCGTTTGACAGAGAGTCACAGAGAATATTTGACCCTGGTACCAATTAATTCAACTGAAAACTATCGATGGTGTATTTAGTTATCAACGAAAAGTGATTCACTCTTCGGTAATGGGAGATATTTGTTAGAAGTAAAAAAAGTCCACAATAAAATTCCTAAGCATTTAATTTTGTTTTAACTCACGTTTCTTCTGTTTAATTTAAAGAAAAAATACATTCATTTTACAGATGATATACTGGAAAAAAATAACCTGCTTTGCTTTTCTGTTTACCTGTAGAATAAGTGTTCCAGTATCTTAATGGTTCAGCAAAAGTTTCTTTCTGAGATTTCATGAATTAGCAGAAAGACTTTCATTTAATACACTCATCATAAGCCATCAACAAGCAATAATAGCACATAGCACTTTTCATCTTTAAAGTACTTTAAACATTAATTAATTAATTACACAACTTCATTGATGCTAGTGGCAGGTGTTCATATATTCTCTAGCATGGGACACTGCCTTCAATAGCGGTCCAACTGAGTTTGCAGCACTTTCTCTCATGCAACATTACAAAAGAGCACAAAAAGTGCTAAAAACTGCTACAAAGGCAAGATTGGATCATATCAAAGTCAGCTGCAAAGATCTTTTGAGGCAGGGAACCTCTTTTTTGTGTGTTTTTAGGATACATTGTATATTGCAATACAGAAGCATATTAAGGCATTGATGTATGACTGGGATCTCTATGTGCTGTGTGCTCTATATGCTACAAAAATAATATTTTCCAGAAGACTTGGAAGGGCAGTATGATGGCAGCATGAATCATTTCATAAATGCATTATGAGCCATTATCTAACAGTTAGAAATTTCTAAAATAATGGTTAAAATTACATCACTGGTATTCCTAACATACAGACAAATTATCTGTCTTAAACCTAGGCAGTTTGTTGGGTAAGAATCGTTAAATGATAAGAGTCTTTATAGCCAGCATATATGAGCAACATTCCAGTCAGCTTTCTTTCCTGATAACCTGCATCTCTTAGGGCTGGGCCACTGAAGGTCAGCTTTGACATGCGTGTGAAGTGAGAGACTCATACTCAGTCTTTTGGATACGTAGCAAAAATCCTCAGCCCCACTATAACTGCACCTTTTTACAGAAATTGTATATATGTGTATTTGTGTTGCAAAATGATTGGACAATCTGGGAGGAGATGATTTTATTTAAAACAGATACAGTTTTCTGACTACTAAATTCACTTTGCAAGTTGTTTTCATTATCCGGATCTCAGTGAGCATCTGTTGAGAAACTGAAGTTCCAATGTTTCCTGCTCTTTTCTGAGGAATACCCTATCGGATTCCTTGCCCACCACCGGCCTTTTATTATTCTCCCTTTTCCTGTCTTTGATAAACTTCAGTTATTTCCCATGCGTCTCCTTGAGGGTAGAGATGTGTGAAATTTTATAGTGATTGCATTTCTGATCTTTTACTCAGATTTTAGTTGAATGGACTTGAAAATATCATGATATAAGGCCAGAAACCAGAATGCACAGTTGAGTGAAGACACCGTACCCAAGTTTTTTTTGTCCTAGCTTCGTATATGCCTGAATGTGTGAGACACCTCATCTGCCTTCACTCAGTACTTTCTGATCACACTGGCCAGTTTCAACCAAATTTGGCACTTCAGAATATCAGAAATATATGATTTATGATATTTATGAAAATAGATAGTTGTATAGAGAAAAGATATCTTACTAGCGTTCCCATGGAGAAAACTGCTAATAAGCTTCACTTCTTAGGAAACACGAGGGAATCCAGCAAAATATTTGTTTTGAATTAAGAACATATGAATAATACAGTCCCTCCCTGGAGGCAGTAATAAATGTAAAGGTTCAAGGAAGGTTATTTTTGCTTTGATTTTTCATGACATTAGTGGACTTCAAATGATTTTTTTGGTCATTAGCTTCACGGAGCTACCAGCTGATTTTCTCACTAATTGGCAAGTAATTTACGCAAATTGGTAATTGAAGTTTTTACAAAAATGAGATTGTTCAAATCACTTACTTCCACATGTCTTGTCTAAATCTAGTTCCTTCCAATTCTGCAAAGCGTGATCTTTCATTTTTTCATCTTTGGACTTTTCTAAACTAAAAAGTTGCACTGATATAACTTGAACTGGCTTTATTATCTATAGAGTTGAAGTATTTCTGTATTAGATTGTTTATTTAGAATATTATTTTATTTTAAAAAAGGGGAAAAAAAGCAGAATCAGAAGAACTCTGTAAATCCTAGCTGGATTTGATCCTCATGGGTCCCTTCCAACTCAAGATACTCTATGATTCTATGATTTCTTTCCTAACTACTATAAAGCACCATTGCTAGCTAATCTGGATTGTTTTAGTCAAAAATTTCAGCTATAATTCATTGTGTTAGCTACATCAACAAGATTTCACTGCTGAGACAATGAAATATATTTCGTTTTAAATATAATCATAAATTTCATGATTACACACTATATGTGGTATGTCTGGTTTTTTCCCCTGGAGGGAAAATATACTGAATATATTAAGTTCCTACAAGTTTCATGAAAACAGCTGGATAGAAAAGAGATGCTGTTAGTGAGGAACAAGCTGAGCCTGACTTATTGCATATGTCTGATTATAATTTTTTATCTCCCACTTATTTCACATACATGTAACATAGTCTTCCACACATGCAGTGGGTTAATGCTTTATTTCCACTGTATTCAGTTGGTTTGTCCAGCGTTTTACTTTTGGGGTTTTTTTCACTTCTTTGTTTTTCTCTGTACTCTGCCTACAGTTTCATGGTTCATCATTTCCTGACTTAGTCTTTCCACTTCAGTCTCTACCTGGATGACAGAGAGAAGCCATCCAACAGCCATCCTTCCTGAGAACATGCATGACTCGTCAGCATTGGGTCTTTTTCCTCCCTGCTGGTGCACATTGAACAAAAGAATCATCATGTAAAATTACTTCTTTCTAATTAGCTATTCTTTGATTTCTTTCTAGTTGTCAGTGGAAATTTAAGTTACATATGAGAATTCCTAGCATGGGATTCCAGTGCCCGGGAGTAGGACAACAAGTTTCCAGTTCGTTAAGCCTTTATGTCCTTGACATGTGATTCTTAAGCATAATTAAATATACAAAATTATAATAAACATGTCTATGGGTTATCTCAATTGTATTCGTATCTGGTTTACTTTGTCAATACAATGGCAATTTGCTGTATAGCACATATTTCCCACAGCAGCCTATTTTGGCTATCTCTTTTTTGCTAAGGCTATGGTGATTTCTCTTTTCCAGTTTTTGAAAACATATTAATAACTTCTTAAAAATATTTCATGAAATTGTCTCTTACCTTTTCTGTCCCATTGGTCAAGCTTCTTTTGGCTTGCACCATGCTTCCAAAAACTGGTTAAGTGGCTTCTGTGTGTAAATTGAAGAACAGGGGACACAACTTCTTACCAGAAAGTCAGGTGCAAGGTCTGACAAACAAAGCACTAGCAAAGTGGAAGAGTGCTTCTCAATCAAAAGTGTATCTATCTCCAGTATTCCCAGGAAGAATTAATTGTATATCCCATAGGGCTGCAAGAAACGCCAGAATAATTTTCCTCTGATTCTGGGGGTAGGGCAATAGCCGATGATGGTGATGATGGCAGCCCTGCCCCCTGTGTGCAACTCCTGCATAGTGGATGAAACCCACAGAGTCTTCTGTTCAGCCTCAACTACCATTTTCCTTTCCTGAGACAACACCAGGCAGAGGTGAGAAGATAGCTTATTCCAGAGGCTGTTCCCAATAGGCAGCATGGACAAAACTTCACCAAGCTGAGCTCGTTCTACTGTATGTCATCTTCCAACATTATGCTCCCACCAGGCTTTGCAACCTCTAAACACTCTCATGCCCTCATGGCATACCACGGAGTAGGTGATAGATGCATTCAGTTTCATGATATGAAATAGCACCATTCTAATGGATGGCAACACATTCCTCATATTGTTGCATACAACGTAAACTGGAAAAAGCAAACAAAAAATCATCTAGAGTCAGGGGTTCCTCGGGGGGGGGGGGAAATTACCCCCAGCCAAATACTATGTAATGTGGACACAACCACTCAGTGCTGTCTGGCCTCAGTGTCAAAACCAGTCCCTAGGCCTTTTAGCACTACAGAATCCTTTTTTAGGAATATGAAGACAGCTTCTTGGCTACCATCTTTCATCCTCCACCTCTTGTGCTACCCAATCTTCTTGTTTTTAGGCAGAACCCTGGTTAACAATACCTTCTGGATCAACTGTTCTTAGCCAGCAGGTATCACTGTGTTCTTCCCTTTGGGAGGCTGTAATAAGTGAAGAACAGATTAAATGGAGAATTTTCTTCAAATGAAAATATTATTATTTAATCTAAATAACAGGGTCAAGCATTGTGTTGAGGAAAAAGGTATTTAAAACACTAGACTGCATACACAAAATCCATCGTATTCGAGAAGTCGTGGCAGTCCGGTGAAGTTCCTGCTGACTGGAAAAGGGGAAACATAAGCCCCATTTTTAAAAAAGGAAAAAAGGAAGACCCAGGGAACTACAGGCCAGTCAGTCTCACCTCTGTGCCTGGGAAGATCGTGGAACAGATCCTCCTGGAAACTATGCCAAGGCACATGGAGGACAGGGAGGTGATTTGAGACAGCCAGCATGGCTTCACCAAGGGCAAGTCCTACCTGACCAACCTAGTGGCCTTCTATGATGGAGTGACTACATCAGTGAACATGGGAAGGGCTACAGACATCGTCTATCTGGACTTCTGTAAGGCCTTTGACACAGTCCCTTACAACATCCTTCTCTCTAAACTGGAGATACGGATTTGATGGGTGGACTGTCCGGTGGGTGAGGAATTGGTTGGTATCCAGAGGGTAGTGGTCAACGGCTCAATGTCCAGATGGAGATCGGTGACGAGTTGTGTCCCGCAGGGGTCCATGTTGGGACCGGTACTGTTTAATACCTTCATCAGTGACATAGACAGTGGGATCGAGTGCACCCTCAGCAAGTCTGCAGCTGACACCAAGCTAAGTGGTGGAGTCGACATGCCTGAGGGATGGGATGCCATCCAGAGGGACTGATGAAGAACTTGAGAAATGGGCCCGTGTGAACCTCATGAGTTTCAACAAGGCCAAGTGCAAGGTCCTGCACCTGGGTCGGGGCAACCCCCGGTATCAATACAGGCTGGGGGATGAAGGGATTGAGAGCAGTCCACCCAAGAAGGACTTGGGGGTACTGGTGGACTAAAAGCTGTACATGAGCCGACGATGTGCGCTCGCAGCCCAGAAGGCCGACTGTATCCTGGGCTGCATCAAAAGAAGCGTGGCCAGCAGGTTGAGGGAGGTGATTCTGCCCCTCTGCTCTGTTCTGGTGAGACCCCACCTGGAGTACTGCATCCAGCTCTGGAGCCCTCAGCACAAGAAAGACAGGGACCTGTTGGAGTGGGTCCAGAGGAGGGCCATGAAAATGATCAGGGGGATGGAACGCCTCTCCTGTGAGGAAAGGCTGAGAGAGTTGGGTTTATTGAGCCTGGAGAAGAGAAGGCTTTGGGAAGACCTCATTGCAGTCTATCAGTACTTAAAGGGGGCTTATAAGAAAGATGGGGACAAACTTTTTAGCCCAGCCTGTTGCGACAGGACAAGGGGTAATGGTTTTAAACTAAAAGAGGGTAGATTTAGACTAGATATAAGGAAGAAATTTTTTACAGTGAGGGTGGTGAAACATTGGAACAGGTTGCCCAGAGAGGTGGTAGATGCCCCATCCCTGGAAACATTCCAAGTCAGGTTGGACGGGGCTCTGATCTAGTTGAAGCTGTCCTTGCCCATTGCAGGGGGATTGGACTAGATGACCTTTACAGGTCCCTTCCAATCCAAACTATTCTATGATTCTATGAAATGTCAGTCACAGCTGCAATTCACTGTTCAGTAAAGACAAGTGTGTTCTCTACTTCTTTATCAGTCCTTTGAATAGTCCTTCCATTCCTTTTCCATTCTGAGTTTCACTTTTGACTGAATTTCTGTTTCTCCGCCTGGTTTGGGGTTTGGGTTTTTTTCATAGAATCATAGAATCATACAGGTTGGAAAAGACCTCTAAGATCATCGTGTCCAACCGTCAACCCAACACCACCATGCCCACTACACCATGTCCCTAAGGGCCTCATCTACACGTCTTTTAAATACCTCCAGGGATGGTGACTCCACCACTTCCCTGGGCAGCCTGTTCCAAGGCCTGACCACTCTTTCAGTAAAGAAATTTTTCCTAATGTTCAATCTAAACCTCCCTTGGCGCAACTTGAGGCCATTTCCTCTCGTCCTACTGCTAGTTACTTGGCAGAAGAGACCAACACCCACCACGCTACAACCTCCTTTCAGGTAGTTGTAGAGCGCGATGAGGTCTCCCCTCAGCCTCCTCTTCTCCAGGCTAAACAACCCCAGTTCCCTCAGCCGCTCCTCATAAGACTTGTGCTCCAGGCCCTTCACCAGCTTCGTTGCCCTCCTCTGGACACGCTCCAGCACCTCCATGTCCTTCTTGTAGTGAGGGGCCCAAAACTGAACACAGTATTCGAGGTGCGGCCTCACCAGTGCCGAGTACAGGGGCACGATCACCTCCCTATTCCTGCTGGCCACACTATTTCTGATACAGACTCATTTTTTTTGACTCAGTCCGTTGAAAAATAATTCAGTTAATTCAAGGAGGTTGAACTAGCCTCTTCAGTGACTCATCTTCAGACTACCCTCAAATGTTTGCTGTGGGATGTTATTCTGAGTCATTGTTTTGCCTTCCCACTTGCTTACCAATACCTATCCTAATTTAACTCTTAATGAAAAATGACATTCTCCCTAGAGGAGAGAAGTCTGATGGGAAATGAGTCAGGCTGCAGAACTTTAGTTATAGATATACTTTTATTCAATTAAATCAACCCATGGTCACTCAATCCAAGAATTCTGTTTGCTTCTTTACTTCTAGCTCTTTTTAAATGACCTCATTATTGAAGAAAACTGCATTTAAAATAGGATAGTCTCTTTTCAGTTCAGTGACTATGCTAGAAAAATCTGTAGACTATCACACCTATTATTATACATATTGCAGAAAAACCTAACATTGGTTTTGTACTGTGAGAAGCTACAGTTGCTCATAACAAAATATTCTTGGCAGCATTGGTACCTCTAATAATGTTACTCAAATTCATATCCAATCCTGGGGGTCTACAAAAGCGCTATCCAGATGAGTCCCTTTTACATCTACCTCCAAAGCGGTTTTGAATGAGAAAAACAATCTGTTCTATTTCACTCTCTCTTCTTATTTCCTAAAGTGTTTCAAATCCTTTCTGTCTAATACCATCTTAGAGCTATCTTTTATATATAGACATATATGAACAATTTAATACTGCTTATCCTTCAATAAAGGTGATCTAGATGGGGAAGTTATTTCACTTAAGCTTCAGAGTCGTTTTTTTTTTCTGTATAATTGAGTAAAGCTTTTTATGTGTGAGTTGCATAAAACAGAAAAGAAAATGAGTATTTCTTGCATTATTATCAGTTGGTTTTTTGAGCAGATACAGAGTTTTGACTAATTGCACTGTGTACTGATTACACTTCTGTCTGCTAAGCTCTTTTCCTCATTTATTAAAGTCTTGCCTTGTCAGATAAACTGGCATCAAAGCATTCTCTTAAGAGAAATTAGAAGACTGAAGCTCTGAATTAAGCCACCACATATTTTAATGGAATAGGTTCTCAATGAACAGAAAGATAAATGCAGCTGCCTGGTTATATGCTTCTATGGTGTATCCGTGCCATTGCTTATTTGGATGTAGTTAGTAGTACAAAAAATATCTTTGCATATCTCACGTTTCCTTACAGTTTGTTTCTCGAGTCTCTTTACAACTTTGTATGGGTTTACCTCTTCAGTTCTGCTGTGACCTACAAATTTATTCAGAGTTGAATTTACACCAAAGGAAGCCCTGACAAAGAAAGAGAAGAAGCAGCAGACATGCACAGAAGGCATGCTACAAAGCGTTTGCTACTTTGCAGATGAGTTGGCAAAAAAAGTCTTAGAAATCTTGAGAACCACAGCTTAAAGAATGACAGATGCTGGATTATTTCACACAAACTGGAAACATTCCTCTGAAAACAATTAAAAACTAATTGCCCTAATCAACCTGTAAAATGGTTGCAGTTTGAGTTGCATTTTTGAGTCCTTTTACACATGCAAAAGTACATTCTTATGGGGACAGGTGTGACTACCTTCCCCTCCCCCTTTCAGACTAGGGCATACTGACAGACCAAATGTATTTGGTGTCATTCCTCCAGAATCACCTAGGATGCAGGCATATCAAATCGATGCCTTCAAAACCAAGCATTGTTTACTCAAAAGTATGCAGCTTCAAAGACAGAAACTTGGGTCTTCTCACCTAAGTTGAAACCCTTCCTTGATTAGAAAAATCTATTTAGTCTAGTTTGCTTTGTCTTTGGATTGTGAGAGGCAGATTCAACTTCTGATTAGTTAACAGTGTCTCTGAAATTACAGGGCAGATGCTGATTTAAGTGCAAGTCCACAAGTTTCCATTATAAACACAGAGCATCTAGTGCCGTTTGTGGTATCATGCTTGAGCTTTGCCAGTCCAGAAGGCTATGGGACTCCTGTAACTGATGTGTAGAGGACAGCCCCAGGTAAATGCTTCAGATACCCAAGACAGTCTCAGAGGGCCCTGGACACCTCAATTTAGCTGCGGAATTGAGCACCCTATGTCTTGTCAGATTTTGTCATCGCTGGAGGTTGTCAGAGTGTTTTGGTTTTGGCCTACTTTTGAAAACATCTGTTTTCTGTGTTAGACATCTGTGTTTATAGCATGTCAGCACTGTAACTGGAACACAGCAACCACGCTATTTTTACACATAAAGAACATTTGAAAAGTTAGGTCCTGTATCTTTTTTTCTGCTGCATGACACTATTGATTGATCTCAACTTCAGATACAGCCTCTATTTTAAGCCTTAGAATCATTGGAAACTGAAGTACCATACTAGTTATTATTTACTATGTATCATGGTCTTGAAAAAAATAGAGGGTCTCACATCTGCTCCTCAGAAAACAGAGGACATGACAAAAAAAGAGGGGGAAATGATCCAAAGCCTCACATAGTAATTTTTATAGTATGCTGTTTGAAAGGTGCTTCTCTCAAACAGGCACAGCAGGTAGAAACATTTAAGGTTAAGAGATTCTGTGGGCCTAAATCTTTAGCTGTTGCTTTATGTGAATAACCTCAGTGGAACTGTAAGTCCTCCACAACAATTTTAAAGGATTAATGTCATTTTAAACCATAGATATTTTTGAACAACTTCTTATTTCTCACTGAGAAGTTGCTGAGATTTTCTTTTACAAAATGCCATGCTTTTCTTAATATGAATAAGGAATAACTCTCAAGGAGTTAGAGTGATGACAATTGTTGCATGATCAGTTTTCAGATAACTCCATCAAACTGCTTCTCTGTATCACTTCGTATACCACAGCTCGGAGACAAGTTTTATTTGTAATAGGTTGTTAAGGATTTTTCCCTTTTTTCATGCAGCAAGAGAATAAAATCACAATGACCCAATTGAGAAATATGGATAAACCAAAACAGTAAATTCTTTAAAATACAGGTACATAACCATGTGCAAAACATGCCTTGGAGTTGATATTGCCTGCAATTATACAAGCACAAAACCTGTTTTCAAACTATTGAAATATGATTTAGAATTTTAACATATTTATGTTCAAGAGAATATAGTATTTATTTCCCATGCTATTTTTTACCTAAATACAGTAGCTGATCCTTTTATCAACTAACTTAGCCTGACACGTGATTAAATATCAAGATTTTAATTGACTTATCTCCATTTTACTTCTCACTGAGAGCAAATTGATAACTTTCGGATGGGCAATTAATATGCTGATCCATCACTATCTCTATTTCAGTTCCACAAATATTTCCTTTTCCTTTTCGTTCTGGTTATATGCAGTGAGCAACAAGCTGTTTTCCAGCAATTTGATTATTTGAATGTCTTTCTCTTTCACTACTCATTGGTAATAGCAATGATGACAATTGTTGGCAAGTTTCAAGGGTGGATGGGTATTTCCTATTGTAACAATATTGTAAATAGGCATGTAGTATATAAATCGTCTCAACTTAAAGTTTGGTAGAAAATAAGAAAATTAGAAATCTTGCAATTTTATAACATCCCAAGAATCAATGATTGTGTTAATTAGAGCTACATTCCCAAAGTAGCAGAAGGTACAACTTAATTTGCAGCTGAGATTTGGCTACTTCTGAGCTCTTAGTAGCTCAGTCTAAAGTGGACGAAAAGTCACACTCACTTAGAAAAAGCACAGCTGTTTCAGGTAACATGTTTCCGTAACCACCAATCCTTTACTTTTGACGTCACTGACTTGAAAGTTTAGAATGCTTGAATAAGAAGGCCTCTGTTGATGCCCACCCTCCTTCTTTACCAATATCAAGATCAGTGTCTTTTTTAATGACTGGTAGTTTTCAAATAGTCTTTCCCACATGACATCCCCTTTGCAGAGCGATGGATATCACTTCTTCCTCCTGTTGGGAAAGCAGGAAATTTCTCTCTTCACGACAACTTTGTCCTTAATAGCTTACAACCACACAAGACAGAAAAAGGACACGGAAATAAGATTACTCATAGGCAGCCAGAAAATATATTTAAGCTCAATGTAAAAGACCCCTGAATTGCACCCGGGTGTCTTAATTCCAAGTCCATTTCCTTGACCAAAAGACCACATTAATCTTCTGACTCACGTTAGCATATCGATTCCACGAGACCCTTAAGAGGCTGGCTGTCCACTATCACCTAACCGCTGTGTGATTTTACAGACAGGTGAACCTGAAGCTGCCTGGACTCTTTTGAAGCACTAAAATTGTAGGCATATTTGTTAAGCTTGTGTTAAAAGTTGGAATTTTTGTTTGCTGATATCTAAAACATCAGGTTATACTTATAGTTTTACTTTATGAAGCTCACTGTCGATATTTGTGTTCTCTACAATGACTCTGAAGATTTGAGAGAAATCAGCAAAGAAACCCTAATGGTATATAAAACCAGTGTCTTCATTTCTTTGGATTAATGAGCAAATGGTTAAAATTAATTTTAACTGTGAGATAATTAATTAAACTTGCAAATGTGAATGAAGGAATACTACTTCATTTCTTAGCAGTTGGATTTCGCATGTCTATCCCAGAATATAATTTTCAGTTCTTTTTCCACCTATTTTGATGGAAATAGGAGTTCTAGGTGGCAACAGTGGTGAATGTAACTGTCCATTTGAGTTTCATAACATTCCACTGGGACTGTTTCTAATATTTATTCTTTCCAAGCGTGCTCTTTAGCTACACTGAGGATTTGTATTTTCATGCCAGTAACAGGAAGCCTTTTCACCTAGGTTTAAAAAGAGCTCTTCCTATTCAATTTCATTGCTGCCAAAGAAATCAACTGACAAGTGGTTAAAGACAAAACTTAATTTCTGGAACTTAATCCTGACAACATGAGGGCTATCTTGAATGCTTGAATTGAGGAGCTTTCCATCCTAATAGGAATTTGCTTTGAAAGTTGCATTTCAAAACCTAAGGATGGTGTTAAAATATACCCCATCTTTTGACAGACTTCCTTGATCTTGTTAAATAGCACATTATGTCTTCTCTTTGGCAAACTTTCTGCTTCATATAATGTAATCAATCTGTACTATCATGCAAAATTATCAAAGTATTTTGAACATTTAGAAAGTGGATCAACATGTGTTTCCTAAAGTTCCTAACTTTGCAGAAATTTCAGCATGCAACAGAGGTGCAAAAAGCAGCAATCTAAAACTCAGAGGTGTTGGGGTTTAATTCTTCATCACGTATGTTGCACAAACTGGATGTTTACATACCCGAAGATTTATTAGTGGCCTCCATAGCTGATGGCATAGATTTACTCTAACGGTGGAAGTTACTTTCTAGGAAAAACAAGAGAACAAATGAGGAGAGAGAGAGGGGGAGGAAAAAAGTGAGAGTGAACTGCTCACTGGCTGTCAGGGAAAAGAAAAGGCAGGTTACAGAGCTGCAGATAGAAGGCCGTTAGCAACACCAAAGGCTAAGGCACCTAGGACGCTGCAACATACTGGTATACTCCAAGGTATAAACTACAAGCTGCCACATTTTATTTGCCATATTTATTCATGCACAGCTTTCTCAAAAACCTAAAAATGTTTTTGAGATTCACCTTTGCTCACAATATAAGAATTGCTGACCAGCTATCCAGAAACGCTGTGGGAATAACAGGTGACATGGAGGACTAGGAAGAAGAGTCACTACATAATTTCCAGGAGACGCTTTAGGAGTTGTTCACTTCCATTCCTGAGAGAGTTTTATAAGGAGTAAGGAAAAGATGAAATCTGAGGTTGAGATGGCTTTGACAGAGCACAGAGCTGACAGCTGGTTATAGTTGTGTTCCCAGAATTATCCTCATTGCATAACAAGTTACTGTAAAGAAAAAATAAAGGTGTTTATGAAATAGAGCAGGTAGGTTCCTCGTTTATCCAAGGTTGCACTTCACAGAAATAAGGGAACCTGAACTCTGTTAGGACTCTGTAGGCTCAAATGGAGGTGCTGCCATGATAGCCATACTGAAGGGCTGGACAGACCTTTGAAGGAAGATGCTTGCTTAAAGACAGGAGAGAATGCAGGATTATTTTAAAGCCATTTTTTGACTTCATAAGTCATGAGATGTTGCTTGGAGAAGAAAACCACGTAGCCAAAGCAGAAGAAAGTTGAAGCATTAGCTGCATGACTACAACAATAAAGCTATCAGAGGTGGGTGGTGTTCTACCAACAGGGACAGTTATTGTCCTGAGTGAGCACAGTATTTAGGTACAAGCTTCATTTTGTGTGAAAAGCAAACATACATACATTTTGTAAAAGCAATCACACTGAAATTGCAAGGTTAGAATGAATTTTCTGTTTGAAGCAAAATAAGTGCTTAAGAGCTACACTGGATCTGGGCCCGTATAAGCATTTAGATCAGATAGAGCCTGATTGGACAGAAAAGTCCTCCTACAAAGTCAAGATAATAAAACCTGGAAAGACTGAAACATTTGAATAGCTTTTTCCTGATTCACCACATAAACAATAATTACAGGGAAAGTCAGCTGCATTAGACTCGCCTAAAACTGTGACAGTTTGCAAGAGGAAACCAGAGCATCTGGAGAGGCAGAAGTTACTTATACGGTTTAAGTAAAATAGAAACTGATAGGAAACAGCAGTGAAAATTAAAGAATGCAAACTTTATCCTGAGATACTCAGAAGAGTGTGTGTATGAGTGTATAGGTATGGACACGTGTATGTGAAGCTTCTGCATGTTTACTTTCTTCTGTATGTCCTACCTCTAACTCATATGTCTGACTTGCCAGAGGCTGATCCTGAACAGCATCTGAACCGACGGGCAGGTGAGCCCAATGGGCTCAGGGTATCAGTCACTGTGACGAGATCCTCGCCAGGGACTGCTGCAGCTCGCTTCTGGTCTGCGTGGTGCTGTTGCCTTTTCCTGGAAAGCAAAGCACGGAGCAGACTGGGGTAGTGCTGAGCTGCACCCAATATGGCGCAAGGATTCAGATAGGAAACATACCGCAGCTTCGGAGTCAGAAGCAGGCTTCCATCCCATGTTTTACAGATGCATAAGTAACAAGGAGAAGATATTGAGCAGATAAAAAGGATTGTTTACAAAGAATTCTTCTCAAATCTCCAGGGCATGTTCAAAGACTCTCTGCTTTCTACTAGCAGTGCTCCCAGGGAATTTGCTGGAATTTTGCTACTGATTTCAGTGAAAGCAAAGTTAGGCTAAAGCTGATCACTCATAAAATCTGCTCATTGCTATGTCCATGGGTATCTTGACTAGATTAATCCCATTTTCAGACATTCTACATACTCTGTGTTTCCATGCTTTGCATTGTGGTTAAGGCAGTTACTGCTTTTTCTGGTGGCATTTCTCAGGATTTTCATTAATATTTCAACTGTAACATTCAGTTCCAAAGGCAGAGGAATTTTGGTTTTGTTAGAATATGGAAGTTTGACTCTTTCCCATGCCTGAAAGGTTATTGATGATATGAAATTTCACTGTAGCATAATTGCCTATTTAATTTGTAATCTAATATATTTTATTAAGGATTTTTTTTCATATTTTTAGCTTATTGTAAGCAAGACAACTAAGCAACAAGAAAATGAGAATGTGATATGAGTTCTCTGTTCTTCAGAGAGACCATTTTTCTTCTCCAACTGTTTGTTGCTCACGTAAGGCTATAAAGTGTTTAGGACATGAGGTAGGTGACCTATCTCCTAGTATGAATTGGTATAGTACCATTAAAAACTATGTCTTCTAATATTCATGCAGTGTTGTTGCCACTACGTTGCCCAAGAAGCTTCCACATACTTGCCCTCATATAAAACTATTTCTAAATGGAAGAATAATTAGCATCACACTAACCAGTTCAGGACTGTAATGAATCTGACCACATTAATCTTCTTCACGTGATATTGTGTATGTGAATTACAAATCTTACTATAATTTAAATATATTTAGTTTTAGAAAAGCTACCTTTGTTTCATATATACAGTTTAGGTGGTGATTTATTGCACTTATTTGTTCTTAGGGCCTCAATCGATATTTTATTATCTGAAAAGAGGGAACAGTGCTACAAGACTGTAAGCAATCTCACTCATGTCGGTATATCTCTGAATATTTCTTCAGTGAGAGAACTGTTCTCAAAGTAGAAAACAGAGATTCCTTCCAGATGAGGAACTATGCAGAACATATTTGTTGACTGCAGAGTGTCCAACTGAAGTGTACCAGTTCATTTAAAAATAGAAGGCAGTAAAAATAGAAGACAGAACTCTAATCTTACTGAAGAATGTGGTCCTAGAAAAGGGCAGTGGATAGTGCTTAAAATACATAGGACAGCAGTAAGAAACTATGTCTCTCTAACAATTTACAGCAAGGAGTATTAAAAAATTCTGTTTAAACTGTAACAGTGCATTTATTAACCTTATTTCTTAAAACCACTCAACAGGTTCCCAGATACCAAGGAGTCTTTGGAGGTCCTCAGCACTGTGCAAAAGCAGATTAAGCTAAACTTACTGTCTATGAATGCTTTATCTGTGTCTATATATATATGTGTGTAGAGACAAAAGTAACTTCACCCAGCCTCATCATGACCATAAGAATAAAACATGCTGGGTTGCAGCAAGGATCCCAGTTACATAACAAATTGTCTAAAATAGTGCAGAATTGTGGATGCTTATGGGAGAGTATAAAACCCAGTTTTTCTGAAATCCTCTTCCAGATTCAGCAGATTAATGCCTTCTTGAGTAGGGGTATTTACACGCTTTCAAATTAAACAGTCAAAGACAAACATAACTTCCATTAAGTTGTCTACCCGTTTTTAACATATTTCCAGTTTTCTGCTCTGCAATGTTCTTTGGCAATGATTTTCACAATCTAACATACATTGTGTAAAAAAGTTATTCCCTTTTGTTTTGTTATAAACCTGTTTTCCTGATAACTTCATCCACTGACAAATTCTTAGATAACATATGCTTTATTTATATTAACATATATAGTCAATTAATAACATTGTGCATTTCACTTTAACAAACTTTTTGCCTTTTGATTTTCGCTTCAGGTTTTTCAGCTACATGAGGGAATTCCCTCTTTGAGGATGCAAGGAATAGAGTACTTCTCTTCATTCTCATTCACAATGAACATCATTCTGTTTATTAAATGACATTCATTTGACAAAGGGGATAGATTTTAGTTTCTCTAGCTCTTTAGGATCGTACCATAAAATGATATAATATGAATTTAGTTCCAAATGTTTAAGATCTATCATTTGATAGAGCCATTGCAGAGGTTTCCTCATAAAAAGTGAGAACGATTGGCCAAGCTACATAAATTTTTGATTATTTTCCACCAATTAAGCAGCCAGGTGAATGAAGTTTAATTTCATCTTCATTTTTCCAATAACAAAAATCCAGTTTCTTGTTAGGTGCTTTATCTTCCCAGTTTTGAATTTCTGTAGATTTCTATATTTAACTTACAATCAGTACGATATCAGCCTAACATAATTTGATGATTTGGTTTAGTTCCTTGTTTTGAATTTAGGGTGGCATCATTTGTAAGCTAATAATAATCAGGTCAATGTTGAACATTGATGTTTGTACAAATTATCTTCTATTGATATTTTCATTACTGCTTACAGCACTCACTTTCTCTGAAAGCATTCATCGTTTTGTGTTACGTCACACTGTGTTGCGTGAAGCTGAGATATTTGCCACAGCTATTCACACACTATAAAATTTGCATATAGCTGCAATCATTGGGACTTTTGAGGGTAACATGCTCCTAAAAAATCAACATAGTATATAAAAGAAATTTATACAGGTAGATATTGTGCTCTCTGTAACCATATCCATGTAACTATTCAAAACACAGAGCTGAGTTTACATCATTTCTATGAACAAGTAATAGGTGACAGCAAATCAGTACTCAGTGTTAAACTTTCCTAGACTCTGTCGTGGCTAAACTGAACAGACACTTAAGGCAAGGTACAAGAGTATATCTTCAATTTCTGAGCTCTCATTCGCTAACAATGAATTAGGACATGGAAAGCAAATAATAAATTACCATCTTATATTGAAAATTATCACTCTTTCCATCTGAACTGTCAGATCGGTGCTGCTGTTTGAATTATTATGAAATGGTGCCCTGTTTATGGAGCAGGTGGTCACTGCTGATTCTATGTGATGACTTCCAGACAACATACTCTGAGCCTTTCTGTAATTCCTGTATGCCTGACAGTGATCATTATGTTCAGAAAGGTTTTAATGATACAGCTAACTACATCACTATTTTGCTTCAGGAGTGTTTTCTTTTACATAAGCTGTCCTTAAGGTATAAACTTTTATTTGTAACAAGGGATCATGGTGAAACTGCCAAGTAGAGAAGCTAAGCTCAGGAGATTTATTACATTCATTGGAACTTTAAAAAATGTATAAATGCTGTCAAATCTGTATTGAAGAAGGTTGTGTGTTTAATGCCTGGAAAAATGATAAGAAAACAGGTTCAGGTTTATCTTATTTTCCTTATGCCAAAGCAGCAATATATTTCAAGATATGATTATTATGTGAGATTGAGTAACTAAATGCAATGCTTTTTAAAAGAGAAAAATTGGAAAGTGTGCCAAAGATATACACAGGTCATATTATTCATTTAAAAAGCACCAGCAAATGTATACACAACAATACAGTTCCAAAGTCTGACTTTTATCAGATAGTCATAATAATGATAAAAAACTCAGATGAGTACTGTACGTTTAGAAGCATAGTAAACAGCTTCAGTTTTCCCATCGCTGAAACTAAATGGGAGCTTTGCTTCCAACTCAGTGGAGGCCCAGAAGAAAACATTTTCTTTTAATAAAAGTATCTGGAAACATTCTTGCTGTATTCACACCAAAGAATTAAGTAGTGATTGAAATCTCTAGTATTATATAACACATTTCCTCCCGCTCCTGAAATCCACATTGAAATTGCAAAATTGGCTCAAGCTACATTAAGTGGGCTTCCTATATTTCATGATACAGTTTTGACTGGTAGACTTATATACTTTTTTTTTCCCAGAACCCTGTCTGCTGAAGTGTAAGAATAAGGAGTAGTCCTTGAAAGGATAGCTTGATGTTATTCTATTTGTTTATTCTTCATTATTGTAGGTGTATGGATCCATTCATTATTTACTGAACCCATTCTGAACACAGAATTGTTCATTCCCTCATGAGCTTTTCTAAATGCTTGCCAGTGCATCCAGTGCATTTTTTAAAGATGCTAATGAATTTATCTACACAGTCCTTCTGTGAGGTAACTCCATTTCACACATGGGGAATTATCATAAATAGCTTAATGCCAAAATTATCCAAAATATCCATTCTTCAGGGTGCTAATTTGAAACACACAGAGGTGAGTTTTTCAGAGTACTTAGTACCTTGATAGCATTTGTATGCATTTTACATCTTTATATGCTGAAAGCAGAGCTCCTTGTTCTTTTCTGCAAAGCGGAGCTAAGGTGTGTTCTTTGAGATATCCAAAAACATATACTAACAGTCTGGTTTAAATGAACTGTCCAGCCTCTCACAAAGGCACTCAGTGGCAGAAGCAAGGACATCCTCCACTCTTCTAGGGCATCTGTCTTTTTTTTTTTTTCTTTTTTTTCCCTTCTTGTTCACTGAGCTGCTGAATGGGTGCAACAGAGATACTCAGACCACTAACCCATTATTATTCTTGCCCTACTACTGCCCTGGTCATTAGTTCCTTACTTCTTTTTTTTCTTCATACTTAATAAGATCAGAATTTTGTGGAAAGGGGTGACCTTTGATCACATAATGTGATCAATTATGCTTATGCATGTGCTTATGATCACATAATTATGTATTGTATAATAAATACCTCTGCAATCATTTGTTCGGCACATATTCTGTGAGCATGTAGTCTCATGCTTATACATGGGGGACAAACATTTCTGGAGCTGTCTCTGTTCTCTGGTTCTCCTTTTTCCCTCCATCTTCTCCAACCCTTTTGGAGTGGTGGAGGAGACCACCATGCTGCTGTGAGTGCTCTCTCTTTTTATTCCTCTCCATTGGTGTACCCGAACCTATCTCCCTTTCAGGCTCTTACCTTCCTGACCCCATCCCTCCTGCATCTCTCCAACCTTCTTTTCCTCATGTTCCTTCTTCTTAGCTCTTCCTTCTGCTCTTCCTCCCTCAATCTCCAAACAATCCCAGCACCTTTTCCTACCTCCTGTCCTCCTTCAAAATCCTTCTTCCATTGCCTAGCTATCCAACTTTTCTCCCTTTCCCCTGGCTGACTAAGCTCTTGGCATTCAGCACACCCCTCCCTCCTGAGGGTACCAGCTCTCATCTCAGCACCCTGCTGGTCCGTGGCATTCCAAAGCACTTCTGGGACAAACGGTGTTGATAATTCTTAGGAGGACACATTGCAGCCTAGTCAAGTTTTGAATGTTTTCATACACCTTCTTGACTCCAGCCACTTGTAACCACGTCCTCCTCCTCCCCCCGGATCACCATCCCTCACACTCTGTATTTGTAAGTTTAGTTTCGTCCAGCCTTCCAGGAAGAAATGCACATAGCACATCTCCTGGAGGAAGGAGGAGAAGGAGTGGGAAGAGGAGGTGGTATCAGACACTTAACAAAAGAGAGGAACACCAAGTGCTGTCCCTTCAGGGAACTTGGCCATCCTTATCCTTACACATGTTCACCAGCAACTGTCTCTTCCCTTTCCACTTAGTGACTTGACAGGACCGTCATATCCCACTAGCTTCAGCTCTCAACTCCTCCCACTTCCCTGGAGCAAATGAATACACTCAGCTTTCCAGCAGTGGTCAGCAGTGGCCTCCGTGAAGCCAAGCAGCCCTGCTTTCCTGCAAACCTTCTGGAATCAGATGCTTTTTGCATTCCCCCTGTTGCTACCAACTACTGTGTCAACAGCCTAGATATATTCTATATTCCCAGTCCAAGCTAGTACACACAAATGAGCTGAGAGTGGATGGGTCACAGCAGGCAGAGTAGAACATTAATTGCCATCTGCATATTGTAATTTGTTAATACAACATTAACAAAACATTATCAGAACATTAACAAAAATAATAAATTACGGGGTTTTTATTATACTTAATAAAATAAGAAAGTATGACATCTTTCAAAAGAAAAAAAAAATTCTCTGCTTTAAGAGTGTTATTAATATAAGGAATCAAAATATTTTCCCTAATGTCTTCCTGGGCAAAGGCTAAAGTATTTTAACTGGTATTTCCTCAGCAAATTCTGTCTTAAGTAGGCATAGCATGGAAAATTCCAATCTGAGCGGTACATTAAGTTTGACAAGATAAAAGTAATTACAGACTGAGTCTTTTAATGGAAACTAGTAGGCATCCTTAAGTACAAGCTTTACTACTTACACCACCTGTAACAAACAATTTTACTGTATAAGCATAAAAAGCAAATCTGTTGCTGATTTGTACCACTAGGCCACTTTGAACTTTTACATTTTTCTAATACATGCTGCACGATAAGATTCTATGTAAACCCATTTAAAAACCCTTTAAAGCAACATTTCTTTAGTATTAGAAACATTTTTTAATTATAAAGTACATGTTCTTTAATAATAAGTGGGAAAAAGCAAGAGAAACATGTTCTGTTAGTCTCTTTGCATGCTTTTTAAAGTAAGATATATTCTATTTGAAGCACACAAACAGAAACAAATAGCTTGTCAGTAAGCACTAATAGGGCTATTTCCCACTGATAATATTGCAGCTGTTAGCTGCACAATGGTTAGACACATACTGTTCAATTATTACAGGATGCAGAACCACCTCTCGTGATGAGAATGTAGGTGAAGTCAGTTTGCTCTTTGCTTTGCACAAGTTCCCTTGCTCTGAAAGGAAGCCGTAATCCTATAGGATCAGTATATCGGTATCAAAAAATGACTACTTCAAGGACAAGGTGAGATGGCTTTGGTCTAATTAGCTGAGTTATTTAAACAAACTATGAAATGATAATGTATGAGTACATGGTTGCAAAATTCTCCCAAACCACAAATTCAGATCCTAGCGGGAGTGACTGAGCGTATCTTTTGCTGAGTTGCCTTGAAGACCTGAGAGGCTGGAAGGCACTGCGGCCAGGATTCAAAACCACCTCAAACTTCCTAAAATCACTTCCAAAAGAACATGAGATGCTTTCAAGAGAGAAGTCAGCCTGAGTCACCTGTTTGCTGACAGGTGTTTATCAGCACGTGGCTCTCACCACACAGCCACCCCTCATAAATGGTTTGATTTACAAACTTGTCGCGGCTCTTCTGCTTCTGTTTTCATTTACAGTAAAATGTGTGTGTATAAAATTCTGTTAGCCATTCTCAGTGATGCTTTACAACCATTTTGCAATGATGGTATAAATGAATACAGGAGATACAGACATGCAGAGAATCATACCGCTCTTTTATTCTTTTGAAAAATTCAAATTCATAGAATACAATATAACAAGGAAACAGTAATAAAAGAAAATGAGAAAGCAAAGAATACTGTCATTATTCAATCTGCACTAGCACAGCTTTGTTAAAGACAAGAATATGGAGATGTTAGTTCATACACATTCAAAATAGAGCAAATTTGTATTATACTTGCATTGGGATGTTGGAGTTTCCCATTTAATTCTCTCCAGTGAAGAAAATGCTTTCGACTGGAAAATGATGACCTACACAAATGCCTTACTTCAATAAAATATTTATGTGCCAGAAGTAAACATAGTTGAACTATGCTCTTTTAAATTTTTTCTGTCTGCCTTTTTTGCTCTAGAGGCACCAGCAAACTATAGGACAGGTAATTATGTTATTATGTTTTGAACTGTTTTGGGTAGATAAATGAATGGATAGACATAAACATAACTATAGAATGGTTTTGGGTTGGAAGGGGCCTTTAATGATCATCTAGTCATCTTCGACTAGACCAAGTTGGTCAAAGCCGTGTCCAACCTGACATTGAATACTTCCAGGATTTGGGCATCCACAACTTCTCTGGGCAACCTGTTCCAGTGTCTCACTACCCTCATTGTAAAAAATGTCTTCCTTACAGTCAATCTAGATCTACCCTCTTTTAGTTTAAAACCATTGTGCCTTGTCCTGTCGCTGCAAGCCCTGGTAAAAAGTCTTTCTCCATCTTTCTTATAAGCCCCTTTTATATCTTGAAAAGCCGCAATCAGTCTCCCCAGAGCCTTCTCTTCTCCAGGCTGAACAACCCCAACTCTCTCAGTCTTTCCTCATAGGAGAGGTGTTCCATCGCCCTGATCATTTCTGTGACCCTCCTCTGGACCCGCTCCAACAGGTCCATGTCTTTCCCGTGCTGAGGACTCCAGAGCTGGACGCAGTACTCCAGGTGGGGTCTCACAAGAGCGTCCCTCAGCCTGCTGGTCACGCTTCTTTTGATGCAGTCCGGGGTACGATTGGCTTTCTGGGCTGCAGGCACACATTGCCGGGTCATGTCCAATTTTCCATCCACCTATGTCCTACTCCGCAGGGCTGGTCTCAATCCATCCATCCTCTAGTCTGTACTGATATTGGGGATTTCCCTGACCAGGTGCAGTACCTTGCACCTGGCCTTGTTGACCTTCATGAGGTTCGCACAGGCCCACCTCTCAAGCCTATCAAGGTCCCTCTGGATGGCATCCTGTCCCTCCAGCACGTCAACTGCACCACACAGCTTGGTGTCGTTTGCGAACTTGCTGAGGGTGCACTCAATCCCCCTGTCAATGTCATTAATAAAGATATTGAACAGTGCCAGTCCCAATACAGACCCCTGAGGGACACCTCTTGTTACTGATCTCCATTTGGACATTGAGCTCTTGTCTGCAACTCTTTTGGATGCAGCCATCCAGTCAATTCCTTATCTACTGAATAGTTTGTCCATCAAAGCCATATCTCTCCAATTTAGCAACAAGGATGTTGGGTGGAGACAACATGTTGTGTGGATTAGAAAGTAATATCTCACATTAATAGAAGTTCACAGTAGGTTGTTGATATATCAAAAAGGTTTTTTTCAAGTCCTTTTTTCCCAATTCTAGATAAAGATTCAGTAGGTCCATTGCTCATGGTTACTTGGTCTAAGTAGCAAAAATAGTTAATCAAACTATTATTAGTTAACTTTAAAAATAATAATGTATGAATGCAAAGTGACAAAATTCTCTCAAAACATAGATTTAAATCCTAGCAGGAGTGACTGAGCATAGCTTTCCTTGAGTTGCCAAACCACCTGCTATGACATTAAATATATGCTGCTTTTGATGGAGACCTAGAAGGACTGTGAATTAGTCTTATTATTATAAATAACAAAGATCACACAGCCTGGACTTAAGAGTTCACTGAAAATTTCTTGCCCAGATTTTGCCTTCCCCTTTTTACAGTTATACAATGCTTAATATAGTCACTGTCTTTCTTCAGCTGGCTGTGTGCATTCCTGGGCTACGCAAAGTAGACGACTTCTGATAGAAATGCCCTGCATAAATGTGCTTGTTAACTACATCTACTAGCAATCCCTCCTCCTGTGATTTTGGGAAGGAGCCTGGTTTCTAATTCAGGAAAAAGGCCCGTTCACACCAGTTTTACTACTGAAACAAGAATCAGGTCTGAAGAGCTCAGTTTGTTCATTATATTGCATTGCTAATGGAAACTATTGTCATTCCTTTGAGCAAAAGCTTAGGTTTTGATTCAGTTTCTGTTCACAAGCAATGACATGAGAAACGAGACTTTGCATTTTTGAGGTCCACATAACTGGTGGATATGTGTGCGTGCATGTGTGTTTCTCAAATTTAAGTGCAAGTGCCTCTCTATTCAAACAGGAATAAAACCACATTTTGTCTAAATCTTCCGTACAACACACACACGTGGCTGTCGCCACTTTAGCTATCAATATAAACAGAAATCATCCATTGATCTCAGCTGTCTCTTTTGGAGAAACCTGGTGTTTTGCACTCCTTCCCCAGAAGGACGCATGTCCTGGGGAGAGGGACAAGCTGTGCTTTCAAAGAGATTGGGTTAGGTAACGAATATAACTCTGTAAGAGCTATGAAAAATATTAACAAGTGCAATAATAGGGAAGATGCAATGTAAATAAGTATGAATTGTACAAGGAAAAAAAATTCTGAACAATGGATAAAGATGGTTTGAGGAGTTGTTGGGCCAATTTGTATTGTATTTCACTGTGCAATAGATGAATTTCTTTTGGAGGAAATCTACAAACTTCTGGATCGAATTGCTGCAATCTTATTAGACATGAGAAGAGAGATTTAATCCAATCAGGAGAGAAATCACAGTAGTAATAGAGTTTATCACAGGATAATAAGCACAAAAGAGATATTTTTATGGTCCTATACCTGTGGATTAACTAATGAGGATAAGGTTTGGAATTATGTTTGAGCAAATTGCTACTCATTTAATGAAACCTCTGATACAGATGGGAGATAGCTACTACAGTCAAATACTGTTTTCAGTTTAATAAATAGGTAAGCTTTTGTTATATATGAAAATAGCTTGCATTTTTAAAGTTTGTATGTAGGAAAATTATATGAAGTAAAATAGATAACATTTATCACAAGGCTTTAAAGTATGAGCTATTATGTAGCTGAGTTAGGAAAATTGTTTTGTAGTAAGTAAAGTTCAGATCAATATAGAAGTAAAAACCTAAAATTAACTTTAAGAAAACCACATATGTTTGAAATTTTATTGCAATCAAAATACAGTACATTCTTAGACTGTATAAAAAGTAATGAATACAGAATAAGGCAAACAGGAAAATGGAGAACAGTTAGCTAATCATATTTTAAAAGCAATATAAATTTTTAGAAGTTTGAATGACTGAAAAGATCATAAGAGCATTCAGGTTGGAAAGGACCTCAGGAGGTCTCTAGTCCAACCTCCTGCTCAAAGCAGGATCAGTTCTGAGATCAGACCAGGTTGGTCTGGGCTTTATCCAGGCGGGTCTTGAAAACCTCCAAGGATGGAAACAGCATAGCCTCTCTGGGCAATCTGTTCCAGTCATTAAGCTAGTAAAGGGTCATGAAATGGGCAGTAAAGTAAGATGTTACTGGTTACAAAAGAAAAATAGAGTCAAAATATTTTCTTCCTAGTCATCCTTGAGTAGTCAGAATACTACTCTGGGGCTATTTGGGAGGTAAATTGCATTCCACAGCCATGACTGCATTTCAGGTAACTAAAGGGTGTAGAAGTTTGATTTGGTTCTATTTGTAAGAAATGCATCAGGCATCCCCTTATATGAATTCATGTAGTCTGAGTCCAGTCAATCCTTCTTACATAGTATCTCATTCGGAGCAGTACCTATCACAACATGTGGAAGCATAGATTTAATTTTTCACGAATGAATCTTTTCTGTTATTGTGATGAATATGTCTTTTTCATTGAAAGTTTCTCTGGCCTTTCATGTTTCACATTTCATAGCTAGAGCTTGTGGGTGAAGTTACTAAAACAAGAAGACAGTTTGGAAGGAAAATAGTCAAGGCAGTTTTTCACTTCAGTGAACTGTGAATTTCACTACCATATTCTTGAGGACATGGGGTTTTTTGCTATTTTTTTATTAAGGATCTACGAGAGGTGCAGTAATTATAGTCTTCATCTACAAAATAAGTTATTGCAAATATCATGCAAAGACTTTCTTTTTAAAACTATACTTCACTAAAATTACCCTTCTGCAGCTTCAGTAATGCTGTAATTTTTATAAAAAAATTTCATCCATTTAAAGAAATATGAAGCAACTAAACTCTGCTTGAATCCTATGGTAAGATCCTGTGGTAAGAGTAGACCATGGAACAAAGTGGCAGTACTGGCTCAGGACCCAAAATTTGACCCAGCCTCTACCTTGTCTCCAGCTCTAGTCAGTAATGGATGCTTAAGGAAAGAAAAAAAACCCACACTTGTAGAGATTTCTCCTCCGAGGAGCTTCCTGGTCCAAAGAAAGATATGCTGATAGACAAGGTTTTAGAAAGGGAGGCAAGGGAATAATTAGATTCACAATGAATATATTCAGCCATGTCATGTCATGTGGTGCATTCAGGCACTGAGATGGCACTCATCTGTGCATATTGACACCTGCAAACACCACCTTTCCTTCTTCAAAATATACAAAGGTAAAAAAATCTCATCAATTAATTTGACGTTGGGGACAACAATAAAAACACAGAAAGAGAAACGAAAACTGTGAGGTGATGTGTCAAAACCAGAAGAGCACACCTGCCTGCCAGGCTAATTCCTTGTGTAGCTAGATCTACAGTAATGAAATGGGCTATGGTGTAGGCACAGGCGTTTTTCCGACATCATCTATACTATGTAACTGTTAACATGCTCCTTGGCACAGCTCTGGCCTTTGGCAACCAGAAGTAGCCTGAGAAATGCCTAGACCAAGTCCCTGGGACAGCATAAGGATTTTTCTCTTCTGTTTATTTCCTTAACGAGGGTTTTTTTGTTGTTTGTTTGTTTGTTTGTTTGTTTTCTTGAGGAAAAGAACTGTCTTATGCCACCTGCTTCATCTACTTTGCTGCACAGGCAGATGCAGGCTGTCAGGCTGGTCTACTCATGAGGTTCGTGCGTGGCTTTCTCGTTGGGGCAAAACAAGAAACAAGGATTCCCCAGGGGCATGGAAGGCAGTGGAGGCAGTCAGGCAACCCGACCGCTGGCTACCCCTGGGTGGGGGCTGCAGCACAGACACAGCCAACCCCCACCACTGGCAGCCAGCTCTGGCTGGAAGAAGCCTGAGAATGAGGCAGGAAGGCTGGGGAAAAGGGAAAGCGCAGACTGATGGTGGTAGAAACTGAAGTCTCCGGTTTCAGGGTCAGATAATCCAACTAGCTGTACAATACAACTCGACCTACATTTGGCGCCGAGTTCATTAAGCCATCCTTGCTAATGTCACAGACTTCACTCTCTGAAGCGATGTTGCCATGACCACTTCCCTTGATAATTTATTCCACGGTCCAGTTGCTTCTGCTGTTTTTCAAAACTGTATATTAGAGTGTTAATACACAAAGACTTGTGCGTGCTTATTCTGGATGGGAAATTTCTAACCGGGATCATGGGGCTTTTGTATTTGAGAGTAAAGGTTTCTACAGTGAAACATGAATTAATTTTTTATAGCTAAGAAAATTTTAGTGGATTCATTTCTGTGTGATAGATTTAATTACGCATTTTCTTTCTTTGTAAATGACTGACAAGTACATTTGCAGTTATTATTCAGAGCCTTCAATTGGTTTTACCAATAATTATTTTTGATTTTGAAACAAGAAAATTAGGAAACCTATCTGTGATTTAATAACAGTGTCTGTCTCATTTTAGACGTCTCTGGGGACAGCTGCTTCCATGAACTTACTGCTCAATGATATATATTTAAATAGCTTGTAGGTAATGAAAATCAACAGAAGAATTATTTAATATTGAATTGTGCAACTATGCAGAAAAGTGTTTGTATAGGTGTGCGCATGTGCACATGCATGCACATGGTTGCAAATTTTACCTTATTAACATCTGTCCTCCTCACACACCAGGATTAATATGGTTGTAAGTAAATGAATATATATAATCTATGATTAAGTTTTGTCCTAATTCACTAGAATCGAGAGTTACTATTGTGTTCAGAGAGACAGACCTTGAAAGATATAGGATGACAAAAAAAAACCAAAACAAAAAAACCCCAAACAAACCCCAAAAGCTAATGTCTTTTAGCAGTTTGGTGAGGCTGGAAAGAAGAATGACCCTCCTAAATCACTGAGTCCAGCACCTTGCCCTCAGAGACAGCAGGGCTATATGACCTTTCACAAAACAATGACAGTTTTGGGGCCCATGACTTCCATTTTCAGTGTGTTCCAAAACCGAGTTATTTTGGTTTTCTTTTTCTACTTTCTGGAGAAATTTGTTCTTGGTTAATTTGTTGCTATTTTCCTTTTGTGCTAGTCCTAGCTCTTAGTGCAAAGATTTTCTTCTCTTCCCATTGTTTTTTTTTTCATTTTGGTTTTATGTAATGGTGATATCTCCTTTCAAACTTCATTTGATAAAGAACTTAAGCTTTTTAGTCTCCATATAGAAAACATTTCATTCTTCCTATCAGCTTAGCAATCTTTTTCTATTCCTATGCAATTCTAAGATCTTTCTTGAACAGAATTATACATAGAATTGAGACCTCGTGAGGGTATTTTTACTTTCATGGCCCCAAATCATCCTGTAATCAGCTAGTACTTCTTTGTTGTATTTCTGCTTAGATCCAGCTGAGCTCCTGACATTAAAAAAATCTAGTTTTTATTTTCTAGATATAGGAAATTACATTTCTTGCTCAATTTCAGCTGAGAAATAAGGAATCTGGCTCAAAAATCATTGAGAACTTTGACTCTCCCTGAGGTTTACAGTTAAGCAAGACCATACATACCTAGAAGGAATTAGGAACCAATACATTCGTTTTAGGGAGTGTAAAAAATATGTGAGTTTTAATTGATTGACTGATTTAGCTTTTAATTTTGATTTATGATGAGTTTATGATGCTGAAAATATCCACCTTTGTCTGTTACCTGACAACAGCTGCATGATAAGCAGTCTGTGAACAGTCTCTCTCAGTCCATTTATTGTCCTTGTTCTAAACATATTCCTGTGCAAAAACCCTAGGTAATAAATCATACTTATGTTTCATATTTGACCCTAAACAAAATGACACAAACATCTGGGAACAGATACGATATGCAGTGCTATTCCAAAGAAATGTGTTATTGACACTCCACCTGTTCTCTAATGCAAATAATTCTTTCTTCAAAAAGAAACATTTAACCTTGGTACACTTAAGGTTCAAAGGCTGGATCTAAGATTTAACCATGGGGAAAGCGCTGTGTTGCAGTTAATTATATCCCTTCCTACAGCAGCGATCACAGATACACAGGGGAAAAATGGAAGGTATGAGTTTCTGCTAAGTCTCAAATAGGAGTTCTGTCCTAAAGAAGAAATCAGAAAGAAAGTTGCTTTAATTTTTATATACTTGGTACTCCAATACGAACCATAAAATAAAATCTTATACTGAAGTATTCCTTTATAGACTTATCTTCATTTTGCTTCCGTGCTGGTTTTTTCTTGTTATAATTGTCATATTATTTCCTGATCACAAGTGGGAAAAAAATCCAATAATGTGTATTATGCCATGTAATTTATTGCTCCCGTGTTGCTCATGGTAAGAGTTTTCTATTTGTTTTAATAGAATGGAAGAGAGAGAGTCTTATTACAAATTTAAAGGGCAGGGGGGAAAGAAAGCAAAGTGCCTCTATTACAGGGGTGGGGTCCGTGACTTGCATGAGAGTACGCTATGCCAAAGGAAGACCCTTATAGCTTATTACGTTAAAGAGAGGGTAAAAAACGGGTGAAGTCTGAAACGCCACCGCAGCCTTTGGAAGCAGTTGCTGCACAAAATTTCCTGAAACAATGGCATGGAATTGTATGCTGTGGAGCTAGGTCTCAGAGAAACAGAGACCAGTGCAATCTAGTAATCCTGGGGAAATCTTACCAGGCATGAATGTAAAGACAGACTCTTCCAAGGTCTCCATTGGGAAACTGATTACATCTTCATTAAAGCCAAAGAAAAGACTCCCACCTCAACTGTAAAGAATGGCATCCATTTTGGGGCAATTTGTGTATTGTTAAATGTTTTCCCATGTAAAAACCTAACCTTTTTCTTTACAACTTATTGATAAAACTTGATGTGATGTAGTTTTTCTAAGAAAATTAATAAAGACTATCTAGAGGAAAAGCTAAATGTATCATTATTAGAATTATTTTGAATTTCCTTCATCTTGCACAACAATAGACAGTTCTTTCTATCTGAAAGGAATGTTTACAACTTTAAGGCTTTTTTGCATCCTGCCAGATTTTCTATCAGGGGACATCAGCTGAAATTCTCCTAGGAGCCACTACTTGTCAATGTGAAAAAACCCAACAGAATGCAATCACACCCATCTGATCAAGGAACAGAAATAATTTACATAAACAATCAAACACAGAAAAGCTCAAATTTCAGATATTTCCAGGGAAGTAGCCTAGAGATCCCAGGAATAATTCTCTTTCTTCTTCTCCCACCCTTTCCCCATATCATCATGATCATCTCAAAAAAAAACCCCAGACACCTAAGAAAATTTCATATGCATTTGAGAAAATATTTGTAATCACACCTAAACTGTTTAAGAGGGATTCACTGGAGTTTCTCATTTATCACACTGGTGAGGTCTTTTTGCAAAAGAAAACATATTCTCCTTCTATTTAAAACCTAGTCTGAAGACAAAAACACCAGAGGAAAATTAATGTTTTTTTCACTTTGCAAAAAGGATTGATTAAATAACAAAGATATCTGGTAAGACTATCTCATTCAGATAAGTTAAGATAATTTTAAATGTCCTTTTGAGAGAAAGATCTATATATTTAGACAGAGACCACATGTTTAGATAAAGCTATAGTCTTCACTGAAGTGAATCTAAGATAAAACCCACATCTTTGGCATTTTTCTTCTTCTTAATCTTCTCACAATAGTGAAACATCTGATAAAGATACATATTTGTTACGGAAAAAAGGTCCTATGAGCTGTAGAAAATACAGTCATTAACATTTCTTGATAGTACTAGAAAAGTTGATTTGTTCCTAACATGTCCCCTGAATAAACATTTTCTGCTGTTCACTAAGTAAGATTTCCTGATTTCTGAGTTACCTGTGACCCAAGGTAGTGATCTGGTTGTCTCATTTTGCCCATAGTTAGGCACCAGGGACTGCAAAGCAATGCTGCCACTCTGCCGCTGCCCGGTAGCCACCGGCTCCCTGCAGAGCCTCACAGGTGCACCCAAAACTTCTGTTTATCCTTTGTATACAGAATATATTGGCCCACTGGTGACCATTGGACTCCCGGGCCTGAATCTCACCTCAGTCATCCCACAAGTTGTTTGCAACAGGAGAAAAGGTACCATTCTGCAGAGAATGATAGACTCATGGTTTGGTCGAAAACTGCATCAAATATTTTCTGGCTTATCCATGGTTAACACCTGAAGAGATGACAGATGCACCTGTAGCAGCAGTGATCTCTATGTTCACAACAACTATAGGCAAGATCAGGCTTTGGAGGGGATGATCAGAGACTCCAAAGATATGTAGGGCTGCAGCCTTTCTTTATGAAGATGATGACACTACATGTTGCACAGGGAACAGATGTATTAGAGAAGTATATGGGGCATGAGCAAGCTCAAAGGGCTGTGGGGTACATACTCAGCCAAGGCAATCTCCAAGTGTTGTGGGATGGGGGTGCTACTGTCTTCTTTAGAAGAGTGTTGGCTTTGAGCAATGTGGGTATAAAACCCTCTGTCCTACTTGGCCTTGGGATTACAGTGTTTCATGGGTTCCCTCATTCTCCAAAGTGGAGGTGTCCATTTTTACCTCATTTTCTACACTTCGTCTAAAATGTGTGACTTTTTGCTTTGATTCTAATAGTGGTTTGGGGCTGGCAAACCACTAGGAACCCTATATGCTTAAATATTCCATGAGAACAGTCAAACATAACTAAGTTTTCAGCATACAATACAGCAAAGTCCATCCTCTTTTTGCCCTTTCCTTGAGTTCCAACATCTTTCTGATCCTCCCATTTTTACTGCACATCATTGTGCATTCAGTTTCTACATGTTCAGTCTAAACGGAAGCCACCAAAAGCAAAGATATTGCAGAGGAGATCAAAGAAGGAGGTCTTATCCTAATAACATACAACAGTACATTCCTTAGTTGTTGTACAGAAGCTCTTGAAAACACAAACACAAAAAGGAAACCTACAGAGGGTGGAAGTTCAAACACAAAGAGGAAGCCTACAGAGGGTGGAAGCAAGGACAGGTAGCCTGGGAGGAACACAGAGAAGTTGTCCGAGCAGCCAGGGATCAGGTTAGGAAAGCTAAAGCCCTGATAGAATTAAATCTGGCCAGGGACGTCAAGGGCAACAAGAAAAGCTTTTATAGGTACGTTGGGGACAAAAGGAAGACTAGGGAAAATGTGGGCTCGCTCCAGAAGGAAACGGAAGACCTGGCTACCCAGGATACAGAGAAGGCTGAGGTACTCGACTTTTTTGCCTCAGTCTTCACCAGCAAGTGCTCAAGCCACACCACCCAAGCCGCAGAAGGCAAAGGCAGGGACTGGAAGAATGAAGAGCCGCCCATTGTAGGAGAAAATCAGGTTCGAAACCATCTAAGGAACCTGAAGGTACCCAAGTCCATGGGACCTGATGAGATGCACTCGTGGGTCCTGAGGGAACTAGCGGATGAAGTTGCTAAGCCACTATCCATCACATTTGAGAAGTTGTGGCACTCTGGTGAAGTTCCCACTGACTGGAAAAGGGGAAACATAAGCCCGATTTTTAAAAAGGGAAAAAGGAAGACCTGGGGAACTACAGGCTAGTCAGTCTCACCTCTGTGCCTGGGAAGATCATGGAGCAGATCCTCCTGCCTCCTGCTAAGGCACATGGAAAATAAGGAGGTGATTGGTGACAGCCAACATGGCTTCACAAAGGGCAAATCATGCCCAACAAATTTGGTGGCCTTCTACAACAGGGTTACAGTGTTGGCGGACAAGGGAAGAGCAACTGACATCATCTACCTGGACTTGTGCAAAGCATTTGACATTGTCTCACACGACATCCTTCTCTCTGAGTTGGAGGGTCATGGATTTGACGGGTGAACCACTCGGTGGATAAGGAATTGGCTGGATGGTGGCACTCAAAGAGTTGCGGTTAATGGCTCGATACCAAGTGGACACCAGTGGCATTCCTCAGGGGTTGGTATTGGGACCGGCGCTGTTTAACATCTTTGTCGGCGACATGGACAGTGGGATTAAGTGCACCCTCAGCAAGTTTGCTGACGACACCAAGCTGTGTGGTGCGGTTGACACACTGGAGGGATGGGAAGCCATCCAGAGGAACCTTGACAGGCTTGAGAGGTGGGCCCATGCGAACCTCATGAGGTTCAATAAGGACAAGAGCAAGGTCCAGCACATGGGTCGGGGCAGTCCCAAGCACAAATACAGGCTGGGTGGAGAATGGATTGAGAGCAGCCCTGAGGAGAAGCACTTGGGGGTGTTGGTTGATGAGAAGCTCAACATGGCCCAGCAACGTGCGCTTGCAGCCCAGAAAGCCAACCGTATCCTGGGCTGCATCAAAAGAAGCATGGCCAGCAGGTCGAGGGAGGTGATTCTGCTGCTCTGCTCCGCTCTTGTGAGACCCCACCTGGAGTACTGCATCCAGCTCTGGAGTCCTCAGCACAGGAAAGATATGGATCTGTTGGTGCGGGTCCAGAGCAGGGTCACAGGAATGATCAGGGGGATGGAACACCTCTCCTATGAGGAAAGGCTGAGAGAGTTGGGGTTGTTCAGCCTGGAGAAGAGAAGGCTCCAGGGAGACCTTATAACAGCCTTCCAATACCTGAAGGGGGCCTACAAGAAAGCCGGAGAGGGACTTTTTACAAGGGCATGTAGTGATAGGACAAGGGTTAATGGCTTTAAACTGAAAGAGGGTAGATTTAGGTAAGATATAAGGAAGAAATTCTTCACTATGAGGGTGGTGAGGCACTGGAACAGGTTGCTCAGAGAAGTTGTGAATGCCCCATCCCTGGATGTCTTCAGGGCCAGTTGGATGAGGCTTTGAGCAACCTGGTCTAGTGGAAAGTGTCCCTGCCCACGGCAGGGGGGTTGGAACTAGACGATTTTTCAGGTCCCTCCCAACCCAAACCATTCCATGATTCTGATTCTATGAAAAGACAGTGAGTTTATCGCCACATAAGCTTTTTTTAACAAGTTACAGTATTATTTCTGTAATAAGTTGAAGAAGTTGATATACATTAAGATTGCGTGTCTTTCTCAAGGTCACAAAAAATCTGCCAAACTGGAAATTTCACCCACATTTTCTGAGTCATATTTCAGTGCTTAACAGCAAGGTCCCCTTCTCTTGCATCTCTTGGAGATATGTTGATCTAACACCAGTTTGAAATCAGAATGAAACTTGGATTTTTTTTTTTTTTCTGTTTTACCATTCATTTCTACAGTATGCATGGCATTATTTGAGAATAACAGGAGGCACTGACTGGCACCAGTTTGTTGGATTTTACTCGGGAAAGCAATAGAGTAGGTCAACAAGCAGTGACATACTAGAGGACACCAAAAGCAGTTCTGCCAATACAAATCCTTCACCCTCTGCCAGTTCTCATGAACGTCAGTGCAGTAGTTGCTTCCATTCACACTGACATCTGACGTATACAAGACAACATCATTATTCTGTAGAGATCCTTGTAGAAGTACACATAAGAAACACTTGACTGAAACAGTTAAAAAGTGTGTTTCAGGGAACAGCATGAATTCTTGGAAAGAAACCCTAAGTATTTTTATCCCTTCTAAGTTCATGGTTCTTTTCATTGTTTCTTTACAGAAGTATTTCGAAAACACCTGGAAGCAGAAATCTTGTTTACTAGTGATGTAATAACCCCTGTAGATGTTGAACTGCAAAACAAACAAGTTTTAATACTTTTCCAGGTAGCTTTGATTTACAACTCTGGAGGAAGGCCACAGAATTCTGCTGATATTCCACCAGCTGAAAATCATGTCAGTGGTCTCAGAGAGATGGTAGAAATGCTCAAAAGCAAAACTATCCTTCTGGAAGAGGAAATTTTAACAATGTGTTTCATAGCCACCATTCACATTGAACAAGCTTGCTATTGTTTTAAAGGAACACAGATGACACAGTAAAAACAAACAGCAGCCACAGTCAATAAAATGGTAGGTGCCACATAAGAAATTTATGGTTTAAGGTTAAAACAGCATACTTTTCTTTAGGGATCTTTCAGTCATTACAGGAAATCACTATGAATCAGGTTTTCTAAGAAAAGAACGAGGAAACGAGCATTACAAATTCAGGGTGGCCAGTTTGCTACTGAAACATATTTATTTTCAGAAAGTGGCTCTTCATCTGGTTGTAGCAACCCCTAATCATTTCTTACAATCCAGTCATAAGTATACAGTTATGTATTGCAGTTATTTCTTCATTTTTTTATTACTTGTGTTCTGGATGTCTTCTGAGGCTGTGGTTCCAGCTTCATTTTGAGAGCATAGCTCACAGCTAAGGAGTAAGATACGGCATTCTCACAAGGAAAAACATCTGTATTTGACAAATGTATTTTGTTTATGTGTTCTTTTGCTTTTTGCTTTTATATTTTACAGTACCATTGGACTTTTTACAGTCTTTGAGCTACCTGTATATTTTCTCTACCCCAATAACAAAATTTTTCAAGTCTAATATTTATAGGTGCCTCTGTGTTTGCCATGTAGTACAAAGTCTGTTAAATGTCTGACATGCTAGACATTTCACCTAAAATACTTAACATACCTTGTGTGTTTCAGGTAACTCCATTAAATGTAGAGTTAAGAATTAGTAGATATTAGAAGAGAAGCTAATAATCTAGAATCCCCGACAATTTCCGTCATAAAGGTTCCTCTTCATTCCAGTATCAGCATGAAGGTTTTTTTACACTAACCAGTAGTAACTGGTTAGTAACTAACTTGTAGTTATTACAACTTATAAAATAAACTTACATGCAGATTTGTCTCAGTCCAATTACCAATTATGAGTGACACAAAGCAACCAGTTCCTTTTTCTCACTTCCTCAGAATTCCTGGAGTTTTTTCAAAAAGACTGAACATTACAAGGTCAGAGTGACAGGGTCCACAAGCAGCATCAGCACATACTACTCCGAGAACTGCAGACTGCAGCTACACCTTCTAAAACAGGGAAATGGGGAAGTGAAAGATGTACCAAGGGACTTAAGCCCCATTAGAGGGGCGCTTCATAACACTTTTTCAAGAATGGGACTTAATGATTCATTAACTGAAAGAAAAGTTGAGTAATGTCTTTCCTTCCTATATATATATAAATTTCCACAAATAATTTCCATTGTACAATAACTACTAAAGTTTATTATTTTAGAAGACTAACGAAACTTCCTCAAATGTGAGGATTTTGTCCCCGTATCCTCTAATTTCATCAGCGATTTCGCTAAACGGACATAGCTTTCCAGCAGGTTTAACAAGGTATGGTTTGAAAGAAAATCCATTTAAAATGTTTACTAACCAATAGCATGTAACACTGACATTGCGTTAGGACTTATGTGATGAATTTGCTTTTGACGTCCCCACTCATGAAAATACACTTCCGAACTGCACACCTTCAAACCTGCCACAAAGAGGAAGTGGGAAAGAGACTTTAGGCCCTCTGTGCCTTACAGAGAGATGTTGTTTAGTTCAGTTCTCTTAGACAGCATGTGAAATCATCAAAGGATTGACCTGTAATTTTGAAATTTATGCAGAGAAAGTTATAAACAAAACACAGGGTTTTGGCATCGGAGCGATTAGGTTGTGTCATGGTTTAACCTGGCAGGCAGCCAAATACCACGCAGCCGCTCACTCACTCCCCCCACCCCCAGCGGGACGGGGAGAGAATCAGAAGGGTAAGAGTGAGAAAAACTCGTGGGTTGAGATAAAGACAGTTTAATAGAACAGAAAAAGGGAAAATAATAATGATAATGATAAAATATACAAAATGAGTGATGCACAATGCAATTGCTCACCACCCGCGCTGACCGATAACCAAGTAGCGATCGGTCCTTCCTGGATCACGCCTACCCTTCATATACTGAGCGTGATGTCACATGGTATGGAATACCCCATTAGCCAGCTGGGCTGGCTGTCCTGATTATGTTCCCTCCCACCTTGTGTACCTAGCTCAGTCAGTAGGCACGGGAGCTGTCCTTGGACTAGGAGGGCACTTAGCAACAACTGAAAACATCAGTGTGTTATCACCATTCTCCTCATACTAAATCCAAAACACAGCACTAGGAAGAAATTTAACCCTATCCCAGCCGAAACCAGGACAGGTTGTCTCAGTCATAGGGAAAAAAAGGACTGGTGAAGTGATGGCCATACAAAAGTACTAAGCACAGACCTTAGCAGAACTGTAATAAAGGCAGGACGTTGAATTTGTAAGGATAGCAAATTTAGTGTCCAAAGACATTAGTCAAAAGTTAGAAGAGATGCAAACAGTAATGTGTCGTGGCATTTTCCAGCCTTGGAGTACTGGATTGGGGAAAGTGCGTGTTGCTCAGCAGCTCTCTGTTTTGGAGCACAGCCCTACCATTCAGATGGATCTTGCAGCTCCTGGAGCACCATCGTGGATTAGAGGCTCACTGGTCTCATCGGGTATGGCAATTTGCATTCAGACCTCGCCAGGAAACTTGGTCTTGAAAATGGTTCTACTGTAATGTTAATCCTGTAAAGTGAAGCACTCAGAAGTTAAGGAATATTAATGGTAAGAGTACGTCTATTGTCCTAACATTGAGTCATTGTCTCCACGATGATACACTTTGATATTCTTTAATTAGGCAATATGCATTATGATTTCTGCTGGAGTTCTGCCTTAGGTTATTGTATTCAATAATAACCCGACATATGTGTTTTGACTGGCTGACAGCCACCGCTTGTAGTAGTCAATCTAGCAATTATAGTTCACAGTTTCTAATATTTCTGTGCTGCAATCAGCAATTTTATTTATTAGAAGTAAAGTAATACCAACTGATACTATTAGACCTAATAATTCTCCAAAGGTTGAGTATATAAATCAGCAGGAAAACATTGTCTCTTGGAAGCACTTCATATAGGTTAATTCCCTGTAGAATTTTACGGACACTCTATTCCATTATCAAAATTAATTGTGTGATTCACTGAGTGCTCAGTTCCAAGAAAACATTACATCTTCTGAGTATCTGAATGGCTTTACACTTTAAATATCCCACAACACTTTATGCACCCTGTACATACTCTCTAGGATAAGTGCTTTCTTCCTTGGTTTGGAGTGCTATAACTTCTAGTTACTTGTCTCCCACAATATTTATCAGAGGGAAAAAAATGTCACATTAATTAATTAGTCAGTTAAAGAATTTAAAATGTTTGTTATGTCAGGCATTAATGCCTGTATGTCCCTCGTTCTCTTTCAGATTTCTCTTTTTTTAATAAATACTTCAAAAACATTTTCTGCAGATGTTAGTGAGAGAGCTGTTATTTTGTTATGACATTGTTTCACTATATATCTATGATTTGAATTAATGGGTATATTTTTAAACTACAAATGCCAGAATCTTAAAGTTTCTAAAAGGAAATTTAAGACAGTCACGTGCAAGTAAAATATTTCTTAAAACTCAGTCTGAAAGATTGAGAGGGACCATAAAATGAGAAGAAGGAGGTAACTGTCTTAAATAAGAAAGTGGCAGACACAGCCGTGAATGTGTCTTCTCAGATATTTTGGAATAACGGTGAATGGAGATGAATGTAAAGCAAATGCCGTGATAAGAGTTATTCCTATTTTCTCCTTATACATAAGTGTCAAGGTTTATACACTATGAAAACATGGAGCAGCATATTAGACTGGAAGCATGACAGCTTCCAGAATACTATAGAGACACACAACTAAAAAATTCTCATTATTAATAAATAAACATTGTTTGAGTACTGACAGCTGGAAAGTAATTAGTATTTGCAAGGACTGTTGCAATATCTTGGGGACTAAGCCTACAAATGGCAGAGCTCTCTCTCCCTTATCAAGTATTTTAGTTTTGCACATGCATTGGGGTTTAATTAAAATTGTCTTGAAGTAGTGACAGCTCATAAGGAAAAGAAAAAATAGAGACAACACAGAACAAATGTACAATACACAGGGACCTCAGGTTGCAGAATTGAAACACTATTTTGCAGCCTACTTTTGGTTTGCTGAACATCATTTGAATGCTATAATGATGGCACACAAATGCAATGAAAAAGAGCTCTTGTTCTTCAAGTTGGGAAGATATTGTACCCTACATTTTACAAAATTTCAATATTCAGTGTATGAAGAGACAGAGATGGAAAGACTGTTTTCTGAAAGAGTTTGCATGCAGCTGACAGCCCCATGCATCTAAACCCAATTGAAAATAGTAATATAAAAAATATTTTAAAGAGTTTAACTGATATTTTAACATGCAGTTATGAGTGAGCGAACACTGCAGTTCAGGTGCTCCTGCTGGGCTGAATGCAGACCAGAGAAGGACCACACTGTGCCTACCATCAGCCTGCTATTATTTCTTCAACAAAACCTTCATTCCCTACTGCTGCTAAATACCCACTTCTAAACAAGCATAAAACAAACAGGGGGAAAGCCCATTCTTCCCATGAAATTTAAGGCAAAATCCACTAACGATTGTTTTGCTGGCTCAGCCCTCAGGTGCATGTATTGCACATATTATGTAGCCATTCTTCTGAATAAAGCAAAAGGGGAAAATTTTCTATTTTGTATGCCTTCCCAGCTTTGACAGTGATGACTTGAACGAGTCATTTTTGTACATCCATTTCTCTGTTTATAAAATGGAGATAATGAGACCTCATTTGTAAAGGATTTGGAGTTATCATTGAAAAGCTCTGACTAAAACTAGGTCTTACTATTAACTACAGAAGTGGCCATCAGATGTTCCAGAGGATAATAAATCCCTTTACAGTGTATCTATTATTGTGCAATGCTCATGAATAGAAAAAAAAAGATATTTCATGATTCAAAGGAGTTATGAGCAAATTCTTGCAAGCTCAATCTTCTATCTCAGCTGCGAATGGACTTAGTCTGCCTGTGTGAAAGCACTCCACTGCTTGCTTTACATTTCTGTCATACTTGCCATGGCAGAAGAGAGGATGTTCAAGGCATGTCTTTCACCCGGGCAACACTCACTAGTTAATTCTCAGCCCCCTGGAGCAATACAAGAGCTGTGGCTGTTTTGTGGGGCTGCATACCTCTGCCAGGCAGATTTGCTGCTCGGAGGGACTGATGACTTATATTTGCTAGGAGGGACTAATCACTTCAACTGCTAATTCCTAGTGACTTTAATGAGAGCATGAACATAGGCAAGCCTTATCTAAGCAACATTGGCTGGGCTAGCAGAAGAGAAGGTTTAGCTACTAGTCATGAAATTATCTGTCTTTTTTATCAATTTGAAATATTTTTGGTAACAAAAGACTAGCCTCTTAAAAAGGAATGTTTTCTTTCATTCTGAGGAAGAATAAAATGTAATAAGCTATAGGAAAAAAACAGATATGCAAATTCACAAAAGAATAGTATATAAATTAAAATAATCTTTTGTCTTATTTTAAAATTTGTATAGAAGTTATAATTTTTTTGCCTGAATCTGAATTATATCAGTATCAGTAGTAATGCCAGCACTTTTCAAGATCTGAAGCTAACAGATGCTTTACTTTCTAGATAACCTTGTATATACATATGCCAGAACTTACAGAAGATGCTATGCAGTGAACTGAACCTTGTAGGAGTTGCTTTTGTATTTATATTTCCCGATTTCTAACAATTACCAGTGTAGGATCTTACTGTTGCATCAATAGAAAGATATTGGCTTTGTTGAGGCCGCTTGCAGCTCAATAGCTCTATAAATCCAATCTTGTAATCAGACTTCTGAATCAGCGAGTATCCACTGTATTTTCCAAGTATCCACTCTCAGAATGATTTCTTAAAGCACTATTGAAGGCAGTTCTCAGTGCGTTTCTAAGAAACTTTATAAGAAACTCGCTGTGCCATAGTGCATAGCAACCTTGGCTTCCTTATCTTTATTTCATGAAAGTTAGAGACATTCTGATTATCAGAAATCAGAAATATTTGAAACATATCTGAGTAAATAGTGTTAATAATTTACTCCATTTTCTTTCCAGATGTTTTTCCAATACACTATTTAACTGTAACAGCAAGGATAGGATTAGTTTTGGCTATCTATTGCAAGATGGAATGAGGAAAGGAACTGCTGGGTTTTCTCTTGAAGTTCCTGCCACTGCTAAAAAGAGAAAGCCATAGGGGTGCCTGTGCCTGGGTTTCTAAAATCATCAAACTTTATTTAAGTGCTAAAAAATTACACTTAATATGTCTCTATGCCTAGATTAGTAGGCAATGCAACACAGTGGGAAAGGATCTGTAAACAGAAGTAACTGAAGCTAAGGCTACTCCCACTCCCACCATGTGATAGTGCAGGGTCATTTCAGTTTAAATTCCGTCTGGACTGAGTGATTCAACCCATTCTTTGGGTTGAGTGTTTCAGCTACTCATGTGGTTGGACTCTTTTTGTAAGGAAAAAATGTTAAGTACATGGTGGAAGTTCTTATGGTGGTACAACTTGCACATTGGTTCAGAGCATAATGTCCCCATTAGCACTGAAGCACTTAGACAGCAGAGCTTCTGATTTAGTTTCCTCTGGAAAAAATCTATTTCACGAACACCAAAACTACTCTCAGCAGTGAAGCAACACATGGTAAATGGAGACAAGCAGGGGATTAGCTTCAAAACTGTACTTCTGCTCTGAACAAAATCAGTGAAGTAGACATAGCCATTAGCACTCTCCAGGCCAGTGAGAGCAGACAGAGTACATTTGGCACTTCTGCTGTCCCATACAAGTGCACAGTGCACTGCAATTTCCTACCTATACAGCTCAAATTACATCTTCCCTTCAATCTCTACTGCTTCTAAAACCTTATTGAATTACACACATTTTACTGAATGTTGTGAATGGTAAAATAAAGGTATCAGTTGCATTTCGATCTCTAGTCTCTGTTATTTACATCCATTTAAGGTTTATTAGCATCCAATACACTTGATAACATTTACACGTGATAATATCCATAGTTATAACTAAAAAAAAAAAAAAACAAATACATTAGCAGGAGAAGCAAAGATGGAGATATCACAGCCTTTTAGAGATGGGACTTCCAAGAGTGGCAGAGGACACAAATGATAAAAGACATCAGTGTGCTTTATGGGACTGTATGACCAGCGCTCTTTTCATTTACTCTAGTGTAAATCAGCCTCCTGAGCTCAACACTGTAACCCGAATGGAAATGAGAAAAACATCTCATCTTCCATATGTTAAGGTTTTAAGGGAATTCAGAGAGATCTCTGGACCAGTTCACATGCGAAGACGTAAGTGTCTAGTTCTGTCTTAAGTGCCCAACAGTATCCGAGGCATCTGCTCCTGGGGGTAACCTGTGCCCTCTGCAAGTGAAAGCTGGGGGCCAGGACAGGATACTCTTAAGTGTTGAATATGTCACTACACCCAGAGTTTAGTTCTTGGACTTTATAAAATTCTCATCCCTTATAAAATAAATGCTATTTTTAAGGCTTCCTGTGTAACCTTTGGTGTAACCTTTGGTGTAACTTGGCCATTGGAAGTGAGAAGCAGAAGTCCCAAATAATAGGTTCAGGAGCCACAATTTGGGAACTTCTGCGTGAAAAAAGATACATTCTGCTATAACTGGTGTTTTTGTTTGTTAGTACATGGACAGGTTGCTCATTCCTCATTCTTCATTGTTGAGGTATATAATACATTAATAGGGCACATCCGTTATATTTATTGACTACATTAACTTTCAGCACTGTGCCAGGAAGTTAGATTTCTTAAGGGAAAAATTTGTACTTACAGGTGGTTGGTAGAAATGCAATAAATTACCCAAGGAATTAGGAGTGAATGATTTGAAGAACGCTTTTTATAAGGTATGCATTAGATAAGTTTGTCTCTAGTCAGTGCACTGGGAATTTCTGGAAGTAAATACCTTTCACCTGTGAAATAGTTTAATCAGGCTCTTCCTACACATGAACTGACCTCACCTTTTAAGGATGAACAGCTAGAATATAGAGGTGTTTATCAGAGAAATTTTAGCAGAAACTCAGGAGAAAATATTAATCCATTCTTTGTTTCATATTTAAAAATATTTTATTTTCCTGAAGCTAGTCTGTGAACAGAAATGAATAAGCAACTCCAAACAGTAATTCCTGAAGGAGTTGTGTGGAGATAATCCTAAATAAATATTTGCAGATTCTCATGATTAATTAATAAATTGTTCATTTACACTGTCACATATTGTTCAAATCCTTGCAGTATTTTACAGAATCTTTGAATTAACTTTGGCTTTCCTATGAATGCCTGAATTCTTGTGAGGCTGTCAGACGTTGTCTCCTGACTGATTGGTAGGCAGCATGTTTTTACAGCCAGGAAAAATATCAATTTTCTACATTTGCAACTTTTCAGGCACCCTCGGGAGTAGAGCACAGGTTGTAGAAATTGTGCTGCGATGAGATTTATTGCCAACCAGCACCAACTTACTCAACATAAGCGGGAATAATTGCTCTCTAAAGTATATGAATATTACGTAAAAGATTACCTATTCTGAAAGAACTTTGTGGTCTTTAAGTGCTGGATCAAGCAGTCAAATTTTAAGCAGCACATAATTCCTGTTCCTGTCTATATAACATTAATTTGGATCCTCTGTGATTATGGAAACCAGATTTCATCTACAAGCTCTCATTCTATTCTTTTGTTGCAGCATTTCTACTTCCTTCACTGAATGCAATTACTCAGTAGTACTTTTCATAGACATCAGTCAGTTCTTGGCCAAATGCTCTTTTCACTAACATATTCTCTATGTCCTGAACAGAAAATACAACTACTTGGTTTTTAAGGGTTTCTGTATTCCACAATATATGAAATAGGTAGCAGATGTTAAGGCATGCATTTTAGTATCAGCTCTGTGAAAAAAGTGGAATTATTATACCTACTTGCACAGCTGGAATTGAAGTATACAGATAATGTCCAAATTTCCAAGTAATAACTAATTGTGGATGCTAATTGCAGAAGCCCGAGGCATTTTATTTCAGAGGATTTGGCAGCATGTGGTACTTTCCTAGGTTCATGATAGAGCTCCCACTAATTGCATTTGTCCTCCTGAGCAAATCTGCAAAACAGGTCAGGAGTATTTCCACCTGCTGTATAGAAAATGAGGAAGATGGGAGTTCCTCTTACCTATTCTCTTATTGCTTGCAACGGCAGTAATGTTCACTTTGCCTGTGGAGACAACTACTCCTATTCCTCCCCCCACTCCCTTTTTCACCTTTCATTTCTGCTTTCCTGAGTTCAGCATCTTCCTTACTTATTTACATGTGAGACTACATTATTTTTCTTGTATACTGCCTTACCTGACCAGGCGCTCAGTTCTGGTGTCTTATAGCATAATGTGTCCCAGAGCAGAGAAGAAAAATTTCAGGAAAGCTCAAACTCAGTGTCCGCGCTTCTGGGAAGTCTGGATTTAGGAGAAGTGGGACCTTTAGACAGCTCAACTGTGAGAAATGCTGAGATTTTTTTTAGGAACTCAGGAATCAACCATATCTGGGATATTTTGCAGGACAGTAAAAGCATCTTCTTGACATTAGGATGAATTCTTTGTCAAATTTTGAGTTGCTTCCAAGAGCAAAGAAGAACTAGCATTTTACAACCAATATAAGACTCAGATTTTTTAAGAAAAACAAAGCTTTTTCCTTACTACGTTCTCTGAAGAGATGAATATTTTGTACTGATATTTATATATACATACATAAAACTAGGTATATGTATACATGTATATGCATACTAGTCAATCAGGGGTAGATTCTTGTCAAGGGAATCCTGGCCTAACAGTAACATTTCCCAAAGTAATAAGTAACTGGAAAAAATATAAGGCAAGACTTGTAAGTTTTGCTGTGGTGAGCTTCAAGTTTGAAAACCAGAAACCCTTCATTTTCAGAGTTATACCCTGATGGGGTTAATTTTCTAGAACTGTGTTTTAAACCTCTGTTGCTTTCTAGAATGCGAATAATATGGTTTGTATTAACTGTCCTTGTTGGGGCGAAGAATCCTATAATGCTAATATTTCAGGAGTTTGTACCCAGTCTTAACTTTGATCCACTCAATCTCACTTGTTTTGGCAGATGTCCTAAATGGAATCATATAAAGAAACTACTCATGAAGACCTGCAATGTACCTGTATGTAACCTGTATGTAACCGAAATTATTTGACTTAGAGGAGGGTAACTTACATTGCAGTGCTATAAATATAAGTGAAGATCCTCAAAACTCATCTGCGTGAGCAGAAGTCATAGTTACAGCTCTTAAATAGCTGTTGTTACCAGAGAATTGGAACTTTGAAATATAAAACATAACACATGATGTGTCTTAGGTATCTTAAACACTACCTTCATTAAAACGTATCTCAAAAGAAGAATTCATGGTTTGTAACACAGTGGGTGTCAGAAGTTACATTGAAGAGTTTCATATTCCTTCCAGAGTTTCACCATGTGGGCCACTTTGTGTAATTTGCAGCTTTTGTGTGAGCTGACTGAGTAGGGGCAGAGTCACTAGAGGAGACTATCAAAGAGGAGATAGCTGAGGAGTGGGCAGGAGAACTGCTTCTTCTCCACAGACTCTGGAGGATGCATCTGACGGGGCAGCGAGTTCGCTGCCTCTGGTGATGACCCTGCGAGCCAGCCTTTTCCACAAAACCTTCTGGGGCGGCACTGGCTTCTTGGCAGGGCGGAAGATGCATGCTGGCCCTGATTTTCCTGAATGGCTCCTGACTTTCTATGACGTAGCTTTCATATGACGTTTGATTTGGTTACAGAACCAAAGTTGCTGTGCATAAACCAGTTGCTGAGCAGATCGCTGCTTTGGTGCAGTCTAAGAGCCCGTTTTCAGCCGCAACAGGAGGAGGCTTGGAGCTGCTCTTTGATCTTTCTTTTCTTTTTGTACTTGTTTGCTTTGCCATCTCTAGAAAAATGTAGCTATCAGCCACCATGTTTCATAACACAAGAGAAAGAAAAATGGAGCAGATTCCTTTTCTTCTCTAACAATGCCTACATAATGACATTTATAAAAAATAAATTTGAAATGTAACAACCCAGCTATTAATGAGGGATTAAATACATTGCCACATTCAGAACTGAATCGCATAGTAGCATTTTTATACTAAATGGTTCTTCAGAAAAGTGCTCTTTATTGTTCATATATTTCACAAATACCCCACCTGTATGATTTCAGGTATTACAGTATGGTGGACACACTGCTTTTTATCATGTGAACAAAACATCCTCTGTTTAAAGAAAGTGTATTTTTGTGAGATATTTGGTTGGGGCACACACTATCTAACATCTTTTTAAATATCAAGTACTGGGAATGAAGCAGAAGTCCAAATTAAAAAATAAAAAAGACAAACTCAAGCCCCCAAATCCTCAAAATAATGATTTTTCACTTTAAAGCGTACCACAAGCCTTACAGCTCATGGAGAATAAGAACACCTTCCCTGGATCGCTAATGCCAGAGGAAAAAGAGATAGTAGGTCTTAGGGAAATTTGTCAAGTTAATTGTAAATTGTAATAGCTTTTCAAAATGAGAATACTTCAGTTTGTGGCACTCATTTTATATTCATACAAGCTGTATTTGGAGTATAAATATTTAACACTGGGGCTCTACCATTTGGAGTCTCTGTAGGCAGTGCCAATATCTTCTGATTTATAAGTAAGCATGTAGTGAGGGGGATGTACAACACTGTATTCCCACTTCTGATATCTGGAGGTCAGAGTATGAATCATCTCTTAAGAAAAACCCCAAAGGGATTTCTGATTTTCAAGTTCACCAGATATTTGGGTTACAAAAGAAACTTGGATTAAAGATATTCTAAAGCTTGTGGGGGGCAGGCTGGAGGGGAGGTGTAGCAGGGCTCTGTCAATACGCAGGCAGACCTCAGCCCCCACAGGACATGCTCCTTCCGCAAAAACTGAGTAAAACCCCAAGGTGTAGCTTAACATGTAGAACTGCATGTGATTCCCAGCGAGGTCTCTAGGCTAGAGACACAATACACTCTTAGTATCTGTAATAACAGTACACTCCTACTCTGTGTGGGAGTAGCCCACTATCACCTACAAAAGAAGAAAAAAAGAGGAAGAAAAAACAGCATTCAGGGGGACGAAGTGTGCAGGACGGGCTGAGGCAAGGCACAGCTCTAGCCATTGCCCCAGAGATCTCAAAGGCTGCTGAGGAAAGAGGAGACCTGGCCCAGTAGCTCAGATGCTGATTTGGATGTGTAGAGAGAGGTGGTGATCATGTCCAACATAAGTAAGTGCATCAGACACAAAAAAGTTTTGGGACCACACTGTTCTCAAAGCAAGAAACAGGGGCTGGCACCTATCCAGACACCCACCATTAACAGCATCTAGTGTCAGGGACCTTTAGTTGTGGTTGGGTTTTTTTGTAAATCACTATACTGAGCCAATTTTATGATGTGGTTATCTGGTAATCAACTTCAACTGTAATGATTTATTGTCCTTTTATATATTTTGAATTATTTTCATTTGGAGATCTTAAAATGTGGCCATATTTAGTTACTCTGCCCTGTAGTAAAACTTCCATATGGTCCTTCTTGTTATTGTGGGCAAATGCTGATATGGCAATTAGTTTAATTATTTAAATGGGAAACAGTAGTGTCCTTCAAAGAGGCAACGGATAAATTCAGAAAACCTAAACATCATTCATTATGACTTGTTCTTGTTGATTTTTAATCTTTCCATATGTTGAAAATATAATACCCCTTTCAGGAGGTCTGGATTCTCTTCCCATAACATGCCGTTGTGGATGTAGGATTCAGAGGGCGTTGCATTTTTAATCTTTCCCTGTATTAAAAATGTAATACTCCCTCCAGGAGGTCTGGACACTTTACCCTTAACATGCTACTGCAGGTATAGAATTCAGAGGGGGTTGCATTTACACCTGGTCTGAAGGACCTTCACTTTTCTGATAGCGTCAAGAAAAAACAAAACTCCTGTATTATTTAGTTATGAGGTATGGGGTCTTTTGTAATATAGAGATAGAGATAGTTTTTGTCTACTTATGTTCTTCTGCCGTATTAATAGTTTTGAATCAAAAATGCCCTATACAATCACAAAACTTCAAAAGCAAGCTCAAAAGAGAAAGCTCAGAGTCTGTTATTTTAAGACATGCTCATCATGACAGACTGCAGCATTCAACTTCAAGGTAAGTTAATGTGAGTGTCTTCTGTGCTAAAACTACTCTTCCATGAATGGTTAAAATAATTCTTCATTATTTGCTTTCCATCTGCCAGAACTACCAGTTGTAGAAGTATTACCCAGCTGAGCTTTGCAACATCTCTGCGAAGATCCATAATGTTACAGATTAAAGTTTTGCTAGAGAAATAGTCTGGTTTGCTCAGTTTTGAACTGGAAGAATAGTACATGGCTGCTGTCTCCTCTGTCCTTAGAAAGATTTTCATCCATCCTCAAATTGAAAAAAAAAAAAAAAATCAGAAAATAGAGGAATTGTAATGAAACCAGAGAAAGCACCTGCCTCATCATTTGAATTACTTGTTTCAAGAGAATAAAGCTTAATCTGTATCTAGAGCATTTTTAAACACAAAAGTATGCTGAGTCAAATCTAATTATGGCATGACCAATTATTCAGTATTATTAGGTTTTATTAGCCCTGATTATATTCTGAATGAAACATCTGTAGCCTAAACAGCAAAATTTACTTGAACAATTATATTGTTTAAAGAATGTACAACTGTGTACAAGATAATCAACTACTTATAAAGCTTGCAGAAAAAATAGCCAGTGACAATCTGTTGGCATTTAACGAGCTCCACATCCTCTTCCCTTTTATTCTCAGCATTATTCCTAAAAAGGTTGAAACTTGGTCAGTGACTTTTACAATATTTTTTCTAAAGCATTAGAAAATCTTATGTAAATCTGTTATCTCTGCTGGTATGTCTGATGGTTTGATGTGTAAATAGAGTGGAGAGCAATCCACACAGCTAAATGAACCTGGGATAGTCCACTGGCTGTTAACTTTCTTTACAACAGCCCCTATGGTGCTGTTTTGGATTTGTGACTAAAACAGGGTTGATAACACACCAAGCTTTTGGCTATTGCTGAACAGTGATTGCACAGCGTCAAAGCCTTATCTTTTTCCCACTCTGTCCCCACCCCACCAAGTAGGCTGAGGGTGGGCAAGAGATTGGAAGGGGACGCAGCCGGGACAGCTGACCCCGATTGGCCAGAGGGTTATTCCATAGCATATAAAGTCATAACTCAGCAATAAAAACTGGGTTAGAGGAAGAAGAAGGGTTTTTTTTTTGTCTTCCGAGATGGCTACTCTGCAGAGACTGGCTGGACATCAGTCTGTCTGTGGGAGATGGTGAGTGATTTGCCTTGCATCACTTGGGATTTTTTTCCCTTTTCTTTCCTTCACCTATTAAACTGCCTTCATCTTGACCCACGCATTTTCTCGCTTTTCTTTCTCCTATTCTCTCCCCCATGCTTTCTCTACCCCCATGGGCCTCTTTCACATCAGGTTATGCTCCATGTTATATTCTATTTTAATATTTTAGTATTTTTTTTTAAAGTTTTGCGGTCATGAAGCAAAAGCAGTGGAAAACTATCTTTCTTTCTTTTGGATAATAACTGGTAATTATTCTATATATTTCACATAAACAGTGCAAAAATCATGGTTAGCAACCTAATGGTACAGTTGTTAAAACTATTTTCACAAAAATGTAAGTTTTATGAAGATAACTTCACTGTAGAAAGGCAATGGCTGGAATTCCTTCTCATCAGATCATCTTGTAGTTAAGAACGGAGAAACAAAGGCTTTCCTATTAGCCAGCAGGATTGCTAAATCTTATAAAATCTTGCAGTTTTTTTATCAAAAGCACAAATATAAAACAGACATTCCAGGATGAGCAAATCCTATTAAAACTAGTTCTTCTTTCTCCATAACCCCCTTGCTTCTCACTCTATATCCTCGAAGAAGACTGCTTTTAAATCTGGACGGAAAAGTAATTTCAATGACAGTTTTTAGGTAAGACTTGCACAAAAAAAGGTTGCCTCCCACCAGAAGAGGAGAATATATATTGCAAAATGCCTTTAATAAAAAAAAAAATCCATTCTGACTTTTTCAAGTACCATCCCAGTGACTAGAAAATTTTTAGTAATTAAGGCTTGCTACGCAAACTTTCTGTTACTGTTATAGCAAAATTTTTTTTCTTTAAGGCAAGTTTTTCTTTGGTCTCTATATGTCCTGTACTATCTACTAAGGCCAGATCCTTAGTGTACATTGCTCATTTGTGCTGAGAAGTCACATAGATTTGCATCTGCCGGGGATCTCAGTTTATTTAATTAAAAAAAAAAAAATTAAGGTTACAATACCAATATTAACAAAATCCTGGTTTTAAAAGGAAACATCAGCTCAGAATTCTGTAAATTGAAACATAGAGCTATCTCACTAGATCAGGGTTTAAACAGCTCAGCCAAGGATAGGTGTTTTTAAACACTTACTTCAGGACATATATTTCTGCAGAATTTTAGTGCCAGAACTGTTATCTTTTGTATTTCTTTCAAAACAGAAGGAGTAGTAATGTTAATTTGCCATGCTAAAAAAAATCTGTTTTCATCTTTATGAAAGGACAATATGAGTGCCACCATTTGGTAAACAATTTTCCACAGGTGCCAGCAGTCCAAAATAAAGCACTCTGTCAATCAAGGGACAGGATTTCTTGCATAGTGATGCCAATGCTAAGAGAACAAGTTCCCCAGGGAGCTGAGACTTACATGTCTGAGACACAACAGACTTACTTTTTTATTTATTTTATTGGAAAAATGAAGGCATCATATACAGGGAAAACTAATGGATTTTTTTTCTCATGGAGAATTATGAGTAAGCAGCATCAGTCATTTTTATGACATGCCTTATTTCTATGAAAACAATATTAAAAAAATCCCTCCCTGCATGTCTCCTGGACTCAACCACACTTTCAAAAGCATGAATTTTAATAAAGATATATATTGAAAAAAGTGTTGCAATTTCTGGATAAGGACATATGAAAAGACTGCGATAAAGTTAAAAGACTCTTTTCCCTTCAGGTCTTCCTCCCGGACTTTTGGAAAAGAATTAATGAGAAAGTTTAGGTCTTTTCTAAGAATTAGGATTTATGTGTAATTTTAGCAGGTTATTTTTAGATTCTGAGGTTACAATAGCCCAAATTTAACCTCAGTAGTAAATTAGCTTTGAAGTACTACAGCAATGGTTTTTGTCTTGTATACTTTCTTTTCTAACAAAAAATTTTAGAATCATTGATTATCTGGAAAAAGGAAGATGAAACATTGACAAACGCTAAAGGCTGAGGGAAAATCAGAAATAGGCGTTTCTAAGCTCAATTCAGTTCTTACTAATGTCAGTAAGACCTTTTCGCACTGACCTCACAATCCTGCGGAACAACCTCCTTGCCAACAAAAGAAATTGAGATTAAAGATTAGATAAAAGATGGTTCTTCGAAAGAGAATTGAGATCATTATAACAGAGGACTGTGGTACAGTTTAGAATACTTAAACTTCAGTAAATGCAGAAGATTTGAAGCTTCCAGCAACAAAGAAAGTTATTAAAACTTTACTGTAGATGTGTAATATTGGAAGAAGGTTTTTGCAGGATAGCGTATTTATCCAAGACTCCTGCTCATGTCTGTATTTTTTACAGAGTAATTGTTAGTACCAAATTGTTAATACCAAAACCAATACAAAATTACTGCATGAATCTGGTGTGTTTTTCTACTACCTGGACATGGAACCAGTCAATTTTTCTGTTACAATAAGGGTTCAAAAAGCATACTTTTTTCTTAATCATTAGTTTTAAAAATATTTAGATGCAGTTTCTCAATTCCTGACTGAACTCTTTGACAAAGAATTTTGCTTTAGCTTGGGTAATTTCCTCTACAATATTCTGAATATTATTTCATCTTTTTACGCAAGTTTTCAAACCATTTCAGCAACTGCTTTATCTGCCCTCTGAAGAAGGTTTTAATGAAGGTAGCAGCCAAAACTCCATAGTTCTAGGGATTGACTCAAGTAGTGAGTCACATTACTGTGTTTTCTTAACACTATTTGATCTTCAGCAGAATTTTTACCTTAGAAGTTATTTATTTCCATCCCCAAAAATACTTTTTCTAACAGAGAAATGAAACTGCAGCAGCAAAATAGTCATCCAAACATTGGATATTTGAGAGAAGTATTCTCCCTATACCTGCTCCTTCTGTCTTCATTGTAATTAATAATAATTTAAATAAAATGAAGCACAGCTCACATGCCAATGAATACATTCTAAAACATACATAACGGCCTCACAATGATGAGTGGGAAAAAAGCAATTGGCAGGACTTCAAACAAAAAAATAAGCAGAGTTGCTTGATTACAGTATCAGTCACTCAGAAGCCTAATAAACATTATTTCCACCTTATATAAATATTGAGACTAAACCAAAATTGCCCAGAACACTGTTTTGCCCCAGACAGCAGATCAGTCCCTAGACTCATTCTGCATTCATTGGAGAGAGAGTTTGGCTCCAGGAGAAAGCTGTTCAAAGCAGAAATGTGATTCGGGCAGTCTGTATTACCTTTCCTGACTAGGGAGTCTAGAAAGGCAAGAATATCATGTCACAGGCGAATTTTGATAGTGTGGTTATGTTTGGGTATCCCCTCCCAGAGATTTTAAGACAGAAATATCCTTTCTTGCTCCTGCAGAAGACAACAGGAGGTTTTCTATTACACCATTGGGAATAGCAGTGTTTAAAGCAGTAGTTAATTCTGCTGAGCGACCAGAAGATGAGTGTATTCTACATTGATAAATATAGTCTCTATTGTTTCTTATTTCTGAAACGCAGTTTCATAGCATGGAGTATGCAGTCATCCCAGATTTTCAGTCCTTATAATTAATTCAAGCTTCCACCAGAAAGTGTAGAATCTATTACTTCAGCTGTTTTTCAAAAGGCTGGCCTCAACACTTTAGGTTTTTTCCCTTTTCACTTTCTTGGCATACTGCAGAAAGAACAGATAGACTACCCCAAAGTATTCCTTGTCAGTGCATGCCCATGCACCCTTTCATTCATGTCGGTGTCCTGGAAAACTGCAAAGAAACGCACACTGACAAAGGAGCTTATGCTGCACTGTAAGTACTTCCCCTGCTGAACTCATTGGGTGAGTGATGCTGTCTTATGCCTGAAGGACCCAATAGTTTGTGCGTTCTGGGCTTTTAGTACATTTCTAGTGATCTATGCCAACAATATAAATCACATACCTCAATTGTCTAAACTAAAATGAGAAACTAACACCTTTATATATGACACCTTCTGGCTTATTTCTTAGCTTTTAAAAATAGCTAGCAATTAAAAATAATGTGGCGAAGAAATAATAATTTAATGGCGAAGAAATAATATTTTAAAAGTACATAAAAATATTTAACAACTTGGCAAACATAGTGGGAGATTTTGATTTTCGATTGCCCATACCACCTATCATTGCCCCTTTAGAAAATTCATATTATCTGCAATTCTGATATTTTTTATTAATACCACATTTACATGAGGTTCCCTGGGAAACTGGAAAGCTACTCTGTAAAGGCTAATATAAGATATTTAAATTCATATTCTACTTCAAGCTGGAGTAAAAGATGAAATAGTATTGAGAATATTGTAGGGGAAATTACCCAACTAAACTCCATTTAGTCTTTATTAACTTATGCCACTGCAATTTCAGATATTTTAAAGAATTCTGTAGCTTCTGTTCACTGCTTACTGTTACCATTAAGCGGAATGTTTAGACTTAACTTCAACAGAATGATGTAATACACTGAAGGACTTTTTCAAATGACACTTGGAAGAACACAATAGTGTCAAGTTTTTATTATAATACAATTTTTGTGCATCTTAGAGGGAAAACACACAGAGACTGAACTTGTATGAAGACCAGTATATTATATAGTACTGTTTGTATCACTATATCTCACTAAATCTCTTTGTTTGGTAGAATACAAACTTGAACTTGAGCTGACAAATCTTCAGCGTGGAAGGACTATACATTCTATATAACATCCAGTTGCCAAGAAACAGGAGTGAAAATAACATAGAGTTTAGGTGATGACTAATCTCAGAAATGTTTTTGGTCCCTAAAGAAATTCACAATAAGACAGAATACTGCTATGTCCTGTGCCTCCCTGAGCCATCCCAGCAGAACATGGAGCATGGTCATTTATCTGCAAAGAGAGAGGAAGGAGTTGACTGACTGAGTTGGGTTGAAGGGAAGAGTAACTAGGACACTCTCTTCTTCAATACTCCATAGGAAGTGGTACACTAGAGAAGGGAGGATGTTGTTTCTCTAGTGCCTGGGAATATAAGGAGGGAGGTTTCTGTAGTGACTTGTCCCTTGCCTCCTAACTGGATACAATCTTTTTGTCCACAAACTCGCTGGTTTTTTAAAGAAGTATATAGTAAGGATGAGCCACTGAACACCCATGGCTTATTCAGTATCCCCTGAAGGCTCTGGGCAAATATACATTTTATTTTCTTTGGATGTTTATCTTTATAAATTTGTCTCCACTTATGTAACTTGCAAATTTACTTAAATATACATTTTCTTATGTACAAGTTATTAGTTTATTTCAACAATTCAGGTAAACGAGGCCGGATAACAGGCTGAGTAGTGAGGGCCAAGTCGATTTTTTTTTTTTTTGAGTTTTGTTTAGTTTTTTTCATTAGTAATAGGAAGGAAAGGAGGAAGAACTTGCGGGCAGAATGATGTAATTGTAATGAACACGTGAAACAAGAAAACAAAGCTTTTCAACAGTATTTTCAGTAGTAAGCAATGATTACAAACTGCTCCCTGCTGTGGTATTCACATTCTAAGAAACTAAGTTGTTTGAATAAATCTGAGTGGGAACAATACAGCTTAGAGAACTACTCAGAGAGGATGTATTCATAGCTGATTAAAGTAATCCAAGAGGTAACTGCCTGTGCCTGCATTTTATTTCTTCTTATTTCTTATTATTTTGATGTGGGTTTTTTGTTTGTTTGTTTGTTTAGAAATCTGTTTTACGATTCTCAAAGATAACTATAATGTGATTTTCAATGCAATTTTGCTGGATGTTTAACGCAGTCAGTGATTCTCAAAAAAAGATGAAAAGTCACTGAGCCTGCACACTACATGACTTAACATACATACTCTTAGCATAATAAATAAATACAATTGTCTTTAATATTGTCAATGATATATATATATTTGTGTAATCATTGCTTGTAAATTTATCGAGCACATTATCCCTTAAATGTGACTCTGTCCTTGTGCGCTGTTCTATATAGTTCTGCAGTTTCATGGTGTGTGAGGAAGATTGTGAAAGCTCTAGGATAGAGGCCTATTTATTCCCTAGTGAATATAAGAACTGACACTCTATCAAAAGTACGTCTTTCTTTTTACCGTACTCTCAGTGAGAGGAGCAAATACACTTATTCCTTTAGAGTAAGCAACTATCATTCCTCTCCCAAACACTAGGCTCTGATTTCAGGACTGATCTCTCTTCTACTGTGTTTCACAAATATGTTGCTGAGAAGGGTTTTCAATTACATTTAAGTCGAGAACCAAAACAAAGACCTGAGGGGTAATGTGATTGCAATTGTAATCACTGAGGCTTGTCCCTTCGCAATCCTTTTTTACTAACTTTACCTTCAGTCATGAAGAGACATATGAGCAAAGCCTTTAGCCTATTTCTGAAGCAGTCTCTGCTTTTACACGTCTCATGCAATAAAGCTCTTTTAACTTTGCATCTGGATTTGAATGTGAAGCATATAAACCAATTTCCAACCTGTAACGCCTAGAGAGGTGAGTTGGTCCAGATGGCACCATTTCAGCTCTAAGGATTGTTCATGAGAAGGAAAATTCTGAATTTCTCCCACAAGGCTTCTCCCCAGGACACATTCCCAACTACTCCTGATGGTGCTGATTATTTTCTGCCTTTTTAGCACTTACGTATGTGCCATGTTTCCTAAGATTCATTTGCTTGAAATGGAGAAATGAGCTTGATATTCAAATGAATCCATCTACATCCTCTCATATGGTGTCTGGTGTCTGTGCCGACAGCACAGTTTTTCATGATCCATACCAGAGGATAGTTAGCTAGTCCTAAGACTGTTCCCCCCAAGAGTGATTGGGTGAGAACCAATATTTTTATAGTGTGTGTTGCTGTGTTTGCAGGCTAAAAGCAAAGCAAGAATCCTGCCACTTATACACATCTGAAACTCAGTGGCTAAGGAGCCAAGACAGATTTTCTTAAAAGCGTCCAGGCGTTTGGCAAATCAGGTATTATTTCCATTCGCCTGCCTTCTTTTTTAGGTAATAAAAGATCACAGCATAGAGAAGGGAGCATTTGAAAGGTTGTAAGTAGTCCACTTTCCACTTTTTCACTCACAGGCTTGTTTTGAAGGGGTTTTAGTGGTGGCTTTTAAAGGTATTAAAGACATTACTCGTAGAAAAAGCTAAAGGCTCTTTCTGAGATTCTCCCAGAAGAGATCATCAGTACTTCTACAGGAAATTTATTTTTATATTCTGTAATTTTTTGAAGAGCGTGCTGTAACGACAGATCTCAGTCATAGATTCTGAAATACTTATCTGCCTACTGACTTGTAGGCAGAGACTTGAAAGCTAAAACGAGTGCCATACATTGCTTCCTTTCATACCATGAAGCATCCAGTGCCTGCACCAGTTCTACCGTTTTTGGCAGAAGGTTGTCTATGGAGTTGGACAGATGATTGCCTTTCTACTTCATTTTTTAGAAACCATGTAAGAAAACTGATGTAATCTCCCTCACATAGTCAGTATTTCCATTTATTTAATTTACTTTTCATTTATGTTGTTTCTCTTTCTAAACATACAAGAAGCAGAGTGTGCAAACAATGAAGGTAGAACCTTTCTTTTTGTTAATAAACAGAATATTTTGGGGATAAATTATGGGGGGGACAACAATACTTGAAGTAAACGATTGAGTTTACGATACAAGAAACATTATTCTCACGAGGTATCTGTGGTCTTACAGGTAAAATAGATCTGGGAAAAAGGGAGACTACTACACAGCTTCCTTTTATAGTGATTATGAACAAGAAATGTCTTCTTCTTGGCTCGTTCTGAATTTTCTGCAACTTGCTAGGAGAGTGAGGAGGGATCTGAAAAAAATGACCCTCAGTTCTTTGTCACTTATTTTGCCTGTTTTCTGTGAAGGAACCAGCAAAACTGTCTTCATTAGGATCTTGTTTGTACAGAAAATGCGGGCTGGCTTTCACCATGCATGTTCAGTTGTCTGTGGGGATTTATCCAGTGCTGTCTGAGGGTGGGATGCATGAAATTTCTATATTTGCTATCACTGAGGGAAGAGAAAAAGCAGAGATGCTGTCCCTGAAGTGTGGTTCAGATACACAAAAGAGATAAAGGTTTAGCAACTTTTCGATTAAAACTGTCGAAGCTAATTGGTGAAACTAAAGTATATTATTTATATATATAATCATATTATGTCCGTCTATCTTCAGATCCTGTGAAACCTCTTATTTATATGGACTCAAAAGTTTGCTGCATATGGAGGTAGGTAACAGTAATGAATGGACCCAAAACCTGGAAGCGTCCACAGCTGCTGTGGAGAGAGGGGAATGCCCTCTGTGAAAAAAGTCTTACGTGAAAGAGAACTTCACTTTGTTGAGGGGGTTTTTGTGTTCTTTTATTTGATGGATTTTTGTGGCATATTCATTAAGCTTTCTTTATTGTGCAAAAAAAAAATGCTAGCGAAACATTAAATTTTATTTCAAAACAATCATAGTCTTATATTGAAAATAATGCCACAATTTAGACTTGTTTACATAACAGCTTGTTTATAACTTCTTTAAATAATTTATTTTTGGTCAGTGTGCCACCTCCAGCTGTTTTCAGAAAGTTGCCCCCTTCTTTCCCTCCATCCATTTCACACATTCACATTTCAGTGTAGAGATGCCCTTCCTCCTAAGGAACCACACAGTGACATTGAGGGATTCATTTCATCTAGCTAAAGATGTCAACTAAGTCAGCATTTACGTTTGAGTAATTTTTCTACATTTCCTAGAAGTGCCCATAGTCAATAAGAGCTTCTAGACCTCTATTTATCACACCTGCTTCAGATACCAAGGTGGGGTGAATCACACTTTTCAAGTGTCTTTTTAAATTTTTTTTTCTTCTGAATAGCTCAACTACAGTTAAATAAGAAGAATAAATAAGAGGAATCCTTCCCTTTACCACCTGAACCACTAGGATTAAATTTGGTTGGGTATTATTTTTCCTTTACGTACCAAGTATCCGCACATTGTGTTTCCATTTTTTCTCTTTATCTTACTCTTCCCAGATAGAACTACTCCTAACTTTAATTAATAAGCAATTTTTAATTTCTGATTGTTTTTATTCAAAACCGTTATACTGATTCTTTCCCCCCTCCTTATTCTTGTAAGAAATATCTTATTTCTCTTCAAAATTAAAAATCCTCCACCGAATGTAATGAGTAACCCAAGTAAGCATTTAAGCACATAAGTAACTACAAGGACTTTGGGAAATTATTAGCATAAAATGTGGCCTGTGTTTAATGTTTGCCATAGTTTGGGACCTAAAAGAAAATATTGCTAGATGCAAAATGTCAGCAAAGCATTTAACTGTATGTTCACTTAAAAAGACATTTAAATACATCTGCTTATTTTTAACTGTGATTTTTAGCAGAGATGCACTTAAAAAGCTTCTATGTGCTTTGCAAAAGTAACCAAATATGACCTGGGAAGTATAACAAGAAAAAACAATGAAAGATACTAGCTTTCCTAGTTTTGGGCAAACTACATCCTAGTTTTAGGCTGACATATAGTTCAACAGCATATATTTCATACCCTAAATGATTTTAAAATTTGTAAATATTTCTTTTAAAAAAATCTCTAAAAAAAAAGTGGGAGATGATAGGTTTCTATCTGTTCAAACAAATATCTATCTTGGAAGGAACTCAATGAATTTTCTGCTTGTATGTGATAAATCTTTATAATGAAATTACCAAATTGGAAGATACACATTGCCAAAACTGACCAAAAGTTAATACTCATACTCTCCTTCCATGGAAAATTAGTGCAAATTCACATTATAAAACGAGTCCTAATAGAATTCCTTGGAGGTCAAAGCTATTTTTACAATCTTGGGTTTCATTATTATGTATGTGCATTAAAACAATTTTGCAGCACTTTAATTCTATAAATGCATGCTTACATTCACTTTATGGCTTATGTATGTGGGAAAACTGATAGTGGCACGTACAGGATTACATCCCCTTACTGAAAGAGATTTTAATCAGATAAAATCCGAAATTAAGGATTTTTTCATTCTACTTATAGAAAAGAGACCTCTGTGTTTATATTGTAAGGTAGATTTCTTATTAATAGGATCTTCCCATTATTTTCTGTGAAAGGTGGAAGAGAAGACAAGTTACTTTGTCTGAAAAATAAAAACAGAATATATGCCAACATGTTTTTCAAAGTGGCGGCATTTTATGATTGTGCATTGAGGACTGAATGATAACTTTAGAATCTCTGAATTTTATAGCTTTGTAGAAATAAAAAGAAACTTTTAAAAAAAATAAAGTGCCACAGACTATTGTTTGTGGAATTGCAAAGTAATTATTTAGCTTCTAATAAAATTTACAATAGTCTACACAAGTTCTGTTTCTTTTTTTTTTAATGAAGACTTGGTACTATATTTGTTACTAATTCTTTGTTGAAAAGCATGGAGAGATCAGTTTCGTGTGTGTGTGCAGTCTGCAGGTTGTGGGGATGGGTGAAGTGTTGATTAGCGGTTTTACCAAATAGATATAAATCAGTGCTGGAAGAAGTAGGAAGACAAGGACATCAACCCAATTTGCAAAAGATGGTAACAATGCAGCTATGCTAAACTGAATTAAGTTTAGGTCAGGAATCATGGAGTAGAATAATGCAAACCAAGCTACTAGACCATTCTGCTTCATTTAGTCTGTGATGATAATGAAGTATCACTGAATGCTAAATAGATTATACATGGAAATTTGGGCTGGGAAGAAAAGCTCTCATCCTTTTTATAGCAATGACAGAGACAACCAACAATTTCATGACCCAAATATTTATTTTCACAGAAGACATTCAGTAGCACCTCAATCTCAAATTAAAGGTAAAAAAAAGTTCTTTTTTAAAATTTAGTGTCACATTGAATTGTTTTCCAGTGCAATCATTGCTTGTTGCTGAAAATAATTTTCCTGCACTCATTCTTACCCTTCTGTAGTTATTTCTTGAGTCTTAAAAAATCCATTTTAAATTTAGCCTCGTGAAGAATCATTTCAGTGCAATCACTGGATGCTGTTGAATATCATTTTCCTGCAGTCAGTCTAATTTGTGACCCTTCATAGCTATTTCTCAGTCCTTTCCAATAAATCCAGCCCCTCTACTTTTTGTTCCAATACTAGTCATCCAAAAAGTATTAGAAACATGTCAGCCTCAAGAAATTTGCATTGGGAAATACATATATTATAGGGACACATATTTCTGAGGTACACATTTTACACAGGTTTTAAAAACTTAGTAATAATGCAAGTGTCATGAAAAAAGATGCAATTGTTACTATACTTTGCAATTTGAGTTGAGGTCTTTGTCTTCCTTCTTACTCCTACACTGACCTATAGTTATACAGTAAAACATCGCTAATCAGGACTTCACTCGTCCCTATACACTGCAGATTGCAAACACACAGAGAAATGATCTCTTTATGCTTTTCAGCAAATATTTACCAATACATAAAGATTTAGTAATTGGGTGCAGGCAAAACTATACTCAAAATATATGGATAAAAATTCTATTCATGAGGGATTTATTGTTTCTTAATAGTTATTTTAAAATTTTTATTTCCCTACACAGATAGACATCCTCCTAGGTGTACCATCCTACAGACAGAGCTGGTAGTTACGCACACAGTTAAAATTAGTTGTAATGTCTAACAATGGCTTCAAGTCTTACACTTTCTACAGTCATCATATCTAACAACAATTATAATAACAATCATAACCACATCATAACAACTTTAGCAATCCCATCAACATATTGTCCCCCACAGGGGACCTATGTTAGGGCTAAAATAATGTTCTTAGTAAATTTTCTGGTGAGGATTATCCCTGCTGAACTGGATATACCGTCACGACAGAATATTCCAAGACCTCGCAGCAGAATTTTAATAGCATTTTCTTTTGGGGAAAAGAAAGTCGAGGCATCAAAGTAACACCTTTAAGCACCTAAAAACCTCCCATAAAGCTTATCAAATCAAGACCAGTAATTAGAAGGAAAAAGTTTGGACTAAGGCCACTGGAAACACTGGGTTTTTATTTTATAGTAACTAGGCATGGGATAAAATATGAGAAATACTCAGTCACCTGAGGATGAAACCCAGGATTCATTCATTCATTCTAGGGGGATGGCCAAATCATGGAATCACAAAATTGTATTTTCTCTTGAATTATGAGACTCCTCCATTACTTTGTTCCCCAGAGGCCCAGTGTCAGGCATGTGGGCATTTTCCAATACAGCCAGGCTTACACTCAGGAAGGGCAGTCTCCAGAAAGGTGAACAATGCCATTTAAAAAAAAAAAAAGTTAAATATAAGGTGTATGCTAAATGGGTCATGGGAACATAGGTCAAATGAGGAGGAGAAAAATAGATACTGAATAGCTACTTATTTAGCAAATGATGCAAGCAGCCATCCAAATCAAAATGATGTGGCCTAATAAAGACTGAATCATCCCATGTGTGTGCAAAAGAAGAGTCAGTGAATGGTAAGAATTAATAACTTAACATTTGTCTACTATTTGTGTGTTTACCTTTTCCATCTGAAGATCCTTTCAAAACAGGATCTGTTATGTAATATTTATGTGAAAAAAATGCATAAAAATAGAGGTATGATCCTCCCTCCTAAAAAGCATCCCTTGACTGGAAACTTTTGACCTCCCCTAGTGTGTGTATTTGGATTATTCCAGTTGTTAATTGGTGCCAGCCTGGCAGCCCTTGACCAGGAAGCCCCAGCTTCTGCAGGCTGGTGGCCAAGGAGAGGCAACTGGGATGGGTGCTGGGGGCGGAGGTGGGCACCCACTGCTGCTGTGGTGATCCCGTCTCCCTGCGAGGGTTCGGTGCGAGACCTGGGGGCAGACACCCTCCGCTTGAGGGGCAGCCAGATGTTGGGGCAGATACCCGAATCCCATCCCAGCTGTTGACTGCAGTGGTGCGGCCGTGGTACAAGGGTGGTTTAGCTTCCCCCCTACCCTGGGGAGCATCTCCTGCCTCTCCTGACCATGCTGAATGACTCAAATGGGAGCCTGGGCACCCTAATGCTGCTCTCAGTACCTATGCACCAGAGACCTAAACTTAGGACAAAATGAATTTCACCCCACTTGCCAGCTGCTACAGGCATTTTTCAAAGGCTCAAGTTAAGCACAGCTCACCGAAGAATGATTTCTGTTGGAGCAAATAGGGACCAAGTTGTTTTCTTTTGTTTTCCAGTTGCTCTTTTACGCTATGGCCTGTACTTAATCCTCTGTGACATGTGGCCCAGTTTATTCACTGCTAACGAGAGGGATACATGGCTGTGGATATAACCATGATACCTGAATTTCCAGATTGGAGGCTTAAACGTACAAACTGTGCCTCGTTTCACTGTCTCTCCTCGCTCCCCTGCAGCATTTCATTTCTACGTTTGCACTTATTAGGAAGCGCAGTTAGGAAAGTCTTCTCTCCTTAGTGCAGCACTGCCAGAGTGTAAAATGGTGGCTGCATTGTAAATATTTATGTATATACACGTATGCATGCAAACACATTTTTATTATATTCAGTATTACGTGGCTGGAGATTAAAGGATAGGAGGTCTGTGAATAGTTATTCCCGTAACTATTATACAGATCAGCTGAAATAAATTCTTTCTGTGCACTGTGATTGAGATAAAACTCTAATATGGCATTCCTCTAACCCTGCTTGCTACCATGCATCCTCAGGAATTATTACTATCACTGCTTACTTTTAAGAATCTGAACATAAATATTCATCAAAATCAAATAAAATATGTTTTCTTAGATTATGTTGTTTTTAGCAATGAAGGCACTACGAGTTGTTAGTTTTGGCATGTTTATTTTGCTCTGAGGCTAAAAGTAAAATATAATACATTTACCTATTTTACATGTAAGCATTTATTTTGTAATGTTGAGGGAATGGGTTACAATTGTAAAACATAAGTCACAGCAAGAATATGAATTAAATTGTTCTTATATTAAATTTAATAGTAGTAAAACCAACAAAATATAGTACTTTTTTGTAAGGTTTTGGTCAACGATGCTGAGGAAGGCTGCACAATAAAATTTGTTGTTGTAATTATTACAGCGGCCAAGTTGCAACATAGCCTCTCGTGGTCCCACCTTGGGACTTATAATTCCCTCTGCACCATGTTAGCTACATGAAATCATGCATTGGCAATGGCATGCGGGCCTTTGTGTTTCTGTTACAGCAATGCTTATGAGCCTTTGACCAAGATAAGAAAGGCTAGTTACGCTTAGGGACTGTTTAGATAGAAAAAGAAGGAATAATTCTTGCCCCAAAGATCTTCCAATCTACTCTCCCAGTTTGGAAGGGAGTTAATTTATGCGACTTCCATTACAGCAAGTATTAGCCCTCTGAAATAAGGCACTAAAAAGGATAATTAGTACTAATGGAAGTCAATACTAATGCAATGAAAGGAAATGAGAACCATGCAGGATTGCAGGTTTCATTAAGAAAAAGAGGTGTTTATAAACGTTATAAGGGTGGGTAGGAGTCATCCCTCAGGGTCCTGATGGTGGCTGCTCTGTGTGACTTGGATGTTTCCGGAACAAATTGAATTTGCTTTGTTTTTAAATATACAACCGTAAAATTGTAAAATTTGCCCTTTATTCTGCCCTATGCTACATAACAGCTCTTTATTTTAGATCACTGCACTGTTAAACCCTGACTGTTTGAATAAATGCATTTTTTCTCAAACTGTTGTCTTCACGCTTTCCCATTCCCAGCCATTATGCCGACTTTCAGTGAGCCTTTCACAGAGTCTGACAGCAGGAATGCAGCAACCTGCATTTTTACCCTGGAAAAGGTGTTACATCTTGTATTTCAGAAAAAGGCACAAGGATACTCGAAAATCCTCCCTTTTAAATTTTGTCTCTTATCAAGGAGTCAGTGACCAACACAGAATGAAGCCACTACACGTACTCAGTCACTCATTAATCTATTCTTCATCGCCAAGTAAAGGCTCACTGACTTATTCTTTCTGTTCTCAGGGTGTTTTAACAGAGATAAGGTTGGACAATATATAACAACTTGCATAAGAGCTGAGAAGAATTTGAATGATCAAATAATTAAAGAATGATCAAATGATCAAATGATTTAGAAAGATCAAACAAAATCAGCAATGATATTCTTTAGCATGGCTCAGAAACCTTTCGGATGCTGAATCAGTTTACATGTTAATTTCTGAAATAAACTTAGGAATTAACTGCCTTTCTCTTTCAACGAGGCTTGCCTTAACACCTAGGATTTCACCTCTTGGGTTCACTGCTTGGCTACACAAGTCCTTGTACCGGCACAAAGAAGGCGAGAAACACGCTGTCAGGAGGGCAGAAACGCTTCCTGCAATTAAAGCTGCCTCCAGCGTACGTGGAAACAGAGCTCAGAGGAAAGGCTTTGCCCAGCAGCCAAGTGTGGCTATTCGCTTAAACGCTGCGGGGGGCTGAGGGACAACCAGGAACGGTGGCATCCTCTGGACATGTCTCTGGGTGACGAGGTCCTACCACGCGCCGCTCTCCACCTGCCAGCAGCGCGCACGTCGGCAGCTTAAACCTCTGCTAAATCATTTACTCCCCAAAAATCTTTCACATAAACATACTGTAAATATGCTAGGTTTAGGTTTTGGTTTTGCAGGTTGGTTTGTTTTGGGGCTGCTGGTTGGGTTTTTTGCTTTGTTTTTTATGAAAAGGTTATCTTCGCATTTGATAACAGGTGTTGAACAAGATTTTTTCTGCAAAACACATATATGGACAAGTGTTTAAAAAATATAAAATTACATGTCTGTGTATTAATGAAAATAAAGTTATTTTAAGGATTTACAAAGCCTATTAACTATAGTATTCTACTGCTTTTTCAGACTTGGAAAGCTTCAGTGACGATTGAATTTAAATTGTTCCACTGCCATGGGGAGGCAAGAATTGCTGGGTGTTGTCTGTGCAGATCATACTTTAGGAATGAAAAAAAAATATTTTGCAGTGATGATAAAAGCATATTCCTTTCTGGGAGCATGTATCCACTGTTACAATTACTTTAAGCAAAAAATATTCTCACCGGGATGGAAGCTGACTACCAATATTTCAAACTAAAATTTGTTTTTAAACAAACATGATTGATGTTTTAAGCCAATGATACCTTAGGTTTTAAAATTATGCTGCATTCCTTTCTTAATTAAGCAGGTTTACTGGGGTTGCTAAGAGAAGCTGAGCTAACATTCAGGCTAGCACTTCATGATTAATGGTGCTTCCCTGACTTTCTGAAGTTTTGCAATATACCTGATACAGTAATCATATAGGTAGCTGCAACATTGTAAATTATGTGCTTAGTAATTTATGGGACAACATAAGTAAGAATTGTGTTTGTGAATACTTTTAAAATCTTCATGAAACAAAAATTGTTTTCCTATTAGGTAGCAGTTCTATAAGTATATAGAATATATTTTGCAGCACTACATCTAGTGTAATTCTAGTATAAAGTCATATAATAACTTAAAATTTTATTTTTGTTAAAACGCATAGTTAGAGATAAAGCTGCACCCCTTCGGCGGTGGCTGGTGGGAAAGGACGGGGTTCAGATCCCTGCTCTGACTGATACAGAGAGTCCTGGCAGTGCCAGTGGCCTGACGGCTGCTCTGGACACGTCTCCACCATAAACTTCAGCGAGGTAAAGACCCACCAGCCGAGCTGGCTCGTCCGTGTGGCGCAGAGCAGCACCTGGCAAAGGTGCTAACTCCGGGGTGAAAACTGGCCAGCCCTCTGCCTTGCTCAGCTGAGGCAGCAGTGAGACACATGGGTAGAAATTGTCAGGCAGTGCTGCAGCCTGTAGGCGTACATTCTTGCCCCCATTTGGTTTTGACGAAGATTTTTTCTCTTAACAAGTGGATCATCAAAATAATTTAATGAATCGATGTTTTAAATTGTTTCAGAAAAATCCCAGATAGCTGTACTCAATAGCACTGACTACAGAGGTAAAAACAAGTAAAGCTAAGACTAGTGTCAGCTTCAGCCCTGTATTTCCTTCGAATTTATCTGCACCGTCCTCTCAAATAGTAATGCAAATAAAAATGGTTAATGCAGGAAAGACACTCAAGTTGCTGAGTTCTGATTTTGCCTCATTCATCATTTTTTTCAGAGGTCCAGGTAATGGGAAAAGCATATCAGTGAATTACTTATTTTGGTTGTTTTGTTAATCAATCTTTAGGAAAAAATACTCACATTGGAAAGAACAAAGATTGTGCCTATCCTTTCGAGAAGACACACGCACAGGGTTTGTCTCCTGGAGAGAGATGTTTTCAAGGAAAGAGGATCCCAAAGGAGGTGTATGATCTGTTGACTCAGTAAAGAAAGACAGTGAGAAAAAAAATCCCTTTTTATATAGGAAGAGGCTGCTCAGGTGGTACTGGACTTTGTCATTTAGAAGAAGGTATGTCACAGAGTACAAACTTTGCCTTGAAGTAGCCCTACAGTCAGTTTATCAGAGAGCTCATTAAAATAAGGTATGTCAGTGTGCTATTGCAAATGCCTCTTGCATAGCCATTAAGTACAGAGAGTTTTATCATGTTTCTGCACTAAGGCTACTGCTGAAGCAAAAGGGTAAAAAGGCTGAATTCTCTCTGTGCTCCATACTAGGCATCCCTGGCATCTTTCTTTCCTTTTAATACATAAAAAACTTTCATGATAACTTTACCAGTCGAATCCTGTCCCCCGCTGGCTTTGCCCTCCAATTGGGGTGCTTCCCTGGCAACTCTGTGTAAGGAAAGCCTCATTGCAGCCTCGAGATTTTGTGGCCATGGTTTGGACCTTTTTTATGGCCATTTTCTGCTCCACCACAGATGCAATCTCTAATGTCAGCATAGTTAAAGAGGGGAAGATCACACTCCCACCCCTGCCCCTGCTTTCCTACTCCCCACCACTGTCACAGTAGCCAGTGGTACTTACACTGTGCTGATCCATCCTTTCCCTGCATCTTCCAGTGCTCTTAAACTCTGCTTGGGAAAGTGGTGTAGCTGGCCCCAGACTGGAACCGCAAAGGAGAGATATAACATAAATTTGCTGTATACTTTTAAGACATACTGTGTATATCTTAAGCCCTTGGTCTTAGCCCTCATCTCTAAGACAAATTCCATCTTTTCTGCATTGCAAACTCAGCTTTTCTTCAGTTCAGTGATTTGCACATTGGTTCACATGAAGAAATGAACATTTTTACTGCTTGGTTTGAATTTAACCAATGAACTGGGCAGTGAAGAGAAATTGCCTATATGCTCTCTGAAAGTCAGTATGCATACGCAGTAGACAATTGCCTGTCCAAATTAGACTTCTACTTACATGATCTTTTAAAACCGATCTAAAAGTGTTCATTAATTTTTTAGATTATAGTTTAGTGATCCATCAGTTATATTTATTATTTGGATCACTTTTATTTTAAATAGTTGGGTACTATTCTATACCAGTCTGTAGGAATAAATAGCAATTTTTTTGCCAGAGAAAACGCACAACATATTTTAAAAAGGTGGTCTCTTTTCATATACATTACTGTTGTAAATACTGTATTTTTCAAATAAATGAAAAGAATACACATTGAACTTGAGTTCCTGTTATGATCTGAGGCATAAGATGGACTTATTTCTATTCATGAGTTAGGAATCCTACTTCAAAATACATAAAGGTTTTCCCAAACATTTCCAGCCTCTGTTTTCCACAATTTTTCAGTTTGCGCATGAACATGCACTTGTAGATTAACTGCAGTGGCACTCAACAAAAGAATCTAAACAGAAGAACAGTGAAGAACATTATTTCAGAAGCAAGCCAAATATAATACGAGTTAAAATAGTTAGGCTGTGTGTTGAAGTTCTGCAGGCATCTTAATGCATTTCTCTGTTAGAAAGCTGTTGTGAAAGAAGGCTGTGGCTAGCTTGCTTCTCTACTCATTTCAGAAGACTGAAATGTGCAAGAAAATTACCACTACTACTTGAAAAGTAATTACTGAAGATAATGTAGCTTGCATCTTTGCATGTAAAGACACTTTGATTTACCAGTAAATTATAACAAAGTGAGATCAGTTCTTTAGTTAGAGAAAAGCAAGATTGGCAGGGAGAGCACCAAAAGCTGTGGGGGAGTTAAGACTGATTTTTTACTCAGTATGTGAACTATGAAAAGTAAAAAAAGTCATTTATGTAAGACGAATTCATATAAGCACAGTGAGTTAGCAATACTTGCATAAATGACCACAAATGGGATAGTTTTCCTACATCTTAGTTTCCCCCTACAATTTATCCTGAAATTAAAACTTTAGGATAAACTTGTTTTGAGCATGGGGATCAAAAAAACCCACAAAACAAACAAACAAACAAAACCCTCACCCCCCCCAACCCATAACTTTCCTAAAACTCTACAGTATTTACCACCAGTAATTCTTTTAATAAAGATTTTACAATCCTCATTTCCTTACATCCATCAATATAATGGATCCCACACACTATAAAGGAGAAAGGCAGTGCAAACCCAACAAACCATAATGAAAACAAACCAGAGAAGCCTAGAATTCAAATCTAAGAATATGAATTATCATTTCACTTTGCCAGGGCACTCAAAGTTATTACAATTACTATTCTTAAATGGAATAATAAATACATTAAGGAGAGTAGGATGATATTAAATAGACACTTTGCATACTTTGTTGGCAACAGATTCAAAGCTAAATGTCAAGTGATTGTTTATTTGTAATCAAAACATTTTATGTATCAAGTAATAACATAAAAGTATATCTTAAATGCTAAAAGTTGCAATATTTATGTAAAAGCCAATTTTAAAAGCAAAATATTTGAATAATTTTGAAAGTAGTACTCATCTATGAACTTGGCTTTAACATTTGTCACAAATTTCTTTCCTGGTTAGTTAAACATATTATTTATTTTCTTCTGGTAATTACTAAATTCAATTTTCAGATGATTTTGTTTGGTGCCTGGGGTTTGTAAGATTGTTTCTTCTGATAATCTGAACTGATTTAGCATGTCTTTCATCATTGTAGAATTATTATTTAAAGAAAGATTCTTGAAATAATTTGAAAATGGATTTAAAATATTTATGATGTGGACACAATTCTTTTCAGGCTTTCTATATAATCATGCCTTTGTTTTAGTTTGCTGCAAGCTCCCTAATACTGTGTCTGCCACATAGGTTGAGAAGAAAACACTCAGTTTTGAAACTGTCTGCTTATCTAAGAGGATGAAATAATTAAAACCAACACAATATACACAAGAAAAAGAAAACCTTGTTTACGTTTCTGAGAGTACACCACTTTTACCCATTTGTGGAAATTTCAACATTCTGCCTTACACCAGGAGGTGTTTCAAAAGAAGTAGCACTTCTAAAATAATTTTGTTTGTGTATTTTTATTATTCAGTATAAACAATAAGAAAATGTATGGTACTGGTCTTGCTCAAATATTAAGAGCAATTAATAAATATGGAATCCAATTCCTATAGAAAAAAGCAAAAAGCACATTTTGCACATGTAAGGTCAGTTGAGGAGCAAGATACTCTTTTTTTTTTTTAATTTTCTAAGGCCTTACTTTCATCAGAAACTCTAAGCTTCCTCAACAGGATGAGAAAATTCCCAGCCTGTTTTGCTATTACCAGGAAGATGTATGCCCAAGACTGCTCTATGTGTGTGATAGTTCAGCCACGTTGGAGGCAAAGGGAGTCTTGCCATTGATTTTTCACTAAAACCTAAAATGCTACTGCCTTTGCAGTCTGTCACATTATATGGGTTAATGTAGCACAAGGGGTTGACAGCAATTGTTGCCAGTTTCAGCAACAAAGATACTCAAGATTCACAGGATGGCATCCAGGCCACTGACTGCAAGGATGCCAGAATTCCCTACCAAATATTTCTTCTGGAAAAGCCATGTTTTTGTATATCGGAGGATTAATAATTACAAGTGGTAAGTGGAAATCTAATTTCAGTGTTCAGGAGAAAGTGAAATTAGAGAAAGGGAAGGTTAAAAGAGCCTCTACCTTGTCATTAGAGCAGGAAATGCATTCCAAATAGTTTCGACATTAATTTAAATTATGCTTTGGGGAAAGGACACTTTAAAAAACTGCAAAAACCCTTGTTACACTTTGCCAGCTGTTAAGAAGGAAATAGGATTAACAAAAATACAAAAATAATGAAATAAACCAAAATGAAGAAAAAAACAATGAAAATATTGATTGTCCTTTGTGTCTGAAAGTTATTGGTAGGAGCAGGGGAATGCTTGATAATCAGCCTTCCAGTTACCCTCTGCTCGAGCACAGCCACCCGGCGGGCGGTGTCATTTCCCACCCATGTCTAGACGATGCCACTCTGGTCCCATCCTGGAACAAGAAAGCAGAGGAAAAACTGTCCATTAAACACACTAAGCACCTACAGGTCTCAGCAAGGACTAATCTAATTTGTGGTAGGAAATTCAAACTCTCCATTGCTTTTGTGTCTTCCATTAACCTTTGTTGATCCTTTGCCTTATCCTAGCTCATATGGAAAAAACCCCAAACAAACCCCACACCTGCATCTAGCAGTCAGGAATATTGAAATCTAGTCTAGAAAAAAAAAGGGAAAAATGGGGGTTTTAACTCTCTTCTGCTTTGGTTAATCTGAATTAAAGTTCTCAATAATAATATATTAACAATGCCTGTTTTTAACATTGACATAAACAGCTTATAAGACGTTGTTTATTATTTCTAGTTTCTACAGGGAATACGTATTCCCCTCAATATTAAAAAGGATTAAAAACTGCAAGTAATCTTTTCAATAGCATCTCCACATTCCTCTTCCTTCCAACATTACGGTTAAGATTAGTACAAACTATTTAGAGAAAACAGATAGGGAGAATCGTATTAGAGAAACTCCTTTGTCCTCCATAGAAGTCATTATTGTCAATGGAGATATTTTAATGGGAAATTTCTGCTGAAAGTTTGTCATGGGGAGAATGTGATACGATGGTTACTTCCTTCAAAGGCTCTTGAAACCTATAGCTTCCATCTTTCACAACATCAGAAATAGAATTGCTTTCTATTGAATTGAATGTTTTCTCTCTCATATTTATATTTCCTCACATTTTATATCAGTATTCTGCACGGAAGTGGCCTCAGCTTAGCTCTGGGAAAGCTGTTACTTAGCATTAAAGGTTTGGTATGTCCTTTGGCACAGCCCCCAGCAAAATGTGGTGTGAAAGCTGTACCATCTTAGAAGTAGTTTCACACTCGTAAAATTCAATTCCACTTTGCTTCCTTATTGCTTCAGGCTCATGACTTCTACTGTCATTAATTATGATGCGTTCCTCAGGTCATCTCTGCTGTCCAGCACTCTGGGGACACAAAAGGTTGACACCATCCATTCCTCACCCTCCCTTTCCTACATATTTTGCTTAAAAACGAGTGGCTACGCAACATGCACCTACTACAGCACAGTAAGGTATTTGCAAAGGGCCATATGAGAGATCTCACTTTTCTTTTTCTGCTTGCGCAGGCTTATTGTCTGAACTACAACCTAGTCCCAAAGATTCTGGCAAAATTTTTAAGTCCCATGTAATATTCTTCACTCTCAGCTCTTCTAAAACAGGCCCTGAAACTCTTGGGGGATTTGCACGATGGTCAGATGTGCTCTGTCCTGAATGTGTGGTTTCAAGATAATGAATATTCATGCCTGGGCTTCCTTGCACTTTAGGAAAAAACAGAGAATTAAACTGGCAAGGTTTCCAATTTCTGATGTGCCCAGAGGGCATGATATTTGTCCATACAGTGGCAGTACCAATTTAAAAAAGAAAAAAAAATTAATGCATAAGGATTGGGGTGCTGATCTTTTAGTCACTTGCAATGAAGCCATCCCCTGGATTTGCTGAACGGTTGCCTTCCCATGCCCAGGGAGCTAACATTTCATAACCGTTTTAAAGCCTGATACAGTTATTTCAGAGTTGTTGACTAAAACTTATCAAAGTTGTTTCTGAAAAAAAAAAAAAGAAGATGCATTTTCAAGGTTGGAATGTATTTTGAACCTGTCAGCTTTGACAGTCTATGGTTAAAACATAGTGCAACAGGATAAAATGAATTTCCAACACTTAGAATGATGCTTGAGACACAGAGCAGAAGCAAGCAAGTCTGCATAGAGGCTGATAAGCTTCCTAAATCCTGAGGGTTTCTTGAACAACACTATCTCTTTAAAAGGTTCATTTAAGCAAGTAATTTAGGGTTGTGAGCTTTTTTTTTCCTGTCTAGATATGCGGTCTGATGAGTTTAAACAGTAGCACAGCGCTTCGTGTCTTTAGCCACACTAGCTTAATCCCCTCAACTCGTAAACACACACAATTCATCCAATATCGTCTGGTTTTTTTTTAAATATTCAGAAAGAGTGACAGGAATTCTGTTCTTGTCAACCTCTCTTCATCTTGTCATTGACCCTTATGCTAGTTTTGTCTTTCTCCCGACACTAAGTCATCTAGGTTGGGAAACATTTTCTTTGTTAATTTGCTCTGTATAGTACTTAGTACACAGGGGCTTTGTTGCTAAATCTGGAACTGACTCTGTCTAAGACTGTACTTCCACAGTCCTTGCTAAGAGTCACACGACATTGATGGCAATATCACAAGGCAGGCTGGAGGCTAAACATGCTGCCCGTCCATCTGGCCCTTGGGACTATATGCAGACCACTCTAATTAATATTTTGCGAAGGAAATGTTTGATACAGATAGTGCCTACAGTGTCCTCCAAGGCATATTTATCTGCTGTATGACCATGCCTGGACTCTGTGCAGCCTCTGGCTATCAGATCTATTTTGTACTAATGATGTCAGGCAGACAAGAGATGTTGGAGTTTTTCCTGTGGGAGCCCAGTGTCCTGAGGACATCTGCAGGAAGAGCAACCAACATCTAAGTGACATGAAAGCAGCCGAATTCAAGGAGGTTTTTAAGAACTGTGGAGATGCCCGAGTTCTGCTTTCAATAGTTGCCTAGAATAGTTGCTCCTAAGGGTATGTTGTCATGTGCAGTGTCAACATTGCTATTGGTCACAAATCAGATTCCTCTCTTGGATGCTGGACAATCACCACTGCCTAGACCAATTCAAAAGAAGCCGTGGAGTTGGCTCAAACCTGCACTGATACATTCCCAACGGAGTGGGGCATAATGTGGATAATGACACAGGAAATAAGTGAATGAGGATAAGTGAATGCACCCAATATTATGTGTCTGGGGCACAAGATACCAGAAAAATATTGTTTTTATTACGTTACGTACATTGAGATAGGAGGACAGAGTCCTCCTGGACTGTAAGCATGGATGCTTCCTACTTTGTACTTATATTGCTGAAGCGGCCTCCTCCTGTCATCTCAAATCCCCACTTCCCTCCTTCCTGAAAACCTCTTACTATGCAGTCAGAAGAGTTGTCAGAGATTTTGGTCATGTGATAGAGGTAAATGGCATCGCATGGCACAGAAGTTCCAGGTGTAACCATCCAGTATCTCTAGAATACTCTTTAATCATAGTAAAAGGTGGAAGTGAGGCTGTTTGTACATTTTCTTACAAGCTGCAGGAAACTCCAAAATTTCACACTTATAACAAAGCACATCACTTACAGATGGTGTCTAAACTAATGGTTACCTAGAAGAACCATAGTAGTAATTAGAAGTTACCACTCCAACAGCTTGTTGGTATCTTCTGAAAGTCACATCAACATATAAAACAGAATTTGAATCTTACTCCAAGATAAGTACTAGTTTATTATAATATGTGGTGGTTTATTAGCAACTAATTGATCTTCCTGCTACTTTGTATGCTCTGAATTGAGCTTTACTTAGCCAAGAATAGGAGTAATTAACTGCTTTATCGTGTGAGCACAATGTAGTTTTATAATTCTTTTCCAACTATCCTTCTAGCTGTTTTTTCTATACCTGGTCTGTACAGAAAGGACAAGACATGCTAATGAAATACTGCCTTTGTATTTTGTATGTAATATTTAAACTTATATTAATCATTTTGTCATATATGAAAGAGTAATGCCAAGCCAAGCTTTTGTTCCTCAAACATTTGAAAATTTTCTTATAGCCCATCTCATGGCAGATCTACCACCTGTCAAACTAAAAGAGCCATTCTTGATTTAGTAGTGAGGCAGCATTAAGTTTGTATGCAGAATAAGGCCATGGGGTGAAAATTACTGGCCTGGGTTCTATACAATTATAATCCAAACCTCTGGCAAAATTACTTGTACAGGCTCAAGAAAAAAGGTGTAAATAATTTCCATGCCAGCTGGCAAAACTGTCAGCTCATGACAATGACTGTGAAATCTTAGAAACTGTCATCCTGAAAAGTCATCACCGTGTTCTCTTTTGATGTGGCAAAAATGCATCCTTTTGATCCGCTGTGTAAACATCATTATTGTAGACTGTTTATTTTGAGTAGTTTACTCTTTGTCAGAACGGACCTTTCAGGGGATGCTCATGATCCTTTAGAGGATGTCAAAACTCTAAGCAGATCTAGATTGCTAAAATCATATTACCTTTGAATGCCTACATCAGAAAAGCCCCCACAGGCTATGTCCAGTCCAGTCCATTGTATCAGATTTTTTTAATGTAGCTTTGTGCTGGGACAAGGAGTGGGAGAGGACAGCAGTCCTAGGGAGGACCTGAGCCACAAAAGCTGCTGTCTTCTGCTGTCACCCGCGTGCACCCGGGACTGTAGCCCCATGACATGCTGCTTTCCCATCACTACACTGAGCAGCCCATAGAAGAGGCCACACTTCACCTTAATTAAGTACATTTACAAAGATCCACAAGCATTGTGGAAACAGAGTCCCTATACTCGGGAAAATTATTATCAGTTCTGGAGCGCAAAGTATTTTGCCTTTGGGTAAAGGGTAAATGGCCATGCATGAACATAAGACTGGCATTAAGTTTTTGATGCTATCAGTCACAAGATGCTACTGGCTTGAAAAAAGCAAGCTGGCAGGAAAAGACAGGAGGCATATGGAGCTTAGCCTCTCTGTGTCATGCATAAATCCCAGGGATTAGTGAGAGAGAGCTAGTCCTTCTTCTTAAAAACATTGGTGTGTATCTATAGCAAAATATGAATACATACTACTATTCTGTGTTTCAAAGGGGAGTGTTAAGATTTAGGTAAATAATATTCATATGTATGAAGACAATAAATGTATATTTTATACATAAAGTTTCTATTACCATTTTGTTAGAAGCCTGAGGAAATATTTTTCAATACTGTCCTTTTTCCCTTTACAAGATGAAGGCTTGCAAGCCACCACTGCTAACTTAGTGGAATTACTTGCAGGGACATGTAGCTTGTTTTAAAAATATAATTTAGATTCAGATTTTCCATGAGAAGAACAAACTGTCCTTCATGTACAATGAGTGACAACTCTGTAAAATTACACTATAAATTTACTTAGACTAATACAAAGATCTGTGAATATGATCAAACAGGAATTTGACCACTCCATGGAAAAGTGTTTGTAATTTACAGGAGCTAAATGCAATAAATGAAAAAAAAAAAAGGAAAGTGACTTATCTAAAATCTATAGAAAGGTTTAAAATAGTCTAAAAAATGACACGTGCAAAAAAGCTGAAAGCAACCAGGACTGATATTTATTGCCAAATTATATGAAAGCACACAGACATTCAATTATCAGCTGTAAAATCCTATCCTGCTAAGCCTGAGAATGATTCTATAGTACTGACAGTTGTTTTAGGTCCTGACCACTATAGCTATGTCTGAATGCTACAGGATTCAGAAACACTTAGTTATTCTGAAAAACGTTTCAAATTTTAATTACAGAAAAAAAGTAGTATTTAATTCAACAGCAATAGATGAAAATTACATTTGTATTTTTATCATCAACAGTATTGGGTAGGAGTTTCTTGACAAGTCATGAACTTATGCTGCATAATCTCATTAAGCAATTAGTCTTAAAATTCATTTCACTATATCTTTAATTTTGTTTTCATGTGAAACTTAGACAAATTATTTCTATATGTAAAACCTATATACAGGATAAAGCACAGAATAGTAATGCCTTTGGAAGCCAGAAGACAATATATCAGAAATGAATAACACACACAAGATACCTGAGTCTTATATGATACTGTTATCTCAAGCAGATATGTCTTTCCCAGATGACAGCTTCTTCAGAGCTGTCAGATTGAGCTGTTGGCCCAGAGCTTGGATAGATAAGCCTAGCTGTCATTCAGACAGCGTTTCATCCCCACTGAGACGCTACACAGCTTCCCACATTTTCAGTTCCTTCTTTCCTGTATTCCAAATGTGAGACCAGCAGGTGAAAGGGACTCCGATTCAGCGGAGGTGGTAAGTCACCCAGAGTCACCCGCTCTCTGTGCGTCCTCCTCCTGAGCCCGTATCACAAAGGCTCCTTGAATCAGCTTCATAACTAACGTACAAAGGAAAAATTTTATTTGCAAAAGTCACCATCTTGTTGTCTGAAGAGAGTAATAGACAGGGTACAGTTTTAGACAGATTTCCTACTGTTGGTGTGCACAGATTGACATTTTTGGTACCTCCTGTAAACACTCACTCCTGGGACTTGTACATATCAGTACAGGTGGCTGTACCTCTTACTTTAATACTGTGCTCTCTTCAGGAATTTAAAACATGAACTTTCTGACTTGTTAGTGTCAGAGGGTACTAATGGGAAGGTGATGAGACAGGGATGCTTCCTCAGTGTCTGCTCTCGTGATGCGTAAGCCCATCAGCTCTTGGCAGGCAACGCTCGCGCGCTGCCGGCAGCACACTCACGGCCTTTGCTGTGATCTTTGCTGGAGTTCCTGCAGATATCCATATGGCTTGGGCTGCTGCCGTATGCTGCTCCTTTGTGTAGCTGTTGGATGATGGGGCGAAGAAATGTTCAGCTGTATTTAGTAGTGTCAGGTCTTACGAGCCTTTGGTTTCGGCCCCCTACCTGCTTAGCCTGGTGTCCCCTTGGCTTCTTCCACGTGTCACGTGATGGTCCAACCCTGCCTTCCCTTTTTTCGGCTGTTTTTCTCAACAAATGTGTTCCAACACAGAGCTTTGTAGAAAACTCTTTTACCTCGAATGTTGAATTTAAGTACTTTCAATTATTTTTGGGAATACAAAAATGTCACTGAAGAAAATGGAAAATAGTATTTAACAGAAAATTTCATCACAGCAGAGAGAATGAAAAATAGTGGCTATTCCTGACAAATGCATGTATGGTTAATTATTTATCAAAGCAATGCATCTGAGATAAGCAGATGAACAAGCTGAGCTTACCTAGCATCATAATTTTAGAAACACCAAATACTACTTCAGAAGCACATAAATAACACTTCACGCTACCCAGAAAGTTTAATATCTTGCCATTTTTTGATTAATGTAAAACTGCTGCATTTATTAATCATGAGGTTTGAGCAAGTTCCACAAAAAATTCAAGTAGCTGAAAGCCAAGAGACATCATAAGGCAAATTAGCATGAGAAAATTATGAGTACTATATAATGATAGCTAGAAGGAAAAAACTCACTGGTCTTTTAACAGCAATAGGTTTCCCAGGTAGTCCAGAATGACCCTAAGTACATCTAAAACTAGTGAATGATCTGCCATATGGTTTTAGGTTGTGGTGAGTTGACCCTGTCTGGACACCAGGTGCCCCCCAAAGCCGCTCTATCGCTCCCCTCCTCAGTGGGACAGGGGAGAGAAAATATAACAAAAGGGTCGTGGGTTGAGAGAAGAACAGGGAGAGATCACTCACCCATTACCGCCATGGGCAAAGCCAGACTCAACTTGGGGAAAATGAATTTAATTTATTACCAATCAAATCAGAGTAAGGTAATGAGAAATAAAAACTAAATCTTAAAACACCTTCCCCCCACCCTGCCCTTCTTCTTGGGCTCAACTTCACTCCTGATTTTCTCTACCTCCTCCCCCCGAGCGGCGCAGGGGGGTGGGGAATGGGGATTGTGGGCAGCTCATCACACGTTGTCTCTGCCGCTCCTTCCTCCTCACGCTCTTCCCCTGCCCCAGCGTGGGGTCCCTCCCACGGGAGACAGTCCTCCACAAACTCCTCCAACGTAAGCCCTTCCCACGGGCTGCAGTTCTTCACAAACTGCTCCAGCGTGGGTCCCTCCCACGGGGTGCAGTCCTTCAGGAACAGACTGCTCCAGCGTGGGGGGTCACAAGTCCTGCCAGCAAACCTGCTCCAGCGTGGGCTCCTCTCTCCACGGGGCCACAGGTCCTGCCAGGAGCCTGCTCCAGCGTGGGCTTCCCATGGGGTCACAGCCTCCTTCAGGCACATCCACCTGCTCCAGCGTGGGGTCCTCCACGGGCTGCAGGTGGATATCTGCTCCACTGTGGACCTCCATGGGCTGCAGGGGGACAGCCTGCCTCACCACGGTCTTCATTGCGGGCTGCAGGGGAATCTCTGCTCCGGTGCCTGGAGCACCTCCTCCCCCTCCTTCTTCACTGACCTTGGTGTTTGCAGAGTTGTTTCTCTCACACATTCTCACTCCTCTCTCCGGCTGCACTTGCACGGTTTTTTTCCCCCAGAGGCACTGGGCTCAGCCTTGGCCAGCGGCGGATCCGTCTTGGAGCCGGCTGGCATTGGCTCTGCTGGACATAGGGGAAGCTTCTAGCAATTCTCACAGAAGCCACCCCTGTAGCCCCCCACTACCCAAACCTTGCCACACAAACCCAATACATAGGTTAAATAACAAATCCCTGTCAGACCGTCACCCTGCGACACACTTCCCCAGATGCATCTTGGACCCTGGAAAATTTTCCCAAAAGAGATTTTTCCTAAAGAGGCTGACAAAATTTTCATGAAAATTTTTCTTTCTGACTAATTCTTTCTAGCAAAAAAAAGCTTCATCAGAAAATTTCTGTTCATTTCTGCTTACAGTAAACATATATAACAATTCAGAACTCAAAGGCAAAAGGAATATAGAGAACAATATCATAAGATATAAGATACAACTTCTTCTGCATATTTTTTAGGGGAAATCTGTTTTCATCTGAGAGAAGACAGAATTATTCTGGCATGCTGAAATTTTAAAGTCCTGTTCAATATAATCATATAAATATATATATGCATGTGTATACATAAGATTAAAAACTTTCACATTTCTTTTCTTCTCTAAAGTTTGCTTCAAACTGTCATTCTTTTTGTCTGACGATGTCCGTTGCATAAAGACTTCAAAACACTATGTTGGCAGCAACTTTTTTTTTTAATTATTTTATTTATTTAGAGATCATATAGCTATTATATGGGCCCATGAGATTGAAGGCAATAGCTGGAGTTCACAAGCAATTTTAAAGTCAAAATACTTAGAAAAAGTGCAAGAACATGGTAACTCCTTTCTCATTTTCCATTTAAATGCAAATAGGCATTCTACACTAAAAAATAAACTACATATTAATCAACTATTATCAGAATATCTCAGCTGTAGGATTTAATTCTGTGTCCTATTATTAAGATTAAATACTGGTAGTATAAATTGTAGACATTCTATTTTTTATTTCAAGCCCAACTCATCAAACATTTCTAGATATATTATTGTCTTAAGCTACTAAGAGAGAAGGTAATTTGTCCCTACGGTGAAATGACAGTATTTAGGTGTATGTCAACCTCTAGGCTGAAGAGGAATAAAAACAACAGCTTAGAATGCCAGAGAATAAAAGAAACAACCAAGAAACAAGAACTTATTTCCCAGGGATGGGAGAAAGCAGTAACAAAATACCACCTTCCAGGTAGCTGAAATCACCAGAGGAATGTGGGCAGAAAAAGAAAAATCAACAAAAGCTGTTTTTACCATTCTGTACTTCAAAATAAACAACTCATTTTATGATAAGTTTCTTTAATATCTCTGTTTGCTTCACAACATGCAGCTGTTTAATGAGTGATAACTTCCATAATGTTCCTTGCTGCAATATAGTCATCAGCCTGCAACAAAATGCTACGGAGAAGAAAAATAAAGTCACATAAAGATGAAAACATACATGCTTTGTGAAGGGACAATATAAAAAAAAATCAACAAGGATATTTGCATATAGAAGATATCAGTATGTGTCATGCTGTCCTTTTTCTTTCTTTTTTTTTTTATTACCTCATCTAAATTAGGATTAAACCAAAGGCTAACAAGCAAATAGACAAACAGGCTTCCAGAAATCTGTGTGTGCTTAAAATGATCTTAGAAACTGGTGATTGTTAATTTTTTGAAATCCATTAGCAAAAAATGCAAAGTCAGGTCCTCACCTACGTAGCCTGGCATATTTCCATTGACTTTTTGTCTTTGTTCTGTGAACAAACTGAACAATGACCTGCGATGAATCCTCAGGAGATGAGTTGTTGAGTGTGCTTTCATGGTAAATTGCATAATTGTTTCATTTCTTCCCACCAAACCCCCATATATACTTATGTGTATTGTAGTGTTATGAAAGTGCACATGGCTGTTGCAGCTAGTTGGAGGGAATTCAGATATCTAAGCAAAGTGCACCTTCCCTTTGTGTGAATTTTCTCTTTTTGCTTGTAGCAGATAAAAGCATATCTTCAATAAATGTGAATGTGAATGAATAATTGAATTTTCTTCCTTTTATTCTGCTCATTCTTCCAGAAACTTTTTCTTTGAATAAAAAGCTACATTCAAACTCATACTTTGTTAAAATAAAAGACAACTTGGGCAATAGTGGCAAATGTGCATGAGTGGGAGATTGTAATGCACAGATAATAAGTATCAAAAAGCAGATACAGTGGGTATTGTTCCTTCTGTTTTCTTTTCCCAACATAGCGTATATTAAACTTACATTTTCATCTTAAATGTTCTGTTGTGCCAGGGAATGGCTTTTAAAAAAAATTAGTTTATATGACTACACGGCTATATTTTACCGTAATTAACCAATCCATCAATTAGATTTCAAGCTTCTCTCATAAATTTGTTAGCAATATTTAATTGTTTGAAAAATGCAAAATTTTATTTCAAACGAAAACATACGACCAAATGGGGGGAAGGAGTTAAGAATTATTATTGACAAGAGTCCAGGCTTTTGACTTTTCTGCATTATTTACCTGTGATTTTTCATCTCTAATAACAAAGATGCAACATTATTATGGAGACCAAATATCTTTGCAATTAATCTGCTTTCCTTCATCCATTTTACCCACTGAAGAGTGAACTGAGAAGTGAAGATAGTGCAGTCTGAATCAAAGAAATAATGGGGAAAAAATTATTCTCTCTTTCCTGAGGTATCCCTTGAAGCATGCATGCTCATTGTGAAGCAAGATAAATCAGGAAAAAAAGGGAAAGTGAAAAACTAGCCTCAGGCAGCCTTACAATTTATATAGGTTTTATATGTGGCTATATTTTGTTCTGCTCAATGAAAGATAAAAAGAGTACAAAGGACTTGGTATTTCAGTTGGTTGTTCTTTGTGTGATTGTTCCCCACCACCGTTCCCCGCTCAAGGGAAAGGAGCAAAAGTTGGACTTCTGGAGGCATAACTCAGGATAAGAGACACTGAAAGCTAATCTGAAGAGAAATTTGAACAGAATTATTCTAAAGCATGCTCAATGCTACATTTTCTGTTAGCAATTCTGGCACAAAGACGAGGAAGAAATCTTTCTCATTGTACCCAGAGATGTCACAGCCTCCTTGACCATTGTTATGCCAGTGCTCAAAAATCATAAGAAAAATTTAAAACTGACAGCTACACAGTTTAACATACAGTCTTTATTTGACTGGTGGGATTTGAACGCATGAAATTGGACCTTTTTGTTTGAGGATGAATGATCTGATGAGAAAAACAGGAGAACTTTTAAAACATAGAAACCAGGTTGCTGTCATATTCTCTCAGTCCTTGTATTTACGATGTTAAGAAAAATATCAGCTTAGTAAAGCTCGTTATATAATACAGGCAGCAGGGAAGGACAGCACAAGTGATGGGGTCTCATGCTCTGTGTACTTCAGTGGGTTCACAGTTATGCCTGTAGCTTGTTTCATTAGTACAGTAGACAAAAGAGCTGGAAGGAGATCTCTTTCCTTATCTAAAGACAAGGTCATCTGAAGACCTTAGCTTGCTGATGCATACCTCTAAGGTTTTTTCAAGCTAAAATTATCAAGTTGAAAATATCAAGCTAAAATTTAACTTATTTTCCTGCTATTTATTTTACAACTACCTAATGAGGCATTTTGCCCCAGCAGCTTTCATCTAGCTCCTTCAAAAGGTGGTGTCCTGGCAAACCTCTGTAAAAGGAACAACGTGAGATAGTACACACTCTGTTCAGGGAAAAGCTGTAGTGGTATAATAACTGGTGTAACTGCTTCTGTTTGGGTACCAATGGAAACTACTATTAATTCTACTTCTGACTAGATAAAAAGACACAGGAAGTCTTCTCCCTTTGTGTTTTCTTTTTGACTTCTGAATCTCCCACTCTTGAAAGCTAGCAGTCCTGCAGGATTGGATCCAGTAAGATCCTTTGCCTACAAGCCTGTTTTCCAGCAACTGAGAATTGTTTGGACGGAAAAAGGACATAATCTAAGCCAATAGCATCCTGAACCGGAGTCGTGTTTATCAAATTAGTCCCAAGCAAAGTAGGCTTCAAGAAGGAACACTAAGCTCCCTGTATCCTGGTGGTTACTATTATTCAAAGTAGAAAGATACACAGGTACTACTAAATTCAGAATAACAGCATGAAGGAAAAAATACGTCTCTCTATATCACCACTTAACTTACAACATAACCGGTAGGGTCATCTTAGAAATAGACAGATAGGAAGTGAGCAATAAACTCATTTGTGATAAAACTGAGACACAAAATTATGGACAGAAAGAATACAACCAGCCTGTTATGCTACATACAGTCCATTTGCCCCGCAGTAATACCAGTCATTTCCTGCCAGGTAAATTTTTAGGACCTGTACAAGGGTTAATCCATCCCCAAAGCTGATTCAGCTCCACTTGTTGAGCATGCATGTCCTAGATTGATCTGATCAACAGGGTTAAGTGGCACAGAATAAGACAAGAAGAGACAGAAGGAAGGATTGCTGACAGGTTAGGATTTTTTTTGAGGAGGAATTGATATGAGGTGAGATGTTCTTGAAGAAAAGCAATAGGCTCTTTCTAAAGAATAATTTATCCATGCACCTTCTTAAAAGAGAACTGGAGAACTGTCCATCATGAGCAGTAGGGCAGAACAGAACAGAGTGGAATAGAACAGAAATGGTTGGCCAGTTCTTCTCCTGCACTAAGAACCTGAAAAAGGGCTACATCAGCAGATTAGCTTGCTACTTCTCTGACATTTGAGGATTGAAATCTGTTAGAGAAATGGAAAGGCCCATATACTGTCTTATTTGAGCTGCAACTAGTAAGAATAAGTCAAGAAATATTGAAAAAAATTTGGTTGATGACTAGCTTAGAAAAGGAAAGTGTAAATCTTGATGGTGGTATGGGCTGATGAAGGGAAATCAAAGGTAGAATATATATCCTCAGATTATATTTATCTGTCTGTCTGTCCATCCAACCATCCATCCATTCATCCATATATACACACTTGCATATATATATATTAAAAATATATATATCTACACACACATAAATACATACCTGCTATGTGTCCTCAGTTGAAAGAACAAGCTGTTGAGAGGCTCTGCTTGTTGGGAAGGAGCTGTTCAGACACTAATTTTATCTTAAATTCCTGTGATGTCCCAACTTTGAAGTGAAAATCCCTTCACCTATTACTACAGAATCATGAGAGGCAGTATTATGACAACTAATTTACACAGCTCAGATTTCTAAAAAAAACCATGTCTGCATATATATGGAAGGGAAGCTGAAACAAGGACTGGAAGGTGAGCATGTCCAGGCTTTTGTCCCTGTGAGATGATCTATAATGCCATCTTAAGCTATACCAAGAGTTTTTTATTGTGTGGATGTCCCAAACCCTTGCACTATCAGGTCACAATGACTTTCACCTACCTGGCTTGTAATGAGTCTGCTTGATATATTCAGTTGTCTCCCAGTTTGCAGACCCATGCCTCTGATGTCTTTTTTGTTTTGCTTTAAATAAAATGTTGCTATCTCTAAATTGAAATATCAGCCAGATATATTTGTAGAACGGGTAGTTTTATGGAGGATGAAATTGAGGCAATTAACATCTTTGTATGATCATATGCTAACAAACTATAAATGTTTGAATTGACCTTGATTAAACAATTAGAGTGGCACCAGCATCTGATTATGATGTTAATACTCAGGGAAGTTGTCCTGGTTTCGACTGGGGTAGAGTTAATTTTCTTCCTAGTAGCCAGTATAGTGCTGTGTTTTGGATTTAGCACCAGAATAATGTTGATAACACCTTGATGTTTTAGTTATTGCTAAGTAGTGTTTACGGTAGTCAAGGACTTTTCAGCTTCCCATGCTCTGCCAGGTGCACAAGAAGCTGGGAGGGAGCACAGCCAGGACAGCTGACCCAAACTGACCAATGGGGTATTCCATACCATATGACGTCATGTTCAATATATAAACTGGGGGAGTTGGTTGGAGAGGGGCGATCGCTGTTTGGGGGTGGGCTGGGTATCTGTTGGTGAGTGATGAGCAATTGCATTGTGCATCACAATCACTCATTTTGTATATTCTACCATCATCATCATCATCATTATTATTATTATTATTATTATTATCCCTTTCTTTTCTGTTCTATTAAACTGTCTTTATCTCAAGCTATGAATTTTACTTTTTCCCCCCGATTCTCTCCCGTATCCTACGGGGGGGGGGGGGGGAAGGGAGGGGGGGGAGTGAGCGAGCGGCTGTGTGGTGTTTGGCTGCCTGCCAGGTTAAACCACAACAGAATTATTAAAAAAACAAAGTAGGGATGCTGCTGAAATAGTGGATGAACCTAACTTTAAAAGCCCAGAAGGCACAGAAGATGAACCAGGAGCAGACATCGATAGCCTGGTCTGATCTGCTTGTGACTTCTGTAATTGGTGCTGAGAGGCTTGACACACTACAAGTGCTAACGAAGCCCCACAGTAAGGACATTCAGAGGCCGAAGATCACTGTCGAGTGTACATGATACCTGCGCACCTTGGTGGTTGGCAGCCACACTGTCTGCAGAAACAAGCTGCTCTTGTGTGGGTGACAATGTAACACCTAGTTTCTGTTAACTTAGTATATAGCAGGTCTCAATCCCTTACTACTGCCTTTTCTGCTTCAGCAGACTACATTTCAAACAATTTCTACCGTTTGGATTACTACTACCCACTCCTCTGCCTCATCAGTTTGTTCAGGGGAAGCAGACCTCTGTATTAAGCTCTTTTCTTTCCATGTAGCTCCTGGCTAGTGAGACTAAACACTGCCACCCAAATACTGACCCCTCTAGAAAATCACTGTATCTGTACTGGAACCACAGTCGCTGACCCTGATTCTTTGAAGCACCACATTAAAGGTGCTTATTTACTGTCATGTTGTCTTGCTCCTCTTTTGCTCTTGGGTCCAAGGTGCCCCATTTTTAATACCAACTGTAACTGGTTTGCATCCAGTTCTGATCTGAAATGAACCATTTTGCCAAAAAAATCTGCTGTAGAACAAAGGACAATGTCTGCCAAGGTCTGTATTCTACAGCAGATGTTGATGTAAACCAGTTCATGTATTGATGTAAACCCACTTCATCGATGCTGATGATTGTAGAAATAGGCCTCATTCCCTGGGACGCATGAAAAAGATGGTAAGATGGTATATAACCTCTGTCTTAAATGAGCCTCTAATATGAAAAATATCAAGGTACAGATAAAAAGTTAATTAAAGGCCAGGCAGTTGTACTGGGATCCATTAACAGCAAAGCTTTGATGATCATTACAGGTGTAGTAGAATGTGACATCCAAGCCATGCATGCTAAACTGGAGAATCATGCTTGACTGCGATATGAGCAGCTGTCACAAGCGAGACAGACTGAGTGATGACCTGTAGTGGAACGAGGCACTGGGGTTTATTTAAGAACCAAAAAGATTAGAGATTTTACTCTACTTTCTTATTTTACACACTCACTTGCTTCCCCCACAGCGTCAGGTTCACTACTTCTCAATTTCGCATCAGGGAGATCACTGCTGGTCTGGGAAGACCTTTCTGGGCAGAAAGTCGTTTTGGTTTCTGCTGTGCCGCTACTCACAGTTCCCAGTCTTGGGTGTTACTGGGCCAAGGTCCCTGAGTATCATCCAGCATTTATCTCCACACATCTCACTGATCTCCAGCCTTCTAGAGTCAGGAAGTCTCCTGACTTCCAGGATCTTCCTTCCAGACAGGATTTTCTTTCCAGACTCCCTTCTTATTTCTGAAACCCCTTCTTCTTTCCGTGAACAGTTCTTTTTGGCCTTCTTTTCTTTTCAGTGCCCCGATTCCCTTGTTTTCCAAATCTAAATAGTCTGTGCGCAGAAGCACAATGGGCAATCAGTGTCCTAACTGGTATTTCTGGCTTATGCCTCTTTATACATTGGAGGATTCAGGACATTCAGTTTTAGTTGCAGTGTTATCAAAATTTACAACCAGCCTGCTCAAAAGTTCAATTTCGGACATTCATTCACCACCCTTCCCCAATTATCTGCCACCTGTTAACGCTCACAGTTTAACCTATTTTTTCACTTATGACACCAGATGTAGACGACATGAGGTCTTTCATCCCAGTGAGAGCTCCAACAGCAGTCTCAGCAGGTTCTTCTAGAGATCTGCATCCAATCCAGTCCTCCTTCTATTCACCGATGGAGCCCAGATGGCCTGTTCATCTTTTCAGATGTGCTGAATTCATGAGTGGGATTCAGTCTGAGATTAAGACTAAACATAGATGTCTAGCATGAGCTAGATGTGGCGTTACAGGCGAAGGCGATCAATATGGGCATTTGATACAGTAAACGGAGTATAAAGAAATACTCAGCTGGCCAACTATCAGACACATATTTTAAGGTGAGCTGAATTGCTCTCTACAAATCCACTCACTGCATTAATTTCTGTAACTATTTCACTCAGAGTTGCTGGTAAGTGACTTCAAGCTTTTTTATCCATAGCACCATTGTCATTCCTTACTCATATCGTCCAGACTCTTGTTAGGAGGTAATAATTGCATACATTTATCATCAGTTCCACTAATGGAAACTGAACTCTAATTCCTGCTCTAGTCTTAGCATTTCTGTGTATCCCAACACCTTATTCTCTCCACTCCTGCTCTCTTAAGTGTATTCCTTTCCCTTCCTCAGTTCTTTGCAGCACTTTTTCTGATGTAGCAATAGTAATTTCTCCTAAACTGAACTCCAACACAAAACATTTGGTAAATTGGTATAAAATACGGGCTCTTCACAGTCCAATCAAAGGAAAGGAGAATGCACAAGACAAATGTGCTATCTATCTGGGCACACTTGGAAGCTCTGTAACACAGACCCTCCAAATAACTCCATCTATGGGAGCTAAGTTAGGTGGGAATTGGATATAATTCATGGTGTGCGTAAAAAAGCCCTGAGAAAGTCATCTTGCAGTCACAGAGGCAATGTACTTGTACTGTATTCTTGGACAATTACAATTACAAAAATCTCCCAAAATAAATACAACCAGATAGTATAGATCATGAAAGGCCTCTTGTGGTTCTGCCAGTGGTGTTGCCCTGAAAGGTGTCACACAATCTGTACCACTATGTGCAAAAGGGCTGAGGTTTTACTCAAGAAATGCGTTCTACCTGTGTTACTGCTATGCTCTGGGTCTCACTCTGAATTAATAAGAGCAGCTGCATTACCAGTATCACGAGTGTTCAATATCCTACTCATCAGTCTGCAAGTGTAAAACCCTACCTCTTTTCTATCTCCAGAAGATGACCATCTAAATCTCTGCTCTAAGACTCCTCTTCTCAGCCAAGATTATCTCCATTTCTTGACTATTTCTGATTTTTCCTTTACATCCCTACTGGAAATTTGACCTGTCCTTCAAAATTTTGTGTCTCTTCTCATCCATATCCAGGTCTGTTCTCATTTCTCGATCTGCTCTTTCTATCCTTGCCCTGTATTTTCTTGTAGCCCAGACATCATTTATTTGGATCAACTATAGAGCATATGCTTTTCAAGAGCCTACCTTATGGACATCACTGCAGTAGGTAAGAGAGGTCAAGGCAAGGTGTATTCTGGTAGTGTCTAATGAATCATTTCCTTCTAGCAAAGTCAACTAAAGAATGCTACTAGTAAGTGTCAGTTTTGTAGCTGGCTGTTTGGCAGCATTATAGTTGGGATAGTACAATGATATATCTAGATGCAGGACCTTAACATCACAAACTTAGTTATCTCCAGAATTAGGTAGCAGTGTATTTATGAAATTTCTCTGTATTCTAGAAAGAATTTTCCTGGGTTTGACTGTTGTGGGAATAATCATTGGTACAGTATGACAATTTAAATAGGTATAATAGAATCACACTCTTGACAAATATAATTAAACACTGTATTTTTCAGTGGGTACATCTTTTTGTATTTATATAAAGATCATTTACTTGCCAAATTGTATTTATAGAGTATGTTGTTATCCTTTTCACATGCTCCTGAGTTAATCGCTATTGGATGGATTCTGAAACCTTGATTCAGGTTGAATTCCTTAAACCTCAGTGAGACATCTTTTAAACTCAGGCTTTATCCATACTAAATGATGGAAGCAGACCTTGTTTGTACATATAACAAATGTCTACGCTAGACTGTTCTTTAGTTCTATTATTGTCAATACATACTAGTTGGCATACGCAGAATATATTTGAACATGAAGTTGTCTTACAAATGTCTTTAATTCTGTAACTATATTTAAAACCCTCAGTATTTCTTCATGCATATATTTAATATTCACCTACTTTATGCATAAATCTCAGTTCTACATTCCATAAGACTCTTTATTGTCCAGTAAGCTTCCATTTGACATGCAAAAGCTGCATTGTAAGTTGCATATGAATTATTTCATATTACAATGGTTTAAGCAGTATTACTTGCTTCATGTACCAGATGTACATTTAATTTGGCTGGTAAACACAAGAGGAGTAAAATCGAACGTGACTAATATCCAACAGTTCTGTGTACAATGTACAGTGAAGATCTGTCCCTCCAGAGGTTGATCCCTCCAGAGACCTACCGTGGAACTTAAGCGCATGTTGCCTAAATATTTAGTGCTGCTTGTTTGTGTTAATAAGCAACTGCACAGCAAATTCACAATAGTTAGGATATGGACAATGTTTCTTATAACACAAGGTCCTTCCGCATCTAGAAGCACGTGCGTTGGGAAAGACGATTCTCAAGATCTACTAATTAACACAGAGGACCCTGTATCATTACCTCTTGTTCCTATTCCTGTGTCTTTTAATGACATGCTTTGTAACCTTAGAGAATCAGTCTCTGTGTCTTCTTTCTGTTTTACCTATCTGTGTAAAACTACAGAAATATGTTCAATATCTTACTTTAATACCTCACCAGAACATTAATATCTTTCTGAATCCCCGTCTCTAATTAGGGTGAGTGCAAAGAACCCTAAAACTTTCTAAATAACATGGAAATAACATAAATTATTGCAGTGAGATGGCAATTGTAATGAATGCTTTTTTCAATGATTGAGTCATCAGACAATGTACTCACCCTGTGATTAATCTTCTTATTGGTGCTCACCTGAAAAAGAAATATTAACTTCCTCACCTTGGTTTAGCAAAAGTGTGAGTATTTTTTCTTTTGTTATTTAAGATGCCCTCTGCTCCTATGGATTCATAGGGAATATCTTCAGATACACATATATATAAAAATAAATATGGGGTTAATGCTGAGCCTCATTTGGCCAAAGCATGTGAAATGCCTTTTCCTGCCCATATTCTCGGCTTGTTTTCTGTGCAATATTCTAATAATTACTGAGGATCTGACAGTTGTACCAAAATGGAGGAAATATTCCTGCTAACAACATATAAATTATGGATGTGTGTGTCATTCATCGTGTATGTTTGCTTTCTGTTTCTATTGGCAATATTGTCAGGCTTAGGCACTCTTTGGGTTTGCCATCCAGTGTGTCATGCATCAGCTGAGAGTGTGCTAGCAGAACTGCTGTGGGATGTTTCAGATTGTCATGCACAACAGCAAGTATCTTGTGTACACCCAAAAATATATCTGCTCTCCTCTTTACTCCCAAAAGAGACTGCAATAGATTTCTTAAATGTGCATAAGAATTTGAAAAGCCATCTCAAATACATGGAAGCAGTATTTTATAGCAGAGTCAGGAATGGGGAATAGGTGTCCTATTCCTGGGCTATTTTCTTAATTATTGTACTCTCTTGGGCAATTAGCTGAAGGTACAAATTTGATATATCTGTTCTGAATACTCAAACAGCTCATTACAGGTACAGGTACTTGCTTTTGAACAAGGTGCAAAGTACAGCTCTATTTCATTTTTTTCCATTGCAAACTTTGCCGGTGCAAGTATTTTCTTCCAAAAGAAATTAGATTGCATTCTATTTAAATGTACTTGCAAACTATGCAAATATTTAAGGCTATATTGTCAATCACTTTTTAAATAGACCTATAGATTTCCTCTTTTGATAATAGTGAAATTACCATATCAATGACCAACTCTTCATTATTCTCTTAATGACCTGGATTCTTAATTATATCATTTTTAAAAACCTTATTAACCAAATTTCTCTCCCTTTCCACACTGAGATATCAAAACTGGATTTTTTTTTTATGTTAAAATTGTTCAGAATGTTAACCTATAATTTAAAACAGCATTTTCAAGGTATTTATAGGGGAGAAGAGAGCAAGTTTTTGTATTTAAACACATGATAAACACCTTCCTGGTTTTACTGACATGTTCTGAAGACATGGCATCCAGAAAGATGGAAAAGATGGAAAGAGCAATGAAAAAATATAGTTTAAGGTCACCTTATCAGAATTAACCTTCAAATAGCCCAATGATACGTACACAAGTGATGTGTACACATAATGATGTTTCAACATAAAATTAAGGGTTAAAACATCTAGGCATAATGAAGATATTCTTCTGTAAACAATATAAATAACCTTTCAGAAGCATGAAGCAAAATATTTATACAGCATGATTTTAAGAGAAAAGGAGAATGCCAATGTATTATTCAGGTTGATTAGCAGAGATACAATCAATCTGGCAAATCAGTAGGAGACCTAAGAAAAATTCTCTTCTATTTATAGTAAGGGCTCCAGAGCAAGCTCTGCTCTTTTATACGAAGCAGCAAAATTACAACTGCAGAACAAGCACTTTGTGGATCTATGGCACTTGGCAGGAGATGGAAACTGGTTCAAGGCCAAAGAAATAACACCAAAGGTGCTGCTGTTGGGAGAAAAAAGAAAAAGCAAAAGATAGTGATATACAAAAAGTGTAAAAGCATGAAACCTAATTTTACTCAAAGCATAGAGAAGGAAGATGTGATGGGGCAGGCAGGGGACAGGTTTTTGGGCAAAGCAACAGACAACCAAACAGGCATGCAGCGTATTTCCAGCAGCAAGCAAACAAAATTCTCCTGGGCAAGGAGTCACAATATTTTCCATCAGCAGTGAATTGCTGATATTCTGCGTACAGATGAGGGATGCTGGTCTATAACATTCTGGTTTCCAGGTGCTGTTTTGCCTAAAATAACATGCTAATGAAACGGGTGGCTGTTGGCTGAGCTAAAGGCAAGTCTGAAACTGTAGAGGTCATAGCCTGTATTCATACAGAAAAGGATATTCCTGATTCCACTAGACCTCAGAGATTAAAAGTGGGGCAGGAGTAGCACAAAATAACTAGATGAACAGGGTGCCACCCCAGCTTCTGATGTTCTGATACTAAATTTTTTCAGTGCAGAAGCCACATAAATCTGTCCTCCATCTTTCCTGAATAGGGTTAACAGATTTATTAGTCAAAATTTGGGGGAATCTAGAAAGGCAGCTCAGATATGAGTGCACATATTGCTGTTGCCACTGCCCTCTTTGAGGTGGGTCCCAAATACAGAGTGCGTAAATTAAAATTGCAAGGGGAAAAGATGCTCTGTTAGGATATCCAATCCAGCATTATGGAATACTAAGGGTATAAATGCATTAGAATCATAGAATCATAGAATAGTTTGGGTTGGAAGGGACCTGTAAAGGTCATCTAGTCCAACCCCCCTGCAAAGAGCAGGGACATTTTCAACTAGATCAGGTTGCTCAGAGCCCCGTCCAACCTGACCTTGAATGTTTCCAAGGATGGCGCATCTACCACCTCTCTGGGCAACCTGTTCCAGTGTTTCACCACCCTCACTGTAAAAAATTTCTTCCTTATATCTAGTCTAAATCTACCCTCTTTTGGTTTAAAACTGCTACCCCTTGTCCTGTTGCAACAGGCCCTGCTAAAAGGTTTGCCCCCATCTTTCTTATAAGCCCCCGCAATAAGGTCTCGCCGAAGCCTTCTCTTCTCCAGACTCAATAACCCCAACTCTCTCACCCTTTCTTCATAGGAGAGGCGTTCCATCCCCCTGATCATTTTTGTGGCCCTCCTCTGGATCCGTTCCAACAGGTCCATGTCTTTCTTGTGTTGAGGATTCCAGAGCTGGACGCAGTACTCCAAGTGGGGTCTCACCAGAACAGAGTAGAGGGGCAGAATCGCCTCCCTCGACCTGCTGGCCACGCTTCTTTTGATGCAGCCCAGGATTCGGTTGGCCTTCTGGTCTGCGAGCCCACATTGCTGGCTCATGTCCAGCTTTTAGTCCACCAGTACCCCCAAGTCCTTCTCGTCAGGGCTGCTTTCAATCCCTTCATCCCCCAGCCTGTATTGATACCAGGGGTTGCCCTGACCCAGGTGCAGGACCTTGCACTTGGCCTTGTTGAAACTCATGAGGTTCACATGGGCCCACTTCTCGAGCTTGTCCAGGTCCCTCTGGATGGGATCCTGTCCCTCAGGCATGTCGGTGTCATCTGCAAACTTATTGATCCCACTGTCTATGTCATTGATGAAGATGTTAAACATTACCGGTCCCAACACGGACCCCTGCGGGACACCACTCATCACCGACCTCCATCTGGACATTGAGCCGTTGACCACTACCCTCTGGATGTGTACATCCAACCAGTTCCTCACCCACCGGATAGTCCACGCATCAAATCCATACCTCTCCAGTTTAGAGAGAAGGATGTTGTGGGGGACAGTGTCAAGGGCTTACAGAGGTCCAGATACATGACATCTGTAGCCCTTCCCATGTCCACGGATGTAGTCACTCCCTCATAGAAGGCCATAGGTTGGTCATGCAGGACTTGCCCTTGGTGAAGCCATGCTGGCTGTCTTGAATCACCTCCGTGTCCTCCATGTGCCTTAGCATAGCTTCCAGGAGGATCTGTTCCATGATCTTCCCAGGCACAGAGGTGAGACTGACTAGCCTGTACTTTCCCGGTCTTTCTTTTTTCCCTTTTTAAAAATGGGGCTTATGTTTCCCCTTTTCCAGTCAGCGGGAACTTTACCGGACTACCACAACTTCTCGAATATGATGGATAGTGGCTTAGCAACTTCATCCTCCGGTTCCTTCAGGACCCGCGGATGGATCTCATTGGGTCCCATGGACTTGTGTACCTTCAGGTTCCTTAGATGGTCTCAAACCTGATCTTCTCTGGCTCTTCATTCTTCCATTCCCTGTCTTTACCTTCTGCAGCTTGGGTGGTGAGGCTCGAGCACTTGCCGGTAAAGACCGAGGCAAAAAAGTCATTGAGTCATTAGGTGGTATTAGTCTGAGTATTTAAGACAGCAACTGTCAGATAACTGTTACTATGGTGAGGGTTTCTGTGACAGACCAAAAATGTTGCTGATAAGACTCTTAGGTTAAAAAAAGCTTTCACTTTTGACCAGAAAAAGTTTCTTTTACAACTAGGCACAGCTTCTTTTTCTGGATTTCTTTCTCGTTTCCTGAAAAACAGGTAGAATTTTTAGGAACATAGTTTCATATTTGGGTTCCCTAAGAAGCAAAAATAGAATTCCTAAATTCCAATGAACTAAAATCAGAAACAGTTAATTTTTGTATGATAGCCCAGGAAAACATACGGACAATCATATGACGTCTACTCTCATCAGCCAGCTGAAATACGCACACAATTTTGCAAACCTAGCTCTCCCAAGCTGTTTCAACCTGTTTGGTTTTATTTTATTCTATCCTTAGATGGGAAATTTGCGTGGCTCTGGTGCTAGAAACAATCTGTGCTATAGCTCCACTAGGAAATTCTAATCCTGACTAAACAGTTTCCATTACTTTTGTGAAAGTTTAATCAGTCAAATAAAAAAAGGTGGAGACAAATTTACATTGTACTAACATCAAAAAGGTAAGTGACTTTCAAGTTTTATCATCAACATCAAAACAGAATGTAGATTCCTGATTTGCTTCCCCCAAGAGTAGCCTTGGCTCCCCAGGTCACAATTTATAACTCTGGATCAGATGATGAATTTTACTGGTTTTACCTAAGCCTCAAAAGGGAGCTAATATGTTTTACTCCTCAAGCTTCAAGGAGGAATTGAATATCTCAAGCATGTATGTCCCCTTTAAAACTACAGAGTGCTTTGCCTTAATGGCAGAAAATTGCTTTTCCCCATCTTTTATTTTTCAAATTAATGAGTGTGTTTATTTCTTGTGTACTTACTGTATTTAAACAGAAGGGAAGTAAGTTTCTTGACCTAAGAAATTTACTGGTCTCCCAATGCATGTGAACATTACTAGTGTATGAATGACATGGCTGCATGTTAGGTGATTCTGACTGTCAGCTGAGCACACAGCTTAGACATATATTAGCCTGGTACAATCTTGAAACACAATGTAACAAAGTCTGAATGTCAGAAATTAATTTCTGACAGCATTTGTTGCTCTGGTTCAAAAATACCCCTTAGGGAATGAGCTTCATTTAAAGATCATGTTGAAGTATTGACTTAATAGAACTAAATACATGTCTAAATATATGAATTTGCTTTAAAGGCTTGCTGAATTTATGCCTTTAATGAATAAAAGACTTGAACATCTGGGAGGAAGTTATATATTGCAAGTGTGTAGTGTGGAAGGAATGATAAAAGATACTGAGAAGAAGATATGAAGTTGTTTGCGCATCAGTGCAATAAAAAAGCTTACATGATCAATGAGAGAAATAATTTTGCCAGTCACTGATAGTAAATTCTGAATTTGGTATAGCACTGCATGAAGAACCACGTCGCAGATTCAAAGTGAGTGATGTAGTCAGCTAACCTGATGATCATGTGACTTGTTTTATGTTGACTGTGATTCGTTTCTGTGTCATCTAATGAGATGATAGAGAACATAAAGCAGGCTCCATCGTCACTGTCTATCCTAGGACGATCTTTGTCAGCCTTCTACACCAAATTGTGTAGGTTGTCTTTTGTGTGTTCCTCCATGTACAGCGCATGTCTGTCTTAGAGATTCTCTTGATTTATTTTTAAGATATGCCTAGTTATTTCTAGCTTCCAGAAAAATTTAGAGGAAAATCTATTTAGTATGTTGATGAAAATGGAGGCATTTTTAAATTCCCTGCATTAACTATATGTAGTGCTTTGAGCTCTACCGATATTTTTGCGTGTCTTCAGCTTTTGTTTTGTTAAAGTAATTGCACTGGAGTTAAGTTGATATGTTCTTTTTTCTAAGTTATAGATATTTGATGATCAACTGAAACTGCTGCTTTGGCAATTGAGACATTATTTTTCTTTGGTTATTATCAGAATTCACATTAGCAGTGAAGAAAATGAATGATCTGGTGCCATGTATACTTTTGCCTTCTACCATAATACCTGAGCTGAGAACTGCTTTGTTTTTTGTAGTTAATTATTAGTTCTGTTTGTGCAATTCTGGAAGAAAATATTCTCTGCTGGCATGTTTTCCTGTCACTTGTTAAAAGAACAACCTCATGTAATTTCCTCTGAAAGATTTCTTCTTAAAGATTTGTTTTTAAATTTCACTTCTTCAAAGAACAGTTTCATTTAGAAAATCTGAATCTAGAAAATGGTTTTTAAATCAGGCATTGTCTGTGTTGTATGAGTCTCTGCTTTTTATCATACTGAAATCAAGGGCAACGCAGGCAGATGTAAGAGAATAAATTCTCACTGACATGATTTTCTGTTACTATAGACTCGTCCAGTTTGACCTTAATCTTAATGTGAAACCTTTTCAAAGCTAATTATTTCTGTTGGTAGACCTTAAACTTTAAGATGTTCTTGAGTGAAGTGTGGTATGGAATGCCAAATACTTCATTAAAATCTAAAAGTTGCATATTAAAGGGGTTTTGGTGGCTTTTTTAATGTGTTGGCCTTTTGATATCTATGCTTATACTGAAAATCTGGTGAATGTGTGACCTTTCAGGTTGAAATCCCAGCTTCTTATCTTTAACCAGTTGCTTTCTTTTTGCTGGTTAATGTGGTGCTATGGTAAACTGGTTATCACTGAAAGAAATAAAATATTTCATTAACTATTGGAGTAACTTAAATCACTCTTCTTTGATACTTAGTCCATAATGACATCTTTTTGAGAGCTTTTATTAGTCCCATATTTCATTAAAAAGATTAAATATTTTAGTGATGAGTTCATCGCCACAAATTTCCCACTGGCTTAGATTTACCAACAGATTTACTTGACTTCAGTCTCTTTCTGCATGTATCATTTCTTTGTGGTGTGAGAAGCTATTCTATGTAATCGTGAATGTTTAATTTCCATTACAATTTAACACTTTCTTTGATGCTAATCTACAAATAGCTCTTGGAAACATTTTATTACACTCTTTCTTCTTTTTATTATAGACACTATTATTTGTGTGCTAGAAATGGGAATTGATGCAGTATTTCACTATCATTCCTTTCAGCATTTTCTTCAGATTCTTTGCCGCTTATATACATGTATTTCTTTTTGTTTCATTCCTAATTCCTCTTTGCATTTTTTTCCATATTGTTTTTTTTCTTTTCATATAATTCTGTGTTTCTTCATCCACACAGTGCAGTTTGTCTGATAATCAGCTAATCTTATTACAGCATCTGTGATAATATTGTGCCGAAAAGATTGTGTCAGTTTAATATCGATCTTTTATGTTGAAACCAAGTTTTATGTATTCTTCAATTAGACTCAAAACTGTTATTGTAAGTTCATATATACTAGCTTTTTGCTATCAATTTTCTTGATTTTTCTGGTGGATTTTTTAATAATTGATCTTTAGTTTAACCACATACAATTTATGCTAATTCAGATTTCAGGTCTTCTGTACCCTAGGGAATGAATGTGTATGTCCTTCATAGCTGGATATAAATGGTCTTTTCTTCTTTTTTCAAGGTATTTTGAGGATTTCCAAATTATTTGAGGTATCTTTATGTAGGAATACTGGTCTACCAGTTGTGTTCTGATAGAAACAGAAACTAGTGGTTTTTTTACTACTGTGCAAGGAGAGAAAAGGCCATTGAAATCATGCATTCCTAAGCATATGTCAAACTGCAAATACTGTTAGCTAGGGTTCATAAGTAATTATGAGTTTGATTGTAGTAGTCTTTTAGTTTGTAAATGTACATTACTGGAAATCTTGGTTGGATTTTTTGACTGTTGTTTGATTCATAGTCTATAGTTAAGTCTACAGTACTGAGAGCAACACGGGGTTGAGAGCCTTCTACTAGCTTTGAATGAGGAAGATGGTGGAAATTGTCTAGCTATAGTAGCAGAGGGATCAGCATTGGCTCTGTCAACACTTAAAAACAGAGCAGAGGTATGACTTTTCAGTAGCTGAAATAGCGTGATATTTCTATATCAGACTAGAGTACACAACAAGAAACAGCCTTCACCCTGTTTTAGAAGTTTTCTTCTCTCTGAGTTCTAATACTGTTTTTCATTATTACATTATTTATTCATTTTAATTTTTAATTGTTTTTAGGGAGTCTTCAAATGTTGATGTTCCTTTATTCCAAGGGATTCAAAGATGCATGCATTCAGTATTTTTCTTTCACAACCCGTTACTATCACAGAAATGCATCTGCACAGACACTTATTCTTTTCCCCCTTCCTTTCTACCTACCAGAAATTCAAGCTCTGGCAGGGTTCCTAAGGTTTTCTTTCATGAAGTAGTGAGGGACTGCAGAAATAGAAAGGCTAAAGAGAACAAGAATTTTTTATTATTTTTTAATTTTCCCCTTTTCCCCTCAAAAAGCTCTTTGTAGCTTACAAACAGTGTTTGCAATATAAATGACCAAACAGGTTGCCAAGGTAACAGCTAAAGTAGCCAAAGTCCTGAACAGAAGAAAAGAAGCAAGCAAAAAAAATCTTTAAATTAGGAAATAACTGAGAGTGGTTTCTGGTAATGCTATAGCCATTCAAGATACTCACATTTTCCTCTTGAAGAGGACTGAATAGTACCAGTGCTCCACAAAAATGTGTGATTATGATCAGGTAATTGACTGAGTGAAGCGCAGTAGAGGCAATGTACTTTCCCAGTGAAATCTATGCGTGTAAAGAATGAAGGACTTTACATATTTTTTAATTTAAATTATGAATCTGACATCAGTTTGTTTTGCCTAACTTAAATAATCTCTGAATAGTTAGGCAATTAAAAGTCAATAATTTCAGAGGGTATTCCTCACATGGAATGTCATACATTCAGTGTTTTCAAAATGTCATTATCCTGGGAGATTTGAACCTAATCTTTTTGAAGAAGCTGTTAGTGCAATAGGAAAGATTATGATCATTTATTCAAGATACAATGCCTTGATATTGCTTATATTACTGTTTCATTTAGGAGCTGTTGTCATACATCAGAACTTTACTGTATTGGAAGGAGCATTACCATGGGAGCAAGAGGATCCCAGGCTCCTACTCTCTTTCTGCCTATTCGTTTCAGCAGCGTGTATTTATTTAGCACCCACTTAAATCATAGGTAACAATATGAAGATCTACTTTGCAGCAGAAACTGAAGTTGAAGGTAGTTTATTGTTAAAGTGTGCTTGAATAATAAGAGCTTCTTTTGGATGCTCTGTTCTGTGCAGCCCAATGGAGGCTGCTTCCATTCATTCCTCTCAAAATCATAGGTTATCGGAACTTTTAAAAATCCAGATCATACTGTTTTGAAATTCACATTTTTTAGATTATATGGGGTGTCAACACCACCACACCTTTAGTTCTTTACTAGTAGGTTAGTTCTGCAAACCTGGAAAACAATTTGTTGCTATATAACATCCATCCTTGTCCTGGGTGCACATCTGAATTCAAACTGATTCAAAACCTAAAACTTTGAGATTTCAGTTCCAATGTAGATTACCCACCAGCAGTAAGTTATGTGATTTTTTTCAAAGCCAAATCCTAAATAAACCAATATACGGAGAAAAATAATGATACCTCCTTCAGCTGGTGTGTGACAAGCTGTTCAATATCAAAACTAATGTGAGAGTGGGTCTATCTGAGTTCTTCCCAAACTGTGGTGACACACATGCTCTCCTGGCTTAAAAAAATTATTTTTCTGAACAATATAATTAAATGAACTACATTTACAAGAGGCCTGATAATACTGTTAAATATGAAGGGGTCATTTGTTTCCTCCTCAAGAAGGAGGAGAGAGGTAACTGCTGATTCCCTCACTGAACACTCAGCAAGTTAGTGCCACTAATCTTTGATGCTGATCGGTAAACAAAAGATTGTCAGTTGGACAATCAAAGTTCCACTGTTAAAGTTTTTTCAAGTAGAAGTGCCTGAAAGTTATCCAAAGGAAAATATTTTACACACAGACAGGAAAACTGTTTGAGGCTAGTTTATAGTTATACTTTATCATTTAAATCTAGTAGGTAAAAATACTTGCTTTTGGAGTGAAATGTTATTTTTACTGACAGAACTAAAGTACCCGAGCTTACAACTGAGAATTTCTCCAAGGCAACTTTACCATACTTTGAATAAATAATATTTTGAGGTAATCTAGTTACTTAAAATTACCTAACTCAAGCAAAGCTACTAAAATAAAAATACAAACACCTATTTATAGCATACTACATTATCACAGATGTATAGAAAAGGCAGAGGTGAGGACAGACAGACAGACAAATGTATTCACATCATCATTATTATTCACTGTGTTTAATCGACTTATAGTAGACCTATTAAAATTTTTTTTCCCCCTCATTCATCTAACTTTACGTTTTCTTCCTAACAAGAACAGATAGGGTTTCATTTCTTTTCAGTGCCTGCCTCCCCTCTTGGCTGACAACTGTAGCTGTTATAACCAATATCTCCTCTTTCCACCTTTAAAGTCCAAATCTCTTACCTTCACCTCTGGCACTGATTGGGAACAGGGAGGAGTGTTGCATTGGCCTGTATCTACCAGGTCAATAAATCAAACATGATGTAAGCATACAACTAGATAATTGCCTGCTATGTATCATTATCTCTTGATAGACCTGACAACAGTGAAACGCTTTGGGATAGCGGACCTCTAACCTCTTCACCTTTAGTAAAATCCAGCACCAATTCAGTCACTTGAGAAGATATACCAAAACTTGAACAAAACAGTGACATGTAAATAAATCCCAGTTATTCTTAACTTTTAGCCTGATAATACTTATATGAAAGACAGCATAATAATTGTGCATTAACTTTTGATACGATACCAGAATTGTTCCCATTTTGTGACTCCTGGGGTGTCTAAATACAGCTTGTTTTACCTGGGGGAGGAAAGAGGGTCTGTTAGCCAGAGGAATGACTGAAATCAAACATGCATATGTGTGCTTAAAACAACGCCAGAGTGGGCAACAGTAAAAACTGCTGGATGAGAATGGCTTTTAATGGTGTGTTTTCTCCCTTTGTATAAATGTGCCAACCGTTTCTCCTAATCTGTCTACTCTCCATTTAATGAAGTGACTAAAACTGTTGATTAAGTCTTACTTTATAGAAGCAAACATAGTTATTTTTGATCATGAAGGTTTGGGGGGTTTTAACACATACTTGGTATTGCTGGAGAATACAAAACACCTCAGACTAAATGTTTGCTAGAAACAAAAGCAAACAGTGCTGTCCTGCTCCAGGTCCAATCTTTCACGGTACTTTCTTTGCTTATCAAAGACATATTTTCTTCCCAACTGCTGCTTCCTGCTGTAAATTATTTAAGTTCCTGTTCAATCATTTGCATTCAGTAGAACTGACTGTGATTTAAGTACATATTCAGTTAAAACGTGTAATTAGTATAATAGAGACCAAAAAAACTAGTCTAAAAGAGACTAAAAGAAATCAGTGAAATGAGAACCTGCAGAGTTCAGTGATGTACGGATGAAAACGCAACAGCACAATTTCTTAAGAAGGACCAGAAAAGGTGCAAGTTCATAATTTCAAACTTGTTTAGCTCCTCTGAATTGGAGCATATTTCATATATCTCACATGGCCAAGGAAGTAATTGGTAACAGTTGGCAGTTACAATTAATTTAACTGGTAAAGGAACATTACAGTTGAGATGATAGTTTATTATTGTCCATAAACGCTATGTTCTGCCTGAAACATATTTCCGTAAGATAAGTCCTCCCTTTTTATGCTGGATGTCTCTGATATGGTTTCTGCCTGGTGGGGATGGTTTGCAAACACGGGACTGAAAGCATGAAGTCACGAACCTGGCAGAGAAGTCCTCGAACACGGTGCTGTGTGTGACAATTACGATAGGAAGCCTTTAACGTGTAAGTCACATTCCCACTTGTTCAAAATCTAGTAAGCGGAAAGCATAAAGGGATGTGTCAAAATCAACGATCTGATTTCAGGACAGACATTAAAAGCTGAATATGTGAAAACATGCTGTCAATTGAAGTAAGTGATGGAAAGATTGGCACAAGTTTGTTGTGTGTTAAATCACACAGCCCCTTGTTGCACTACAGCAAGTGATATTAGGCAACTGTAGAACAGACATAAAAGCTTTGGGATTCAATCTATCATTCAACATTTTTGTTTGAAATGGAATTGTTCTTTTTTTTTTTCTTAGCTGTGAAAAGCATTGGAAAAGGAGCTCTGTGCAGGTTCCCTTTCATCAGTTCCAGGCATAAAATGAAGGAAACTCTGCCATTCCTGGTCTTTCATTTGAAAAAGTATCTGGGTAGCTAGCTGCTCTATAAGTTTTACCATAAGACTTGGGTAAAAAAAAACATTTTAAATTCTCTTTCACTGAAAGAAAAATGAACTAATGTGCAGTCTGTCAAGTATTAATGGCTTAATTAACATTTACTTAGTTACCTCTCCTTGTAAACATTTCCCAGACACACTAATACGTTTAAGTACAATTTATTCTTTTAAAAAAGTTTTCTAAGGCAATGTTGAATAATAATTATTGAGGAAGTATTTGGAGATACATTGATCAGAAAATGAGCAAAGTTCACCTAAATTTAGATTATCATCATAGCTGTCAGAAGCTGAGGCTAATATGATGACAGTATGATTTAAGAAGTGTACAGAATAGTGTACCAGCAACAGAAACTACTCACCAGTAATAAAGACTTGGCTCAGAGCTGCTTTTAAGCATTAGCTCCAAGGCCCAGCTTAACGCACCCTACAGACAACCTGCCCATCACACTGAAGTTTCCTCAGTTGCAGAAAGGACTCTCCATCATATCTCCAGTAATATCAGACTTGCTGTACATGCAGTGTAGAGTCTTCTGCATCTTGGCAAAATTCTTCGTCATGGTCCCAGGAGTTTCCAAGAAGCTAAGCTAATCCTGACCTGTATTTCTATTATACTTCCCCTTGATTTCTCATCTTTGAGGTTACCCTTTCCACTGTGGATTATTATTTTGAAGCAAGTCATTGCTTAATCAGAAAAGATTATTTGTCCAAACAAAGATATGTCAATATCCTCATGTTGTATAAACTGAATTTCATTATTCCCTAGAACCGTCAGAACTTCCAAAAAACTCTCATGTCAAGGTTCCTGTGAAATTAAATTTCAATAGAAATGTGGGCACAATCTCAACAGTTTATATATTTGTTTATTTTTAATAATGGACTGCAATCGTTACCTAGAAAAGGGGATCCTGATTTAATATTTTGAGGGGTGTGAGCTTTGCTGCTACAATTTTTGCTTTCCTACTGTGAAATTTTTATAGCAATTTATTCTGTTTTAGAAGAAAAACAAGGTCATAAACTGCAGTTTCACTGCAACAAATTTGTTAAATGAAACTAATAGAAAAGAAGTACAATTAGCTAAAAGCTTTAAATCAAATTTCAGAACTCGGCAGACTTCCCATTACACAAAACCAAGTGCTGAACTAAGAAGAATTCATTACAAAATTTGACAAGGACCTCAGGATGATTGCTAGCACATGGCCAATAAACGATTTGGTATCAATTCCACAGTCACACAAGGGAAAAAAAGTAGACTTACTACAAATCACTGAAAATAAAATATAAGACATCGCTTTTCTGTAGCTGTGATGTTTTACATTCTAATGCCGTAATAGCTCACTGCTTGAGCAACCTCATGGGAACCAAGTGGCAACTGCTTCTGGTATTAATCCCTACTTTCTTTTGCAGGCTCTCCATGTATAAAGGGTAGTTACACACAGCTTTTATTTTATTTATATATGTGTGTCTGTGTATACACATATGTATATGGTTATATGTGTGTATATATAGTTTTTGACTAAAAATTCTTATTAAAAAGTTGATTAAAGTGTCCTAGTCTAATTAAAACAAAAGATGCAAGAGCTAAGGATGGAGAGATTTCTCCATCTCCAGTGAAAAAGTTAATGTGGCCGCTGGCATGGGCTTCGCTTGGTTGACTGTAGTGTTAGCATGTGAGTTTTGGTAACTCCTGTCGGGTATTGGAGCAGCCCAGTTATAGGAGCAGAGGAGCAGCGTAAGGACTGCTGACGGCTGTGAGAGCTGCGGGCGTGTGGAGAAACTGGTGCTCAGGGCAGGCTGCAAGTGCCGGTGGTGGCGACAGCCCGTGGTTGGGCACTGAGTGAAGCTCTCTGAGTTGATGCAGAGCTGGGTATTTGCTACCCCAGCCCATCACGGACGGTGTCTGGTGTCACTCGTGACAGCTGAGGAAAAATGGAGGAGCCCAGGAGAGGTGCAATGAAAAACACAGAAGGGAAGGGAAGCCAGCTGCAAAAGGAGATGAAGAGGAAAATTTAAAAAAAATTGAAAGTTGATTTGGAGGCAGAGGTGATTGTGTAGTAATATGGAAATGAAAGATGAAAGCCTTGAATTTGTTACATGAGATAGGGAGGCAAAGAGGGAACTTGGGATAAATGTGGTGCGGTGAGGGCGGGCAGATCACCCCAGAGGAGGATCCAACAGACAGGTCCCCTATTCAAAGAGTAACCAGCATGTGGTCCCTTGGCTTGTGGTGATGACGGTGAGAAAAAAATATGTTTTGAGGGACAGAGAGGGGAGAAATGGAACAGAAAGGGAAAAGAACTGAGGAGTAGGCTGATTTTCCATAGTAAGACAATTGAGCTATTGGTAAATATGTAGCAAATGGGAGATGGATGTCCTTCCTCCCAGCCATATCAATAAACATAATACACAGGTTGGAGTGATAAAAGACAGATAAAGGAAAGATGTTGGAAAGGCAGCTGGAGGTGTAATGCTTCATGAATTTAAATTGAACATGTCTGAGAATGCAAGATCACCAGAAAAAACTGTGAAGAAAGACGGAAATGAAAATAAAACTTAAACAGTAATGGATGTCAGGGTCCTGATTGCACTAATGGGCTCTGCAACCTTGCCTGCCCGCCACTCTTTGAAGGTTTGGCTGCCTGTGCTCATGGTCAGCTTTGCTGTAGTGCAACCACAGAGCAGGCTGCAGGAAAAAGAGATTTGGGGAAGCTGTGCCGGGGGCTCTTCCCCCATGTGCTCGGGAGCTGCATGCAAGTAGACCCTGGTGCTGCGTCCCTGCCTGTTGGGGGCAGCTGGAGGGGGCTGCTCCATAGAGGATGGCAAGACGGGTGCCAAGGGTGACGGCAGGGCGGTGCCCTCAACGGGACTCGTGCCAGCTCTTCCCAGCAGTCTGCTTTGCTCCTGCACGGCTGTGCAACCTCCCAGTTGTCCTCCAATACAGGCAGACATGCAGCCCCTCACAGAAATGTTAGTGTCATCTTCAGTGCCCCAGACCTTAGAGCTAAGAGTGAAAAGGATGCAAACCTGCAGCATTTTCATGTGCAAAAATGAAGCATATTCCATATGCAATGACACTTAAATGAGATGCTTTTAATGAAATTAAATCTTTTTTTCAGGTTCAATTTCACCTTGGTAGAAGAAATACCAATTTTTTTATTTTGAAAACATGGCTGTTCAGCATATTGTCACACAGGTAATCAAACACATACAGTGCCATTCAGACTAGAACTCACAACAGGGAACCAGAGCAGCAGCACTTGCTTCTGCTCCAATGCCAGCAAACTAAGGAGTAGGTTGACAGAACTAGAATGAAATCTGCTCCTAAATTAAGACATTGTTTTACTAGCTTTTTAAAATGCTTCGTGGGCCATTGCAATGCTAAAAAACAAAATATGCAAGAAAGGTAGAATAAATTCCACTGGTCATGGAGGAGGCTCACATATTAAGACCTTAAAGCAAGTTAACGAACCAAACACCTCAGTGAGGTACAGGGATGCTATATGAAGCTCTTGGCGCTAGGGCTTAACTGTCTGCGATCCAGACACCTGGTCTGGTACAACATGGCTTTGGTTGGCTCTGTCCTTCTCAGGAAACTCTTGTGAAGATAAAAGAAAGTATGTGAACTAAACCATGCAAGATAAAAAAGTGAAAACACAGAGGGTCTTGGAAAACAGAGACTCCAAAGACAGCAACAGGACAGCGTGGAGGTGCAGCCCAAGGACCAAGGAGCAGCCGTGGATAACTCTTTCCTTCTGACTGACAATAGTCTGGCCAGGAAAGGCTCTACTGCTACTTCAGTGAAGTGAGCGTGAGCATATTAATGCTTAGCTTAGTAGCTCATTAGTCATCATTTCCCTATTGTGTGCAATAACTAATAAATAATTGCTTACTCTTAATTTGCGTATATCCTGCTTCTCTCTATGCAAAATAAAAGTCCAATGAAAGTGACCCAGAGAGAAGGTTACATATGAATTGGTGTTTCAGTCCTAACAATAAGAATATAGTATTGGATCTATATTATCAGTAACTCAACTAGGAAAGCAACATTGGCTGGGATATGCTGAAAGAGATACAGAAGCAGGAAATACAACAGTAATGAGAGACTTTAATTACTCTCAGACAGACTAGAAAAATGTCATATCTGGATGTGAAGCAGAGAATTTTTAGATACCATCAGTGGCTCCTGCAAGAAATAGAGAAACAGCTGATTAGGGAGCCCACAGTGGGAAATGCAACCCTGGGCTGGGTTGTGAGTAGTGCACAGGTTCTCTTTCAAAGTGCTCTAGGCAAAGAGCGGCTCTCTAGCACTGGCCATTGGGAACTGGGAACTGGAAATACCTACAATGATAATAAAGGCCAACAGTCCATTAAATTGGACTGTTGAGCTTCAAAAAAATGAAACTGGTAAAAATGAGGGAAATTGTTAAAAAGAAAGTTGCTGAAAGGAGCAGTTCAAACAGTTAAATCCTTACAAACAGTAAGAAGAAAATGCCTTCCTGTAAGCACAGCAGCAGTACATATTCCTATTAAGGTCTTGAATAAGGTGAGAGGAAGCTGATGGTATATCCAAATGGCGAAAACTAAAAAAAAAAACCAAAACAACTTGTAAATGAGATATAAAAATAAAATAAGAAGAACAGGTGAGGAATGAATAGTAAAAGAATTAAAATCAATATTCAATCCTTCTTCAAACCCCGCAGGAGAATAAAACCTTGCAGACAGTCTGTAGGGCAAACTGGTGATCAGGATGCATAAAAGTAAGGCACAAGGAGGACAAAGCCATTAGAGGGAATCGAAATGGAAAAGTACTGAGCAGTGTTCACTGCTGGAGAAAGTGAGAAGGTTCTTGTGACCTAACCCTTTCCTTTGCGAGGAAGGGCTCAATAAACATCTGTCTGCAATTTAAGTAGCTCTTGATGAGGCTGTGAAAACTTTTATCCCAAAGAACACTAAGAAATCTTCATATCAGACAATATTCACTCAAAAGTTTTAAGAGTGCTCAAGGAGGAAAGCTAAATTACTAATAATGTATTTGGTAAATCAGAGGTAGTGTGTAACTCCCAGTTGGAACATTTCTTCATGTATGAGGAATGAAGGATGGCAAATCAGATGCCATTTTTAAACACTTTTGGGGAAAAGTCACACTATAGTCCTTCAGTTCTCCTGCTTTCCTGAGTCCCGACAAATTAATTTTTCATTTTTCAGCTATGTCCTTTCCCAACTGTGTCATAATAACAGTATACAGAATTACTAAAGTAGTATTGAACAGTAATCTTGTAGGATATTATACAAAGACTGGTTTTCAATCAACTGTGTCCATTATAATCTTTAATGTCACTTCAGTTATTGACAAAAGAATTTCCAAGCTCAAAGTCAGAAGGTTAAAATGCTGTACAACATTCATCGAATTTAGATACAGAGAGAATAACAGTCAAATGTCAGCCATTGAAATTAGGAACTTAATTTCTTCTTTAATTAGTTCACAATTATGTAGTCATATCAATATTTTGAGCAATTTTAGGAGAAATACTTTTAATGTGATATCTTTTGCACCTCATACATAGTTAGTTTTCTTCCAGTGTACTGGAACAGTAACTACAATTTTCTAGAATAAAGCACTAAATGCCCATCATCAGCTTAGTCCACTTTATGGAATGGCAGCAATAAGAAAGTTCTTTTACCTTTATTTTCCTAATTAATAACTCTGCACGGCATTCATCTTCCCCTATTCCCTCTGAGTTTTAATATCCGATCTAATAAAAAATGTCTTTGTTTCAAGTTTCCCACTACTCCTAAACATTTGCTTCAGTTCCCTTTCTCTTTTTTTTGTAAATGAATGCTACCCTCTTCTCCTGTGAGTATTAGATATTACTTGTAAAATATCTGATCATGCTTCAAAAGTTGCAGATTACAGAATATATAAAGCTTGTGTGGTATGCCTTAATGCTACTACAGCAGCCTTCTGACCGCTTAACGTCATCATATAAAACTACTGTGCAGCAGCCATCAAAGCCAATGACCACTGACATCAGTGGGAATTGAATTTACCCCACAGGGACTGTTTCGACTCTCACTGGCTTCTTCACTGAAAAGTCCTCCGCTGGTTGAAGCTGGACTTGTGAGCGCACGGAGGGGCTTACCCAGTCTCCAGGTCAGCAAAGGTCTTATCACGGACAAGGTCCATCATTATGGTTCCCTGTGCCTCAGGGAGAGTATGGACTGTGGGTCTCCTTGATTTTGGAAAATATTGGCTCTAACAGAGTGTTAGAAAGTACTTAACCCAGTAAGAAATTTAGCAGATAAGAGCAAAGGGAAAGCCTGCTCATCCTTTACCTTCAATGAAGGCTTGTTATCCAAAAAAAAAAAACAACAGAGAGGGTAATCTCTAAAAGCAAAATTTTTGAAGGTCAAATGTGATTGTTCTCAGGCAGGTTTTCATCATACCATTCTGTGTTACAAAAGAGAGCTAATGTTTCATTTCAGCTCTAAGGCAGTATCACTGGTTTCCCCTCTTTCATTCCTTTCCAGCCCTTGCTGGGCAGCCGGCGCCCTGGGCATGATCAGGCATTGCCCTGCTGAAGTCAGCCGGCTTTGCCGCTGCTGCTGAGCTGTGCGCTGCAGCCATCCCACATCAGTTCTGCCACCGCCCTCCCCAGACTGATGCTGCTACTTCTCCACATACAGCTGATTTCCCCTTACAGTGTTACAGGGACAGCAGAAGGGAGAGGAAAGGAAGAAAGGAGGAAATATTGAAAGGCGGCTGAAGAGGTATTAAAAAAAGACCTCAGTGTCAGATTGTTCTACTGATCCAAATATCTGTGAAAGCAGTTCTAACATAGTGTGGGATTAGGCATTCGTTATTTGTTTTGCTGCATGCGTCTTTCTGAATACAGTTTAATTTTATATAACATCTTTCAGATCTCTAAATGGTTTCTAGAAATAAATAACACGGAAAAAGCCAAAAAATATAAGCATAGAGAAGGAAGAATTTGGGTGGGTGAGTAGGTAGGCAAAGAAGAGATGAAATTTCAGATGAAATTTGAAAATTGAGTTGATGAGGCAGAGGTACAGAGAAATGCTTTCTGCAGTATATTTGTATTACACAGAGGATATATTTATACATAAAAAGAGTTTTTGCACTGTGACAGTTATCATGCTTTCCAGGCAGCCAGTTGCCTGACTGCATTCACATGGGAATCTAGACCCCCTGGAAGCTGAGAAAAAAAGCTATGTGAACTTGCAGAAAGCTTTGCAATGTAATCTGTTCTGCATCACCTCGGTTTACTTTACTTGTACTACTGGGTTTTGGAACGACATATATCATCACACACCACGGATATTTGTTTATACTTAGATTTTAATTTTCTCTTGATTATGTAATTCCTTTTCCGTTGGTTGACCACAAGCTGTTATATCACAATGCCAAGTAGAAATGCTGCAGAGAAAATCTTGTCTGAAATGATACTAAGGAGCTCTAGTAATAACCATATATTCAGTGCCATACATTGGCAAAGATTATATGCTAATATTATCCATTTCCAATCACTTCATGCACAGGCACTCATTTATTCAGGAACTACTTGACAATTTTAAGCTCCTTTATACTGTGTGTTTTACATCTGGGTAGCTGTGGCTGAATCCTGTATTCAGCTGCTTGAAAATGAGGCCAAGCCTTTCCCTAGATTTATGCTCACTCCTAATTATTTGAAGGCCTATCAACTACTGTTAGAAAGACCCTGTCTTTAAAGCTTCAGTTCTGAGCATACTATATTGAACAGCTCTCTGTTTTGTTACTGTGTAAGAAACCTCACGTATGTCTGAACTCTGACAAAGTCATAAAATGGGGGCAAGGCAGGCTGCTAGGCTGCAGCTGCCACGTGCGCTCCTTGAACGCGAAACTGGTGGAAAGCCCATCCCTTCATGGCAGGGCAGTGGTGCAACCGCTTTTCTGCTCCATTACGCCATGCCAACCTGGCCGCCAAGTGGGTGGCAGGTGAGGGCAAACAGCAGTATCTCATGTGGAGGGAGACAGGTGCCGTGCTTTGAATTTAGAAAACCTTGATGCAGAGCACGCATATGAACATGGCAAAGGAGCCGGTGTGGGTATCTCACACGCAGGAAGTGAGACCAGGCAGACTTGCATTTAAATTTGTTCTGCATATTTCAGGATTTATCTGTTTTCAGGATTTCACTCTTAAGAGTCTTGAAATATTTCACACTGTCAACTCTTCATTAATACCTTTCTATTAAGTCTTGTGTATTTAACTTACTGAAGGAGATAATCTTCTACAGTCAGAAGTGGGGCTGCAGCTCACCCAGACGTGCAGGAGCAACTTTAAACCTTCTTCTCGGTATTGATGTGTTGACTTCAAATTCTTTGCAGGTTAGCCAACAGAATATTTACTCAGGTCCTGGGTGGATTTTGCAATTCATGCTGAGCTCTGTACTCTAGCAGCATTACTATTTTTGTACCTGGGCTAGCTAGTTTTCATCTAGCATAGATATAATTACCTCCGTAATTATATTTTTTTGCTGATTTACAGTGGAACATCTTTCATGACCCTTCCACTCAGTTTTTCTTTCCTAGCTTTCAAGGCAGTTTGCAGAGGAAATCTAGTGTTGTCACTTCTACTTCATCTGCAAGGAAACTGAGGGCAAGAGCAAATGCCTGTAGTCGTATGGCAAGTCACTGACTGAACCAGAAATAACACCCAGAAATCCTGCTTGCGGTCCAGATCCTGATCTTCTGAACCATGCTGCCACCCACACATAGATTAAGAACTGTACATTTCCATAAAAATTAAAGGCTAAATAGTCAACAGTAGCTCTAAAGTTGCATCCCAAATGTTCAACTACCAATAAAATAAATGAATGGCGTGCCCAGGCTGTGTATAATATGTGTAACTTACAAATTAATTCTCTATTTCAGTATACCAAAAAGGAAGGCAACAAATAAAAATAAGCGAATCTTTACCTTTATTGCAGGGAGGCTTAATAAAATCTGAAGTGTGAACACTATGTTTCGTATGTAACTGATAATAAAATTCTGTAAATAGAATCTATATTACAGAAGAAAATACAGCATTATATCACAGAATGAAAATCACATATCCTGAAAAATGTATGTGCCTCTGGTCCAACTTAGCCTCCAGAATGACATGCCTGAGGTACTATTGCAATCAATGTTCACTCGTAGTTCAAGAAAATAAAATATGTATTTGAAAAAAGAAGCAGATCTGTCTTACAGGATCTTAGTTCAAGGTTCAGTGTTTTTCCCACAGAATCTCACACACCTTAAGGCATTGCAGGGAGTTGGTTTTTTTCAATAATACTTTTGGTACTTTTGATTTTAAAAAAATCATAGAACTTTGAATACTGTTTCTATTTCACTGAAATTGAGTATTTAATTGCCATCTAAACACTGCACTTGCATTGAAAGGAATCAACATTTTAAAGCAGTATTATTCACTTGTTTTTTCAAAAGCATTTCTGTTGACTTTTAATGATTTTAAATGGAAAATAAATATACTGAAATGTCTAAATTTTTTTTTTTTATTCAATGTATGAAACCAGGCAGGATAAGTAGCATGTTATCCAGCTTTGGAGTAACAACTTTGGAGGAAGCGACTGTCAACACACTGGATTATTTCCCCATACAGAGCTTGTTTACACCTGCTGTTTACACCTGGAAAAGTATTCCTTTCCCTCAAGGGGATATATGCATCTTGCCAAACAACCTTCACTGAACAGTATACACGTAAGTGTACAGAGAAGCAGTTCCCATGATGAGCTATTATGATGAATCAAAAGAAACCGCAGAGGCAGTACAATAGCAATTGAAGGTTTTTCAGTGGTGTCTCATATATTTGCACTTCAGAACAGAAACTAAAAACATGAAGTGACGCACAGAAGTGCAGTGAAGTGTCTAAAATATGCACTGATGTTTTAAGAATATGCCCACAGAATATTAAATAAAGGCCCGAGTTCATATTGCTGCTGACTAGAACCAACTTCTGCTTTAGAAGCGATGAATGTCTTGAAGGTTTTCGGGCACTGAAGCACACACACTAGTGAAAAGATTATTCCTGCAGAGAGCTACGGAAACTCACGCCAGAAGTTCAGTTTTGGCAAATGGTGTCTAATTTTTAATAACGTAGTCTAATTTTTATTAGCATCCTTTCTTATCACCTAATAAACTGAATGCAGCAGAGCGGACAGGAATGCTGCTGATGGATGAGTATCTGAAACTTCAAATCCCACTGTGCTAAAGCTGAGATCTTGGTATTTAATCCCACCTTTCTTTCCTGCTTTGATTGGTCCTCCCAGTTTCATTGCCATTCATCTCTACAATTGCAGCAGGAGGCCTGTATTTGTGTTTGACTGCCCTTGTCCTTTCCATCTCTCCATCAAACAGTCGTCCCTTGCAGTACCTTCAGACCACCGCCCTTTCTCAGTGGCCAGATTTACTCCTATGGTTGAAGTGCAGCTCCACTTCTCATGCTATTTAGGTATTATCCTGGACTCACTGTCTGCATCTATGCTAGTAAATTCAAGTAAGCCTGGAAACATTGCTTTCTGCTGGAACAGGACTGTTTATAACAGTAACTAGAGAGTTCTTTGGCATGAATTTGGACAAAATCAGCCAGTGCTCTCCAGAGCCATCCATTGCTACAGCTCAGCAGCTGGAATGGGCCAGGGATCACTCTCAGTAGGCAGTTTGCAAGCCAAAGCCATTCACCGACACGGACCCTGTGCTAGTATGTAGCCACTGAGTCTGATCTGCATGTTGGTAACAGAATGGTCCCTTAAACAATTATTTCTAGCTATACCATCTGCTTTTTTAAACTCATTTCACTTCTTTTTTGTCATATTGCACATCTTTATATATACTTCTTTCTTCCTGTGTCATCTACAGTTAACTACGAGTACAAACAGAAATTAGTAACTTCAGAAGTAAACAGCTTTTCATACCTTCCTGTCCATTCCTCACCATCTTTGCTTGCATCCTTTTTCTTCTTCCATTTCTTGCGTTCGTCTTTGTTTCATTTCATTCTTCTTCTTTCTCTGCTTTCCATGATTTTGTTTACTAGTTCTTTTTTTATATCTCTTGCATCACTCTTCTTTGTCTTTCTTGTCCACGTTGCCTCCCCTGGCACGACCTTTCATCCCACGCTGTGGCTCTTTGGCCACGAAACAATTTTCTCCTTCTGGAGTGAAAGCAACCTGTTCTAAGTAAGAGGAGACCTGGCTAGGAATATGTCTTATGATAGACACCCACTCTTCTTCCCACCCTGTCATAATTAAGATCTTGTTTGCCTTCCTCCACTCCCCATAACTGCCTTCTACATACTCAATTATTGAGTTTCCATTTCCTTTGGACCTTTTCTCTTTGCCCTTTTATTAATTTCCTTTACTTTAGCTGAAGTACTGCAGTAATATAATCTCCTACTTTATGTAGGTTGCTTCTCATAACTATTCTGTCTTCCCTTGATTCTCCTGCTATTCCAGAGTTGTCATGAACAGGAGACACCTGGATCTGGTCATTACAAGCAGGGCCCTGGAGCAGCTGGAATGGTGACATCCACTTTGGCTGACGATTCTTCTGTTGCAGCCTGTGCCAGCCTTGGCTGGTACCTCACTTTACCACTGAAAAGCTGGCTGGTAACTGAGCTACCGTGAGTGGCACTGCAAAAACTGAATGCATATCTATGGATTCAAATCTGTAAGGATTTTCCTATAGTTAAAAAATTTAGAGAGGTCAGAAAGGACTATTAGATGATTTATGCAAATCTGGTCTGTGCATAAGGCTTGTAGACCTTCCAGAAATGCCACTAAAGAGTGAAAATAACATATTCTGGCCTCCATAGTACAGACCAATACACTTCTCTCATTTACCCTATATTGAGCCTAATGCTTATGGCTACACTGTAGAGAGACATCTGATACGATTTTTGAAGACATAAAGAGATAAGGAGTTATGACTCCCCCAGTAGTTTGCTTCAGTGGTTAATGATTGCTAATAGTTACTCCAATGATTTAAGCTTGATTCAGCTTTCATACCCTGGCTTTTGTGATACTTTTGCCTGCTAGATGAAAAAGACTGCTATTATTTATTTATTTTATTTACTTACTTTTTTTTCACTATATACATGTATACAGATGACAGGTCTTTCTGACCTGGAAAAAACCAACCAAAAGTCTCATTAATTGCTTCTGCCATGATATCACAATGAAAGCTCATTTTCAGTTGCTGTCCAGCATAAATAACTCATTAATTATTTCCAGTCACTGACTTGCAGAATGCATACAATCTGGGATATTCTTTTAACAGACAAGGAAAAAATGTTAATTATAATACTGGATGCACAAAATCTTTTCCGTTTCTAAAGATCAGTAGAATTTTATAGTAATGATAAAAATGATAAGTAATGAAAAAAAAACACTTTTGAAAAGAAGTATGCAGTGTATTTGCAATGATCACAAGTCAAAGGGAAAAAGAGTATGATCTAAAGCGCAGATTAAAGGTATTATTATTCTGCTGTTTTCCAAAAGGTCAGCTGATGCTCCAAATAATTTTTTAAAAGTATTGCTTATACATTTCAATGTATACGGAAATACATGTCTAAAAATGAATAAAACTACATTTGAAAAAAGAGTATATCAAACCTGAGAGGCTAAAATGACTAATTTGCTACCATTTGATGCATTACATGTGATTTTAGGCTAACCCTATAGGTAGTTCAAAATGTATTATTTATACTTCTTGGGTATGGAGAGTGCTATAAAGCTACTTTGAGAAATAATGGTAAAGCCAGTTTAAAGTATGTCCTTTAACTAAGACTTATAGATTTCTAGACACTCCAAAAATTCACAGTTAACACTGAGATCATTGAAAACACAGAGTTTTATCTGACTAAAATTATCTGGGAATAAATGAAGAAAAAAGGCCCTAGAAACCTCAAACTAGGTAGTCAAAATTAGGGGGTACATCCCCATCTGGAAATGGAAAATGTAACTTCCACCAGCTAACTCACTAGTGAATTATGTAGATTAACTGTTATTGTCATTTACTGTTGTGATTAAGATAGTGTTCAGTAAATAGAAAAAGGCTACATGTTTAACAGTATTAATAAAACAAGACATCCATTAATTCTTCATTCAGATACCACCACCCAGCTAGTTCTCTGAAAGCAAAGAACTTAGAATGAGTTCATGGGCTTTTTTTTTAACAAATTCCACAGGGAGCCCGTACCATACTTATGAAAGCTTAATGTCACAACCATGATTTTATAATATAGATTTAAAATAGTAATGGGGTTAGTTTTATTTAAAGGCAACTGCTATTTTGATAAGGCTATATGGACTGTTTTTTACATCAATTAGTACATTTATTTTTTGTGTTTATGGATATTAGGCAGACCCTACAGTTTTCATCTGAGTAACTGTATTTTTATCAGTTTAGTCAAATAGGTTCAATAACATCACAATAAATGCTAATAGAAGCTGCAGTCAGCTTGCCAAGCAGTACTCAGCTGAAACTGTATACAGGCATAAGCAAAATCTTTCTGAAGAAAGCAAGTTAAACCAAAAACATAACTATATCAGTGCAATCCTCCTGCCAAGAGCAACAATTAAATTAAGTGTAAATTTATAAATATATACCTTTTACAAAGGGTTATTAAATGATTAATATTTAAATGATTTTTAGGTTGTAATAGTGTTAGCCTAGACCACTTAGACCACAGATTAAAATAGCCTTACGACAGATCTAGTATAGATCTTTGAAGATCAGCCTGCAAAGATCTTTAACTCATTCCACTGATATGCTTTGAGTAATCCAATGCAAATGGTTTGTCAAAAATCAAAGATCCACCTGAGCTTTGTTGGGCCATTTAGAGAATGCTTTCTTGTAGCTACAGCTCACACGGCCAGTATCACATCTATAACAGCTTTTGAGTACCTAAACTAAATGACCATGAGCCAAATTTCAGTTTAAGTAATTGGGTTCGGCCCATAACAGTAGTCCAGAGCGCGGCTCAAGATCAGGCGTCTGAAACCAGAGCAAGATTCCTTAACAGCTCAGCCCATGTTATGCACTTATAGCTAGTATTAATAATTTAGTAACTATTTATAAATTATGTATAAGTGTCCTCTTACTACAGAGTATATTCTTTACGGATATCATGAATTTCACATATATTTTTCAACTCCAGATTGGACATTTAACAAAAAGCTGAAGTATACAAATAATAAAGCAGCTCTTGCCTGGCAGCACACTCTGTGAGTACAGGCTGCGAGGGCACCAGGGAACGTATTTCATTGCAACCCCACGACAGGGTAACCGCTGAAACAGACTGACCGCACGCATTACATGCTCCGATGGTGGCAGTGCAGGGATGTCCCTGATTCGGATGCGTTCTGCAAACAGATGCTCCCAAGCAGAACCGGGGGCCAAAGGTGTTTCCCTGTGACCCGTGACACCGCCCGATGCTGCACATCACGTCTGTGATGTAAGCAGCTGTGATTTCACATGAGGATTTTTCTTTGAGTATTTTACTATGATTGCTTAAAAGACATAAGCAGTACATATTCTTCTTAGAAGATTTACCAAGATTACAAAATGGTTGTAATGATTGTAAACTGAGCTAGCCATGTGCCCTGGCAGCAAGGAACTTCCCCTTGGGCTGCATTGGCAGGACTGTAGCCAGGAGGTCGAGGGCAGCCATCCTTCTTTTTTATTCAGCACTTGTGACACCCATCTGAAGTGCTGCATACAGTTTGGGGCTCCCCAGTACAAAAAGGGCACTGGGAGACTGCAGCACGTCCCGTGAAGGGCTACCAGGATGCTGAGGGGCTGGAGCACACAAAGTAAAATGGGAGGCTGAGAGAGATGGTTACCCTTCATGTTACCCTTCAACAAGAGAAGGGTAAAGGGAGACCTTACTGCTGTCTTCCACTGCTTAATGGTAGAGCATAGAGAAGACAGAGTCAAATTCTTCTCAAAGGTAACACAGTGGTAGGATAAGAGGCAAAACACAAAAGTTGCAACATGTGAAATTCTTTTAAATACAAGGAAAAACTATTTTACTATAAGAGTGGTCAGATATTGGAACAAGTTGCTTAGGGAGGTTGTGGAGATTTGATCCTTGGACATATTCAACTTTGGCTGGACAAAGCACTGAGCGACCTGATCTGATTGGAGCTGCTTTGAGGAGAGGGTCGAACTAGATGAACTACACTGATTCCTTCCAGAATAAGTTATTCTACGATTTCAAAAGAATACAAATACATTCATGGGCTGTATCAAAAGAAGCGTGGCCAGCAGGTCGAGGGAGGTGATTCTCCCCCTCTGCTCCGCTCTTGTGAGACCCCATCTGGAGTACTGCGTCCAGCTCTGGGGGCCCCAACATAAGAAAGACATGGACCTGCTCGAGCAGGTCCAGAGAAGGGCCACGAAGATGATCAGGGGGGTGGAGCACCTCCTCCCATAAGAGGACAAGTTGAGAGAGTTGGGGTTGTTTAGCTTAGAGAAGAGAAAGCTTGGAGACATCTCATAGCAGCCTTCCAGTACTTAAAGGGGGCCTACAAGAAAGATGAGGAGGGACTTTTTATCAGGGAGTGTAGTGACAGGATTAGGGGTAATGGTTTTAAACTGAAAGAGGGTAGGTTTAGATTAGGTATTAAGAAGAAATTCTTTACTGTGAGGGTGGTGAGGCAGTGGAACAGGTTGCTCAGAGAAGTTGTGGATGCCCCATCCCTGGAAGTGTTCAAGGCCAGATTGGATGAGGATTTGAGCAACCTGATCTAGTGGAAAGGTGTCCCTGCCCAGGCTGGATGAGGATTTGAGCAACCTGATCTAGTGGAAGGTGTCCCTGCCCATGGCAGGGGGATTGGACCAGAAGACCTTTAAAGGTCCCTTCCAACCCAAACCATTCTATGATTCTATGATTCAAAGTAGTTGTTTCAAATACACAGAAACAGTCTCAAAACTACACACAATATCCATGTATATACACAAAAGGAATAAAATAGAAATAAAAATTATGCCAACCCCATGCCATAGGTAAGATATCTACTTCGTTGCTTCATTCCCACTGAAAATAAATAATCCCACACTTTGTCTAATATTTTAGATAATATTAGCTCAATAAAATACAGAAAAGTAACATCAACATATAAGTTATTAATATTTTGAAAATATGCGGATTTCTGCTTTGAATCTCTGCTACAAAACTGAAAATTAGGACAGTCTGTAAACTCCATCGCTAATTTAAAGTATTAGAATCTAAACCAAATTCGGCTTAATCATCTTAAAATGTCGAACAAATAAGCGTATTCTGAACATCTGTCGTATCATGTCTGAGCCAGATGTATTATAAACTTGCAGCCACTGAGGAATCCTGTAGAGTTTTTCCTCCACTAGTTATAAGGTACAACGCTACACAGACTGAGTGTCTCAAATATGTATATATACGTATGTATATATACGTATATACAAACATTCACACTGATAGAGACAAGACTTTCCTAGAAAAGTTTTGAGCTGGAAAACAAATTGCTTGCAAGCTGTCAGTATTTCACACAGAGCTTGGAGCCGTGCCCAGGGGACAAGTTTCTTGCAAGAGACATAAGTTGTCCACAATTTATCGCAAGTTCTGAAATTATGTATGTTCACTAAAGACATCATTCAATAGACATCAGTCAAGAAAAAATCAGTGAGAGATTTGTCAGTCAGTCAGAGTTGTGTCAATTGCTTTTCAGTTACACTCATGGAAAGGTGGATAAGCAGCCGTACAGGCTGCCCCCACCCCAGCAGCAAGACCAAGGTACAGCCCCATCTTGTCCCGTGTAGCGACACATCACAGATCTCACTGTGAAGGCTGAAGCAGATTTATGCCAGTTTTCAGTTATGCTCTTAGCCCCTGACAGTTTGGATGTTGGCATGATCCCTTCCTAAGTCAAGAGTCCAGGAGTTATTATAGGCCAGCACCGAGAGGCTATGCAGTGATGAACAGGCCTCCCACGTGTAATGTTGCAGCTCTTTTTGTAGCAACTTCCTAAATTATGGCATGTTCCTTAATATGGGTTTGCAAAAGGGACGTTGGGAAGGAAAACTACACTGCATCTCCAACCTAATAGGCTGTCTAGCAGAATGAGTCCCAGTTATCACATTCAGAGGATGGAAGTGGAGAGTGGGAGTAAAGAAAGTTTCTTTTCAGTCTTGGTATTTAATCTTAAAGCTATTTTTCCTGTAATATGCTTTCTGTTAAATATATATAAACTGGACAAAGATATAGCTCAGAGTTGAATGTAGAGATAAATGTATCACTAGCTCAGTCTGTCTTAAAAGGAAAGATTTTTCCCAATTTTCCACAGAATTGGAAGCCTGTCTATAAGTAGCTATGCAAATCTTTGAAGAACATATCAGTATTTGAAGCTCAAGAAATACTCAGATGCTTAAATGTCTAAAAAAAAATTTACAGAAACCAAGCTCTGTAAAACAGGAACCAAGTGCAGTAACTGAAGAGCGGCGTTTTCTAGACCTTTCACTAGATTTACCATGTCTATGACTTGCCCTGAAAAAAATATTTCTTTTTTCTTCACCTTCAGTTTGGTGGGGAAGTAGCATAAACTGTCATATGATTCCAAAACCAGCTTCTTCAGCTCTGTAATGGGGTAAATATGCCGCATCCCTAGGGAAAAAATGCTAGGCTTAAGCTGGTCCTCTACAAAATTACTCAGCTGCCTGGCTTTATTATAGACATGTGCAAAAGAGTACAGCTGGATTGCTTAAGGGACTTCAGACTGCTACTAGTCTCCTTTAATAGAATAAATATTGCTTAAATGAAGATGTGCACACAAATAAGTAAAAAATGAGCTCTGTCTCTTCCCTACTGTAATCCCACGGTATGGTGAGTGCATCACTGATTGTTATGACCTGATGCAGAGAAAAGAGAGAGTGATGATCCATAAAAGAGTAAAATGAAGACAGACATCAGTAGCAGGCTCAGGACCAATGTTCAGCACCCCAGGCAGGACCTCCGTCTCATTAACATGTGGGCAAGGCTTTACTGAAGCCGATATGCTATCTGGGAAATGTGCTTTATTGTCATGATTTTTTCCTATTTAAAACTGAAGGTAGTGGGAACCAGTGGATGGATGTCTGTATAACTGAAAATGCAAAACTAACACATGTGAAATTGGAAAATTGCATTTCTCTTTAGTAAAAGATGGGTTTGTAGTGGCACAACGGAGTGTGGAAAAAAACAAAACAGTTGTATGAGGTATAGACTGTCTCAGGAAGCTAATTTAATCTTAATATGAGCCATAGACATCTGTCAAGCCAGCAAAATTGGAAACAGATGCAAGCTCTAAAAAATCTACTGTAGGATGAACAGCTGGCTTACGTGACATTGCTCCAAACACGCAAAATGAAAAGCAAAAGGTAACCAGATAAATGAAATGGATGGATGAGGAACAAGGAAAATTCTTACTTCCTGACAAAAAGCTGACAAAAGCACAGGCTTGAGACAAACAAGATGAAATGGAAAATAAAATTCTGTGGCATGTAAAGCATTTCATTAACTCCAAGAGTATTTCTCCTCCAGTGGAAATATTAAGGCAAGCCTCAGATAAAAGTATGTTTTTTAAAATGGGTACTATGGTGAGATTCAGGGTCTGTAAAATCTCCATTAAATAAAAACACATACGATATCCTGAAGCTTTTTTCATATCGTCAAGTGAAAAAGCAGACAAAATGTTGAATAGAGTAGGGTGCCTCAGGAACCAAATCCAAGGAGTGTATTAAAAAATCACTAATTTGGAGCTCCATGTGTCTAATTTACTAAATTTCCATCCCGTGCTGATTATGTTTACTTCCATGCATTCATATGAGCTCAGATTTTCCTATTTCAGAATCATAGAATACTTTGGGTTGGAAGGGACCTTTAAAGGTAAGGGACTTGTAAAGGTCATCTAGTCCAACCCCCCTGCCATGGGCAGGGACATCTTCAACTAGATCAGGTTGCTCAGAGCCCCGTCCAACCTGACCTTGAATGTTTCCAAGGATGGCACATCTACCACCTCTCTGGGCAACCTGTTCCAGTGTTTCACCACCCTCATCGTAAAAAATTTCTTCCTTATATCTAGTCTAAATCTACCCTCTTTTAGTTTAAAACTATCCCCCCTTGTCCTGTTGCAATAGGTCCTGCATCTGCAAACTTGCTGAGGGTGCACTCGATCCCACTATGTCATTGATGATGATGTTAAACAGTACCGGTTCCAACACGGACCCCTGCGGGACACCACTCATCACCAACCTCCATCTGGACATTGAGCCGTTGACCACTACCCTCTGGATGTGTACATCCAACCAGTTCCTCACCTACCAGACAGTCCACCTATCAAATCCATACCTCTCCAGTTTAGAGAGAAGGATGTTGTGGGGGACCGTGTCAAAGGCTTTACAGAGGTCCAGATACATGACATCTGTAGCCCTTCCCATGTCCACGGATGTAGTCACTCCCTCATAGAAGGCCATAGGTTGGTCATGCAGGACTTGCCCTTGGTGAAGCCATACTGGCTGTCTTGAATCACCTCCGTGTCCTCCATGTGCCTTAGCATAGCTTCCAGGAGGATCTGTTCCATGATCTTCCCAGGCACAGGGGTGAGACTGACTGGTCTGTAGTTTCTTTGTTGGGATGCATCGCTCCTGAGCTTGGAGGAGATGATCTTTGAATATTAACCAGCTTTCTTGGGCTCCTCTTTCCTCCAGGGCTTTACCCCATGGCACTCTACCAAGCAGATCCCTGAAGAGGCCAAAGTCTGCTCTCCTGAAGTTCAGGGTAGTGAGCTTCCTGTGAGCCCTCACTGGTGCCCTAAGGATCTTAAACTCCACCATTTCATGGTCACTGCAGCCAAGGCTGCCCTTGACCTTCACATTCTCCACCATCCCCTCCTTGTTGGTGAGAAAAAGGTCCAGCATGACACCTCTCTTCGTTGGCTCCTCTATCACTTGGAGAAGAAAGTTATCATCGACACATTCCAGGAACCTCCCAGATTGCTTATGCCCTGACGTGTTGTCCCTCCAACGGGGGGGATATCAGGGTGGTTGAAGTCCCCCATGAGGACCAGGGCTTGTGAACAGGCTTGTTTACAGTCTTTTAGAGAAAATGGAATATTTGGCTCCATGCTTTAAATGGCCCATGAAATTTCTTTCATTTCTTTTACATTTTACTTCTAAATAAGTTATGGAGCAGACATACAAACAAGTCCAGTTACCAGGGCATAGTATTCATTAAAAAAACAATGTTCAATTTCTACTATTGAACTGCTGTTCAATTTCTACTATTGAACTGAATTGTTCTGCTTCAAAAGGTGACACTGGAAACAAAAGCTTATATAAGTCTGCTCAGTGCTTAAAACTGTGAATTCAGGGGACATGCAAGTTGTGTGGTACATCCTCAGTTGTTTTCACCCTGACATTATGCTAACTCTTCATTCTTGCACAGATTCTTAATTTGTTTAGCTTGATGTTGCCTCCTACTCTTTCAGTCACAGATTTGTGTGCATAAAACCTTGCCTGTTTATTCCAGTTACTTCAGTTAAGCTAATAATAGGTATTGCTTTGCCCCATTGCTAAATATATCTGGCATTTCATAACTTTTGAGTGGTTTATTCTCTACTCTTAATAACCTTCTTTTAAGATAGGGTTCCATGTGTAATAGTTATATTCATCAGCAGTTAGCAGTTTAGGTAGCTGTTATAGTACTACTGTAAAGCAATAATTCTGTGGGTTGCAGAAGAATGTAATATAAAAGCAAATCCTTACTTCTATCACTGACTGGTGTTTAAAGATTTTATGACAGCATATTTACTTGGACATCTGTGCTTGGATGTTACCCTATAGCATTGCTACCCTGAGCTCCTAAAAAACAAAGGACCGTTGGCAGACAAACTGAGGTCAGTAATTTTCTACATTGCAGTTTATGAAATGATAGCTAAAATAAAAACAAATCTTTTCTTAGTAGACCTGAAGTCTCTCTGCTGGAACCTGCATCTCCTCTAGGAACATTTTGTGTGTCTGTAACTCAAAAATTTTTGAAGACAAAACAAAAATTTATATAACATCCCACAGGGGAATAATCTTTGTTAAAACTAAATTAAGATTGAAAGTATATCTTAATAATTAATAGGTGAAAGAATATGACAGGTATGTTGTAATTATGCAAAAGGTAGCATTAGAATCTCAGAAGTAAAATTACTCTTACATGCACAGTTGTTACTAACTCTGACATGGATGAATGTTATGATGGGGAAAATGTTTCTAAACTCCACTGGTTTATTTAATTCTTTTAATCTACTTCATAACTATCTACAACAGATGTAAATAATTGATTAAAGATATTATATGTTGTCATTACATGGAAGATTTATGGAACTGGGATGCTTTATCATTGATATAATGATGTTCTTCCTTGCATAAATTGTGTCTTTAGATTTACATTTTGCCTAGAAATATATTCTTTAGTAACTTGTAACAGAATGCAGGCAATGAAGGGTGGTGCCCGGTGACAGGGCCAGAGTCAATGGGCACAAACTGAAACACAGGACGTTCCCTCTGAACATCAGGAAACACTTTTTTACTGTGAGAGTGACTGAGCACTGGCACAGGCTGCCCAGAGAGGTTCTGGAGTCTCCATCCTTGGAGACACTCAAAAGCTGCCTGGACATGGTCCTGGGCACCTGGCTCTAGGTGGCCCTGCTTGAGCAGGGGGGTTGGACCAGATGACCTCCAAGGTGCCTTTAAACCTGAACCAGTCTGTGAATCTGTGATTCTGTGAAATCACACACAAAATAACGATTCCTTGGATGTATAAAAATGATAAGAATGTACTTAATGATTTTTTTGTAATTCAGTGTTCAATTCTGGTCATTGTAACTCAGAAATAATAAACACCGAAATTAAAAACAGAGGAAAAATAATAACCGTAATGGAGAAATTCTGGATGCAAGGATCAAAAGGATTCTACTATTTAATCCAGAGAGAAAAGATATAAAAAGAAAGTGATAAAGGGGCTGTTATTTATATTTTCCTATACTACAGGACCAGAGTTCTCAGGCACCTATTTACATGCTGTAAAGGACGTTGTTGCCTGAAATATAAATTCAGGTTTAGGACATCTAGTGCAACTGCTGTAGCCTTAAGTGAACTAAACAACTTGGGTAACTACAAAAACCATGACTGATATTGCCATAGTTAGGTGAATGTTAAGTTAAGAAAAAGGAGTTAGATACTATACATATATATGTATAATATGTAGGTATGTATGTATTTTTAGATGTATTATATGTGTGTATAATATATACACGCAAGCATATCTATACTTTACTACGACTATGTAAATTGAATTTCCAGGGATTGTAGGAAGTCTGAGAATCTTCAAGTAAGAAAGTATAGAGGATGAAGAATATAGTAAGGTTATCTTGAACCAGACAAAAACATGGGTAAAATACAATGTCTTCAAAGAATGTTAATATGCATCTCAAAAAAGCATGCTCTGATGGATGATCCACAGATGACGAGGTTGTCTGAGAAAACAGAACGTACAATGTGAACAAATCATTTAAGAAAATAAACATTCAGAGATAGTCTTCAAAATGTGTTATCAAATTAAAGAAAACAGAAAATTTCTATGGGAAAAACTAATTAATGTTGTATCAGAATCGCATAATCACCTGGGGAATTATTGATGTTGACCACACATCAACAGGTGAAGCTGTTTCTAGATTGGGTACAAGACAGCAAGAAATCCAGATGAGCTGTGCAGATGCTCCTTTCCTTCAGATTGCTCTGATATCGTGTACCATACTGCTACTAACATAAATCTGTCCTATAAGATTAAAAGGAATTATACCTTAGTGTTTGATCTAAAGTGATGTTGATTACATTGGATTGTTCTGGTTACTTGTCTTTGCACTGTTAACAAAGTAAAAGAAAATTTCCTGAGCATCTACGGAATAGATAGGTCTCTTGAGATACAAACATTTGATACTGTTGGATAAATGTATTTCTTCATTTAAAGTATACCTGTATGTTTTGACCTTTAACGGGTTGATTCTTAAATCTTGAATTAGAAACATAAAGGGCAAAATCCTCTCAGCTCAATACAGTGGACACTGACGAGAGCGATTTTTTTTTTTCATTTCTGTGTATGAGAATATGACTCAGCATCACTGTTAAGATCCACTTCTGCTCTCAAAGAGAAAAATGGTGCCTTTAACTAAAAAATGGTATGTAGAATAATATCATAAATATTGCTAACTCTGACTCCTAGTTTCACTTCAAAGTTTATTTTTAATATAAGTTTTCTAATCTGCTTTTCTTATCAGCTTTAAGCCAGTGAGACTTGGTTTATCTATACTTCACCATTGTCACCCTTCCCAGTGCTCCGTAGGGACTTGTGTCCAGCAGTTCATTTATGTAAAATGGGCAGGTAGCCCTGGGAGCCAAACCCACGTCATTCTCCTGTTTGGGTTGATGGAGTCATGCTCTTCTGGCTTAACGAAGCTTTCTTTCCTGTAACATGAGACTTTCCATGGGGAGGTTGAAACATCCTCACCCTGCCTCTTCACCTGGTGGTTATGGCACTTCATCAGAAGTGGAAAAATACGGATTCAAATTCCTGAAGCTTAGAGGTTATAAAATCCAAACTTGCTACTAGTGCATGTTGCCACAGCCTCTAGAGCACAATAATTATAGACAAGGAGTAAAAAGAATTAGATGAGCCCATTTGCTAGTCTCTCCCACAAGAGACTCGTATGCTACTCATATTTGCAGTACTGCAGTTTTGCTTTGACTCCCAGGTCTTATTTACCAGATTAACAGAGCCAGAGAAAAGCTGTGGAAGGGCTCTGGAGATGTAAATGGGGCCATAATGTGGCAGAGGATGGGGGGATGGAAAGGGTACAGAAGACTCCCACCAGGAGAAATGTCCCCCTTCCACCCAACAAAAAGGCAGCCTCCTGCTATGTGCCCAGCGGGAACTGGGGAGGGAAGGAAAGTGAGTAAAGCAAGCTTAGCCACCTCCTCTCTCCCACTCCATTAATATCAGGATATTTTTGTGCCCACAGCTGTGTTACTATACTTGCTCTTTCTTGTGTTGAGTCTAGGGAGAGGCACATCTCCCGGGCCGTGGGAAATTTGTCATGTATAATTAAGCAGGGGCATTAAAAAGCTAAGGTGTCCTGATTTGGAAAACCACAAAGCTTAAGCTACTCAGTTTTGGAAAAAAAAATGTAAACAAAATGTCACATATCTAATTTTTGGTAAAAGTCCTCAGACTAGACCTCAGTTCTGAGCCTTCCTCCTTTATACAAACTTATCTTTGCAGTTAAAGAGAAAGGACATCTTCCAATGGCCACTTTTATGCCTTCCTTGTTATTTTCTTCAAAACCAATTTCACTGACTCAGAAAGTCCATGCTATGTTTTAAGTACTATGTCAGTAAACATTTGTATAACGGTATTTGCAGCATTAAGTATAAAAAACCATCTGTGGAAAAGTCTATATCAGTATATCCTGTTTTACGGTACTAGGAAGCATATACCATTATATGTTGTGGGTTCTCAGCCTGTTGTCCTAAATATGAGTTGCTATCATATTGGATACAATATCCCAGTAATTGAAGAATACAATTTATGAGGGTGAGAAATAAATTAATAATGATTGTATGTATAATTTGATATTTAAAGCCTCATCCACATATGCAGGTATAAGCATAGGTTATATGCTTGTTAATGTAAGGAGTGCTCACGGATGTCCTTAGTGCACATACTGATGCTATTAGTTTGCTAAATTAAGGAATTACATGCTTATTTTCTTTCGACAAGTACCTGTGTGCACCTGTCACCAGACTCCCTTCATAAATCTTTCTTGGACTATTTATAAATTTCCAGCTTTTAAATTATGCCATACATCTAATAGTACTTTTCATATAGTTGTCAAGACTGTAGGTACTTAGAGATATGAGTAGTCTTCAAGAAAAGTCCCCACAAAGCTTAACCATTCAAATCACTGATTAGAAGATTTTAAATTTGCAGAAAAAAACAGAAAATAGAGTGGAATGAGATTTTTATACCACATAGAAATGAACATGAATACAAGTATACAGATTACGCTCATGCATATATATTCATAGATGTGTATATATAAATATGTATATATTTATGTACATGCATACATTCTCTTTTTCTGTGAGTTATAAACTTGATGTACTATTCATGCAAAAATATAATTGACATTCTAGAGCCTAAATTAATGGTTTTAGTGATTAATGAACTGTTATCATTGAACATTCTTACATTTAACTCTACAGAAACCTTTTAACAGAAAAAAAAAAAAACTGTGGAAGAGGGTGAAAACCATTACTACATTGAAACAGCCACAATGTGAAAGGAATCTCTCGTTTTCTGTATGATAACATCCTTTGTCTTCCGTTGAACCAACCTTCAGTTCATGCTTGACCCATTTTTGACAGTATTTCACATCACAGGATATTTAGAACGGCTACAGCCCTGAAAGGCATTTTAACTGCAAAATCTGTATCACAAGACATTTCTACTATAAAAATAAGGGACAATTTATATAAACAACATAAAGACTAATGCTTGTCATTTATCTACAAGACTTTTACTCTATAGAATTTGGCATCTTACTTGTATTTTGACAAACATTCATATTCTGTCAGAGCAAGAAATAGGTTTGCAGCAACAGCTAGGACCACTTTTATACATGTAAACATCCCCGGAAAAACATAGTGAAGATCAATTCATTGCTCTGAAATGCTGATGAGAGCTCAAAAATATCTCATTATGCTTTTGTCGAGGTCAATCTTTTGTTATCTTATAGAGAATGCTAAATTCAACATAAGTTTCATGTCAAGGCTCTGTACTTCTGAACGTTTTCCAGTGTCTGCTTTACACAAACACTTTGCCAAGTGCAAGCAACCTGTCAAACAAAGAGCATCACGCAGGAATAAGCGGGCCCTTCATTTTCTGCCTAGTCGTACTGCATCTGCATTCTGCTTACCTGTCTTCAGTTCAGCCAGCTTCCCTTTTAAGTTACATTCTAAAGCAAATTGGTTCAATTCCAGGGTTTCTGTTGAGAATGTTTTAAGATAAGATATTATTACTTTAAGCCGAAAATTCTTTTTTTGTATTAAAAACAAGAGCAGGCACTGGAGCATTTAATTGTCTGTCTTCTATTTACAAATCTTTCAACCTGCATTATCCCTTTCTGAAAGAGAAATAGGAAACATGGACTCTTGATACTAATAAATATTTCACATCATTATTAGCTTGGTGTTAACAGAGCTTTTCTTTACTCCCTTTATCTTTTTAACTGGATTACTCCTGGCTGGGTAACTAAGTAAAAATGCCTTTGAAGTGTGAATATAATATTGCTTCACATTAGTTAAATATTTTAAAATATCATAAAGTGACTAAAAAAATTAATCCTGTAATATGTTCAGTTCTGTGATCTTTTAATGTAAGAAGCTGATGTGTTTAATCCCTGTGAACCATGCTGAGCAATTATCCAAAGCTTTGCTTTTTGCAAATCATAAAAATAGAACTCATGTAAACATGGAGCAAATTTTGATTTTGCTTAGTAATTGGTCATTACATCAATGAGAAACACTTAAGAAGTAGCCCAGCTCCTCCATCCCCAATCTATACTTGAAAGCAAAGAAAAAATTTCCCGTGTTATAAATGATATTTATTTAAAACCATGCTTGTAGTTTCTGCTTTCCAAACTGAGGTGTGAATCGACAAGATATGAATGACTAAGCAATCAATTAGCCTTCCTTGCAGCTGTCAGTAATATGAAGTATGCTTTAACATTTAAGTAAACAAGGTTAAGTAAACACTTAAGGTAAAGACTGAGACGAGAATAGTTATGATTGAATACTCTGTAAGTTTTCAGTCTGGAGGGAAAAATATTGAGACCCATTTTGCAAATATACTTTGCTCAGGTACAGTATGTGGCACAAAGTGTATTTCAGTTTAATGAAGAATTTTGGGTATCTTATTTTAAAATATCAGTTCCACCTCTCATAAGAGCCACTGTTTTTTTTCATGAAGAGTTTAGTCTAGGATTGTAAACTATGACTGTCTTTAACAAATTTCTCATGAAGAAGTTTTCCTAAGTCATGTCAGGCATTTTTAGTAGTCAGTCATGTCAGTAGGCATTTTGGTAGACATGGTGATGATGGCTGAGCAAAGACTTTTGGTCAGACACAATCTAGACCTGAAGAAGTGTGTCTGCTAATCATGTTTCTTAACCTGTCCTGAGCTGTTGCCATTTGATACACCTGCTCATTTAGCAGCCTGCCAGGAAATCTGCCTAAAAAGTGAAATCCTGCAAGTCCTGGGAGAAAAAAGCCCCCATCCCTGAACTTCCTAGTGTGAACTCTAAGATCTCTTAATTTTTGTCTGGTGATTGAAAGAAAATTATACTTAAAAGGGTGAAACTAATGGTATCATCTGTTTTTAGAAATTTTAAAATACATATCATAGAGACACCAAACAAGAGCTATCCAATCACTTAAAACAAATGCTGACAATATTTTGTGTCTTTCCTGTGCCCTGATACAAATACTACAGATGCAGAATGAAGTGCAAAATAAATACTGACTATATCTTAATTTCGGAACTTTCTGAGTAAGAATTGAACTTTGGATGGAATTTGTCCCCATCTGACTTTAAAGGACTCCTAAATTCCTTTATAACATGCTAAAATGGGATTCATTCTCCCTAATGATAACCACCAGAAAGGATAGTTACAATTAAAAAAAAAAGATGCTATAACTAAGTTTTCTAGACTCCTACATAGTAAATGCAGAGGAATAGGCACCTCTGAAGGACAATTCATCCCATCCTAAGATATGAAAGACATATTGCCCTATGGAGGTGTTTTTCTACTTCACTGCAACATTTTTGCTATTTCTCAAGCCACTGGAAAACTAATTGGAATCAGTTTGGGCTTGATGAAGCATGAACACCCTACAGTGTGTTTTTAAATTCTGTTTTAATAATAATATTTAATTTTAATAATAATAATTTGTGTTATATGTGACGAAATTTCACCTTGAGAGATCCATTCATGGTGGCTTTGAGGCTACAACACAGAAACTTATTCTTGAAATGTTTGCATTTTGCTGTATGTCTCATTGTCATACAACATGAAAGCTTCATCATAGTAATGAAGAAGGTCCAATGGAGAATGCATTTAGCTAATCATAATTCAGGAATTTAATTGCCTATGTGCACATGGGGTTAAAGTGGAAGAGTCAGTAATGCAAATAGTCTTCTGGTGACAGGATGGCTTACCTAATGTTAAATGATAGAAAATTTACTTTCTTACAGATCAAGAGTAAGTTCTAAAACTATAGAAATTGTGACATCAATAACTTTTAAAGGAGTATTTCTAATGTAAGTCCTGTCTCCACAGTGCTTAAAAAAATACAGCAGGAACCTTGTCAGTGGTGTGGATAGATATGTGTGTGCCTATGCATGTACGGACTTACCTCATATTCATTTTTCAAGATCAGCCATCATTTTTTGTGAGCCTTAGATTGCAATTCATGGATCCCATGAATTCTTATTGGGCTATATTTGTCTGCACACAAAATAAAACTTTTTCCGTAACTCATGACAAGAAACTAAAAAAATGAAATTTTCCTTCTGACAATAAAAATGACCAGTGATGGCCATTTATTTTAATGCTATATGATTAAACAATCCCAGAAACTGTGACAAAAATGAAAACCATAACTAGCAGCTTCTAAGATAGCTGTTGTTTCATGTCACGAAGTCTGAGTCCTATGCATGACGAAATTGCCTTACCATGCCTGCAGGAACAGCTGAAGGGACCATTCCAACACAGCTGAAATGAATACTGATGAAAATTACAAAAGCTCTCCCTTTAAAAATCTGAAGCAATTTACATGTAAGTTCAATAGTCACTGAAAATTTCAGGTAAAGATTTAGCTTTTATTAACACTGGTGAAATAGTCAGGGCCTTATTAATATGTCAGGGGAATATTATCTGGAAGGGTAATGCAGCTACCTAGAAGTCATGAGCAGATAAAACCTTATTATAATAACCAGTTCCAGCCATTCTTTCTTTGTGTTAACCCAACATTACTTCAATAAGTAATGACATAGTTTTCACAGAGTGATATGGAGCTGCATTGCTGGCACAATCTCATTAATACTTTTTTATTTATTCTGAAACAACACAGTTATTCATTTTTATTGAGACAGTTACATGCAATTAGTATATTATACATGGAATATACCTGTATGTAAGGGCTATACAATTTGACGTGATGTTAGTTTAATCATTTATTTCATATTAAACAAGTTCAGTAAAATAAAGGAAATATTATTCTGAAAAAAGAATCCTGCATGGAAAAGAAATCATTAAATACTTGAGGAATCAGGAAACAATTTTTTTGGTTAGTGCCAAAATTGACAGAGACATAGTAGGTTTCTTTACTATTCTCAGAATTTCCAGGTCGACCCTGGGTATCTTCATAGTAGAGGTGCTGGGAAATTAAGGAAGTGTGAAGTTCCACAGTGCCAATGAGAAGTGGAAAACCTAAGGACCCAATGGATAAAATTACCTTTTTAGTACCTCATCCTTGTCCCATGTAAAAGACTTAAAGATTGAGGGGAATCCTATTGGCATGTTGAAGATAATTGGTCTCCAGAGACGGGTATTACAAAACCTCTTTCAAAATGGCCCAATTTTCTGATCTTACTGTACTTAAACGAAAAATCCCTATTACATTAATTTAACAAAATTACAGACTGTTGTGTAAAATCCATCCCCTTGTCTATCTTCAGTCACATATATTAAATTCATTTCAGAAATGTTTTAAGTCCCTATTGTGATTTAGATTATTTTATTTATGGTTTAGAAGATGTTCAGGTAAAATGAAATGTGTTTAAGATCATTTATCTAATTTCTTTTTCTATGCCTGGAATAATCTTTTTGGTCACAGAGAATTATGCTGCTTTTTGTTATATATCAACACATAAGCCAGTTAATTTCCTATTATAAGGTGTTTCCAAATTACACATTTTTAGAGTCATATATTTGTTATTTCTATTTTTAGACATTGTGTAAAGCAAAACAGTAAGTCTATTAAGCAGGTGATTGTAAGTATGTACAGGTACCAACAAGGCCTTAATTCATTGATGAAGACACATATGCCATGCACACTGGAAGATATATTGGACATTTATTTCTGAAGTATATACTAATGCATATACTATTGACATGAAAAGAAATCTTGTATTAATAAAAGGTTTAAAATAATCTTTTAAGTCGACATGCATGGAGGCTAAATTTATCATCATTAGTACAAGGAATTGCAAATGTACATCTCTCTATATGCTCCTGAGCTTGCATCCTGCCTATGATTTACATGATCACTCCTTCCTAAGTTTGAAGGCATGCCAAATTTATATGCATGCACACCTTATTCGTAGGACATGTATGCATGCATATTTATATGATACACATGTAAATGAAAAGTTGTAGACCATGGGTTTTTAATATCTACACATAGCAACTATGTGTACTATCTTTTAAAGGAAAACTCAAATGAATCACTACAGTACCTAAATGTCCACTATTGTCTAAACTTAGAAATCCCATTAATAGCCTCAAGTTACAGAGTGGGACTACACAGCAGTGACAGGGAAGTTTCTAGGAGGCTACTCTAAATTATACATTGTGTCAGCCAAGGGACCCACACATGTCTGCTATGGGATGGGAAAGTTGTCTTTGAAAACAATTAAACCTTCCAATGGGGACCAGAAAATTAAAAGCCCTCTGTCACACTGTTCTTACCATCAGCTGCTCTCCATGCTGGTCCCTTACAGCCTCCTAATGGATTTTATGTCCTGTCAAGAGCCTGAGTTCATAGGGGTTTTCCCAGCAGATGTATTTGTTCCTTACATGAGTAATTTCTGGAATTCTGATACATGAGATGAATGGGAAAATATATGTAATATTACAATGGAAAGCTTTTTTCAGGTTCTATAAAATATAGATAGTTAAGTACTTTGTGACTACAGTTTTGTTTTCCAAGAAAATTTCCACATAGGTACAAAGGCATTTTCTTTTGAAAATCTCTTCCTAAATTTTCTACACCTTAAGCTTCACAAAATTTATGGAGCAAGATACCTATTCAGCTAAAAATATGCCAAAGATAAGCCTTCAAGTTTATCTGAATTCAGTGAAATTGCATATGAATTTTATTGACACGATAGTAATACTGGTTGTGCTGTAAAGCACAAGTAAGGAAGCAGAACATTTATTGACCATTTATTTTGTGAGCTTCTGATGGAGTGTGAAGGATGAGTATTTCCAGTCTGATGACAAAACCACTATGTCTGGTGCTGAAAAGTAAATAGAATAAAAGAATGTAGGAGTTTCGGTTACAAATATGCATTCAGGTACATCAAGATTTACTGTCCAAGGTTTGGGAAGGAGGTAGCATCACCTATTTGCCAACAATTGTGTTTATATCATTCTACACCTCTTCCAACCCTTACTGCTCTGCCTCCTCATCATTTTTCAGTGTAATATACACAGTGCATCTTGCATTGCTTTAACTGTAATGATACACACAAAGGAATACAGTCCTCCTTGCTTTCAGCACATCTACAATTTCACTTATATTAAAATAATTATCTTGGCATAGTATATTGCCTTGTCTGAACCACTATACTAATACATAAAGGCTCTACTAATGCAACTTAAATATTATTAAATATACAGAAGTAACTATAATGTTCCAGTAGTTAAATGGTACAACATCACAATATTCAGAAAAAGACAAACCTCTGGATTAGTGCCTGATTTTGAAAGGAGGAGGAAGAGGAAAAGTGGGAGGAGACAGGAATACCCTTCGTTCTGCACTAGTAAAAAAAGAGGCCATAACTGTCTGGCACTGTGGACAGATTGTGTGGCACAGCTTGTATCCATCCAGCCAAATTTGGTTTTTTGCCCCCAAATGGGTTAGCTTCCTCCGTACTGCCCACTAGTCTGAGCTACCACCAAACCACCCCCAGGCGTTGCCAGGAGGGCTGACAGCAGCCTGGGCAGAGCCAGGCTCAGCAGTGCTAAGCAGCACGGGTGCCACAGTCCTACCTAAGTCACTCATCTGAGTGTAACGTACTAATATAGAGGGGCCAATATTTACAAAAACTTTAAAAAAAAACCCTTTTGTATAATTAAAATAACTTTAAAAATCATATAGTTTACCCTTGTGTGAAGTTGTTTTAAATCGATAGAACCGAAATCAAAAGGATTTAGGGGAGATTCACATTGCTTTATTTTGAGTATCCAGCTTAGGGGCCAAAATTATGTGCTTAGAAGCTGGCAGTGCAATTTGTTTAAAGTGTGTGAGCAGGGGATTGCATTGATTTAAAACTAAGTCTATTTAAAAACAAACCAGCACAATGACTTTTTGCATGGGTCACCTTAGACTCTTAAATTCCTGTATAAAGGACCAACGTATTTCTTCATTCCGAGCACACACCAGTTTCCTTGCACATCAAAAGAAGTAAGAGTGATTGGAATCTGACATGTTGCTATTACTACACATGCTTTCAGAAATGTGGTATCAGCTGCAGCTGAAAAAAATATTACCCTGTCCTCTTCATTGTACACCTAAGGGCAAACCAGATTCTTCACATGCCCTCAAATTTTTATTTTAATTTTCTTTTCAGAGTGTGGCTCATCTGAAATCGTGTCTTTGGGAGTCCCTCAGGCTGCAGGTTATTTTTCATTCTCTTAACGCTGATGTTTTAGCTCTGTGATGCACCGCACCCAGTTATGTCCTTGCACAAACTGACCGATGTGACCAGGCAGAATTATCAGGGCAATGACTAGTGAGCCTAGGAAGTCTAAATACAAAACCAATGCAGACATCACCCTAATTTCCTTAGGATGTAAACAGAAGAGATTGCAAGAAGGTATAAGAGTTTCATAAACCAAAATTGGTTTCTTTCTTACATTGCTTTAATCATTGCTTTAATCATTTAATCTATTGCTTTAATCAAAATTTCTCGTCTTAAATAGGAAGAAAACAACTTTTGTTGAATTACCTACTTAGCAGCAGTGATAATAGGTTAAACAAGAATTGATTATCTTTCCTTAATGATAAATTATTGCATACATGCTAGGTTTTGCAATACCTTTTCCCAAGTCTCATTCAGTCCTAATGTTATAAAAGTTTACATCTTTCCAAGCTTAAATGAAAATTGTACTAAATATACCGAATGATTTACAGAATGACACAATGATTTACTGAAAAAAATGCCTTGTGTTATGCGTTTGACATGCATCCCTCCATGTACACTGATTATCCATACTTCCATGGATATTAGAAAATGTAGAGAGCCATGCTGCACTGAAATAGAAATTACAGTATGTAGTTTAGAAAAAAAAATACTGCCTCTACTCCAGATGAAATACCTCTGAAAGTGTCCTTACTGCCTCCTGAATCTTCCTCTTCCACATACACATAGAAACACTGTCATGTCCCAAGATGAATAGAGAGCTCTTATGCAACAACCAGCAGAACTTTGAGACACATTTTTGAAAGCACCAAAGTAAATAAGGCCTAAAGACAATGGTTCATATTCTGCAACAGTTTTAAGATATTGCTGACCCTTCCCACCTGTCATGGCTGCTTCAGGATGCTGCTCCCTCAGAGACCTCAGCACAACCATTTTTGGGGCTGGGCTCTCAATCAAGTCAGGCTCAACTTTAAATCCAAACCAGCTGACTTATAAACTTTATAGCTTATAAAAAGAACAATTCTAATTTTCATTGGTTATATTTTGGAAATGAGTTCTTGGAAAGCAGGAGGAGGAATGAGATCTACTTAAAACAGCACCGTCACTGAAAAATTGCATGTGGAACTACATTAAAGTCCTTACTTAAAAGCTAAAGTGTGCAGCTAAGGACCTACTCTTAGAGACATTTGGGCAGCTGGAGGCAAAATTTTTCAAAGTGCCATCTACTGACATTTTCAGGTTATCAAGTACCTTTACAAAATCTGTCTTGGTGTGGTAATGGAAATGAATGACATCTAAGCTCCCCACTCAAGAATTTTAAAAAATTTTAGTTGTGGTATATCCTATGAGTAGTCAGATATTTCCTGTCCATTTCAGATGGTTTTAGATAAGGCCTGCATTTCTTGACAAAGCTTGATTTTGATGGCTAGTTTGAAGTTCTGCTCTTGTATTACAGAGTCAGTCTTTTTCCCTGAAGCTGGCAGATGTTAGACTTTTACCATAAATTTGTCATTGTTAAAACTATGGCATAAGCACTGAATACTCCCTAGTGTCCAGTTGCCCTCATGAAAAAAAATTACTAATATAAAAATACATCAGAATTTCTGCAGTAAAGCTCTTCTTTCAAAGTGTTACTTTCAATAAGCTTGAGTTACGCTGTTGCACACTAATCCTTCAAATGTGGATATATTTACTGATGCACAAAATTAATAAAATACTGTTATTGGCACGGGATATATTAAATGTAATATAACTAGAATTTAAGGAAAACACACATCAGGTAGTCTGATAGTATCTTAATCAGTTTGAAACTTACTCAGGAAGTCTAGTATTTTAGCATGATCAGCAATGGGAAGAAACCCACAAGTTCTGCTGAGCTTTTTATGTTAAACAAGATTATGAAGCTGTACTTGAACCTGGTGAGGAGAGAGAGTGGTTGTCATCCCCACTTTGCAGGATGCACTGGAGAGCAGTCTGAGCCTCCTATATCTACAGTGCTCATGTAGGCCATTCCCTACATATTGTGAATGTTTCTGGGAGGGCAGCTTGTCGGGAATACCTGCTCCATAGGTCCTCATTACATGTCCCCCATGGCCCTGCTGGCATTCACATGGTGTCCAGCTTGTCAAGACACTGCTGGGCTGGTGATTCAAGCCAGCATCCTCCATCAGCTGCTCTGTCATTATGGAGGGTGTCAGCCCCCAGGTCACCAATTACAGACATGCACGACATCTTCACATCTCTGTGATGAGTAGGGACTGTCTCCAGCTTCCCTGCCACCTCTCCGAGCCTGTGGTGCAGCCCAGTACGTGTTGTTTGATGCCAGCCCCTGGGATGGGACCAAAGCAGGTGTGATCCATAGTGTCAAGAGCACCCATGACAGGACCCAGTGAAGTGTCCATCTTCTGGTCTGCTCCTCATGGGTAGGCATGGCTCCTGGAGCACTGGAGATCCCAGCAGGCATGGCACAGACAAACCTGCTTGGGCCATGATGGCTCAGCTCAGCACACGGTTGAGAGGAAAGAGCCTGCCGTCATAAAGCCATAAGGTATAGCCTATCTTCTGTGGAGGAATATAAATCTGTGTGAAATAAAGCATGCTATCAGGTGGGTGACATAAGTAATTGAACTACATCAAAAAGGCATTGTACTCTTAGTCAGAAAAATTATTCTGGCTCCTATGTTTAGACAAGAATGTTTAATCATGAAATGTATTTCTGTGTGGTCGTCCATTACTGTCAAAAATGAATGCCTGAAGAAGTTAAACAATTCCTCCTTTTATTTGACAACTTTGAATTACTTAGTTTCTCTGCATAAGAAAATTAAGAACAAATTCATCAGCATCTATATATACATTCTGTATTAATTACCCACTGGCACTACTTTGGAAGCCACTTCTCTTCATAATAATACACGAAACAGAGTGAATTATGTGTTTTACTTTATGCAATTCTATTCTAAAATCATCTTCATAATCTTCTATAAGTCTGTGCTTCAAGTGATTCCCGAGTTTATGAAGTTTATGAGTTTGGAGCGCTTTCAGAACTCTTAATCCACATATTTATGTACATATTAATTTCATATGTTGTGGGGATCCAGATACAGTTCTTGAAATCTTAACTTCTGGGCTCTGAGATGTCTAAAGAAAAACTTCTATTGACTCCACTGACTAGTGAAATTCTGACTTAGCAGAATTTGCAGAATATACCAGAGCACAGGGAATAAAAACATTATTTTTATAAACAATTATTTTTGAATCTTAGAATGTACCTTGTGCTGGTGTTTGAATGAATATGCTTTCCTCCTGCTTCAGTATTTGGTTTAGCATGTGACCTGCAATACACTAATTATACATGTCAGTGTATAATATAAGTACAAACTCCTTTACATGTCTAGCTTAGAACATTCAGTCACATGCAGACATAAAAAATTTCCATGATTGCCCCCAAAAGCTATTAAGTCTTTCTTGGGCAAAAAGACAGAAAGGCTTTTCAATGGCATTTTTCTATCTTTCTATTATTGTATTAAAATTGCTTGTACAACATTGTTTTATATTTATCCTTGTTCCTATCTCATATAATTTCCAGACAAATTCCTTTGTGGTTAGGAATAGCATTGCAGTCATCATTTAAGAGCCAACACTGTAGGTTTCCACCTCACAACATTATTTCTTAATGGGTTGCAGAAGCAATACAATAAATTAATTATGAGAAGTTACTTTTGGGAGTAGAACCCAAAGTTTCCTAAACAATTCCATTAGCTGGAGCCAGCAATGTGTCTTTGTAGTATTCAATCAATGCAGACTTCCTTTCATTCTGTTCCCTCTTTTCAGTCAGTATAATTGATAACCACTACATTTTGTATTTTGATACACTCTTTCTTTCTCTGTTGTGTATTTTGCAGCACCCTTGCATTCTTTTAAAGCCCAGAAGCAATTAAAAGCAGAAACAACTAAAAATATGGGTAGTTCTTCGAATATCCACGTAAGTTTTCTAGCAGTTCAGACAGGGTAGTCTGAAAATCTTTCTTATCTGTAGTGCTTTCTTCTCCCTTTTCTTTGTGGAGGAGATTATTTGCGTCTTTAAGGTCTCACCTGCACCTGCTCACCCAAGAGGGCTAAACTGCGTCATGGTGTTTGCCATTGTGTTTCTGTAGCTCTCATCTGTAGAAAGTGCCTTGCTCCACAGAGACAGATTTTGACATGTTTCTTTTTACCCAGCAAGATCTGAAGTTTAATTTATCAATCACCAAATATTACCTTACTCTTCTATGCTTACAACTAAACATATTTCAGCTACCTTTTTCCTTCTTGAACAAGAGAGAATTCTGCCTTTTCCTGTCCAGCAATAGCGATGTCTCTCACATTGGTGGAGTTTACTGTGGTTGTATATAACAACTCTACAGCAAGAGCATTTATTGCATTAAAAAAAAACCCCAAAACAATTTAGGCAATCTATTCTTAAGATTCATCAGATCCTAAGACATTTTCCTTAAAATTGTCGGATGGTTACCAGGTGACAGTGCATTTCTGTCTTTCTTGCAATAGAAAGAACGTAGATAGGCAACTTGGGCTGGAAATCTAACTTTTAGATGGCTGAAATTACATGCAATCCTCTCTCCCTTCTGTTCAAAGATATAAATCCAAAGTACTGAAGCTAATGCACTTGCAGCTGTGAAAAGTACCTATGCAGCAGGGGATTAGAAGGAAAAAACCCCTGGCAGTCACTCCATAAGGTTCAGCACAGGAATCCATCTAAATAGGAAGTCTTGCACTACAGACTAAAATGACATTGGATCAAGTAATATTTCATGTTTATGGATTCAGTGGACTTGATGTAGACTTTTGATCTGACAAAATAGGTGCAATGAGAGAACAAGGGTTTGGATGTCTGTTTCTCAGAGTTCAATCCTGCTTTATTAGTACTACAAACTGCATTTCACACCATCCTAGTTTTGAACAGGTTTTCATTGTATGTAATCTCTTTTTTTTTTATTCAGAGGTTGACCCGTAGTAATTAACAGTAATTTTCTGCTAACTAGCACATCAGCTTCATTAACTCAGTTGGAATTAATGCAATCTCTCTGTTACTTAACCTAGACCTTCTCCTGTTAGCACAAAAGTAAAATTAGTTTCATTAACTGGATTTATTATATACCAAAAACAGAAAGCAAAGTTTCCCTCATTTTACAATTATACGAGCATAACAGAAGTTATTTTAAAGAGATTAATACTGAATACCTATCACACAAAAGTGCAATTCCATAGCTAATGGAAAAGGTGAGCTGATTTTCAGGTTTGAGCAAGGCCTGCAAGGGAAAATGCATGAGGACTGAAGAAGACAAACAAAAATATCCGTTGCAAGTAATGTATTGATTGCGTTTAAAAATTAGAGTTAGAAATTAGAAATGTTTCAAGTGAGAGTTACTAGTTTAGTGTTCTTGGAAACCAATACATAAGGAGTAATAGTGCACATGGTTAAGACAAGTATCAGAGCAAATTATCTGGTGACTATTGTGAGTGTCAGAGTCTTCGTGGTTCAGACCTATTCGCTGCTTGTCACATTTGCTGTTTGGTAGCTATTACATTAACCCAGAATTTACTTTTGTGTTTACATTCTATTTTGGTTCAACTACTGTATTTCTTACTGTCTTTCTCGATATTTTTCAAAGGATTCTAATTATATCCACACATCTCTAGGTATTTTTTTTTTCTGAAGTTGTTTCGTCTCATGCCAAAGTAGTGTTTACATTGTATTCTATTTTGGTAGCTATTTCATGCAGGCAGTTCTGATTCTTTCAAATGGTTCTGAAGCTGAATCTTCTGATCCTGCTCTCAGCTGGTGTATGTGACCATATTTCCACTGACTTTGATGGGTTATAGCAATTTTTGGCAGCTGACAGCAGCAGCTTTTCTATACTATACTTTTCTATACTGAAAAATGCTCTTGATTTATAATAGAATCACAAATCCCCAGTGCTTACAAAATCGAGTTACCCCTCTGAATCTAATACACTGCTCACTAAAACAGTATTAACATTGCAAATCTGTTTATCTATTCATGAACAAGTAAGGACAAATAAAATGGCTAACTATAAGGTGTAGTTTTCATCTGGTTTTAATGATACAAAGAGTACTTTCAAAGTAAACATAAATAACTTTTTAGAGTGAATTGTTCTGCTTAACTTTTAACAATAGAATGTGATTAAAATTATTCTCTAGCCTACTTAATAGCCTGATTTTTGCCTAATCTGCTGCAATGTATAATGATCAGCTGCACTGATAATAGCAGCTTGGTGTATGTAAGATGAGAATCAGGCCTGAAAACATCAGTCTATGAATTTCCTATTCTGACATCTTCTGTAACCCAGCATATTAAATATCACAAGTCAATTCGTGCATCAGATTGGATTGGTTTACTTAACTATAACTGATCCTTTTTAAGGAAAATTTTGATAGCCATGTTATTTACACAAAAAAAGAAACATTTAGAAAAACATGGCTAGAAAATAGTACCTAGTTTAAAAACAAAAGGCAGAATTTCAGTAATATACTATGTCATATTTCTGAGCATGTATTGGGTTTGCATGGCAAGGTTTTGGCAGCAGGGCCAGCTACAAGGGCGGCTTCTGTGAGAAGCTGCTAGAAGCTTCCCCCATGCCCAACAGAGCCAGTGCCAGACGGCTCCCAGAGGGACCCGCTGCCGGCCGAAGAGGAGCCCATCAGCGACGGTGGTAGCGCCTCTGTGATAACACATTTAAGAAGGGGGAAAAAACTGGTGGGCAACAAACAGCAGCCGGAGAGAGGAGTGAGAATGTGTGAGAGAAACAACTCTGCAGACACCAAGGTCAGTGAAGAAGGAGGGGAGGAGGTGCTCCAGATGCCGCAGCGGAGATTCCCCTGCAGCCCATGGAGGAGACTGTGGTGAGGCAGGCTGTCCCCCTGCAGCCCACGGAGGCTAAGGGTGGAGCAGGTTTGCTGGCAGGACTTGTGACCCCGTGGGGACCCACACTGGAGCAGTCTGTTCCTGAAGGACTGCACCCCGTGGAAAAGACCCACGCTGGAGCAGTTTGTGAAGAACTGCAGCTCATGGGAAGGACCCACGTTCAGAGGAGTTTGTGGAGGACTGCCTCCCATGGGAGGGACCCCACGCTGGGGCAGGGGAAGAGTGTGAGGAGGAAGGAGCAGCAGAGACAACGTGTGATGAGCTGCCCGCAACCCCCATTCCCCACCCCCCTGCGCTGCTGAGGGGGAGCAGGCAGAGAATTTGGGAGTGAAGTTGAGACTGGGAAGAAGGGTGGGGTGAGGGGAAGGTGTTTTAAGACTTAGTTTTTATTTTCTCATTACCCTACTCTGATTTTGATTGGTAATAAATTAAACTAATTTCCCCAAGTTGAGTCTGTTCTTGCCCGTAATGTTAATGGCTGAGTGATCTCTCCCTGTTCTTCTCTCGACCCACGAGCCTTTCGTTATATTTTCTCTCCCCTGTCCCGCTGAGGAGGGGAGTGATAGAGCGGCTTTGGAGGGCACCTGGTGCCCAGCCAGGGTCAACTCACCACAGAGTATTTCTTTCTGTGTTGAAAGTTTTTTTTTTAATTTCCAAATGAACTTTTTAAATTAAAATAATTTCTACTGAAAATACTTAAATCTCAAAATCACAAATAAAAGTCTATGTAAGATGTTTTAATTTTTTTTTTATTTTTGTTTCACAGAAAATTCCATAATACGTTTTATTTTTTTAGGCTGGACATCCTGATTCCTATCCATCTCTATACTCAAATACATTTTATCTATCTATCTGAACTATGCTTATTTGTATAAGTTGTGCTGTGTATCTGCAAATAAATTAAAAGAGGGTAGATTTAGACTAGGTATAAGGAAGAAATTTTTTGCAATGAGGGTGGTGAAACACTGGCACAGGTTGCCCAGAGAGGTGGTAGATGCCCCATCCCTGGAAACATTCCAAGTCAGGTTGGACGGGGCTCTGAACAACCTGATCTAGTTGAAGGTGTCCCTGCCCATGGCAGGGGGGTTGGACTAGATGGCCTTTAAAGGTCCCTTCCAATCCAAACTATTCTATGATTCTATGAAATACCTGAAAGACTTGTTCTCTGAGCTACTGCCAGTGAAACAAGTTTTCATGAACAACAAAGGTTGATAATTCTGGCAAGAGTATCTTGACAATAGCTGGTGTCCCTTCTTCAGTAAACTAGTACTGAGCACTTTTCATAATATGTTACTGCTTTGCCCTTTCAGATCTGTGAGCCAGCCGACAGTAAGTGATCCTGAAGCAGGTAGATTCCCTGTTTTTCAATCAGCATCTGCTCCCTCTAATAGTATCAGTGACCTCCCAAAGACTCCGTGAGGTGGTAGAGATCTGTCCTCTGTAAAAGTTCATTAAATACTCTGGGCCAAAGCACTTGGTAGCAAACAAGCCACATTAAGCAGGTAAAATACTGCAGCTGAGAAATGTTTAAGGAAACTGCAAGTGTCTGCTTATCATTTTCCTGAGTATTCCCCCCTTCTGTCTTACCCAGACCCATTTCTGCTCACATGCAACTTGATGGCAAAACTCCATGGCAGAATAGAGTCCACAGTGTTTTATGAAAAGTAAACATGATCTATATTCAGACAGTCTCATAAGTAACAGTCGACAGCATAAAGTAGTGTGAGCATGCATGCAAAGCACCAGGGAACTGTAAAGCCTGAACCATAGTTTGCAGGCAGAACTTCAGTGTGAACACCTAAAACATCGCAGTGAAATCCTATTGAAAAAAATTGCTATTTATTGTGACTGCCTACCAGCCATAAAAATCTTTATTATGCAGAATAACGGAAGTATGTTCATGTTTTTATTGTAGGGAGAACATTCTTAACAAGGTAGATAAGCAGAGTTGTAATACCTGAAAGGTAACTACAACAATTTACATGCCTCTTCCTCTGGGAAAGCAACTACTAGGTCAGCTGATTTCTGTAGTTATAACCGTTAAGTATTGCGGGGAAGCAAGGCCGGGTAGCAGCTGAAGGGGTAAGGTGGGGGGAATGGTTCTGCATAGCTCCTTGTTCAGGTGGCTGCCTGCCCCTCACAGATGTAGCTCTTCCAGCACTGGCTTCATGCCATCTTGTGCTCTGTCAGCCTGGGTGGTACAAGTGTGACTACCATCAGGTTTGTGGTATCAGAGAATCAAACTCTTACTGAGCATGACCTAAATTTACTCAGGTCCTAGAGGTAGCACATGTTGAGTAGTATCTCCACAGTGTACAAGAGCTGCCTAAGTTCAGTCTCTCAACAAACTGTTCTGTTCCCAAGACATGGTTTTGATGCCTTCTCAAATGGTGAACTTGCATCTTAAACACCTATAACATGACAGTGCCTCAAAGGCAGACAGCAACCAGCTTACTCATAAGTCCACTCTTTCTGTTCAGATACGGGTAGATATGTGTTTAGGGCTGTATGTGTCTCAAATCTTCTCCACCTTCCAATCCCCTTCTTCCCCTGAGCATGTCCCACCCTTAAGCAGTGGAACACAAGCCAGGTTTTGGCACAAATATAGACTGAAAAAATTCAAAAGGCAGTTAAGATGCTGTTTATGTTAACTAGCAATAGTTAAAATAACACCTATAATATATATATAGCTCATACCCCATCCAGAATCAAAGAGTTATTTTAAGCAAAATCCCTTGTTAAATTGGTATTGAGTTTTACTATAACAGGTAATATATTATGGAATTTAACAAACCCATAGTGAAAGTCCATAGTTAAAGCCTGGGCAATTGGGGGTTTAATAATGAGATAAATAGGCTATATTCTGTCCAGCTATGAGAGATTTGCTGAAGAAAAGAGCAACCTAGATCTTCCTCCTTTTATTCTAATGGAAGCAAGCTACTTAAGAATAATTGAACTTGCTGCATATTAAGAGAAAAATCTTTGTGGCTAATGAACTAAAACACAATAAATAAAAGTATTTAATTGCTTTTTTAGTATAAAAATTCTCAGTACATGCATTTAGTTTTGACAGCCTATTTTAACTATGTAATTTGGTATTGTTAGCAAAGATTCAAAGGTTATGTATGGCCAACAGAAAAATGTTTTCTCTTTCAGCTGTTAAATAAATAGGTCCGTCTTTCTTTTGTGTCTCTTTTAAGATAATTAAAATGGTAAGAGGCATTTATCTGGCTCTAATGTTCATAGTTATATGCATTATTGCTAATTAATAGCATTAAGTGTCTGAGCAGTAGAATTGCTCCTCTAGTGCAAAGTAAACAGAACTCTAAAATCACTAAATCAGGGAATTGAACACATTCAAGCAGAATGAAAATAACAAGTAGAAGCTGTTGTTCTTCTGTTGTGAGGATTTTTTTTCTGTAAAACAGATTTTTGAGTACTGGGGATACAAAATTGCAGGACTATGTTCCAATGTAATGGTCTCAGTGGTTTACTTAGCATGCTACATTAGTAGGAAGAAAGCAGTATGAGCTGTCTTCAGAGAGGTGGAACTGGCTAGAATGATCCCAGGTGGATTAGAGATAAGGAGCTACCAAAATCAAGATCCTAAGGCTAAATCAGATGTCAAAACTCAAGGCATCAAGTGAGACCTGTGCTCCGCAATCAAAACCGGAAGGAGCCACACCTATTAGCTGGAGGTAATGTTCATAGCAATAGACATTTTACAGCAATAATAAAGGGAAAAAATTGAAAAGAGTATTAAGTGCTGTAGAAAACCAACCCATTAAATAGAATATAATTCATTATTGAACAGACAATTTTCATTTTAGTTTTCACTCTAGATTTAAGGAACTGTAACAAAACATTAATCTTCAGCCTCAGAGTTACCACTTTGAATATTTAGATTTATACAAATGCATCTTTGAAATTTTTTCAGCTTACATATCCATAAGTGCACAGTTAATTTTGTGTCTTCTGAGTATAGGAAAAAAAAAAAAAACCAATGCTTTTAAGACAACTAGGACTCTCATTCCTTCAAGCTACTTCCCGAAGCGATCAAAAGGGACTTCAGGGCACTGGGGCGACTGGTGGAAGGATCAGGAGCACAGGTAGTGTTTTCCTCGATCCCTTCAGTGGCAGGGAGGAACACTGAAGGGAACAGGAAAACTCATTGGATCAACACGTGGCTCAGGGGCTGGTGCCATCGGCGGAATTTTGGCTTCTTTGACCACGGGGAGGTTTACACGGCACCGGGCCTGCTGGCGACGGACGGAGTTCAGCTGTCTCACAGGGGGAAAAGGATTCTCGCGTATGAGTTGGCGGGGCTCATCGAGAGGGCTTTAAACTAGGTTCAAAGGGGGAAGAGGATAAACCCAGGCTCACTAAAGAAGAGCCTAGGGACCGCACGCCAATGTCGGGGGAGAAATCGGCAGCCCAGCTCAAGTGCATCTACACCAATGCACGCAGCATGAGAGGCAAACAGGAGGAGCTGGAAGCCATTGTGCAGCGGGGTAGCTATGACTTAGTCGCCATCACAGAAACATGGTGGGATGAGTCGCACGATTGGAGTGCTGCAATGGATGGCTGTAAGCTCTTCAGAAGGGACAGGCGAGGAAGGAGAGGCAGAGGGGTAGCCCTGTATGTTAGGGAGTGCTTTGTCTGTCTAGAGCTCAATGGTAGTGATGATGAGGTTGAGTGCTTGTGGGTAAGGATGAGTGCTTGTGGGGAAGGCCAACAAGGCAGATATCCTGCTGGGAGTCTGTTATAGACCACCTAGCCAGGACGAGGAAGCAGACGAAATATTCTGCAAAAGGCTGGCAGATGTCTCACAATCGCTAGCCCTTGTTCTCGTGGGGGACTTCAACTTTCCGGACGTCTGCTGGAAATACCACACGGCAGAGAGGAAACAGTCGAGGAGGTTCCTGGAGTGTGTGGAGGATAACTTCCTGATGCAGCTGGTAAGCGAGCCTGCCAGGGGAGGCGCCTCGCTTGACCTGCTGTTCACGAACAGAGAAGGACTGGTGGGACATGTGGTGGTTGGAGGCTGGCATGGGCTTAGCAACCATGAGATGGTAGAATACTCAATACTTGGTGAAGTAAGGAGGGGGGCCAGCAAAACCGCTACCATGGACTTCCGGAGGGCGGACTTTGGCCTGCTCAGGACACTGGTCGAGAGGGTCCCCTAGGAGACAGTCCTGAAGGGCAAAGGGGTCCAGGAAGGCTGGACGTTCTTCAAGAAGGAAGTCTTAAAGGTGCAGGAGCGGGCTGTCCCCATGTGCCGTAAGAACGGTCGGGGAAGACGACCGGCCTGGCTGAACGAGGATCTCTGGCTGGGACTCAGGAAAAAAAGGAGAGTTTATCACCTTGGAAGAAGGGGCAGGCAACTCAAGAAGAGTACAGGGATCTTGTTAGGGCGTGCAGAGAGGAAATTAGAAAAGCAAAAGCCCAGCTAGAACTCAGCCTGGCCGCTGTCGTGAGAGACAACAAAACATGTTTTTACAAGTATATTAATGACAAAAGGAGAGCCAAGGAGAATCTCCATCCTCTATTGGATGCGGGGGGGAAAGTTGCCACCAAGGACGAGGATAAGGCTGAGGTACTCAGCGCCTTCTTTGCCTCAGTCTTTAGTAGTCAGAGTGGTTATCCTCAGGGTACTCAGCCCCCTGAGCTGAAAGACAGGGACGGCGAGCAGGATGAACCCCCCATAATCCAAGAGGAAGCAATTAATGACCTGCTATGCCACCTGGATGCTCACAAGTCTATGGGCCGGATGGGATCCACCTGAGGGTACTGAGGGAGCTGGCGGAGGAGCTTGCCAAGCCGCTCTCCATCATTTACCAGCAGTCCTGGTTAACTGGGGAGGTCCTGGACAACTGGAGGCTTGCCAATGTGACGCCCGTCTACAAGAGGGGCCGGAAGGAGGATCTGGGGAAGTACAGGCCAGTCAGCCTGGCCTTGGTGCCAGGGAAGATCATGGAGCGGTTCGTTTTCAGGGCGCTCACGAGCCATGTCTGGGACAACCAGGGGATCAGGCCCAGCCAGCACGGGTTCATGGAAGGCAGGTCCTGCTTGACCAACCTGATCTCCTTCTATGACCAGGTGACCTGCCTAGTGGATGAGGGAAAGGCTGTCAATGTGGTCTACCTGGACTTCAGTAAAGCCTTTGACACTGTCTCCCACAGCATTCTCCTAGAGAAACTGGCGGCTCACGGCCTAGACAGGTGCACTCTTCGCTGGGTAAAAAACTGGCTGGACGGCCGGGCCCAGAGAGTTGTGGTCAACGGAGTTAAATCCAGTTGGCGGCCATTCCCCACAAGCGGTGTTCCCCAGGGCTCAGTTTTGGGGCCAGTCTTGTTCAGTATCTTTATCAATGATCTGGATGAGGGGATCGAGTGCTCCCTCAGTAAGTTTGCAGACGACACCAAGCTGGGCTGGAGTGTTGATCTGCTCGAGGGTAGGAAGGCTCTGCAGAGGGACCTGGACAGGCTGGATTGATGGGCTGAGGCCAACTGTATGAGGTTCAACAAGGCCAAGTGCCGGGTCCTGCACTTCAGCCACAACAACCCCAGGCAACGCTACAGGCTTGGGGAAGAGTGGCTGGAAAGGCTGCCCAGAGGAAAAGGACCTGGGGGTGCTGGCTGACAGCCGGCTGAACATGAGCCGGCAGTGTGCCCAGGTGGCCAAGAAGGCCAACGGCATCCTGGCCTGTATCAGAAATAGTGTGGCCAGCAGGAGCAGGGAGGTGATCGTGCCCCTGTACTCGGCACTGGTGAGGCTGCACCTCGAATACTGTGTTCAGTTTTGGGGCCCTCCCTACAAGAAGGACATTGAGGTGCTGGAGCGTGTCCAGAGAAGGGCAACGAAGCTGGTGAAGGGCCTGGAGCACAAGTCTTATGAGGAGCAGCTGAGGGAACTGGGACTGTTTAGCCTGGAGAAGAGGAGGCTGAGGGGAGACCTCATCACTCTCTACAATTACCTGAAAGGAGGTTGTAGCGAGGTGGGTGTTGGTCTCTTCTCCCAAGTAACTAGCGATAGGACAGGAGGAAATGGCCTCAAGTTGCGCCAAGGGAGGTTTAGACTGGACATTAGGAGAAATTTCTTTACTGAAAGAGTGGTCAAGCCTTGGGAGAGGCTGCCCAGGGAAGTGGTTGAGTCACCATCCCTGGAAGTATTTAAAAGACGTGTAGATGAGGCCCTTAGGGACATGGTTTAGTGGGCATAGTTTGTTGGGTTGACTCAATGATCTTAGAGGTCTTTTCCAACCTTAATGATTCTATGATTCTATGAAAAGATGGCAAACCAGATTTAAAAGAAAAAAACCAAAACATAGCTGGTATCGTATTCCTTGAATGTTCAGTATAGAATTACTCCCCAGAACTCAGTCCCTTTCTCCTGTGCACCAGTTGTATAATTCCAGCGTCCTCAAGGGAGTTTTTTGTGGTATACACACATTTATGGGAGCAAAGAGAATTCTGATTTCAGAGTACTTGCTATTACAAGACAGATTGGTTTGTAATTGTTTTTGTACTTCAAACACACACTTCTCTCCACATACTGAGAATTCACTGTAAACAGGAAAATAACCATTAGGTTAGGTTTGGGATTTACAATAAACTTTTCAGAATTTTGAAACTTTCAATCATCTAACGTGGTTAAATGAGCTTGCGTGCGACATAGGAGAGCTAACTGTTTTACTGCAATATCTACTACCTGAATTAATACACTACTGAATGTATATATGCATTGTTTTCCAGCACATCCACTTTCTTTGTGGACATTAAAGGAAGACATATTTTCACATAAAACCATATTTTGCATTGTCGTTTAACACCTTAACACCTCATAAAGTGGGGAGTAATGAAAATTAACTGCTAACACTCAAAGAACTATAACCAAAAATGGTCATTTATTTCCTAAATATATGTTATATATTTAAGCTCGTATCTTTAAGACAACATTGAGCTCAGTCTTATCTGACCATAGTCCGGTCATCTCTCTACAGATGTTTAAGGAACTATTAATAGCCCAAGAGCCAGCTATCTAAAGACCAAAGCTCAGTCTGTGAATTAGGGAGCCAGTTCTGCTCTCCTATGACACTTGCAATCACAAAGTCCATATGATGGTTGCTAATAAAATGTTCTTGACTGAGAGGACAGATTCAACTAGGTCAAAGCAGATCAAAACTGAAAGAGTTCAGTGATTACTTACATCACAGGATTCTGCAAAAATATGGTCTGTGAGGTCTACTGACTTTAACTGGAGTTTAACTAGAAAGCACAAAATGTTAAAGAGAGGGAAGAAAAATAATATGACAGTCATTAACTTAATACCCTGTAGTCTGATTTCAATTTTATGAAAGATATTAGAACAAATTATGACAGCAGGAAAAAATAATACCTGGAGAAAAATAAAACAACATGCAGCAGATGATATGCAGAATTAAATTATGCCAAATTAATCTGAGAGAGAACTGTTTTTTTAAAACAAAAGAAATGCAGTGAATCCCTTCTGTCTGAAGTAAACCATGGAAAAGATTTCACATCACTTTTAAGATCTGAAATGTACATTGTATTGTAAAAGTCATGCACTAGTTAAGGAACTACCTTAAGAGGTGACTGCAAATAGTGCTGAAAGGAGAATTTTCTTGGTAGATTGAATGTTAAGAGGATACAACACCTTAAATTCACAAGTCCCATTGAGTGTGATGTCCTGAGTTTCTAAGATTGAGGTAAAGGGAGAAACTTTCAAATGAAAGAAAGTAAATCTAAAGCACTGTGCTTTGCAGAAAAAGCTACAAAATCTTCCTTGAGAAAGCTTTTCAAACACAGCAAGACATAGTCTTCACAACATGAAAATCTTCTATATGCTACCCGCTATCTGAAAAACTAGCAATAAAAAGATAGTAAATCAGTCAAACTAAACATGCAATCCTAATATAGCAAGAGTATACCTTGAAAAAGAGGCAAGCTCAAATACAAGTATAGAGCAAATACTGATAGAGGTACAGCAAACCAATTTGCAGTGGGAGATATAGGCAAAATCTGGTAGCATAGAAAAGTAAAATCAATCCATTACTATTTATAGTTTTCAGGTCTAAACATGAAAGAGTAGAAAAATTCCTTTACATTCATTTCTGAAGGAACAAAACACTCTCTTTCCTCTCCAGAATGACTGGAACAAGAAATGGATATTTTTCTACACTGTACACCATGATAATAGTCAAACGAAATGTAATAAATGCAAGTTGAAAAAAAAGAAGTCTAAAACCTTGTCATTTTACCTTTTCCACCTCCACTAATAGCAGTAACCCATTTCAGAGCTGCATAAAGCTTAATGATTTAGGACTATCTACAGCATAGAAACATTCTGCTCATGTGCATCTTTACCTCAGCCATATTCCCTTTCCCATGCTCTGACAGATGAAGTAGATTTGTGTGTTTCAATATTGGCTTTGAACTATCAGAACAGAATTGATTTGAAAGTGAGGTCTTTCTGCCAATGATCAGTTTTGTCCCTGGCCAGATTCAAGAGGCAGCTTAGCGCACAAGAACAGGACCTTGGCTTCTTGCATACAAACACACTTAACTCACTATTAAACAGAACTACATCACCTTCAGGAAGCCGCTGAAAGGAATTTTGCCTCTAGCAGTTATTTATTCAAGAATTACTATAAACTGCCCTTGCCTGTATGGCATGTTCCTCCCAGTGACAGCATGTCTCACTGCCCCATTTGAGGAAGTTACTGCGCTAAAATATACATGCATGATAAAATGTGTGGTAAAAGTGTACAGACCTGTGCTGAACAAGTTTTAAAGCAAGGAAAATACAAAAAATGAATCATATAAATGGTTCTATTTGATCAATCATTTCTTCATTATTTTCCTGGAGTTTCATCCATTTTTTAAATAACATGTTTGTGTTAAAACTGTAATAATCAAGAATTGGTCACTAAAATTCTAAAACCTCATCACTGGAGAATATTAAGCACTGAAATACTTTAGCACTCTGTTAACTTTATAACTGTGAAGAACCAAGATTAAAAAAATAGGTCCTAATAACTATAAAAAATCCACCAGCAGCAACAGCCAACAATGAAAAACCAAAGCAAAAGTATCCTTTTGAGAGCTACATATTTCCAAGAAACCACTCAAAATACAAATGGGAAGAAATGGTGTCAGTATGCAATACCTGTTTGTAGCCAAGGTAAAGAGAATAAAAATCACATTAGATGATCATCCAGAAACTGACAGGGCTACTCACAATGAGAAGACTGCAATGTGTTCTTTCAGCTGATTAAGGAATGCTTTGCATACACTTTTACGTAGAAGCTATTACATTTCATTGCACCATATGGCAGTAAGGCAGAGTACAACATATGGAAATCCAGTCAGGCAAAGAGAAACATTAAAGAAGGAATAATAAGTGTACGGTAGCATTGTAAATATCTGTACGTAACGAATAATTTTGAATCACTTGCTGTCCGTGCCAACAGTACACAGGCAGGTTAGCACTGCTCTTACATTTGATGGATTTTTTTGTACTTCTGTCAAGTTCCAGTTTCTTGTGGCGCTCGGCACAGGCCATTCATTATCACTGCTCTGAGGATGCCAATGGAAAATTGATTGGTTGGGATATTTTGTCTTCCTTTTCTCCTCTCCCATCTTTTCTCTCTGATCTCTCCCTTTTCCCCTCCACTGGTAGCAGCTGCCTTTCCTGCACCAGCCTTGTACCCAGTCCCTACCCCCACACTCACATGCACACTAAAGAGATGAGGCATTTCAAGCAGACATGTTTTAATGAATGTTTTATACATGTGATAATGCCATGTTATACTTTAAAGAATTTCAGCTTTCAAAGTGAACTGGTTAGATATTTTGCAGGTCTTCCCTGCTCAGTCACTGTCCAAATAATATTGAACAAGAGTTATTTTAAAATTACACTTGCAAATATTGAAGTCTCCACATCCAAAGGCTGCTATTTGAATACCTGTGAATATGAATTTTATTGATGAAAATGGCAGCATTTTAATTGATAGTATTAAGAACGTTTACTAAGATATTAGATATAATCTGTATTTGGGTCCAGTTCTTCCAGCTATTCTTATTGAAATGGAACTTCATACAGCTGCAAAAACCCAGTTAGTAGACCCCTGTGTAAGGTAAAAGTTCTTTTTCTGTGCAGCGGCATTCTCTGTTGGGGACAGTGTAATGAATAAATATATTATTCATATTATGATAGCGTTGAAAAGCAAAAAGTCCATCCACAGCCAACAAAGCTTCCGTTCCTGCTGAAGGATTTAATCATGCTCACTCACATGAAGGATGAAATATGGGAAAAAATATAAGCAAAGTGTCAGTAGTGTCAAATGGAATGTATTTTCTCTATTTTCATATTTCTCCAATTCCTTTAAATACAGTTTTAACAAGAAAATAAAGAAAAATAGGAAGAATTAGGAAGTAAGGAAAAATTATGTTGAAAAAGAACAAGTTTGATAAATTGAACATAGGAAATTTTAGCATAAAGTAATCAGAGGAGAGATATATATACATAAAATCAAGGAAATGTTCTACTGGACTTACTTCGGCAATGAAAACTATGCCCCTGATTCATTCAAACATGTAAACATTTGAACAGCAGAAATCATCCCACCATGTGTTATAAAATAGAGAAACCTGGGTAACAGAAAGTGGATAGGAAGGAGGGAAGGGATTGAGGGAGTGAGGAAGAGGAGAGAGGAGGGAGCGGGGAGGAGGAAGGAAGAAAGAATGGGAGGAACTGACAACAGGAGGGAGGGAGCGAAACAGATAGCAAAGTATGGATCATTGGTCCTGATAAATAGTCCTTTTAGATTTGACTACTTTAAAAGCAAAACATGTACGTGGGGCAAATCTTGACCAGATTTTTTAGTCATAAAACTATCCATAGGTGGCAGAATCCATATTTTTCCCATGTAAGATTTACAGGAACAAATTTTCAAAGCCTATTTCAACAGCCCAACCTATTCATTTTTACAGTTTGGAGATTAGCCATTTCCTAAGATTGAGCACTATATGTAGGGATTACCTCACCAATGTTGACAAGCAGCCAGCACTGTTGGTAAGAAGCCACTTCATGACTGCAAAATATTTTTAAGATGGGGAAGGAGAGTAACTTTAAATCTGACACAAGCAATTCCTTTTCTGTATTGGCAGCACATAAGTACCTTAGTTTGAAATTTGGCCATGACATTTGTGGCTCCAAAGGAGAAATTAATTGTTGTTGCCAGGTCCATATTAAAGAAATGAGGGAGAAAAATATCCAGGATTTATCGATTATTTCTGTACACTTCTCGTATTCCACAAGCATTCAAAGAGCTCTTTTTCAGGATCAGGGGAAAATATGTACACACAGCAGTCACCAGTATGACTGCCACACATGTATATATAGGAAAGCTCATTTTGAATAGAGGAAGCAATAACACTGATAACAAGGACTTCACCATATCTCGAACTGTGAAATAAGAACTCAGGATCTGTGATGGCTTTTTACTGCCCTCTCTTCAGAATCCTCATCTTTCATTTATTTTGGTGTACAAATTAGTTAGATGAAAAGTAGTCCAGTTATATCAACTCAGGCTACAATTACAATTCCCATGTCTATAAAAGGGTTTGAGCTTCTGACTGGCAATTATTAAAAAAAAAAAAAAAATTAGTTCATGGAGTAGTGGTATTTGGGGGACGGGAAGAAGTGAGACAGCTACAGCCCAAGAGAATGTTTATTTGCTCTCAAATCTCTGATGGGTTGCATTAGAGTCTGGAGGTAGCCTCCAAAGAGTGATTGCTCCTGGCTTTCTGAAGCTGGTGTGTCAGCTTCGCCTGGCTGGGTTCTGGCCAACCATCTGTCAACAGAGCTTGCCTTGTTTAGCCTAGCAAAACAAAAGCTGAGAGGCAATACAGTCATTCTCTATAAACACTTTGGGGGTAAACAAGGGAGAGGAATAAGCACTATTTAATCTAAGGGACAATACTGGCATAAAAACAAATAGAAACAAACTGGCCATGAATAAATTTTGGTTAGAATTAAGAAGGCCTCCCGCAGAAGTACAGTTCCAGAATAACCTTCCTACGGCTGTAATGGGAGTTAAATAACTTCAGGATTTTCAAACTTGGAGTTTACTCCATTAATGAAGAGAATTTTTTAATATTGTCTCCAAAACCAAAGTAAAATGAAGGGGCTTCCTTCTAGACTATTCCTTCAATAACATTGATTACAAACACAAGCTTATAAAAAAAGTGTAAGTTCTTAAAATAATCATGCCTACTCTGTATCAAAATATTCACCACTGATCATTACTTCCATTCACACTGCCACAAAACAGTTGGCTTTGCAAAGCCATATGAGTATTAGTTTCATAAGACCATTAACTGGATGCATTTCTGAACATACAGCTTTGAACTTTGCATAATCTATTTGTTTTAGTACAAATTCTGGGGAGCAGCTGAAGCAAATTAAAATGACTTTGGCTGCAAGTATGAATTGTGTCAGGTATGTGGCATTCCAGTTCTCCTTGCAAAATTGGTGATGCTGTCACAAGTAACTAAATACCACCTTTAATGCAGATCCTGTGGGGCTTTAGAGGAGCTTCTATGTCATATGACCAAGAAATATATGCAGCATGATCCAAAATAATGACTATGAGGGACTGGAGCGAAGATGTACACTCCATTAACTTTCTAAGTAAATCCTAACTCAACTATATGAAACCTTGATATAACTCAGTAGGTAAATCCATGCTCGGATAAATCTACTGTTAAGGTAGAACTCCAGCACACTCTTCACAGAAGTTGGCTTCGGCAAGGCTGCTGGTAGATTCACATTGCAAAACTGAATGCATCTATTAGTCTTGTGCTTAGCAATAATGTTGCTGTGGTAAAGGTTGCTGCTGCCTCTAAGATTTAACAAGGATTTGAGATTATTTCAGCTAAAAAAAATTGTTTCATCATTATTAATATTGATTTATACCATTTGTATTATTTGTATGATATCTGTATCCCTGTTACTTTCTGTTCTTCTCCAGACCTTTCTCTTGCTGTTTAGTGCTTAGTGTTGAAGAAAGGAACTCGGTACGCAGGTAACTGCACACAAAATCACTGTGAAAAAATCAGAGGATGAGACCAACACATCAACTTAAGAAATGATGTTATTAATTCAGCAGCCATACCCTTTTCCTTCAGCAATATTTTGTTATAATATTAATCTGAGTTATCTAGGATCAGCCTTATGTCCATATTTTATTTTCACTATGCATGATTTGTTATATTTCTCTAATAGAAATATAAAAGTACCAGTTGGCTTATTGTTACTGGGAGTTTCAACCTACCAACCCCAAAGCTTAATTTCCTAATGTGTCCCATCCAGTTATGCTTTCCTGTATTTATTACAGAGTAGAATCACTGCTGTTGAATCATCTATATTAATAATTTATATTAACAGGGCATGACTATAATAGATTAGCTATGGTGACACTACCTTAATTCAAAGCTTATGATGAAACCTTCTTATGAAGCCAGTTATTTCCAGACCGTGACTGAATCATCATATGTGTCACATACATACACATACATGTATATATAAATCCAATACATATGCAGACTATATTTGTGTATAAGTATAGCTAAGAACATAACACCCTTGACACTAAGAAATGCAATCAAAAGCCAAAATGGCCAGGGAATAAAATGTTGTACCAAGTTCTTCCACTTGATAAGCTGTGCCATTTCTCCTACACATCTCGCCACCATTCTGGGAGACCCTGAATGCAGAATTGCTTAGGTGAACAGGAATGGACGTTTATAAACGTCTTATAATATGCCTGCACTTATTCTACAATATGCCACCTATGTTAGAAGAAATAAAAAGGAAAACCACAACACTTTTTGGGGGGAAATGTAAATAGGAATATTTAGAGTCATTTTGACATACCTGTTTTCATACTCCTCGCTGAAAAAATCCGATTTCCTTAAAATTTAGGAATTCAAGCAGTATGCATTCAAATAGAACAATAACATTCCTTAAAGTAACATAAAATGGCTTCCACACACAGGACCGTCACCATCCTGGGCGAAAACATGGACGTTACTGGGTAGTTTGGAATCTCCACTTCCAGTTACCAGCCTCCTCCAGAAGACAGTCAGGGTGTGCTTTCTTTGCCTTGGAGAAAATAGTAACAGATGCAGACCTAAATCTTACCTGTTCTTGGCATTGGGCTAGAACAGGAGGGAAGGAATTTTTACAATTAGTGATGAATGTCTGAAACAGTTCAAAGATTTGGGGTGCTGTGATACATCCAAAGAAGGTATATTTGTGTCCAGAGAGGGGCTGAGAAAGTCAGATGTACATAATTGACTTATTTGTGATAAGTTTCTGTGATCTTTCATATAGAAATCATCTTCATGCATGAGCATATGAGAAATTCTTTCATATCCTTTTTATTTACTCAGTATAGAGGTATGGAAGAACGGAAGACTTGCAGCTTTCATAAAATTAAAAAATAAAGTGTTCTTCATATGTGTAAACATTGTTTTGTACCTATCTTTTGCAATCTCTTGTTCTGATCCTGAAAAGGCATTTTCGTAGAAAAACCTTGCAGCTGACTAGATTTCTTCTCTTACTTTACTTACTGTGACAGTCGTCTTGTAAAGTTGCATTTCATGTACGCATAACACTATTCTTGAAGGAGACAGCAGCCACCGGTTAGATACTGGTGCAGACAGCACTGAATGTAGGGAGAAAATGATGGCCAGCATTTCCGGGGCCAACCTGACCTCTTAATGGAAATCTGTAATAGCTCTTCAGAATTTAAGTTTAAGCCAATGTTTCTATTTAGTTATCAAATCAGATATACTTTAGAAAAGTCTTCATCTGCTGTACTACTACTAATTACTTTTACAGCTGGCAGGCAAAAGTTACATTGCTAATACCAGTAAGACTCCAGTTAGAACTGCTAGAATAAAAAAGATGAATTAGAGTTTGACCAAAACACTTTCAGATATGAGTAACTCAATCCAGCATGACTATTCCTCATCACACTTAACACGTTTGCTGTTGACCTTCATCGGTGAGTCACAAAAATGCTCTAATTAAGCACTGTGGAACTCATAGGAGCTAAAAGAGTTGGAAGCTGGGTTCAGTGATGTCGTCATACTCGAACATAAGTGAACTTGAATTTACCTATAGGTTTCCCGTTTGGAAATACAAGGGAAATCACTTTTTGTTGTATTAATTAACATGCAGCTATTTGAACTCATTATTAAAATTTGAAATATCATATAGAAAACAGGTGCTTAATGGAGCTAAAGGTGCTGTGTGGAGTCAGTTGAAAACATCTGACATTTCAAAGTGACTGATGAAAAGGTCAAAATAATCTTTAGCACTGTCATGTGCATCCCACTTTTACATATCTGATCTGATCTCACAAAGATGCTCTCATTTTCCCGTGGTGATGAGATGCTGCTGACAATCCAAGCTTTGGAGAACATGCTCATTGTTAATGAATACTATTTTTTTTGCTTGCACAGTCATTATGGAATGAAAAAAATGCAAACACTGCATAAAGTGTAGTAAAAGGTCTTTACTTTTTGTCCAGAAATTCAGTATTATAAAATAATCCAGACACAGCAGTGAGAACATGTGACTCTCACTAAAGATGTTTACCAACACCACTGTCAGGGAATTGGGGGGACCAGGGCTCCCTCACCCTGCCCATGGCCCAGGACCTCATGTCAGCCCCCTGGGGCTCCCCCCACCCTGCCCACGGCCCAGGACCCCATGACAGCACCCCAGGGCCATCAGCACCTGCCCCAGCGACGCCACAACAGGGCCGGTCTCCAGCTCCCCATAGCCCTGCCCGCCTGGCCATGGGCCCTGCCGAGCTGGGCCTGGCCTGGCCTCAGCCCATCGCCACCCCCATGTCCTTGCCCAACCACCCTGGGGCCATGTCTGCCCCTGGCCTGATGTCCTGGCTGGACCTTGGACCCACCCCATCACCATGATACTGCCTTATGATCTGGGCCCTTGGTTGGGCCTGGCCATGATGTCTGGGTCTGCCCCACTCCCCCGCTCGGCTGTGGGGCTGAGCCCTGGCTTCAAGCCCCTGCCCGGCCGGCACAGGGAGTCCTGGGCTCCCCTGCTTCCCATCCCTGCTCTGGCTGCTCCCTGACGGCCATGTCCTCTCTCTGGCCAAGCTGTGTAGGAAAATCCAGAAAATTTACTACTTGGCAGCTCTTACCTTTTAAACAGAGGAGATATTTTATTTGGTCATTAAATAGTTAAGATAATAGTTTTCATTCTACATTCAGTTTAATCCATATGTACAAGCTACATACACACAAGAAACTGGAAAGGACAAATGCCGTTGCTCAGCAACAAGAAACTGGCAAAAGCTCAAATACTCCACATTTTCAGCAGACAATGGCTCTCTGAGCTCAGCAATCAATAGCATTTAATGCAAAGGAAATGCCCAGTTTATCACACTTGCCATCTAATAACACCTCAAGTGTATTTGTGGCTGACATACATAAAAACATATCTGAACTCCAGCTGTTTGAATAATGTATTGAAAATTTCACCCTTTTATTGCTTGAAAGCCAGTTACAACAAATGAGTTTGTTATTTGTAGGTATTCAGTGAATAATTTATAGAAACAAATGTCACTCTATAGGTTATTCAAGAGATTCAGTTTAACTATTCACAAGCCAGGCTGTTCAAAGATGACTTAAGTCCATCATAAAAGTAAAATCTGAAATATGTCTCCTTCTTTGTTCCAACAAGCCTCTTCCTCCATGGTTCTTTGTATATCACCTTGTTTTCATGCATACACAAACAAGTCCCACATTTTTTTTCTTATGTTACAGCTGTCCTTTTCCTGTTTCTCCATTTCCCTTCAGGTTTTTTCCTTCAAGTTCTCTCTTGGCCCTTCCAGAATTTCTCCTCTCCCCTTAGGGACTACTGATATCTGCTTAGAAGCCAACTTTGTGTTATCCCACCCCCATATGCAGCAGGTTGCTCCTTTGAGGCAGCGAGTTCCTCACTTGGCACCTGGCAGAGGCAGGCATGGCCCCACAAGCTGCGGCAGAGGTGGAGCTGGGAGCTGCCGGACTGCAAGGAGGAGAGGGGGTAGCAGCACCAGCAGAGAGGAGCTATGGAGCTAGGAAAGGTGCCCCTCCAGTGCCGGGATACAGCACAGAAGCATGACTTACAGAATCTGAATTTCCTGGTGTTGAAATACTATGGTGATGAGAACTTAGTTACAGAATGAGATTCATTGCCCTGCATTTTACTGATAAAAACTTACTGATCATCTGCTTAATGCTCATCATCCAGATACCACCACAGCCAATTGCGGGAGAAAGGGAGCCGTATTGCTAGGAAGCACACTATCTGTTCTGCCTTAGACACCTAACTTAAAGCAGGAGGACCCAGTGTCTGGCACCACCTGTTTTCTTCATGGGATATAGAGGGATCCTAAACACTTAACTTAGACTAGGTGCCTAAATTTAAAAAATTGAAAGTTGGAAGAGATTAATCACCTCCAATTTTCAGAATTGCGCTAACAGTCCACAGGGTTTAATTAATTTTTCCATCATATCACATAGTAGTATTTGAACGAGAGCATACACTTTAAAAAAAAAATCTTGAATTCAGAATGTTAGTTAGTGATGAACCAGAATTGCAGGTGTTGAAAAAGATATTAGATACAGGGCTAATTCTTTCAGGGATCCTCCTGGAAACTTACAATGGTGGAGAATGAGCTTTTGTAAAATGCTCCAGTGGTTAAACATAGCTTCTTCATCTGATCTGAGATATGCTGACATTGCGAAGATACGTTTATGTTTAGATGTATCGGTATATATTTAATTTAATTTCACCCCAGAATAGTGGAAAAAGTTATGTCAATGAAAGAAGAAACATGGGAGAGTAGAAGGTTGGCTTTGTGGGGATTATATTTTAACGTTGTGTGTATAATGGTCTTAACAAACATGTTAATGTTTAAAAGCCCCCTTGTTCCTTTTATCTCTAAAAAATGTAAGATTTCCAAGCTATTCAACTTTTGGTTATTAAATTATCAATATTAGTGATAATATTATCCTGTCAAAAATAATTATATGCGGTCATAAGTCAAGCACATTTTGCGTTGTGGATAAACAGACTGCCTAAGGTAAAAGAGTATCTTTTAAAATTTGCTACCTTCATAAATTGTCTGGAAAGTGCAAATTATATGCAGGATGTAACCTAAGTTAGCACTTCTCATGTCTTCATTCTTCCTAAGGTTAAACAAAAGTCTTGTTTCCTTGCTTTTATAATGAAAAAAACATTCATATGCAAGATCCAGGGAGTTTTTGGTTTCCTTTCACTGAAACAAAATTATATATGTCTTGAAACACATAGTTGTTCCCTACATGTGTCTTGAGATTTTGATCCTATATCACTGAAGGTATAACCTCAAAGAGGCTAGGTCACAAAGAACAACTATAAAAAGAACCCTTTGAGGTTAATTTTATTTGATTTCTGCAATGTGCCTTTATGGGCTTTTTAAGTCATATTTTCTAGTTTTTATCTGCTTCTATAATGACAGGATGCTTAATAAAGAAGACACACAGAAAAACCTTGCAGCTGAAACTCTTACTTAACTACACAAATCCAGGAGATGGTTCTGGAAAAACAATGTGATTAAACCAGGAGATTTGGCAAAGGTATGATTTAAGGAAAGCACTCAAACATGTCCTTCAAGTAATCCTGGCTTTAGGTTTCAATGACAAAGAGTTAAAGTTGAGCATGATTTGAATACGGATGAACAACCCTGAATAAAGTCAAAGTGAAGTCAAAGAAGAACCTCACAAAGCAAAATCCTGACTTCTCTGAAAGCAACACAAAACTCTTATTGATATTAACTGATTTTTCTTTTGCACTTCGTATATTTTTAATTCATTTCTAAATAACCTATCCTTTTTACAAAGAATGAATGGAATGGTTTTATTTTTGTGCTATTGTTCCTATATTTTATCTGCTAATACTACCATTTGTATTTTCATATGAAATACTATTTTCTTGGACTGCATGAGAATACCTTTTAATGGATTTTTAGTTTATGCAAGTTATTTTTAAGATTCAGAAATTGAAACGATACATTTTATTGTATTGTTGTATCTATTCTTATCTACTTCATTTTTATGGCAATCATTAATTTAGTACTTGAGCAAGTCACAAGTTATAGGCTTTTTCTAACAGTATCTTTGTGATAGCAGTGAAATATAACAGTAATATCATCACTTAACAGTGCAAAACTAAAGCAGAAAAAAATGAGGGTCATATTCAATAACAGATTTAGGTACATTAAACAGACACTATTGATATTTGAAAATAATAAAAAAAAAGCTTTGAATTAAGCACTTTGCTTATAGAGTTTCTAGGACGAGTCAGACACCTGAGATGGCCAGTGCAAACCTGCCAGCACAGTCAGGAGACAGCTCCCCAGACTCATTGGGAGGCAGAAGGCACAGACCCTAGCACAGCAACCAGAAAACAGAGGCGTGCCTTGTGGCTAGAACCCTCCTCTCAGAAATGCTTCTGCCATGTATTCAAAATCTTTTTAATGAAAAGTGCAATCAGTCATAGGAGTAGAGGGTAAAAATCTTTGATTACTCATTCACATGGGAACACCCAAACCATCGTGGTCCATCACAGTCCTGCTGTCCATTCACTATTAAGAGAAGAATAAGTTAATTGCTGCAGAATGCACAGCTTCAACAGAAAAACTGGAGGGTATTTTCACCCAGCCTCTAAACAAGGAGTTAAATGACTTGCACAGAATGTATCTTAGTTTAGATTTGAATTGCTTTAAGTGGAAGAGGAGAATTAACCCAAGATGTTAGCTATGTATCCAGTGCTCTAACCATTAATTTACTATATAGAAAGGGGTATCACATGCTGGTATGTTGTAAAAGGTGGGGTTCATCATGATTTTTAAGTACTAACTGTATCAGTTATCAGTTTGCAAGGTAGTGAAAATACGTAAAATTAAATTTGTGGAAAGAACTGTCACTACCAACTTCAGAAAGCCAGTGGTTATGCCTGGATTTCTATTCCCTCTCTTTTTTCCTTTGTTTTTTTTTTTTGTTTTTTTTTTTTTTGAGCTGTACATAACTATTTAAGTAGTAGTTTTCAGAATAATTGAAAAGAATCCATGGATAAATCCCAGATCCTTTAAGATTATTAAAATAGCAATTGTAATAAACTAGATTTTGCTGGTAGTCTTGGTGAGAAGTCTATGAGGGTTGGGGGCTGGTTTTCATTGAAGAAAACAGAAATGGGATGTCCAATATTTGCTTACAAAGTTTCCTGTGACCAACAAAAGAGAATAATTGTCAAATCAACAAGAAAAGATAAACCAGAGTTAGGATTTGGATTGATGCCCAACAAACATCTGTATATTTCAGGTGCAAAGTACCTCTGATTTGGTGATTCTCTGATGATACAAGATACCTTCTTAATAAAGAAGTTGATCTAGATGATTACCAAAGTAAAATACCCATGTTAATGAACTGTGGGAGTACTCCAAAGTACAGGATTTTTTTCAGAAGCCAGTTATAGATATAATTAAGACCATAGCTATAAACTGGCTATACCAATTGACCCAGAGGATTTTGCTGGGCTGATCCCACAAGACGGCTCTTTTAAACAAAATACATGCTTGATTTTGTTCAGGTGATTCGTGTTGTAGGAGACTGCATTGCTTTTTTTTGGAAGAGTTTTGTACACTAACCTTGTGGAAACAACAGTTGAAGAATGTTGTAGTCCTAGAATAACTGCCAGTTAACCTTTAGAAAGAGATTAATTCCCAATGGTGGAAACTCCCAGGGACTTGTGGAACAATAATTCCTCATCACTTGGATCAAATTCTGTGGCTACTGCTTTCACTGGTAAATTTTGACTAACTTCACTGGGATTACAATTTGTAATATTCTTCTGTAGTGTATTGATTAACAAGCATTAGTATGCTCCAGTTATGCACGTAAATATTCAGTTACTTTTCAACAAAACTCCGTATTGTTCCATCTTTTGCTCCGAAGTATTTAGAAATAATTATCTGTGTTAAGGAACATTAACAACTCCAAGAGTTATAGGAAAACTATGGGAGACATCATCGGCTTCTTTCATTCAATTTTTCATAACTTACTTTCATAACTAGTTTCCATGACAACAAAGAAGGCAATTCCACAAATCCAGCAGCTCATTTTTTGAGACAGTTTGCTATTTTCTCTGGAGAAGTGAGACACTGTTTTTTTAAGTCTCTTGTAAGAAATTCATAATTCAATGGATGAAATCTGAAGCAAAAATAATTAAAGTGAAGCCCCTCTTTGGAAACAGGGTATATTTTGTGAAGAACACTTGCTGAGCCTTATATTGGTTCTTTCTTCACTCCCAACTCACTGACTTATGTTACAAATATTTCTTCTATTGGTTTTCTGTGACAAAATCTGACATAATTTGAACTCTCACTAAAAAAGAAATACTTGTAAGGTCAGGAAGAAATTGTTTTCTATTTTTTTTGCCTAAAACACAGCATCCAGAAGAACTCTGCAGTTTCCCAGTCAGTGACTGAAAGCACTGTTGATCTCAGTCATGTGTGAACTGTCACTGTGTTAGGAAATATAACCTTTTAAAAATGCAACATTTTATTACTAAGCAAGGTTCCAAGTTCTGCTAAGAATCGTTTATACTTACGTGTTACATTTGAGGAATCCATGTAAAGGAAAGCAATTGTCTAAAGAAGGCCCAAATCAGGTTTGTTATAAAAATATAGACAGTAAAACAAGGTTTCTTTGTCAGTTCTATCACTGGAAAAATATCCTCTTAGGAAGGGCGTAATTGCAGTGAAGAATATAGCATGCCTTCCATATTTTTCACTAATTTTCTAAATGTTCCACATGCAGGCAAGGCAAGAGAGAATATAAACCAACATGAACATTTGAATCATGAAATGTAAGCAGAAAATCCTTTAGGAAGAAGCATTTCTTGCTATTATCAGCATTTAAAATGCAATACCGTAATACATGATATCCAATTTCAGGATTTGGTTCCAAACAAATTCTTCCATGGGTTTTAGAATGTCACACTAGCAGTGATCCTGATGGAATCAGATCTTGTAGGAAATTGTTATATTCTTCACAGTCTTCATACATGATTATTGAACAACCCTTTTTATAGCATGAAGATAGCCTTATTATGACAACTTTACAAATGTTGAAAGCCTGACACTATTGTTGAGCAGTAAATGTATTGCTTGCAATGTAGCCTGCATTTCCTAGTTTAAAATAAAATCGGATTAGTTGCGCAAGTTCAGGTCTGTTAAATCTGAATTCATCAACAGCTTGTGTTTCCTGATATTGCATGACGTTCTTGGATCCTGGAAGTTTTAGCCAGAAAAAGGAAATCGAAAGCTTCACCAAAGGAGAGGAAGTGTCAAGTATCATATAGTGGCACAGCAAGGTCTTTCAATCAAAAAAACATTTGGTAAAGAGGAACGGCCCATGCAAATGGCGGGACGGTCTTAGGTAAAGCAGTGCAGAGGGATGTATGAGGGAACCAACTCTTCCCCTTCTTCAGCAAAAAAATACATGATGTTCCCCTGCAGACTTCCCAGACTATTTTCTGATGTGATGAAGGACTCCTAAAGCATATCCAGCTGTCTGGTTTTGGCTGGGATAGAGTTAACTTTCTTCATAGTAGCTAGTACGGGGCTGTGTTTTGCGTTTGTGCTGAAAACAGTGTTGATAATACAGAGATGTTTTCGTTATTGCTGAGCAGTGCTTACACAGAGTCAAGGCCTTTTCTGCTTCTCACACCACCCCACCAGCGAGTAGGCTGGGGCTGCACAAGAAGTTGGGAGGGGACACAGCTGGGACAGCTGACCCCAACTGACCAAAGGGATATTCCATACATATGACGCCATGCTCAGCATATAAATCTGGGGGAAGAAGAAGGAAGGGAGGACGTTCAGAGTGATGGCGTTTGTCTTCCCAAGTCACCGTTACGCGTGATGGAGCCCTGCTTTCCTGGGGATGGCTGAACACCTGCCTGCCGAGGGGAAGTGGTGAATGAATTCCTTGTTTTGCTTTGCTTGTGCGTGCGGCTTTTGCTTTACTTATTAAACTGTCCTTATCTCAACCAGTGAGTTTTCTCACTTTTACTCTTCTGATTCTCTCCCCACCCCACCGGGGGGGAGTGAGCGAGCGGCTGGGTGGTGCTTGGTTGCTGGCTGGGGTTAAACCACACCACCAGCTCTTCTTCTTTAGACTCTGTTCCTTATCATCGTCATGTGAATGCCCATAAATAAATCCTCCTACCTGGAAGTGACTTTCCCTACTCTAGGTGACCTGAATGGCCTCTCCTTAGAAAATTCTGACTACTGTATTAGGGCAAAATGTTGTTTATGAAACCACTACATTAAGAAAAGGCTGATTTAAAAGGGATCCATCTGGAAAGACTTCTAGTCAAAAGATGTAGCTAAAAGTCTGATATACTGCCCTGACTCTTTATTTTCTCTCCTTCCTGAATGTGATTGGTAGCTGCTGGTTTCCAACCCTCAGCTGGTCCTGACTGGACTTTAGCATCCAGACCCCAGTTATGAGGAGGATTGCTCAATAGCAAAGACTGCTTTTTGGCTTGTGATCCACCCATTCCTGAGGTTCCATTAACTACTTCTAGGGAACTAACAAAACATGACTTAAAAAACCAGAGGGCCATATATTGTTATGCAGCAATCTGTGTGTCTGGGCAGGTTTTCTAAAGTATTCTACACCATCACTGGAAAAATTCATGTAGTCCACAAGTGGACACAAGAACACACCCCTTACACCTCCCATAATGCAATGGTATGCTATAGTAGCATTGTAATAAATGAAAACTGATGACATTAGAGGATATAAATAACCTAGACATATTATTATTTTTGACTGAACTTATGCTTCATTTTACACTAGCATGAAATCCACTGGTGAATTTAAATCCATGAGGTAAAATTACAAAATACATAAGTATTGAGCTTCCTCTGTAGAAGTTTGCAGTTTGTTTTTATAACTGAGTTTTGTAAATGTTTTATTGATCTAGTGGTTGAATGCAGAGACCCGTGTTTATTCGGACTACACATTTGTTAACAGTGCTTTGAAATGTCATTTTGGCTTTCTCTCAAGAAAATGTTGTTTGGAATGCGCAAAGGAAATCTTGAACCATACGATTTCTGCTAAGATTGTACTTTATAGTTTCTGTAAAGGATACAAGAAAGTTTCATTCATCTGCCTCTGAAGTGAACTGGGAGTTGTTGGAATTTACTTTCTTTCCGAAATGCCCTGAAATGCCCTCTGCGTGCTGCATGAAAGCAGCAGGTTCTGCAAAACGCTTTCCTGTGCCGTTGTCACACCACCAAACAGATTTGCCTTTCAAAGACATGGCCCTGGGTGCACATCTGAGATGAGGCATTTGTTCCTCGACAGCAGCGCGAAGGTGACTTGTGCTTGTTACAGGATGTACTACTCCCCGTGCACTGATACATGGTATTTCCAAGCAGAGGAAGAAGTCTCTGGCTGTAGCTCTTCGAAAAGGCGGGGAGTAGTGAGAAATCAGTGGTTTGACAGGAATTGACTGCATTTTTCTTTGAGGTCATAAAAATCTGTGTGTTCTCTATCACAGAGACAGCAAGGTCTTGAGGCACTGTGTTGGTGTTACTATCCTCAGACACTAGCAAAAAGAAATAAAATATGTTCATCTGGAGATCTGGCAAGCTTGCTTTTACAGCTTGAAAATTACTGACACATGAAATTAAGGGCTATGGTCCACAAGATCTATCAGGTCTTGTGATCAGATCTTTGAACTCTATCATTTCAAGAAATGAAAGACTGGAATGGGGGCAAAAAAGGTTAAAGAAACAGAGGGGAGAAAATTTGGCATGCTGGAAACACAAGATGAAAATCTGATTGCCTTCAATAGATCAAAATTTTACTCAAGGAATAAATTAAATACAATAAAGTTAATACAAGCTGCTTCAATTATGACTAATCATCACACCTAAGCGTATGCCTATTTTTTAAATATTGAAGTATCTGGATAATTTTACTATTACTACTACTACTATGTCTTTATGACAGAAATTTAATTTTTTTTAGCAAAACAAACTTTGAAAAAATCTGACATTTCTCATTAGAATAGTTCTAATGAGTTTAAGGACAATAGAATTATTTTTTGTTACTTTATTTTCTGGGAGATATCATAATTGTTATACTATGTTAACATATAATGTGATAAACAAGATGCCGACTCCACAGGGCATTGCTACCTACTATGACTTTTACAGTGTCTGAAGTCTACCCGTTACAAGTGATGTCCTGATCTCACATTGAGACTGCAGCCACTACAGACTCCTCCCTTGATCCATGTGTCTGTACAGAGGAGCGCTGGTGGGTCCGGCAGTGGAGACTGAAGCCAGGGAGGTTACTTCACAGCACTGTTTTTTCAGTCTTTTTTTTTTTTGCAAGGATCAGGCTGCACACCAGTAAATTGCAAAGCTAAAATTGTAACAGGGATCGATTTCATATGAGTCTGCTTCATTACTTAGAGATTTCTCTTTATTCCATGTTGAAAAAAGGCAGAGGCCAAGAAGGCAGGCTTTGCTGACTTGAAGAGGAACCAGGAAGAAAGCTGTTCAGTCTGGAAAAGACGTATTGTTTTCAGTCTCTCTGGGGAAAATATTGTTGCAAAGCTCTGTGGGAAAGAGCTATTAATAGGAAAAGTAGAAAAACGTTGGTGTTCCTTCTCTTTTACCTTGGAGGCCAGGTAAAACCCCAAATCAAGAAGCATGATCAAGATATTGACTTGGAAAGAATACTCTATTCACTCAAGAAAATTGGCCAGCTATCAGAAACATCACATAAAATTATTGGTTTCTTTTTCCGTTCCCCAGGGGCTAGCCTTTGTTTGACAGTTACTTTTCCTTTGAGACAGGCTAAGAAAAGGTTCAAAATAGTTCTTCACAAGATGGTCAGAGTGTAAAAGCAGTATCTTCAGTCTTGAACATCAGTTTTCCTGATTTCCAACAGAACAATTCCAGGCTATGACAAGCCCAGCTGAAGCAATCTTACCTCCAATTTTCACATAGTGAAACAAATCACCAGTATAGTATTAGAGGAAAAGGAAAAATATCCAAATATTATTAGTATCGAGTATTGCAACAAAAATAACAACAGCCTTCAAAATAGATGGGCAAAGAAGGAGATCAAGTACTTCAGTGATACGGCTTCAACTCTATCGCAGTTTCTCAATATCTGTTTTAAAACTTTATTTTATCCCTTTGTGTAAAGAACACGATTACTTCCCTGGAATTGATCATTCTTAAAACAGATTAATTACTTTATGGATCCAGGGTAAAATCAGACAGTGGCAGGTATGTAACAATGCTGAGTATGTTAACATTCACATTTCACATTTTAAACATGTACACACACACACACATACACGCACACACACAGTGCCTTTTTAGTCTCTCTCTCTGCAGGTCAAAACTGCAGAGATGTTGAAGGCTGTAGAACATGTAATGCTACAGATAATCCTAAAATACTCATATTCATTTTATGAAGGTACACCAGGAAAAAAAATCACTGCTACCTATTACTTATCGATCTTTCTGCTATTGCAAATGTTTTGGTAGAACAATCAGAATATAAATATATAATATGAGATTCAATTGCACCATGAATGGAAGAAGATGTGCATAACGTGCAGGCTGAATTGTGTTTCCATAAAGCATTTGGTAAACAGTGATGAATAACTGATAACACAAAAAGCAGAAGAGTCACTTATTATTTGCCCCACTGTCTCCTGCTGCCCACTAAAGGACAGGTACTGCTGGATGCTGTTCAAAGACAAAAGGAGTATCTACACCACGCAGGGGAGAGCGGTGCCAAGTCAGCGTCATTCCTACCTATTATGTTCACCCCTTAATGTTAGCAGGTAGGTACTATCTTTCAGGGAGGAGTTTGCAGAAAGGAGCTGAGATGGCAACTACCTTACCCTCTCCCCTGTTCAAACTGAGATGACCCTTCAAGCTTCACATGACAGACACCACACTGCCGGGTTGGGTGGGCCCTCTTCACCATGCCTCTCTCCAGCTCTGCATGAATTGCTACTTTACTTCTTCAGGTATGGCTCTAGCCTACGGATTCCCACCACAAATAAGCATAACTATTCTGAGTGGTTCAAAGAAATCGCAATCCCTAGAATTCAAATTAAATGGTCTACCAGGATTGTGTTTTCAAAAGCCATCTGGAACGAAACCTGACATTTTAAAAATGCTCCCCATTGTATAAAATATTCCCTGTTGTACATACACAGTTGTTGTTAGAATACTGCTAGAGCTCCAACACACAAAATAATCCCTTCAATTATGCTTTTCCCCAGGAATCTTTTCACGGTATGTGAGTAATTGTACTGAGGTGTTTGTCAATCAAATTATGTAAACAAGCTCTTGGTGATGAGTTCACTTGGAAAACATCCATTTACCCATAAAACTCATGAGAAAAATCAAATTTGTAAGTTCCCACCGTTTATATATACTATACATTTTGTCTCAGGAGAAGAAGAGTCAGGAAAAAATCTGCATAAATGCACAAGGGCACTTTTTCTTGTAAATTTCTGGATTGGCTTAGTTCATCGTAAATCTACAAGATAAAAGTATCAGAAATTATAAATAAGCTATCTAGTTATTTTACAACCTTATATTACAATAACCTTATATTATTTTGCTAGAATTGAGAGATCGTTGAATAGGAAGTGTAGTCAGGGTAGTACTTTATCTTTTGAAGTATTATAAGCTTACTGCTTCCTCAGCACGTAATTTGCACATAACAAATATAATCAAGTCATGATCACTGAAACTAAGCTACAAAAAGTTATAATTCTGGGATGTAACTCATCATTTGTCAGGATGAAGGAGAAGACCTAATATTACTGAGCTGAATGAAATTATTTCCAAATTAATTATATAAGATTTTTAGAATAATCTTGGCAGAGCAGATAACATTGGTTTTAAAATCTTCAGTGGAAAGGCCTTTTTTTCCCCCCTAGGTACTATATGTTTAAAGCTCTCCAGGGTGACATAGTGGATTTTAGAAAACAGTAAAAAATTCTCTTGAAAATATTCTTGTACTTTAGGTTTGTTAGGTGTTACAAGTATAGCAGCTATTACTATTTTTATGTGGAGTATCACTGCCTCTTTTATGATGCTCATTATTTTCAGTAATACTAAATGGGCTGAATTTATGCACATAAATTAGTACTTGTACATTTTCATTTTTATTACATATATACATCACAGAGTTGTACAGATTAATAAAAAAATCCTTTTTATGTTCAAGAGAGCAGAAGAAAAGAAGGATAGTGAAATGAATATCAATAAGAAATCGTAGAAAATCAATAGAGGAAATTAAAGGATAGAAAGGAAGCTCTATAGCTGGCACTAAGAAAAATAAAACTAATTTAAGGTCTATTTAGGACAAAAGGAATCCTATCAATGCTATTTCAGGAACAAATGGATTAAAAAAAAATCATAAAGGGCCTAAATTTTCAATAAATATTTCTACTCAGTACCTGGGGAAAAAGCAAAATGAGATACACATTGCATATTTCCCATTCAAAAAATGACTACTAAACAGGTTACTAGATGGGTAAAAAGCTGCTGAATGGCTGCACTCAGAGGGTCGTGGGATGCTACCTGGAGCCGGTGACAGTGGAGTACCACAAGGGTCTGTCCTGGCACCCGTCATATCTAATACCTTTATTAGTGACCTGGACACCAAATTGGGGATAGCAACAGACACACTCAAAGGCAGGGCTGCGATTCCGACCTAGGCAGGCCGGAGGAATGGGCAAATAGGAACGTTAGGGGCAAGGATAAATGGGATTTCTGGACCCGGGCTGGAAGAACCTGATACCACACCACATGATCCACTCCCAAACTTGAAGGCAGAGCACCCTGACCTGGATGAAGATGCTGCTTCCATGATCCAGAGTGACTTCAAGCAACAAGAAATTCGCAGTCTTTTTGTAATTTACACTGGGCTCTGAAGAGCAGCAGCAGAGTAGAACCAGTAATACGATTAATTTAATTCTCCAGAGGAATGAACTCCTGCCCACCTTTCCCTGGGTCAGTGCACAGGCTGAAACCCTCCCTCCCTAATCCCATCCGAAGGCTGCCCCCACTCTCCCCATGGACCTGGCATGCAAGACCCAGCTCTCATGTGACGCAGCAGAATGACCTGGGCTGAAAGTGCTGTGAGAAGGTCTATAAAGAGACAGAAAAGACAAAAGCCTCACCCAGGGGTAGGATTGTTGAGACAGCATCTTTAGTAGCTCAAAGATACAAGAGAGAAAACACCAGCACGGAAAGGTTTAAAGTCCTAATGGGAAAAAAGCAGGGAGGCTGGTCAGGCTGGTCTGTTCAGCTGGGAACAGCTGGGAACTTCAGCTGTGAAGCATTGGGTCAAATTGCCAGCATCGTCAGGGTTGATGCAGCTGGTGGCAGACAGCAACTTGAAGCATGAAGGATGTGTGGTGGTGTCCAACCCTTCCCCCTCCTGACTGATGCCAGCCTCTCAACAAAGATTCTTCATACCAGAGGTAGTGGGCACACTGATGCTTAGACTAACAGCTCATTAACTCCTAGCTCTCTCCTATATGTTAACCAATAAATTTTTGCTTTGTATTTTAAAGGTGCATATATGCTGACTGCAGACTGCCTTTGTGCCTGGCTGAAGATGTATGAGTGAACCAACTCAAAGAAGGGCCATAACAATACTGCAGTAGCACAGCAGTCACTTGGGTTAACCTCGGGGCACTGACTTGTCTCACAGAGGGGTCAATATTTGCCAAGACTCCACTTACTAATTGGAATTCCTCTGGAGACCTTCTCCAAGCATTTTCCAGGAAAAAGGAGCACAGAATAGGCTAGAGACAACATTACGAAATCTGACCTTGCAGTACTTGTGCCTCCATTAACTAGAGCTGACTATGAGGACATTTGTCAAACCTCTAACTAGGTCTCATTTGACTTTGTTTTTTCTTCCCACACAGTTCCACAGAGAAAACCTCATACAAAGTTGCTTTGAGATACGTCAACAGAGAAACAGTCAATGGCAGATGTCACTGTCATTACAGCTGACACAGGTCCTGGGCTGAAACTGTGTCCAAGGCTCAGGAAAACAGATTAGGCAGAGATTAGCAAATGCCAGTACCTCACAGCGCTCCATTAAAAATCCTTGTATATGTATGAAATGGATGTCAATAGACTGCTTCTGGCCCTCCACCCCCAGTTCTGTCTGCGAGGTCACCAGCCCTGTTGAAAACTCCTCCAGCTGAACTACTGCAGCAGGATGCAGGCACACCCTCTGTGTCATTTCAGGTTGGTCCCCAGGAGCAGAGGCTCACCTAGCTAAGAGCATTTCAGCTGCCTGTGACACCAGGGCCACCGGAATGTGCAGCCACAGCTGGCAGCAGCTGCAGGAGAAAGCTGAGCCCAGGGAAGCTGTGGAGTTGTGGTTATCGTCTGGTACTGCTCTCAGTTTCTGTTGCAAGAAGGGTTGTTTGTTGATACTATTAGCCGGGCAGCAAGTTCAGATGAGAAATTGAGGGCCAAGTCTCTTACTTAGCATGGGATAAGTGTATAACGGAGTGGAAAATAAGGTGTTGTGCAACCTATAATGGCTTGTGGAACAGTTAGCCTTGCTCAGCTTTGATGCCCCGGTTAAGAGAAAAGTGTTGATAAACTAGCAATTAGCTCTCAGAAGAGCCAAAAAGTTACTAAAGTAGACACTAACCTGCAAGACTTCAGGGTTTCCTTCCATGTAGATTAGGAAGTGTAATTACATATGTAACTGTTACGGTATTGTTCAACCAGCAAAGCTAGAGCAGGATACGGCCAAAGTTGTAACTGGAGAGCATAACATTAAAAATAAGGGATACATCTGGGTGGTTCACAAAAGTTTTCCATGGATCCTCTAATGCCAGAAATAATTTCAAATTGCGATTGGTGAGTTTTAAGGAAGGTGCGCCCAACTTCAACTAACGATCAAGTCTTACAGACTTCGTTAAACAAGTCTACCAGTTTTTGATCTTAGTGTCCCTTCCTTTTTTTTACGTTTATTAATCTATGAATTGCTGTCTCCTGATGAAATTCAGCTCCATGACTCCACCCAGTGGGCTTTTCTTAACCAAGAACAAAAAGAGCCCCTGGAAAGTGCTTGCACACATGCAGTACCAGTGGAAGCATGGGTGCCGCAAATTATTTTTCTCCATCTTTTCTGTGGAGTGGCTCAGCTGAAATGTAGACAGGCATTTGATATTACCTTCTGAAGCTAGATAACCACAAATGTGAGATGTTTAAAAATGTTTTAAAGTTATCTTCATAATATGTTTGCTGTTGCTATAGAAACAGTCATTGGGAAACATCCAAAGCCAGTTGGCACCAGGGAAAACTTAAATTTCAGAGTGTTGTGTTTTTTTTTTTTTAAATCTAAAAACCTGAAATTAGTTTCACGTTTTAAAATAAATACAAAACAGATTACAACACTGGCTTTTGGTAATAAATAACCCTTTGCTTTGTAGTACATATTTTCCACACTCAAACAAAGGAAAAGCATTTTCCAAATTTTTTTTTCCAATTAAGATTATTTAGCTACTTGCAATGGCATCCCTATTTTAAACTGAAAGAAATATCCTGGATATATACCCTAAAATGCTTAAGTTCTGTAAATGTAAACTTATCTGTTAAATTATGTGAGTTCTTTCATTTCATATATGCACTGGTTTTGTAAAACAGTGGTTCACCTGAACCCGTATTCTGAATATTGTTTACATTAAGAAACACACACAGTTGTTATCAGTTCTCCCATCTGTGTGCGCCTTCCACCCCTTTCTCTTCTGTTGGGCCCCCAACTTTACTGTGATGTGTCACTTCTGTTAAAAAACATAGGCTTATGAGGAAGTGCACTCTTAATACATCAAAGAAGAAAATACAGTTTAGGGAAATGCTTTTTTCCCAAGCCAGGAAGAAGAACAAGATCTTGTCCTCCACACCGGCTAGAGAAGTAGAAAATACACTTCTCTGATCGCCCATCACTTTAAGGATGGCATCTTCCTTACATCTAATACCAAACCCACTCCAGAATAAATCTCCTCTTTCACATACAATAGCCCTGCTACTATCTGCAAAGAACTGTTTACAATTTAGTAATACTGCCATAGTATTGAAACTAAAAGACAATGAAATTAAAGGATAATGGAAAGCTTTTCAGCCTGTAATTAATCTGCAACTGTTAACAGATGCAAAAGTCTGCAGCCTTCAGTACAAATTAGATTTTGGAATAATACCCCGAACATATTAGATAATAATTCAAACTGCAAATAAGTCATACACTAATCACCCACTCTGACTTTTTTTTATAGCACAGGTCAAAGCATAATTTCTGTATCAAGTTCATAATTTTTAGGAGACTACACCTTTTTGAGAGACATCTAATGCAAACTGACTGACAGAGATGCTTCAAGCTGTTCCTGCTTTTTGGTTTTTCTTTTTGTTGTTGTTGTTGTTTTGTTTTGTGGTGTTGTGGGTTTTTTTACAGCTGCCTAAGGTCCAAGGTAGCCTAATTTCACACTTGCCAAATGACATTCTGAGGAAGTAAAAAACTATGACAGTCTTACCTGCACGTTATAGTTTCAGGTTAAGCTCACTTCTGATTACTTTTTTCCTTTGTTTTTGCTTTTCAGTTACAAGTTTTTCCTTAAATAGTAAATATTCAAACTTCACCATACCCATGTTTTTGTTTTGTGAATCCAAATCCAAGGAAGGTGATAACCTGTTGTAAAAAAGTTTACAATACAGCCCAAGAATCTTCAGAAAGTTAAAAATATTAAAAAATTAAGGGTGCTACTCTGAAAGTTGTGCCTATATATTAACTTTACAAAATACCTCTACCTTTCAGACTGAAGGAAGTTGGCAAACAATCTTCATTTTCATAATATATAGAGTATTAAATGTAGGTCCACCTTCTATTCAAAAAACTTTAGGATTTCATCAGTTGTGAAGGTTGAATGTATGAGCAATATTCAGAATTTACTTGAAATTTAAAAAAATTCATGAAAATTCCTCCTGCATGCTATTTACTGCCTGTGCTAGCTCAGGATCCCCACAGAAATATGCTTAATTCTGACATCTTCTGACAATGCACTCAAAAATCTGGTGTTTCAGAAAGCTTCCCACATGGTACTGCCCTTAATGAGCTCCCGCTGTGCCTGCCTACCACCGCGCAACTGCTCAGTTGCTTCTATAGTGCAGCCAGGTGTGATGTAATGAGAAGTACTCTGCCAGAAATAAATACAAATCATAAGACTTAGGTTCCAACTTAAGGGAAAAAAAAAAAAAACAAACAACATAAGATGTCAGAGGATGGACGAGGTAGCCTTTTATTTTCCTTTTTAGTTTCTCTTACCTTGTATGATTAACTTCAAGCATGTGCTTAAGCCCCACTGATTTAAGATGAAGCCCACTCCTAAGTGTGCTTGTTCTGAGCAGAGATGGGAAGTGAGGACGTGGGTTGGAAGAGCTGTCCTGCCCCCATTTACGCAGCTGAAAATTTGACAACTTGCTCTGCTACTAAGTACGAGGCAGAAGTGGAAGATGTTCCTGTGTACGTTGTAACTGTGTTTTGTCCTCTTTGTGCACTCCCAAGGAAATGTTTGTTAAGTACAAAGTGTTTGCCGTTTTTGGCATGATTTATTGCTCTTAGTGCAAAGGCAATTTATCAGTATACCTCCACACATTATCTCCGTGCATTAAAGAACAGATTGCCGTCAGAGCAGAACACTGTAAAAAAGGATCAAGGAGCAACAGCTCATATACTTGCAGGTTCAGAAAGTGAAAGCACCACAAAATGATGTATATAATTGGTTTTAAAATAACACTGACAACAGCAATCACTACCACCTGGACAACAAGACATAGCTTACAATAAAAAATTACCATCTTAAGGAACCGCCTGAAAATCAGACCAGTGTTTACAGATACCTATGTGTGGGTATGGATGTATAATTTATATCCTCTTTTCTTTGTTTAATCTTGAGCACAGTGCATATGAAATACTGTTTCGCATTTTAAAATCAGCAGTGCAATTCAATATGTTGACACCTATATGACAATTATAAAAATCATACTTGGAATAAATTGATATTTTAATGTGCATTTGTTTATCAACCACTACATGTATTTTAATGCATACCAGATTATTTTAAAAGGAACTCTGTCTACCTCATTAAACCCAAATACCATTTTCCACCTAAGGCACCAGTTTTATTTATACTATCAATCAGGAAAAAAAATAGAAAAAACCCCAAACTTAAATAAGTAGCAGAAAAAATCATAAATATCAGTAGAAATTGTGACACAGCATGAATTCATGTTTTTTATAGCTATGATTTCTACAGATGAACCATTATTGGAAGAAATCAAAACAGCATAAAAAAAGCTTTCGCTGCATTGTCTTTGGAGAATAAAATGTATGTGCTGTATTCAAAAGCAGAAATTCTATTATAGCATATTTCTCTGACATGACAAAAATGCACATTAATGATTATAGTGGAATATAAAATATCATATATTACAGCTTTATATCTGAGAGGAGACGTCCTACCTCCAGCAGATATATGTTCCATGATCCTAAGTGCAGAATGTTGCTTTTTTTTAGCTATCATCAGAAAATAAGATGCAAACTGAAAAAGGACACTGAAGCAAAAGCAACGGCACTTATGAAAAATAAGCTTGGCTTTAATTTATTGACAGATAGGGTTATGAAATATTTGGTGTTAGTGGACTTTTTGAATCCAGTAACGTTGTCAGATGAAGTTTGATCACCTACTTTTTCACATAACTTTTAAATACCCAGTAGCGTGGATGCAGACTTGAACACTGTGTTGCCAACTGTCAGGGATGCTGAGCAAGCTTGTTTTGTGCCATGTATGTAAACATGCAGTAAAATTTCTAGAAGCTGCAAATGCTCAATATCTGTACAGATCAGCTGTAAAGCTTCCTGCCATAAATCTGATGAGTCTGGGCCAGATCAGACATACTGTGTGTGCACTGAATGCAGAGTTTGTATGTGCACAGCATATCCTACATGCTGAGACCAGATGAATTTCCTGCCAGTGAGACAGCCATCTGTGGAGGGCAGCTACTTCCATCCCTCCCTGGAAAATCCTCAACAAAAATACAGCAGTCCTGTCATCAGGCAGCAAACCCAAAACTGGTGTAGGTAGGAAACATAAATTATATCAGCCTGAAGACTCTTTTAATTAAAAACACTCAATTGGTGTATGCAGCTCTTGGGGAAAGAACACTTAACAGCACCAGCCTGACTACTCTGGTAGATAGTTCTACATACAAAACTACAACCGGTCCTTGAAACTAAGAACAAATTAAAAAACTAATTGTTAAGTATTCAATTTAGGATTCTGTTCTGAAAAAAAGTGTATTTATTTATTTTACTTTATATTTGATCTAACTTAACTGGACAATAAAAGACATTGAACATAAATATTAACAACTAAATGATAAAACATGAAGGCCTTACCATAGTCTAGCATTATCTTGCTACTGTACAGGTTTTACCACCTGGGTCTCCTTAAAGCAATCTAAGCCATATGTGTAACTGATTCGAGTTGGCCGTTGACCTAAAACATACTACATATTACGGTAGAGTTTTAATTTTTTTAAGTGTTAAATAGGAGGAGAATTATTTCTAGTTTCATGCCAGCACATCTTTGACTTTCAGATTAGAATAACATGTCAGCAATTGTAGGACATGTACTTTCCATCTACTGTTGGCAGTTAAATTAAGTCCTAGTACTTTATTATATCACATAAGGAACAAAAAGGAAAGGGAGGAAAGGGAGGAAAGGGAGGAAAGGGAGGAAAGGGAGGAAAGGGAGGAAAGGGAGGAAAGGGAGGAAAGGGAGGAAAGGGAGGAAAGGGAGGAAAGGGAGGAAAGGGAGGAAAGGGAGGAAAGGGAGGAAAGGGAGGAAAGGGAGGAAAGGGAGGAAAGGGAGGAAAGGGAGGAAAGGGAGGAAAGGGAGGAAAGGGAGGAAAGGGAGGAAAGGGAGGAAAGGGAGGAAAGGGAGGAAAGGGAGGAAAGGGAGGAAAGGGAGGAAAGAGAGAACCTGCCTTGTAGCAAATCATTACTGTTTAAATAAAAAAAAAAAATCTAGGGAGAAAGAGAGAAACTACCATAAGAAAATCAACAGCTCCCTGCCCAAAGGGAGCTGAGGTACCCTGCTGCCCTGTCCTGGCCAGCTGTGTGTGATACATTCAGGACTGTTTTTCTGTTATATTGCTCAGAAAGCACTTTTCACTCTGTGTCTAAATTTTAAGAGAACTGCACAGTGAATCATGGACTTCTAATTAAGTGCTGTTGCCAAATGACCCTTGCAAAGACTTCTTCAAGACACAAGACGGAATTCAGCTCACCTACCTCTAGAAGTCTAGATGTTAGAACTAGTCACTATAAACTCCCTATGGATATGTATGTGTCTCTAGGAGTTATGTTCAGATGAGGTTATTTGTCCCTTGATAGTATCCTCACTGAATACAAAAAACCTTAAGAACATTAGAGTTAGAATGTTACATTTATATTCTTAAAATGGGACAAATAAAACTACCTTCAGTTTGTCAAAAAATATTTCAGGAGTTCCCTGATTGTTGTCTTTACTTACTAGTTTTCGTGGCTCAGAACACCTTTCACTACATGGCTGAGTCACCAGATGTAAAACTGTGATCTCTAAAATACACAAAAATAATAAACAACATTCTTGTAGCTCCCTTACGTGTTTTTTTTTTTTTCCCCAAGTAACAACCACAGGAACAATGAAAAAAGTGCATCAATGTCATAGGGCAACCCAAGCCCATACTGCACCATACTCCTGTTTTTGAGACCTCCCATGGAGTTAAACCTTCAATGCACGAGACTACGACATTACAGTCACCCCTGTATGCTGTATGTCTCAACACTTGTACTGTTCATGGGTATTACAGAAGAATTAGCATCCATAGTTCCTGAAGGCACATACCTGCATTTATTTCCATAACGCTTTTATTTGTTCACTGCTTGCCAAATTATTAGTGACAGCTACTTCAAAGTGAAATCCTGCTGGTGGCTACAGAACCACTACTCTTATTCATACCCATTTTGTAGTTTCTATCATCTTCAGCGTTGTCTGAAGTCACTTCAGATTTAACAGATTATTACCTTTCTGTGCACTTCTGTGGACTCCCAATTAAAAACACGAGCTGTATGATTTCATGACACAGGGCACATTTACTACTAAAAATTTCTAACTACTGCATAGCTCTCAGGAAGAAAAAGGTTTAGTCACCATGGCCACAATAAATATAAGCACAGGACCTAAATGAAAAGATTCCAACTACTAATCTCTAGAACTCTCCTTAATCCCCTGTGCTATCCAAACATTATTGATAAAAGCAATCACCATGCTAAAAAGTACATAAAAGAACCAGTTAGCTGTAGCCTGCTGTTACTTTTGACTACAGGTTTCCAGTAACGCAGAGGAAAACAAACTAAATGACTTGATAAAATAACTTTATCCAGATGAACTTATCATTTCTCCTCTATAAGGCACTGTCCTTATAGCTAGGTATCTGTGTTCAATGCTGTGTATGTGTGTATGTACATATGTGTATGTATGTACATATGTATGTATTCTGTGTGTATGTATGTAACAAATAGTACTCTTCTTTTTTTTGTTTCAAGATAAATTGTTTCTTAGATTAGAGGGACAGTCTTAAAACACGGTATCAGCTCTCATAACCTGGCAACCATCAAGGGTCAAAACTAGAGATATTTGTTTCTCGCTCCGTTCCAAAGAACAGCATTTATGCAGCGAGGAGCACATCAATGGGGAGTTGAGCCCACTCTGACGCCCCATAAGTAGATCAGTGCAGCAGAGCCGTAACGATTTAATCTGCAGATCCTGGATTCCAGCACCAGAGCACCACGAGCAGAAACTTTAGCACTTTAGCAAGTCCTTTTAGCACTTGGGGTTTTGTAACACAAATTGTCTCATGGCAGTTAGAAGACAAAATAAAATTCAGCATTTTTTCATATAGATAGTTTAAATCTATTTGCCACTTCTTATCATGTTATCTAGTGAGCAGGCGTGGAATAAAATTTCAAACTGTGTGTTCCTATCCCTTCCTCAAAACATTTCTTCCCTCCCTTCTCCACACTTTTCTCCATAAAAAGATGATGGGTCAGTTGTTACAGGGCTACTCTGTAAATGAAAGCAAAGGTTCAATGCCCTTCTCTGCCTGTATGCCCTTGATGCACCCAGCAATACACGGCTGTATCACTGCCTTCCAGCGGTACTGAATTAATTTAAGAGGCTCGACAGCGCAGGAGTGCGGGTTCAGGAAGCCGCTGAGACACTGGACTGCACCGGCTTCTCATGACTGCCGTCCTGGGCTGCTACTTCGTGGTAATCGCCAAAGGACGGCGTAAGGAAATACGTTATTTTAACGTCTTCCTTTTAGAACTGTTGTATCAAGAATTAACTTCTGGTGGAAAAAAAGGTGTCTCGTATGAGAGTCTGTGAGAAGCTGGGCTTAGTCATAGCCCCCTTTCATCTCCAAATCAGATAAAGCTATGGAGGAGAGAAAGCGATGGGGAGGAATGACAGAAACTCCCTCTCCTCCTTGAAACCAGCAATGCTGGGGCTAAGGTCAGACATCACACTGGTTTTTGATTCAGTGCTCTGCCTGACCAGGTTATATGAAACACTGGGGGAAGAGGGAAGCATTTTCAGGTGCCTCTTCAGGAAAATCAGATAAACCTGCTCTGTTTCACATTAACTGTCACCAAAACATGGAATAAAGAGAAGGGCAACAACTAAAGTTAGAATGAGGCAAGATTAAATTTTACTGACCGATACTGTGAATCCTGAATTTCTCTCAAAATTTTAATTCTTAAATAAACCCGGAGAATAATGCAAGTAAAAAAAAAATTGAGATTTCTTTTTAGAGCAGAATTCTGTTCTTTTCCACTAATCAACAACTGAGACTTCTTGTTGCTAGGGAGGAATGAAAAAACAAAAGGGTAATTAACTTACTAGCTCAAATTCCCTAGCCTATTCTCCAGGAAGAATCAAGCATATGGAATATTTTGATAGTAAAGTTTTCACTCAATTTAACGCAACAGAAAAAAAATCTGTATTTCAAATGCATCATTCAAACTTCATCCAAATGCTTTACAGATAAACACCATATCTAAAAGTGTACTGGTATTTAGACTGTATACCAGTATCTATAGCGATACCAGTAACCCAGGATGGCCACTGACCAATGGAATTACTGGTCTAAGACTTACTGTTTTCCAAAGTCTTTCCAGACAGCTGACATCACGGCAAACATCTGCCCAGTAGGTATATAAGTGAACTGATGGCAAACCGAGGTCTTTCTAAGATGACAATTCAGGATACTTGTGTTTAACATTTCCTTAGCCAAAGAACAGTAAAAGATCATATAGAGTAGCAGACACACGCAAACAAAAAATGGAAGAACTTCAACACTGAATTCACATGGGAGATGTTTCATGTCAATTCACAAGTTACATGAAGCTAACATTTTAAGTCTTTTGCGCTACTGATAAAAAAAACCTAGTAATTGCAAATAGTTGGAGTGTGCATTTCTTAAAATAAAAGCTGACAGCCTAGAATGACAAGAATCGAAACAGACTGTGTATGCCAAAACTTGCCTTCCCACTTTCTGGGCACTTTGCAGATTTCTGCTCTTTAATGTTTCAGCGTGGAACCATTCAAAATTGGCAATTACAGCAATTATCAGAAAAAAATATAGAAGGAAAAGTATAAAACAGAATAAGCATGTCAAATTTACACTCCCTTTCTCTCCTAGAATGGACATGCCCATTTCAAGAAAAGCTCCCACATTTTCTGTTGGTGCACTACCTAATGACTTGCGTTGAGTTTTTCCTAAACGACATCACAGCACAAGGATTCAAAGCCTTGCAAAAAGTATAACAAGATGAGGTTGAAAAAGCCTCAGGATACTGACACAAGAAACATTTTAGACAGCTCAAACTCCTAAACTATTCCTCATTTAAGAGCACTTGTCATACGGTCCAAAACTATTTATTTTTCCCATGTATTTTGAATAAGGGTTTTTTTGCAGTTGACATCAACTTCTAAATGAGATAATTTAATACTGTAAACCATTTAAAATTGCAAATCTTACAGACCACGTCCTGAGAAATTTATTCCAAGACACCCCTTACTTTGATGTCTAAACAGTCTTTACTATATGCAGAAAAAAACCTTAGTATTATTTCTTGGCTGCCAAAGTAGACCGAGCTAAAGGCAAAAGTAAAATAGTATTCTCCTGTATAAACTTAAGGAAAATAGTTAACTTGCTTTATTGCAAACTTATTAATCTTACTAAGAATGCTTTCATTTTATTAGGCCAAAGATCACTAATTGCATCTCCAAATCAAGATTGAAAAGAATTCTTTTTCTAAAATGTTCCAAAGAACAAAGATTAGAAACTTGATATACTCAGCATACCAAAACCTCAACCCACCTACTTGATCCATCATAACTAGAAAGTCATACTTAGTTTATCAACAAAATAAATCACTGAAGTATAAACCACCAAGCACAAAGTATATATTAAGTCTACATGATCTTTACATTCAAACCATTTTTGGACCTTTGGTAAGTTTTATTCTTTGTGGAGAATGATAAATAATAGCCATCTGAGTATAGTTTATGTTCTTTGTTTTCATGTGCCAAACCCTATCCAATAGCACACAAAACACACTCCTAGCCTTGGCAGTTCAAGAGATATCAATTATGTCACATGTATCATTTTACTCAAGTAAACGTAATTTTAGTAGTCACAATTGCAGGAAGTGTTAGAGCTAGAAAACAAATGCTTCACACTGTGTATATTTATGTTCAGATGGTACTAGGCTCTAATGATTTGGAATTCAGGATATTACATAGCTAATAGAATTTAAGTTTAGAAATACAGACCATTTATTTCCAAGGTACCAGATCTCTCTCACGCTCAGCATAGAATACATATTTTCAGGATGAATATCCTCCACTATTGGACTGATGAGATAAATCAAGCCAATGACAAAAGTCATATAGAAGCAAAAAGACATTATTTATTAAAATTAATAAAATGTCCACAGGTAACTCCAGACCTGTAATTAAGATGTATGCAGAGGTCTATGTATTCTGCTGTATTTTCTGAAGAAGAAACTCCATTTGTAAGTTTAGATTTGGCTGTCCTCTTTTCGTCTTCTTACTCAATATTTTATAAGCTTCCATTTTCTTTTGCTTGTACAACTGCTGAGCTGCTTCTCTTTGTTGTTTTCTTTTTTCTGCTTCCTGAAATTAAATAGATATGATTATGAAATAATTACATACCTTCTATAACTATGAAGCTATCTATAAGCAATGAAATTTCTTTTTGTAAATATACTGACAATTAGGTATTGTACTGACACTAGAAACACCATTACTCTTAAAAGCTTAATCAGGACTCTCTTTCCGCGCATACTGCAATCAAAACATATTCTATTGCCTAAAGCTTTGAGAGAAGAGCCAAGTATTCTTCAGTAGAACATCCGACAGTAAGGTTTGTCACTAAAATATGTACTACTTCCTTTCTGTGAAATGAGCTCCTTGACTTTTTTCCTTAAATGACAAAGTGGCAAAAATTTCCCATTTTACCCTCTTGAGTGCAAGAAAGAAAGAGTTTGATGCAGAGGCCCCCATGTAAATGTCTTGCCAACCCAGATGTGCTAGGATACTGGCCACATCTGCATGGGACTGGCACATAGGATATGAGACATGTCTGGAGCTGGAAGTTGAGCACATTTGTGATACTCGGACAACATCACAAGCACTACCTAGGGCAATTTAATCAGGACTAAACTACTAGTGACCTGTCCTCTTTGAAGCAACACAGACTCCTGTCTTTACTAAGAGACAGGAAAAAAACAAAAACCTAACCAATTTTTCAACTGTACAAACTTTCCGTGTTGAGGGGACAGCACACATGCGACCAAACCACTAATGGAGGCACTTACATATATGGATAATTATCATGATACTATGTTCAGTTTTTATCAAACAGCTTACACTCCCTTCTCTAGTGTTGTGATTTAGCAAGTAAGTTGGGCACACACCCACAACAAGCAAGCTAACTAGCTTGCTTCACTTATATCATGTCCTACCAAAATATGCAAGACATCACAAATCAGACTGAAGGATCGCTTCAGTTAATTTGGATGATTTCTTCTCATAAAGCTTATTCTTTGAAATGCAGTGCCATGCTGACCACAAAGGCAGATGTTTCTGCAGAATGCTCAAACAGATGATAATTTATCAATTTCGTTATTGTTTTCCATGACATAGCTAGCTTCTGAGATGTTCAAAAATTAGCAAGAATGCTCTGTGATGTACAATATAAAATTAACTAGAAATGACTCAAGAAAATACTTCTAAATATAAATCTAAGAGGTTTTTGGGGGGCAAAAAAGATCAAACCAACCTGCAAATACAACATCTCTCCATTCAGAATGCTTCACGTATTTTAGCATAACAATGATTAATACCATTCATTCCTTTTTTTTTTAAAAACCAGAGTAGCATCGACTAACTTACCTGTAATTCACTTCCTATCCAATAATTTTACTGCTGTTCAGTATACTGTTGTAAACAACATTCATTTAAGCTACCAACCAAATGCTTACTCAAAGCAAGAACATTCATTTTACTTAGGCAGTAAGTTACTGTTACTTGAGTTCGTATTTTTTCTGGTCTCTACTAAATCCTAGCTTTTTTATATAATGTGGAGGCCAAAACTGTGCCTTTAAGCTTATTTCTTTTCCCAAAATAAATAACAGCAAATCCAGTGTTTGCTAACATACGCAAGGGTAAAGTATGTGATCATCATACCAGGATTCCACATAAATGATTACTGTTATTGTGGCACTTGGCTACTGTTTGTTTTGCTTAAGTATCTTGAATAAGACCAAAAATGCTAACACCTCCCCTCAGGCAACTCTTATGTGCTGCTCAAAGAAAATTCCTTGCAGCCTTGTTCCCATCTTCTCTAAATAACCTGGTCATAGCATTCATTTACTTTAGCATGATCTGTACCTAATATTCAAAAAAGCAGCTCTCAGCTGAACAACTATGTAAGTCGCCCAGAATCGTGATCAGCTTGCACAAAACTACTCTAGTTTTCAAAACAGCTAAACTGAAGAAATAATATATTTTATCCAGCTATGTATTTATGTAACATTTATACAGCAGTTACTGAAATTTAGTTTGCGAGCAGCAAATTACACAACTTGTACATTACAGTGTGTGCCATTATACAGTGCAATGAACAGCGTACTGGGAGAGAACAAAACTAATAAAATAAGGATGTCTCAAATGAATAAATCAACTGAGTTATTCAACAATGATAATATTAAGATACACCCTGTAAGAATAAGTCCCATTAAATTAGAATGAGGGAAAAAATTACTAAATATTTTGGTCGTGGATACAATTACATTTAATTGTTTCACTGTTGGTCAAAGCACATAAAAAGGTAAAATGAAGACTGCATTATGATCACACCATAAGAAATAGGATGGATATTTCATTTTTCAACACAAGATGACGGTATTATTATTACTCCCCCTTCTACAATATTTAAGAGGTCTAGCATAATCCACTGGGATACGCAGGTCAAGCTCTAAGTTTTTCTTGAGGTACCAACTGACATAATAAAATCCCGCTAACGGCAACTGCAAGACAAAAATAGTAAGAACAAAGACAATGATAACTTTGAACCCCTGCATGCCTGAATATTACTGTGAAGTTGAAAAAGACTGAAAGAATACCAATACTTGTGTTCCTCTCCTATGGTCCTAATTGAGTCCAGATGGAAGACTGACAGGTAGAAATGGTATTAATCTAGTCTTCATCTACAATCAAGAAATATCTGTTTAAGATTTACCTCTTTCCTTCTAGCACGCTCAGCCTTTATTTTCTCATATTCTTCTTTTGCCTTCTGATTGGACGTCTTCTTCTTAAACTTCCCTTCAGTCCTAACCGACCTGTAAGAAAAAGTACATGTACTTCAGATACGGACTATTACTGTGCAGACATAACCACCTATCCCATAGCCATTGCAGAATCTTCCACTGTTTTTTGCATATTTGAGGAAGTTAATTAGAAATACAGATTTACAGATGATGTAAGTGACAAGCAAGGCTCATCCTTCTATACTGAACGGACACCTATTTGCACTACTCTTACATGATACCCAACACCACTACATGTCATGTAATGAGCATCTAGCATGAAAACACCGCAAACTGAACTCCTCCACCACCGAGTGTACTGAAGACTGGACTGCACAGAACTTTTAGTAACACGTATACCTTACCTGCTGGATCTTCACATGGATGGTGTTTCACAAAGTTTAAAGAGTGCCTAAAAGAGGTTTTTTCCCATCATACTAGCTCTTCAGAGCTAGAAAAACTGAATGCACTAGCTTAGAGCTGTATTATCTCTTTCTAGTTCTGACACATGGATGCAACTGCAGACATATGAGGACAGCCAGCTCTTAGCAGGTTGCCTGCCAGAGAAATCAGGCTGACGTGGCCAGGTGAAAAAGCACAGTAATAGCATTGCCTTTCTAAAAGTTTCTTCTTGAAGGAGATGGTATATTATTGTCCTTAATGCTCTGAAATTAGGAACTGAATTTTCCTTCCCAATTTCAATATAAAAAACTGCCCAGGTATCTTTCAAAGAAAACAGTAAAAGAAAACCAGTGCCATTTGTCTGGCATTTACTGTCACACTACATTGAGTGGATTTTTCTGGTTATTTAGTTCTAAATTTTTTTCTGATTTACAATAAAGCCATTACATAAACAGTGACATTTCACACTTGAAAAACACAAGCTTTGCTAGACAGTTAACAGCTGTTCACAAAGTGTTCGATTACTCTACTACTCACACTACAAAAAATTGAGAACTAGCCATCATCATCTAGGACATTTCAGGCAGATGATGAAAAAGGAAAGTGAAGCTATTTACTGATACTTTCATTTAGAAATACCACACTCTTCAGGAGAAAAACAAAACCAAAAAAAATCTTTGCTTTATTCTCATCTCCATCTTGTGGCAATACTGTGCAATGACACCTCATATTCTCAGAAGCACAAAACTACTTAAATTGCAATATATGCTAAAATAGAATTACCTAACCAAAGTCTTATTTTACATCCCCACAGAACACCGAAGTCTCTAGACTCTACGTATCACCCCACCTCACAGATTAGCAGTCACATTTTTGCAGAATTATTAATTCTGGTTTACAATCACAATGACCATAGTTTAAGCAAAACTAAAAAACTCTCTGGTTTAAATAAAAACAGTCCTATTTCAGACATCCCCACGAATTAGCTGCCTATTCCAGACAAAACTCTACCTTTCTCCCACTGCTGGGCTTAGATCTGACTGCCTTCCCCCCCTCTCCTGAGCATTCTTCCAAGGAAAGTTTAGATGTAGATACACCTTGGAATTAAAGGAATTAGCAGAAAAACAGTGCAATATGAAAAAACAACTTATCAAACTGGGAACAGAAAGATGATGCAAAAAATGTTCCCGAAAAGTGACACTAATTTAAAAATACTGAGAATCAATTCAAAGGAAAACTCTGTAGACTCAAAAGCAGACTACCTGAAATGCAGGCTCTTCTCTTTGTAGGCATGGTAAGAAATTGGCCAAACACTTACTGCTCTTGGGCTGAGCACTATCCTTAAAGTACAATGGTAACTGTCATACTATTTCTCTGGAATCAAGCCCTAATCATCATCAATTTTGTTTTCTGATTCTGATGCAAACATAACAAAGCTATATGTTTAAATTTTCTAACAATTAGAAAAACATTAAAGACTTACGGCATTTTTTTAGTAAAGCAAATCACCATACTGAAGTCCATGTAAAGTATAAGATCTAAACTATTTCTTTAATGATGGAAACGGTTACTTGTTTTTAGACACGTATTTCAAAAACTTACTCCACTGCTTTATTAAGTTTTTCTTCTGATAAAACTGAATCATCTGGAGCCCTGCGCCGTTTCTTAAGCATTTCTTCCTCAGCTAGGTAAAGATGTTTCAAGTGCTCTGGATAAGTATCGGTAAACTGATCATCCTGTTGTGAATGGATCTTTCTTCCCTTTTTCAACAATTTCCTGTATTGTCTTTCGATCTTTTGTTTTCTCCGAAATGCAAATCCTCGTCCTGAAAACGTTAAGAAAAAGGGTTAAATACACCTGCACTGAAGTAGTACCAAACCATTCAATTGTTGCCAGGACCATTTCAATCCATTTTCTTTCCAAAATAGAAAAAAAACCTGTTTGTGCTAATTTTAATAAGGACCAGTCAAAAATTCAAGGAAAAAAACACTGTTATAAATCTGTTCCCTACCATCGCATTGCAGCGTGTACGGATTTACTGAAAATTATGGCCTAAATCCTCGACAGAACATGCCGTTGCAAACATACTACTTAATGCACACTCAACATTATACACCTTTGTCGATGCTTTTCGAATCCAGTGAAAAGACGTATTAGCATTTCACTTCTCTCCTACTTTTGACAGCTTCATAAGCAACATCAAAAGAGATTCCTAAAGATAGTCTCAAAAAGACAATGATAATGGTAATATTGGCTGCTTAAGTAGTCTGCAGCTGCAATGCCACAGGAAAAAAAGTCACTAAATCACTGTATTATAGTATATTAATATTCCATTGCATCTTTTCACACAAATAGTATTTTTATTGCTACTACCTTCTTTCTACACTTGTCTAGGAAGAGATTTTCTACAACTTCAAAAGTATGCTATGTCATAGAATGATTTAGCCTTAAAGGAAACATCAGATAATGGTTGTTTCAGTCTCAATCATTATATAACCACTTATCAATCTTAAGTTAAACATGTTTTTTTCCTAATATGTTATTTTTTTACTGCATTAGTCTTAAGAGCTATTGACTTTTATAATATTCATTAACAAAACAGTTTCTGAAGGCAGCAAGTCCAAATTAGTCCCAACTTTCCGTTTGATTCTTTACCCAAAGTTGAAGATTCAGAAAAGTGCTGCAAAAGCCAATGCTCTTTTTCCTATCAGTTTATTTTCACACTCGCATAACTACCTGTCAATAGTTTGAATTTACGTCCGAACACACTCCGATTTTAAATATACAGCTTCACAGAGAAGTGAAGATGAGTCCAAAGTCGGAGGGCCACCACTACCCAGCCCGAGCACCACCAAGAACGCGCAGGCTCTGCCATCCCGAGGCCCGGGAGCTGCAGCCGGACACAGCCTGTCCCCGCCCAGCCTTGCGGCCGCCGACCCGAGCCGCCACGGAGCCCCCTCGCCTGACGTGCGTTGGCCCGCCCCTCGGGCAGCGGCGAGGACGGGACTCCGGCCTCCGCTAGACGCACCCCTCGCTAAGGCAGCAGGCCTGGCCGCGGCCCGGACCGCCAGGGCCGAGCCAGCTCAGCGGCACGGCGGGAGGCCAAGGGCCGCGGCCAGCGGGGCCGGGCCGGGCCGGGCCGGGCCTCCCTCGGCCCCTCTGCCCCACCACGCCGCCACCTCAGGCCCGCCGCCGCCAGCCGCGGCTGCCCCCGCCCTCCACTCACCCTCCTGGACGCTGCCCATGACGTCGCGCAGCAGGACGGGCCGCCGCAGCCGCTTTCGGCGGGGTCCGCGGGCGCCAGCGCCCGCATTTTCCGCCGCCGGCCCCGGCCCGCTGCCCCGCGCCGCCGCCATCGCTCTCCCGGCGTCGCGCAGCGAAACACCTCACCGGGCTGCGCCGCCGCCACTCGGCGCTCGATTCACCCGCCTGCCTAGCGGACGGCGGCGGCCCGGCCAGCAGCCCCGACGAGCCGAGCGCAGTCCCCAGCCCTGCGCGGCGCCATGTCGCGGCCGCCCGGCGCGCTGCCGCCCCAGCTGCCTCCGGCGGCGGCGGCGGGGACGCTGCGGCGCGTGGCGCGGTTCCTGGCGCGCGCGCTGCCGCTGTGCCGCGCCCACACGGTGGAGTTCTACACGCGCGGGCTGTGGGACCGGCTGGTGGCGCCGCGGCCCGCCGCCGTGCTGGAGGCGCTGCGCGCCGCCGGGCCGCTGGCGCTGCGGCGCCCCCTGGGGGAGGCCTCCGCCGCCGCGGCGGCGCTGTGGGGTGAGTCGGGGCGGGGCCGGGGCTCGGGGGTCCGCAAGCCCCGCGGGAAGGCCGCGCTGTGGCGCGGGAGCCTCGGGGCACGGTGCCTGTGGCGTTCACGGCGCCGTCGCTCAGGGAGGTGTAACGGCCCACAGAGCACAGCGGCCTCCTGTTGTGCGTGGGCTGCTGGGGCCGCCTGTGGGCCTCTCGGTGGGCTCCCCCTTCCAGCCGCCCCTTGCTCCACAGGTGGCATCGGTTTCTTTTCTCGCTCTTAAGACCTCCTCATCGTCCTCCTATCTACGTTTAAAATTATCTTCCTTGCTTTAATAAAACAGGAGAATTTCACACCGCTCTGCTGAGCTGCTTTTTTTTTCCTACGTCTCTACCCGCTGCCTTCCTGCGGCCATTCCCCTGTTGTTGTGCCTTCAGTCCGCCTTCAGCCGAAGCTGCGTTTTCCTGCCTGTGTGTGCCCCGGCAGCGCCCGTCCTTTCCAGGGCAACGGGGTGTGCTCGGAACCGTCACGGTTGGGGTAGCATAGCCGTGGTGGGAGGGACTGCGCTTTAGGAGGCTGTCGGTAGTGACAGCTGTGATGATGGTCTCCTTTTCTAGGTTTCATCCTGTTCGTTTAGCAATGAAATGAAACTCCTAACTGTCAGACTTCTTCGCTCTGACTAATTTCTGAAGAACAGAAGTAAAATGAACCAAAAAAGACCCCTCCACATGAGTGGAAAGGTGTAACGGTTAAAAGTCTTCATAATGTTGAGACTCTGGAAATGTGGAGGACAGCTGGAAAAGGCTTAAACACCGCTTTCCTATGTATCTGTAATAACGAGTGTCTGGCAAAGGAAGACAGAAAGCAGTTTTATTTCTGACAAGACCTATTTTTTAGGTATTTTTAGTAATTTTCAAGTAACTCAAGAGGAGGCCAGCTATGAAACTGTATTACTGAATTTACTGGAGTCCAAGTAGAAGGGAAGCATACCAGTAATACGCTTTCAGGCAGAGCACAGAAATGAAGATAAAGTATCTGAAAGGTATGTTATTTGGGGGGACTGAGCCCCAGCAAAGAGATCGGTTTCAAAACTAAGGTAAAATCTTTGACAAAGAACTTAGCCGAGAAAAGCCTGCATCATGCCAAAGCTTATGGAGCGTAGATAGCTCTCGCGTAGCGTTAGCTCTGGAATGCTACATGAAACGACTCGTGAGACAGGAAAGCACACTGAGTGTAATGGAAGGGCCCACAGAAAGTAGCATGTGGAGCTGTCTGCTTTTTGGCATAGAAGACAAGCTAAGATAATGGTTTGGATTTGGAAGGAGATTGAAGAGCTGTGAATTGCTACATCGCTTGTAACATTTCTCTCTTGGATCTAAAGACCTTCAAAATATTAACTGTAAGATTCATTTTTAAAGGGTTGAGGTATCTGGGATTTATTTGTATGTGAAAAAGACACTGGATTATGAATTAACTTCGAGAGCCAGGTGGAAACAAGACAGCGGTCCAGTCAGCAAGCAAAAGTGTTGGGAAGCAGTGAGGAAAAACTTAGTGTTTTTGACAGGTAATGACAGTCAGAACTGATTCAGAGCAACGGGACATAAAATTAAATGCAAATAGAGGCTGGAACAAAACTAATCATTAGATGAAGTCATCAAAAAGAAAACATTACAGGAAAATTAGCCTGATCTTACCTGTTTCTGTGGAAAAGCCCATGAAATGATTCAGACACTGAAGTGGTGGCCTGTAGAGTAGAAAGAGAATCAAGAAGGCAGAGTATTGTTTTGTAGATTTTTGAAATCGGAAAATCATTTAATGATCTATATTCTATATATTACAGAATCCGATACAGAAATCACTGGAACAAAAGACACAATTTATGGCTAAAATGAAGCACGTGTTTTCGAAGGGTATGAAGCCTTCATGCTGTGGCTAAAATATAACATTTCTTTGGTTTCTGCAGGGATTATTTCTGCTCATTACAAAAAAAGAATTGCTCCTTTTTTCTAGCCTCAAAACTATAGTATGCTATTTAACATTTGGAAGGTTTTGAGACACTCTCAAAATTTCTCCAGTATCGTGACGAAATTGGAGGCACTGTAATGGAATGGGCATGTGTGTGCTGATTTGGTGGTTCATGCCTGACTCGTTTGACTGCATGGTATCTGTCCATCCAGTCACATGATGAAAACACCTCGTAGTAGAATATGAGTTTCTCAGTGAAGATACCTGCAAACACCTACCTATACTTGAAAATGAATGCAGTGTTAGCCTGTATCAAAATTAGGATTGAGAAACTTAATATCGCAGCTTATTTGAGAGCTTTAGTACAACTTAATAACATTAGAGATCAGAAACCAACCGTTAGAGATCTAATGGAAACCCAGTGTAAACAGAAATTACTCTTCCTTATATTCCCCTAAACTATTAACTGTATATGTGGTTGTTCTTCAAAATTATCAGATATTTAAATGTTAGTTCTTTATATTTACCTTGAAATGGGTACTAAAAGGCTCTCATAACATGCTATCATTCATAGAACTACCGGTTTTTGGAGCGCAGCTATGAGAATAGATTTATTTGGCATGCTCAGATGACATTGTGGTCATGTACCCCAAATACCTTACTCAAAATATGTGTAAAACGACATTTTGATTTCACATGATAAAACCTGTGCTTCCTAAGAGTTTGCGAAGTGTTACATTTATACATTCACAATCCCCAAACTATTATGAGAAGTTTTCTAAAATCTGTTCTAATAGGGATCCCAAATTAAATTATAGGGAGACAAGCTACATTTGGCAGAATTGATCTGAAAATGTGAAGTTGTCAGTTCATACATAGCTCTGCAAACTAAAAGGTAACATGATTGCAGATTGGCAAAAACTGTGCACAATATTTTATGTTACTTTAGGGATTTTGACAAATACATATGCTGAATTGTAGTTTTAGAAGCTAGCAAGCAAGAAATTATAATTCTGTTGTACAGTATTATATGGAAGAAGATAATCATGTTACAGAACATTACATTACATGTTCTATAAATCAGTTTCAAAGAATATTTTCAGATACTCATCAGATGATATTTCATTATAATGACCATATAAAGGGTGGAACCCTTGTTTTCACTTGTACCGTACAGAAAAATTTCAGATCCATTTTTAGATATAGAAAACTGGTTTATATTTTTATACATCAAAAAGCTGACATTTGCCATATTGCATCTTGTTTATCACGTCATTGCTGTAAATTGGACACAGGCACAGAAAAATCTGTGTTTAAGTATTTTCATATTTTACTGTAAATTACTGTTTGTACTATAATTCCAATTTTTTGGCATATGTTTCTTTCCTCTGAAGATTTATTTGCGAATGTATAGACTGACTGGTTAAAAGACATACGAGGTGTCATCTTGTGAGCAACCAAAGTAGAAACATTTTGAGAAAACTAACATTTTTAATATTCATAAATAATATGTAGTCCAACAACTGCCATTCCATAACTTGAAGTCATGCTTCAGATACCTTAATATAGTTGTTTTTTTTCTTTTAGCTGGCAGGCTGGGACAACAATTTAAATTTGGTAGGAGTGTTATTACAGACAGTATACTAGTGATCTTGTATGAGATCCTACTAGTTCTGTTCGTGTTCTTCCATCAGATAACCAAATTCAGGGAAGTTATAGAACATGGGTATTACTACGTTTAATTTCAGTTAAGTGAGATTTGTAAGGAGAGTTAATGTATTTTATGTCGGGTGCTGAAAAAGTGAAAGCAGGCAAGTGGTGGGCTTATAAGCTTTTCACGAGTTCTGACAAAGAAGCAGAAAACTCCAGATTTCAATTATCAGTCTTTAACCTAGGAAAGTTATGAAGTTTCAAGATAAGTTGTATTTGTGCGATACAGTGGGATCAGCAGGAAGTAAGGTGAAAGGAAGATTGGGTTGCTAAATATTGTGAACTCTAATCTGCAGAGTGCTTATGCTGTTGATCTTGGTGAGCTATTTGAAAGTTAGATGGGAAAAGTAAGGATAAATTTCTTCAAGGGTGTAGGTTTAATGATTTTCAGTATCGGTGTCAGGTAGTGTGGTGCAAGATGGGTATGTGCATCGTTGATGATAGTTTTCTTTTTGTACTGTAGCAAGTTTGTATATGTAATCCACGTGATGTTTATTTCCACAGTCATTGTTGGGTGAAAGTTGCCAGTGAGGTATATAATACGCGTTCCTTACAGAGGAGATGAGGGATACTGTTTTTTGCTGTGTTTTGGATGATGACTGGTGGTGTAGAAGCGAGGTGTCTTAGGTCAATGGCATTCTTGCATTTAGTCATTTGGTAGATGTTGCGGGTATGGCCATTACGGTATCCAAGAAGCTGCTGTTGATTCAGTTTGAAAAACGGTGACTATAGACCTTGCAGTAGAAATTGATGAGGGAGCCCTAGCTTTGACTCCAGATATAGCTTCAGTACAGTATTGATGTAATTACCTAAACAAAATATTTAACTCGTGGTAGCTTGTGCAGGCGTGTCATCGCTGTGTGCGTATTTGTGCCCAATTTTTAATTAATTGTCCGCTCAGAATGACTTTTCTGGATGAAGAGATACATATGCTGGCCTAGACCTTGTAGAAAGTTCCGTTGGACTGGGATGCCGTTCTGGGCTGAGATGGTAGGCAAGTCTGACGCTTTGAAACAAACCTTTTCCAGCATCTCTTTCGGTACCATGCATAGGAGGGCTGGTGTTAACATTGGCATAGTGAGTTTATTTCCAATAAAGGAAACCAATGTACTTAACAGTACAGCGAAACAAACATGTCTCAAGTGTCCAAACAGATCATGTTTATAAACAACATATAGGTACCTAATTTGTCAGTTACATTTGCATTCATTTCTGCCTTTTGAACTAAAGCAAATACATAAATGTGATACACCTACAGGATATTTCATGTTGGTTTATATTTTTTCTGTTTATTTCTACTAATACCACTAGAAAGTTTACATTAAGAATAATTCTAAGCTGGTTAATATTACTGAAAGAACGCATATATTAGTACACTTGGAGTCAACAAAAGCATCTTCTAATAGACTTGTTATGTGACAGTGACCTGTTTTCATGAATTTTATTGCTATCGTGTTATACAGGAAGAATGGCAGTATTTCTTCTTGCACCCCCAAGTATCTGATGTCACTGTAATGATAGAAAGCATTTTTTTTCAGTAGTGATACAGTTCAGTGTATTTAAAATATAAAGGTCAATTAAAACCACCCAATATCTAGCGAGACATTTTGAAAAAATACTGCTTATAAACCAAAATACATTTAATAGGTATGTAATACACATGTATAAGAATGAAAATTACAAAAATAAAATTTTATTCAGATGTTTCTCGTGCATCTCACATATGTTAAAGAAATGTTTTGTAACATATGTTAAAGAAGTATTTTGTAACAGGACGACATTCCAATGTACTTTCAAATCTCCTTTATTTCATATAATGTTATGTCATGAAGAAAAGTGAATTCTGGGGGAAAGTTTTTTGCTTGACTGATTTTTGTTTTGTTTTGTCATACAAGGTTGGCCAGTATATTTAAAAATGTGTGCCAGTTGCTAAAAAGATTATATGTTTCAGTGTTAGGTGCCTCAGTTTTCTAAAATGAAAAAAAACCCCAAACCATACTGGTCACTGAGGAAATAAAATTTGGAGGTAAAGAACAAGAGAAATGCATATTAGAATGGGCCTGACTTTTCTCCAGTGTGTTATACTAAATACAATACTAATTCAAAGAGGTCATAATATGCATGAAACAATGTGGAACACCCACTTCTCATCAAGAAAATTAGATTTCTTCTTCACCTGGCAAAACTGCTGAACAGCTGGTCAAAATATCCCTCTGCACCTTTTGACTTAATGTCTCATCTCTATCGCATTCTCAATAATTGTTGGCATATAATTGCTTGTTGAGTCTCTTAAACCTTGTTCTCTTTCTTGACAGATCAGTGATTTCTTCCTGCTGCATCAGACCTAAAGATTTCTATGCATTGTTACTGATTCAGACTACATTCACAATAGTTTTAGCTAAAATAGGGAGGAATGAGACAATAAAAAACAATCGCAGAATTAATAAATTATTCATACCAATATGTTTCACTTAAAAATAAATGTACATTTTTGAAACTAAGAACCAAGTAATACCAAACAAGCATTTCGTCTTGAGTCAAACAAAATATGCATTGGAATCTAACTTTGGCTCACACCTGATTGGTAATAAAAATTAATGTAATTCTCCCAGCAGATTCACCAGTTACAAAGCAACTTGGAAAGTATGTGAATATAGTGATTGTAAATCAAAATATTTCGTATATTGAACAGCTGTATTTCTTAAAAAAATCTGGTAGTATATATTGTCAGATGGGAGTAACTGGGAAATGCATAATGAGCAAGTTTGTAAACAAAGAAAGTGATAAAGTTGACTGAATTCTCTTGTTGATTATACTAAAGTAGCTCTGCTAAAATAATAGGTTTTTCCATATTTACACTAGTTAAACTAAGAGCAAAATTTGACCTCGGTTCTGAAGGGGAATACAGCTCAATAAAAATAATGAATTTTCCCACTTATGCGAGTGAAAAAAATTGTTACTTCTGTCTGATACTACGTATTTATTGCATGTAGTTCTGTCAGCACTATTACAGAGACGTTAAGCCCTGTTAACAGAAGTATTTTCTTTTTCTTTTCCATACAGATGATGACATGTTTTCCAATGTGTTTTGTGAAAACTCTAAGAAGCTTATCAATGTACATTTATTTGCCCTGGCTGCTAAGTATTATTCTTTGTCTAACGTTGGAGTCTGTACCCCATTAGAAGATGTACTTGTAGCACTGAGAGGAGACAATCAAGGAACAGCAGGTATATTTACATTTGTATTTAAATTTTTATTTTTCACTATAGGACCTGCAGAGTTTTGGTTTTGGAGGGTGGTTTGGTGGGTTTTTTGTTTCCTACACGCTTCTCACTTCAATTTTCATTTATTGCTAGATAGTTTCTTCATTGCCTTTGTTTGGAAAATGGATTCTCCTGCTAAAATTTGAGCAGAGGGGTCACAGCATTCAGTACCTATAGACCCTTCCTGAGATTCAGTTTTAAAGGGGATGAGATAGGCAAGCGGGCACATCATTATTTGAGATGTCGTGTTAATTCTCTTTGTTTTTCTTCTCCCTAAGCAGCAGGAATCATGGTTGCTATTCTTGCTTTTTTTTAGAAGTCTCACCCTAAAATCTGGCAAATGTTTTTTTTTTGTTACACCTTTTATTTAATGTTAAATATGTGCTTTGGCGTTTAGCTGAATACGGCCCAATAAGTGTCTGATGTCTCAAAAAAAAAAAAGACAGTTTTATTCATTCTGTATGTTTTGGACCAGTACCAAATATGTGTCATAAAACTAGAGTAATTTCATTTTCTGTAGTTAAAGAAATTGGATTAAAACACTCTCAAGTTGGCATCAAGTTGGACACTGCAAGTCTTGCCCCTGATTATATTTTTTGTATCAGATGATAAACTGGCATTTATACTTACTTTGCTATAATTTTCACTAAAAATGTGCTTTTCATTGAATCCTCAGTCATTATAGATTTGTCACTGTCTTTCAGATTTCTCATTAGTTTTTCAGAGACAGACTGAGCAGTTCTCTGCCTTTGCTTTCTAGTGCGTTTTATCTCTATAATACGTTAAAACTCTGATGTTTCTTATCCTAAGTGATAACACCATTATATATGTTGGGCATGTCTCCCATTTTCTACAGTTATCTTCTCTTTCCAATTTTGCCATTTTCCATGGTTGACTCCCCAGTTTTCCATTTCTTCAGAATTGCTAAAATGCCATAGCTAAGATAGTCTTAATGGTTTGTTGTGCATTAGTCTTACTGTAAGTTTATTTTCTGGCTTCTTTCCTTCTGCTATTAGTTCATCTGAAGCCCTTTTTTCTTGTTTAGCAACTGTATGCTGCTTTTCTTTCACTTGCTTTTTAGCTCTTTTCATTTTCATTATGCTCTCATTCCCTGCTTAATTCTCTGTAATTCTGTAGTTCTACCTTGTTATACTCATATTTGAGTTCATACCTGGATTAGCTTTCTTAGACAAAAATGCAAGGATTCTTTCATCTTTTTGTCATACAGAATGGAGCATCAAGAATAAGACAATTGCTGAGTATTTTATTCTGTGTCTTGCAGGAGTGCTGCTCGGTTGGGTAACTGGGTTTGTGATGCAGTAATTCTAAATTGTACTTCCTAGAAAAAGTAAAACTTGTTCCAAATGTATACAATGGTATTATAATTCAAAACCTTTGTGTTGAATTGGCAGTAAGTATCAGTTAAATTAACTTAATTGAAGTTCCTGGTAATCATTTGGCAGAAGCAAAATACCAAATTATGGATTCATAACGTGCGAGTTGCCAAATGAAAGTTGTGATCTTTTAACTTTAAGCTATTTTAGATATTTTGGACTTAATTCTGTATTTCAGAAAACATATTTGTTTCCTGACATACTAAAGCTTGCAAGTCAAGAGAAGTGTAAGTCTGAGAAAACTGGCAACTTTACGATAGCCTTGCTTATATTCTGAAAAGTATGCATCAGGATAATTCCATTTATGTTTCAGATGTTTTTAATACATTTCCTTGTTCTAAGACAAACATGCTTATGAGCCTGTTCCCACAGTTTGCATACTTGCATAGTTCTCTAACTTCTTCACCATCTTAATGTAGACATGCTATCCTTCCTTGGAATAATTGGTAAGCACAAACATTTTAAGCATATTGTGGACACAGCTACTCAGGATGGAGTTCTGAGTCTAAAGGGCTTTCTCCATTGCTCCCTAACGAAGGTCACTGTGGTCCTTGCTGCACCATCAGGTTGCTTGCACGGAGCACACGGGGTCTGGAAGAGCCTGGCCCAAGGGGAGGAAGCCAGCAGGGAGAATTTCTCTTGTTACAGGGTTCATATCTGATATAAGAGGCGAGGGTTGCTAGAGTATTGGATTAAGAGTACTCTCCACCTTTGCAGTGTGTTTATGGCCAAGGTAGTAGTCATGCAGTGACTCTTAACGAATCCGTCTTTAAATTCCATGTACTGGAATATCACTCAGCCTTAATGTTTTTTCAGTATATGGTTATCCCAGTCCCTCACTCTGGCTTATGGAATTAAATCATAGTAGTGTAGCTTCTGTATAGGTGGTGTCTTGTGTGGACTGTGAATTTCTTTTTTTTATCTGTCTGGTGTATCTGAATTTCCACAGGTAGCTGGGGTATAAAACCCTTAGGAAGATCTGCATTAGCCCTCTATAAAAGACCGTCTCTCCTCAATTTGTTCGGCTTCACAACTAAAGATGTAGCTGTAAATGGCGTTATAGAGTTGAAACGGTTTTTCAAATGGAAAACAGCTACCTGTGCTAGGGGTTGTTTCAACATTTCAGTACCAGCTAAAACTAGTAACATTAAGCTTTCGGTTATTCTATTATATCCAGGGTACTATTGTGAAGTATTCGAACGCCACTTTCTTTCTTCATCACAAAAGGAGATGGATCTCTAAGTTTCTTATGGTTTTTGAAATTAGTATTTGTTCTGCTTGCTTAAGTTGTATACATAATAAGGAAATCTATATGTATAATTATTTGTTTCCAGGAAGTAATTTTGTGATAGCAGAATGAATTTACACAGCTTGTTTAAAACACCTGTATATATTTTTTTTAAAATTTGCAGTTCTGTTGGCAATATAAAACAGTCCCCAAATACAGTTTTTCTATTGGATTGTAATATGTCTGCTTGTTTTTTCAAAATAATGTAAAAAAATCTATCAGAATGTTGCAGAAAATGCAGCAACAACAAAATTGATAAAAAATCTATAATTTTCTGCAAACAGTATCATTCTCCCTGAGCTGAAATATAAGCAGAGTGTTCATTCTGCAAAAGGAAGGAAAAGAAGTCTAAAAATGGTTAAGAAACTTTAGTAGCTAAGGTGATAAATACTTTATGTATGTAAGTATAAGCAAACTATGATTTTTCTACCTGGAACCTCAGCTTTTGTAAGTTGGGTCTTATTTCTGGATTTCTTCCATGTTTGAAATACTTAATTTGTCTTAAGTGCTCTCTGAAATGGTACTTCACACAGCGTTACACAATTCAGTCTTTTGAGTTCATACTATAGCAAAGAGTAAAAGGTGCAATACGTGGTGATAGTTCAAAGTGACAGTGCTGCTTTGGAGAACAGTCAAACAACTTTTATTTCTGTCAAGAAGTTAAATGTCTGTTTCTTCCTGTTCCCATTTTGCGTCTTCTTCTGATGAGCCTATCCAGACACTAAAATGTTCAAATATAAACAAAAAAAGAGACTTTTTTTTTTAAATTTTTCATCTTTTTTTCTTTCATTTGAAATGCTTACAAATTAAGAGGATTTTAGGACACCGTGTAGATCTTCACAGTTTTAAAGTTAAGCAGAATCTTTAGTGAAAGATTACTTGTTTCTGCTATTTGTTTTAACAGTATTTTAGTCTATTTTTTCTTTTGTCAGTTCATAGAGTCTATATTAGATTTTAAGTATTGTCATAACAGTTTATTATAAAAAACCAGATGTTTAAGAAATAGACAGATCCTGTGGGTTTGGGGAAAAATAGAGAAAACACTAGGTTTCTCATGAGCTCAGTTCAATTCCCCACTCTCTTTTAAAGAAGTAACACTCTTGGCTCTGTTCCCAGCATGATCTGATCAAGGAATGAACATAGTTTTTGCCTAATGATCGGTTTCTGGACAGATGAACACATACTGTGCAAAAAGCAGAGAATGGGAAAGTATATTAATCTGCCTAGTCATGTAGAAAAGTCTTGTTTTCTAGGAGCATGCTCATCAGTAATGGTCCAGTTTCTTCTGCCATCACTCAGACTTACAAAAATTTCCACCAATTTAACTAGAGCCAAGTGTACTGGAGTGTTGGTCGCCTAAGAGAAATGTGTGGGTTTCTCCCAAGGGAGCAACTTCTGAGCTCCTCCTTTGCTTGGGGGATGTAGAGATTAGCGAGTGGGTGCTTGGTATTCTCCACAAGCAGTAACCCTATGGTAGAAATTGACTCCATCTCATTAACACGTTCTCCAGCAACACTGTAATGAGTGATTTTCTACCATAAAGATGTAACAGTTCTATAATCCATCTATAGGGTAAATAAGGAAAATAAAAGTGCATCTTCCTTTGAATTTCCCCAGCATCGCTCATAACTTTTATTTGAGATATCTCCCGCTTGATATTGTGAGCAAATCTGCAGAATTAACAAGCCATACTGTGTGATTATTAATTTTCCCTGCCCTTATATTTCATATATATAAAGGTAAATGTGATAAACAACACAAAAATACATACTTTTTAATGAACAGGAAGAAATAGTACAGTTTTATAATAGTAGCTATTGTCTAATATCCAGTCAGGTATTAGATATGCTACATCTTAAAAAAACTACATTAACAGTACTCAGTTTTACAGTGTGTTGAATTTTACTAATTCATCTGTAATTCAGAAGATTAGTCTTGTGATAATTTAGTGAGTTTTTAATTAAAAATTACTATCCTTAAAATATAAAAATACTATAGCATATTTTTAGACTGGTATTTTTTCTCACCACAAATATTTATTATTATGGGTTGTGTTAATGTGTATTTATTGTCTTAATCTGATCCAGGTATCAAAACTGATGAGTTTATGAATAATAAGAAATCACATGAAGTGCAGGTGATGTCAGAGTTGGTAGACAACATGGCGAATTATTGTGGTATAAAGCAGGTAAGAAAGCATTTCTTACTGTATGTTACCGTGTACCTTCCAAATTATTCTCCTTATTGTGTTCGGATACATAATTTTGATATTCTATCAATGCTGTTCTTATTTTTCCTGTAAATAATTGTAGCTAATGAAGAGCCGTTAGGGTCAAAATGAAGGACAATTTTGTTGAAAAATGTATCATTCCAAAGGAGCTGCCTTTCACTGAGTCATAATCATTTTATGACTCATGACAAATTTTAAGAAATTATAATCATCCTCTATATGTTGAGCAGCTAAAAATTGTACTGCTTTTTGCTATGTGTGGGCACTGCCATGTTTATCAGTATTATATTGCTGGCAATTTACCATAAGCATCAGCAGGAGAGCAAAACTTCGTTCTTTTCCTTCTGTCAAGCACACAAGCGTGCCACATAGAGATCAAAGCAGAAAATCTGAGAAAGTTTGAAAGCTCATCTTATTCTGGCACAAGAGATTTAAATTGTTTCCTATTGTTTAATGTTGTTCACCTTTATTTAACATGGATTGAGATCTATCAATTAGGAATTTAGTTATGACCTTTTTAGTTTGAAGAGAGACCAGATTAAGCAGAGATTTATGTAGCAGAGTGTGCGTGAAGTACCTTTGGTAGAACACGTATGAGATCTGGATACCCAACACCATTATCACCCAGTGATTACTCTAAGAATTGGCCGTTTCATACATCAGATCGCAAGTTCATCCTTGGATGGCGAAGAATTGCAAGATTCCTTTCTCAAATTTGATTGTGACTTACCCTTTTTTTTTAAACATGTAATTATGATTGCACAGTGCAAGTCACTATTGCATTAAAACCTTGTAGATGTTTACTTATGGATCCGTTGACAAAACACAAGCGTCACAACAATACTTGACTTTTCTGAGTACTGTATTTCACATTCTATTAGACAAAAGTACACCAATACCATTTCCTCAGTTTACATACATGTAATTTTACTGTAAGCTTTTTCAATGTTAAACTTTCTGTTACATTCCACATCTTAGGTCTTTGTTGCGGTAAGACTAAATTTTTAAGTATCTGGGTGAACTGAGTTGGTTTAATCTTTTTAATCTCTAATGCTAGTAACTGGCTAATGTAGCTTCATCCTCGCTTTAAACTGTAGATGACTACTGGCTCTGGACACTGCATTTGATTCCTTTCTACATCTGAGCTGCACTTGCGTTCTGTGCAAGGGGCTGTAAGTGTAAATGGAGACTAACTTCCTCCAGCCTAATGTTCATTCCCACAAAGATTTGTGGAGGACAAACTGTATTTGTTTAAAACCAAAGATTAGTAAGGTATCTGCCCAGATTTTATGCTGAACATACTCTCTTTCAGCCTTTTTTTTTCCTAAGTAAATGCGTCTGAGTATAGTTTAAAATGAATGTATCAGGTGTGGGTAAGGGGGACGAGACAGCTGCAGCTGGGCGGGCCAAGTCTGTATTACTGCGGTCTCGGGTGTTATCTTGTCCCCCATATCGTGCCTGGCCTTTGTAATGGGAGAGCGCTGGTTGGCCTCCCTCATACCCGCACCAGGGGGGTGCTAAAAATTAATGCCAGTCGTGTGCCGGGGGTAGAGTACATGGCCGTGCTCTGTTCAGTTTAGCGGTAGAGATGTAACTGCAGCGTCCCGAGTGGCTGCTGCTGCCGCCATAGACCGAAGGGCAGGCCCCAAAACTTGGGTTCAGCTCGGAGTTGCTGAAGCTGAACTTTGATGAGGAGGTTACTTGGCTCAGACTGCGTTTACTTTAGGTAATGTAAATGATGCAGCACTCTTGATAGGTTTGGGCCAGGCCTGTGGCATCCTTGGAAAGAGAGATGAAAACTCTGAATCCTGACCATCTGTTTTGTGAGGAACGACTGATGAAGGCAAAGTTCTAGGCGGTCTTCTCCTTACAACGGGGATTACCAAGTAAACAGAGAGCTGCAGTTAAGGCCAACTATTACTGGATGAGATGCAATCAATTTGCGAGCATCTGTGATCCCTTACGGCGACGGAAGGCGATCTCTCCAGCAGCTCTGTCAGGAGCCAGCCGCGGTGACAAGCGTGGGTGCCCTCAGCAGCTGTAAGGAGGATGCGCTCTGTAAAGAATAGAAGTACGGTAGCAGCAGATCTGTGAAAGTAATTTCTTCTATCATTAGCATGTCTTTTGCCTTGCTTACCTTTTGCTTCAGGCAAGTATTAGTTGTTCAAGTGTTGAAGACTTTCACGTACTGAAAAAGCTGTAGGAGAGTGAAGTTTGCTGATAATGCACTACTAAATGTTCTCTGCGTTTGCTGGAAGGTGGTGTTTCATATAGCATTTTCTTTTAGATATTAAATAGTTCCTGTGAGATTCAGGAATGAAAGGAAAGGAAAACCCATATTCAAAGAGTAAAAAAGTAGAGCCACCTTAATAACCTAACCTAAGTCCCGATGTAGCTGGTTACTAATAAAATCTCAAACCAATCATTATTAAGTATCTGTCAATATGCTGCAATCTCATGCAGTGATTATGCACTTTTATCAGATGGCTTGGAGTATCTTTAGGCAAAGGATTATTTTCTGTTTATTTTTTGAAAAAATTGTAACATTTAATGAAAAATATTGTTGCAGTATATCACTGAATATGAAATGCTGACTACTCTATATTAACTTTTTTCCATTTTAGTCATGCACTGTAACAAAATTTATTTGTGCAAAGTTACAAATCCCTAATATATGAAAAGAGCTTTGCAGTTACATTTAAAAAAAAAAGAAAAGCCTCCTTCTCAGTTATTAAAAAAGCGACTCCTTTTGTTTTGGTTACCTTTCAACTTAAAAAAAATATAGGAATTGTAAAGTTTTAGGAGAGTTTGTTCCTTATTGATTTTTTTCTATCCTTCTCGCAAAACAAAATATATGCGGCATTTAATTAAAAAATCTAGAGCTATGAAAACACAACACGTGTTTTACAACAGCACGTGTCCTCAGGGTGTTTCTTTCAGGTATTATAGATCACTGACGGCTTGAAAAATGCCCTCCATTTCACCTCCATACCCATAATGTATAATGGGTGGTAGAGGATATTACTGTCTTGTGGTATTTTATAATGTAGTATAATAAGTAGTAAAATGAAAATAAAAGCAAACATTTTATTAACTACTGTAATCACTTGTAGGTTAATGATTTGAATTAAAACGTTAAAGCAAACTAACTAAAGGTTTTTTTTCAGTTGTTTACTGCCCCCTTTAAACATTGTTCCTATTGTCCAAGTGGAACTTTATTTTATAAAGAAGTTCTTAATTAAACTCTGCAAAGAAGCCAGTGATTATTCTTCTTTGTTTAAATGCACATTTGTTTTCTTTAATGCATTTGTGAAAGTTTTCCTTGGAATTTGTAGCATGTGCAGCAAGAGTTGCAATGTGTAATGCAAGTATGATATAATTCTGCATTCAGCATCCATTAAATTTGTGATTTGGTGCTGAGAAATGTTGGAATCCTTCTGGAAATGAAGTTCTTGATTGCACTGTGCCAGAAATTGTGTTTAAACATAGTACCCAACTCGCTATGGACAAGACCTTTGGACTTCATTATATCATGGAAATTCATTTTAAAAGTTCATGCTTGGCAGATACGCTATGGATTGCTGATTACCTTTCCTTATGTAATCAAGGGAAGGTAAAACAGGGATTAATTTAATGCCGTCTGTTTGTTTAGCACAAGATCATTGCCTGCTTATTTTTAGTCAAATTTTCCTTTCGTTTTAAAACTATTCTCCCAGTGCTAATTTAACAATATATTACTGTTTTCTTTTTACTTGGAAACAACTGAAAAAAACTTATGCAAACAGCAGTTTGTCTTTACAGCCACTAGAGGTCACACGTAGGAGTTAGGAATAATTCACTAGCTGACTCTTGTGTCCAAATGCTGCCTTTCACAGAAATAATTAAAAACCTTCTAGGAGTGGAGGTGTGCATATTCTGCATAATAGTAATATCCGTTACATAAAATAGTGGGTAAAGTGTTCCTTGAACGCTTTTCTTTCCTTAACTTTTAAATAATCTAGGCGAATATTGGTGATAAATGTGACAAATAAATGACATTTTCAAAAAGTATGCTTAGATCATATCAATTTTATTTCAACAAATCCACTCCTGTACTGATTTCATTCAAGAAATTTGAGGATTGTAGCGTACCTAGACGGCAAATATGTAGCAATATCACATGACAAGTGTAGATGAGAAAGCCATGTGCAGCCTGGGTAAACAATTTTTACCTAATTGTGCGTTCTCCACTGTTTTACCTAGTCTTTAGTGATATTGGTTCAAATTTTTCTTTCTAATTCCATGGCTGTACAAATCTTTAGCTTTCTTAGAATAAGGAATAAATCTTTCTTTTTCATTTCAGTAAGAATATTGCTGTACTGAGTATTCTTACCTGGTAAAAAACTATGCGGTTGAAAGATGGATCCGTGTAGTGTATGCTGCTATTTGGACTCTCAAATATCAGTGTAAGCTTTCTTACGAACGTGTGACAGACCAAGAACGAGACATAGATGTTCTTGAATCAAACACTTTCAGGAATATCTACAAAGAAGTCATTATATCTAGTCAATATAATTTTTGGTAGATACCTGAACAGTACTGAACGTTATCATTTTCTTTCCTTAGAGAAATGCCACTCTGCCTATTCTTGTAAGATATTTTGTTATGTATTTATTACAAATTAAAACACACATGATATAAAGCTGTGATTATGTACTTAATGGTCTTAGGTTACCCTTGTTTCTGCTACTACTCTGTGTAGTGTTTTCCTTCCTGTGTTATATCAGTCACTCAGCTAGCACATGCTATCAACTATGAGACAAAGTAAACTGTCAGCTGGTTATCCCTTCTATTCATTCCTCCTTCCAGAAGAGCCAGTGGAAAGCACATGTGACATATGAGCCCCTTTGTTTTATGACAAAAGCATCCTCATGTTAATCGAAGTTATATGGATCATTTTCACAGAATGGGAAAGCAGTATAAATAAGCATTCTGACATAAAAGGGGGTATAATTATCACCTAACTTTAGGTCACAACTGAAGTGATTAAGCTGGGCACTGAATCTGAAGGTGCTTATTTCTCTACACCTCGTGGTAGTAGACTCCTCAGTATGGGAGCTAGGTGCCTGAAGCTAAATACTGTGAACACTTCGTTTGCTAACTGTATATCCTGACCCAGTTTAGCAAGGGCAGGTGGTGGTGGTTTATGGTTATTTTCTTTAGCAGAAGGAAGTTCTGTGTCAAAAAATATACTGAAAGTCTTTCCCAGAAGAGTCAGGACATGTGCATTGCTAAGCATTGCCGTGTCTGTTTTCTGGAGCAAATCAGTTAAGACTTAATTCTGTGTTTTAAAGTCAGAAGGTGGACCAACAAAGCAAAAGAACTAAGTGTGTTAGGAGGGGTGATACTACTGATAAAGTAGCTATTAAATACATGCTTAAATTTTTAGGGAATTATTTTGCATTTGATTGAAGTATGTCTTGTTGCTCATTAATATAGCAAATTTTATTTTCTTTTTTTCCCCACTATCTAGGTGATTGATATAGGTTCTGGAAAAGGCTACCTGAGTTCATTTTTGTCCATGCAATATAACTTAAAAGTTTATGGAATTGACTCCTCAAACACCAACACTAATGGTGCTCATGAAAGGAACAGAAAATTGAAGAAACACTGGAGAGCATATCAGAGTCGAGGAAGAGCAAACCTCAAAAGCCAGAGGTTGGAAAAGGCAAATGACAGGCCAGTGGAAAGTGAAATTAAATGTAAAGCAATCAATGAAAAGCCCTTAAATAATGACAGCAGTCTTCAAAATCAGGACCAAGTGACTATCCAAGATTTAGTTCCTTCTTGTGGTTTCACAGAAATAGCTACGTCTGAAACCAGCAGGCAAACTGAAGTTGATTTGGTGGCTCGGACACAATCTGATGAGAGCAAACTTTCTGAAGAAGTTCTTGCTATTCTAAACATTCTGCCTGCTGATGCCGTAGAAGTTTTTTCTTCATCTCAGTGTAACTGTGGGGAACTCTGTGAAGAGGAAAAGGTGCAAAGAAAAATGGCATCTCTCAAGGCTAAAGCAAGCAAGTCGAGTGAATCAAACCTGTATTTTCCATTGACCTCTTGCATCACTGCAGAAACAGAACTCGGTGACATCATAACAGATCTGGAGGTTATTTTACTAATACTGGAAGTAGATTGTCCATTGTCTTTATATTGCCATTTTCATATGTGCATAATGTTTGCTGAGTGTACGGAGAGTGCTGTCAGTGGTGTAAATGAATATTCTGGCCCAATAATGTTTTTCATCCAGTTAGCTGAAGTATGTCTAGCAGATACAGATTGTTCTTCTATTTTAATATTTGTGTTGGGATTATTTTGAATATGTAAAGCAGCCTTTAGAATTTATGGACTAGATAATAACGAGCTGTCAAACTTAACAGCATACATATTAGCACATTCAGGTATTTTGCAATTGTGGGTATAGATAACATCTAATTATTATGAAAAGAGTTATATTTACCACGTAGATGGATATATTAAGCACTGGAATTTCAATTTTCCTGAAATTTCTTATTTTTTAAGTTTTATATTTTGGTAATTTCACTTAAACTTTGAAGGCATAGGAGAATTTATTGTGTATAGTACTCAACATAAAGAGTTTGTAAAGAGCCCTATTTGCAAATAATGTTTTTGTATTTTGACTTTCCAGAGTTACTTTAAGTTCATTTAGTAATTTACTAGCTGGCAGGGATTGCATCTACACAAACAAGCCCAAGCTCAGCTGCCCAAAGACAGTGACACAAGCTGTATGGCTGTTTAGTTCCTATGCCTGAGCTAACGTAAATTCAGTCTTTTATGGAAAGATAAAAGCTTGTCTGTGTTCAGTAGTAACTGAACTAATATATTCAGGTGTGTAATTAATCTCTGATTCAAGACCATAGTTTTGTGCTGATGGCCCTGTAACTTGTGCTAATAAATCCTACTGAGTATCTGAGAACGTGTGGAGCAAGCTCATGTCTGTCTGCAAAAGACACTCTGAGCAGCAGGGTTTGTTGATGAAGCATATGCCTTTACATTTGCACTGTTGGATTTTGTATCCCTTTAGCATGTAATTTGTGTAATGTAAAAGGTAGAAGAAATCCTATATTACTGCCTTTCTTTATAAAAAAAAATTACTGTCAGAAAAGGTAAAAGCTTCATTGTGTTAAAAAATAGTAATAACCAAACTGCACATTATGTGTGATGAATGTGTGTAATTAAGAAGCTTTAAAATGTGCAATCATTTACATGTTTTAAAGGTATTTTGAGAATTTTTAGAAATAAAATATTTTTTAGAAATAGTTTTACAAATATTTACAATTTTTTATTGTAACCATAATTTGATTTTTTTTCTCAAATTTTCCTAAGCTGGGAACAAATGGGGAATGGGTAAAATTAGCATTTACTGATTCATACTGTAAGTTCTGAAATTAATCTGCTGATGAAACATGGGTATAAGAATGCATGTTTGTATATAGCCCAGGACTAATATTGAGATACCAAATTTTGCTACACTTAAGCCAACGATCCAGAAAGTACTTTCAGTTATACCCAGGCAACCTCACTGAAGTCAATGATGGTCCAAAAGGGTACCTGACACAGACAGACTGCCCTCGTATTGTTCAGGAGTTTTGAGCATTGCAGTGCGTTTCCTCTATCTTGCATGTGGTAGGCATCTTCCACTAGCTTCCTCCTGAAAGAATCTCTCTAACTTTCCTGTCCTGGGGTCCTGTCCTGCCCTCACAAGTGCACATCTTCCCTTAGCTTCCAAACTTTAGTCTTGTTCCACTGTTTCTGTAATTAGAAGTGGGAAAAGCTTTGTGGAATGGTGAGCTGAAGCTGACTGATAGGAAAAAAGTCTTTAAAAACTAAGCTGGACTGAAAGTGAATTTTTGCCACCTAAAAATTTTGGATCCTAAGGCAAGGAGAGGGCAAGCACAGAGAAGCAGCACAAAGTAGAAGGTGAGAAGGGGGACAGGAAGAATTAAAAAAACAGAGGAAAGGGGAGGTTTTACTCTTTCGCACATACATATGCTATGTAATACTGATGGGTGAGCAAATCAGATACAGAGCAGCAAAAATAGATGTGCATATAAAGTCAGAATGATTATAGAAAAGTATCCCAGTTTAACATCTCTGGACTAATTTCTTGTTGATAACCTTGTTAATAAATAAGGCTGAAATTCAAAGCAACACCATGTTTACCATGTAGATTCCAACTAATAATGCCGGCAGAGAAATATCTTGTTACAAATGGTGAGAAGAGGGATAATTTGGATGGAGAAATAGAGGCAAAATGGAAATAGAGGAAAAAGGAAAGCAGGAAATAGAATGGACAGAAGAACAGAGCGTCTGAAGCAAAAGTTCTTACTTTGTGCTATGGAAGAAAATGCCCATTTGTTGTTGAATAGTAGTAGGCACACTGCAAAGCTCTGGCAGTACTACAGTTTTGGAAATAACAAAGCCTGCTCTTCACATTACATTTATATTTAGGAAATGGTTTTGATTTCAGCAACTTAACGTAGCAGAAATGCCATAGATAGGTCCAGCCAAATTTACAGCAGTAAATCTGAAGTAAGAAAAGGAAGTAGCAGTGGTAGTATAACAATAACAGGAAACCTAGGAAGGACAAGAGAAAATGGCCCATGTCCAGTCACCACGTAGATGTTCCCTTCCATGCAGGTAAACCTGCTGCTATTCATAGTCTTGGACTTCTGCTTCCTCATGGCCGGTGAAGGTAGCATGCAGAGATGCGCAGTTCCTTACCTGAACAAAGCGATGAGCAGTCTGTCTCTCCACAGCGGCAACGCACCATGTCTTCTTAGCACGGAAGAGCTTTTATTATGCATTGAAAAATTCTAGAACAGAACAGCAGAAGTCCTCATGGAGTTGTATGTTTAAACTTACAGCTCAATAACCATTTGCAGCATGTTTGGGTTTTGGTGTTTGTTGTTGTTATTCGTGCTCTTTCAGTTGAAGAGGGAGATGTTTTATTGCTGCTTTTTTTTCTTTTTCTTCTTAGGACTGTGTGATGGTGGGTCTACATACATGTGGCGATCTTGCTGCAAATACACTACGAATTTTTACTGCCAAGCCTGAAATCAAAGCAGTTTGCAGTGTAGGCTGCTGCTACCATCTGTTGTCAGAACAGTTTGAAAACCAAGAAGGTAATTCTTCTGAGCTTAACTTGTGGCTGCCAGTTTGCATGTTGAGAGTATTATACCTTTTAATTAATAACCTCCTTGTGTTTGTTCCTTTCCAGTGGCTTATTTAGTACTGGTTTTAATTACATTATGTGGGTCATTCACTCCCAAATGCCCTGTAGCTTTTCTGTTACGCCAATATTCCTAATATTCTTACTGAAATTAGGGACATTAATGCAGAATGTTTTTATATGGCTATGAATACAGCTGGTTTTATTCCATTACTTCACTTGTAAAATGTGGAGGCTTTTTTAGTCCAATATGTTTTCATCCTTTTGAAATATTTTGTACCAGATTTTGCCCTTGGCTGTCTGCATGCAACATCCGTTTATGTTGAGTTGTACATGTACGACTATGAGCAGAATTAAGTCCTTGTAATGTAAGTTATTAGTCCAAAAAACACTCATCTGAGTGCTGTGCTCTGGGGCATTGCCAGTTTAGAACATTATGGGACAGTACCTATATAACAGTTTTTCTTGGGAAGACAACCTGAAAATTATTTGGGGATTCACACTATAGGCAAATTTTCCTTCAAATGTGGGTTTTTTTCATTTTTGATAGAAAGTTGGTATCTTTACTTGAAAGGTAAATTCTGCATAATGAAAAACATTAAGTAGCTGGCTTTCCTGAGGCAAGTGCTATGTAGCTGAGCTGTCTAAATGACCGTCTGCCGAAGTCCTAGAACCCGATCATCATATCAACCAAATCTGAGAGGGGGTGGATTGGCAAAGTTTATTTCAGGTCTTTCAGGGAACTTCAGGGACAGAAATGCAGGTGGAACCCAGCTGCTGCTCTTTACCGGTTGGCTGCTCAGGCAGCTAAGGCACAGCCCCAGACTGACCATGACACATGCTAGCTCTTGCTTGCTTTAATGATCTTTTAATGTTGTTTTTATCTTGCTCTGCAACAATTTTAAGAGTTTTTGCAGTGTATTAGTTTCAGTTATTTCACAATACTTCAGATCACCCCAAAAACAAAGAAAGTAGAATCGAAATTTCTAAGTTATAGAAATGCGATTAGTAAAAAACATACAATTCCTTTTACATCAGAGTTTTAAAAAATGATAAACTTTTCAGGCACTTGTCATTAAGTTTGTGTGTCTGAAACATTTGGTTGTTTCTTATTATTACAAAGCGGACACAACTTCCTGTTCTAGCCGTAGGATTACTTCTTCCAGACCAGTGCATAAGGCTTTACTAAATTATTGTTACTCAAACACCACCGAAGGACCAGGTGTGATAACCTATTCTAAGTTCAAACAAGCAGATGTACATACACGGTGGTAAGAGATACTGCAGTTTCATAGCAGTATGGAAATGAAGCCAAATTGCATGTTGGAATTTCTAGCTGTTTGATTTTTCTCAGCTTGAAGGATAAAAATTATTCTCAAAGAATAAGCTTTAGACAGAATAAAAGGAAATTACAGTATTCTTTTTTTGGGAAAGAACACATAAGTAGTTCCAGTGATGCTCAAAAAAATGGATTTTTTTTTACTATTACTGTGAGGGTACATACTCTAAAATCTATAATGCTGTTGTATTCCCCTGGAAAAGTCATCTACTGTATGTCTTGTTCGTAAATGCGCAGTGGAGGGGTAAGAGCACAAGGACCAACAATATCTAAGAGCTAAAATTTCTTCAAAGGGAAAAGGGGAAAGAATTAGCACTATGGCTTGTGTCTACACTTCCTATGCATGGATTTCAAACTGACAAAGGATTCTAGAGGATGCTAGAGGACTCTAACTAATCAGATGGTATGGATCCAACAATTCACTTGTACAGGAAGTAAACTAATTCCTCTTATCGCTGTCTGAGGCAAGTGAATTTTGGTACTGCTTCCAAAATCATAGAATCGTGATGAAATAATTTAACTTGGAAGTGGCTTCTGGAGGTCATCTGGTCCAGAGCGCGGTGCAAGGCAGGGCCAACTTAGATCAGGTTGTTCAGGGCCTTGTCCAGTCATGTTTTGAATATCTCCAAGGGCAGTGATTCAGCAGCCCATTCCAATGTTTGCCCTCACCATGAAGTTTTTTTCCTCGTATCTATTCAGAATTTGCAGCTCTTGTGCATTATTCTATTGTCTTTTCACTGTGCACTTCCAAGAAGAGTCCAGCCTAATCTTTTCTGTTCCCTTTCCTTTAGGTAGTCGAAGACAGCAGTTAGATCCCTCCTTGACCTTCTCTGCAGCCCTGTAGTCCTCTTGCCACCACTGAACTCGTTCCAGTAAGTCAGTGTGGTGGGCTGGAGAGCCCAAAGAAGCACTCTAGATACTCTCACTCTCCCAAGTGCTAAGAAGGGGAAATAATCACATCCCTTAACCTGCAGGCTTCGCTGTTAAGCTTCAGAGTCCTATCAATTTTCTACCCACTTTAGAGTCCATCTGTCTGAGTCATATCTTTCCAATTTATCTATAAAGATACTAAGGAAACCTTGCTGAAAGCCTTGCTAAAGTCAAGGTAAATGATGACTATGCTCTCCCCTAGTTCATGGAGCCAGTCACTGCATCACAGAAGGCAATAAAGTTTGTCCATCCCTGGTAACTTCCTGCCAGCTATTCTCAATCTCCTCCTTTTTCTTCATGGGCCTGGGCATGGTTTTCAGGAAAATTGGCTCCATAAGCTTACTGAGGACTGAGGTTAGACTGAAGATGGGTGTGATGTTTGCCTTTTTCCTGTCATCAGGAACTTCCTGTGATGGATATGGCCTTTCAAAGATGATAGAGTGTGGCCTTCGTGTGACACCAACCAGTTGCCTCAGCTTCCTGAAATGCATCCCATCTGGTCACATGCTCTTGTGTATTTCCAGTTTGCTTGTGTGGTCCCTGAGCCAATATAATCTCTACTGTAGGTAGTGCTTCACTTGCCCAGGCTCTGACACTAAGCTTAGGGAAGCTACTGGCTAATCTAGGCATCAACAAGAGATTGCAGAGACCTGTAGAAGCCTTTCATGGAGAGACTAGTTTGAGTATTAGGATTGAGTATTAGACGTAGAGCTAGATCTCTGCGGTGGTGGATAGAAGATTTTCCTAAGAGAGGGAAATTGGGTAGAATTTGCTGCAACACAGGAAGTCACTTGCTTGTTTGAAATCAGTCCAGTAAGCACGGTCTTGCCTGTGAGGACACAGTGGGAAGTTCTGTTATAAAGCATTCTATACTAATTTTATCTTAACTTAGTAGCTTTGAGGCTTCTCTGTTTTAATGTCATTGCTCTATTTTATAGTTATATTCATTTTTTGCCCAGTTTAAAAGCTTTTTTATCTTCTCGAGGACAACGTTGAGGCAAGTCCACCTCAAAGCTCCTTCCCCCAAAGTAGCACGTTTTCCATCTTTGCTGTTTCTTTTTCTTTAATGTAAATGCAGATGGTTGTTCTCATAAGCCTAGCTGAAGCAGATGTGCCAGCCCACAAAAAAGCATCTGGCGGTTACCATAACTTGAGATGGCTAGGCTGATGTTGTTTGGCAGTTAAATTTTATTAATACCAAGATCAGTCTTGTTTGAGGCCAGTAAAAAATTGCTTTTTCACTTCATATTAATTGGAATTAATTGATATTCATGGGAAGAAATTTTACCTGTTTTGATGTCTAATGTAGTGTTTATAAGTCTGAGGTGGTGAGTTGACAAAATATCAACAAAATGTTACTATGCTATTTTTGGCGGGCTATTGAATCACCTTGGTTATCGCAAGTTTGGGTTTTTTGTCTCTGAGGAGTCTCGTGACTATGAGGAAAATAATGCCTTACATTTCTCATATATTCTAAAAATAGTAAAGATATTGCAAGATTGTCTGATTCAGTTTGCTATTGGACCTGCTGTGAATACTTTGGGAACATTTCTGGTGAAAGTAGGTGCCAGTAGTCACAGTCTTGAATATTGCAATCAGTATACAATGTCCTCCTATGTGTCTATAAATAAGCTCAATTCATCTGGAAATTTTTGTAATGGGATCACATTTCCAATTATGCTGGGAATAATTTTGAACTCTTAAGATCATGAAAGCCTTTGTTTTGATTTATTAGTAACTACAACAACCAAGAAGTGCTGTGTAATGTCAAATTTCAATTCAATTTAAAAGAGTTGAAGCCAGTGACTTTTAACACCTGTCTTTAAATTTCACTGCTGTTATAAGGAGTACCAAATACTAGATTTCAGTTAATAAGGAATATTATGACAGTTCTTGGAAAATTCTAAGTAGTTTTACTTTGGCTTTCTCTAAGGAGAATTGGCTGTTTATACAGAGATTCTTCTATGGATAAAATGCACTTAGCCATTAGTGTAATTGATTCCTTTGGGGTTTTTCTTCACTGTTACTGCAGCGGATAGTCAATTACAGCAGAGTAATAAGGATTTTACTATTTATTAGAGACTTTTTACATAAGTCTATTTACGTAGTGAGCCATTATGGCAGTTTTTTCTGGAAAAAATCAGTTTGCTAATGATTTTTAGGTTAAAACAAACTCTATGCCTCTGTTCAGGAGCTATTCTTAGGATTTTTGGGAGCTGTTTTATCGTACATTCAGCTAATACATTTCTGGGGCAATGTCCCAGCTGGACTATGATTATCCTTTAACAGACAGTAACTGCAAATTTAAGATATTTTCAAAAAGATTTGACTTTCCTTAAAAAGGAATTGATGTGTTTCTGTATTCTAATTCTCTTCTTTCCATCCTTCGTACCACCAAACACATCAGTACCAGTCTAGAAACCAGTGAAATTCTTCAATATGATATCTTCTGTTTTCCGGAAAGAACACATGAACATGAGTCTTGCTAAGGAGCTACTTCTTTATAAATATTTCATAATTTGAAATAAGACATAGGTGTAGTTGTATAGGTAGTTTCAATGATAGCTGTCTGATAGAAACCCTTTTTGACATTAGCTTGAGTACTGCAAATCATGAACTCCAGTTTTTGTAAGGATTTCCAACGTCAGGTCACTGCTCTAGGAAGTAGAAGATAGGTGCTGGGCAGAGGAGTTCTAGAGCCATCCTGGAAGCTGTGATGAGTAGCTTGTCGCTAAGGCACTCTGGAAGAAGTCAGCAAACCTTTTCCAGAAGAGTAAGAGCCTTGGACTCTCAAGTTACGTAAATATAAACTTTGGCTACATTTGTTATGCTCTAACTTTTAAAAGCTAGTGAACATAATTAAGGGAACCGAAAGGGATGCAAAGGGTAGTCAAAATTCACTTACAGAATTTTATCAGATTTGTGAAAACTGAAAAGGCCTTGAATAAGGTGGATTCAGCAGACAAAAACTTCAAAACTGAATTTTCTAAAGGATTCCTTACACAAACATAATGGCGCCATATCACTCTGTTCCACTGAAATATAGAAAGATTAGTCACTGTTTTAGAAGTATTAGAGTACAGGTGATTTATGTGTTGCCTAGGTATATTTTCAAAGATTTTCCACAGCCAGTGTCTTAAAATAGCTGTCACTGATACCATGGCAACACAGGAAAACACTTCCAAGCAAAAGATCAAAAAGCTTGATTTCCTTTCCAAGGCATCTTTAGATATTGCTGCACAGGGCACATTTCCATGAATTTGTGACAGAGCTAACTAGTCACTAAAATCCAGATGTTTTCTGTCAAAATTTATCCTGAAAAAAATATGAAACTTGGAAAAATATTAACTAGGTAAGTTTTACAGATGTTAAATGACAGCATTACCTATTTAAGTTACTAAATCATTTTTCATTAATAAATGTATCAAAAATATATTAAAACCTGAAACTATCTTACATTTATAATTTTGTGTGTGTACACAGTAAGAGATTATAATTGAGAAAGCCAAGGTTTCTATAGTGCACAGTAACTAAAGCATACCCTAGGTTTGGGTTTTGAAAATTATTTCGATGACAGCTGATTCTATTTCCTGAAATGGAAGAACATTTTTCTTCGCCCCTGCTCCCCCCAGCAAAATCCCATTTAGTGATGGGATTTTTAGGAAAAATACAAACTCAGGGAACTGTGAAGTCTTTGGCCAAGGAAGATTTAGTCTTTCCCATGAAGGAAAAAGGCAGTTTAAGTAGTTCCTCTGCTTTCTTTGGAATCCTAGAAGTAGACTGAGATACTTCTATGTCATGGAAGATAGATGCCATGGAAGACCCAAAACAGGTTGGGTTATTTGTGTTTCAGTACTGCCTTGACTGAGTTTGGCAGTGTATACAAAGAGACAAAGTAGGCTGTGCGTGAAGGATTTTGATGAGGGTAATAAAGATTACTTTCCACTGAAAAATCTCAGGGGAAGGAAAAATTACATTTAATTCCATTTAATTACAATCTCAGAAGATGCTATCGAGAATTTTATATCATTGTTTGGAATTACTTATTCATCTTAAATAAACTTTACTCAATAATTACTCTGCCTTTGTCCTAGTACTGGAAAATGCGTGCAAGATTTTGGTATCACTTCGTAATATGAATCCTCAAGGATTTCAGAATCACTAAAGATAAATAACTGTCCCTTGGTTATGATCCAAGCTTAACACTTTTGAATACAGATTTGTTGTAATTTCATATTAATGGTGTTTATTAAAGGAATGAAAAAATTGAGTGACATAATTTCTGTGTTATTTTTATGATTGAAACACACTATGAAACAGATCCTTGATTAGTTTAAGTTGGCATAAATCCACTGAGATAATCCCAATTTTAAAATAAGCACCAAACTTTTATCGTATTCATGGTGTTATATTAGAAACATCTTTAGTTGTGTTTTTCAAGATTCTTAAATACTTGAAATAGCTGAGAATTTTGCAAACTTCTTTCTGTTTCCACTTCCACAGGTAATGAACAGCTGTAATTCTTTGCTTTGCTGTCGAAGTACAATTTCATGTGTTAATGAATTAGCTTGCTTTCACACTCTGTCTGCTACATTGATAGACCTGAGAGTATAGTTTGAATGTATACATTGCTTATATCACATTCTCAGGCCTTTTTGACAGATGTAGCATCAGTATATGAAATAAGACTAATCCATTTTTATATAAAATAATATTTTGATAACAAAATGGAATGAAGATACAAAATAAACATACAGCCTGGCTTCAGCCTCCATAACAGAGACGTGGAAATTGTGCAATATGTTAACATCAAAGGTTCCTCTATTCCAGTATCTTGTCTTCCATAGAGGCCAATAGCAGGCATGTATAGAAGAGTATAAAATCATAGGGAGTACATAGCAATGCTTCCTCCAAATACCCTCTCATCCTTCCAGCATGTTTTGGGTCATGAGCTTCTTTGAACAAAGTGATATATTTGCATTAAATAGCCCTTGATGGATTTTTATTCCTTGAATCCTTCAGATTACTTTTGAACATAATGTAAACTTTTAGCATCTATAGCATGCTACAGTAAGAAATCAACTGCTTGTTGCATGAAGCAGCATTTCCTTTTAATTGTTTTAGGGCCACTAACTGCATGTTTCATTTTTATGCCCCTTAAATTTGGGTGTAAAAGCCAATACATATCTGTCCCTGTTTATTTTCATTGTCGCATTCATGATTTTACAGATTTTTCATTCCCCCATCATCTGTTTTACAGGTTTAATTTTTCATATTACTTGCTCCTGTTATAAAATAGTCCTTACTTGCGACAATCCTGTTTCTCTTCTCTGCACCTTTTTGGGTGGTATTACTTGTTATCTGAGGTGAGAAAAACAAACCCAAACACAGTATTCAAGATTCAGGTGCAGCATGGATTTATATAGTAGCATAATAGTATTTTCTGGGTTTTTTCCTTAATAATTCTTAATTTCTTTTCCTCTTCTTAGTACTGGGCTGATCTTTTCATCAAACTGTCAGCTCTCAGTTCAAAGCCATTCATTGTATGTTTAAAGTTAACATTTTTCCCAATTTGAATCACTTTCATCTACATTGAATTTTATATGCCATTTCATCTCTAATTTTTATTAGAAATGGTTCTATTTTTTATTACGCTTAGGATCATCAGCAAACTTTGTCCAACTCTTCATTAACTTTTCCAGATCATTTATGAATTTGATCAACAACCTGCTCCAGCACAAGTCTCCTTAGGCCTTTGCTTGTGACCTCTGTCCTCTGTGAAAAATGATATTTTATTCCCGTCCTTTGTTTCTGTCAATTACTTACCCACAGGAATACTTTTTATCTTGTTCTGTGTTTTGATAGTTTCTCTAATGGTCTTGTTGAATGCCATTTGGAAATCCACTCTGTCTTTCTTGTCAAAGTGTTATTTTAAGCCTTCAAAAAAATTCCAATGTTTGTGAGATATGATTTCCCTTTAAGAAAGTCATGTTGACTCTTCCCAAATATGTTATGTTTGCTCATACATCCAATGACTCTATTCTTTAAAATACTTTCTCTCCATATGAGTGTGAGGCTTCGTGTTTGGAAGCTCCCTTGACCTTCCCTTGAGCTCTTCACAGCATTAATATTACATTACCTGCTTTTCAGATCTCTAGAACCAAAGAGTTTTAATCAAGAAGTTGCACACTGCAGTTTGCAATTTCATCCTTGTTTTAGTTTTCGGATGAATGCCATATAGCCTTGGCAATTTTTTAATGTTTACAACTTCTGTTTTTCTGTAACTTCTTCTGGGGATCCTTCAATTTTAGATATTTCATCTGATGATTTCCTTCTATGAAGTAGGACTGTGGCTTAAGAACTGCATTTAGCTTTTCTTCCATGCTTTGTTTCCTTGAGCAATCCATTATAGCTTTATCACAATGATAGTCCTATAACTACTATCTATTTATAAGAAATTCTGTAGACACTCAGATATCTGAGTCGAATGAGAATGTCGAAGAGATTTGAGATTAAAGAAAAACTGAGGGCTATACAAATTATTATCAAAAGAACATACAGATTTTTTTTTTTTTGCTTTTATAACTATTGAAAGAAAAATGTTTTGTTTGCTTGTGCCAATTACACTACTGACCTAAGAAAGTTATCTGTTAGTAACCTTTTTTCTTCTGTCACATGCAGAACACACATAGCTTGTGCTCTCTCAAGGAGACTCAGAATAATACCCTAACAATTTCATTCTCTGAAATGGAGTCAGAATATTTAGAACATAATAAAAATTACATAGCTGAGAAGAAAAAAAAAAAGGTCACTTTTTTTTATAATGACTGTTATTGAGATCAAGTGCAAAAAGACTAATTATACTGATAGCAGAAGAATTACCAAACCTATGAATCCTTGGTAAGCAAGATTACTCTCCTGTTTGGATGGTAGTATTTATAGCATTGTTGAGGCACAATGTTGCTGTGTATTTTCTGCTGGTCTGAATAGGGTAATTCCTTCCCGGACTTCTGTAAGAATAGTCTGTGCATAGTGACAGCCTTTGTTTGTCATGAGCAAAGAGCTTATGGTATGCGAACTAATGCCTGTTTCTCCAGCAGTCATTAAGGATTTTAACATGAATTCTCTGGAAACAAAATATCATGAGAATTATGAACTACACATGTTCAATATACCACTTATTTCAGCAACATCTGCAGGAATGTAATAATAGTATTTTGAAAAAATGAAGTATCAAATAATTGTCTATTTACCTTTTTTGAAACAGAAAAAAATGGATTGTTTCAACATAAAATCTCTTACATTTTATACCAAACTAGGTAAATAAACACGTTATCATATTTGACAAGGAAGAACAAATACAAAAAATGTTTCAAACTGAAATAATAAAAAGAGAAAGCTTTCTTTTGAAAGCAAAGGCCATTTTCAAATAGAGAACTTCAGAAAACTTTTTCTTGTCTTGAAATATAGTTTCTGTGAAGTCATTTAATATATCTGCCACAGTTTTAGTGACGATTGATTTTTACAAGTCTTAGGATATTGCCTTTTTACACATCTTTGTAGCATGTCAACATAAATAGACAATTGTACATGTTCTAATCCTTCAGTCTACAGCATATAAGTAGGCTAAACAATTTGTAGGATTTGAATGACTTCAGCATAGTATTGAATGACTTTTAAGCATAGTATTCTGCACTGAGTATTGCAATTTCAGGGCCTTGGTGAGAAAAATCTAATGTACCTTTGTGTGACCTTTGAGTGTTAATTCCAACTTGGATGTTACAGGGTTTGTTGTGCAGAAGACTTCTGATGTATTATAATAATGGTATATCCACTCCTACAGATTTACATAGGCATATCTTGTGTTTGTTACAGAAGACCTATTTCCACTAAGATAAGACATAAATTTGCCAGCTAATGATGACTGGGATGAGGAGAATTAGAAGTAGGAGGAATAAAATATAGTTCTGTTAATATTACTGATTACATTAAAGGATATATAAGGGTAGCTACATATTGTGTCTATGCATATGTTATACCTCTTTCTCCTACTTTGCAAATGGGATGTGTCTGATTTCACAAGTAAAGGATATAAATGTGTCTGATTTCACAAGTAAAGGATATAAATTCCTTTACTTTTTAAAATTTGTGTCACGCCTTGCTAACTGAGTGCTATGAGAGATGTCCGGTAGTACGAAAAGGTGGTAATTGGCTTCAGTGGGAGTTTTCGCTAAGTGAAAGAGGTAGACAAGTCTAGTGTATAAAACAGCCTTTGCCAGTGTTGAAATTCATCTCCCTTTTGTTTGCAGTTTATTAAAAGCAAGTGCAGAATGTTCCATTGTCCAGTCTAAGAAAATTAATTTTTATACATAAGAAAATTGAGAAAAATATTTTATCACTATATAAAGAGTTTATATAAAAATACTCTTCCTTTAGCTTATATATTTTTAGGGCAGTTTATGAATTTTGTATCCTATAATTCCATTTTATTTTTGCACTAAAGAGAGTTTATACATTTACCATGTTTACCAGTAAAATGAGATTTTTTCCAGGTAATTTAACTTAGAAATTAGGGGTCATTTTCCTTTCCGGTTAATACAGTTGTAATTAGCACTTTGCAAAAATGTAATTTTTTAATACTATATTTACAATTTTGAGTACCAGAATATAATATTCTTTTTACTAGTAAATATTTTGGTTTCTGCATTTGGAAAATGACTACTATCTTTTGAATCGTCATATAAGTGGAAATGGAATAGTATTTGATACACTATATTATGTCGTATTTATTTCTTATTCACTGGGTGTTTGAGTTGGAGTTTCATTTTTCTGTTGTTGATTTTTAATATGACTAGTGCTAACTTCCTAGAATTAGGTAACAGGTCTAAAAAGCAATATTTTAATACAGTGCTAGCAAAGAATTTATTTTAATTTCCTGTCACAGCTACTAACCTCAATTTTTATGGCAGTCCCTGGGTTTGTTGGTAGTAGTAGAATGAACTCTGTTTTCTCCTGGGAGACCAGGCTTCTTCCTCCATGAGATACTTTCGCGCCTGAGCTTGTCATCTTCATCCTCGCTCTGCTTCTTTGATTTGTCTAGATTGTAAGTCATTCAAGGCCTTCCAAGAGTCTAGAAGAATGGGGGTCCCTCCCTACCTTACTGTGGCCCTTACTGAAATGGCAGTACTGACATAAAACTGTCAGTATCCGTTTATTCATCTTTCACTTGGTGTTGCCCTTCTAGGTTTCCTTTTAGTTTTCAGTAATATGTTTCTGTTATTAATCATGTGTTATTGTGTCAGAGTAATAGATACAAAAATCCCTTTCTCTACAAAGATCATTTTAATAAGAATATTTTTAAAGAATCTGATTAATTTAAAAAAAGAACAAAAAATTAAAGAGAAGAAGGGAAATGGATTTACATTTATAATGCCATTTACAGTTCTCAAATGTGCCTTGCTTTTTTTTTTTCCTTTAGTTTTGCACTTCTAGAAATGCTGGCTATATTCTTTGGAAAAAGGAAGGCTCTAGTTAGAGAGAAGGAGATCTTCCCAAGGCTTTTTAGAGCACAGCTTTTTATATAGGTAAAGATGCAATTTGACCATTTGACCGTCTTAAGAATTCATTGATTTTCTAACAACTTCAAATGCTAAAATAGGAATGATGGGACAGAGGATAATTAGGAACGAGGGGAAAGGGAATAATTTAGTCCTATTTATTGTAGCTTTTTTTTTATCTTGACCATCAATATGTCAGGAACTATCCAAGCAAGGACATGATTCCTATGGTTGTTACCTCTCAGGTATTGCTCTTTGAATTAAATAGCTGAAGAGCAGAAGTGCCAGCCTTGCAGATTCAACCATGTACAGATTTTAGGTGCCATGTGATGTTAGCCTTATCTACATGTCTTTGGCAAGAATCCCAAAGCATTGTTGGCCAACAATATGATTAATACAGAGATTTTTCAATGTCCTTGGCAGTCCTTGTACAATTACCTCACACGGACAGCTGTGTCTGATCTTCAGTCAGTTGTGCTTTTTCTGTACAATTGGCACTCCTTTTATTTTTGCCTTGAGTATTCTCTAGCTGCCCAGAAGTGGTTCAAAATGGAGCCTTCACATAGTCTTGTATTTCTTTTATTTTCATCTTTTTCTTTTTTTTCTTTCATGATCACAGATAGAGATCATAGACACGCAAGTGCACTGGATGTGAAGTACAAAAATGCAACTGAAGTTAACTAATAAGTATCTAAACTCCAGGTTTCTCATGCTTTGAAATTGAGAAAATGAAAAAAAATCAATGAAACCTTTGAAAAACAGCTCCATTAATCAGTGGGAATTAAGCATTTTAAAAACCTAGATCATACACTGAAGCAGAGAGGCAAATTGGGGAATTATACTTCATAAACGTAGTGGAGTTTGGAAATTGGGGATACAGACTGTGAGGATGGACAAAGAAGACACATTAAGACATCAGAAGGAATCAGCTGAAATAGATGTTAATATCAAAATAATAGCAAATGAGTAGGAGATGTGAATATTTTAATGTAATAAAAAAAGGTAAGAAAATATAAAAAGGAAATTGAAGTTCTCTTAGGAGTACTTCTACATTAACTGATTACATTGCTACATGCAATATTTTACATGGGCTGATATTGATCACACTTCATAAATAAATGTAGATGTAGGTGTTTTTATCCAATGCGTTTTTTAAGTGTCAAGAGACAAAGATATATGTAAACATTTAGAACTGACAAGATTATACTACAGTGATAACTCACTGAATGGTATTATTAGGAACTACTGATAATACTTACACCATTTTGAAATACATTTCAGAATCTTAATATTAACATTTTATTACTATCATTTCAAATCATTAATACAGTTCTGTATTAAATAAATGGCAAAAAATGATAGGTGAAGTTCAATATGGAAACTGATTTCAGTCTTAAGGGTAATTTTTAAAGGAAATTTAAGATATCTGTCACTATAACCTATTGTGTGAGTGGTTTCATACAGCACTAGCTGTGGGCGTACAATCAGCATAACTGTACTAAATTAGAACAAGCTCTCTTTCTCTTGAAGTTATGTTCTCATGCTGAAACACTTCAAGAGACTGGTGTTTCACAACATTTCCATAATAAATTGCCTAAGTAAAGATAAAGTTTAGGAATTAAATAAGCAATGCTTGTTTTTCTAAGGATAATATGATTTCTTAAACAAAATACAATGAGTAGAATGGGAACTTCAGCCTGTATACTAAAAGGATATTCTGCCTTCTCTTTGCCACATGCTATTTACAATGATGATGAACTGATGAACTTCATTACTAGAAAATAAATCTCTTCTGTTGTCGTTATGTATATACTAGAAAATCTTAAAATCTTAAAAACAGAATAGAAAGATAAAGTGCATTTCCAGAAAATCGGAATCCTCTATTTTATGTAGTGCTTTGCCATTTTTAATAACTTATTTGTGTTACTTTGTTTTTAAAGAGCAGATGAAGAATTTCAAGGCATTATAATCATCTGTAATGTACCACAAAAGTGAAACAAAACCCTGATTTTTTTTTTCTTTTTTAATAAATTATCCATTAACCATTGGGATAGGCATTGTTTCGTGACAAAACTTGGGTTGTTTCTGCTAGGGTGAGTTTAACAAATACTGTTCAATACATTATCTCAATAAAACTATCTCTTCCAGAAGGTATAGTAGAAAACATAACAAATTACTTGTTATATTGGGAACTGCAGTTCGGAACAGTTGGGAATTGCAAGAAAGTAAAAAGATGAGAAGCATAAATGCAAACACGTTTTCATGAAAAGTGAGCAAAGGAAGATAAACAAGAAACTGCAAGACAACATGGAACCCTAGTTAAGCTTATTTGTCTAGTAACAATAAAACCCGTTGGTCCTGTTGTTTCATAGAAGCTATATAGTGCCATAAAGCTGTGCAAAGTAAATTTTAAATGTTAACACACTAGAATTTGTAGTATCTTACTTAGAGTTGAAGAACTATGGAAGGCCTAATATTAAAGACAGTGGAGAAGCTTATCCCGTTCTCTTGAACTTTCTTGGAAACCTCTGTGCACATAGAGAAGGATTAGCTAGTAAAATCCTTTCATCTTACTTCTACTGCCAGATATTTTTTCTATAACTACCCAAAAAGGAAGCATAAATAAAAAACATTCAGTGTTCTGTATTTTGGAAATCCTGTTTCCTAGCTACACTTAATTGTTTTGTTAGTTAAACAACTCTCTTAAAAAATTTCTTTGAAACACTGCTGAGCCAGTAAGAGTCTTAATGGATCTGTGAATAGGATGGTAACAACAATAAGGCTTGCCTGAAGCTTTTCTCTGTATCCACACAGAATTAAATCATGATGAGGGAAGTTGTAGTTGATCTAATTATAAATATAGAATATATTTGTTGTGATTTATACTTTTTTACTACGCAGTATAATATTTTCAGTGTACCAGATGTCCATATGTATTGCCATTTTTTTCATTTGGAAGTTAAATAGAAAGGGAGAAAATCCTTTACAAAGTTCAAAATAGTACAGGTGCTCCAAATGGTATATGCCACTACTATTGCAGTATTACAAAAATTACACACAATGGAAGTCCAGTTCCTCTACAAAACTTAAGAGCAATTTACTGAAGGTCTTACAAAAAGGTCTAAATAATTAGAGGACAGGAAATAACATATGACTTCCAGGACTAAGTTAAGAAATAAGAACGTCATTCTGACAAAATATTAAAAAACAGTAGTGGTATTGGGTTCCCAGAAGAAGTGGAAAGGTAATCTGACCTATTTTATAGAAAATTTAGTCTTGTTCAGTTGGTGATAAAGTATGAGACTTTACATTTACTCAAATTTAAAATGTTTTACCAATATGGACTTGAGGCTTTGTATTCTCCTTTGCTAGACAGCGTTGAGTGAAAAATTCTATGACTATTTTTCAGTTGTGGCTGGCACCTGGATGTATTTGCACATGTTTCCCAAAGTGTTAATCTGCTCCGCAGGATTTCAAGTGTATAATAAACCAAGAAGCTGTCAAGACAGCTTCTCCATATAGCATTTCGGCCTGTTAGAAGAGTGAGAAATTAGCTGCTGAAGTTAGTCAGTTAGTCATGAGACATCCCTGTGGTCACAAGAAGAGTTAGTAAATCTATTGAAGTATGCGAATATTTAAAAGGATTCTCTCACCTATGTTTGAAGAGCCTAAAGTTCCTTTGTTTTTCAAAGAGATGAAAAAAATTTTAATTGAAAAATGTGGTGAAAATTTGGAAAGTTCCTATTAAAATCTTTTTCTAGGAGAGGAGATGTTATGATTATCAGAAAAATGTTCTTTACTGTCAAAAAAGAATGGTAAGGACAGGAATTGTGTGTTTAAACATATGCATTTAAACAACTCTTTCATGAAACTATGAATGTTACTAAACTCAGTCAGAGGGAAATAATGGGAATTTTTTCTGTGGCTAATGGCTGGAATTGTTCTTTTCTGTTTTATTCAGTGTTATATGTTTCTGTGTAATCTATGCTTTGTCTTACCCTGCTATGTGTAACTGAGTGATTTTGTTGAGTATGTTTCCTCACTTCAACCAGATATATCCCATTTATGGGGACAGTGAAAAATAACAGCAAGTATCTTCAAGCTACCTTAATCAGTATTTTATCTGTGTAGGTTTCCAGTGAACCATCCTGTTCCACAAAGCTGAACTAGGATACAACTTTTCATGTTGTTCATGATGCTGCTTTAACTCTATCATGTTTCCTATGTTCTTTTCCTCTTTAAGTGATTCACATTAAGATTATAGTGTGGTTTATAGATTTTGTTCTAGAACATAACAGAATTACTATTTTTTTGCAATGATTTATTTTGGTGCAATATTTGCAGCAATTCGTTTTATTAAATGTGTGATCTAGTCTTTTTAAGAGGTTAGCTTAGACGTAAAGTAATAGCTATTTAACTAATAGGTTCCAGGATTATACCCCAGCATAGCTTCAATTCAGCTGATCAAATGATTACCTAGAATTCCCCATTTTGTCAGCTTCTCATGGGGAGGAGAATTCTGTCTGATTGGCTCCTCTATACTGAATTATAACATGATTGCTTCACGCGCTGTTGAGCACTTAACCTGTTTGCTGTGAAATCTTCCATAGAATACCCATACTTAAAATGTTGGTTGAATGTTTTTGGGCATTTATACAGTTTAGAACAGCTGCTGTGTTGTCAGATAGAAGCATAATATGGTAATTAATGAGCTATATAATATCAAGAATATCTGAAAATAGTTGCAGGCATTAACAGAATTTCCAGGGTTTTAAAATGTAGCTGATAAATATATGAACTTCATAGCAACATATTCACTCTACGGATTTTTTTTTTTTAATCAGCAGTGTGCTTGAGAGTGGACTGGATATGGAAAAATAAGTGGAACTCAAGGCAATATTGTAGATATGTGGTCAACTTTGGACACACACAAAAAGTTCTAAGTTAGAGCATTAGTTTCCCTCTCTTTTTCTCCTGCTTTGCAGTTTCACTAATTTAAATGAAGATGGTGCTTTGTCTGATTATCTTTTCCAAAGGTGTCATAAATTCTTCAGAAATATGCATGAGTACAGTGCACTAATATTGAGATTGTAGCTCAGCGAGTAGCAACTTTAACTTGCATGGATGATTAGTTTGCCTAGAAGACAGGGTGTAAATTAGAAGGGATAACTTGAAAAGATCAATGATTTAATCTTTCTAACTCAGTTAGCAAATTTTTATTTTGAAATATTTTAACATATGTATTAGAAGGACTTATTAGTGTGAATCACACAATGGGAACCATGGCAGTCGTTGTTTCCTTTGCAAAAAATACATTTAATAAGTTCTTATTACCATCCTTGCAGTAGAAATACTCAGTTTTATTCCATGTACTCAATAATTAGACTTGAAGTTCATTAATGATTTATATCTTGTCATGAGGCACTTATAAATTCTTAGTAGATTCCTAGTGCTGAAATCAGTTGCAATCTGCTTTGTCAAATTTCATCTTTATCTCTAAAGGAACTTTCTTTCTCCTTATGTTAATTATCCAGAACTAACCTCCTTTTCTTAAATTGTGGTCCTCAAACCAGTAGTCATTCCCTAAAAGCCTCTGACATTTCTCAGGGCTAAAAGGAGAGCAAAGTGTGAGGTTGCCTGCAGAAGATTACCTGCTTGCTGCTACTCTCTAGAGATCAGCAAAGGCTGGGGACTAATGCTAGAAAACCCAGGGCTTTTGCTGTGGGAAGGAGAGTCGTATCCTTTATGGTTTCCTATTTCCCTTTTTTCTTTGCTTAACTTTCACAAAATGAATTCTACTTACGTGTTTGTATCCCAGACTTTTGGTAAATTTGAAGAGTCATATTTCTGCTGTCCTTTTTTTAACCCTGTTACATCGATTTATCTTTAAATATGCCCAAGTCATCTTTCTATGTTAAAAAGCCAGGATCCTAGCCAATTTGTTGTTTTTTTTTTTTAAAGAAAGTAGTAATTCTTATTCAGCAATCTAAAAAATCAGCTGACAAATGTGCTGATGAAAAGTCAAAACATTGTAGAGTTCATCTACATTTAAAACTGGCTATTATACACATCTATAAAGTAATCCCCGTACTTCGGTTTTCCCACATTTGCATGGGTGTTAAACATGAAGAATTGCGTTGTTATTCAAAATATTAATGATTCTGAAACAAACTGAGCACAGATTGTGATGCAAATGCTTCTTGGTGTTATGAAGAAACAGCAAGAGCCTTTGCAGCTGCTCTTTTCTGGAAAACAAACATTCTGCCTCGCAGCAAAGCGCGGGCCTTCAGAACTGAAATAAACAAATACACATTGTTCTGTGTGGTGTTTAAAAGATGTTTATGGTAGAAGAAAAAGCCAATGAGACGCGATACTGAAGTCCTGCTACATTGAACAACTGCTGGGCTTACATCTTGTGACTCATGGCATGGCATGGGGTGCCATGAGTATTTGCAAACTCTTCTCTTGTCCCTTGGAATGTTTTTTTCAGTGGATTTTCATAAAAACCACTCAATTAAAGTTGTTTTGGAAAATGTGATATTATCAGAAATACAGCATAAACCAAAAACATCTGGTACGGGAAAATACGTTTTTTATAACACTACCACAGTTTTTGGTACTGGCCTAGAACAGTTAAGCATTTCTGCTACCATTAACTACTGTTCAGCTTGCTCAATACATTGTGTATTCTGTAAGTACAAGAAAAATGGCCCATGAAAGCCGTGCCTATTTTTTTTTTCTCCATTTTGCAGATTGCCCAGAGGAAGCATGGGGATTTCCCATGTGTCAGTACTTGAAGGACATGGGCTGGTGCTGTGGTCGCAATGCTAGAATGTCAGCATGCTTGGTATGATTCTCCTTCTTTTCTTTTTCCTACTGAGAGCTTTATCCAGATGTTACAGGATTCATTGGTTTTGGCTTCTAATCCTAGAGCCAGAACTTCAATCCAAGACGCTCAGAATAACATCATTAATGTTGTAAGCATGATGAATTATATCTAAAAAAAATAGTATTGACCTTCCAGCTTTATATATTTTATACTTGCTGAAGGCATGAAAAAATGAGTATTGACAGAAATGTATTTTAAGAGTGGACAGAAAGGCCAAACCTTTGTTGAAACCTAAACAAGGTAACCCCTCAGGGTAATAGTTCCTGGCCAAGGACTTAGGGGGGAACAATTCTAATTGTAGAAGGATTGCAATCAGTAACTCTCCCAATACCTTCGTGATTCATAATATTGAATGTTCTGACTGTTTAAAACCTAAACAAACCTGCCTATTCCAAAAACTAGAAGAGCTCTAAAATCCATGTGGCTTAAGAGACTGGAAACATCTTTTTAACATTGCACCAAGAGATGAAGTGCTTTTAAAGACCTAACCTCATCAAGACAGGATGATGAACTGTTGTCTAATATGAAAAAACAGATATGTACTGAAAATTTCAACCACTGTTGCAGTTAGAAGACCATTATTCCTTTCCTCTATTAATTTTTAATTTCTGGTATCAAGCTGAATCACATCAGGTTCTGGCTAGCCTCTGCTGCTAGCTCTGTACCCCCGTTGCGGAGAACAATGTGGACTAAAGACTCAGTATAGGCTAATGTATCAAGGTTATGTAAACTTGAACTAACATGGTAATTAAACGCTATCAGGAGAAGGTATAGGAGGACAGTTGTTTAGTATTCATAAGGCTTAAATGTGTTACCCTTGGCAAGGTACAAGAAAAAAATTGTTCCTTTTAGAGGTGTTGCTGTAAAATTTATCACAAAAAGTACTTTCTCAAAGGGATTTGCCTTTTCTCTTTTTCTTGTCAGTGTCACACAATACCAATTCTTCCTCATCTGGCACATTAGCTATTTCCTTTCCCATTCCATTTCTTTTGGAAAGGAAAAGTTTGGGCTGTTTTTCAGCAATGATAGAAAGATAAATTTTTTAACCAAATGACCCCCAAGAGACAGTACTGATTGTGCCATATATATCTATTTTAGATTTCACAGAAATCACAGAAATTTGGCAGTTAAAAACTTGTTTTGTTTAAACATTCCGGAAAGGCAAAGAGTTCTCCTGTGTCTCTAGATACTTCTACTGTTATTATGTTTGTAATTCTCTCTATGCTTTTTTCACGACTAGGATTTTCCTTGCCTTCTAGGAGGTACAAGGGAGACAGCGCAGTGCAGCTAGGCAGCCGTCTTCCTAGGGCTGATGGCTGGCTAGGAGAAACTGAGTCTGCTGAGCAATGACACTCAGCATTATTGCTGATGTTCATTATTACATGTCATTCAAATCGGTTAAAGTGCTAAGGGCCAAAGTTTCTGGACGACAGTTTCAGTTTCAGACCCTTACGACACATGTTAGAACCCACATCCATCTTCTAAGCAGCAGCAGATATATGCTGGTATGAGAGCTATAGCTTACACAGCAGAAGTCAAACCTGATAGTCAGCCAAAGCCATGAATGGAGGAACTGCAACTACTTGGACCATGTTTGAAGAACAGTCTGAAAGACACGATCAGTTCTAAAACTAGGAGAAGGAGAAGTGGGTGATTCAGAGACAAGCAGTCTTATTTACTGTAGTGGAGTTTGGGGACTAAAGGTGACGATGACCCATAAGTGGTGAGGCATTTTTGGTTTGCTATCTAATTTGTTGTAGTGTCAGATAATTTACTGAATTTTTGTCTTCATTTCTACTACGATCTGTAATACTCCATTGAAATTTTCATAGGCACAGTATCTTTTCAACTGTGGAAAAATATTCCACGCTTCTAATTATTTGTTATTATTTGTCACTATGGATCATAAAAATCAAGTACTCTCACATCTGCATCAGGATTTATGGCATGAAGAATCTAGTGAAATACAATGCACAGCATTTTAAACTGCAGTGCCTCTGAAGTTTTTATTTTATTTAACTTTATATACAGAAGTTCAATTTATCTGAATACTAGGGACTACAAGTATTTAAAGACATTGTACATTGAACTAATATTTATTTTAAAATAGTTGAATATGAAAGTGAATTATTTGTATTTCGGTAGGAACAGACTCAAGAAAAATGCATTTCTTTTTAGCACTTTCACAGAAAGTAATCCTCTGAAATTCTTTTACAATATTAAGAAAAACAAACAAATTTTGCATGTATCTATTTCCATGCAGTTGGTTGTCATTGCTTCTCCTATAAATAAACCAAAATAACAGGAGTGAGCTGATTATGAGTCCCTAAAGGTATTAACACTTTAAAGTGTGCAAGCTCGTGTTATGTCACACCATTAATCTTTTAAAATGTCATCTCCTCTGACTTTTATACAATGTGTTTATAAAATGTTCTGATAAAGAATAAACATACCAGCAATTTAATTCCTTCACTCTTAAAGGCTTTGGAGCGAGTTGCAGTTGGCCAAATGGTAAGTAATATTGTTTATTTTAGCCATTCTAAGATAAAATGTGTTTTTCCCCCTTGAATGCTCTTAATCCATGAACTTTTATTGAACTTCTGCATTTCTGGAATCTAAAATACTAGCATACACTATATCAAATCCTGATAGATAGCATGTGTCATCATGAAATCACATTTTTATTGCTGTGATTGTAATTAGTGAATCTGTTTTCTTATGGCAAGTAAGAGTCTGGGAAAAAAGCACAGCTTAAAATTTAAGACATTAAACTACCCATCTTAACTTCTTTCGCTATCTTTCAGCTAATACATAAATTCACTACAAATGTCCTTCTGATATCCCTGGTTTGGATCACTCTATCCCAGTGTTTTATCAACTAATGTAAAAATAGAAATTGTTATGACAAAAGCTTGAACCTCATTTTTAATCCCTGTATATTTTTTTCCCTGTGAATACTTTCAATTATTGTTGTGCAAGTTATCCTTTTGGGGATGGTGGACACCAACTGTGCAAATATTTAAAAGGCAAGGCTGAGAGACCGCTTCTTTCCATATGTAAGCCCACTGACCCCAGTAGTCTTTTACTGTAAATGCATTTTGCCATGAATTTTTAATTGGCAAGCATTAACTATTTTTATTCAAACAGATCTTTCATACACAAAGATACAAAGTTTTCAGTGTATTCTGTTTTTATGAGCATGGAACTTTCTGCATGGTTCAGACTACAGTGTATGATGGTTCAGCTGGGGAATTACTCCTTTTGTCTTTAAAACAGTTTAGGTAAATTGTTATATTTATTTTGTATAGCAGAATTTGGATCATGATCAGTACATTTTTCCTCTGTTCTTTTTCCCTCTGCCAGCCTTTGAACTTTTACTTCAGTGTTTGGGTTTCTGTTTTTTTCTTGCATTCATGGTTATGTTAGAATCTGACGCAAAAACGTAATTTTAGCTGGATGCAAGAATATTAGTAAATTGTCCTCTTAAACCTGTTATGACTGATTGTAACGAATGCAAGCCAATAAGTAGTTAAGGAAACCAATACTGGTTTTGTTACTCTGATCTTAATTTCAATGCCAATTTTAAATCCTTGCTGTTGTAAAAATTTTTTGCAGCTGCCTACAGAATCATTGTTTTATCGAGCTGTTCTTCAGGTTATTATAGAAGAAATTTATGGTGTCACCAAAAGGTAGGGAGTTCTGAATTCACAGAATACGAACCAAAGATCTGATTCTCTCCCACCTTTATTCTGTAGAGAAAGTATTTCTTATAAAGAAGAATCTGTAAGATTCTGCAGAAGAATCTGAAGAATCTGTAAGATTCTTCTTCTGTAAGAATCAGTCTTATCATACTGCATGTACATATTGGCATTAAAATGCAGGATATGTTTGTTCATCCTAAATCCACGTCACAAATGTATTGCCCTTCCTTTACCCATAGCTGAAAGAGGTCCTCTTTGGTACTGGATACATGGGTAAAACATATCTTCACCAGAGAACCGACAGCAAATTCACTAAAAAGTCAACGCGGTCCTGGGCTACCCTGTTATGCAGAGGTCCTGGCAGCTTTAATACTGCAGAAGACAGAAAGACATTTCCATTTGTCCTGAGAAAAACTGCTGAAAGCCCAATGGCCAGCATGGCTGTAAAGAGCTATTTACTGCCTACGCCTACTTTACCAAGTACTGTGCCCTTGTAGGGTGGGATTTGGAGAGCTGGTGCTGAGGACCTGACATCTGCACTATACTCTCTATACGTCATAGTGGGATTAGGTTTTATCTAATTCTGTGGGATGTATGTCTGTTAGCACTTGGAGCACATCCAAAAGCACACCTTCCAGTTTAATTTAATTTGAAAATAATCCATTTTTTGAGCTCTGATCCTATTCCACGGTGTGAACCAAGGCATGGGAGGTGGGCAAAACCAGAAAATTCACTTCAGAAGTATACTCTAAAATAAGTGCTAATGCAGATACCCCCAAATGTTTTGCTAAATGTAGAGCCAGACAGCTTACCCTTCAGCAGGTCAAACTCCTGAAAGAAGAAATGCTTTTTTTATTTTTAAAATACGTAAAATATAACACATAAAACCATGGCTACTAAATTGTAAAAAAAAAGAAAAAGTGTGAGCTAGATGATAATATGTTTCATTTGTTGAAGGAAGCATAATGTGGAGGAAGTAATTAAGATCATATTTTTGAAATAAAAGCAATGGCTACCTTGGAAAGGCTCCCTCCTCCCGCACCTCCCCCAAGCTTCATTGCAGAGCATGATGTTACATGGTGTGGAATATCCCTATGGTCCATTTGGGTCAGCTGTCCCGACCACCTCCCCCCACACTTCTTGTGCACCCCCAGCCTGCTCCCTGTGGGGCAGAGGGAGGAACAGAGAAGGCCTTGATGCTGTGCGGTCACCGTTTGGCCATAGCTGAAACATTGGGTGTTACCAGCACCGTCTCAGCCACAAGCCCAAAGCAGAGCAGTGGAGTTAGCTCCCTCCCAGCCAGACCCAGTATCTCTCCCCCTGTAGCTTGTGCTTAGGAGGGCAGGTGCCCGTCGTGCAAAGAATGACATAACAGCACCATCATTAACTGATTTTCAGGCTGCATCAGCCTGAATGTTTAAGTGCATCTGAATGTTAAACATGACTGCAGAAATTCATTCTTTCTTTAAAAATGAATGTGACTGTTGATTCTCAGTGAGTGGGGATCTTTGCCAGCTAAGCAGCGTTACAACTGCCACTGAGTAAAGTCTTTCTGTTGACCTCAATAGATGTTAACCCTGATCTTTAAATAAGGAGAAGGGTGTTTTACTAAGAATAAAGAGGGGAAAAAGTTTTAAATGAAGATACTTGTATTTAGTTTTTCACGGGGGGGAAGTGTATTTCCTCTTAAGTAATTGAATACTCACAAACAGCTGCTGTAGCTGAAAATGTAACTCCTGCACTGCACAGCTGGAAGAGGAATTACATTAAGACACAGTCAAGAAAGCAAATTCAGACTAACAAAAACTTTGCGTGTTGTTTCTCCAAGATATTTTAAACACAGAGAAGAGAACAAATGTAAATGACTTGTTAGGATTCAGTCTTCCTACATGTTTTTTAAGTTTTCGTGCATTATTTTAACATGTTTTTTGAAACAACCCACGTTTTTGGCTGGCTTCAAAAGTAGGTCATCGAGTTGTAAACAGGAGAAAATTCTGGCATCACTTAGTGAAATAAAAATTGTGAGGATAAGAACGCAAGGTAACAAGCGAAAGTGAAATTTTACTCCAACTTGACATTTGCTCAGTCCAGTGGTTGATGGTAAATAAATTACAGCAGCATTATAGTAAATTATAGAAGTATTATAGAAGTATAGAAGAAAGTATCTGTCAGCGGAAATAAGAATTTTGTCATTCATGTAGGGAAATAAAAATATTAGGGAGAAATTAAAAAGAAATCTTCAACTCTCCAATTTTTACATAAAATAGTAACTGCACTATAACCATAATACAATTGTACAGTTGCTGTATCTAGAAATTTCTCCAAGTACTAGCTAGCTTGTTTTGTTTTAAGTAAAAGGGGGAGAAAGGAAAATTGTTACTAACTTTGCAGTAGTAGCCGATTTATTTTTCCTGAATTAAAAATTTATTTCAAATGAATTAAAAATGTATAGATTTCTGTTGTTGGATGTGTAAAAGCCTGCATCTCAATGCTGTATTTCCAGTGATCGACATGTTGGAAAAACTTTCTCCAAATCAGCCTCCTTCGTAGATTATGTCAGAAAGTCTCTGAAAAAGCTGGAACTGGATGATTCAAAGGTGAGTCACTAAACAGAGACTGCATGAAATCCTCATATCCATGTAAGTTCTTGAAGTCAGCACCATAATGCGATGTTTGAGCCATTGAGTTGATTTAGTTTGTATATTGCTGGATAAATACAAAGTATTCTCATTTTTATTAATATTAATAGAGCCAATCCATACTTATTTTTCTGTATTAAAAAAACACATATCAAAGTTGGGGTTTTTAATGTTTTTTGGGAATAGGCTTCCATGTATAAATTCTTGAAAAGATTTTGTTTAAAAATTACTTTATTGTAATGACTTTATATAAAATGAATCCTATTTTATACATGGTGCTTATGATCAGAATTTTTTAAAGCCTTTCCGGTATTTATGAAGTTAATCCTACAAATCTCCTTTGAGGCAAAAAAATGTAATACGTACTCTATTTTATACGTGTTGTCATTTAGTGTTAAGTATACTTTTCAGGTGCCAAGTGAAGCAGGCATGAAGAACTTCTTGCCTGTGCTGATTCTATACATCCTGATAAAGTAACTCTTGCACCCTTTTAAACCCAGCTGAAATACTATCCTATGCAAACATGTTGCTTTTTCATCTGTACTTAAGTTTAAACTGAAAGTGATCCAAAAAAACATGAATAATGAATCACATAGTAAACTCTTTGACCCTTTTTATTTTCATTTTTTCTGCAGCAATGTTATCTTGATCCCTTTGGACACCTTTTGAAACTGAAAAATGTAACATTATAGCAAGATAGGCAATTCCATCCATGCAGTTTGTTTCTCTCACAATTTACTTCCCAAAGTATTTCCAATTTATTTTAGCCTTTAGACAGCCTCCTTAAGTAGCCTTTGGAGATCATCTCTGCTGCAGCTTCTGTGTATGGAAGGGCCTAATACTTTTTTCTTTAAATTAACAAATGTTAAGGGCAAATATTAAGATTTTTAAATAACTTGCCTAGATAGAGAAAAAGAAGTAAATACAAAATTGAGATTTAAACTGATAAAATCTTTTGGAGATTTTTTTTACGTTCTTGAGTGTCTTGTCTTAGTACTACAACTGCTAAATTGGTCAACAGATGGCAACATAGCATTAGGCATGGAATATGACTGTGTGAAGATCACAACCACTCTGTGAGAACAAGTTGTGCAGTGGAGACACGAGAGAGTATTAGACTGATTATTAAAAAAATCAGTACAAATTAAAGAAAAAAGTAGGAGTGGCAAGTACGTAAAATATTTAAGGTAAATATTGTAGTCTTTGGTAAAGCAATGCTTAAAATCTGTAGTCAAAATGTCAAATCACTTAAAATTTGCCAGGCTCATCAAACCATGAGCTAGGAGGAAAATACAAAACCAAATAAAGAAGTAAATGCAAATGGCAGTTTAAGAAAAAGACTTATGCCAGAAGTTCACTGTGTTTTAGAAGGATTATATTTAATTCTGTTTGCAAATTGAGTTACCTGTTTGCTTTTCTGGATAAATAGGCACTAGCATCATGCATTTGCCCCAGCTGAAAGTAACTACTTCAAATGGTGTCGTCCTCAGGATGCGTGCAATCACCCAAAAGCAATAGTGGATTGTTTGTGCAATAGTCGGTTTACTAAATCGTTGGTTAAACCCTGCTGGTAGAGAGTTATACATTCTTTCCTTTAAAACCAGTAAGCACAGAAACTTTGTGTCAGTGTGTCTGATTTTAGACACGCTGCCTTTGCCAGAAAGGGTCTGGACAAATGCAAGTTGCCCTGAGAGAAAGATGTCTGTCAACACTACTTCAGGCTGCACGTGTTTGTGTGGTTGCTAAAGACCTGATTCAAGTAAATGCTCGTTTTTGCTTATATTTCGCCTCATTTTTGTGTACAGCTGGCTGCATGCTGAAGACTGAATTTTATGCTGATCTAAACAATATTATTTTTTATTTCCCAGCTATGTTGAAATTTGCAGCAGCACAAAACGGTGCTATTTTGATACTACTGAGAGGAAAGTTGTTACTGCTCCCTCAGCAGTGGTTCTGACACTGCACTTTTCATGGTGGAGTCAGCACTATATCTACACAATATTGGAGAATGTGTTAAATTCCTCTCTTCAGAAAAAAAATACTTACATAGCTAAAAATGTGATGAAGCCTAAACATTTGCTCTCAAAGACAACAAAAATCAAAGAGAAATTTATGCAGAATTTGTTTTCTAGCTCTGTTTTTAAAAATGAACAAAAGAGCAGCTGTACTGTGTAGACCAAATGTCTACTCTGTCTCCGGCAGTGGCCAAAAACTGATGCCTTGGGAAGAATAAAAGGCGAGAGTAAGCATATATGAAGGATACTTCCAGAATAATCCAAAATGTGCCTGTCACTCACAAAAAAGGAGGCAATCGTTGTCTTCATGCATAAATTTATTTAGGTGGTGTTTAAAAAAGAGCTAAAACTTAGTAACGCTGTGTAGTACAGAGAACTGTGAGAAAAAATTGCATACAAGTGTCTGTTTTACAAGTGCAAAAATATTTTTTAAAAAACATAAGTCAGAAAACTGCAAGTTTCAGGTTTTTTACTATGCTTATCAGAAAATTGAAGAGAGTTTAATCTCTGCATGGTAATAAATGTACTGGGAAGTAGAGGGGAGCGGCACTAAGTTTTTAGGAGTCACTGCCAGGGTTTGGTGGCTTGGCATGTCTGGTAAAGTCATGGATGTTTTTGACCACTGTGGCTGAATCTGGACTGTGGGACATAACCATCTTTCCAAACTCGTGGTTCATGAGGAGCACCACAGTTGCTTCCTCTATAGACACCAATGCCTCTGTTCCTGATCAAGGAGTAGCCCTGGTGCAATCCAGTCATTTTCCAGTCTGGACAAACGTGGAGGCAGGATAAAGAGAGCAAGTGCATAAGACACCTAACCTGCCTTGATACTCATTTATGTACTTGTATGCCTTTTGCTAAATATAGAACTGATGAAGACTCTTATCAGGTATGAATATCCAAACAGTAGGATAATTTTTGCTATTGTTTTTCAGTAAAGATAAGTTCTTTAATCCTGCCAGTTCTTCATGTGAACGAGCCCCTCTGCCTCTTTCATTTGTGAAATAGATGTGAAGATCTTTGCTTATTTGAAATAAGAACCAGACCCCATATGAAAAGATTGTCAATCAGAAGTGAGTTAGAGTGAGACAAAATAGTAAAATAGTTTTTCTACCAAAAAAATAGCATTTATCAATCACCTAGGACCATTCATTGTTACAGGTTACTGTTCAGGGACTGAAGTTTCCTATCACCTTAGGGAAAATAATTTCCTCCATTGTGTTTCTTTTCAATGCGGAAGAGCCTATCGAGTCCAGATTAAACACTGAGATGCAAATGAACTATTTTTTTCTGCCTTTTGGTACAGGATCATTCCTTTCACACATCTCTCCACCTCAGTAGTAAAACTGAGACACGCACCATGACTACTGAATGTCTGACAAAATATTCTCATTTTGTGAGGGCAGAGAGAGGTCTTTTAGCGTGAACTTGATGCTTCGCAGGTATGGTTATATTGCTTTTAGCTTCAGGACTAATGGAATTGCTTTGTGGGCCATGGATACCTGCACAGGGCTTTAGTAATTGGTCTGGATACACACCAAGGCAATATTTTACTCCTGGTTGTTTTCTTTGTCATAGCTCACTCTGTTCCTATACACTCCATGTTGTATGGGCAGTGTGTTCAGTGTGGCATAGGTATGGGAGAAATTCTTTCTATCAGAAGATTTCTTTTCCTTTTTATTCACTGTTTTACCTAATTAAGCATGAATGTGGGACTCTCACTTGAGAGAATGAAGCATTCATCCCTGTTCTTGCTCCTAGAGGAGCTGGCCACTCTTCGCTTGTTAGCCTTTCTTCTTTCAAACAGCAAGAGCAATCGCTCCGTCCTCTTCAGCAGAACATGTTTCAGCTCTGTTTGTAGCCACCTTGCAGATGGATTTAAAACAAAGCCTCTTTATTAATACATTTGGTTGCTGCTTAAGACAATAAGTGCTACAAATGGCATTGCCACAGGAAAAAGTCCTTGTATAAGTATTTATGTATTTCTAGAGTCTTCGAAGAAAAAAACCCAAACTTTCTTAAATTGCCTGGTGTCCTGTACTTAGTGGGGTAGATTAGCAAAAGGTCTTTCATAGGGCCTGGCTTCAAGGTGATTAAAGAGAGAAAGTGCTTACAGGGCTAAGGCCTGGATGTGTGTCTGGCAGACTTTGTGATCTATGCCCCAGCTAGGATCCATTTCTGCTAGCAAGTGAGAGCCTCAGCGGGTGGAGCTGTTTAACAAAGAAAAGCTGGCCAGGATTCACGTGAAGTGCAGTCTGGGAATAAGGAGAGAATGCTATTTAATGCCACGTCCGACTGCAGGAAGATATACAGGGCTGGAAACACTCCTGACATATCCACAAAGAAAAGCTATTAGTCACATTGATTTCATCTCCTGCCATATTCACACTATAGTTACTGCTGTGGGCTAATAGCATATAAGGTAGTTACTTTGTCTTAGTCAAAATACTTCACAAATCACTTAACCCTTTCAGATGTAGACATGTGCTGGGGAGATACAATAGCAATTTTAGAGGTAGGGTCACCTTAAGCTTTCACACACAAAGAAGTTTATGGGCCTGTCAGTGAATGCGTCGTTGCAGATTTACTCGGTTTTGTTTAACTGAGCTTCCAAGTCTCCTGTGAGTGGTGTTTTTCAGTTTCAAACAGTCTATAGTGTCTGCACATAACCTGAAGTTGCTGGTCTCTTCCCCCGGAAAAAGTCATTTATTTGGCGGGTGCCCCATCTAACAACCTGAGATGAGATCTGCGACAATAAACAGGTGGTTAATGCTCAATTTCCACCATCCCCGTTTGCTTTAACCCTGACCAGACTTCTTAAAAACAGCTGCTGCCCATTTGTCTTTTTCTGATCCTGTGCTTCAGGTAGAGCATCCCAAAAAGATTTTCAGCTGTCAGGTCTCAACCGGCGGCTCAGCAAAGGGCACTAGACCCTTCTGTGAGGCGTTGTACCCATCACAGTAGCATTTACATTAATAACACAGTAAGAGAAACTCATGTCCTGTAAAAAGCTCCTTTATCGTCTTAAGTAATCTAAACAACTTTGATATTGGATATATTATGTCTAGCAATGTTAGACTCAAAATATTTCAAAGCCTTGATGTAGCTATGTAGCTAAATTTACATACAAGACATATTGTCCTGTATATTCTGCAAAGGTTATGTATTTAGAAGTAGATTTAATTAAATAAACATGTAACATGTGCTTGCTTTCTCTACAATAACCAAGACTTTTAGGTTTATTTATGATTAATAATTAATTAAGAATTGATTTTATATAATTTTGTCTTATTTTTATGAGAATCTCTGAAATTATTACATATCATTCATTTATACAGTAATCTTTTTCCTATAGTAATTATGTTTGCATTTTTCATGTAATTAAATAAGTCCAAATATATCTGAAATACATTGGGCTTGCTAGTTCAGTTTTACTAGAATTCCTAAATGACTTCCCTTTGTTACATTGACTTCATGTTTTTGCGAACTCAAGAGTTTTTAATTTTGAGTGGTAAAACTGGTAGATAATACTGAAATCAGAATTTATGTGAAAATATTGGGTTTTTTCACTAATTGGTCATTTTTTGTCAAACAAATTTCTTTTTCTTATGACTTTGGACACTTTTTATATAGTTAGTGTAAACAGTTGATAAATGTTTCATGTAGCAGTAATGATTTTTTTAAAACAGTGATACTTTTTAAGAAAACACAAAAGCATGCATATGTGACTTTTTGCTTTCATTTTGATGAAGCAAACACCTAACAATAACATTAGCATACATGTAAAGCCTGAAAACTAAGTAGCTGAGCTGAGTGATCTCTTAGTCTATAACTATCAAGTAAAAAATAAAGTCAAAGGTCTGAGATTTTTAAGACAGTAATAAAAAAACTGATTCTGTTGATTTTTTAAAAAATAAAATAAGGATATGTTAATTTTAAAAATAACGGGTTACTCTTGGAGCATAAATATGGTTGTATTAAAGGTTTCAGTGATTTACCACTGGTTTAGAACTGCAGTTTTAATATATGTTTCCTTTTTATAATTGCTTAGATGGCAGAGTAAGCATGGATTAAGGAGATGTCTTCTCTTATTTTAAGATGAGGCAATTATTCATGTTAGCTAAATCTATATTTAATATATTGGGCTCAGTCCTGAATAAATTTTTAGCAGACATAAATTATGCTGTGCTTGCTTGCATTTATTTATATGATAATAGTGCTCTTTTTAAAATTAATACAAAAATAGTTCCAATTTGCTGTGTTCAGATTCCTATAGTATTAGATGGAAACACTTTAGTTAAAGCACTGCAAAGCCAAGAACTTGAAGATGGGACTTTTAAAGACTCCTGCTAAGAGAATTAGGTGTCCTGATCACATAAATGCTTTGTGAAAAAGTGGTGGTAAATGCACCTTGCAGATAGCTTCACAGTGAGTGGCTAGGAAAATGTTTGGAAACACTTCTTGAGTTTCCTGGGATTCATCCCTAGGGTCATCTATTCCTCCTTTCCAGGCTAAACCAGGAGCCATCTGACAAGCCTTTACAAACTTTGTAGTCCCTCTGAGAAACATGCAGGTGAAAGCCCTGTCCCCCCGTGTTGGCTCTCAGTCTGACCTGTGTCATGAGCTGTCCTGGTTTCGGTCCCTAATCATGTTCTACTCATGTAATGGGAGTAGGCTTTGAGGATATTCCTTCCCATTTCCACATCTGTGCTTCTCGTACAACACCATTTGCAATTTATCACATATATTTCCTAGTTTGGTCCTACACCAGCTGTGCTTCAGATGTTCTAATGATCTTCTGATCCATTGAACTTGAACACAACTGTGTCAAAATATGTTGAACAGAATGTTCTGCATGTTTTTTCATAATTTTAAACCGTATAATTAAGAGACACTGTGCTCTGTACACATCACTGACAAGCAGCGTTGTAATTAAATGAACAGGTGAGCCTGGGACAAGATAAAAAACCTCTGTCCTTATGGTGCTTGTCAGAATAAGTTGCATTACAGTATTTAGAAAACTGCACTTTTTTAAAACTATGTGTTTGGGCAGTTCCATCCTTCCTAGAAAATGCTTAATAAGGTTTCCACGGCCATGTGAGAACATTCTAAAGTAATAGAGTGATCTTTACTTCTTCCACCTTTAATATAAATGATATATTCAATTTTTTGCAGGCAAAAATAGTTTTTCTTATGAATTTCTGATTTACTGTCTTTACAAGATTTTGACCAAAGGAGCATGGCATTCTCTAAACCTATCCCAAAGGACTAGTTGAGTGAAGAATTTCTGAGTTTAAATTCAGCACCAATATGAACTCTTTAATCAAGTAGATTTCTTACACTTCCTAAATTCAAATGGCTGAATATGTTATTCATTTCTCATCTATAATGTTTCTCAGTTTCTGAAAATTGAGTCTTAACTACAGAATTACTGGTGGCAAATTCATAATTTAAGTTTTAGTGTGGTGTGCTATTTGAGATATCAATGGGCTAAACCAATTTTGTTTTCAAATAGATTTCTTGGAAGAACGCTAAATGCCACCAAAATGTTTTCTGAGAACTTGGTGGATTTTGTGACGGTCTCTTTTTTTTTTTTTTTTTCATTTCTGTCAGCTAAATTGCATTGAAAGAAGCTACTTTCTTGAAAGTGAAATATTATTAAGATAGACGACACTGTTGCTCCTGTGAAAAGAGTGTGACTGGCTCTTTTGCTGTGACAAAACATTTAAGAGTTCCTTCCCCCCTTTTTTGGCATTTGTCAGTGTCTTTTAAAAACATCATTGCACTGTGTTCCCTTATGAAGTTAATAAAATGCCCACCTTGACTTAATATGTTACAACCCTCACCGCTTTAATCCTCCCAAAGTACAGTGCTTATAGTAAGTCAGCCAGGGGCGATACTGAAAGAGATAAAAATGCATCTTGTGACCAGTGATGCAATAAGATTGTGCCACCTATCCTGTGGGATCTGCACTGGATCTTTCTGAGCTTCTGGAGATCACGTAATGCATCCTGTTTCCATGCTTGCCTGAAAACTTGGATATTGATAGAATGTGAACCAATGATCAATGTGCTGAATGAGAAAAAATGCAGCCATCATTTTGGTCAGTGTTTCATACAGGACAATTATTTACAACGACTTATTTCAATAAGACAGAGAAGAGGACATTGGGTAGATGGAGAGAATGTGCTTCTCTTAGCTTACCATAGAGTGTCCCTTGACTTATAATATCTCCTCAGCAATGACTAGGGGAATATCATAAAATGCAGTTGGCAAATGAAGGGAAGTAAGAGGAAGGATATCATTGTGTGGCTTAATTTTACTGTTGTTTTAAAAAACTGTTGAAAAACCGCATACTTAAGACTGGGGAATTGTCAGCAGTGGAACTGTGTTAAGACATGAACTAACCTGAGTATATACAACTATACTGGGAACTAAAAAGGAGAATTTTTGCGGAAATTGGGAAAGAGAGGGACTTCTAACCCGAGATTTCTGATCTACCCCGCACCAAATTCAGTGTTGATATCTTTAAATGACAGTGAATACCTCATACTGGTCCGGTCTTTGCTAGGATTATTTCTAATATTGATGCGTTTTATTGCGTACAGACATTGGGCAAACATGGAGCCAAAACCAAAACAATAATCTCTGTTTTCCCATGAATTCTAACATGGCAATTAACTGAGTCTAAACAGTCAAAAAATGAAGGCACAAAAAATGAATTTACACACTAAATGCATTAATACAACATTTAATACAATTGTTGAAGAGTTGACTTTCTCAACTTTTTTCTTGGACAGAAGGAATTTCAGCTCACAGATTTCCCAGTTCAGTTGTCAGTTAGGGAAATACTGGACAAAGGCTCAGGTAACACTTGTATTACAGCCTATAAAGTATATGTGCATAATGCTGTTTTCAAGTATAATTGTTTTTCAAACAGACAAAATACTATCCCAATTATGGTAGCATAACATTTTAGTCTGACAAGGAATCTTAAGAGATGTGACTTTTACTTCAATTAGATATAATTCTAAATAATATAGATTGCATTTGTTTGAAATGCATTTTAAACGAAGTTCTAAATACACTTAAGTTTCTCACTAATTACATTATCCGTTTTGTATTATTTTACACTACATGACATTACATTGCATTACATTACATTGCATTGCATTACATTACATTATTTTCAACTACCTTAGTCATGGGAAAATTGTAAAAAGTTGCTGTACGGTTTGGTCTCCCAAGTGTTTTGAACTGATCTAAGACACTGCTCTGCTAAAAGAGTTGCCTTACTGCTTTCTTGTACTCTTGCTAGCGTTCGTGATAATGCTAGTACAAGAAGAGAGAGGAAACATGGAAATGCGCAGGCAGTGCAGGGGAAAGCAGTCCCTCTGAGGCAGCAAAGAGGAATTACATCTGTTTAACCAGACGGTGGAACAGCATCCTTAGGCTCTGGCTCTCCTCTGTAGGGCGTGTGCAGCACTGGACAGTAAAAGAGACTTTCATTCAGCCAAAATACTCTTAGTCTAGGGAAAGACGCAACTCTGAAGAGAAAAACTGGAGAAATTTTGAGTGTGGTATCACTAATTGTCACCCACCTTGTGCCTGAATGTTTTCTTTTCAGCCTGTGCTCAATCAGCATGTTTGTGGGACTGCAGCCTAACTCGGGTGTGCTCTGACGTGCTCTCAGGGCTCTGTTGACAATCTCCTGGTGTTCACAACAGATGAGACTGGCCTATGGTATAGTTTTTGTGCCACCTCCAGCATATGGTACAGTTATAACTAGGTCAATGGAGACCTTGCTGCCTTCTAGTTCCTTTTGGCTGTTTCAGCTGTTTGAGCCACCACACCAATCCACAAAGACATTAGTTTAAAAAGAAAGCATGCACCACCATCCCAGTGCAAAGAGACGAGGTGCTGTTGTTCACAACCTGATAAAGACCAGGAGACATTGTAGCTAAATCAGCAAAGAAATACTGGCCAAAACCTCTCTGTATGTACTGAAGCTTACTTGAATGTCAGTAGCATAGATTTTTGAGAGCAGAATCATTATTAAGACAAGTGCATGATATATGTATTTGGTTTTTTTCGTGCATTTTCACTCAGGCCATAAATTCACAGTATCAACATCATAATGTAAGAAAACAGTTCAGTGCATGGATTTAAAGATTTGTTTCTGGACACACAAAGCTGTGGCAAGCCTGCATAGAGAACAGTTGCATGCACAACTCCAGTGGCTAAATGGGGCTTGCTTTGCATGTGTAAGTACAATTCTGTTCCTGAAAATGCAAACAATAATTTACTCCTACTTCACGTTGGAAGGATAGGTGAAGATCGTATTGGGTACCTTTTGAGAACTGAAGCCAGCTGGCAAGCTGTTGCAGTTTCAGGCAAAGCCAGTGTTGTCTGGGTTTTGGTTGTCTTCCAATAAATTGACCACAGAGCTCGCCACCAGGTACCCCTTTCATGCCCTTTTCTATCAATGCTCTGTGGTGGACACTTTCTCTCTTTTCCAGCTGGACTGTTGCATTGAATTGGTTCACCCACCAAACTTTTAGTTGAGGTACAGTTTGGAATAGTACCTAATCAATCCATGACAGCAGGATGCATTCAGTCGGAATGTGTAGTAAGCAAGGAGGGAGTGGAAAAGCATTTGGGCTCAGTACTCGAGTATGGCAACATCCAAGAGACATTTTTGACCCAGCTTATTATTTGCCAAACATTTCACAGCTTGTTTTCTTTTAATTTGAATGCTTCATGTTGAAAAATGGAGAACATAAAGGAAGCAAAAGCCAAAAGGTTTTATGATCACATTTTTACAAATACAGATCTTTGTTTTTTAATTCCAAATAGCCTGTAATTTCAAAAATCCATTATACTAAAACCCTTTTAATTCTCAGTTGAAATGAAAAGCTTATAGGGCAGAGGTTAAATAAACTATTTTATTTATCTCATGACTGATATATTTTAGTTGGTTTGGCTCTTTAGAGGGGAAGAGAAAAACAAACCCTTAGATATTTGCACAGCTTTACTGAAAATAAAATAGCAACAAGACCAAAAAAGTCCTGTTAGTCCACATTAGTACTGCCAGATCAGCGACTCAACCTTGCCTCTGTAGCTGGGAAAAAGTACTTTCTAAATTAAAAAAATAAGACTGAAAGACTACAAAAGTTCTTCTAACCCATCCCATTTTAAGGGGATTTTTTTTAGGCAGAGTTTTAAGGCAGAGTTAGAATTTTATGTCATTCCTGAAAAATATTTGTCTAATTTTCTTAAAGCTTCTTGTGAAGGAGACTGACAACCTCCCCAATCCTTAATTAACCTCAAAGAGAGAAAGTTTCTTCAAGTTTTTGGCTGAATTTTTTTTGCTGCAATGCAAGCCCACTAGTTCTTATCTTACCCACTGTAGAGAGAGTGAACGAACTGTTCCCTGCTTCTTCGTGATAGCCTCGTAAAACCTGTTATTATGCCCACTCTCAATTTTCTCTAATTTAGCCTGATCAGTTCCAGTTCTCTCAGTCTTTCTTCATAGGTCATGTTTTCTAGATCTCTGATCTCTTTCCTCTTTCAGGGCTTTTTCAGACAGTTCATTTCTTTCTTTGAAATCTGATGCCCAAAAATGGATGCAGTGTCCCAGCTAGAGCTTTGCCACTGCCAAGCAGAGTTGAAGGATTACTTCCTGCGCCTTGCAGGCTGCTCTCCCATACATGTCGCAGAATGGCGATTGCTTTTTTTTGCAGTAGCACAACTGTGACTCTGGCTTAGCTTGCCTTGCTATATCTCCCAGATTGTCATTTGGTGTTCCCCATCCTGAACAGCTGATTATTTCTGCCTGAGCGTAGTCCCTTCTGCTTTTCTGTACAGCATTTCAAACTTCTTTTCTAAGCAGCGCTCCAATTTCTGAAAATTATTTTAAGTTCTTGCAATGCCTTCCTGTTGCACATTTGCAGACTTAGTTAATGTGGTTTCTGTTCTGTCGTCTGAGTTCTTACTGAAAACATTGCATTTTGTAATGGACCTCCAGCCAGCAGGTCTCTTCAGTTGTTCAAAGACTCATTAATAACTACTCTCTGGTTATGGTCATTCAAGCAGTTTTCACTCGCTTTATAATACTTTAATCTAAACCTTGTTTCTTAAATTTGCTTATGAAATTGTTACGTGAAATGGTGTCAAAAATCTTGCTGAAATCAAAATATATGACAACCACTTGTTTTTTGCTGTCATGAATCCTTTCACCCTCCTTACAAGCAAAGTATAGTGACTTGTGATTTGTTCTTGACAAATTCCTGTTGACTATTACTCATCTGCTTATCTCTCAGTGTTTTTAAATTCTTCATTTGTTCCATTTTTTTCAGTGCATTGAATTTGAATTGACTATTCTATAATAAGACATACATCTACTAGCTGTCTGACTTTGAGAACTTCTCAGTGACAATGAGTAATAATTCTGAGGTCACTTCATTCCCTTCTTGGCTGTCCTAGGATGAAGTTCATAATACATACTTGATTTGAAAACTTGAAATTTGTGGAAATGTTCTCTAGTTTGTTTCCTATTTTAGGCTGAGATTTTACTTCTTTGCAACTGGATTAGCCATATACTCTCAGATGACTCTTCTGATAAAAGTGTGCGAAAATGTATTAAACACTTCAGCTTTCCTAGTTTTTTGTCAGTACCATTACTTTTCTGCTAAGTTGTGGACTAGCTCTTTCCGTAGCCACAGTAGAGTAGCCGTACTGCAAACTCCCAATACTGAAGAATTACATCGGGCTCTTTCAGCTTTACTCTTTCCAGCAGCCTCCATCACCAGTAACGTTGCAAACCTACTTCCCACTCCTCTGACAGGGTCCTTAAGTTGCCAGCTCAACTGTCGTCTTTAGCATCCAGGACTGTCGACAGCAGAAGAGTAGAGACATCACGACCTTTGAAACCTCGAAAATGTTATGGTCTGGCTGCCCTGTAGAGAACATGCTTTGTGAAGAGCAGTTATGGTCATAGCTCTAGCTACCTGCGGTGGTGCAGTGGCCGCTAAGGGCTGAAAAGGGAAGGGGTATTTGGCTTAGTCGAGTTCTTGAGCTGCCTTTGTATCAAATTCAGCCCCAAATCACAGCATTTACAGTCATAGTGGCAGTGCTGGCAATGTTGCATCAGATGATTGGGAAAAGAAGAGGGTAACATGCAGTAGTTCAAAGTAAATAGAGAAAGTTTTATTTTAAAGATGGGTAACTTGAGGCCCAGAGAAACAAAGTATTATTTGCAGAATCTGATAGTAGGTTTTGTAATGTGAAATACCATCCATGACTGAAGTATGTTACTCTCACACCAGAATCCACTCCTCAGCTGTCTAAATAAGTCTCTTGGGAATAGGGGTGAGGAGGGGATAAGATATATGGGAAAGGAAATGAGAATGTTATCTCCACTTTACTGTGTAATACTCATTTAAGAATGGCTAGAGCTTTCTGAATAATGAATGTATCTCAGTATTTCATGTCAGTGCAAAATGCTTCTGAAGAACAGTTATGGTAAATGAGAACTGAGCAACTGCTATTAGAAAATTATTATAAACCTTAGGAAAGTGCTAATTTCAAAAACAAAACACAGATTTCATTTTGTAGTGTGACTTTCAATTAGGAAAAAAATATTTCATTTTAAAGTTCTCTTGAAAAAGTAACTAGAATAACTCTTACATCTTTTTTTTTAATCTCTTGCAGCTCCCAGACAGCTGTATAATGGATTACTATGAAAAATACAAGCACAGAATGAATGAGCTTGAAGCATTTAATATGGTAAAAGTTATAGGATTAATACTATTACCTTTTATATGTGTGCTAGTCTAGAACAAAGCCCTGTTAAGTTTTATGCCGAGGTGGACTGTCTTACGCTGTGGTATGTAATCGCAAAAACAAAGCAGCTCCCCCTTCCAAACTTCGGAGCATATCCTATTCCAAAACTATATTAGGTGTCAGTAAAATAATAAAGCGAACACATGGAAGATTCTTTTTCAAGAGGGACTATTACCCTGGAAAATGAAATGTCATTCTCCTTTTAAACCTAGACTGGTCTCCATGCAGTTATTTCATAAAAATTCTTTTTATTAAAATTCATTATTTCCCTCTTTAAAATTGTTCTGCTTCATATAATATCATTTTCTTGTTGGACAATGTCTCAAAACCAACTAAATAATATAATTTCCTGGCTTTATGGCATTCCATGTATTTTTGATCTTCAATATAATCTGTTTTGAAGATGTCCATCCCACAGGGAAAATTGGCAAGGTGACATTTCTACAACAGAACCACTAGAAAATGACTGACTTTCCTGGAATTGTTCTGTGGAAGTGTAACCATTCGGAAGTGTATTAGCTCTCTTTCCCAAAATCGTTATAGTATCTAACCTTTCTTTTAGTTGAAGGTTGTTCTGGCTCCCTGCATAGAAGTTTTGATACTTCTGGATCGTCTTTGTTACCTCAAGGAGCAGGTATTTTTGCATTATATTTTATGATACCTAAAGGCTACATCGGTGAAATGAGACTATTTCAGCCAATTTATTGCTGTGCAGACCAAAAGTCTCTGTTGCAGAATTATTATTCTCATCATATTTGCAAAAGTATAAGCATTCATTCAATTTATATAAACATATGCCCAGCAGATGTTTTTATTTTCAGCAAAGCAGCAACAGTAAAGTTTATGTTCTTTTAATTGTATGGTAATTACTAGTCAATAGGTAGTAAAAAATAAATTAATTAAATATGCAACAAATCTCATTTTATACAACATATTGAGATATTTAATAATTAAAAAGAATATTGGAAATGCTAAACAAACATTGTGCTGTACATGCTAGAGCTTCCAATGGATATGTTTTAGAACATATAATTCAAGAAATTTTGAATTAGGTCCAAAATGTTTATGATTTCCTTTTATTGTTTCTTAATTAAGATCAATGATGAGAGAGGGTGCACTTTTTCCAACTGTATGGGTCAACTGAGGTACATTTGACTAACGTACAGCCTGGATATATTTCACAAGTATAGACCTGGGATATAATAAGCAAATGCTCCTACATTGACTCCATAATGATTTATATTACAGTGTTTCTTCTAACACTAATTTTGAGCTTGGCCTGATTAACTCAGAAGCAGCAATCGTACTTTCTCTGCACCAGTAAATGTTTTTCGGACAAATAATAATTTGCTAGGAGGAAATGGTAGCGTCTTCCAGCTTCTGCTCTGGGCCATGGTCAAAATAAAATTTTAAAATAAAGTTTCAACCCATTCATGTGAATAGCTCTGTTTTTCCACCATAAACCTTTCATTTTAACAGCTCCATTTTATCATAAGTAAAAATTCACTTTATTCTCTGCCACAGTGTACTTGGAACAACTGAGTTATAGTAAATGTATGCTTTTGTTCTAACTGGTATTTTTATAGAGAGGCAATTTGAAATATTTAAATAAAAATGTATTTTCCCAAATGCCAACCAGTTATAAATCACATACAGATCTGTATGATTTCCAAGACAGAAGATCAGACTTGCTGCATTTAGCACTAATTTACCTTTTCTAAATGTAATATATGCATTGATTTGATCGTGTACTGGTTGATTCACAAAATGTGTTTAGAAAGAAAAAATAGAAATGATAAAAGCCATATGCAACATGAAGACCAGATCCAGCTGGCCTTATTCATTTGAAAAGTCAGTTAATTAGCTTCAGTAGTAGAATGTGCTGCATAAAATGAGTAGGACTTGATCCTTAATTTCTTTGCTCTAGTTCAACCGAAAAAAAGCTTTATTGACGAAGTGGGTGGTAAGCTGTCATTTGATAGTGCCAGAAATAATTTAATGTCTTTAAAATACATCCTGTTTGGGATATCCTTTTTTCTCAACAAACTTTCCGTGATTTTCTTGTTAGGTAAATGTTCTTTCTGCTTTGCGTTAAGGATAATTTTTAATTTTTTTTTGCAATTTCCTATTTCAAAATGTGGACCTCTTACCGTATCTAAGCTTTTAAGTCAAACACATTTTTAGGTACTTCAATCATATATCATTTTACAGGACAACATTGCCTGGTCTGGACTTGTGAAGTTATTTGATCCTGTGAAATCCCCCAGATGCTATGCAGTTATTGCTCTGAAGAAACAGTCATGTTTTTAAGTGGAAGCAAATTGCAGATAGGTTGGAAGCTCTGAACTGATACTGCTGTTCCCTCACTTTTATTCTGTTATTTTTAATTGATTCCTCAAGGACACTGACTGTTTGCTTTTTAGCTGCAAAAGTGCAATGCCTTTTTGAATCATGAGAAATAAAGATCTCCTTTATAAATACCATTGCTTCCTTATGTCAGTTATTAAACAATGTTGAACATCTGGCTTTATTATAAAAGTTATGACCCATATTATGTGATTATTATTTTAAACTCATTTTTATGTTTCTTCTTTTTAAGGCATTATACTATGTATCAATACCCTTTCTTTTGATATTTCTAATCATAAGATCATACCTTCTTAATTTTTACCAGTGGCTGGCATTAGCAATCTCAGACTAGGCTCGCCTTTTTCTTTCCTGGATTCAGATGGTGCATAGTATAAACAGAAAAATAACCTGCACTGTAAACAAGAGGTAAACTAAATAGGATCTTTGTACTTTCCTGTTCTCCAGGTCATCAGGACCAGCTTATTTCTAGAGCAACCTAGAAAAGCCTAGATAGTAACTACCTGCAAAGAGCAATTTTGTATTAACCCTTTCTTCCTTCAGGCATGTTCCTGGCATGCACTTGTTCGCCTGTCACTCTGAAAGAAAAAAATGTGGGAGATCTCTCCAGTGGGAGATTTCCCAGTGCTTAAGAATCAGCTGCCCTGCTGGAGTTCAGTCTGTAATCCTTGGTTTATATCAGAAAGCTATTATCTGGCCCAAATGTGTTGGGTATAAATACTTTGGTACCCAAGTGAATTGAAACTTGCTAGGCAGTTTCTCGTTGGCTGTACTGCATTCATGAGTGGGAAATTTATTTGTTGATGCATTTATCTCAATGGATTGCCTAATTAAACTTACAGATTTTCCATCAATTAAAAAAGAGGAAAGTTTCTATTCTAAGTCTTAGTGCTTTTATTAGAATTTTCCAGCATATATAAAACCTAATTAACTACCAGCGCACAGAAAAAAGGAAAAAAATAAATATTAAAATACAGCATTAAAGAAAAAAAGGGGAGAATGCAATTTTGGTGGGCAGAAGATGAGAATAACAGAAAATATTGTTATGTTAACTATATAGTGACGGTAATAGTCATGGGAATCAGACTGAGATTCAGATGTGAGTAGGAACAAATCTTACTCTGTTTCAGTCTGCAAAATATAATGAGAGCTTGAGAACATGGCCATTCAAGAAAAGAGAAGTAAGGTATTTTTCTAACAAGTCACATCTTGCTTGATGTGTTCAGTTGGAAGAAATACGTTTTTCTGGTGGTGTAAGTTCTATTTTAGGACTTTTATTTAGGACTATTTTAGGACAATCCATATTAGCTCCATGCATCCAGTATGAGCTTCTGTTTATCCCAGTATGTTCAGTCCTTAGAGCTGCTGAACACCTGCAATACCCAAGGAAATTAACAGAAGTTGTAAGTTCTCACAGCATCTTTGGAGTGGAGCTAAGAAAAGAAAATGAGGCCTTCCATATATGCCACTTTTTATTATATAAGGAGTACTGAGGAAACTAACAAGCTGGTAGATTCTTTTCCCAGGAGAGGAATCAAAAGAAATAAAATCCTTTCCTAACCTCTAAGCATCTGGAAGGAAAAAACCCCAATAATATCTGATATAAAGAGGCAATCTAAAGTACATGACGTTAAAAAGAAAAAAGATGAAGAAAAATGTTAGAAAAATAGGGTTTATATATTATATTCTACTAAGACATGATGACTAATTATTACTGAAGTGTTAGTGTTGTCATCCCAATCTTATGAGCTGTTGGAAAAATTTACTTGGGAATGAAATTGCCTTTTTTGTGTTATAAATTGATTCTTCTTTTTCACATCAAAACTAAAAACCGGACATATATATGATGTCCAAACAAAGAAAGAACAGTTTCTTACTGAAAGCAAGTGCTTAAAAGTACCCTGTTATGGCCCAAAAATATCCATTTCAACAAGCCCCACCTGGTTTAATTTGAACACAGTCGAAATTGCATAGGGTATACAGACTATTGCTAATTTTGTGTGGTATTTTAATGTGTGTAATGCTATCTAAATTCAAAGTTAAATTCTTATTACTATCTTAAGAGAACATTTCATAGAATCATAGAAGCATAGAATCATAGAATCATTAAGGTTGGAAAAGACCTCTAAGATCATCGAGTCCAACCATCAACCCAACACTACCATGCCCACTACACCATGTCCCTAAGGGCCTCATCTACACGTCTTTTAAATACTTCCAGGGATGGTGACTCAACCACTTCCCTGGGCAGCCTCTTCCAAGGCCTGACTATTCTTTCAGTAAAGAAATTTTTCCTAATGTCCAGTCTAAACCTCCCTTGGCGCAACTTGAGGCCATTTCCTCTCGTCCTATCGCTAGTTACTTGGGAGAAGAGACCAACACCCGCCTCGCTACAACCTCCTTTCAGGTAGTTGTGGAGCGTGATGAGGTCTCCCCTCAGCCTCCTCTTCTCCAGACTAAACAACCCCAGTTCCCTCAGCTGCTCCTCATAAGACTTGTGCTCCAGGCCCTTCACCAGCTTCGTTGCCCTTCTCTGGACACGCTCCAGCACCTCCATGGCTTCCTGTAGTGAGGGGCCCAAAACTGAACACAGTATTCGAGGTGCGGCCTCACCAGTGCCGAGTACAGGGGCACGATCACCTCCCTACTCCTGCTGGCCACACTATTTCTGATACAGGCCAGGATGCCATTGGCCGCCTTGGCCACCTGGGCACACTGCCGGCTCATGTTCAGCCGGCTGTCAACCAGCACCCCCAGGTCCTTTTCCTCTGGGCAGCTTTCCAGCCACTCTTCCCCAAGCCTGTAGCGTTGCCTGGGGTTGTTGTGGCCAAAGTGCAGGACCCGGCACTTGGCCTTGTTAAAGCTCATACAATTGGCCTCGGCCCATCGATCCAACCTCTCCAGGTCCCTCTGCAGAGCCTTCCTACCCTCAAGCAGATCAACGCTCCCGCCCAACTTGGTGTCATCTGCAAACTTACTGAGGGAGCACTCGATCCCCTCATCCGGATCATTGATAAAGATATTGAACAGGAGCAGCTCCAAAACCGAGCCCTGGGGAACACCGCTCGTGACCGGCCGCCAACTGGATTTAACTCCGTTGACCACAACTCTCTGGGCCCGGCTGTCCAGCCAGTTTTTTACCCAGCGAAGAGTGCACCTGTCTAAGCCGTGAGCCGCCAGTTTCTCTAGGAGAATGCCATGGGAGACAGTGTCAAAGGCTTTACTGAAGTCCAGGTAGACTATATCCACAGCCTTTCCCTCATCCACGAGGCGGGTCACCTGGTCATAGAAGGAGATCAGGTTGATCAAGCAGGACCTGCCTTCCATGAACCCGTGCTGGCTGGGCCTGATCCCCTGGTTGTCCCGGACATGGCTTGTGAGCGCCCTCAAAACGAACCGCTCCATGATCTTTCCCGGCACCAAGGCCAGGCTGACCGGCCTGTACTTCCCCGGATCCTCCTTCCAGCCCTTCTTATAGATGGGCGTCACATTGGCAAGCCTCCAGTCGTCCGGGACCTCCCCAGTTAACCAGGACTGCTGGTAAATGATGGAGGGTGGCTTGGCAAGCTCCTCCGCCAGCTCCCTCAGTACCTTCGGGTGGATCCCATCCAGCCCCATAGACTTGTGAGCATCCAGGTGGCGTAGCAGGTTGTTAACTGCTTCCTCTTGGATTATGGGGGTTTATCCTGCTCTCCGTCCCTGTCTTCCAGCTCAGGGGGCTGAGTACCCTGAGGATAACTGCTCTGACTATTAAAGACTGTGGCAAAGAAGGCGTTAAGTACCTCAGCCTTATCCTCCTCCTTGGTGGCAACATTCCCCGCCCCCCACATCCAATAAAGGATTTGCAACAGTTTAGAATAAAAAGGACATCTCTAGGATTAGGCCAAGTGCTTTTTCACTGAATAAATTTGCATCCCCCCCCAGCAACTTCTCAGGCTCTTTCAGTACTTTTCACGCACTTTGTAGTCTATGCAGGCAAAGACAGAGGCGGTGTGCTTCCTAGAATAATAACTGTCAAGAGGTTTATATGACGAGTTTGCATTCAGCAAAGTCAGTTGCTGTCTGCTCTCAAAGCTGTTTCGAAGCTTTGGATGCCTGAATACCTATGAGCTATTGTTTACATAATGGAAAAATCCCTGACAGTGATCAAGATGAATAAAATTATTTTTCTTCATGGTTAGTGCCAAAAGTTCTTCCATAATGTAAACCGTATCCTAAATATGATTAAGTCTTTTGATAGAAAAGAATCTCTATTTTCTTTCAGTGTGACAGAGAGCTATCTATCTTGATACGCTCCTTAAGAAATAGTGGATATGCCTGCTTTCCCTCAGATGTTTGCCTGATTCTGTTCGTGGCACACCTATACATCTGTAGCATTTTCTTAGGGCTGGAACCTGTTCTTGGATGGAGGAACAAGAATATATGCAGGGTACGTGTGCAACCTTAATATCCAAGAGTATGTTGTAGCCCTAAGATCTCCAGGCTTGCATTTGTGACAATAAACTTTAATTCTGCAGTTCTGATTCATGCCTTAGAACATCACACCACAAAAAAATTTTGCACTGTTTTAGTTTCAAGTTTTTTTCTGATTAAATATTAAGTATTTTTATTACAAATTATCTTCTTCATTGAAATTATTTGTTAATTTACTATTAAAACAACAACTATCTGCTTAGAGTTAAAATGCTTTTGCTATGTCATGGTGGAGTTAAAATCTTGAGACTCAAAATCCATGTGTCCTATGATGCCTTAAAATCTGCACAGGGGAAGCATGCTAAATGTATTTGGCTTGCTGGCAGCTATATGTCTTTTTGATGATTGGAGTATTCTTTCCTATCAGTACTTATTGGTTCAGATTTACTTTTTTCCTAAAAAACATCCTAGGTGTGTTATTATATTGCCAGAGATCACTGATACTAATGGCAAGTAGTAAAATAGGACCGGCACCACGAAAGTCTTCTCTGTGAAACAGCCAACTTAGTATGGTGCTTCAGACTTCCTTTTCTCTGGAAAGTAGCTGAATCTTTGTTAGCACCTTTAAATCTCTTTTATCCCATGCATCTTATCGTTTTTACTGATATATGTCCTCCTTCTTGCTGATATAATCCTAGTGCTCTGAAAGGAGAGGAATCCATGCTAGGCTATGAGCCATGAAGAATTTTTAATGTCCGTAATCAAATCAGAACTGAAATATAGTTGCCCAGACATTTAAATTGGTCACCCAACCCTTAGAACTGTGACTTTGGCTTCCTTAGTTTCTGAGATCCATTGAAATTTTGCAGTTTCCAAGATTCCTATATTTCCTACCAGGTGGGAGCATGGCCTGATTCTCTGGGATCTGGCTGCAGTTCCATCACCATGTTCATCTGAAATAACCAACTCAGTTTGGTGGCTCTATATTCTTTATCTCCAAGCAACTGCTGAGTAAGTTGGTTTATTTGGATTTGCTTATCCCTGGTTGTTATCTTTGTCAATGTTATATTTCAGAGTAGTCTTAAGAAAAGAAGTAAAATCCTTCTGAGGTTTAGGAAGCCTCAGTGAAGTTGCACCGCAGTTATACTTCTTGTTGCTTTCTCCCTTAAAGCCTTGAAATTAATTCCTGATGATCAGACAGATTAATAAGCACCAGACAGCCTGAGAGGCATAGGTTATTAAAAAATACTATGTACAATATCTTCTCTGCAGGAGTCTTTTTTGATTCAAGAGCTCTGAGGCATTTTCTTCACAGAAATTCCAGTGCACATTATCATTAAACTCAAACATCCAAGGAAACCCACCAAGGTAATGAAGATTTGTCTCCAACTGTTAGAACATGCTGTTGTACACCAATCTTCCCAGTATACACCTGCATCCTCCTCAAGGCTGTCTGCAATGTCTGTATCAAACCGAAGAGGAATAGACACTTGTCTCACCATCCCAGTAATGCTGTTCATGAAATCTACAAGAGAATGACACTCTACTCTCTGCTTTGCGTTAAAAGGCAACAGAACTCTTAGAATGGGTATGTCCGACATCCAGAGACTTCTCCAGATATCATTTTTGAAATCCATTTAACAGACTTCTTCAGTCAGTTCAGTCTGTTAGTTACTTCAGTCAATACTGACTATCATTAATAGGTCTACAAAATTTTGTGCTGTGGTTTATGTTCCACAGACGGACCTTTCTCATAATACAGAACTGTGGATTCAAAGGAAATCAGAAAATGGTTTCTAGATTACCAATGAAATTTAGAAGAAATTGAAATTGTACTGCATAAGTGTGTCCTTGGGAAAGCACAGTATATGTACAGGTAGCATCATGACGCACACTGGTGGCCAGAATTTGTTAAACTCACAAATAGAAAACACATAGACAAGATTATATGGACAAAAAATCTCAAAGATTTGCAGTTACTGTAAAGTATATTACTATTCTTTATAAACTGTAAGAAGAAATGTAATTATCTTATGCAATGGAAATACAGGAAAGCATGAACTTTCAGCACGTAAACAGGAGATTCAGATTTTAAACTTGCCTACAATCTAGGAACTAGCTGCGAAAGTGAAAAGAATTTTTAGGGCAACAACCTGATACACTGTTCACCCCAGGAAGTCAAGCTATTTTCTACACAACATTTATTTTGTACCTGTTGTATAATCCATAGTTTTGGTCTATGCTTACTTTTTGTTTGTTTTTTAATAGTTTATCATTAAATTATCTCTTTTCAGTTTTTTGCAATTACAGCCACAGTGGCTATGTATAGTAAGCGAGGACTTTCCATTTACTCTTGTATGTAACACATGCTAACAAGATACGATTATTTAATATCTTTGTTTCAAATTAATAAAGACTGTCCAAAAGCAAAATATCACTTCTAAATTTAAGTGTAGTTTATCTGTGGATTAAAAAATTCTGCATGTGAAACCTGTGCAAACTTTTAACTTTTCATTACAAAAATCTTGGGTTTAGGTAACTCTTTTTCTCTTTGCATCTGGACCAATATGAATTTATTCATGTAGATAAAGATGTTGTCAGGGCAGCTGGTATTGAGTTTCACATGGAATTTATCAAGAAAATCAAGATGCAGTAAATCTACTGAGCCAACAAATCAGATTGTTAGACTGAAGCTCAGATTGCCTTAACACACAAACTGTCAACTCTTTCATGAATCACTGATGAAAAGAGCGAAGCTGTTTGCTTACTGAATAACGCGGTAGTGTCTGGCACCAAAAGAGAAAATTCCAAATAAGAAGGAGCAGTGATCACCTCTCCTGTTTACATAAACCTTCAGAAACAATAATTAAAATGTACAGTTGTAAATCTATGTTGTTTATTACACCTCCTATTATTAGAGTAATGAATAAAGACTGACAGCAGAAGCAGCCATGCTGTTTCTCAACTATAAATCCTAAATTCACTTGTTAGTCTTAGAAAGGCTGAAGTCATCAAGAGGACACACAGATGTTAAAAAGGGTAGAATGAGCTGTACATTACTTGGATAAATGTGCTATTTGCTAACCTTTTTATACTCTAAGGCATGGGTATCCATTCAAAGAACACAACTCACAGTACTCAATGGACAGCATATAAACCAAGTTTTATCAATTTTAAGCTCTTCAGTGTGTATTTATTGGCAGACTATTAGCTAGCAAGGGTTATAAGGGTGATTTCAGCAAAATTGTTGCTATGCTGTTTATGATTAAAAAATTCAAATAAAAGCAAATAAAAAAAAGTAAACCCTTACTTTCCTGGAAATTTCAGTTTTAATTTGAGAATATGAATAGTGGTACAGAGTCATCTAGTGAAAATGCATATCATTAAGATTACCCATAGACAGATTCTTGATTTAAGTAAAAAATGTCTGGCCAACAAGAGCTTTAGAGAATTGCTCATTTGCTTTTTTAAAAATTCACACTTCTTTTTAAAGTCACACTTCTGTAGTGACGTTGAACTTTTTTTTTTAGTAAAGAGAATTTGATTAAGTTGATTTAGAAAAATAAGGTATTCAACAAAAAAACATTGAGAAGCACCACTTTGTTCCTGTGCTTATCCTCAAACAGTATTGCAGAAGTGAGAGAAAATGTAACAAGTGTATCTAAGAGGTGATTTTTTGGATAACCATTCTGTTTGCACTGGTTAATCATGTGACTCAAGTTTAATGTCATCTATCCAAACACCAGTTATTGAAATCATGAGTTACAGAGAAAAGATAATTTCCTAAATCAGACATTTAAATAGCATTGAAATTGAAATCATCACTTTTCTGAAGTCATCCATGTCCTTTGACTGGTTGTAATTTGTCTATATAGAAAAGAAGGACAATTCCAAGCATTCAGCATTATACAAAAAATCCATAGATAAAACATTAACAGATATTAATACGAAACAATCCATTATGTGCACTTAAGTAGTGAAGACCTGGGTTGTCTTCATTTGAGTCACTAGCAAATTTCTGTTGATTTCCATGGGAGCAGGCTTGGATACAAAAGCATCTGCTGAAGACAAACAGTGTGGATGATCAAATATCTTTTGTACAAAGACAGTTCCAAATTTACATCTGTGAAGGCAAAGAGATTGTGTACACTTCCTTTATCTATATGTATTCAAGTTGAACAGTATAGAAACTATTGTGAACAGTGGTTCATCATTGAAATCTTCCTGACATATAGTAAGAGAAGTTTCAAATGACTTTTTGCTTATTTTTTATTTCAGATAATATGTTTTTAATGCATTAAAACTCTCAGGATTTTCTTTTCTCCACTCACTGGTCCTTTAACAATGAGAGCACTGATTACAGTAATACAGGGTTAAATGGCACTTATTGTTCCTAAGAATAACTCAAGTGTCACAGCCTGTACTTTCTTTGAAGCCAATGGTAAAATTCCCATGAACTCTGTTATAACTGTTTTTATGAATATGGAAAGTAAGAGTTAGCCTTAATCCTTCAAAAAGCAACATTTGTTACAGTACTTTAACAGAATATCTTCACAGCAAGATTTCACTGTAAACCTGTATTTCCCTTCCTTCCCTTCCTCTGTGCAGAAATTTTATAGAACATTGTAAAACAAAGAATTGAATTTATGTAAATGGTATGTTTTCCCAATTAGCCACCTCTATCAGCACTTTGCAGGCAGTGCATCCCTTATTCATGAACTATGTGTTAAAGAAAGTAATGCTAATTAATAACTCTTTCTGCACAGCCCATGAATTCAATACAGAACCTATAAATGTATACTGTGAGACATAAATATTGATTGATTTTTACAATTCCATTTAAGATATATTTTCAGAATGGATTTCCATGGAAAACATTTTTTAAAGGTAATTTTATTGAAAATATTTTGCAGTAGGGCTTGCAAATTATGTAACTGGAGGTAGGATCTCAGTGAAGAGTGGAAATAATATTTCAGGTTATCAGTGGGAATATTTTTTTTAAATTTTCCTGTTTGTTATGGTTTAGCATTTAACTTCAAGACAACATAAATTAATTAAGTGTAAAATGTATCACAATTATTCATTCACTTCTAGTGTATTATTGAAATATTGCAGTTTCATATGTTGCTAATTTATTTTTCCTTGGCAAACTGTACCTAAGTTTCCAGAAGAGCAAATCTAGAATCATTCATGTTTTTACGCATTAGTGTTCCACAATTTTATTGAATGAAATAGGAGTGTTGTGGTATGATAAATAATGTAGTGTTTCTCCATTAAAACAGCTGCCAAAACAAATCTGAACACATGCAAGAGAAGATTACGGTTCACAAGTAAGCACTTAGTTTCTTTACCAGTTTGTCAACAGAAATTAATGTCAACTTAATTCAGTGCTTTTTAGTGAGTTAAGACTAAAAATAAAGAAAGTTAGGTCAGTTTGAGACCAGCTTTAGGTTCTGATTCTCCAGCTCAGGAAAGCAAAGATAGATCCGCTTTACACCATGTAAAGCTGCAATATTATTACCTTAGGTCCCAGAAGCCACATAAGCCTGTTAGAATGGTAGTACCCCAAATTAATTCTATGCTTTGCAGCATTGCCAGTTGACTCTGGTAAGTGATGCCCTGATATGGCTGTACTCCTGCATAGTCCAGGGGAGGAGCAGATGTATTCTCTGAGCATCAAGTCTGAGTTTTTGAGACAGGAGCATGGTCTAGAGGAATAAAGAAGGAAGAGCTTTACTTTTACTCCCACCCATTGCTTGTGTTATGTCTTCAAGCACTTTGGGCTAAGAGTTTTCTGTTTAAGGGTAGCAATGAACAGCTCTCACGATGCGTGTGGCTCATGATAAGCAGGTCAAGCATGGCACCTGTAGAGCTGTTTCATGTAATTAGTGCCACAACACGCTGCCACCAAATGCTGGGTAATTCCAGTTGTGGAAGTCAGCCTGATTTGTACCTGACATGTCCAGTCATTGCAGTGAGTAGCCTTATTAATGCAAGTGGAGTGGTTAGTCATTTAGGGAACTGTTGTCATCTTCCACTGTGAACTTCTCCAAGCTATGCCTGACCTCAGCTCATGTCGAGGATGGTTTGGTTTTTGTGTGTCTCAGCTCCAGGAATGTTTTGGCATGCAGTTGTTAAGGTCCTGAAAGTTGAGCACCTCACTTGCCAATATATTTTTTTCTATACTTTCTCTATATACATGCAGGTGATTGGGTCCAGCTGGTGAGAGAAACTGTAGACAGAAACACAAATACACCGTAATCAAAAAATCTGGTGATCTAAAGGCTCCTTGTCTTACTCAAATACCTTCAGTTAGAACACTTTCCAGGTCTGAGTATCAGATCTCTTTTCCATCCTTAAAACTAAAACAAAGTGTTATATCAGAAAACAATTCTGTTCTTGGAACAAATGGGTGGGATTCAGATTGAATACACATGCTTTGGTGTATCCATTGGAAAATATGGGTCTAAGAACCCTTACTCCAGTTTTCATTTTGGAGATTGTTTCACATTAATTCTCCTCTTCTTGCTTCCTTCATATTTCTTCTACTTACTCTTCTCATGGAAGGCTGGGGAAGGATATGAGAACTATTGTATATCAGCAGTGACAGCTAGAGCTCAGTATGCAAAATACAATGATGTTTTCTAGAAAGGCACATGTATGATTTATTATCCAAACTAAAGTACGTGCATGAACCTCTTCCAGGAGCTAAATTAAAATACTGTCTAAAATCTGCTAACTTTTCACTGCAAAGAATGGATGATTTTTCATTTTCTCTAATTGTCTTTTTCTTTCACAAGAATATTGTTGCAGGACTTACTTTGTCTTCTAGGAGAAGTGACACTGTGCTTTGCTATGCAGCGGGGCATACTATTCCAGGTTGTTCCGAGTGTTTTTTTATTGAACTAGAGTGCTTCCCTTTAACAGTGGATTCACAGGCTTGCCATTGAACATGGCAATGCATATTATCGTTACCAGTTGCTTAGAGGGCATTATTAAAAAGAACCAAAAAAAAAAAAAAAACCCAACCCAATTTCTGTTCAGACAGGTGAGTATTATTATGTGTGATAAATCATAAACATCCCCCTTTGTTGGGAGAAAAGCACCTTGGACGTACGCTATCTGCATTATCACTACATTTGCATTCTGACAGTCCTCTTCAAAATGAAATGTTCTTTAAAGTGCTTTTCAAAAACTGACCTTCACTCTTGAAACATCTCCTCAGGGAAACTATCCTTTTGTATTAGAAACATCATTTTTATCTTTAATATTTAACTTCCATGGACTTCTCACCTGTTCTTTTTGGTTTTTTTTTCAGTTGTGTGACAATGGAGTGTTGAAGAGAAGTACCATTTTCCAGTTGAAGTAAAAGTTTGCAATATATATTTTCAAGTAACCTAAATAAGTTTTCATATAGAAAAAAAATCTGAGATTTGTTTTGTAGATGCTGAGAATGACTGTGCCTATTACAGTTTTAGACTTACAAAGTTCCAATGCAATATAGGCAGTCACTTTCTTCCGTTTGTATGGCCTACAAAAAAAGAACAGTGATGTGCTGAGCAACATGAATTCCAGCAGTCCGCTCTCCCAAAAAACAAGGAAAATTATTCTAGACAGGCAGTTTTATGTAAGACACAACTTATCAATGAAAACTTGAAATCGCTGATGTTTGCTATGAAAGTTAGCTGCAGATTTATTAATATTTTAAAGTCCTTTTTCATTCTTTTTGTGTCTAATCAATGTATCTTCTGTTGAAAGTGATCTTAGAAATGTTTACATTTGGTTCCTGAAAAATTCTGTATTTGGCTGTGGTCTTAAAATGCCAGGGTTTTTACTTCTGCAATTTATTGCTCAGAAAATGCCCTAAAATGCACACAGGTAATAAATTACTTCCCATAACAAAACAAGCATGCTTCAGTAAACACTATCAGAAGAATACTACAAAGCGTTCCCATTTTCTGGAATGAATGTCATCTTTCTTTGTAAGAAGAATATTTTTCATTGAGTGTGTATGTGCTACATAGAAGAATAGAAAAACATTGTGACAGCTTAATTGGTTAATTTAACTTTTTACTTGGTTTATGTGAATTGTGGTCCTAGGTGTAAAATACATGAACTACTTATATCTAATTTAAACCTTATTTGAAGAGCTAAAAATCAGCCTGCAAGATGCCTGCCTGATTCTGTCTCATTGCTCACTGCTGAATTCACCCTGATGTGATTTGTACTAGCAGATCATATTTATCTTTCATATTTCTTGTCTTGAAATATACATTAATTTCTTCAGGGAAAAACTGTTGGCCTGCAGATGGTTCACAAATGGTATGGAATTATTGTTTACATTTTCCACTGCTTTGTTTTCTGACTGGATAATTTCTGCAGCAAAGCAAGATCTGTTTCTGCAGACATTGGCTCATGTGCTTAACCTCACTACTCTAGTCCTGTTTAGGTCATGAGGCACTTCATTGTAGTAAAAATAGGTGGGGAATATCTTAGAGGATCATGAGCTAGAACAGCAAGAATGGTAAATTGAAGGGGAGGATTAATGATGGAATATAAATTATGAACTATATTTCTGGCAGCTATTAGAGCATCTGATCAAAATTAGCAGTTGTAACTACTCATTTAATGAAGATCATTTACAAAAGTCTTTATGGAACGTGTACAGAAAATAGGGACAAAAAAAGCCAAAGAAATATGTTTTAAAAATCTAATCGATAGTTAAAGTAAACATTTCGGAAACATATTTACCCCAGACTTCTCTGCAAGATAAAGTTGGTATGCGTAATATACACATTTAATATTTATATTCATATCATATCATAATCAAATTAGTATACCATGAACCAATAACAGAGAGGCTAGGAAGGAAATTCAGACATTTGATGCCAGAAAGAACATTGCATGATATGCAGACTGAACATTCAAAACAAGCACACGAAAAATAGCCAAATATATCGTGAATCGGACATACCACAGGATGTTTTGGAAACACAGCAACAGCAACAATGGAAACTTTTTAGACTTTGTTTAGCTATAACAGAAAACAAAAGCAAGACCAATTTAATTAATTAATGAAAAAAAGATGTTGACCATTTGGAACATAGCAAATGTAAACCAAAATAATTGAACAGAATGGAAAGGAGAATTGTTTCCAGTTAGTGTATCTATTTTTACACATTGTGTGCTCAACACACACAAAGTTTTATAAATAATTATCTCTAATGGGAAAACTCTAAGCCAACTCAGTGGGTGTTAAACATGTGAGGCAACATGTTTAACTCAAATCTGCTTGAATATAACTATTTGATTTACAAAAATTGTTGTGTTTGTACTGTCATGGTGTATGAAGACATACCTTGTAACATGGTGCTTTGAACAGCACAGAATGATGAATTTCTGTCACTGATTCTACTGCGTTTAGATGTGTATTTCACGGTTTTTATAAATATGTCAGGATTTGATGAAAGTTGCAATTTAAGCAAAGTCATAGTAATGTTTCCATTAAGTTTTCCCATGTTTCTCTATTTTCATTTTCAATTTCATTTTTTCATTTCTGGAAAAGAAAGTTACCTTGTCTTTTTGTATTGTTTTAGTAAATATTCCCACTACTCTCTATTGTATGTGAGATGAGGTAATACTGCCATGCTAGGAATATCTTCTCAATTTCAATCCATTATATCAATCATTAATATGAATCTAAAAGTCATTACATAGTAACCCAGGAGCCTTTTCTTCCCATTTCCCACCCCCTTATGCAAGCCTATTTTAATACTGGAACATTCAGGGAAGGAGCAGTGTTGAAAATCCTTGTTGGGTTTTCTTACAATGCATTTTCTGTCTGCTGTTTTTCCTAATAACTCCTGTGACAAATCCAGGGCTAGTGTCTGAGCATGCTTTTTTAGTATTTATTGGGCATGAGAGAGTCCTTTCATATTGCCCTTCTGCACTAACAATGTGAAACACCTAAGGAGGAGCTGTTCCCACTCTCATCTGAACAGAGACTGGTTCATCCTATCTACTTTTCTGACTATCAGGCATTCAGGAGTCAGTATTTTTAATGGTGAGAACAAAAAAGTTATTTATTTATTTGTTTATTCTAATGTATCTTCTGCTTTCTGAACTGCATGGTTCACTGTTTAAGTAGGGTAATACTTGTTAAAAAAGTAGAAGAGATTCTCCTGTAACCACTTGACTCCAAGTACGGGCATTTCAAGGAAAACTGCCAAACGTGATTTCACAGTGCTGCACATTAATGCAGAAAATACTGGCAGAGGAAGAAAGGTATGGAGTTCACAAGGTCTATGGCTCTATCTTCTCCTGCACTAAACAACTTCCATGCACCAGGAAAGTCACCTTGACTTTCCTGATGTATGAAGTGTTGCATGTTAGCAAGTTGTAGACAAGAACGTTTGTGGTGATATTTTATAACGACTTCTACCAAGGATGCATGAAGGATACACATTAGTTTCAAATTTTTGACCAGTTACAAAGATTTTTGTAATTTTTTGGGAAACAGAGATAATGGTTGAATTCCTCAGTTCAGGTTCTTCCTGCAGTTAGGTAACTGTTGAAAGGAGATTTTCTGAACCTTATGAAAGATGTTTGTTTCATGTAGTTCTGTGTGCATGCTCTTCTTCAAGAATTTGTTAGAGTTTTCTTGAAAAATTTTTAGATTAACCTTTGTTGGTATGAAAATTAATCACCAGCCAAATAATCAGCATTCCTACCTGTATTCCTACCAGTCCAGGATTTCCTGCACAGCCTATGCAAAAAGGAAAAAGTGAATCGATGAGGACATAGTTCTTTTCTGTGTGACCTATAAACAAAACCTCCTTTACTCAGTGGAAAATATAACAAATTTTCCTGATCTTAATACCTTTTACATGGCATGTAGCAAGGACACCAGTACATTTTCTATTACAAACAACTACCAACAATCTAGTCTAGTTCTCACACATTTTTCCCAGGAAGTTAAATTAAGGATTTTTTTTAATACAAATGCTCCTTTTATTGTCGTAATCAGTAGAAAAAAGTAGAAAATCAACCCATTGGCACAGTATCTTTTTCACCATATAAAACAAATTTTGAATGTCAGAGTATCAAGCCTTCAAGGCATCAACTTTTAAAGTCACCCCCCCACATTAACTAAAGAATGTTACAGTTATCTTAAAAGAAAACTAAAATCCTTACCTCTGCCAAGAAAAGAAGCTTAGATTCTGTCTGCTAGGTTTCCCTTCTTTCAGACTTCACATTTGTGCCTATGTATGCGTAACCATGTGTGGTATTATTATATATTTTTAAAGTCCTACCTGGACTTTAAAAGTCTTACTGGAAAAGAAAGCTATGAATTCAAAGTGTTGAACTAGAGGTTGCTCTTGGTCCACTGGAATTTGTTCAGCTATGGTCTCAGGTTCCACGGAGCCCTCTGTTAACCTCATGGCTTACTCCAGTTCAAAGCACTGTCTATACTGTAGCGTTGCAAAAATGGAAGTGCTTGACAGAGGCTTATTGTACAAGCTCAGTATGGATTGTTTTCCCCTCAAGAAAACTTAGGTTATGTTATACCACAGTAATTGCAGAATGGTGACGACGTCACCTTGCCAGGTTTCTGGCAATTTTCCAGTCTTCTAAGCTTGCAGACCTCGGAAATCTATTTAGCTCCCCATAGAATATAAATTTTAGCATTTGCACATGGATTTAGTTCACAACTGAAAGTTTCCTGTTCAAAATCCACGAATTCTCTCCCCCAAATCCAGGCAGAGTACCTGTGAAGGTTCAGAGAAAATCTGCAGAGCTCTCCTCTGAGAGTAAGGAAGGGAGATGTTACAGGATCATCTAACAAGGGATGAAAAGAATAATTTTTATAGTGATGTGTGCAGTAGATCATTGATCATTACAGATAATCAGCTTTTTCTATCCTACCGCCTGGGCCTCCCATGTCTCTATATACAATCTGGCTCCAAAGGCGCAGGGTTCCACATCTCCGATCCCATATTTTGTAAGATTGTCTTCCAGCCCTGTCTACAGTAACTCACAGCATACAGCCTTTTAATGAATACAGTAATGAGCATAAAAATGGGAAGATGAGCATTAATATGGGATGACTGTTCACTTCAGCCTATTCCAGTTCAGCGTTGCCTCTGCATCCTGCTTGCCACTTTACCTCCACGCATGGGACTGCCACTCCTTCATCCTCGTCCCCCACTGAATCCATTGCCTATGCATCCAAGGGCACTCAGGCTCCACTGCATTAGGATGCTCTTAGGCAAAAATGATGGCACTGAACGTGGTAAGCTGGCACAGAGCCAACACAACTCTGGGGAAGCTTGATATCCAATCTAATAGGTGACCTTCACCCACTAGAAACAAATGGGCTAAATGATCCCTTCAGAGCCTTTTCAGACCCATATTTTTATGTCTCTCTCCCAGCGTATCATCTTCCAAAAGTTTTACTTTCCTTGTCAAAGTTGGAAGCAGCAATTTTCACAATGTCAGGTTTCAAATCTTCCCAATCCCCCAATCAACCACTAAGGACTTTCACAAATTATGAAATAAGGTTGGTACTGGAATTCATAGTGACATAAAGAATTTGCTCACAGGTGTTTCCTCCCAGATTCTGACCCTAAGCATATTCAAATACATTTCCACACCTGTTTTGTAAACGAGAGAATGGATACAAATATAATAAATTGTGCTTTGCAGAAGAGATGAAGAAATAGACGGTCTCCTCCTATATGTCAGCTTGCTCACTTTGAGGACAATTACGTTGACCTTTTCCTGACAGGATTTCTGAAGTAAAATGTTCTTTGGTTAACCTGCAACCTTCTCCCCATCTACAACAATGACTTCATAGATTAAAACTACAATATAAGTTAAAGGCATACCTCACAGGAAAGCGTAAATCGGTAATATTTAAAGATCATTTTAATTATTTGGTTTTGAAAGTCAATTTAAATATATACTGACATTCATTAAATGTATATTTAAATTGGCATTCAGACCCAAAGCTTATTGTGATGATGCGATTCTGGACTCTGAAACATGTAGGCAGGGAAAAAATTGTCAGACTAATGAGAAACATAATAAAAAATCCAAAAATTTAAAAAAGGTTTAAATTTAGTATCAAGAGGCGCTGTATCATTGTGTATGGACAAAAATATGCTGTTACACATCTTCATCTTTGACCATAGTTCCTTTGTGTAACTTGCCTAGACTAGTGGGGAGTTACACACTTCAGATATTCTTGCAAAAGCCGCAGGGAATGCATTACGTTCTGCTGAGGCTCACATTACGCGGTGTTGTTAGCTTACGACTCAGGCACTAAGGTCATGGTCTGACTACACATTAAAGTCAGGTTTAGAGCCTATAGTGCAAGATCAAAAATCCTGCAGTGTAAAGACAGCATTAACACCATATTGTGTGCTCTTAATTTTACGAAACAGTGTTTGCATGCCCACACCTGATCTGGATCTAAAATATATCACTGGCTGATCTGGAAATGCATTGATCAAGTGTTAATGACCGGCATATTACAGCCTAAACCAGACATTTGTCAAGCACTTTGATTCTTATGATTCCTAATCAATGCAGGATGCCAGGAGGGAAGCAAACTAAAAAAAAATACTTGAGTAATAAATAGAAATATCTGAAATTCTGGAGACGTGGAGTACTTTGAGCAAAACTTGACTGTCTTCACAAACACTGGGACAGAGAAGGCAGGCTCTGAAACTCTTTCACAGAAATGGAGGAATACTCTGTTCCGTGTTACGTGAATGAGAGAGGCGTTCTTAATCACATAATGAAAAGAGAAGTTAGTTACAAAACTTTCTGATTTACAGAGGACTGAAACACCTCACATCTTGGAGGCTAAGTTTCTGTATAGCAAATCATGTTTGAAATCTGAATTAGAAGACAATAATTGACAGGACATCCAGTTCCAATTCTTTAAAAATTTACTTAAATTTTCACTTCCACAGATCATGCAAAGCTATCATCCAGTCTGGCTGAGCTGCATGAAGGGGTGGAGACAATTTTGACACAGAAGATGCAAAAGAAGATGAATTACTGCAATGAGGGATAAGGAAAGCATATGGAGATGAAAATCAGCATACATGAAACAGTTCCATGCCTTGCAATAAACATAATGCCTGGTCTTCAGAAGAAAATGCGGAAACTGTAAGTAATTACATCACTTTCTAAGAGTTCACCAGTGCCAGGAGAGTCTGAAGAGAGAATGAAGAAACAGGAATTTTTGGACATCATTGCAACAGAAGATGAATTAACCACTAGTCCAAAAGCAAATGAAACATTTATTCATTTTAAGTTGGACACAGGTGCACAAGCCTGTGTGCTGCCAGAAACCATGATATTATCACTGAAAGAAAAGCCACAGCTAGTAGAAGGTAAATGGTTAAATTCAGGGTTTTATGGGAGTGATCTTTCCCGTATTAAAAAAGGAAGAAAACTAAGTATGTGGGTAAAAATAACTTGGAAACTTCACAATTTCTGAAAAAAAAAACAGTTTTTCCTTTTTTTAAATGATCTTTTCAAGGAGAGAAACAAAATATTGAGGAAGAGTTTAAGGATGTTTTCCAGGAGATAATGTAATTCTCAAAGGAGTACGTGCCAGGCCTGGGAGAACTGACAGTTCACACCTCCAGCAAAGTTCTGCTTACTGTTAGGGATCCACGCAAGACATCTTAGCTGGCAGAAATAAACATATGAGCAAGACCACATGTGAGAAGTTTTGTATTGTTCCAGACAGTACCAAAGATACAGATCTAAAACCTCCCAATTTAAATTGAGCAGAAGAAACAGAAGCAAGGAATGAACACGGTAAAGCACACAGGCAGCCCCTTGCAAGGCTTCTAAAAACTGTTAGAAGGCCCAGGCCTAAGGTGCTATGAGACTAAGGGCAAAAACCTTTGGATTGCCCAAAGATTACTGAGAGAAGATCATTTGTTCATATGTATGAGAGGATAAACTTACAACAGGCCACAGCTGTTGTCATGGGACATGTCCACGTGGTATATCTCAACTACGTCTGTTTATTTTTCATTCTAGTGAAAAGGGAAAGCTCAGGCCTGGGGAGAAGAAGGTTTGCAAAGCCTGTAGCCAAAGGCTAACTTCTCTTCTGCCCCGAAAGAAAAGCCTCATCCATCCTTTCCTATTTGGAGTGGCCTATGGCCCTGTCTCAGGGTCCTGAGGGCACCAGGGTCCTCAGGGCCCTGACCCCCTCCCCAGGGCTCCCCCCCACCCACCCACGCCCCAGGACCCCACATCAGCCCCCCCCGGGGCCATCAGCCCCTGCCCCAGCGACATGGCAGCAGGGCCGGTCTCCAGCTCCCCACAGCCCTGCCCTGCCCGGCCATGGGCCCCACTGAGCTGGGCCCACCCACCGGCCCATGTCTTGGCCTCAGACCCATCCCCAGGGAGCTGCCGATGCCCGGGGCTGGGGCTGCCCCCGGCTGCCTTGCTCCTGGCTGGGGCGGTGGGATGGGGCCTGGTGCCAGGCCCTGTCCTGCTGCCCCTGGGAGCCCGGGCATCCCGCTGCACCCTGGCACCCTGAAACCATGACAGTTGGCACAGTCCAACACCACTCCAGGGCTGCTCCATTAAGAGTTTAGCTTGAACCTATGTCCTCTTACTCCTGCCTATTAGCACAGACGTGGTCTCAAGTTGCACTCTGCTGATAGCTTACAAATAGGCTGGACAATAAGTTGAAATTTGCTGCTGCATTAACATGATTTTCAGTTGTTGATTTTCAGTTTATGTTCAACTGGGGAAGAAGAGGGGTGAGGAATTAAAACTTCAGTTAACTCTTTTATAACCAGAACCATAAACTCTGGGCACGGGGACTTGGTTCATGGCTTGCTGCTCGGCTCAAAACGGGGCAGGAGTGAAAGCGAAGAGCTCTCTGCCAGACTTTTCCTCTGCAAAATCAGAAAAGGACTTGCTGAATAATGGATCTCTGTGAGAAACTGAGCTGCATTAGCTGGTACCAGAGCAGCTGGAGTTGGAGTTCCCTTTCCCCATAGGCAATTCTGTTGGTGTCACGTCTGAATTTTAGGGACTGAAATTTTGGCTCATGAGCAAATTTAGGAGGTTTGGGTGCCTAAGCAGTACTGAGATGTGTACACCCATATGCACAGCGAGCCATCTACAGCTCACCAGTGTGAAAACTCCATGGACAGGATTTACTTTCCTTATTCATTCTTATTCTTTATTCATATTTACCCCTTATTCATTCCGGATACACCTCACAAAATAGGTCTATAGTTTTTGTTGCAGAAAATTAGCAAGGGCTACTGCTGTTTTTTAAAATGCGAATAGCAGATGATACAATCATGTAATAATTTAGGCTGGAAGGGACTTCTGGAGGTCTGTCTCCAAAGCAGGGCTAGCGCCAAATTCAGATAAAAACTAAAATGAAGAAGACGCAGCAGTCTCCTTTTATAATGTGAGTGAGTGGCCAGAATGCTTGAGTTCCGCAGGAGGTGGCGGGAATTCAGTCTAGCCTTCCTCACACCTGCCGGGCTGCGACAACCGCCAAACAACGGCAAACGGAGAAGAGGAGGGAGAGACAATCAAACACTTCTTTCTCCTGGCCATATTCTGAAGGGGTTTCCTGCTTCGCCTGTGTGCTGTGTGGAGTGGAGGCCTTTCAGATGTGCTCTGAGAATGCCTCCCAGACCAGTGCCGGAGCCTAGGGCAGGGGCTCCGAATCCCATCCCTCTAATCCTGATTTAGAGTAGCACCAGGCACAGGCAATGCTGCTCAGCCCTGCCAAAATGAAATATATATGCACATGCCAAGAATAAGAGCTACAGATATCGATGGAAAGTCTGTGTTGAAAACAAGAGTGCCTACAGAGCTTAAGCAAGTCCAAGGTCTGTTAGCAGCTGTGCAGAGATTTACAGGATTATATTTTTGTATATTGGCACTTACAAGTGACCTAAATTTCACTTGAAACAGTGCCCTTTTTTGGTGCCTGTGGTGCTGCATTGTTACTGCATGTAAGAGCAGAGCCCTGTGTTTGTGCAGGTTTGTCTCTGCAGGTCACTAGCAACACTTGAACGCTGCACTTGCCCTTTCAAATTCTGTTTTCAAAACATAACTTACAGAATATCTTTCTGATCTAGTACATGCTGAATCACACCTGTCAATTACTACAAATAAAGACTGCGTTTTTTCTTATAATTGTCAAATTGCTTGAGGAAGATGTTCTCCATTTCTCTCAATTATTTTACCATTGCAAAAAATTATGTCAGTCTTTATTGGAAAACCACTAGTTAAAATCTTCTAAATTGCTTCTGCAAAGGAATTGTGTATTGCTTTCTACACCTCTAGCACCTGATTTGTGTGCCCAGAACACATGCTTCATTAGCCCCTTTCACAAGCTAAGTATCTGCTCTTCCAAATGTAATGCAAATCACTTTTTAATGGTCACATTGACTAGATAGGAAATGCTTTTGTTGGAGCTATGACTTGTAGTTAATTAAGCCAATTAGCATGTGATATAAGCACTTCTGGAAAGATAAAGCCCAAGAATAGCTCTCAAGAGATGGTGGAAGACTTTCACGCAGATAGAAATATTACAGAAGGGAAGGGGAATGAAGCAAGAGGAGGTTTAAAAATAAATTCTAAATGAATTCGCTACTTTTTCTAGTTTACAGCAGTCTCAGCTGGACTTCTGTGAGAAATGTGTTTGTGAGAGGGAGAATCTACTTACTATGTCTTTGTGTAAGGAGATAAAACTGGACTTTTTACTCAGCAGAGAAGATTGGCCATAACATTTCTAGCGAGATTCTGCTTATATCATGAAATTATCTGATTTATCCATTGCACTTCCTTCCAAGAGAAAATTTTTGACTGCTTGACACCAGAAGAGACAGCAACTCATTCCTTGCAGACTGGGTGTCACAGTCTCTTCTGTTCGCTGTGGGGTGAGGACCATGCTCTCAGCAAAGTAAAAAACCAAAGAGATTCTCGAGCCTTTAAAATGGAATGTATCACATTCCCTCTAGCACTGTTTCTCAAAGAGATGGGTAACGCCGAGACATTTTATAATTTAACCACGTGCTACCCTAGAAATGTGTACATAAAGTCACAGGAAGAAGTTGTTTCAGTCTTTCAGAAATTCTAGTAAATTGGCTCCATCCATGGTTTGAAACTGGCCGAGAGGTATAAGTTATGATCCATTTGTTTTAGTGTGCATGATACTTGTCTTTCATTTGGTGGGAACTTCTCAATGCTTTTGAGAAAATGTCATTGCTCAATGTAAAACAACACATCGTTTACAGTCCATCCTAATACATTTTGAAACTTGTTATTTCTTGCCACTTGTGTCTTCTGTTATATTCTGGAATATTCTCAAACAAAAAAAAATCTCATTCCCACAGATAAAGTAGAACTCGTTTAGGATGCTAAACTGTTTAATTGGTAGTCTATTTTTTCCTTTTAATTAAATTAATAAGAGGAAAAGTTTCAAATCAGCTGGGAGGATTTTGAACAAAGGAAATGGAATTTTATGTCTATGTTACACTCTTACACTTACACTGGAAATTTGCTAACTTCTGTTGCAAACTTCAGGCCCATTCTGTATTGCTGCCCATTCAGTATTCCCCCCCATGCAATTTTGTTGCATCCTTCTTCTTTTTTTGTATTTGTACTGCCTCTCCGTCCCAACCTGAATATACACGTTACAGTTTAGCTTAATTAATCATAAGCTTGCAATTGGCTTTATGAGACTGGAGCTGACGCTCCTGACTGCTGTAAGATTTCATACAAATACAAATGTTTGTTTGTGTGACAGACATCTTTTGCAAGAGAAAACCTTGGACGATTCTAGTTCTTCAGGCTTCATTTCAAAAAGAAATAGACTCTGCTGTGGTTCTTTCACATATGTAAAGATGCTTGCAAAGACATTTTTTGGCTCATTTATCACACCATGCTCCATGGTTGCTTCTCTATTTCTTTATATAAGGATACCAGAGTGGCCATAATCTTTTGATCCATAATCTTACAGTACTCAGGAGCAATGGCTAAAAGAGTTGCTGTTCCTCACCCTTCATTTGGATTTAGGAAAGGGGTTTTTCTATTTCTCTGACAGTAAATAAAGATTTTTTTATAGGAATATGTCCTAATCAAAGGGATTATGGTGAAGATGCAAGGTGGTCTTGAGTCTTCTTGAAAAGACTTAGGAGTTTTAAACCCCTAAAACTCCTATATGTTTATTATGCAACAGTTAATTTTCTTTCCTCATAGAATAATCCTTCATCTTATCATTCAGTTCTGCGAAGAGCTAAATACTCTTGACTTACATTAACTTGAATGAAAATGGAGGTGACTCACTGCATTACAGAAACGTGACCAATATTTGGTAATTCACAGTTGGTCTCTCAAACCTTGCCTATACACACAGTTAAATTGGATTTAACTTTAACACAAGTTAAATTCACTAGCTGACAAGGTTCCATCCATCAGTGTGATTTATTGATGTTCTAATGTACTTTCTATTACCAAGTCATCTACTAGATAAAGTCTTTTCATTTTTAGAAAGTCTACAAAATACTGAGCTGAACTTCTGTTCTTCACTAAAGGATCACACAGTGCAAATAAGTTTGGAGATTATTCTCATGGTACAATGCTGGTTGCAAACCAGGATGTTAAGAAATATTGTACTTATAGCTGTTCTGTTACCTATTGACAATGCTACTGTACAAGCAAAGATATTTGAGAATACTAATGCAGTGCATGAAATGACATTAAGGAAAAAATCACTTTCTTTTAGCATCAGCTTCAATTAGAAACAGACTTATATGATTAAGGAGAAAGACAGTCTGGAAGAATATATTTCAACCTGCTGAGTGGGAAATTAAAATCAGCACAATGTAAACATCACCACCAAAATAGCTCACAATATTCAAAACTACTAACATTTATATTAACACTATTGCATATCCACACTTGAATTTTGCAGCAACCAATGCCAGCTATTGCCATAGTGCAGCAGCTGCACATCCAGATGAGATATGCTGTAGGATTGGTGTCGGGCAGGAGTGGGGAGTAGATGTGGGCCATCCCTATGGAAGCGGTGCTGCTGGTTTCCTCCCTGTCCCTCTCTGGCCCTGTATTGCTGCAAGAGGCTGAGCAAGAAGGGGCTTATGCAGGTGACAGAGATCGTCAGCCAGACAGAAGAGGTTCAAGGATTGTGTGAGTGATGACGTGTATTTACCCCTGGGAACTGGGTGCTCTGACAGCTCAGCACACCCAGCACCTGCTGTTTTGGAGAGTTTGCAAACTAAATTGGATGGCTCTTCTGCACAGCAGACCTTACATAAACAAATGTGTGCCATTAGATTGTTGGCTCTCTTTCCCTATTGATTGGCTTTTGAGTCTAAAGGTTGAATTAAACAAATGTTATATTCCACTGTGGCTTACACCACTATGATATCTTTACTTCCAGATGTCTGTGTTTTCTAAAGCTTCCTATTTGCCATTAATCTTTCTTTTACAGGCTTTCCAGAAGAGGAGGTTTGAGTCAATCTGAAATGTGGACACAGTAGGATAACTGGAGCCATTTGACTGTTCATAGCATGTAGTTATATCTAGCAAAGAATCTGTATTTTGTATGTAGCAACACTTAAGGACCAGAAAAAGGTGTAATATGTTCCACTCAAGCCTACCTATCTTATCTATACAGAGGCTGAGATGGACTGTTTTCATGCTGACTGAGAAGTCTGAATGTGACAATTTCTCAGATTAAGATTTAGGAATATGACAGATGAAATTTTTAATGGCCTTTTTCAGCACATTGGCAACAGCCCTCATCCCAGAAGAGGAATGCTTCAGCTACCAATTAAAGATTAATGCTCAATAAAATATTCTCCTCGCAAAGAAATTGGATAGACTATTGGATATGCTGACTGCAGAATCACATAGTACACCACAATAACACAAGGCACAGTTTGGTTTAAAAAAGTCAAACAAAACAACCACAGGAAGACGCTTTTTATCTCACGGACATACATTTGCAGTAAAACTTCAAATCACCCATGGAAGCCTTTTGGTGCATCACAGACTATATTTCATTCTATGCAGGCAAGTGATAAAAAGTGTTTAACTATTCTGTAATCCTGTGCCTTCTGCCATCAGTATTTTATAACTCCATATATTTCCATTTCCATGAATCCTGAATTTGTGAGTTCTCTCTCGCTTCTGAGTCAGGAAAGATTGCTTTCAGTCAGAGTGACTGACCTTTAATTACCAACTCACTTCACGTTAGCAATTGAACTGCTAAAAGTCAATAGACAAATTAGAGCTTCTTTTGAACTGCTGGGTGACCTACATGTAAAGAATTCTGTATAGGGTAGGAATATCTGAGACATGCAGCTCGCTCAGGACCAGTTTAACTTCCTTTTATGAAACTTGGTTGTTGCACGAATATGCAATTCTTTGCTTTCTATTTTAGCCCAGAGGAAAAAAAAAGGAAGTGCTAAGTTGGAGGAAAAGATTTATCAAAATTATTTATGTTCTTACACGCAAACAGCGCAGAGGGACACAATTACAAAGTGATCAGAAGGCAAGAAAGTGTGTTGAAGCCACTGAGCAAGATGCTGTTCTGCTGTTCTGGACAGGTAGCTTTAGATAACATATCAGCAGATGACACGTTCAGGTATGTGTATGCACACCTACGTTTGGGGAGGATGTTATCTAGCTGACAAAATTTTCTAAGAGGTTTAGCTGGGAACCAGATGCCCAGAAAGTTACTGTCATGAGGTCACAGGTGGTTATTTTCTTAGTCTTTATTAGAAGAACATCACAGAACACTTCTCACACGGTGAAGTGTTTTACTTCCTACTATTGTAACTAATTGGTTTAGATTAGATTTCTACCTCAAGGAACTTTCCATTTAGATAAACTCCTAGTTTAACTGAAAGTACAAATTTAAACCTGTGGGGACCTGTCACAAAAGGGTAGGCATTAATTTAAAATGGTGAATTAAGTTCACAATTTTGAGTTAATTTAAGACGAACCAAAACAAGGAGTGGGAAGTTGAAATAATAGACTTCACATGGGTTACAAGTGATTCTTAAAGAAAGAATGGTTGAGTAAATCAGTGTGACTTTCTCATGTGACAAGCCCCACCACCTCATCTAACTCAGCTGGGCTAAATAATAAAGAATATGGAATAAAGAAATGCCATAAAGGAGGGGAATTTTAACGCAGAAGAGGGGTTTTTGTGTGTACTGACAAACCCAGATGCAGTCTACTTTTTTTTTACTTTTTTTTTTTTTTTAAGAGGAGTGAAGGCTGCTAAAGGGATTCACAGACTAAACTTTTATTTCTGTTTTCTGGCAAGGTAGAAAGGTTTGGCTGTGGCTGAGAGACACTCTGCTTCCATTTCTGTTCCTGCAGAATCATATGATATACATTATAATTTTTTAAGGCCAGACTTTGGACTGTGAAATCATCTCTGGAGAAGATCACAAGGGAAAGTTTCTCTTTTTGTATACATGCATATATCCCAAACAAAGGAGTGTAAATGTCTTGCTAACATTCTACCACTGGTATACAGATGTTACAAATCATGTTTATGTTCATGAATATTCATTGCCTAAACAGTAGCAAGCATGAGAAAGTCTGAACGGGAAGCTTAACAGGAACAGTCTTGCTATCTTTTTTTTTTTTAATTATTATTTAAAAAGTGTTCTTATTTAAAAAGTGACTTAAAATTCTCTTTAAGAAAATCTTTGTTGAGTTTAACTATGAGTATTTGTATTATAATTGTATGTTCCCAATATTTTTTTTTTCCTGATCCAAGTGCAGACTATTAATCAAAAGTAACTGCAGTGTCTTAGAGCAGTGCTTTTGCACTGACTTGTACAATTTTTCATGGAAAGCCCTAAAGAACTTTGACTTGTATTCTGAAAGACAGAAACAATAAAAATGATACACAATTTTGCTTAGTATCCTGGTTAAACTATCTATTCTTTTGTTGTGATACTGTACATTTGTAATAGGTTTGAATAAAACAAGTTTTCTTGGTCAGTTTTCATTTACAGTTGTTGCTCAGAGGGAATCTTGATGTGAGCAGTTTCTTCCCAGTTATACTTCTGTACCAGTGCAACATACCTTTTTTCCCCTATACCTCTCACAATGCAATATACCCTGTGCATACCCAAACTGTGGGCCAAAAGAAGTGCTGCAAAAACACTCCTTTCTTCCACTAAAGCCTCCTTACAGGTTCTGTAAAGGAAATATTTCCTTATCTCTCCCCTACCGTGAATGTTTTCTTTTTAAAAAAAAAAAACAAACTAACCAACCAACCAAAAAAAAGCCCCACAAGCAAATTCTAAGGACAGTACATACCTTGAAATTTTGTCTTGTGCTCTCAACCCTGGGTCACTCATTATGCCATAGGACACACAGCACCAGGGCTCCTGGGCCAGTCATTCTCATGAACCATGGTGCAGCCTGGAATCATCTGTGGGATGCAACTTTGTCCCAGACACCTTTATTAGCTCTTTAGAGGTGCTGCACAATTGAAATCTCCTTTGGGGTCTTACAAGGATCTCGAGGTGCCCTTGTTGTAACCCTTGAGCTTTATTTTATACTGGATGAAATGGGGCTGGAGTTAAAGCACAGATGAAGGACTAAGTTGTGGAAATCTTAATGCACCTCAAGCTCTTAGCCAGGCTAGGAGTTTCAGAGTTAGAAATGTTCTCGTCTTTTTCCCTTTCTTTTCCTGGCTCTGTTGATTTTCTATTTTGTCACTTGAAAAGGGGAAGGAACAGGTAGAAGAAGAAAGCTGGCAAATGTCAAAGCTGGGAATTTAAAGGCAACATCAATCTTCACAATATTTTGATTTGAACCAAATTTTATCCAATTCTTTTTGTATCTGGGGTTCTACCAAAAGACATTGTCCAGGCCTTGCATGACATGGAAAAGCTACAACATGTGAGAAGATGTTTTTAATCTTGAATCTATCAAAGGGTCCTAGACAAATGTCACAGTCCCAGCTATTGAATCTGGCTCAACATTGGGTGGTGTCATGCCTTCTGGGAAAGGATATAAATAGCTTTACTGATTGGACAAGAAAACAGAAAAGTAGCCTGGGAAAAGCCTTTTGTTCCAGGAAGAGGGTGAAAATGGTAGCACTGTTTATATTGATAAAGGTACTCCCATCTTCTAACACAGCTGTCACTTCAGGTTTAAAAAAAAAAAGTCTGGAAGTTGCAAAAGAACATATGTGAGTGCAAGTCATGGATTTGTCAAGCATCACCTTACTTTGTGTCAGACTTTGTATTAGTCCTTGGTGTCCTAATTTTGTACTGACACAGTTATCTTTTATCATGTAATATTGTGAAGTGAGAGTGAGGGTTGTATGGAGGATCTGCGGATTGCCGTTAAGGTGTTGATAGCATTTTGCACAGAGAAAATACTTTCCAGCATGCTTCTATATCTTATTGCATGCTAAATCTTGGCATTTATAATTTAGAAATTAAGAATAAATGTAAATTTTTTGCACAAAATGAAATGACAGATAGTATATTTCAATTAATGTGCACAATGTTCATCCTGGTAAACAGTAGATGCAGCCAAACATCTGGAGTTACAAAAAATAGCATTTCAGCTGAAATTATATAGCGCCATTATAAATCTGTGAGACACACACCCTTTGATATGCGCTGTTTTTTCTAGACTCAAGTGGCTTACTGTGCAGCTGGTTATCTGAGACTGTCTCAAAGTAGTCCAAGCTAGCATTGCAGCAAGAATATTCTGCCTGTGTTTCTACCATGAAACACATACAGTTGTTGCGGTGCTCTGCTTTTGTTGAGCTTTCTACGACTATAGCACTGCACAAGCAGCAGAGGTCACCACGCACCAAGCTCCACCAGCCTCCAACGCTTCAGCTACGAACTGGGCTGGGCATCAATTCCCGTAACATTGGCTCAAATTGATCTAAAACTGGAAAAGTTCTAGACAGCAAATGGCCGCATATGGTAGGAGGAACGTTATAAGTGCTGCAGCAATAACTGACTTCAGGAAAAAGAATACAAACGTTACAGTGATTGTAATTAATAATCATTTCAAGATGCTTGCCATGAATTTGAAACTGCTTAACTAATCATCCTATACCTGTCCCTGTAATTTGTCCAGTGCCTCTGAAAGAAATTGTAAAATAACTGATCCATGCCCTTTAAAACTCATTAATAATAAAGTGAAATCCAAATGTGTTCATTTTAGCTCTGAAGTAAAGCTCAAGCTCCATGCTGAGCACAATTACAAATAATATATGAACTAGCATGATGCTAAGTACAGATGTCCAGCTGGTGAATAGGAGGGTAATCTATGTTTACTAGCACATACGCTGACAGAGTTTAAAACATATGACTTCTCCTATTGTATCTTGCCTTCTGAACAGTGTACAAATTCCTGCTGATACCATGAGGTACTCAGCTGTGTTTGGATATTTCCATGGATAGTCTGTAGAAGGAATGTTCTCAGGCTAAGAACAACAGCAACCAACTTTAATATATCTACAAATTATAGGGAAAATTCATGCCTTCATACCTTCCTTTGTAAATTGTGCTTTGATGCTGTCACATCCATAACAATGGCAAAAGCATGTAGGTTTATTTATAAAATGAATAGGATGGCATCTTGAGCTCCTCTGAAGTCAATAGAAGCCATATTGACTTAACAGAACTGCAATTTCAACCTTATTCTTTGCATAGATGATGCATTGTATTAAACCTTTATTATTCTCCTTTCAGAGTCATTATTTCAACATTAGAACATTTTTTGTGGTACCATGTAAATGGACTGAAAAACATACTTAATAGTTTTGAGTAACTTTGAGCAAGTTTGAGCACAGAAAGAATTTTCCCCCTAAAATTAGGTAAAATTATTTTAGCAATTTTAAGAAACTGTGAGTAGAAAAGGAAGGTTAAATCATTGTAGCTGCACTTTATTTCCTTTAGTCTTACATTATATAAAAATTCCTGATTTTGATGTTATGCCAGTTGTCAAGGTATAATGTCCAATATATTGTTTTCATTATGTTTTGTTTAAAAAGGGGAACTCAATAATTTAAATGCAATAACCATGAAAATGTTGTTAACATTAAGTTGTCCAATGATTTCTGAAAATACTGGAGTGAAGCATTTAGTATGTAATCTCTTCTAATTCTTTTGATTGAAAAGGCTTCTCCATTTGTTTTTTAAAAAAGCGTAAGATGAAAGATCAAGCTTTAGACTGAAATCAAGGTGTGGCTTCATCTCATAAAGATGAGGAAATTGCAAGTACAGCTGAAATTCTGTCCTTAGGTTATGTTGTGCTTTGACACTGGCGCAGAAGCACAGCAGTCAGGCTGAAGAAGAGGGAGTGACCAAGCACGTGTCAGTGAGGAGCCTTGAGGGAGCAGTTGCAGAGACACAGAGATTAACTTTGAGATTTGTAGCCACGGCTAATTTACGAAAGTTATTTTAGAAACGGTTTGTGAGTGAAGTGTTTTAACAAAGACAGTGACTGCTTCGTATCTATTTTGTGGCTGAGAGCAGAAGGATGCAAAACCTAATGGCTGGTAACAGTTTGGTTCCACCCTCTCTGAACTCCTGTCTCCAGTGTTTTTTGTTTGGCTGTTGCAGTAACCCCAGGTTGCACGCCGCTGAAACATTCCTTTAAATGAAGGTAAAGCTGGGATCAGAGCAAAGTCTGTTAACAATCAGTTCAGACTTGTAGAAATTAGCTAGTGGGATCTCTCTCCTAAAAAAGAAAGCGGGGGGGGAACATGTCTGTTTTTCCACTGAAAAACTCTGATTGGATACCTACCGTATGCACGTGGGATCTCCACACAGAGGTTTTCTTCTTTAAGTGATAGGTTGTCCTACACACTCATTTGATGACAGGGTTGACGGGAGGAGACATGGTTCCTACATGGGGATTAAAGAAAGATAGGACACACTAAAGGAGAAGTGAATTGGATGGGGCTTAGGGAAATGGCAAGCATCCATGCTAGCCAAAATTGCTTTAGGGTTCTGGTATTATTATTTCTGCTTTGCCTCTTTGGGCTTTTATTAGGGTCAGGCAGAGCCAGAGGAAATCCCATACAGCGCAGGTACAATACAGCAACGTTGCCAATAAGCCAGAAGGCTTGCCTGAGGCCAAAGCAAGCAGAAATAGACAAAGTCAGCTGCTTAAGAATTTGGACAAATTAATAGTGCAGTGCCCTTTTTGGACAGAGGAAAACCTGGGCCCTCCAGTGGGAGAGCATGCATCTCTACAAAGAGGTCCTCATCAAGTCGTCTTCTTCTAGAACTCTCTTCTGAGGATTGTAGCACAGAAGGGGATAACATGGTCCAGCTGTTGTAAAACATAATTAAAAAAAAAAAAAAGATAATGAATCTAATGAGACAAATGCCGTGGAATGCCATGGAAATTAAATTACTCTTTCTGATAAAATTGGTATTTTAAAAGATTATAGAACAAATTTTTAAAAATATCTAAAATCAATCTAATGAATTTAATGGAGAAATATGCCCATTTTGCTAAAAGTGTATATGCTAATTCCATACTGACTGTAACAGGACTTTTCTATAAATAGAGAAAAAGGTTAATTCACATCTTAAATGATCCTTCATCCTTATGACAGTTCTTGTAGCTGCTTAAAATTTCCTACAGTTTCACCCTTTCTCCCCAAACTAGACAATATTAATGCATTCTGCATTCATTTACTATACATTCCCTCTAGCCCATATATACATAATAATATTTGCAGGCAGAACATTCTATTTAACTAGCAATCTAAAGTATCACAGCTCGCCAAGAAAACGAAAGGTTTTTGAGTAGCAGAGATTAAAAAGAAGAAGAAATCCCAGCACTGTAAATTGTAAAACTTTACACCTTACAGCTGCCAGCTGTAATCCACAAGGAGACAGCGTTCTTAGGCTCCTAGGAACATAGACTGGGCTTTTGTTTAGCAAATACTCTTCTTGTTCCTTCAGAAAGGGAAGGAAAGGGAAGACAGAAGTCCCAAACCCCAAAAGAACCCCTTACATATAAAGAACATAACATTGATGAGAAGTTTTTTTGTCCTTGAGTGTGGAAGGATTGTGGTGATTTGATAAGATCTGTTAAGGTTACATTTTGCTTGTTATTATAGTTGAAATATAACAGCTGAAATATTACACAGGCTAAGTCAGACTAAGCCTGAGAAGATTTTCACAATGTAGCATTTACATAAGATAAGGACATGGTGGTTTCTGGTTCTTTTTAACTGAAATACCTTCATCTTAATATTATCACGTTATCTTTATCTTAAACCAACTTTTTCTGTTAGATTAAACGTATTTGCTTACTTTAATAACCCAATTTCTTAATAATTTTAATAAATTAGCATCAGACAGAAACCGCAGTGCAGTTAAGATTCCTGAAGTTACAGCTAACTTGCAGAAGTGAAGCAATGCATTCAGCGCTGAGGGATGCTGGGCAGCACATTGCTATGCTGAGACCTTCAGGAAGGAAAACTACGTCCTCTTCTGAGTAAATGAGAGGCCCAAGAGCTGCCTCTTTTTTTCTCTAACAAAAGAAGAAACAGTGGAAAACTATTTTGGGCAGGTCCAGGAGAGCCTGCATTTAAGAAGTGTGGGAAGGGGAGGGAGAGAAGGGAGAGACACAGGACAGGTTACAACTCTGTGTACCTGTTTGTCACGTGTTTGTCTGCCTGTGTCTTTGTGATGAGAGAGAAAAAGGGAAGAAAGAAGCATAAGAAATACCAAATAATCAGTTGAAGGTCAAATCTGAAGATGAAATAGGCTCAAGTGCAGAGCTCTGAGGAAAAACTCGAAGTGGAGATAGAAAAAAACCTTTTGAGCAAACCTAGGTGAGAGCATGTTCCTTGCTACAGGCTATTATTTATAAAGAAATATCTGGATCCATCATGAGTTTGTTTTCCTAATGAAAATATCCCAGAGAAGCCTCTATATGATCTAGCTACTCAAGGCACGTGTGAACCTAGTCTGGTAACCCTTGCAGTTCATTAGACCTTGGGAAAAAAATCTGTATTCTTGACAACACTAAATATGTGCATTAGACAGGAAAGGGGCTTATTTATCTATGTGTTCACTTGTTTAAAAACAGGGGCTATTTATTCAACTATTTCTTGATTGTGTCTTTTAATTGCATTCTTGTCGTCAACTGATTTTGATTTTGTTGGAGATTTCTTCCATGTCCATTTTTATGGGACATACTTAGATCATCTCTTTAGTCCTATACAGATGAACAGAATCACAAAGATAATCGTTGATGTTTGCTATGTTTGGGCTAAGTTTGCATGCACTACAGTGCTCCTCTCTTTCACACTTCCTTTCTTTTTGATTGGTACTATAAAACACTTCTGCAAAATGAAATAGAAAACAAATCCCTTGTATTATGGAAGAACCCCATCAAGTCCCTGGACTTAGTCTGCTTTAATTCAGATTCGCATAGGTAGGATTAGTGCTAGGCAAGTCTGTCAGTAGAATGAGAAGAGAGATACTTCCTTAAACCACACTTAAAAAATTATCATCTCTTCATCTGTGGTTTTCCACATGACTGTCACTTTATGATGTTTTCTTCTAGTTAGGAAAGGGAGGCAAGAGTCATGTGGAAATCTACTCTTTCTCTGTGGTTCTTCTGGTCTGAAGCAAGCCACAGGAAGTAGTAGACACAAGAGAAGTTGGTGTCTGGAAGTTAGGCTTGTGTTAAGCTGCAGTTACTTGGTTTGACTCAGGGATAAGCACATGAAATGTAAGATCCAAAGGAGACTTGACTAGATAGTTCTGGAGTTTCCTTTTTGGCCTGAAATCCTGTGGACCCTTCACAGCGCTTTGGAGACAGGTCATTAAAAAGAACAAACCTCTTCACTGGGTAGCACGGAAGGTGCCTTTTCCCTTTTAGCAGCCCATATGGCGTGGCTGAAAAAAGGTGACTCCACCACCAGGAAGCCTGGCTATCCATAGGGCCAGCATTTGGTAAAAAATGTTTTCCTTGTAGAGAGTGAACAAACCTGCCAGCAATGTTCTAATGCTGGAATGCAATACTTTCCAGAAGTCAGATTTTTATACTAATTTCCCATCAGTATTACTCTAAGAGAAGGTACACTGCATTTATTGTGAGCCCTAAAAATCATGAGCCAAAGTATCATTTGTATCCCATGTCAAAGCCAGCTACTCAGTGAGGAAGTATCTCCTGGCAACAGTAAAAAGAAATCTAAGAGAGATCCAGATTTCAAAAGACTTTGGGATAGTTATGCTTTTCACATTTTAATCATTTCTGACACAACAGAACCACCCTCCCTGCCATCACATTTCATCATTGAGTTTGTATGGCAGGAAAACTGCATACAGAAAAGCTCTTATCCTCCAGCTGAAATCATGGATAAAGGGGCTTAAGTTGGAATCTCTTAGACTATAAGTATTTTTCTACTTAGATATTGAGGAAAGCTCCAGAGAATGCATTCACTTTGAAATAATTTTGATAAGGAGCTATACGTGTTTTATAGAAAGCATTTTTAACAAGTTAACTAGATTTGTGAGGGTTTGGGAAAATATGCTTTTCTTAAAGTTTGCCAGGCTTACTAGTTCAGCAAGAGCTGTTGAACATGTTGCTTTAATAAGTGACCACTCCTACTCAGCTCAGTAAAAAAGAAAGTCATTATTTCTCCATTTATCTTTTGTCTCTCAAATGCAAAATTCTACCCAAGTTTAAAAGATTAATTAATTATAATTTCTCTCTATTAATAATTAATAATTTATTCATAAATAATAATTAATTTATAATAATTATTATTACTCTTGTTGTGACTATTATTTACAGTGGCTACACAGAGAACTTATACACTATTGAGGTTTATAGTGTGGAAAACTGCTGTCAGTTGAGATACCTACAGTACTTTGAGTGATGAAGAGCTAGAAGAAAAGAAGTGTGACACAAAAGCATGGTCGAAGGAAAGAGACTGATACACTCTTTCTGATTTATGCAGTCAATACAATTTAAGGGTTAATTTGCTCATGTAACAACAGTTTTTGCATATTTTTCAAAAACAGCCTTATTAAAAATATTTTCAATTTGTCAGTAACTATGCTTCTGTTTCATTTGCTTGATCCCCACAAACTGATATCATATAGCTACATTTTAGAAGTGACCCTGTTATCAATTCTTCTTCTTTTCAATAAGAGCAAATAAAAAATGCTATATATACATTCTGGAGAATTTCAGTGTGACACACCAAAAAGACAGGTGACTGTGGAAAGAATAGCCTCACAGCTGGCTCTCTGTTTAATAATCTTTTATTAGGGTTTCCAGTATGTGAATATATCTTATTTTATTCAAATGAAGCATGTTGTCGTGCTGATTTCTTTTAACTTTTCATTGTTAAGGTTTCTTCGTTAAGTTTTCTGGGGTCATGTGTTTCCTCTTTTCCTACAATTTTTGTTAGTCACTTGGAAAACTTGCAGGTTACCACAACATCCTGCTTGAGTCTCGGACGTGAAAACGGTCCTAGTTCATTCATTTTCTCCACTTTGGCAAACTGGGCATGGGTAGTTTAAGAGTAGTCAGTATATCTTCTTTGACAAATTTCTTCTTTCTTTGACTTATTTTCCTCCTGTTCTGAACACTGTAGTGATCTAACATTGTCAGCTTTATAAACATTTTGAGTATGGGTGCCTCTTCCTCCTTTCTATTTCGTTATGTATCATTTGCAAATGCTTTGGAAGTGCTCAGTAAAGCTGCACAATATCCCCTTTTTGAAGACCTGTTGTATGCAGGTTCTTGAGCTGCACATGTTTTCTGTGGATGCTTGAGTGCTTTATTACATCTCCCTCTCTTCTTTTTCCGATGTTAGTTCACCTGTAGCCCAAGCTGTCTTATTCGATGCACTCTTGTTGGGCCTCATTGCACTGACGTTTGTATTTTTATGGATGTTTTCCTTTAATGTTGACTGTGAGGTGAGTAGGTTTCCTAATGAAACGTACATCAAAGAGTTTGTTCACTTTTTCACGGATGTTCTTTGGAGAGAGATAAGGGGGAGACATCTTGAAAATTAAATTTAAATTACTCATGAAAAGGCTTAAGCTGCAGACTACTCATCTCAGTAAAACTTCTTGCCAGTGCAAAAGGCCAGCTGGAAGAGAGAGCCAGGATCAGCCCATGCGAGTGGGAAGACGGAAGGGGTTAGTCAGGTCCTTTCACAGCCAAGAGCTGTAGTGGGAGATTGTCGCACCCACTGTCACCACTCTTCCCTCTCCCCACCTCCTCCAGCTATCCCGCCTTTTTCCTTGGGCTCTTTCCAGCCACTGCCACTCTTTTCTCGAGTGGCAGAAGCCAGCAAGTCTTAGCCGTGTTTGCCCCTTCTGGTTGTCCTCGCTCTGCCTTGGCCCATGTGCACCATCACCTCCGTGGAGCACTGCCTCCCTTCACAGCTCACCCTTTGCTTCAGGCTGCCCCTTGCTTCAGTTTCCCCTTCCTCCTGTTCTGTTTGCCCTGTGCTTCATTTTCACCAAAGGTTTTATTCTCACTGACACAAACTCTTCTTTACGTTTCCCCTGGCAAAATAAAGGATTCACTGTGTGAATAAAAATGAGTATCTGAATGCGTGTACCTAAGGGAGAGTTAGGGGAGAAAAAGACAAGTAAAGAACGAGGAAAGCTAGAACAAGGCATGATAGAAGCAAAAATACCCTCTAAATCCCTTTTCTGACTTCACTAAGTGTGCAGGAAGACAGGAGACACTGAAATAATTCAAACTGGGAAGCAATAGGAGAAAAACCTCAATATGAGGGGAAAAATTCAGTACTTCATTGTCACAGACTGGTGTATAACACTACATGGAGAACTGAATCAGGAATTTATGTTGAGGGAACATAAAGGAATATTATGAAGGACATATGAATATGGGAAAAGGGAACATGGAAGGACATTATTCACCTGGAAGAATAATGCTTTTAATCTTTTGCCATTAGACTCTGACCTAGTATGTAACACATTACAGAAAAATTATTTGTCTGAGAATATTTCTAGATAAAGAGTTTCAATAGCATTTTTGCAAGGATGTAAATATTATGTCTGAAATATAATTTTCAAAAGAAAGCGAAGAAATGTGCAGGTGATTTAGATCCACCATTTCTGCTTCATAGATAATCATATTGATTACTCAATTGCAAGTGACATGCCTGGTAATTTTGTTGTGTTAAACTGTAAGTGCTTCACAAATCTGGAGACAGAATCATGGTCATGGGTAACTTTCTCAAAATCATAGACTGGGAGACTTGCTAAAAATCTGTAAAAGTTTCTTTTTTGAGGATCTGCATCAAGCATTAGATACAAATCAGTTGTATCATACATTGCAGCAAATAACCTCAGTGAGCAATTATGATTTAGAAGTGAATACAGCTGTTTTTACATGTGGAAATTAAAGCTCTTCCACTCTAAATCTACTTAAAATTAAGTGGGCAGTTCACAACATTGTTCCATATAACAAGCTGGACACTCCAACTGTTTGTGGAGGACCTCTCAAACACTGTGTAAAAGCCTTGAACAGCGGGGTCCAGATCTTGGGCCGCGTTGACAATTGTGTGTTGCTCCATTTGCAGAAAGTTGCCCCAGTAGTGCTAACTACTGGTCTTAAGTTACGCAACTGCTCCTGTCTGTACTGTTCTCCTTTGGATCATATATGAGCGAGAGGCACTTCATCAGTCTCCTGACTTTCGTGCAGATGTTGATAGCCTTTAGGAGACAGAGCTGTCGCTGAGGAAGGGGACCAAGCTGATACAGGCTGAGCTATCGTTTTGAAACAAAGCAGTTTTGTTGCTTCAGCGTACTGATACATGATAGAAGCACCTTAGCAATCATGCATTTGTAGTGACAGTAGCATCAGAATAAAGAAAGAGATAACATATAATGGAAATCTTAGGTCACAGGCTGATCTAGCCTAACACTTGTAAAGGAATAGCCTCCTGTGAAATGCTGGTGGCCAATGAAGAGATGCATATAAAATGCTTAAATCAAAATACAAGCTCCAGATAATGGCTGAAATAGGTCACCAGAGGATCCCCATTCCTAGAACCAACTCTGAATGTGACAGCCTATAAAAGGGAGGAAAGAAAGATGGATCAATTTTACAATGCTGGTTGTGAGCTGAGCATCACCAACGGATGCGACTGCTGTGGACCTACTGTTGTTTTAAGAGAATCCAGCACTAAACAATGTTAGCAATGGCACAAGCGAATCTTGTAAAACACATTTTACTATTAAAGGCCTCGACACAAAGGTGAAGTAATTCCAGCTGTCCTGTTGGACCACATGAAAGTGATATGTGATAGCTAACTAAGATATTCGTACCAGGTGCAAATGACAGATGCAACCAGCACGATGACAGATCAAGAGCTCTTGTAAATCTCATCAGGAGGGTCCATTTATTAAGGGCTTCAGCACCTCCAGCTGTTTCACGTCAGCAGATCTGACTGAGTTGCTGTGTTAATAGACCTTATAAAGTTTCTGTTATTATGTTACTTGGTCTTTATTCTAAATTTTTTGTTGTCAGGCTGATGAGCTACAGGAAAGATAGTTCCTTGACATAGACCTGATTTCCACCCCCATTTTGTTTTCTATTTGGCTGTATTCAGACATTTTCCTGAGGCAAGCCTTTTCCAGCTGAGGAGCAGAACACAGCACAGGTATATTCAACAACAGTAGGAAAGGAAAGTATATGTGGAACTGAATTTATGACTGTCTGTCCCTTTCCACATGGAATAGTGATCCTGGAGGGCAAGAAGCCGAAGTTAGATAAGCTGCATGGATCATCCTTTTCTGAACATGTTGAGAGTAGTCTGAGGCATGAATTCACATCTTCCCCACTGAAGTTATACTACAGTCTGTGGAAGCTATGGGCTGCATTAGTCGCTAAGTGTGACTCCCCGGTCACTTTCTCATAGTCTCTAGAGAACAAGTTTCCTCTGACCTGGGCAGATATTCACTCCTGTGTCATTGCAGTCATCTTAAGAAATGACAAATTAATAATAATCCTAGCAAAATTTAGTAAAGCAACTGAGGTAGTATAAAGTGCACAGCTGGGCTGAAAAATTAGTTTCTCAAATGATATTAATGTTATTCTTATACCCATTATGTGATTATTACACATGACACTATTTATATATAATGAAACAAATGTGCTTTGTTCTCAGTGTTCAAGCCTCTTCTGTGTTCGCAGTTAAAAGCCTTAGTTGTGGGAGTAACCATGAAGCGACAAGGGCTGACACTGCTCTGGACAGTGCAGGCTGATCTGACGTGGATGGAACAACGCGATACTGTGACTCCTCACTGCAGAACCAGCCATGGCTGGGTTATCCACAGATTTCCCTCGGCATAGGCCTGGCATGGTATCTCTCTAGGATTACAGAAAGCATCTTTAAGGGCCCAGTGAGAAGGCCATGGCAAAGAAGCAGGAAACGGGGCTTCAGAGGCGGGGGGGGGATAGCCCTATTAGTCCCCCTGAAAATCAGTCCTTCAGCTACTGAAGTAGCTCCACTGACTGTTGAAAAAGAAAGGTTAGAGAACTAGGTTGCATCTCTAATGAATGTAAATTAGTATTCTTATTTAATTGGAGTTTTTGAACAAAGAAGAATAAAAGTGATCATGTTGTTTTATATACAGTTTTAAGGCTGTAACGTGAAGAAATAACAAAGGAAAGCAACTGAGATGCAAAACTGGTCCATTATGCTAATTTTATTCTAACCTCCTCTAAGTCTGGTGGTTCTTGACTAAGGATTTGTTTGGAAGCTGGTGATGCTTCGCTCTCAATGCTACTCCAGTGTCTGAGCTATTTAATTTAAAGTTAGCTTGCCTATCTCAACATTATGTTGCAATCTCATCTGTGATGCCAGTGTAGATGTATACATCTCAGGTCTCCAACATTCATGGACAGTTATGGTTTGTCAAGAAACTGTTATAAGAGAATCCACAATGAAAGAACTGTCTTAAAAATTTCTTCCTTCATTTCTGTCTTTCCTTGCACAAAGGGCAGTCTTGTATTCTCAGTCTGCATAGCCTCAGGCAATTCACGCAGTACAGAATAATACTATCCTATTGAGAAAAGATTTACAGTGAGAGGTATTGGAGAGCTCTGTAACCTCAGAGAGCATCAGAAAGTCAGTGCTTCACAGAAGCATTGCAAAACTCCCCATTATCCAGGTATTGCAAAGCCACAGTTACACCTCTGTGAGGAAACCTTCTTATTATTAACTGAGTACCTGTCCAGGCTATTCAGGAAGGACACAGGCCCAGATTCACATCTGTACTGAAACCTCAGAACTTGAGAATGGATTTAAGTATGTATCTCAGAACTTGAGAATGGATTTAAGTTGGTATCAAGACCCATTACCTGTATGTGTTCTAGCCATATTAGTAGCTGTAGCCCTGCTTCTGCTCCAGCTTAAAGTCATTTTGCTCTTGGGGGACTTCGATGCTCCTTCCTTTTTCAGTGACTTGAACATCTTTGGTTGGGGGGAAGGGGAGGGCAGGTCCAACTGCACTGCTGTTAAGCACTGGCTTTGTGCATCTACTGACTTTGGCCAATTAGGGGCATGATCACCAGGAAACCAACTGCGTACTGAAAGCCTAACAGTGATTTGTGGACCATGCCCTCAGGCTTACTGCTAAGGGGTGTTGGTGCTGCCATCAAATCTGGCTCAAAACCAGCTTGGACAAAAACCCACTATGTGACCACCTGCAACCATTGTAGACCCTGTGCGGATTAGTGGGGAGCTGTTTCAGCCAGTTTCGCTCTAGGAGGGTAGATAACTTTGTACAGCTCTCTTCCAGATGACTTGCAGCTCTTTGCTGTTTCTGTACCTGGCAAGTATGCCTTAGCCTTGATCTCTCTCTTAAGACTTTGCTTTTTTGTTTCTTATAACTAGACTCTAGGGCACACCATGAGATTGCAGAGGATTCTCCTATTTCTTTTCCATTTGTCTTTTCTTCTTTGTCCCCAGATCCCAAACCTCTCTGATTAGCATTTTGAATGTATACCTTCATGTACCTTCGTTTGCACATTACTGGATTTAGGCTGCGTTTCTCACTTGCAGCCTTCTGAAGTCACACCAATAACACCTTATACATTATATCATGAAACATAATAAACGAATAACATTCTTATTTGATTGACAACTGTTGCTTGGTTAGCATCATATAAAAGCTTAATCTGGCAATAAAATACAATAAAATTAATTCATTGTCCCTACCTCTGATACCCACCATTAGTTTTACAGGGATTTCTACTGTGGGGTCTTCATCGAGGACCGTTTTGGGCAAGGGTGCAGACTGAGGTGTCTTGCAGTGATTAGGCCTTAGCCTAATTTTTGCACAGTCACAGACACTCCTCCCCTCTTTCTGTGAGCTCCTGAGGTAGATTCACCTTCTGAGCAATCATTCGTATTTATTGGATGCAAAATATCTGCCTAGTAATCACCTGCAGATGAACCTGGAATGTCCCTGACCCATTAGATCACTGTCCTTCTCCAGCTGCAGCAAAACAGGGATTTTCTTCCTCTATCATCACCTACAACCATTCTCTGTCAAGGCTACCAGATTCATCCCCTTTCCCAGCTCTATGAGAATCCCACTGGAAGAACCAGTGACACTCCTCTCTTACCAGTCAGGACTATCAGTATAGGAATACCTGGTAAAGTTTTTAATTTATTGTAGAATTTTTTTGAAGTATGTTTTTAGAACAATCTCTGACCAAACTGCCATAGGGTTCCTTGTCTCCAAAGCTCTGGTTTGTCTTCCACTGCCCTTGCTAGTGCCAAGTTTGAGTGGCTGCAGTGGCAAGGCAGAAGGGACGTGTTGAGGCAGCTGCTCGCACACTTGCGGTCCGTAATGCAACCCTTAGCACCGATAGCAGTCCTGTGCTCTGCCCTCAGCTCTAACAGGACTTGGACCTACAGATGTTCATCCCCAAGCTCCAGGACAGACTCTCATACCTGTCCGCCTGCTTACTTCCCTCACGGGCCTATGCCAGCTGGCTTCTTCCATGTCTCTTAGTCCATAGGAAGGTTGGTCCCATGGGAGAATGTTGCACAGAGGCTAGCATCTTCTGTGAGAAGCTGACAGCCCAGCTAAGGACAAAGTCCTGACAAGAAGCTGCCTAAAACAGAGAGAGTCCTTACTGAGTATACAAATGCCCTGAAACATCAGTTCCCATCATTGCTCCATGCCAAAGCCGGAAGGGTCCTTTTTCTCCTCCCTCTATTACAGGGCCCAAGAGCCCAACACCCTGATCGAACAGACTGTCTTTTGCTATCCAGATGTTCGCCCACTCCTGGGCAGGGACATAGGAAAATGTTTCGTGTAGCAGGAACTTTAGTGGTTCCTGAAAGCTTGTAATGAGGCTGAGACTCATTAAAACACACCCAGCTCTCACACCATGGGAGCAGAAGTGACGGCGTAAAATGCCAGAGGAACTTTACTGTGAATGAGGAGGGTACACCAAGCCTGGTCTGGAAAACCAGGTCCCATAATCATTCTGGCACTACAACAATTAAAAAGTCTGGCAAAGCCCCACTTGGCTGCACGCTCTGGAGAGGGAGAAGTACGATGAAGGCCATAAGCAGGCAGTTGTACGCCAATGAGACAGGCTGGCTGTCTCCTCCTTATGCACAAAGCCCGATATTTCTTTCTTCTGCCCCTTCCATCAATCCCCACCACCACCTTCATCAGATGAGCTACTAAAGTCTACAGATCATTCACTGTGATCCAAGTAGTCCATGCCCCCTCTTATCAGAACTGATCATTCTCCTTTTCTTGTCTAGTCAATATGTGCACAGAAAGTTTCTTTCAGATGCTGCTTCCTGGGTGAATGTGTTCAGAACAGGGACATCAACTCACAGGTCTTGTCCAGAGGAAGGACTTCAAGGGAAGTGGATAAGCAAACTATATTCTATAAAAACTAGGAGGTCTAAAGAGTCTACAAATGTAGACTTGTGTTATTTATTTCCTGCTCAGAATCTGCTCCATGTTTGGGATCCCCTCTTAGGCCTGCTCTGGACCTATCTCCGTGCCTCAGACAGAGGACCATGAAGAAGGATAGAAAATACCAGGTTCTGCAGTGAGGGAGAGCTCTGAGAACTTTCACCCTGGCACATAGGCCCTCTTTGTGATGGAGGTCCACGCTGGTGTACTGTATACATCACCAAGGATGATCAGGTATTCCTGTCTCAAGAGGTTAATGATTAACTAAAACTGTGAAAATCTTTGCATCTTTACAACCACATTTTTCTGTCCTTCCTACAGTGCCTGCAATATCTCCTCCACGTGCTGATGGGGTACTCCTCAGCTTTCTTCTCATCTCCCTAGATTCTCGCCATCCTGCACCTACAGACTGTAAGTGAGCCGCCATACATACTGCACTGCTGCAAGCATGTCCCAACTGAGGGGCTCACACCACGGTGATGGGGTAAGTGTGGAAGTATCCATGGCTTGAAAATCTCAAGCCCTAGATTTTGAAGGTTAAATTTTAGAGGGTGTGCAGCCTCATTCATGAATCTTCATTCCTGCCTTGGAGGACACAGTGGACTAAAGTCACTTACTAAGTCTTGTCTGGTTTTCAAACAAATCCTAGTGCTTTAAGCACACTTTTTATTTGTCATATTTAAAGAGTAAGACGAAAGGGGCTGTCTTTATGTTCCCTGTATATATTTCAGCATTTTGCCTAGCCCAAGCAGGAATGCTAGTATTTATATTCTCTATATTTCACAGAGTATTCTGTGGCCAGAGGGTCTATGTATTATTGTTTTTTTTGGTCCAGCTTTCAGGGCCTGCGTATTGCCAACAGCCTTTTTTTGCAAAGAGACAGTAAAAAACTTTGCATTTGACAACATGTCTGTGTCTCTTGACTCAGTGCACTTTTGGAAAGCCCTCTCCTCTGGTATTCACACTATATCATCCTCCACCACAAGACAATTTAAAATAAGATATTCCCAGTCCTGCCAGCTTTCTCTAAACAAAGCCTGTGAGTTGAGAATGAGCTCAGCATATGCATGACATGTATTGGCATAGACATGCCAATGGGAGGAGAGCAGTTGGAGTAATTTGGGATTAGGACACTTTGGGGAGAACTGTGGATCTCTACCTGTCCTCCAGCTGGCCTTCCTTTGGGGATCTTTCTTCCTTCTCCATTCATTTCAGTAATGCACTGTCACCCTCAGACCATCAGCCTTCACAGACCCCAAATAAAACACTGAAACAAAATACCTGGACAGCAAGGTTTCCTATTCCTGCTGCTGTCAGAGAGAAATGGGGTGAGGAGGCAAAAGCAGAAATTGATTCTCTGTGAAGTGGTGGTTTGAGCTGCATCTGCCTCTGGAACAGCCAATGCATGCCCTCTAGCAAAGGTACAATAGGGGTTCTGATGCAGTAGGGAGCTGCCTTTTTTGTTTATAACCAAAGCTGGCCCTGAACCTGATAAGGACAAGTGTGACATTCTAGCATTTATCTTTAGAATGGATAAAATCTGTATTTATTGAAGATATGAGTCAGTTAATGTGAATAAAATCTATGTGAGAATACGCGCCTTGGAAAAAATGACTAATCAGACACTGTTTTAAAAGGCACCTAAATGAATAACAGAGGAACCTGAAATTCTTATTTGGAAGTGTCCATATAATATAATTTAAATGCCATTTAAATATCACTAACTCTTTGAATCTTGCATGATATTTTAGAAACATTCAAGTGCCTAATTCCCTTTAATATCAGAGACTATGAGGCACACAAATACCTTTGCAATTTGTGCATAAGGTCTCAAATTTATACTAGCTCTGAAAATAGAGCTTTGGCTTGTGGTTTTGTTGTTGTGAACTTTTATTCACAGGCTGCCTGTCTTTACCAAAAATTTGTCCACCAGTTGTTAGCTTTTTTTCTGTTTACGTGTTTTGAATAGTTTTGTTTGTCCTCAGTGTAACTAATCTCACAGATGGATTATTAGGCTTGCAGAATTTGTTTACATTTATGAATCTTTTCTGTCATAGCTGAAACTTTTTTTGAGGGGAGGAGAAAGTTTCTGCTGAAAGACTCCCTTTCTTTATATAAAATTTACTTCTCTTTTATTAGAAGGAGGCCATATGCCCTCGCTAGGCTGGCATGAACGAGTGTATGGCTGCACATACAGTACACAATGTACTTTTTTTGGTAATTTTATTAATCTCTCCAAGTTTCTACTCCTTTTATACCCACAAACTTTAATAAGCTGAAAGAGAAATCCTGTGAAGGCTGGAACTTTCAAACCAAAAATGCAGTGCTTGAAATGAAACAGAATGATGTCATGCATCCCTAATTTTTAGTGCCTTTTCTATGCCTAGTAGACAGCTTTACTTTTATAAAACTTGAGTCCTTGTCAGCCTTGAAAATACTACTTATTGACTTTAAGTCACTTGTATTTACTTTAAGCAATTGCCTCTTGTGTATGTCCATACACAATAACTTTCCAAACAAAATGTCAAGTATTTTTTATGTTGAACGAGAGATCTAATTTCAATGTCAAGCTATTCTCCAACTGTGCACAAGTGAAGGAAAAGTTTTTCAATGTACTATGTACAGTTTTGCACTCCTATACATCTGACATTAGAATAATGCACACTGGGCTTGATCCAACAGAGAGTGGCTTTTGTGACTGTTGATCCTGGACATTTCAAGGGCCCCCTAGGCTCTAGTCAAAAAGTCTACTTTTGATTCTGATGGGAGAAAAGTGCTTCCTTCTATGGCAGCAGACTGCCAAATTATGCATCCTATGCTGGCTCTTTCCTGACTGGCACTATATAATAGCTGTGGTAAAGATTTTAATCTTTACCTCTAAAGCCAATTTGGCACGAAAGATTGATAAGCAGATGACTCAAACCCAAATGTAGTATTTCATAAGAGAACATATGCAGGAAGAGCTGCTGAGTGTTTTCCCCTTTTGCACAGTAAATGAACTAACTAGCCAAATGCATTGTTAGGTATCTGTTAAAGGGCTTTTGTTTTCCCATAAATAACCCCTGCAAGTTTTGAAAATTAAATCAGCCGTCACAAGCAGGCTTTTGGAAATGTCACTGGAGCTGAATGCAGTCAGCATGCTCAAGAAATCGTTTGTCATCATTCAATCAATGGGCCAGAGCAAAAATCTAAAGAAAGACTGCAGCAGAATAAAACAGCTTCAGGTTCCATGCATGCAATCCATTCAAAACATGATTAGTCCAGCAACAATTACATACTTACAGTGCCCTGCATATTAAAGAAAAAAATAATTACTGAAGTTGGAAGAATATTGTATTTATCAAAATAAGCAGAGCATAGCTGCAGCCAGAGATGTAGGCAGCAACAGGAAATTGCAGGACTGCCTCTGTAGATACCCTCCGGTGCTGTGAATCCAAAGCTGGAATAGGTCCTTGATTCATTGAAGTACTTAAGCATGTGTTTTATTCTTAGGGAGTTCAAAGAGACTTAAACTTGTTCTTAAAGTAAGCATCTGCTTAAATGTTTAGCTGAATGAAGGCCTACTACCTTGAATTCATTTTTATTGGAAACATCCACTGACTTCCATGACTGCAGAATTAGACTCTTAAATAGGACTTGCAGAACTGTGGATCTGGGCCTTAGTCGTTCACCCATTTTGCTCTAAGCATCCTTCCTGAGTAGGGGATGTCCTGTCCATCAGCAATACATATTTATCCAGCCTTGGGATAGTTAATGGATCAAGGAATATCCTTACTAGAAATCTTCTCAGCTGATTAGGATGATAGAGCCTGACTCAGCAGAGTACTGGAGCATGACTCCACAAGCTGGATAATAAAATGAGGTTGGTGTTGGTCTGGGAAAACCTCTGAATAAATAACATGGTTCCCAGTTACTCCCAGTCCATTTCCCACATGCCAGATACAGCGACCAGAACACGATTAGGTGGAACAAGGTCATAGGGCTCACGGGGTCACAGAGCAAGAGAGGCGCTGGTGTTTTGCAAAGATTCAGACCAAAGGCCATGCTGCAGGGGTGAGCGAGGTGGCAGCAGTTGTGAAAGTGTCACGCACAGCACGCAAGATTTGACAGGTCTATGAGTAGCCCCATTAAAGTCAATGGGAATGAAACACACTTTTTGCTCTGCAGAGATGGGATTACTCATGCGCCTAAAATTAAACATGTGGTTAAGTGCTTTGCTGAATCAGGGCCAGAGAGATGGAAAATGAGTACTGCCAGTACTGATTCTCCCCCATCCTCTTTTCCACACAGCTGCCTGCTGACGCCTGCTGACTTTTTTGTAAATAAGTACTGTAGCTATAGTACTTTATTAATTACTAAAAGAAACTGTGCCATATCCAAAGTCCTGGCCTCACTGAGGTCCTACTTAGACAAAACTTCCATTAACGCCAACTTAAGATTTGACTCCATGATCATAAAAATGGGATTTTGTAGCATAAGAATAGAGTCGTTCCTAATACAATGGATGGAGATGAGGTTTCCTATGGCAGAACCAAATTGGTGGGAAAGTATAACCAGCAGACAAGTCCAAAGGAAAGGTAAATTTTCTATTGGCAAATATACAGTGGAGAGCTTCTTCTGCACTTTTCTTTTGTGTGCACTTAATCAGTTAACTTGTCAAATCTTTTAGCAGGAATTGGCTTTTGTTTTACCATAAATAACTCTTACAATATCTGAGAAAATGACTTACGTTTGTGCACAGCAGATTTATTATTAACACATTTGCACATTTAACAGGTCTGGTAATAATTATTAATTTGATTCATCATACAAAAGATTTGTGGTCACATCAAATTGTTTCTTTGATTTTAAAACCAAAAATGCAAGCTAGAATGTGGAATCTCTGTTTGAATCAGGGAAAATGTCATATATGTGTGTTCGACATAACAGACTCTTCATATGACAAGCATCTGGAATTTATGTTACATAAATTTGGTAAATCACCATATTCTTACATTTCCTCACCACTTTCAGATTGATATTACAAGAGTTACATTCAACCTTTTTTAGAATAGGCTATATTTCCTCTGTCCATGTAAACATCCCATGAGAAAACAATTGGGATAAAGTATTTCATATAAGAATATCAGTGGTACTACAGATATTATAGCTTAATAAACGGTGTGTTTTATTTTTGTGTAAATTATAAAGCTATAGATTTTCTGATAAACACCAATGATAGGATTTTGATGTGCATTTTATTACCTTTGGATATGTGGACATTTGATCTTTCTAACTGAAATAAGCAGTGCAAAATAGACAAGATCTAGACTTCTAGAAAGTGTTGTCTTCCCCTCTCACAGTGCAACTAAATTTGAAAGATTTTAATACTGCATAGCATGTGGTTTGTTCTGTTAAGTTAAATCAATATTAGAGTTAAGACTGAGGAATTCTGAGAATTTTTGCACAAGTCATTTAACTTATCTGTTTCTCCACTTGTCAGTCTATAAAATAGTGTATTGCTAATAACTGCCTTTGAACCAATGCAGTAAAATGGAGTTAGAATTATAAAAAGCTTGAAGATATTAGATGAAAAGTGATATATAAGTACAAATTATTATCTCTACTATATTAAAGATAATATATAATAGACAATATATAAAATATATTATTGTAATAATAATAATAATAATGATAATAATAATAATAATAGCACAACAATCCTTGGAAAACATGGTGTCTTTCATTACTGCCAGTGGATCTGGGTGTACAAGAGCAGATACTCCAGCTACTTGCTTTTTAACAGAGAAAGTGAGTTGCCAGGCTGGACAGTTATCAGTAAGGTTTTGCTAGATATGGACTAAACCCAGGAAATGCAGAACTGGACACATACTTCTGCCATGCTCCAGAGGTCCATAAAGCCTCTACAACCATATTTCAGTGTTCAACTCCTTCTTTCGTGGTTCTTGCCTTGATAATCATCATGGAAAGAGCAACCCTAGACAGTTGGTCCGGGTTGGTTTTTGTCAATCCTCACATATTAAATGCACAGATATTAGGTCTGTGGTGTTTTAGATGTAAGGGAGATGTGCACATGCCATACACATCAGAAAAGAATTAATCGCTCTTCCCAAAAAAAGGAGAGCCCACGTCTCACAGTGTCCATATCTCACAAAAGCCACTTTTAATTAGCTGTTGTGCCCGTACTTACACTTACCCAGTTGAAATCTGAACATGGAGAGAAACAGTTCTGCGTTAAGCTTCTTGCCTCTAACTGATAGCTAAACAAGTTGGCTAAAACTCAGAAGGGCTGCTGTCTATCAGACCTCCCTGTGGAAGAGCAGACCTGGGAGCCGGTGTTTGCTTTTTTGGCTGTCAAAAAATCACCTTAAGCTGAGCTCAAGTAAAATGCATTTTAAAAAATACACGTTTTTTGCTGTATTGCTGTTTATGAGGGAATGAAGAGCGTTCAGGGAATTCAGTCCAGGAGACATGGCAGAGGATTTTTTGTGAGTGTGTGTGACTAAATTAATATTAAAGTGACTATAACTTTTACATGACCAGCTCACTCTGGAAGATAGTGATATTTGGATGAATCAGCTAAAAGGCCTGGAAGGAGATAAAAGGGATAACTGTGCCGAGCAGCGAGGGATGCCCAGGCATATCCCAGTGGAAGCACTGACCTGTGACAGTTTACATCTGGCACTGGAGTATGTAATTTTTCTCTGCCTACGTCACCATCATCTTCTCCCCCACTTCCCCTAGCCATTTTACAGTGCTGGCGTGATGATCTGAGAACAGTTCTTGCAGTCCTGTGCAAGGACATCCCAAACTGGGTAGGACAGGACCAGGGTGCAGTAGGGGGTGAGGTGTCACAGCAGGTGAAAATCTACTGTACAGGGGCCAGGAGTGAGAAGCCTGCATGCTTTACCCATCCCACCAGGGAAGACTGGAAGCTGAAGTACCTCTGTCTATCAGCATTTAGAGTGGTTTCAAGAAGATAAGGTCCCTCCATCTAATGTAGCTGAAGAAGCCATTTAGCCTGCAAGTCAGACAGGACATGTCAATTATGAATGACCGAGTTTCACCGGACTGTCTGAGACTACGGGTATTCTCTGTACTGTGCTGGAAAGCAACCACAAGTCGTACAGCTCTGCTTGGGAAAACTGCTCGTGGAACAGTGAGATTAATTTTGGCCTGAAAAATGAAGTTCTGACAGTTTGCATTGCTATCTCACAGAGACAGTCTAGTCTGTGCCTGTGGCACCCTCAGCTACCCAGTAGCAGGTGCTGAGCTGAGGGGTCACAAAGCTGAGTTGGAGTAATAGAAATAAAGATAGTTTCACGGCTGGTCATTTTAGCTTCCTGATGAAAGGAGAGCAATATAAGAACAGGAAGCATGAGGTAAGAACCACAAACAAAGCCTGGGGGGATGATGTGTTATGGTTTAGGATCATATGAGAAGACTTGAAAGAGCGTCAACAAAATGTGGGTGTGGTAAAAGTGCATCCTAGCAAAAGGTCTTAAAACAGGCAACAAAACAATAGCAAGAGTTCATGTGGTCTAGACCAATGGCCAAATATAGGAAATGTTTGCTTGCTCGAGCAGAAGCTGGCAGAGAGGAAAAAGTGCCTGAGAGTGGAAACTCACTGTGACGGCCAAGTGATGTCCAGGAGGGACCCAGACGCTTCCTCACATAGCACCAGGAATTGTGTGGGCGATGCTGGCTCTGTGTGCTCAAGGATGGATCAGGAAAGATGCCAGCAGTGAAAGCAGCATCCCTGGGGGAGTGTATGCGAGGGGGGAAAAGCAGAGTGGCAGGAGGGAAAGTCAGAGCTAGACACAAATATCCATTCCACAGCTCCCATCACACAAAATGGTCTGTAAGATCAATCGGGGACTGAAAACAGCTTGTCCTGCAAATGACCTTATGAAGGAGAACAGCTGGCTAAGGGCTTTCTGTCAGTTAAGGAAGACAGAAGTGCTTGGGATTATGACAGAAAGCGATTGGAGTCTGTAGATGCTCACTCCTGGAGCATCTTCACCCAATGATGAGGAGGAAAATCTGAGAGTCACACTGGCCATGAGCCAGAGTGGTCCAACTGCACACTACTTCAGGTGAGCCTGAGGGCCCAACACCTGAGGAAAGAGCAACCCTTCCTGAGTGCCCGCCAACTGGAGCCGTCTAACAGCTGCACGAGGCTGAATGGAAGGAATCGCTAGGTGGACCAGCACAAGATAAATTTATAGCATATACGAGAGTTGCATGCTTTTTTGGTAAAACTGACGTATTGCACAATTGAGGGAAACATGAAATATGTAACCTTGTTGTACAAGTCTTAGGCAACGCCGCTGTTCCCAGTATATGCAGTTAATCTAATGGTATAACTTCTCGTCGTCTTCTCTGAGCGGGCTGAGTGGCTGGAAGGCTGTAGTGTGGGATCTGTCAGAACATCCCTACAGAAAAGCATTGCGTGTTTTGATTGCTGCTAGCAACTTAGTCTTGCCTGAAACCATGTGCAGCAGAAGCATTTGGTATTTTGCCAAACTAAAAAGGAACGGGTGTTATACCCAAACTGCTTGGAAGAATTTACCTCTCTTTGTGTTTCACGCATACCTCTACAATGTACCCAGAGTGCCATGGAGGCAAAAGCAAAATCTGTATGCGAGTCAGAGAGGAGACTGCCATTGAAAAGTGGTGGAAGCTGCTGGATTTGGCTGAAAAATCAGGGGGAAATGGAGACAGGCACTAGTACGCAGTCCTGTGCCAGCTAGCAGTGATAAGGAAGAAGTGACCACCAAGGGGCAGCATTTTCCTAGTAGTTTGGTCATGTTGTGTCTAAGAACTACTTCCCTACCATCCCTACATCACCATTCAGATACCTGGAAGTAGTGTGGCAGTTGTGAAAATGGCCCTGAGAGCCTGCAGATGCCAGACCACCTGGGAGCACTCAGTACTGGCCTCTTCACTAGGGGTAGGACACAGTGAAGAGGTCAGAGAGTCTGGAGAAGATATGTAAAGTCCCCCGATTAACACTGTGAAGTTTGAGCAATGGAGAGCGCCGTTGATCAATATTTTATACTTAAATGTGATGAAGTGTAAAAGTGTGATTAATGGTGCAATTAAATTCCCTTGCTTCCAGTAGAGACCTGAACGTGCATTTTGGGGTTTTTTCAGTACTATAATTTTTAGCTAGTTTAAAGGTACTCCTTAATTTAATTTTGCACTTTTATCCCAATTTTACAGAGGTATGGTGAAAAATTATGTCACATTGTCAGCAAAAGCTATTAGATTATGATCCTTTAATCACCCATATTGAGCATTAAGGCCCTGATTCAGCAATGCATTTCAGTGTGTGCTGAATTTTAATTATGTGCGAAGACCATTGTTATTCAGAAAAGTGTTTAGGCGTGTGCTTATGTTTTGCTGAACTGAAGCTTGAGAGCAATAAGAAGGCATCTGGCACTTACCTAAGAGCAATCAAGGGTGAGTCATAGTAGTGAAACTGAAGCTGTGACCACAGAGAGTTATTACATAGAGCAGTCTCCCGACCCTGTACTTTAATAATCAGGGTAGGGAAAGATCTGCTTAGCCTAGTCTTCAGACTCCTGAAGTGTCTTTTTTGCAGGTTGAAACCGCATTATTTTACCAGGGTCCTTTCATTTCTTGTCAATCGAGGATGATGAATATGGGAATGGTTTTTTTCATTGCGCTTTCCACTGGACAAATAATTCCCAGCACGCGATGGTGACTGTTGAACAAGCTCCTGCTGTAAAACCAATTGAAAGGCTCCCATTGATTCTAAGGAAAGCTGCTTCAGGCCCTGGGTGAGTCACTGCATGGGCAGCTCCGGTCTCAGCACTTCTTGTCTTGCCTCTGTAATGCGGCAGCAGATCAAGGTCTCCCAGCCAGTGACCAGCAAATGCTTAGATGGGAGAATCACTTCCTGACCCTAAAGTCTGCTGACAGCAGGCTGCTGCCTCTTTCTAGCTGTTTCTTTTTTTTCTAGATGTTGCAGTCATCAGTGCGAGCTACCCCAGGGACCCCCAGGATGGCAGAACTGTCTCTAACATCACCTGGCACAGCCTCTGGGGTGCCAGACTTTGCTCTGGCAAGCACTGTACCCGGATGCGAGGCACCACTGCTCCGCTTGCCTTGGCCATGATGCTAAGGGAAGAATTTAACCCCCTGTCAACTCAGAGTAATAAATGAGATAACTCCCCAACTGATGATTATCAGCTGTTTTACCTGCAATGCCCAGGACTCTTTAACTCTTAGTATGACTGATTAAAAAACATAATGGAAAATTGATTTTTTTCTGCTTTATAGGGGGAAAATCAATGCAGATTAAGAACGGGATAAACAGTGAAAGGAAAGAAATACGGCTGCAAATTCCACTGGACCCAAACCCAAAACCAAGAGTATATATTCTAAACTGCAGGAACACACACTTTCTAAAGCCTCCTAAGTCTCTGCTCTGGTAAAATAATCTCAAACAAACTTGAAAGCAGATTGAAAATAGATGGTGTGTCTCTAAGTGAAAAGAGACAGTTATCCTCTGCACCTGCTAACAAACACAGTCCCTTCTTGTTATGAAATGTCTCTAACTTAAAATACCGCCTGAAAGTAAACTTCTTCATCAATTCATCACGAATTCTTCAAAGGCATTTTGGAAGTCTCTCTAAACCATTGGCTTTATTGTGGCTTTATTTAGGATTTGAGGAGAGAGAATGCTACAATCAGAAAGAAAGAAAGACAGACAGAGGAAATGATTACCTTTCAAACCCTGTGATTTAGAAAGAATAACATGCTTCTTTCTTGATCTGTTGTATTATATACTTACAGAATAAGATTTGACAATGTGGCATTGAACTGTAACTCTCTACTGAAGAGATATCATCCTGCATTGTATACCAGGGACTTCTGGACCTGGGACTTTTGTGCCCTTCCTAGAATGCCATCCTCCCACTGCTTTTGGATTAATCTCTGTACCTTTCCAGCAGAAGTGATTAATGCAAAGGGTAGGCAGCCGTGCCCTCACCTCTGTGTAGTCACTTCTCTTCATTTAGAATAAAGGTTAGTTTTGACAGCAATACTGATGGTTTTTTTTATTATTATTTTTCTGTGCTATTTTTAAGTTCCTCAAACTCTTTCAAACAAACCTAGGTAAGTTTTCCTCCTTTCTCAAGTTGTGCAGCCACAAATATTTATTCCTTATGGAGAAAAAGGTCCACTGCAGCGCTCTGGACATTTAAGAACTTTTGAAAGTACAGCAGCAAGTAGCTACTTTTTCTGGTGGTGGTGAGTGCATCTCTGGTTTAGGATGAACAGCTAAGCTTGCTGTTCAGCTTTGTAGGCCTTCTCAAACACTTCACCACTTCGCCTCACAAGGAAAGCAGGCTGGGGAAAATGCTAGGCATTAGTGGTGGCAAAGATCTTCCTGGCTCCATTTTGACAATAGGATTAAGAAAACATGATTTCTATAGCTACACAGCAAATTAGGGACGTTTGACATCTGTTTGTGTAATTCTGAGCTCCCTAAATGCTCTCAAAACCATCCAGAAGCACTGGGGTCTGTGATAGGAACACCAGAAGAAGCACCCCAAGAGGAATATAACTGGGAAACCGGGTACTGGGTATAATGGGAACGGACCCAACCACAGCTGCCTGCAGCTGGAGGACCCTGAGCTCAGTGTCTCAGGAAGCCCACTCCAGCCCTGTGCTCCTTTTTTTTTTCCATCATGTCCTCTGCTATGTGTGTGTTTTTGTCTACCCATTGCCAAACTTTGAACATCAGAAAACTTATAAACTCAAACTAAACCATTTGGCTTAAAAAGCTGCAATAAAAGTAATCACTGGAGAACATGAATCAGATAAATGTGTCCTTTTGACAAGAGTTTATTTTTTCTACTGAAAAATAATTTATTATTCCATATGTTTTGCCACTGAAGGTTTGCTTTTAGAATGCACATTATAGAGACTATCAGAAATTGTCTGCGAAGCCTAGTTCAAATATATGCAAAAATAAGACATTTCCCTTTTTCATGTAAATAGCGTTACAAGGGTTTCCCCATAGAGTATATGGCAAAGGTGGAAAGAGATACATTTACAGACATCCTATGTGAGACATTCAGGCAGCCTAATTGCTGTGTTTTTGTACCGAAGCAATGCTGACTTAAGTGAACTAAGGATTTGACCCCGTGTTCACAAAATCAGGCTCATGACTCAGTTCCTTTTTGCTGGTAAAGCTCTGGGTTGCTACCAACATTTTTGGAGTCTTGTTTGGTGGCTTTTTTGCCTGGCTGGTGCTGCTCTGTAGCCCTGGGGCAGGGCTTATCTGGCAGTATTCATGACTAACTTTTGTCAGGACTGTTTCAAAGTTAAAGGGAAATTTTTATTTAAGGAGGGTTGGAAATGTAAATAAAGAAACGTTTTCTTATCTGATTTCAGCTGTGACCAGGGAAAAAGTACTTCGCCGGTTGTTTGTGGGTTATTTGGACACTTAGAGAGTTGTGTCACAGGAACTTTTCAGCCAACTACCATCTGCTGCTGCTAATGGAAACTATCCAAATCAGCCCAAATTAGGCAAGTCTGAGACCAAACCGGATGAAGAATGAAGAATTTGCAGTCAGTTAAATGTTCAAAATGGCATTCTAAATGGGTGGGTTTCTCCAAAGCCCCCCACTAAAATATGCTGCAACATACAACGGTGCAGTGTTGAGGGTAAGCTCAGGGAAAGAGGGATAACTCCCAGGTAATGGAAAAGGCAGTTTCCTGGAAACAGTTGGAATATGCCCTACGCTTTGGACAGGTCTACATGTTGTGGGTGCTGGGAATGGGGTGGAGAGCCAGGAATCACTCGGGGATATGTGTTTCAGCAATGGAAATACTAGGCCAGAACAGGGGTATTAGAGCCTCTAATAACACACGACAACAAAGCAGACATGGCAACCCACCCCTTGCAAACAGCACTTCGCATGTGCATGTGATTAATAGCTGTGGTGAAGGGTTAGTGAATAACAGCCTGATGCCAAATGGATATCAATGGGATCAAACCATGCGTTTGGCAGATATAGGAAGGAGTATTCATTGTTGTACACGGAATAAAGGAGAGTGCGCAGCAACTCCCTGAACCCCTGGTAGAGCTCTGGCACTCGGACAAGAATCTGGCTGTAACCCTGCACAACAAGGACCACGCATGTACACATGTGCACACAATTACATGGCATGAACGTAACAAGAGAAAATTGAATATAAAATATTACTGAAAGCCAATAATTCTGGTTTATATCTTTCTTTCTCCTTGAGGCAGAAAAGAACCTGGCTATTTTAAAATCTGGGATCTATTTACATAGCCAAATGTAATGCTCTTTCTGTGCAAAATAGGGTAGGAAGGAATTTAAAATGTCAACATTCCCTAGACCTGTTTATCTCTTTTCATGCCTCCCTCTGTATTAAGTATTAAGGAATAGACACTAGATGACAGAAACTGTGACAGTTCTGCTGAAGCTATGACAAGTTATACCAGCTGCAAATATGATCCAAAATCTCTGACAATGTACCTATGCTAGAAAACATGGTTTTAACCACATGGTAGCTAGCATATGGGAAAATCCTTTTGTTGACAGGGCAGGTTGCATCTTTCACTTGTTAGCAGATTCAGGAAACCAAATCAAAGCTTTAACACAGAAAGTCAGTATTTTCCATGAGATGTATTCAGTAGGATATCTTTGTTTTCCAAAAATTCCTAATGGAAATGGAAAGCACAACAATTTTTTTACCAGCTTTATCTATAAATTATAACAAAAAATAATCTCACAGTGCTAAATTCTCCTAAAGGTCACTAGAGACTGATCAAAGTCCAAGTTTGCTGCTAGCAGTGCACAAAGACCTTGGTATAAATGGGCCAGTTTGGTGATGGTAAAGTTTGTGGGAGCTAGAGCTATGTATATTTTCCCAAGCAAACAAAATAAGCAAACGTTACTAGAAAAAGATTAAGGAAAAATTAAATAAATTAGAATGCTGCTACTTGGCAAAACACAGGGAATTCTCTCCCCTGTGCCAATGTATATGGAGAAAAAAGTGCCTGAGTAGGGTCTCCAAAGAATTTTATTTTTGGTGTGTACACTGGAGATTATAACCCTCACTTCGTTGCATCCTATGGCACACACCAATGTAACTGGAATCCAGCATCTATATGTAATAGCCTGTAGCCAACCAATTGACTCACTGATCACAGAAAGCATATAGTTCTATATCTATCTGTTTGTGTGACACAGCAGGGGAGAAATCTGGGTCACTTGCGTATCCTGCAGTCCCTTAAAAGCTGTGAATGCTCCACTGAACTGATTAAACTTCTGGTACAAACCTTATGTACAAAACCCCTCTCAAAGAGTTTGTGTTTTGTATTTTTCCATATTTGCAAATAAAAGAAGTGAGTGCCTTAGCTCTAAATCAAAGTAGCAATGTCTTTAATCCACTAAAAAAAGTAGTAATGTCTGTAATCCACTAAAAAAAAAATTTAATGTGACTTTATTGCTGGCATGTGTTAATTATATTTTAAAGTATGGAGACAGAGGCCATCTGAGATTTCCATTCAGGATTTCATGTATACAGAGAAGATATTTCTCAAACCAAGCAAGCAGAGGAGAAGAAACAATTTAGTTCCTGCTAATTTAGTTGCTGTTTCTGCTTTATTGTTCATTAGGAGCCTAGAACTCCTTGACTATCCTCTCTGGACTTGTCTACATTACAGTACAAAACGTCATTTGGTTCCAACATTATTATGAAAAATCAAACTGAGTCTGTTTAGAGGGATTCAAAGGTTTACTCCTTATAATAATTTTCCCTTGTTTATTTAACTCTTGAGAATTGTGCTTGTGCTGGTGTTAGATATGTTTTGGTAATGTTGACACGTTCTCTCTAAAGTAAGAGTAATCATGGTTTTCCTGGCTTTACTTCATGCTTGTACAGCAGGAAGCCAAGATTGTACTGAAGTAAAGAAGTAAATTAGGTTATTCCGTAGAAAATCTGCAGGGATTGAGGTGGAAATTACACTTGCATCTTTGGCTGGTTTTGCTCTGCCGCAGGATGGAGGTCTGATGTTGCTGCCATAGAGACCTATCATTTTTTGTCCAATTTTCACAGTCTATATCCCAGGTTGTACATTTGAAGGACAAATGAAGTAGAAGTAGACAGATCTAGACTAAAATTAAACTGTCTTTCAACGTCTGCATCACAGGGGAAATGTCAGTACCCTGAAAAGTAGAGGACTGATGGACAGCATGATGACTCACTTCTTTCTATGGGAAGGAAGATGACAAGAAACAGATTTTCAGCTGCTGATGAAGCTTTTCCATCTACTGGGCAATGCATCTGCCAAGAAATGATGAGAGGCAGGATACGATATACCACTCATACTCCCTATCCTCCACCTGCACAAAATCCAGGCTGTGCGCCACAGACTTCTTGGTTATTTGCAGGCATCCATCTGTCAAGTAGGACTTTTCTCAGAATTAACGTCTTAGGCCAAATTAATCCCTGGGATAATTCCATTGTGTTTTGTCTAAGGAAATATCAATTACTGTGAACGGAAGGATGATCTCATGATGAAAGCAAATGAATGACTGGGAATCATGGCTGGGATCTCAGATAGATTCCTCTTCCGCTACAGAGTTCCCATATGATTTGGATAAACCGACACAAATGCCAGTTGCCTTGATTTCCACCTCTGTAAAATGAGGTTAATTCTAATTTACTTCCAGAGCCAACTTTTAAGGATGTCTATTTCTTTGAGCTGTTTTGATAAAAGGAACTACAAAAAAAGAAAACTGGTATATTGCTATTTTTATAAAGTATGAAAAAACAAACAGTAAAGAGGCTCATGTTCTGGGAGATGACAAGTTGACATATCTGCAATTAGTAAGTTTACACTGTCAACTTACTCTGAACAAGAAGGATTAAAAACTCTTTTTGATCTCACTTTGAGCTATCTCAAAGGACAAGGGAGATAAATATGTAAAGCAGACTAGGATTAGTCTAGAATGGAGTAACATTAAGAAAATCATCCTTGAAACTTCAGAAGAGACAAAAACCTACCTTTTGCTGTGCCATTGCTCTTTTACTTCAAGCAGTAATGAGCATACCACCAGAAATCAGTAAATGAGTCAACAGTATCCTGCAGCAAATTAATTGACAATTGGTACAGTATGGAAAACTGGAGCATCCTTCTGAGATGTGAGATGCATCATTGTTTCCTGCTGCACGTAGGTGAAGAGAACACAAATAGTAAGTTTTGTAGATATTCCTAAATGGGAGGGCTCAGGCATCTGAAGATGGAATTGGCAGAGGACAGCAAGTCTAGTATGGAGACACCTGGGGTACCGGGTAGGAAAAAAATCCCAGGTTTTCCATTAAATATCTGGGTTTTTTTAATCACAGGGGAGCAGAACCTAATCTGACCATTTTCTTCTTGACTATAACAGGACATTAAACCAAAAACTTTGCAAAAATGGTGGAAAGATACGTTAGATCTCATTCAGGAATTTAGCTGCAAAGAACTATCCCCTGTTCCTTACAACTTTTGTCAGTGAACATATTTTGGAGGTAGGTAACTATATAAATTAGTTTGTTTTCATAAAAAATAATCAGCTAGGACTGAACTCCCTTAGCCCTCATTACGAATGCTTTATAATTTAAAGCTCTTTACCAGAGCTGTCAGGGTTCACAATCTGGCCTTTTTTTCCTGATTTGGAGTAGTCATCTGATTCCAGATTGCAAGAATGCTACATGAATGTCCTAATTGCCACTGTAGAAGCACTTACTCTTGCAGACAATGAACAAATGAATATTGTATTAAAATGGAATAGTTTGGATGGGAAAGCATCCTGTCATAGGCTGCCCGATGTTGGCACAGTAACTTCAGAGTTATGATGTTAGAGCTCAAATCCATTCTCCAGACTAGGCAAAGATAACTTGTATCTCCTGTGTCCTTGGTTCAGGCTCCAGTTGAAAGAGAATCATCCGCGTATTGTTTTGCACACTCCTGTCTCAGGTCTCACAGGCACTGAGAGGCAAGAAAAGGCTTGTTTTGGTAACTGTGATATAGCTTCAGGATATGCTAAAGCTTTAAGCGACATGACAGTGTCTTTTCCTGGGTGATTCTGAAAACATCAAGCAACAATCTAGATGCATATGGAACTTTAACTGTGTAGAATTAGGTGCTTTGATACTTTAGGTTGTCTGATGTTAGCTGAACACAAAAACCACGCTGGCACCTACATCTAAGGCATAGAAGAATTTTCTGAAGAATGAGATATCCAAGTCCCTTCACGGATTCAAGTTTTAGTCCTAAAATTTTCCATAAAACGTGTTATCATTTTTAATCTCAGCCATTTGGAGTAATCATCTTCCTTGAGATACGCTCACCTGGGAGTTACACAAATCCTCTTGCATGTTTTGTACACACAAGAAACTTCCCTGTAACTATCTTTTTTCCTCCTAGAGAGAGTCTGCATAATTAGATTAGGTCAAGCTAAAAATGCATTGCTTTTCTCTCTCTCTCTCTCCAGCTCTGCAGCAATACTCTAGCTCCACTGACTGATCTAAAGTAGGAACTGGTGCCTCCTGGAAATGTACTTCCTTAGGAAATGTGTTCAGTTAAAATCTCTTCCAAGTACTGATGCAAGTCCTGCACGTGCTTGGTTTTTCTGCATGTGTTTATTTTTTACTGTCCTATTTCAGGCAGATTTCCATGAGATTTTACTGTTTTGCAGTTGCAGCTTATTTTTACTTTGGTTGTCATTGCTGATGTTATTATTATCATAGCACCAGCAAAAGAAAAAAAAAAAGGCAATTTCTTAGAGAAAGCAGAAATGCCGGTCTCTTTGAGAATTAATATGATCTTGTCAGCATGACAGGAAAACAACAGCTTAGATCCTAGTCCACAAAATCAAACAATTTTACCTCTATGAATCAGTGAGAAATTCTGAAAGAGGCATTTGGCTAAAACATTCTTCTCTAGCTCACTTTCTCCACTTTTGATAAAGTAAGGTCGCTTGTTCATGTGTGTATTCAACTAACTTGATTTCCTTCCTTAGATAACACCAGCTTACGCTTGACTGCTAACAACAGCAACTGTGTGGGTGTTTTGAAATGCACCAAAGTTTACATTTCTGAGGCTCATTAAGTCACATCTTTGGATGTAATTTAGGTTGTTCAAAATTATGCACACTATGTTGTGACATTTATTTGATGGTATCTGAGCATAAGAACTGGCAAAAAATTAGTAAATCCCACTTGATTATTCCTATAATAACATTTAATATCCAGTTACCTCATTCTAATAAAAAATCCCAGCAGCTTTCAGAGGGTTAGGCTTTCTCTTCTCAGATGCTTTGAGAAAGTTGGCACAAATATTTTCTACAAGCTCCAGCAAATGAACCCAGTCTATAGAAATTGAAGTGTCTAATCTAATCTGTTGAGGGATCTGCACCACATGCATTACCCTGACATTTAAGGTCTCATAGTCAGTGACCGGTTAACCAAATCTGTCACTGTGACAGACATGTATTTCTACATGCTGTGCCACAACTTAATCTTTCAGGCACAGTTTAGGTGAAGTATATTGTAGCACCGTGACTCAGAGTCTATAATATCTTTAATGAAGAAATTTCCAGACTGGTGTTAAAACAGATCACTTTGGAGTGCCATATTTGCAATAAAGCATGTGAATTTGTCTACTGAGCTATACACAATAGATCAGCTGTTAGACTGCATAACGCTAGTTATCTTTACAATTACTGTTATTATTATGTGTTGTTACAACCAACCACCTCTTCCCTTTTCCCTGATACAGGAGTCTGTGACAATGACTTTCTGGAAGTGAAGGTTATTTTGGAAATAGCTGCTTAGTGACGCATCTGAACTTCTAAATTACCTCTTTTGATAACTTGTGATTACTGTACGTCACACTGTAAATCTGCTATGAGTCAGAACGTTATCTGACATCTCCGGATGATATAGTAAAATATAATGTTGTTCATAACTTCAGTGCATGTATTACTTTTAACTAACTGAGAAACAGAAGGAATTCCCCTATCACGCTTTGATTTCTACCCTCTTCTTTTCTTCTGTGGTGTAGTTTGCTTAACAAGGCCGATAATTTTTATGTTGCACTTGTCTCCAGCTTTCTGCACTGGCTCTTTCCACATGCTGCCCCCAGCTTGGCCGGGTGTGCGAGGTCCCAGAGCTGACAGGTGGAGTGGTACATGCACACGTTGCCATCTATTTCTTTCTACAAAGCAGGTTTTCTCCATCAGAGGAAGCTCTTGCTGTTGGGAGGACACTTATCCTTTGTTTATATGAAGTCTACAAGATGCAGACTTTGTAGACTCTTGTGAGTGCAGCTAAATCCACTTGGATTTAGGCTGGTGGAGCCCTAATGCTACCTCCAGCCACCCTGGAGCACTGGGGACGTCCAGCGGAGCAGGCACTCTCCGCACAGTCTACACATTTCATCCCGCCCTTTCTTGACATTCGGTTTTATTAGTCGGCGTCAGGCTTTGTTAAACTTTTCCCCCAGAGGATTCATTTTGTTTCTAAAGCTTTCCTGCCAGCCCGCATCTACCCCAGCCAGTAGTCCTGCCTCTTTGAAGAAAAAAATCCATACGCTCTTGATGGAGAATGAGAGACTTCTGCCACCGTGACTCAGCAGCAATTATACTGCTTTTTATGCAGAGTTTATTAGGATGTTCCAGAGAAGAAACTGTGCAAACCTAGTGTGTAAGCTCAGCAATCCCGCTGCAGCAAGAAGGACTAAGTCATGATGATCGGGATCTTGGCAGTAGGTCCAGAAACACATTGAGAGTCGGCGTTCGAAAGTAAGGATTGCAGTTCTTCTGACAAAGCGTACCAACTCTTTAAAATCTAGGTTACTCTGTTCTGTGCTTCAGGCTGAAAAGTTTAATGCCAGATCAATGTGATCCGCTAATGGGTTCAGTAAGGCCCCTCAAAGCTTTAATATTCTGAACAAAATGCACCCTCCCCTCATGTCTGCAATTACTGCCACTGATGGTGATAACACACCCCCTGAATCTAAGTAAAAGCAGCTGAGATGTTTGTGACACTTGGGGCAGACTTCACAGAGGCACTTTAAGCATTGCTTGAAAGAGGTCTTAATGCACTTAATATATTTTGAGGTTGCAAAGAACAGCATTAAATAATCACATAGGGGAGAAGGAAAACTTGTTAAAAGCTCCCCAATTTATTAGACACAGCTTGATGTACAGACTCCCATTCTTCTGGGACAGCATGATGTGCCACTTGATGGAAATCATGAGGAAACGGTTACATAAAGGGCTGGCTAGCAGAAAAAGGAGGCAACATTTTTAAAACTCTCTTAAAAAAGGAAATAATCAGCTTGATGGTCCCAAACCCTTTCCATAACTTCATGCCTCTACATCCCATGAATTATTGAAGATGGATTCAGTGCATTATTTCCCACAGCTGGGCTTCCTGCCTGGGCCATTTATTTGTCCCACTCACACCGCGTAGCTCAGGCTGTGCCCACCTCACCCCTCACAGGCAGCACCCCGTTGCGGGGCTGCCCTGAGGGAGCCCCAGTTTGCAACACTCCTTGCCTTGGGGCGTGTTTTTTCCAGCCCCTCTCTGCGAAGTTTCAGTGTTTACTTTGGTTTTGCTTAACTGGAAGCTGAGCTAAGAGCTGCCCATGGACGTCCACACTGACAGTGAGGGAAATAGCAGGCTCAGGGCAAGTGGGAGTGTGGAGCCTCCTGCTCTGGCATCCCATCCCCAACGGGACGGGTCCTCTCTTTCCTCCGAATGAGTTTCCATCTGACCTACGCTGTGGGGCGGGGTAAAAAGAAGAAAAAGGGGGAAAGGGGAACAGGAAAAGAAGGAAAAGAAAGATGGGAAAGGGAAGAAAAGGGGAACAGAGAAAAGGGGAAGAGGCAAAGAAAGAAAAAGAAACTAAAAAGAAAGAAAAAACTGAAAAGAAAGAAAGAGAAACTGAAAAGAAAGAAAACCGACAGAAAGAAGGCGGAAAGAAAGAAGTCAGAGAGAAAAAAGAAAGGAAAAAGGAAAACGGAGAAAGGAAAAAAGGCAAAAGGGGAAAGAAAAAAAGCCTTGAAGAGGAGGGCTGTGCCAAGCTAGCGGCAGCAGCGGGGCAAGCCCTGCCCAGCGCACGAACCAGCCCATGCCGGTGCCGCTGCCGGTGCCGGTGCCGCTGCCGGTGCCGGTGCAGACGCGGGTGCCGGCGCAGCGCCGCCCGGGGCGCGGGGCGGGGGCGCGGGGCGGGGCGGGCGCGGAGGGGCGGGCGCGGGGCGGGCCCGCACGCAGGCGCGGTGGGAGCCCCGGGCGCCCCACGCGGGCGCTCCCAGAGCCTCGGCGGCGGCGCCCGGCTCGGCAGCGAGGGGGGCGCGGGCCGGGGCCGGGCGGGAGCCGGAGCCGCGGCAGCAGAGCAGCAGCAGCAGCCGCCGCACCCCGCTCCGCTCAGCCGCGCTCTCTCCGCCGCTCGCCCCGCTGCCATGGGGTAGGGGGCGGCGGAGGCGCGGGGGGACGCCGTCAGGCTGCGGCCGCCGGCGGAGCGCGTAGCGGCGCCCCGCGGTGCCGGGGGGCGCGAGGGGCAGCCGCGGCGGGGCTGGCGCGGGAGGCGGGGCGGGGGGGGCTGCCCCGGTGCGAGCGCGGCGGCGGCGGCGGCGGCGGCAGGCGGAGAGATGATCGCGGAGTTGTTGAGCAGCGCCTTGGGGCTCGCCCTGTACCTCAACACCCTGGGCGCCGACTTCTGCTACGATGACAGGTAGGGCGCGGGGCGGCGGGGCCGGGCGGGCGGGGACTGCCCACCTGCCGGGAGCGGGGCGGCGGCCGCACCCCTCGGGGTACCCGGGGCGGCGCCGGGGGGTCCCGGCGGCTCCTCCGCTTCGGGTGGCCGCGGCGGCGCCCGCCGCTCACCGGGCTTTGACAGCTCCCGCGCGGGCTCCGTCCCCTCCAGCCCTTCCCAGCGGGGAGGGACCCGCTGCTTTAACTTCGCGTGTCCTGGGCTGGTCCCACATGCGCGGTGTCAGCGGGGCGGCGGGGTGCCCGGCCGCCTCCCCCCGTCCCCCCGCTCCGCCGGGACCCAGCCCCGCGCGGGAAGTTGCCGTGCGTTGCCGAGCTCCTCCGGCGGCCGCGGGGACCGGGCCCCGCCGACGGGGAGGGAAACAGCCGCCGCTGGGCTGGGCTGGGCTCCCTACCTGCTCCTCTCCTGAACGTACCCGCCTTCAGAAGCTGCTGAAAGGCGCTGCTGGCAGCCGGGGAAAATTCCGATTTGTGCCTTTTCCGGTGACTTAATCTGATCACAATTAAAAGAGATGCATAATTAAAACGTATTAGGGAGAACAGCACGCCTGGCTAAACTTATTACCCGTCCTGGGGTGTTTCATGCTCCATTGGAATTAAACCATCCAAAAAGTGAGCACGGATTGACTTTGACAGCTTCTCACCAGCCTCTCTCCTCTGTGGCGAGCGACCGTCGCCCGCGGGCGCGGGCGGGCTGCTGCCCGCGGCGGTGCGGAGTCAGCCCTCCCGGGCGGCGGCGGCCGGCCCGTCCCGCCGCTTGCGCGGCTCGGCGGGAGGGGAGGGCTGCGTGCGCGGGGGGTCCCCGCTTCGTGGCTGGAGTTCACGGTAGCAGCTCACTCCCCGAGCGGCTGTCAGGCAGGGTTAGTGCCTTGGGGCATTTTGCGTGAGAGGAGGAACGCGAGGAAAGAGGGTGAGGGGGGGTAAAGGATTCTGAGCAGAGAAGTGTTGCTGGAAGAGCTGAACGTCCCGGCGCGCTGATGGGATGTGAAAGGGCCAGTTATGTCTGATTAGGCGTTTGCCTTGGGAAATAACCTGCCTGTCCTGGAGGCAGTTAGTTCCTAAACTTGGAAATTTCCTCCCGTACGCCCTATTGCGGTGCACCTGCCGTGTTTAAGGATCTGTCACTGCTTCCAGAAACCCTCCCCCCGTTTTTCAAGGGTTGCCACTATTAAACCTATTATACTCGAAGTAAATGCCAAGTGTTAGTGCTGGTCCAGGTCTCTGGCTGGGAACAGTGTCGGCCGCAGAATGTGGCGATTCAGGCTTCAGTCCTTCAGGTCATTTACATGCACTTGAAGCCTTGTGAAGCAATTAAGTGTTTTTAGGTTTCTGTGAGCCTTCCAATTATCTCCAATGATTTTTCTTAAACCTATTTTAACGTTTCAAAACTTCTTTCACAAACAGTAAAAGAAAAAAATCTGCTGTTATTCTGAAATGCAAGCTCTGAGTTGGATCAATAGAAAGTAGTGAATATTTTGACACACTGTCACTGTTTTAAACCCGCTTGTTATAGTTAAGAACTGCAGGAGTTGTGGAATATTTATGTAACCCTAAGTAGCATATGTTGCAATATTTAGGCAAAACTGGGTTGTTTAAGGACATGCTTATAAGCCTGTCCTGCAGGCCAGTTCAAATTGGCTAGGCAGAGAAAGCAATTTGAAGTACTACCTGGTGTTATTGATGTGGAGGTCAAGGTTACTCTTGATCTTGCCTGAGTGTGCTTTAATACAGTTAGGAAATAGTGGTATTTTCAGTGTCGGAAAGGGTGGAAAAGATAATCACACGCTGTCTTTGCTAGTACTAATCCCAGACTATTTAAAAGGTGTTCTAAAATACTGCTTTGTTTATGTGTTTACCTCCTAACTAAATAGAGTACTTCTCATCATTGTAGCTAAGATTTAGGCATTCACTAGAGTGCTCTGAAAGCCAGTTAATGGCATTTCTGTACGCAGGGTCATCTAATTAGGATGTTTTTCAACTGCAGCACTGGAAGGAGCAAGGCAGAAATGGCTGTTGCATGCTAGTAATTGTTGAACTAGAGGGGGTTATCTATTCAGAGAGGCAGGCTCTCAGACCCAAAGTATTCTTTTAACTGTAATCACAGAATCTCGCTGCCCCGCAGGAGCCGGCTTGAAACGTAACACTAGAAAAGGAGGTCGATGCTGGAGCTGCAGGACACAGCCCTCCATGTGGGAGATGGATCATGCTACTAACTTTAAGTGAATCAAGATTGTGCATTTAGGCTGGGAACCTGCAATGTTTTCTTTCAGGAGGGCAGCATATTGCCATAGCTCTTTTTTCTGCTTCCTTTGCCATTATATTGAAATTACATCAGACTGTTCTTTTTTTAATATAGTGATCAAGCTTACTATATAAAGGGTGTCTGTAATTGCTTTCTGTATTTTTTTATGTAGGTTGGGTAAGATTAAGTGGCATCGTAAAAACTTCTTATAGCAAAATCAATTTCCCAATGGTAAAACTTAATATTTTAGCGGCTGCACGGCACCAAACCAAAGACTGTATGGACAGTGATATAACAAACTTGCTTGTAGTCTGGGCTTTATGACTCTATATCAAAGGATTCAATATTTTATTTCCCACCCTTCACCCAATTAAACTGAAATTGAATGGATTTAAAGCCTGAGGAAGTTGAGTAAGCAAATGTATACATTCTTACTTTTCATTATTATTCTGCCTAACTTGTTTCTTTCAGGCTAGACCGATATGTGGCACGCGCATAATCAGTGCAAACATGTGATCTTTTTGATAAATTGACGTATTGATTACTTTGAATGAAAGTGACAGCCTCTAAACCTGAGAGCCAGTGTAAAGAAGAAACACTGCTTTATTTTTTTTTTCCTGTGGACCTAGAAAACACAAGCTTCTGCCACCCTGTTCCCTGCTACTGTAATTCTTACAGACAGCTGTGATATTTCCTAGTTACATGTGTAGATTATTAGGGGGAAATTCTCCTCCCCAACTCGAAACCTCCTTGTTCATCTAGGAACAAATAAATACATTTTTTTTCCCCTCTTTTTGCTTATTTGTTTTATTTGAAGCTGGATGCGGCATGCAGTAACCCGAAAGAAGAGATGAACGCGGGAAGAGGGGGGAAATATTTAGATGTTGTTGGTCTAATGCCACAGCGAGCTCACATTGCTTGTTAATAAAGGTTTATTTATTGCTGAGCAAAATCATCGTGGAACTGATAACAAGAGATAGGGACAAATGCAATTTCCATTCCTGCGGCTGTATTGAAGATCTTGCTTGTTGCACTGTGTTAAATCCAGCTTCTTGCCAGATTAAGGGGGGCTAATCTCTGCACGTGCAATTCTTGTTTTATGCTAATATCTACCAGTATTACAGGAGGGAAACCCATTGCTGCAATTAGGCTTACGCACCCGCGTAATTATTTTTCCCTGCCATTTAAGCCCCCCGCAAAAGGAGGCAATTTGACCTGTGGGTGCCTTGCATTGAAGTTGTAGTCCTTCATGTGACCTGTGCTAAATAAGACGGGTCATTGTCAGGTTATAGCTGGGGTGTGGAAGATTTAGTGCTCTGCGTATCCAAGGTCATCCGTTGCTACAGCGAACGCGTCAAAAGCAACTCATCCATTGAGGTGTTCCTTCCTACTCCCAAATGTCAGAAGAAAGGCATATTTTAAGGAGAGTATTAGTAGGAATCTTTAACCTTGAGTGATGTATTTTCTCGGTGGCACATTGACAAAATTGGCATTCTGGAGAATACGTAGAGATTTGTCTGTCTCCGTGTAGGACTCTTCCGTGAGATTTGATAGCACTGACCAACTTTCTCTAGCTTGTGCTGCATTTTATTTAGCAGGCCTGAATGGGGCAGCCTTGCCGACGGTAGATAATATTCAACAGCCTTGTTTCAAAGTTGCAGGACAATATTGCAAACTGCGTTGAAGAAATCCTGATAAATGCCTTCACCCTGTAGTGTCAGACTTGCATCATTTAGAAATAGGCCGAGCCCATACTTATTCAACAGTACCTCTGTTGGGTCTGCCCCGTGAGATTTAATCTAGCAAGTGACCCAAATATGTGCACTACAAGAACAAGTATAAGTACACTGGGGAAAATTGCTTGCCATCTGTCTCCTTGTTGTGTGTGTATGTTTGATTATTAATTTACATCTGTGTTTTTTTTATGGCCCCTTTTTGTCATCTACTCTCAATTTTTCAGCTCCAAGTGCCCCTCTCCAGTAGTCCTCAGTAGCTCCAGTTTGCAGGTGGTTGCAATCTTCTGAATTCCAGCAGTGAGGCTGGTGGTGGGGAGAAGTGGGGAGACAGGGACTTTTACGCTTTCTCTGTAGTGTTTTCCCTTTGTCCCTCCTATTGCATCTTATATGTGCTAATTTCAAATGACCATAAAGATAATTTGTATATGAAACAGGGACTTTAACATGTTGATAAAGAACAACATAATCCGGAGAAGATGCCTCAGTAGCTGAGGCTACGTAGCTTTCAGGTACTGTAGTTGAGTATCAACCGAGCGAGCCAGTAACTGATTATCTAATAGGATGAACCCGGCGTGATAATATTCTATTAATATGATATCTGTTCCATTTTAAATGCTGAATATCATCTAAAAATGTCTTTGGCTTTTGATTTAAAAGGCATTTCTGCATCAAAATTTGTGTTGAATGAAACACTTCGGTCAAAATGTGAAATCTTAATTTCATCAAAATAGTGGTGTGGGTTTTTTTTGCAGTGGAGATGCTATAGTATAGAGATTTTTGAAAGCAAAAGAGAAATTATGTCCCCGCAGGCTTTATTTTAAGATTCTTGTTGCATATATAACACTAACATAAACCGAGTCACTTCTGGTAGCTGGTTCAGAGAATAAATTCATGACTGTTAGCAGACGGAGAGTCTCCCTGAGTCACTGACGGGATGCGCCTCATCTGCAGGAAATTCTTCCAGCACACAATGGAGTTACAAATTCAAATGATCCACTTTCTCCAGCATCTCCCATATGTATTCCAGCTGCACTTCTGAATCCTTTAAGTTTGCCAGAGTGAAAGTCGCTCAAAAGGCTCAGAAGTCTCTCATCTCAATTTGTTAACCATCTGATAGCTGCGAGAGTGCTGAATTGGAGCTCCTTTGCCTCCCTCATCTGGAAGCTTGCCCTTCCCCTTGTTGGCTGCTAGGATTTTTTTTTTTTTCCTGTGAAGTTGACTGAAGCAGACTTTGCTATTTGTTTACGGAATTTCTTCCTTTAGCTGAAATATTTGATGCTGAAGCTGTAGATGCAAGCCTGCTGGCAACCTGTGGTGAATATTGCTCCAAACATACAGTTGGAGAAACAGACTAAATCAGAAGACAGAGATGCTTATTCTTACTGTTACTTAAGTAAAAGTGAATCTGTTCTTTGGGCCAGTGTTTACGGTTAGATTTTTTCATTTTTATTTCTAAATATTTTATAGGCTTGATACAGCTTTTGGTTTAACTGTCTTTTTTGAAAAAGAAATGTTTTTAAACCATCCATTTCCCTCAGTGTTTTTTTTCATTGCTAATTTTTGTCTGAAATGGTTGTTTGAAAGATGGAAGCCTTTTATCTGGAGACCCGAATCTTATGCTGAAAGTTCTTTGTTCTCCGACACTTCGGCCCTCAGGTTTTTAAATTAATTTTGGAATTTCTCTTGATTGCGGAAGCCTATTGTTGGCCTTCGAGGGTGGGCGGCCTTTGAACTCCCTGAGCTTTCCTGCTTGGGGTGACTGATCTTATAAACGCTTCTTATCTTCCTTTAAAGTGGGAGCTGCTTCTGTGGGCAGGTTATTTAAGTCAGGATGACAGTAGGATTTCATTTCACTTATTCTAGATCGGGTTCTTAGTTCGTATTCCCGCAGTCTCAGGATAGATATTCATAGTCTCAGGATCGATAGATAGTCTCAGTGACCAGGTATTTCTGTTATTGTTTGCACAGGCGGTCTCTCCTCAGTAAGAGGGAGAGGGTGTAAATCCTGTAATTTCTTTCCCAGTTTCACCTTCCGCAGAGCTCCGTACTAAACCATTTTTCCCCGAGCGCCAGCCCGTTGCTGAATGAAACTCAAAGAGCCAGAGGAAATTGTTTTTTGGAATCACACCCTAAATATTACTTAACATGTCGACTCTACTGTTCGGTTTACTACTTCAGGACAGTTGAAATGGCTTACGGACCTGTGAATGGCTCGTAACGGGCATCTCCAAAGGCAGCGGTGTCCGCGTCGGCTCTGTCTTCGGCAGATGCTTCAGCCTAGCACAGGGTTGCTGCTGTTCGTATATGACAGCTTATTGTGAAACAAAGAAACATGCTGGATCACTGGGGCGGCAGCTGAGGATCAAGTAATCTGTCAATCTCTATTTCATTTCAAGGAAAAAGAAAGCCAGTAAATCAAACAGCTTGAAGCTGATGAAACTTGGCCACCCAGCCTCCGTAACGGGGCATGGCTAGTCGATGTGCTCTGATGCTCTGCCACCCCAGCCATTCCTGGCCTTGTTAAGCTTCAGGAGGGAGAAAAAGTAAAAGTGGCTTCCTTGAATACTAATCCTTGCGTTCCCTGGGACACTGTGAATTACTCTGTTAGCCTTCGTTGTCCTATTGGCTTCACGAGGAGATTTTTCAAGAATAGTGGGAGGTTTCAGTTGAAGGTAAATAATGCCCATTTACTGTCTTCATATCTCTTCTTTCCTTCATCTCTTCATCTTTTTAATTGCTGTTCATTTTATTTGAAATATTGTGCTTTCACCATAAGCTGTTTTGCCTTTTATATCTTAATTATTTTGATTCCCCCCCCCCCCCCCCCAGTGGTTTATTCAAATGGCCCATATTCATGCTTCAAAAACTGTTAAAAAATCAGGGTAATCTCTAAAAACACATGTAGGTGTATATACCATCACTATAGTAAATGGAATAATTTTTGTTGTATGCCTAAAACTTCAGAGCAAGTCTCTTTTGGCATCTCTCTTCCAGCAGAGAGCTGGACAGGCTTCCGATTAGTCTGCCACAAAGGCTCCTTAATTTATTTGCAGGGGTCACTGTTGACTGCCTCACAGCACTTCCTTCTCTCCAGGAGTTAAGCGCATTGGCTTCAGCAGCGCTCCCGGTCCCAGCTGGCCCGGGAAGCCAGAGATTGACAGGTAATTGAACAAGAATTTTCCACGTGATGGTACAGACCATTACTGCCAGATGACTGGTCTGTGGCATCCCCTATTATTCACCGACCTGTCAGTAGACCAAAAAAAACCACCATGACCTCTGACCTGTGGTTCAAGCGAGGACAGGTTTTTCTGAATTTAGTTAGCGTCCTGTTTCCAGGACGGGTTTTCCTGAACTTAGCATTACTCTAGGCTATTTTGCTAATGAGAGGATTGTATGATTTTTAGCTCCTATGTGTTTTAGTCAGCTAGTCCAGTATTAGTTCAGAGGAACAACACAGTAATTGGTAGCAGAACTATCGCTGTAAAGTCTCTGCCAGTGCCTGGATGCTATTTTCAAGCAGCTTGGTAATTTGCGTACTTAAATCCTAAAAAAAGGACTTGAACTCTTGAAACAGGGTCATGATGCAGTGACCAAAATTGTCGTGGAAACAAACCCACTCAGCAGCAGCCTAAACCATTCCTAGATCTCTGACCTGTCTTCCCTTCCCACCTCTGTGGCTTTTTACATACAATTAATAACCGGTGCTGGGCCCAGGAACCAGGCTCCAGCGTGCCACTTCCCCGTCATCGCTGCAGAATGACCTGCACTCCCTGGCCGGGAGTGTTGATCTGCTGGAGGGTAGGAAGGCTCTGCAGAGGGACCTGGACAGGCTGGATCGATGGGCTGAGGCCAACTGTGTGAGGTTCAACAAGGCCACGTGCCGGGTCCTGCACTTCGGCCACAACAACCCCATGCAACGCTACAGGCTTGGGGAAGAGTGGCTGGAAAGTTGCCCGGAGGAAAAGAACCTGGGGGTGCTGATTGACAGCCGGCTGAACATGAGCCGGCAGTGTGCCCAGGTGGCCAAGAAGGCCAACGGCATCCTGGCCTGTATCAGAAATAGTGTGGCCAGCAGGAGCAGGGAGGTGGTTGTGTCCCTGTACTCGGCACTGGTGAGGCCGCACCTCGAATATTGTGTTCAGTTTTGGGGCCCTCCCTACAAGAAGGACATGGAGGTGCTGGAGCGTGTCCAGAGAAGGGCAACGAAGCTGGTGAAGGGCCTGGAGCACAAGTCTTATGAGGAGCGGCTGAGGGAACTGGGGTTGTTTAGTCTGGAGAGGAGGAGGCTGAGGGGAGACCTCATTGCGCTCTACAACTACCTGAAATGAGGTTGTAGCGAGGTGGGTGTTGGCCTCTTCTCCCAAGTAACTAGTGATAGGACGAGAGGAAATGGCCTCAAGTTGCGCCAAGGGAGGTTTAGATTGGACATTAGGAGAAATTTCTTCACTGAAAGAATAGTCAGGCCTTGGAAGAGGCTGCCCAGGGAAGTGGTTGAGTCACCATCCCTGGAGGTATTTAAAAGACGTGTAGATGTGGTGCTTAGGGACATGGTTTAGTGGTGGACTTGGCAGTGCTAGGTTAACGGTTGGACTTGATGATTTTAAAGGTCTTTTAGAACCTAAACGATTCTATGATTCTATACTTAGGGCACCCTTCTGGTGGGAAACCAGTCTTTGAACCCTCTCAAATACCTAAATAAAAGATAGATACACCGCAAGCATTTGTCTGCAGTCCCAACTTAGAGATAGCATTTCATTTCTGTATTTCCAGAATATTCATTTCAGTGTTTCCAATTGCTTGGCTACGTGCTCTGAGTAAGTGCGACTTTAGTTTTTAATTGCTTTTCTGAGAATTTTCTCTCCTTCTGATGCAAGGGAATGTAGTTTGGAGTTGGATGGCTCTCTGTGAATCAGATACTTTTCCTTAGGAGGCAGTGCCTGGCTGATAAGTGCGTAGGCTGCCAACATCGTGGTGCATCAGGAGTGCCTTTACAGCATCTAGCCTCCAACTTCTATGCAGGAATATTTCTCAGTTGATGCTGTTTAAAATAGCTCTTAGGTTTTGCTCAGTAACTACTGAAGCTGGTAATGGTTATTTACTTTGGTGTTAAAAAACCCAGCACGTACGGTTCCAGTGTGTGAGTGAAGAACTAAGAAATACTCTTCCATTGAAAATAGTCTCCTTAAGTTGATGTTTGCGGTGGTTTTAAGGTGACGGAATTACTTAGTGGGGAAAAAACCCCAAGGCAGTGGATGTTGTCCATTATAAAGATCTTTAAGAATTAGCACTGGTACCAGAAAAATAAACCTGTCTATAGATAGGGGTCAGCCAAGCCCCTTATTATGGAGTATCACAGTTAAAACCAAGCCCCAAAATCCACCCAACCAGCACTAAACTGTTTGGTTTTATCAAAGAGCCCCTTGGTATGGCTCCATCCAGATTCCAATAAGAGATGAAAGACTTTACGAGGAGCCAAGCACCCGTGTAAAAAAAAGATCAGTGTGCTGAAGTGGCCGCTAGAAGGTAGGCGGAGATAGTCTGCCCCATCATCATTTAAACTCTAAAGACTCAGCGTGTGTCTGGTCTTTGTTTTAAACCCATGAGTCTTGCCTTCCAGCACAGGGTGTGTTTTAGCATATTCAGAGTTCAAGCTGCTGTAAGTGAGGGTGTGAGTTGTCCAACTGAAGTTCTTTATATATTCATGTCTATACGTTTGACAGGCTTTTAGTAGTCACTTTGAAATGAAAGATGCAGTTCGCTGGATGATGAAGTAATAGGTCAACATCTCGGAGGCAGCATGGGGAGAACTAGAACTCCTAATCCAGAATAACTTTTTTTTTCTGCAGATGTCTAATTTGTTCCAGGTCTCTAACATGAAACCTTGAAGTTGGAACTCATTCTGAAAATCAGCCACTTCTGGGACTTTGACGTCTTGAGTCTTGTGTGCGTGTGGTTTGGTTCCATCATTTTCAGAGCGTGTTTTTGATGGTGGGCCTTTGAGAGGGCACAGGAGGATCTTGCTGACCGATGTGGAAAGCAGCATATTAAGTGATACACTTAAAAATCTGCTCTTTAAAGCACAGGGTGCCTGTGCCTTTATAGGCTTTTAGCACTGTGTCGTTTCTCTTCCGCAGGCTGCTCCTGTTGGTGCTTTTAGCCTTTATGTGATATTGTAGCACTACAGTAACATAGGAATGTTCTTGGTTTCATTTTACAGCCCGACAACGTTCCTGGGTCGGGATCAGTTATATTTGGCTGGCTCCTTTGTTTGAGTGGACTAGTACTGGGCTACTTTGAGGCGGGGATTAGGTCCAGTTGGAAATTCAGATGAGATGCTCGCAGTCACCTCTGGCCATTAGAGTAGCTTTCCTAACCCAAAATAACACTGGGGATTTTTCTTACTGAAGTGGAAGGAGCCCACTCTGCTTTGAGTGTGACTCTGTGGGTGTAAGAATCCACTTGTAGCTGTTGTTCTGTAGGTTAGGAGCCTTCTGCTGTATACTTTTTTTCATGTTTCATACACTTTTTAAATAGATTTTTTTTTTTCTTTTCAAATAAAAATATATTTGAAGGAATGCTGTGCCTTTTCATGTCCTCTCATTTCCAACAGCTATGTGAAGATGAAGGTGCTGTCATGCCTTCTCCTGTATTGATACTGTATTTGATTTGACTGCTTAGTGTGGCAACAGTGTTGATTGTTTTAATTATTTTAATAACAAGATAAAGAAGAAATTAGGCTCAGAAGTGAGGCATAGGCTCAAAAGTGAGGCAGTATCTTAAGAAGCCTTATTTTGTGTGTTATATATCAGCCCTCTAGATACCACTAAAATAAGAAAAATACTTATGTCTTGGATTAAGCCTCTTTGTATTGGCCTGGCTGTCCTTGTTGGTGCCAGAATTTCATCGGTGAATCATCTTGGGCAACTCTGAAATAATTTGTGAAGCTTTGTTTGGAAGTTAGGTTTGTGGGTCTCTAGCAAGGTCGCTCTCTTTCTGCCATCCTTTCTTTGACCTTCCATACCTCCTCCCAACTCCCACGCCAAAAAGAAACACCGTACGGTTCCTGGGAAGGTGCTTCTAGGTGTGGTATGCATCTAGCTGTGTATTCCTTGTTGCAAAATCTTGAATTAATTCCACGACAAGAATTCCACGAGGCTTCAGTGTGTATGTTTCATTTTCTTCAAACATTTCAGTTGTACTTGAGGTAACTTTAAATGTTATTTATTTATTTATTTTCAGGAGGAAAAGGAAGATTGGTCTTGTGAAATTAATGTTAGTTGCAGAAGAAGGCTTTCTTTTTTTAATTAATTATTTGTAATTAAACTTTTGATCTTTTACATTTTTATAATTAAAGCAGAAGAAAACTTAGGCTTTTTAAAAGCACTTTGATCTGAATTAAGGTTCCAGTGCCAAAAGAGTAATTTAAATGCTGCATGGCTGTATAAATAAAGCTTGCTGAAAGAAAAAGTACTAAGAGAATGATGAAAAAATTTAATCAAATAAAATAGCATTTTTGTGTGTAGCAGCTTTCATTTTGTAGCACAAACAGTTCTTTATAGCTTCTTTGTAACACCAGTATACTTGAATGAATTTTCTATTTGTGTGAAAAGACATAGCTATATGTTCTATTCCGTTTCACAGTATATTACTCATCTCTTGTATGTAAATCACTTGCTTGTTAAAAATGGTAGTATTTCTCTTCAATAAACATCTGTCTTTGGAGAGTTCTCAAGATGCACTTTTTTTAGAAGACGAAAGACTTAAGTATGGGGAAAGGCCACAAAGAAAATAGTTCCTCACGTTATTGGCCTCATGCAAAAAAAGCAAAACCCAAGCTGGATCACCCCAGAGTTCCGTCTACGCTGCCGTTTGCTGCCAGACACGTTCGTGCTCTTCCTGGGCTTTGAAAGGGTTGCTGAAAGCAGCTCTGCACCAGAGCTGTGCAGCTTCAGCTAGCGTTGTGGAGCGTTATGGTTGTGGTGATGTGGCTTGCAGAGTATCGCTGGCAGGTGGAGCCTGAGATGGGAGCCTGAGATGAAAGCCTTCTCCACCCGAACGGACTTGGGGCTGTGTGTCTGGATGTGCCCAGAGCTACTGTGCAAGTCATTACATCCCGTGCTGCCTCTGTTTCCTCTCCCTGTTTTTGCTCGTAATGTGATTGCAAGCTCTCGGCAGCCAAAACCACATCTTTAGTAGATCTGTTGCATTGGTTGGTTCAGCGTGGCTCGATCCTTGAGAAGGGCATCTGGCTGTGGGCATCTGGCTATTTTTAAATGATGGCTTGGGCTTAAAGAAGGGAAGTTTAATGGAAGTTGCTTTATATACTTTCCTCTTTCCATAGAATTGCTAGATGTGCAGATGCTGTTTAGCCAGAGCAGGCTGGCCATCATTTCTCTTGAGTGTGATCTGCTATAGCATTGTACTTGTTTTTAATAAAAAAAGGTCTCACTAACTCTGTTTTGATTAATGCTGAATCACTAGGTTTGTATGCATTTGGAGCAGAACCCTGAATTACCCTGATTTATGATGGACTTAGGTACTTGGAGCTTCTCGCCTGGCTGATACAGGGTTAAAAGCAAAAGGAAGGATTGAATGTCCAGGGAGCAGGAAGCTGGTTGGTCCTCTGGAATTTAGAGCCTGCTTCTAGCACTTGACAAAGGAAGTAATGTAAGGATATTAATAAAAAAGTTGATGTTTATAAGTAAACACAACTGATTTGCTGAGGCACAGTAAACCTGTGAGAGATTTTGCAGGAAACTCTTCCCCTCTAGGGGACAGTCAGCTCTTTCTTTGTTTTTTTTTTTTTCCTAAATGTTCCAATTTCAATCAATGTGTGCAAACCTTTCCGAAAATAGTTAAAGATCACGTTGTTTAGGGGCTGGGAGAGTGTCTGGTGAGGTGAGGAAAGGATCCCACAAAGAAGAAAGACCTTGAGGAATTTTGGCTTTCACCTGGTTGTGTGCTGCATACCTTATCCGCGACCTTGTAATAGTAGTAAGTATTAATATTTGGTATTTTAATCTTTTGAAAAATGTATCCTATACTGACTGTATAGGAATACCTGTGGCGTTGTTCTTCTGACACCAAGATGTGTGCTCAAGCTACTGTAATTCTGAGCTGTTGGCTTGATGTGTGTGGAATTTAGCTAGTTTTGCAGGAAAGGAAAAGGTTTGCTGCTCTTTATGCAGCTCTAGATCTCGGTGCTCCTTGGGGATAGTGTTGGAGAAGGAGTCTTGTCTAAGCAGGAAAATTGGATAGTACAGGTCTGCAGGTACCATGGTGATGAGTATGATATACATATCTTGAAAGGCTCTGATGCAGTAGCTTGAAGCAAGGTACCACCCTGTTACGCACAGTTTCCAGAAATCACATGCTGTGTGTGATATTTAAATCTACCAACTTGGCTCTGTGCTTGGCTTGTTCTGAACATCTTGCAGACAGAAATTTGTAGATTTTTGTTGAGGCTCCCTGTGTTGTAGCTTATTATAGGCAAGGAGTTTCAGTTTCATGTTTCCACTGTGCTAATTGTTAATGATGTGAAGAAGCGTATGAGCTTATTTTACAGCAAAAAGGTTTAAAACTCAGTTTCTTACTACTGAATCCTAATGTTATGGTACTGTTTTCTGAATAAGTAAAATGACTCTAAAGCATGAAAATAAAGAACTAAGACACAGGTCAATGTAAGTACGGAAAAGATTGCAGGATTCCAGAATAAAGAGTATTTTATTAATGCCTATGCCTCATTCTTTCTGTAAATACTTAAGAAAAAATCGAAATGGTGTGGTTGAGAATTTTCAGTAATGGGTGGGATTAAAATCAGTTTATTGAAATTTTATTTCCTTCTGGTCTAGTATAATTTAAACCATTCTGCTTAAAAGTATAAATTGCACTGGATCTTAGTATGGGCAAGGGTGTAGGGACGTTGTGTAGCACAGTGGGAGTGATGGCTGAAAAAGGTCACTTTATTTTGCGTACCTCTTTCAAGATAAGAAATTGTGGGAAAACATCTATGTGTAAAGTATGAAAATGCACAACGTTATACTTTATATGCTGCTATACGTGGCTGAAAGGATACTAGTGGAGTGGAGAGCATTTGTTTTCCATCCTTATTTTTCGTGGACTGAAATCCTATATAAAATGTGTGAGGTAGCAGAGCACGGTCCTGTTAAGGAAGAGCAGCTATTGTGATAATTCTTAGCATGAACCTGAAATCGTACCAGTTAATCCTTTGTCAAGAGCAAGTGAGCACACTTGTAGAATAAGCTGCTCAAGGAAGACTGCTTATCATGCTGTATTTTGTATTGTAAAATGCAAAAGAACCCTGATCATAACAGGATGGTTGCATTTAATACGCACTTTTAATTGCACATGTAATAACAGACATAATTTTTCATCTTATCTATACTTGGAATGCTATCTTATGTCTGCACCAGCAATGCAGGTCATGGAGGGAGTGAAGGGATGGACCCTGCAATCAGTGAATCTTCCAACAGAGTGATTAAATCAGTATCAAATTATGCCCTTGAGAATTTCTAAGCTCATAAATATAGTAAGCAGTATGCTAATCAGAAAAGTTGTTTTTTGTATTCAGAGAATCTTTATTTCTTTAGTCATAGTTCTGAATTTCAGCAGGAATCTTGTACAGCAGGAACTTCTACGGTTTTGCTTTCTCTAGCAAAGGATCTCTGACTTAGCAATTTTTGGGTTTCCTTTTTTTTTTTTCTGCTCAAGGTTAGAGGTTAGGTACTTGGGTCACCTTACACTATCCATGCTAGATAAAACTAAATGAGGAAGCAAGTGCAGAGATTATATTTCAGATGTTGCTTCAGGAACTGACTAAACCTTGATTTAATTGAATTCAATTTAGATTGGTTGAATATTGCTGCTGTTGTAATTAAAGAAAGAAAACTGCAGCTTACTAATCTGTTTTTCTGTATTTCTCTTGTACCTGCCTAAAATTTATTCGTTTTTGAAGTACAAAGGAACAAGTGAACTCTCCAGCTAAGAAAAGTCAGTGTTTGTGCCGAGATGATTATGCATTAACTATTTCATGCTTATTGGAATGGAAAGAATGATCAGATTGGAGAGGATGAATAGCCTGCTTAGTAATATCCAAATAGGAGCAAAAATACAACCTAATAATCTGCTTTAGTGATGATATGTTTATTGTGTCCTAACTTAGTTAAGGTCAAGATAAAAGCAAATAATTTTGTAGGTCCTACATGCCAGTAAGAGATAAAATGGCAGCATATGCCTTGGCTTTGCTGCTAAGACTACAGTTTTACAAACGCTTGGACATGTGTTCAGCTTTTCAGATGTAAATAGTCCCATTAGATGAAATCTGGGTCCAACTGGAGTCAATGGTAAAACTTGTGGCAATTTAAATAAGGCTAGAATTTCATGAATGAGTTCAGTGAGACTACTTGTATACATAAAGTTAAACACATGGCTAAGTGTTTGCAGGATAGAGGGCCTGCAAGGATACAAGAATAAGACCCTCGCGACGCAGTTTGAAGTCTGACCTGTCTTGCTGTTGCATGATGGAGAGCCACAGTGAGGAAGTAGGTGAACCTTTTGGGCATAAACAAACACAGAGTGTATAAAACATCATAAATAACTACAATTCATAAAACGCTTGGTTGGTCCTAAATAATGAAGCAGTGAAAATGTTTATGGGCTGTGCTTGTTCTTGTAATATATTTTTATTTTATATTTTTTGGCACAAATGCATGTAAGGAATTAGTATCATTATTGTGTTTTGTTATTCAGAAGGACTTAGTAGCGGGAGACGCTTTCTTTTGGAAGGGGGAGATAAAATAGAAGTTACAGGCCAGCCGCCCTGCTCTCCCCCGCCACAGTCTACTACTCAATCATAGGAGTCATGCAAGATTTGATAATTATGTCAACTGTTGTAATCATCATGTATATTAACTACTTAATTTCATATCACGCTTGGTAAAGAAACACTGTGGGTATTATCATAACTGTGATGGTTCTCACCATCTGAGGCTCTCCCCTCCAGATGTTTTCACCAGTTTGCAAATTCGATCTGGAGCTGCATGTGCAGCAAAACAACTGTCATATACACTAACAGATCTCTGTCTCTCTCTTTGTGCAGAACATCTTTGCAGAGCCTAGTTTCACGTTTCTGGGAGAGAAATATTATTTGAACGGCTGTCCCCTTAATCCTGTGAGTTTTAGATAAGTGCAATTTTCCAGGTTTTTGAGGGAGTCCTAATTTACATTTCATAACACACAGACAACCAAGCAATTAGCATGAAGTCTTACGGCAGCCTGACAGTCCTTTGTGCCTGTGGAAACAGTTACACAATAGTGCATGTGCAAATAACGTTATCAGGTGCCCTCTGTGCGTGCTCACCCGTTTTACCTGGAGCATACTAAAAAGCTGCAGCCTAATTCTCATTTAAACTCAACCTGCTCTATTGTATGATGAACTTGCGTAAAGAGAGAAACATTGAGGTCTTAAGAAAATAATAGCTACTATTCATTCTTTTAAGTGACTTCATTTTGACATGCTGTTGAGGCTATTTTTTTTCCTCTGTGCATGGCTTTAAATGCCAGTGGCGGGAGGAACATGACCCCCCCCCTGCTGAGGTTAGATTCAGGCTGCAAAATTTCCTTCTGTCTTTGCTCTCTGTCCTTACAGGTGGGTGCAGAACCTCATCTCTTCTCCAAGTTGGAGACTAATACTGCCTACGTGTTTGGAGAATGGAGAACATACTAGCTCCATTATCCTGCAGTCCAGTTGTTGTTGGGGAATAGACAGGGAAGACTTGGTGTAGTGGGCAAGTAGGCAAAAAAGTAAAGCAGCAAGGCAGTAGGAGGTTCAGCACTGGTACAAAGCTCTTCAGCTCTTGTGTGCACAGATGTCTGGGGCAAATCCTTCCTCACTTTTCACTCAGTGTTCGTCAGATTCGGTCTGGTAAGATGTTGATGCAGTTCCATTCTCTTCAGTTACATTATCCCTCTGGGTAGGGAGTGGTACCTTAGGGTGCTTTCAGGAGCACTTGAGAAGAGATTCTCTGCCCCAAGGAGCTTTGGACTGAAAGGTATGAGAAAAGCAATGCATAGAAAAGAGGCAGCATATGTGTACTGGTCCTGTGTGTTAGAGACTGTGTTGTGTTTGCAGGTACGAGAGCCATCTAAATGTTATGGTGACAGCGAGGGAAGCCCTGGAGAAAGGAGAAGGCAAGGCAGAAGACATAACAGAGAAGGGTGAGATGAGATATAGCCCTTGGTGGCTCTTAGGTACTGGGATGCAGAAGATCCAAACCCAGTACACAAACTGGGAGAAAAATTGCTCTCAGCATGTGAATGCTGCTACTGCGTTTGCTGAAAGAGACGTTAGCCCTAGACTTTGGCAGTCTCAACTGTTTTTGTTGTAGCGAGCCAGGCTGGGTCAAACTGCTTGAGTCAAGGATGCTTGCCTCACTGAAACAAACCTGAGATCGATCGCACCATCAGCACGGCCAGCAGGTCTGAAAGGGGGAACCGCCAGTAGTGTAGGTGGGGATAAGCAATTGGTGCTGATAATCTGGTCAGAGGGTACCAGTGAAGCCTGTCCAGAAAGGTCTCTGTGGTTTTCACTCCTGGCTTTCATGAGTTTTCAGCTTGCTCTTCTAACCTGTTCTCTCTCCGTCTCCCTGGGTGGTTTTCTCCTCTCATGTTTCCTGCAATGGAAAGCTAATAAGACATATACAGAAAACAGACGCTGGAACCAAAGTAGGAAAAATGAGCAATGGCTTAGTTAATAGAGTTAGGCCCATTCAAGGAGAAAGACACAATGTGGACTAAAAAAGAGATAAATTGGGAAAGGAAAATGGATAAAACAATGTGGCTGAAGACAGAGGCTTAGCTGTTGCTGTGCAAAAACTAGATTGCTGCAGAAGCTACAGTTTTGTGTCTGCCTTGTTTGGCTATTCCTCACATTAAGTCCTAGTTTGGGACAGACGGCGACGATGTGAAGTTCTGCAGCTTTCAGCTGGTCCTTGCCAAGGCTGTTGTGTGGCTAATGAAGCGCTAGATTTTAACCTAGTCTTGGCAATAGCGGTTCAGATGGAAGGCCAAGCTGAACAATCAGCAGAGACAATACTATTTTTAGGGCTATGTATATGAAGAAATAGTTGATGATATAAAGCTATAGCAACTCTTGGAAAGTGGCACTGTGCCTTGTGCTTTGAATACTTTACTCTGAAGAAGTTTTCAAATCCCTCTCAACATGAGAATTGACTGTGAATTTCAAACATAGCATTGCACAGCATGTGGCATTCATTTATTATCCCATTATTAGATTAAATGTTATGAATTAAACAAGTATTCTTTTCCCTGTGTTTGCTGAGGTTATTGTTATAGAAGACAAACATACATCTTTAATACCAGGTAAATAGGCTTTTCTCTTTGTTTTTGGACTTCATCTTCTTTCCTACCATGTCTACCTCAAAGGACAAAGGAAAACTTAATTTTTACATTAAAGAAGAAATGATTTGTAAAGACACGTTATACTCCCAGGCCTCCAAGGCTTGTGGTCTGAAACTGGAAACGTAGCCATAACTAATGTATTCTGAGACCAGCTCGATGTGGAGTTTTACTGAAATGTTCAGTGGATGCTCTCAAGAAGGTTGAATGAAGCTTTAAAAGATTTCCTGTGTTTCCCTACATATTGCCTGACTTTTGATGCTGGCACGAGCTTGGTGGAAATGCACTATGTAATCAGACTGCTATCGATTTATCATGAAAAACAGAACAGCAGTAGTTCCCCTTGCCCCCACTTGCTGACCTCCCTCTCTGATCCTAGAACAGGAAGAAAATACTCTGAGATTTTTTTTTCCTTTTTTGGCCTGTGTTCACCTTTAGCTGATACGGCATTTCTTAAATATGTCTGTATTCTGTGCGTGGTGAGATCTGGGCTTTGTGGATAATGGCAGAACTGGTCTGCAAATGGTGTGGGAGCAGCCTGCTTGCACAGGTGAGCCAGTAACAACTATAGAGAAAGTTGCCTTGTGCCTTGGCAGTACTGCTCTCACCATGGCTATTGGTCAAGGTGGTCTTGCGAAGCATATTTAAGTGGTAGGCATATAATGGCAATATTCAGAAGGCAGTAAGAAGAACTCTTACACATGAAAGTAAAAAATTGTGAGTATACAGGAATGCTAATGCTTTTCATAGCATGATTTCGTCACTTGCTTTGGTGTATAGTTAACCATCTTAAGTCCATGTGGCAATAATATTCTATTTTCAAGGGATTTAATTGGAGTTTTGGAGACCCTGCAAATATGAGGGACAACTGCAGTCTCTGTGCAACCTAATAGAGAACTAAAAGCAGGAAATCATCCAGGGTAAGGGCTGACATATGGGCAATGCATATTCTCTTCTGAGGTCTAAATATACTTGCAGAGTCTGAGCTGAAACAGCATTGTATTTTTGCCTCAGTGTTAATCTGAGTTACTTGGATTTAGATATTTCTGGCATATGCTAGAGTTGTGGCTCTGTCTTCAGGGCAGACGTAGACAGAAAGCTGAGATAGAGACCAGTACCAGACTTAGTAAATGGTTTATCTGCAATACGTGTGGTTCAAAAGTATAAACGATATCCTTTCTAATTTATTATCATAACATGAGTTTTGAAGCAGTCAGATCTTTCTAGAATTGGGTCCTCACTATCTGAGAGACTATACAAGTATAAACTGTCCCGGTCCTAAAGTGCTTGTTGTTCAGGCCCTTATTCTGCAACAAAAAACCCCACCCAAAACCAACATACTTCATATCTACCCCTGCCCATTTTATATTTTACTTAGTCGGATTGCTTATATAAACCTAAGCATTGGTATGGCTGTCTTATTTTTTTAAGAACATAAAAATCTTAGAGATTTTGGTCATGTTTTATTTCTGATTACTTCATGCTGTGGGTATTGATGAGGTAATGGAAATCTGTATCTGGAACGCTGGTGTGGGGAAAACAAATTACGTGTAATGTTTTTCATCAACCATAATTAAAGGAATGACTATTACAATCAAAATTAATTGCAGTTAATAAAGGATTGCTTTCTTTTTTTGTAACGTATTGAATCACACTCTCATAATTTTCCCTTCGTTTCAGAAAGCTGTTGGAAAATTGTATTTTGCTTCTTCAATGTACCTATCACTAGGAAAAAAGGGGATTCAGCACTTTCTGAAGGTAGTTATATTTCTTAAATCACTGAACCAAAATGCAATGGTTAATGTTAATAAATATTTACTTTGTTTTTAAGCTTGGAGTGATCAGCAGTGCCACAAGCTAATCTGTAGATTTGCTCGAGGTGGTGTTGTGAGTCTTCAGAGTGATATATTTGAAGTTGCGCTCATCCGTTGATTTACTGAATAAAATTTGCACCTTTAACAAAGACCTGCCTATAGCCTTAGCTAGGTAGATAATTTTATGCATATTTTCAAAGTGGTATTTTACAAAGTCTTTTCTCTTTTAATTGCTTTAACAGTGCTTTCTTTTGTGTGGTGTTGTGGTTTTTTTTTCCTTTTTTTTTTTTCCCCTTCTTCCAGTCCTAGTCATCTAGTATTAGGAAAACTGTTGTTTTCAATATCAAACAAAACCTAAACCATACCAGAAAAAAATGTTGGGAACAAAAGCAGTTTCATATCATCATAGACCATGAACTGTGAAAGCCATGCAAGCTCAACTAATCTTCTTGCATGTCAATATTAAATTTGTTCTCTCTCCTGTTTTTTTGTTGTTTGCTTTGTCCGTATCTGCTTTTTCTTTCCTACCTCACCCTTAGATCGCACCTCCTGTGGGCTGAGGACAAACCTGCCTGGAGCTTATACAGTGTCTTGCAGAAAGGTGTCTTCACTGATGGGTTGGATTCTTTATATGGTGTTACTCTGTTCTCTGAATCTGATCTTTGTTTTGTTGTATCTTATAATTCATGTAACCTGCTGCCTCTCGCTTCTGTAAGTCTCTGGTAAGGACGAGTGTGAGGATTTTACCTCGGTGAATACCAGTAACGGTATCTTTTCTATGTTACATGAAGTTCTTGAACACTAAGAGAGTGTAAAATAGAAAAAATAATAGGGAACAATGGTGCTTATGTAGAATATTCATGAATTTTGCTTATGAGCTGCAGTACGCTCTCCAGGACACCTTTGCCAGCAGGGCAAATTTGAGACAGTCTTCCCTTTCTCCGGGGTCAGGGCCACCTTTAAATCTGGAGCATCGTCCCGAGGATACGCTGGTTTCCCAAGAGCGGTTGCTGCAGGATGGGCACGACGGCCTCGCTGAAGGCCCCTGGCTTTTCCTCCCCTGCCTGCTTTGCTCAGATAATCCTTCAGCAGCTGTCGGAGTTCCCCTTTGATTCAGCAAAGCTGCAGGGGCACTAGAAACCTGGCCCTGACCCCTGCTGACCTGATAGAGATAAGAGCAACATCATCCCTGATGAAACCTATGTGCCATTGCCCTATTTCGACTAAGTGAACGCTAGGGATTTGTTTTCCAAGGATGAGCGATACGTGCTCCTCCTCCCCAGGCTGGCCCCAGTGATGCCAGCTGTGGGTACCCTGTCCCCAGTGCCCCCGTGGGTGGGGTGTGGATTGGGGTGTGATGCTCTGCCAGCAGTTGCCTGCGATTGCGTTCCTGCTTGGGAGAGCTGGGAAGAGAAAGTGGGTGTTTGTAGATCAGGTTATGCTCAAATTTCATTGGGACCTGCTGTCTGTGTTTTTGTGATCTACTGCAAAAAAGTGTCGTCAGTGGATGTTTGTGGGGGAGCTGGGGGCTAGTCAGCAACGAGATCAAAAATACAGAGCTGCCAAGTTGATCCTGTTTTATTTGGGGCTGTTTGCCAGGCTCAGTGGAGCAGACATCCCTTATTTCAGATGATGTCTTGCTGTCTCTGAAGTAAACATGTCTTTTAAAAGTTTTCCTCTTATTATTTTTAGTTTCAGCATGGATTTGTGAACTTGTTTATGCTTAGGACGGACGCTCTGCAGTTGATTCAGTTCTTTTCCTACTAAGCACCCCCAGTGAACTGATTTGGAAATGGCTTAATGTCCATTTCCTTTTTTTCCCTGCAGCGTGAGGAGGCTGGCAGTGAGAAGGGTAGGGGTAATTTCAGGTGATTAAATCATTCCCTAAATACTGATAGACAGTTTGAACATGTACTGCTTGGATTAACTGCCTCCACTTTATAAACACACTTGGTTACCTATTAAAATAATTTGTTTTCCTACAAATAAAAAATTGATGTTCTAATTCTAAATTAATCTGGATTAACGGTTATTAGCACAGTCTACTACTACAGTCAGTGTTTAAAAAGCAGAGTGAAACAGAGCCCTTTGTGATTGTTCTCTCCTTTGTGTGGCGCATGGCTTCCTAATAAAAAACCCCTTAATGTATCTGGTTTTTTTCCCTTCCTTTAAAGCAGTCAGAAATGTGGATTTATGTATTGGAAAGGGGTGTCCGTCTATTGCCTCTTTCCTTTTTCATCTCCAAAAAGTGGTAGGAAAGAAGGAAACACAAATGTGTTTGAATTCATTTTTCCCTGTTTTTGAAAAGGGCTTTTCCCACCTATGGACTGTAGTTTGTGCTTTGAATAATGACGTTGTGTGTGTAACTTCTAGTGTGCCGCACAGTGAATGTGGGAGCGCTGGATGGGGACTAAAATCAAATCCTCCTTTGACCATTCTTTACTCAGCCTAGTCAAGCTTTACTCTGCTGTGCCAGTGGCTCTCTCTGGGTCTTCCAGATTTACAGCCTCTAATCCAGTGCAACTTTCAGTTTGTGGTATTCCTAAAAAAAAAAAAAAAAAAAAAAAAAAAAAGAAAAAAAAGAAAAAAATCTGTTGCCCAAATGTTAAACTTTTATACTCCTGTATATTCCTCCTGGTTTTTTTTTTTCCCCCTTTATTTTCCCTGATGTAGGTGTTGAGTTTATCCAGATTTTTCAATTGTGTTGCATTGTGTTTTTTTACCTTCCTCAGATTTTTCTCCTTTGCTGTGAAAAAACTAACTGGTAGTTCCCTCTTTTCTACAACAGTTTTGAAAATGACCCTGGAACAAATGACACAAATGATACAAAAGTGCTGTCGGTCAGTCAGCTTTGCCTGAGTCTTTGCATTGATGCAGCTGGGCACTGCTGGTTGTAATGGAGGCAAATCTACTGGCAAATGCTTCAAGGGCAATATATAGTTTTTTTTCCCTCTTCTCCAGGTATTTTCTAGTTTTGATATTTACTCAGATTCTACTCAGATATTTCTTCTTTGTAGTGGTTTTAATTTTGGATTGCTGAGCAATATTACTCTCAATGCAATGCCTGAAGAGATCTGCTTAGTTTTTAAAGTATTTTTGTTAATAGTTGACTATATATTTGCAAGATCAGACTTCTGCAGAGCGCTTCCGTTTATTTATTTGTTTGTTTGTTTTACCTACCAAGACAACAGGCTAAGCACACTGTCAGCTTTAAACCTGTGCCAGTCGAATGCACAGATGGAGAAAACCTATTGTGTGCCTGTGCTCCAGGGTGGGCGTTCCCCCAGTACAGATGTGTGTAAGCAGAAGTCACATTTGCATTTGCTTAGTTTGAGCTTTGTTTCAAATTCTGCTTCTGTTTAAGGACCTTCTCTCTAACTCTGCGATGTTTCTCTCCTAAATAGGTGTGTAGAAGAACCAGGAGGTGAACTACTGGTTTCAGAATAATGTTGTGCTTTTAACTGAGTGGCGTTGTAAACTCTTAAATTGTGTCTGATCTGTTTGGTCTTTCAGATCCCTTCTAGAAGAGATATTTAGCAGATGTATTGTAACTAGACTCTATTGGAAAAGGTTACAGTCTGGAGAGGAATGTCCACTCTGTACTTTAAATCTCTTTCCATTAAAAGTTTCCTTTGTTGCCAAGGAAATAAAGCAGTGATTATGTTGTAGGGCTGACAGTTTTGCTAACGATTCATATTCCCAGAACAAGGGAATATGTTTAACAACCTTGTTAAACTATTGAGGATGATGTAAAATTCAAGGATGCTTATTAAAGTTTTTGATGGAGCTAAAATATAAATTTACCCCCCAAACCCCTTTTTCAAGGGGATAGAGGAAGGGACCCCCTATTTTATGGATTTTGGTAATTGAAGCAAGTAATTAGGCTCTCTTGTGATGTAAAGAGCTCCACGGACTCTCTAAGCTGGGCCTTTACTGAGGATTAAGTGCGTTGAGGTTCTCCCTGCTACATTTCGTTCTGCTACTTTTTACTGCTCCTTCAGCGTTGTAGGTCTTCGCTGGGAGGAGGAGAAGCTGTTACCCGTGCCCCAGTCATAACCGTCTTGTTCCTACTTTATCTCTTCATAGTGAGAGTTGTTCTTTTTACCCCGCTCTTTCTTCCTTTGGTCCACGTACTTAGGAAATAAGATACAGAGACGATGGTTGCTCTCTTTGTTGCAGTTACTGATGCTTGTTTAAGGGCATTGGACTTACAGTTTTACTACGCGCACTGGGAAGGAGGAGGAAGCAAACGGGTATCTGCGCTCATGGTAAAATGATGTTAACTCAAATATTGGTCACTTTTCCTCTCTCTTCTAATTCAGAACATCAGTGTAAGACTCAGGAGTGAGCAATCTCCAGTGAGACCATGATGCTGCATCTTCACCCTCTTCCCCCAGCTGTTTCTGAGAAAGAGAGAAGTGGTGATATTTTTCCTTACTTTTGAAGTTGGCAAACTTGGTGATGGCTGTTTTATTGAATAAAGAGGAAACCCAAGTGGAGGCAGTCTGAATTCTAGTTTTTTCCTGCTATGCTTGTTCTTGGTGCGTGTTTAGGCAGGTGGTCCTCAGCGGTATCAAATACCAGGAGCCTTTGAGATTAATGGAAAACATTCGAATGTATTAAACTGTCTCAACAGAGCGTGTTACCTGTGACTGTGCGAGGCAAGAGGGAACCTTTCTTTCATTATGAACGATGCCAAGCTGCACCACAGCGCTGCTTTTGAAGCTATTGGCAACTGCACTGTCTTGTTGTGTCGCCCCTTTCTGACTTAAAAACTTGAGCCTGAATGATAAACTAGTAATATGAGCAAGGTTTATTTTGCCTGACTTTGTCTTAAAATATTTAGGTCTAGTCGAAGGTAGTATGGGGGTGAGAATGTTGCTCAGAGGGAACAAAGATAGGCAGCTCTTGCAGGCTTAGTAAATTTCCTTACGAGAGAGACTTCTCCCCTTCTCTATCTCCATTCATAATGGTAAAGTGTTTTAAATCAAATGTTTAAAACGTTTACTTCTCCTAAATGTATGATAGGATTCTCTCCTTTAACTTGAGCGTAGTTGTTATTAATAACCTTTGGAAATAATCGTTTTGTGGTAAGGAGTGGATACTAACTTCTTGGTTTAGATGACCAAGATATCAAAGATGACCAAATAGCGTGGCTAAAATTTGCAGAATGTATCAAGTTAACCTTTGTTTTAAAAAAATCTTTGTTTGCCTGTAATACTTTATTAGAAGATTATCATGTAGAAAGATGATAAGGTAGAGAGACTAGGATTATTGCTGATCTACTGTATATACAACTACCAGAGTTTTTTAACCAGGATTACTAGAAAAAATATCACTACAAAATCAGTGGCATAGCTTTTACCCTCCTTCCCTTCCCCCGTGTTTCATGTTTTTTTTTAAAAAAAAAAAAAAAAAACAACAAAAAACCCCAGTGCTATTAGCTCTGAGTTAAAGTTTCAGCTGATGTAAGTTAATATATAGCTAGTAAACAGAATTAGGCTGACTCACAGCGAAGAAAGATGTTCCTTATTTCAGCTTTCACATGCAGGAAGAAGGCAGACTGATTTTTAAAAACAGCTACAATTACGACAAATTAGAGAAATCAAAATATTCTGTAGAAACATGGAGAATTCACAAGGTTCTCTTGTCCTAGGCATGCAGGAAGAGAGAGACATCATGCAAGTGATGTGGTTACATTAGGTCATGGCATGAGCTTTGGTGGGGATTGCTAGTAAATAATTTGCACAGTGGAGGAGAGCTTCCTTCCTTAATTGTTTCCACCTGGTAGCCCGCTATTGTCAGACCAGGGACCTCTCTGCCCCTTCGAGCAGTACTTTGAATGAGAAATATACAGTGCATTGCGAGTAAGTAGTGTTTGGATAATAGCTAATTCTGTCTGGCTTCGTTTTACAAAGCTGTTTGGAAATGTGATAGAGCAGCATTCTCCGTTAGGAATACATGCTTTCCCACTGCGGTCTCACTTGGGAGACTGTTTTCTTGGGTTTTTGTTTTTATGTCGCTGCTTCTGCTACTGCAAGAACTATGGCACAGTTTAAAAGATTAGTATAAAAATGTGAAGTGTTACATCAACCTTTTAAAGCACTGTGACTTCTTTGTTTTAGAAAAATGCACCCAAAAGTTGTTTAGGAGTGCGCTGCCTTAATGGAAGACAAATGAAGTACAGAGTCCTTTCTTACACTCTTAATTTAGCTACTAAGAAGGAGATGAATACATTAATTTCATGCATTTGCCTTGCCTAACACAAAAAAAGAGGGAGGAGAGGGCATGCATGTGAAGTGGTATCACTACCCTATCTTGAAAAAAATCATAATGAATTCTAATGCTAGCACTCACTCCTTGGAAATCGGCTCGTCTCATCTAATGCAGCTGTGGAATTGCTCAGAAATTCAGTCCAGTTTTAGTAGCTGAAGGCTAGAATATGAAAGTCCCTCCTTTTGTAATCTATGCCTTTTTAAAAGTGTACTTGATTTCTGCCTTCAAAGTCTGGAGGACTTGGAAGAAGTGAAATGGGATAAGCTTTCATCAGGAATCAATTGAAATGTGGCGTTTCAAGGCAACTATATAGTACATAGGGTTATTGCAGATTGCCGTTTTACACCTATTGTTTCACAGTCTCATTTAATTTCTCTGAAATGATGGTACTGTAGCCTAATTAATAGTTTGTTTTATTTGTTGATGGGCTCGGGAATCAAAAATTCAAAATTAAATTACAGCGATTAAAAACGTACCAGCAACGAGACTTCCAGATCTGTAGACTTATTAATAAATGCAGTCACAAGGGGTACTGACAGACCGTTGCTTGTGTTGGATAGATAGCTTTGTCACGATTGAACATGCGCATTGGCTTGTGTGCCTGCCACCCCTGACATGAAGCAGGAGGCAGAAGAATGTGTACCGCTGGGGAAGCATCATCTGCCCGGGCTCCCCTGGCTTCCAGGAGCTGCTTGGTATTAGTTGTGGAATATTAAGCAGGGGCGAAGCTGCCTCAGTATGTTGGAATGAGATTGCATATTTCATTAAAGCCTAATTTGTTTTTCATGGGGAAATACCAGAGGCTTTGGCAATTATCATACTTGTAAGATTGGGAGAAAGATGTTTGGATGAAATCTAGCAAACAAGACTGTCAGTGCTCATTTAGTAACTCCTTTGTGAATCATTTTGAACTGAATTTGCATGATTGTAGTGGACCCAGACAACCTTTTGCAACAATTATCCAGTGATACCACTGTATAATCAGCTGGAGATAATGGGTACTCTTCTTCCAAACCTTTTTTCACAGCTGTTTCTGGCCTCTTAAGGCCCTTCCTCTGCCTCCCTGGGGGGTATTCTGAGACAACCTGGGAGTGCCCCAGAGAAAATACATGAAGGATTGGTGGGTAGGAAGGAGGAGGGATGCTGGCCTTTTGACATAAGGATTTGACTCTGCATTTTTTTAAATCAGCACGGTTTAAGGACCAAAATCTTGCGAGGTGCATAAATCCCTTGTATTGAAGGCTGGATTGAAAATGCTCCTCCATACATCTCAGGTTCACGATGTAATCTAGGAATTGAATTGAGCCCGTATGACTTGCATGCTAAATTTTGAAATGCTTGCCAGATTAAAAAAAAAGAATTTTTAAAAATTTTCTTTAAGAGTAAGTAGTGCCAACTAAACTCTGAAGTTGCAGCGATTTTCTCTTTATTTCAAGTAGTGGAGTAGGAAGCTGAGTCTTGAGATAGAATGAAAAAGGAATTTGTGCCTTACAGTTAATATTGTTGGGAAAGACATGGATTTGTATATGAGAGTTCAAGACTGACAGAAGAAAATCACTTAAATCTGAAATAGCAGTACAGGCTTTTTTGGTGGGGGGTGGGAAGTAAGGGGAAAAGTGTGCGGGGAGCTCTGTGGGACAATGTAATTTCTGCTTCTTCCAGCTTATGGAAGTGGTTAGCAGCTGCCTATTGCCCTTAACAGTTTGTTTTTAATTGACAAGGTTCCCATCTTGAGAGTTTTTAATTGTATGCTTGTATCTCATTGGGCTTGGCTTTCTCTGTACAGTATAAGCAGCCTGGCATATCTCTTCCACCACGGCGGCAGAAATCAAATTGCATCAGAACAATCAGACAGTGTGAAGTGAGCTGTTATTGAAGTCTCTTTGCCTGAGACACAGCTGTTCCTCAAGCATATGTTATCGCAACAGCTACAAGCCTCAGTAATGCTGCATGGGAAAGAAAGAATTATCACTGAATTACTATTCAAAAGAGGAATAAAATCTAAGTGAACATCCATCTTCAAAGAAGCTGAAGTACAGCTTGACTTGCACTTACTGCCTTTTGGGTGTGTTCATTTTTTTCATTCTGCAACTAGGTTGCCTGAGGAAAAAACTATTAAATATGCAAAGACCACTTTCAAAGATGGTGTTACTGGACTAGACAACAGTCTGTTCTGTGCAGATGCAATTCCAGTATGCCTTTGCGTGTGTTTGTGCTCATGCATATGTAAAACTGACTTCAGAAGTTTGATGCAGTTCTTAGTCCACGGTTGCTATTGTAATCATTCGATTTGATACTTGGTACCAAAGGTGGAAGTAGGTTTGTCAGTGTGCTTATAATATTAACTAAAACACGCCTAGTGACCTTTTTTTGAACAATTCAGAGATAATTTAATAATTTTTAAAGATGTCATCACTGCTATGTAAAAGATGTGAAGATGTGTTGGCTAAACTAAAGGGAAACATTAAAAATGCTTTGAAAACATACAGCTGAACACTAAAACTTTTTGTTTTAAACAGTGATAACACTTCACCTGCGGTACATCAGTTTCCTGAATTTCAGTAGCCTTTGGTTTGATCCCTCCACGAACAACTGGGCCCCGCCAGCAGCAGAGCGATCTTTTTAAATGCATTGCCATGGTGTGCATGCATTTCTGTATTGTGATACTATTGCCTCCAGTAGTTTTTCTAAACCCATACTTCCATATATAATATTCTTGGTTAGTAATTTAACCAATCTCCTCTATAAATGTGATCTTTTTGTTTCCACTTCATTGCTGTTGTGTGTAGCCGTGCAATTGCATGGCCTACTTAATTTTATGGTTTATGGACAATCTCTCTTCAAAGGATTTGGGAATCCCTCTACCGATTAGATAACATCTATTTTGCCATTACTCTCATATAATTGTGTATGATAACGTAAAACTGAGACTCCTAAAGCAATTTGATTATTCATTCAGATAAGAAGTCTTACCATAAATCCTTGCTGAGGGTGGAATGGAAACAGAGTGGTTTTAGCGCTGAGGTGGATGTACAACTGCTCCAGCATTCTCTGAGTGCGCTACAAAATGGCTTCCCATAAGGGAATTCCTATAGGGTACTGTATGGCCATATGGTCTTTGACCCCACTCTCCCCACCCCCAGAAAAAAAAAGATTTCTTGGAAAGATGGTGGCCTTGTATCTCCTAGGTACAAGCGTTGTTATCTCCTGGAGAGCAAAGAGGTAATGAGGGAATGGGTTTTGTGACGAGGCCCCTGCCTTTACGCTGTGGGGAGGCGGGGCGAGGATGTGTGCTGCAGAAGAGATGGGGATAGGCAAAGTTCTTTAAGTGTTTGTGTTCTGTAGTTGAAGGAAAAGAAAGGTTGCAGTATAGCATGAGGAGGGCACTTGACCTTAATGATGCTCATGTTGTTACAGAGTAAGACAAAGATGCCCTTTTGGATGTAAGTCTCTTTCTCTTGAACCTTTAAGTTTCACAGTTGGTGGGAAGGGGAGGAAGCTGCATGTGGCTGCTTAATTAATTAGCAGAGAATGTAATTGTGACTTGTATCCTTGATTTATCGTTGAGCACTAATAGTGAGTGACAGCCCGAAGAATGCTCTTACACACATGGCCTGTCTAAACTTCATGGCTGGGCTTCAGCTTGTCTTTAGCATCGGTGTTACGTGTGTTGGGTGGGTGCCCAGGTTGTCAGAAATGTTGGTGACTCTGCTCTTGGCATCTTCACCACAGCATCAGGAAACTGAACTAGAGAGCAGGAAGCCACCCTGGCTTTCTGGCTTCTCCTCCTGCCTTGCCTTTGCTTTTGGTGACTGAAGGCGTCCTTGATTACAGCGGCAGTCTGTGCTCTCTGCTGTCAGAAGAGGTGGGCTGGGGTAGCAGCGAAGGTAGCAGCTGATTCCTACTTGCTGCCTCCTGGAGGTGAGGCGGGACAGAAGAGAATCAATTAAGAGATGAAAAGCACTTTTTAAAATAAACCGAGTAGATAAAACTCCCAAAAGAATGAAACTATTTGCAGGACATGATGAAAGCTTCAGCATTTGCATAATTACATTAACATGTGTAAATCGAATGCATTTCTTGCCTCACAGTAAGAGAGGCTGGTTTTAAATATTCTACGAAATTTTTGTTTAATATTTGATAGTGAAAGAATTTTTTTAGAGCATGTAATTGAGTTGGATTCATGGATAAACAAGTTAAAAGTTATTTTCATCTATGTTTCTTGTTCCACATAAATCCCCAATTTTCTATGCTCTCTTGAGTACTCTTAGCACTTTAGAGGTAAAACCTTTATTTTACCTGACATCAGAGCCGCTTTCTCAGTGAAAGCAGTTTCTAATATTAAAGAATCATTCCTTCTTCAGTAAGAATATTGCTTACTTGAAAATCCTGTCTGTAAATACTAATTCATACTTCCAGGTGACCTCCAGGTATGCTTCTAATCTTATTGTCGGTATAGAAGAGTGCTTAAAGACCAAAGACAAAGAGAGCATTTCTGGAGGGACCATGTTCTCAGGTTAGTTACCTCAAGATAATTTCATCTGTATCACTTAAGACTCCGTGTCTTTGATACACAATAGTAGCATTTTCTTCCAATTTTGTTTTGTTTTGCAAGACTTAATTGATGTATTCATGCTTTGTGAAATGCTGGGCATAGATCTGCTGCATATTACGTTTTCATAGGCTTCTGCTATTTCGACAGTATTGTCGCCACCAGTAATGTAAGATTGATTTGAAATCGCATCTGTACTATGCCAGTGGGTAGTGCATCCAATTTGAACATCAGGAGCTAATCCATTTTTGTCCTGAACTCAGGGAAAATACAATGTTTTCTGAAAGAAGACCTGATCTACTAGAATGTTAATTACCTTTAAAATATCTTGCAGAGCTGCATGAAGACAGCTTATTATGTAGATTTAATCAGAAAAAAAATGTGTTAACCTCCTTGATACAGGAAGCCTTGCATAGTTCTTGAGCAAAGAGATTTATATCACATTGTCCATCAAGCTAGGCTTCCGTGCATTGTTCTGGGCTGCAAGCACAGGGATCAGCTTTGGAAATGGATAGTTTCACAGTTGCTTCAAAGGTAGCTTGCAAATGAAGTGGTACGTTTTAGTTAAGGAAGGTACATCAAAGGTTTGTGTGCTTAAAGGAACCTTGGAATTGCTAAACTCTGATGTTTGGGGATAAGCCCTTGCAAGTGATTAAAAAGTTAACCCTTATCAGCACTTTGCATTGATAGGCAAGCCGAATCCTTGCCAGTGTATCACATTGCCACTGTTCAATGTGGAAGTATCGGAAAGTGCTTCTGTAGGAATTAGTTGGTATCGTGTAGTGTCTCAGTCATCCTTTGGAAATTGTGCTTACTAAGTACAATAATGTTCTTGGTGAGGAGAAATAACATGCTATCGGGAAGTAACTGAAGAAAAGTGTATAGTATACCATATACAAATTGTAGGGGAGGCAAATTCTTGGCAAGAAATTTAGGAATGTTTCCATTTGAGACTGTAAAGGCCCAAACAGTTTCGTGGTTTTTTTTTTTTGTCTCCAAAAGGGAAAAGAAACACTCGCTTCTCAAAAATTGTTACATGTTTTGTCCCATTTTGTAAAGTGATTACTGGTGCTGTTGACTGTCAACTGGTGAATGTAAGATCTTGCCTTCTCGTGGATATGGTACTTAAGATACTGTGTACTCTACGTGTTAGTCACAGTTAGAAGTTCCTATCAAGGAAGCCAGCAAATGAGGAGATAAGGCTGTGCTTAAAAATGTACAAAAATGATTGTAGACTCATTTATCTGACTGCTTCGGTACACACTGCATTAAAGTACATAATGAATAACTGCGTCACGGTTCATGTAGGGTTTAACATTCTTATGTTAGGCTTTTATCAAAGGCATTAAAAGAATGAATAGCTATCGTATGTATAAATCATATGGATAAGCAGAACGTAAAGCAGAAGTGAAGTATGCTGCACCCCTTAGTGGCTAATCTGCAAAGGATAACAGCATGCTTCCCCTGGAGGATTATATAGCTACCCCTTCAGTTCGCATAGGTCCTGTGCTGAATCTTCAAGGTTCAAATCCTATTTGTTTATTTATAACATGTTATTTATTGTCCAAATTTGGAATTATTGTATGAGAATAATGTGGAGTTTTCTCTGTTAATGGCCAGTGCATAAAAAGGAAGAGTAGAGTACAGTGCTGTCTCTATATCAATTCTCTGCCCCCCCCCCCTTCCCCCCTCCCCCCCCTCTTTTTTCTTCTAATTTTGTACTGGCTAAGAAAAGATCTGATTAACTTGTCTGGTGTATACCTAGAACACAAGCAATTAAGACACCCCTCTGGTAGAGTTTGGAAATAAGAAAAAGCATGTTAAAGGTATGGATGGATGGTTAACTGGTTTTCCAAGACACACTGAGAACAATAAGAGAAGTAGCTATAGTAATGTGTTTTCATCTCCTTTGCTTTGGATTAGGGAACTATGACCTTTATTTTTGATTGGTGACCTTTCAGCTGTGCTTCATGTTTTGGTCATCAAGTTTAAACAAGGTCTAGATTTTGATTTCTATGTTACTGTACTGCTGTACTGAGCCACTCCTTAAATCTCTCGAAAGAATAAAGTTAACTACAAGGATAGAGTGATTTATTTGTAATGCTATTCCTTACCATTGCTAGGTAGTCCCTGCCACTATGTATGAGTGCCAAAAATAGCTTGTATTTGTCTGTGAAGTCTGGAAGAGAATCTGCAAATGGGTTGTGAGAAGCAGGTATCTTCTGCTAGCTGTTACATTGAACGTATCTTCAGGAGAAGCAGCCAAACATCAGTCTGCTTAGAAGGGGACCGGCTGTTTGATTCTGAGGTTTTCTTCACTTTGGAATTTACTTAGTTTCTTTTTCCCTTTGATGTGAAGTAGTCCAAACTAGGATTAGCTCTGAAGCAGGCTGCAAAGTCCTTCTGTTTTCCCAGGCTTTAGGAAGAGATGGTTATGTTGACTTTACTCTCCTTAACCTCTTTCTCATCCATGGTCAGTGTATTCTGTGGGTTTCCGGCAAGCAGCGCACCTTATGGAGGAGAATTTATTTAGCCAGTAACCTTTTTCATGAAACTCTGAGCCTATGGCTATGTATGAATATATATCCCCTTACTTTATCCTACCTGAGGCAATGTCTGTCTGAAAACTACTTGGAATAAAAATCTTATTACTCACTGAAGCTGGTTTTGATGATAATAGAAAGCGAATTATAGTGAAGCAAAAAGAATGTAGAACTTTAAACTGTCAAATGAAATTAAAAATTAATCAAGAGGAGTGGTATTCTTCCTGCGTTCTCCTTCTGCCTCTGATGTTAAGATCTGAGCATTAGCATGATAAGAGGTTGTGGGTTGTGTAAAGGCTTAAACCCTTTCCTCTTGTATCATCATTTTTTCCTGTTTCAGTTAAACAAGCGAAATGAGGACTGATCAAGTCTCTAATACTCCCTCTGTAATCAGCTTCTGTATTTGAATTATTGCAAACTTGGCTAAGAGGCATCTGTGACTGCACTGATATTTTGATAATAGGAAGGTGCTTACAATCTGATTAACGCATACTGCATTTTTCTTCTCTCCTGCTGGGAATGAAAGTTTGGGGCTAATAAAATGTTTCCTGACCTTGAATAAGAGGATGTAGTGTTTTCCTTCTTGATAAAGATGCAAGTATGAGTGCTGCTTTTTGCTGATTTTGTTGCAATAAAATTTGAGAGGAATAGTAAATGACACAATTTGTGAGAAAATATGCATAATAAATTTGACCTTACCTATCCTTTTTTTCCTTAGAATTGTCAGCTATTTGTTGTAGTAATTCTCCATGAAGGAGTAAGTTAAAAAACAAAAAGTTTTTCCTTTCTACAATAAGTAGCTAAGAAAATAAAAAGCTTTTTTTGGTTTAAAGGAATCTTCTATTCAAAATTTGTACTTAAAACAGTGAATTAAAAAATGCTTAGGATAACTGTTATTGTTTTTTGTGTATACAACAACTGGGAATTCTACTTTTGCTTCTTAACACAAGTAGTAAATAAAAAACAAGGAAATTGAACATGAGTGGCTTTAAAAGTTTGCTAAAAATGTATCTAAAAAATTTCTGTAAGCTGCTTTTCTTTTTTTCCATTATGATTTCCCAAATACTTTCTAATTTAGTGGCGTTTGCAGCTCTTTCGGGCTGTTTTGAGTTAAAGTGCTTTCTTTTGGAGCTTGCAATGACAACATAATGAAGGTCTGCCTACAATTGAGGTTGAATTAGGAAGTGTTGATTCACTTACAGAGTCAGGAGAAATGCCCAGCTGAAAGCATTTGAGCTAGTAGATTTTTAGCTTCTCATAACAATTGAAGGAAAAAAAAATCATAGCATGTTCTTCCCTCCTGGTTATGCAGCTCAGATTCCTTAATAACAAAGGTTATCCTGGTGTAGCTAAGGTCCTCCTAAATCAGCAGTCTTCTCAGCTGCAGGTGGTAATGGATGGGGATGGATGGAGATGCAGATGCAACTCGAGCTGGGGAGCTGTGTGTCAATCACTCTGTTTTTTCCCCCCCTCACTGGCATCGACTTCTTTGAAGAGCTGGCTCCAGATTTTGTCAGGAGTCCCATTTGGCCTCCATTCCAATCTGATCAAATAAAGATGAGAGAGAAATTTATGTCTGTGCTATAGCAGACATTCTCTTGCACATATTTGTTTTTAGTGGTTGGCACACCATATTTGTCAGGAAACTGTCTTTAAAATGGTACTTGCGCTGAGCGCTTGACGACATCTAGCGCAGCGTAACCTGAGTCTTCTCCAGTGGTCCTTGAACTCCTATGTGGAAGGTGGGGGCATCTTCCATGTCTTGTGAAACAGTAGGTCCTTCCGAGCCCTAAAAAAGGGATTAGTGCCATAGTCACTATGCCATTTTGATGTTTAAAAACATCAAAAATATTAGCTAGCACAGCCTTATGGCAATCTAGAAGTGGGTGATCACCGAAGAGTGAGACTTGAAAGGTATCTGGTTTTGTTCGGACGTGTAGCAGACGATGGCTTGTGGCCACCTCGGGCGATGTTTACTTTCAGTGGGTTAAGGAGGGCAGGATGAGAGGAGGCGCTCCGGAAGGAGCCCTTTGTTCCCAGAGTCTTCTGGCATTTAAGGTTATGGAGAGCACATCTACACCGGAGATGATAACTGAGCAGGAACTATGACTTTTTTGTTGCTGTGTTGTTTTTAGGGTTGGTGGAGGAAGAGAGGAGGCATGCTAGTAAAAGGTGTTTTCCTCCTAGGGAGGATATTTTTCCTGTCTGAACCTGTGACTACAGCAGGAGGGAAACAGAGGCCGTACAGCTTGCACAAGCCGCATTTTTCCAGTAGAAAGAGAATATTTGTAGGTTCAGATGCAGTTACACTAATGTGCAACTATCAGCTGGGGCTGATATCTCCTAAAATTCTGTGATTCCACCCTGATCACTCCTTGTTCCCAGCTGTTAGCAGTTTGGCTGTCAGCTTCTGTCTATAGGTAATTGTAACAGCTCCTTCTGGGAGATGCAGATGTGGCTACAGCAGTGTCCTGCTCATGCCTAAATAAACAGTTGAGTTTCTGACAAGGGAGGGCAACATTTACCAAGAAGTTCAGAAAGATTTTGCTACATGTCATCAGCCGCCTCTGCCCGGAAAGTGGAGGGAGGGATTACAGAATTTGCTATGGGTGCTGTGAACCTGCAGTTCTGGCTGGTTTTGCTAGGGTGAGGGTCAAAGGCTATTTCTGGATACATTTTGGGGGCTTTGAAGTAGTGGCTTTACTTGAGTTTGTAAGTATTGCCCATGTAAAGGTTGCGAGGATCAATCACGTGACACAAGACTACATAAATGAAATATATGTTATGCCTGGTCCACTCCTGCTCTATTCGTGGAGAAACCTTTGGTGGTGGTCTCGCAGCCTGTTCAAATAAGAAAAACCAAACCTTTCCCTGCTTTTCCATGGTCTGACACAGTTCATCTGACTTTTAGTTTGCTATTATCATACAAAAAAAAAAAAGAAAAGTTAATTCATATACTTAATAATACGTCTTTAAAAACAAATTTATAATTGTTATTCAGGTCATCATTTATGGCTCTGAAGTTCTAACGTGTTGTGTGTTAGAAAACATTTTAATAGTTTGGCACTCTTTCAAAATAGACATGTTTATTTTTGTTTTGTGCTTTTCAAAGGCAGTTTTTAGCAGATCGGTAGTTCTTGAAAATCATGCCCCCTGATTTTTTGACTGAGAACTCCATGCTCACGTATTGCCTAACTTGCTACCATGTCTTTGAAATAAATGGTATTGGGATGGAAGTTGCTCTCTGCAAACGCAGTATTTCTTGTAAAGCCCTCTGAAGTGGTTAAGTGGTTTAAAACATTGTGTTGAGAAGAGGATTGTTTTTCTCATAAATACAAAAAGTAGAAGCGGCAATTTTTCTCTTTGTAATGTTCACAGAACGGTATCAAAGAATTTGATATGTGTTTAAAAAACAAATATGCAGAAGAACAAAAATATAAAAGTGTCGTGGTTTAACCCCAGCCGGCAACTCAGCACCACCCAGCTGCTCGCTCACTCCCCCCAGTGGGATGGAGAGAATCAGGAGAGTAAAAGTGAGAAAACTCGTGGGTTGAGATAAAGACAGTTTAACAGGTAAAGCAAAAGCCGCGCACGCAAGCAAAGCAAAACAAGGAATTCATTCACCACTTCCCCTCGGCAGGCAGGTGTTCAGCCATCCCCAGGAAAGCAGGGCTCCATCACGCGTAACGGTGACTTGGGAAGACAAACGCCATCACTCTGAACGTCCCCCCTTCCTTCTTCTTCCCCCAGCTTTATATGCTGAGCATGGCGTCATATGGCATGGAATATCCCTTTGGCCATTTTGGGTCAGCTGTCCCAGGTGTGTCCCCTCCCAGCTTCTTGTGGACCTCCTGGCTTGCAGAGTATGGGAAACTGAAAAGTCCTTGATGATGTAGTATAAACATTACGTAGCAACAACTGGAGCATCAGTGTGTTACCGCATTATTCTCATGCTAAATCCAAACCATAGCACTATACCAGCTGCTAGGAAGAAGACTAACTCTAGCCCAGCTGAAACCAGGACAAAAAGGCGGCTTTGATGGGCTTTTTTTTTTTTCCTGCGCTCTTACGCTAACAGGCAGAAACAGGGCTCTGAGCCTCATCTTGTGGGGATTTACACCTGATAGGAAACCAGAGTGCATTTTGAAGGACAGAAGTACATTGTTGTCTTTGGAATAGTTACTAAGCCTGGTAGCAGCATGACTGTTTACAGGGGATAATGCCTCCAGGCTTTAGGCAAAGCAGTGTGGAGGATGTGAGAATAACCGGCCCTGGGAGACACCGGAGAAGGCTGGAGCCTGTCAGATAGGCTTCACCATCCCACGGCATCTGATCCACAGTGAAATCCAACAGAAATAATGGTACTTTGTAACTCAGGTAACAAGAATTTAGGATCCAGGGTTGCTGCTTATTTCTTTCCTCAAGTGGTCTGTTGACATTTATGTTGTTTCTTTTGTGTGCAGATGTGACTTTCTGGGGCTATGGGGAAGGCTGGTAGTAAGATATAAATGTGTACTATTTACTGTGTGGCTCTGACATTTTACATGTTTCTTATTTAACCCTTTTGGACTCTTCTAATGGGAATTTTTCATGTGAAAGTTGTATTTAATTTCAGAAATTCAGCTATGTGACTGCATTAGCCTTATTAATGTTTATGCAGTTGCAATGTAACATGATTTTAACAGCAATGGGATTCGCAGCTTTGGGCTGCGGATTTTAGTCCTGCAGTACTACTTGGAAATAAAGGTACCTAAAATGATTAGCAAAATTATTTATATACTCACTAAATATTGGGCCGGAGCCAGGATTCCCGTCCTGTGGGCAAGCACCCTGCTCCTCAGGCACACGGCTCTCCCAGACAGCCCTCCCAGCTCTCTTCCCTCCTTCTCTTCCTCTCCTCTGACTCTGCCTGTTTAGTGTGTTTTGGCAATAGTTTCAACAGGAAAGACTCTCTCCCCTGCTGACCCCTGGAAAGCCTTCGAAGCTGGTAGTTACAGCACTCTGCTGAAAGGTAAGAGATCGTGTTTCGGATTTGGAAAAAGGATGTTGGGGTCCATCTGGGAAGGGAGCGCCGGCAGCCCTGCCGTGCCGCCTCCTCCCTTGCATCCTCCCGTGCGTGTCTCAGCCTCCGCGCGCTAGGCAGCCACTGGTGGTTCTCTGAAAGGGTTGATTTTTGCATGAACTGAAGGAGTGAGACACAGTATTTGATTTAGCCCCCAATTTACATTTCTAAAAAGTGTGAAGGAGGAAATCCGGTTTATGCTGAGCTAGAGTGAAACTGGAGGGGACAAGAAAACCAACTGTTTTTCATTTTCAATATGGCTCTGCCATTGAACTTGAGGTGTGGTAGGGCCTCCATCCCATCCTTTTATCCAACTTGAGCTCCTTTGAAATAGTATGAAATAGTAGGCTTTTCAAGTTGTTGATAGCAGTGATATACTTGTAATTCTCTCAGTCTTCTGATGCCTTGAAGTCTCTTGCGCAGAATGGAAACAAGAAACAGGTCGGGTAAATATTTTGAAATAAAATGCCTAACCTTAGCTTTGACCTTCCTTACGCTAACAAAGACCTTTTACTGAGAAAGCATTCTTCTGTGTTAGAGGTGTGTGCGAGGCGATTCCATTTCCACCCTCTATTTCACATGATCTTGTGTGTTTGCCTGTGTTGGTTCCCCTGCTTCTTCTTCCTCTTCAACTCTGAACAAGTCAAAGTGACATTTCATTGATTTATCTGTACAGGGAATCCTGTGCAGGTAACACAATCGTCCCGGTAGGCATGACAACTGACACTTAAAATACATTCTTTCATACAAAAATGACACTAATATGAGAGTAATATTAATAATTAAAGTCTTTCTGAAACACTGTTTTGAAATTGGTTTGAACCCACACTCAATTAAGACAACTATGCTGAGAAACTGTACGGTTTGATACATGGCTTTGTACTACTAGCTGTACACAGTCTTCAAAAATAGCTGTGCTATTATTTACTTAAAAATAAACCAAAAATCTCATCCTAACCTACGTAGAGAGAAAGAGGCAGATGCTTCTGCAGCAACGTAAGTCAAATAAAGGAGAGTATAAGGCTGGTTGTGCTTTCACGGTGGCATAAGTTCAGAGCTGCATAAAAATGGGAGTGTGTGGGAGCAGCCAGAAATTTGTATATTTGAGATTAAAAAGGTCACCTTTCTGCATTTGAGCGTGTAGGGGTGCTTGAGTACATTTAAACATGGGGCTGCTAGTTAGCTGGTGATAGAGGGTCTGATTCTGACGTTGGGTTCTACTGCTGTAAATTAATTTTATTTTAAGGGGTGGCAGGGTTGAATTTACACTTGTTTTAGTGAGGGAAACTTCTGGCTCAGCATTTGCTTTTTAATGCCAAAATCTAGTCCACAGGGGGAAAAGCTTCTGTCATTCTGTAAGTCCCCAGATGCTATTTTCTGGAAGAAGATAATATACAGATGCAAGAGAACTGTTCTTAGAGTACCAGCTGCAAAAGGTTGTATGTCAAAAAAATACGTTACGGATATCTAGCATATAAAGAAAAGGGGAGGCAAGTATGCTGTTGCGTGCATGTTCTGCTAGAAAATATTAAACTGAAGCACTTTCTAAGCCAAGAAGGACTATCTGAGTAAAATCAGAATAAACATATATTTTCACATAAATTCATAGTGTAAGGCCAGAAAGGAATCTTAGGATGTCCTATGATCTAAAGTATATTAGACAGTATTAACTTCACCCAATTATCCCTTTTGTAAGACATTAAATTACTGGGCAAAAATATATCTAGGTTTATATAACACTGCTGCTTGAGTACTTTGCTAATTTTTTTCAGTTTTTATTTTTAATCAAGACTTGCAGTCTGTGCATCTGTGGCTCCTAGAAAGCTGAAGACAAATACATTCACTACCTCACCTAATGCGTAATTTCTGCAGTTATGATCATTCCCACCCACCTCACTTTTCATCTTTCTTCCTATAGAGTGTAAAAGAGGTGAGTTGGTTTCTTAAACATTTTTCTGTTAAAATCTAGTCTTGGGGTTTTGGATGAGCTGTGCACCCATGCTAAGGGACGTTGGTGGTTAGGGAGGTGTCTTGACACGGCGTGAAGTGAGTTTAGGAGGTGGGTTGTGCTTATGAGGGCTCTCCCTGCCATTCTCTCCTCCAGCGGAAGGTCAAATTTTGTTCCAGATTTTGTTCCAGAGCAAGGACCATGGGAAGCTTGTGCCATGGGAAAAGTTGAAAAGCCAAATTGTCTTTCCTCCACTTCTCTTGAAGCGCTCCTGAGTGTTCACGTCATAAGCTTTCTCAGGGGAGAGGGGGAGCAGGGGAGTTAGATTGCCTTATAAGTACAGCAAGTTTCTATTTAGTTGACGTTAGAGTTGCAGTATCTAGAGCACAAGTAATTAATTAACAATAATAGTTGAAGCCAAACAATACAATCTGAGGGCAAGATTTCACAATCTGACTCTATAGGGAAGAATTAGTACATCAGGTAACAAACCAATCACACACCGCATCAGCTTATTAGAAGTCCTAATGATATTTGCAGTTTATTTATGGGTAAAACGTAAATCCAATGGTAAGTCTGGTTTCCATAGAAGAGTGTCAGACTCTCAAAGCAGCGCTTGTGTGTAGTTTTGTTGCCTCTGCACCTATGCAGTGTCTTGGTGTCCTAGGAGTTTTTGACTTCAGACTATTTCCAGACTTCTGTGGTGATGCAAACTGCAATAATCCTATTGAATCCTGAGAAGGAAAAACGCACTATTTTATTTGCATTTACTTCCTAATTATTTTTCTTTTGTTAACATATGGTTGTAGAGTGGGAGGCTTAGCAGCCTTCGTCAGCGCTGCCCTGGAGGCTGCTTCCAGGTGGGCTATAGAGGATAGCCTGTGTGACCTCCTGCCTGGGTCCCTGTCAGCTTTTGCTGCTGGAGGGCAGAGCGGTGAGTGTGTGCCTGGGGACATCCCCTCGTGCCCCGTGCACTCAGGGTAGGGGAGCTCTGCCGACCCGCGGGATGTGTCCTGGCTGTGTCGGGGCCTGTGGGCACCTGGTGGGTGAGGCTGGTCAGGAGACCTCCGGTCAGCTTCCTCACTAGGGTGTTTCTTGGGAATAAGGATAAGAGGAGCCTTTGAAGGACTGTTGAACTAGACAGATTGGTGGAGGAAATCAAAGGCAGGTGTTTTCAGCTGAACTGATTTCTAGCCTGTTTTCTTTTTTTTTTTAACTGGGTTTTAAGATCAGTACATCTTTTTAGAAGGTGAAGGGAATCTCTTAGTGATGAGATTCAGCATTGCTGCATCAGCAGGCACTGCTGATTTTTTTGCTTGTTTTTATGAGTAAACTACATTTCTCTGTGGTTGCTGACTAGCCTTCACTTTTAATCACACAGGAATAAGGGCACATCAAATAGTATGCAATAGAATAGGGAAAATAAAATAGAAGAACTTATGTTGAAGACATGATATATATGAAGGAGGGAGCTTCCTATACTGTTTTACTGTATGATTCTGTGTAGAGCTTTTTATTACAAGATATGTTTTCAGTTCTTGACAATGCAAGTTGTCGAAGACACTCAGCTGATATTGCCTCTCATCTCTCTATTCTGAAACACGAGTCAGTTAAAATCAGTTGTAATTTTAGGCGAGAACTAGAATATCTGTTTTAGCAGGGCTTTCAGCCAGAAGCAGCCGTGGAGCAGAATCAGTGCTTGATACCTCGTGTTTCATGAAAAAAGATTTGAGAAATGTTGAATGAGAGAATACAGATCTTTCAAAATGTGGAATATAGCATTTGCAACTGTCATGTCGTCCACCATCTTACCCTCCTGAATGTCAAATCATTTACACCTAAGGAATAGAAATGTTATTTTTTGTACAATGAGCAATACCAAAAAATGGCTAGAAATATTTGTTGTCAGAAAGACACGGTAAACCTTTTTTGTCTGAGTTACCGAATAAACGTTGCTGCAGCACAACACTCATATTTTACAACACTTAGATTTTACTGATAATGCTTAGAAGATAAGTTTTATTGTGGATAAACATGTTTGTTGTGATGTCCTGAGATTCCAGAAAATCACTGACGTGTTGCATTTTCTCTGTCAAACTCCAAGTTAGTCCACTGGTACATACTCATGTGATTTGCAGGTGAGTAAAGAGACTGCTTTATTATCTTACCAGATACTCATTTGCTGTGAAACTGGCAGAAATGCTTTCTGACACTTGCTAAAAAGCATCTTTAAAGGATTTTTCCAGTTCTTCTTTTCATCTTCTTTCTCTTCTGGGACTGTACTCTAAATGATAATCTCAACTGCTCATTGATGGTGATAAATTAATAATTTTTATAGTGAATCCCATCATCCTGACCTCAACCGTTGGCAAAACACTGCTCTACAACACCTAAGTGCTATTCTTGTGATCTCATGCAGTGCTATCCTGTTTCATTTAATCTCATTGGGATTGATTTTTGAGTAAGCCGATGGCTGAGTCTTCTCTAAGAGTCCATAAGGAAATGGCTTGTCAGAAATATTCTGTGTCTCATGACATTTAACTTTGCTGTGATCTGAGTGTTTGTAAGAGTATATTCAGCTTTTTTGTGATGTTCATCGGGAGGGTTTCATTGCTGATCCTCAGACTCATAAATGGAGACCACAATTCTGTTGCAGGATGCCTTTCAGAGCAAAGCCTGTTTGGCCAACAGGACGCTGGTTCCGTGGGTGCCGCTGGTCAGGCAGTCTCTTTGAAAGCTTAGTTCTCTATCTGTTTTGAGGATGTGGATATATCTGGTGCAGCTAGTACGAACTGAAGAAAAATAGTATAAAAAGGCAACCTGGATTAGCAACATTTTCATTTCTTTAAAAACACAATGGATTAATCAAAATGGAATGATTCTAAGGTGTTAATTTTTATTGCCCAAATAATTACTTAAAAAAATCAGGAAATACTAACTGTAAAAAATTTTTGACCTATAACTATTATGATATATTGGATAGTGACCAAGTATATGACTATTTAGTATGAAATTTAACTTTTTATTAAATATGGTAGTTCTTCCAATGTTTACTTATGTACAGTCTTAATTTTTACTTTGTTAGAAAACAGTGAATTACACTTCTAATTGCAAGATTTTTTCTTAAGTTTTTTTTCAGCCTATCCTTTATCAGGCTACTTTTGGTTACATATTACTGTGTTGCAGTATCTTGGATATTATTGTATTGCGTTCTTGAGACACGGAGGGCCAACCGCATACTGTTTTGTATTAGCAAAAGCGCAGCCAGAAGTCAAGGGAAGCGCTGGCTTCCCTCTACTCGGCACTTGGGAGCTTGCATCTGGGGAATTGCATCCAGTTTGGGGCTTCCCAGTGCAAGAGAAGGATTTATGAAGAAGAGCAAATTCCAGCAGAGGAACGTTGAGATGGTTTGGGGACAAGGGCATAAGTGCAGGGGGAAGCTGGGTTTGCTCAACTGGAAGATGAGGACTAAGGGGGATCTGATTGCTGTCTTCAGCTATCTAAAGCAAGGCATTTAGAGGAGATTGATCTTCTTGGAGGTGTGTAGTGAAAACAGAAGACAACAGTCGCATGTTGTAGCAGGGACATTCTGATGAGGTAAGAGGTAAAAAAATATTCAGTGTGAGTGGTTAAGTCCTGGAAGAGGTTTCCCGGGTTTCTCTGTTCTTGGAGCCTTTAACAACCAGACCGATCAAGGTATGGAGCAAACTGATCTTTCTTTGAAATTAGCCCTGCTTGGTGCACGGGCTTGGACAAGATGACTGCCGAAGTCTCTTCCAATCTAAAATACTTGATGATTTGATGAATATCCATATGAATGATGGAATTTTTTTTTTTTGAGTTCCAGTTGTCTTGCATATTCTGAGTAACTAAGAAAAATTACGTTTATAAGAACTTTCTCCCTCAAGTCTACTTACCAAAGGAGGTATTTGTAGTGAAGGGACTAGATCAAATCGATTTTGCTTACCCATGTCCCTCCAGATTTGTTCATGGAACTAGAAGAGATCACACTTTCATTTTACTGATGGACTGGAAAATAAGCTCTCCTGTCTCTGCAACTCTCTGTGGGTTCATCAGTTTTGAATAAATTAGTAACTGAATGGGGCTATTTGCATGAACCAAGATAAAAAAATATATATAGCCTTCCTGTATTCACACAACATGTTATAGCTGTCAAAGCTGGTTTATCTCTTTAATGAACTACACGTGCTTAGACAGACAAACATATTATGTGGGCTTTTTAAGAGCTCACTATAAAATTTGCACTCTTGCATCACCATACAGAGAACGTTGTTCTTGAGACTGTTAGTACTGTTTTTGCATACATAAAAATTAATCTGTATTGGTCTTCTCCCTCTGCCAGGCAGACCAGGTACATTATGTATGTAGAATAAAAATATAAAGAATATGTATAAAGAATAAAAAGGGTGAAGAGAGCTCTTCAGAATAAAAAGGGTGAAGAGGGCTCTTCAGAGGAAAAAGAGCTTAAAAAGACAGGAATTTTGTTCTGAAAATTTCTAGCAGCTAGTGTATCAGGCCTTTGAACTATTTAACTTGGGCTGTATTGCTGGATTTTATTATTATATTTCCCTTTGTTTGTGTAGCTCTTTGCTTTTGAATTGAATGTTTGCGGAGATGGAGGGAAAGTTTTAAACGCCTGCCATGAGCGTAGTTGTGTCTCAGCACATTTTGTTTTTCAGTTGACTGTGAACTAAGTGTAGGGAAACAAAGCTGGGAAATGTCCTTGGGCAACATTTGTTCAGCAATACATCACCTTTGAAAACGGATCATCAGCTCAAATTAACTGTTTGTAATTGGGATTGTTTTCATCTATCCCAGATCTTACCTTTTCACAGTGACTCCCTGGCAGGACTAAAGAATATTATGGAAGGAAATAGGACTTTTTTGGGGGGTGTGTGGAGAGGAGTGAGGGATAGGATTGGAGGAAGAAAATGCTCATTAATTATTTTAGTATTGTCTCCATTCCCCAACTCTTTTCTCTTTTGTGTCTTACCTGGCAACCCTGTTGGTCTCCCTGACTGACCCAAACCAGTGCTTATGTCCTTTCATTCCCTTCTTCTACCTTCTTCCTACTTCTGGGTCTGAATCGCTCTTTCTCTGAAATGCTAATCAGAGGCTATCTATGTAGCTCAAACTATATACTGTGGCTCAAACATACTTTCCTCATCACGTGCAATTTCCATGGGTGGTGGAAATTAGGAGGCATGTATGGTGAGAAATAGTTCCTCGGAAACCAGTATTCCTTGGTTTCTGTTTCTTCCTTATTCCATTTGCACCTTGTGTGCTTCAGGGACCAAATCTGGAGGGAGCTGGTGCAAACAGCATTCCTCCTCAGTGTCCTGGTTTCTTACGTGGACTATGAGGTGGGTCTTTAAAAGCATCGGTGTGTACCTAGAACTGTGATAATGATAGAATCACTCCTTTCTGTATTAACATGAATAGACAACGCTGGACAATATCATAAAGCCCCATCGCATTTCTTTTTAGTCAGACTATTGCCATGTATACTCTTCAGCTACTGCATTTTATTGGGGGGGGGAAACCAAACCAAACCAAACGCAAAAAACCAACAAAACCAAACCCTAAACAAACAAACAAACCCCATGAATCCTGCCCCCCCCCCCCCCCCAACCTCCAAACAAAAAGCCCAACACCAAAACTCTGAATAGTCATATCGCAAGTGTCCTGAGAATTCACAGTCTGTTGAGAAGAGTGTAATAGGAAGGAGGGTTTGGGTATGTATTGATGTGTGTGGTCACACTCCTCCCAGCTATGCACGTATATTGTGGACTGTTTCAGCAGCACGTTTTGCCCCCTGCTCCTGCTCAATGATTTATTCAATGCTGTTGGCTATAAATGCTCTTTACTGTTAAAAGGTAAAGCTTAACTGTGGATGAAACATCTTAAGGAGAGGATAGGCCAGCCATTTCACCCAGCACCGCTTTAGCAAGATCTTACATAGTGGCTTTTTTTGTCTCAGACAATCTTTCCTTTCTATTTCCTCTTAATATAATTAGGAATGGAGTTCTGTTTTGTTTTATCTGCTTTTGAAATATATTCATGGTACTATTTTTTTTTTCTTTGGGAAAAAAATAACTGCATTTCCAGGGACAGATCAGACTACAAGCTTAGAAGTAATGCAATTTAGGTTATAAAGCATATAACCGATTTAATGCATTAGTAATAGCAGTATTTTTCTGGTATATAGCTTCACAACAAAATGGGAATCATCACAATTACAATTGCATATTTCAGATGCTTCAATGTATGTCTTTTACAAGTGAAAGCAAGCAGATGCTATTCTGTAGCAAGAAACGGGTTATACAGAAACAAGGTATTGGCCTTTGCAGGTGTCTGTGGGGTACGAAGTTAAATTCAGGGGCCTCAGTTCTGGCTTGGGGGTCAGCACTGGTGGCAGGCATGGCTTTGGTGCTGTGAGATTTGTCTCCAGCTCCACTGTTAGTGTCTTTCTGTATGCAGTGGTGATGGGGGTGGGGGATAATGTTGTAGCTGAAGGTCAACTGAGAAAGATGCAATCTGCTGGAAATGTTAGCTTATTCGAAAAGCATTTTTATCCCATAATGGCTAAAATGGTGGCACCAGATGCAGAGTAGTGGTTTTGAGATGATTTGTATTGATCATCTTTGCTGGTCTCCTATTTTACTGCCTAATAAGTACTGCTGAGCTTTTTGTCCTAAGCTGATGGTAATATATAAGGATTGTCAATAGCTTTCATTATCATTATTTTGAATTTGCATATTAACACACACACATATCGTAATTACCCTACTCTTTATGGCTGTTTGCTGTATGTACAAGGGCAGAGGAAATTAAAAAAATCTGTATTTTTCATTTTGGTCTGGAAGTCTGGACAATAGTCTTAATGCAGTAGTATGTAATCATTAGAAAGGGCTATAGATAGCAGTTTCAGAAACTTAGTTTTTTTCCTTTGTTGTAACATGTGACCTTTTCATCTCTTTGATCCCTTAAGCTGTGGATTGAGTAACCTTGGATTAGTAGAAACAAGAAATGCTGTGCATCATCTAATGACATATTTCTTCTGGCTACATCAAAGAAGGTTAGATAAGATCTGTTGTAGGAAATCTTTTGCATAGTCTACAGGAGCGAAGGTTGTAGCCTAGGATATTGTGACTTCCTCTTGCAATGAAGGATAAAACCGAAACGGACTGCCATGCTGGTTTATCTTGAAAAGCTTAGGGAAACCTTGAACACATTTGAAATAATGTTGACAGTGCAACAGCAGATCTTCTTAAGTGAAACTTCCAGTCTTACATGCTGACATTGGAAATAGCAGTAAGAAGTTACTGAGTGTTGATACGTCTTGTAGCTAATTTTAGATTGTTGAGAAGCTGCTGTTTAGTTCACTTGGTTTTGATACTGTGGTGTTCAACATTTTCCTCAAGGAAAGGTGGTGAACAGTATTTTTGTCTTCAATCTGAAACTGAAATAGTGGTAATATTATTTTTCAATATGTGTTGCTGTTGTTTAGCCCTGAGGTTAAATAGGTTTTATTATATCCTGTAATATGAATGAATGGCAAATCTGGCTTCCTTCCAGCCTCATCTATAAAATGGGAATAATGTTTTTATGGTTCAGAGATGGTGCAAAACTGGCAAAATAAGTTCAAAGATGTAGTCAGTGAGCCTTCTTTAACCATACATGGTGCTCTTCATCTTTAAATAAAATTACTTCCTCTCTTGAAAACGTAAAAATGATAACATTTTCTGCTGTAACCTTGCAGAACAGGGATGTGTGGAGATTGTGCAGAAACATTTGGGATGTAATGAATTATTGAAAAATAATACGTACAGGGGGAGAAAGGCTAGTCACTTTTATGTAGAATTTCCAAGGTGCTTGTAGTTGGTTGGAGTTACTGTGTGTAAGTACAACATGGACAACAGCTGGCTTTGATGTCAGGCTGCATCTTCTGTCCTCTGTTTGTGGCTCTTTCCTCCTACCCCTGGCAGAGGGAAAAGCAACACCGGCATCGACCAGGCGTCCCGAGGCTTCGTCCAGTGTGACTGACAGCCCCGCAGTGAAACGCTTCTCCATTGGCATTTTGTATCAGTCATACATTGGGAAATATTATTGGGTGCTATGAATCTATGGTGGTTTGGTTCACACTTAATTGATGGCGTTTAAGAAACCTGTGCAAAAGTGCATTTTTCAGTTACACCGTGTTGTGAAGGACGTTCACGGAGATATTTAGTTGCCTCACTTAAAAGGTAGGCTTGATGAAATACAGAGGAGGTACAAAGCTAATAAAGTACTTAATATTGGCCAATGGAATTGATGATTTTTGAGTATTTTCCATGATTATAGCTGAACATAACAGGTATTTTCTTTCTCTTATAAGAGAATGTATAGTGACTGTAATGAGTAGCAATGAGATGACGTTATGAATGTTAAACATCCTGTGCATAAAGTTGTTTGACAGCTGGCCTGGGCTGAATCAGCATTTTCCTTTAATCTCTCAAAGTGTACTAAAGAGATTCTGCTCCCATCCGCCCCCCTCCCATTCCCAGTGACTAAATGTCTTATCAGAGATCAGTCTTTGCATCCATTAGGAAGAAAAATAACCAGTGTGGGAAGGAAGTGAGTTTCCTATAGCTGGGCCCTTAGGATAGGAAGAGACCAGAATAGCTTTTAGATGAGAGAGGTATCCTTCAGGATGTAGAGGAGGGAAAAAAATTGACTCAGAAAAATTCAATAATGCAGCCTAGAATTTTTGTAATAAATATTTCCAGAGGTAAAGTAGACAGGATAACAGTCAAAGAATTCAGTTTAAAAGTGGTTTTGCGAAGCTCCTCGTGGGAGAAGTGAGGACGGATTGCTATTTTTGCTCTGGCATTTTAGCAAGTACAAATCTTTAGCTTTGGCATTCTTATCTTGAAAATCTATTCTTGGTTTAAACCTAAACAACAAAACTCACATGCACGCGCTGAAGTATTGGTTTTATATGACAGCTAGTGTGTAAAAGTGCCTACAGTAACAAAGGATTTAAAATAAATAAAATATTTCAGAATTTTTCTTGGCATTAGGACTCCTGTTACCTCAGAGCAATACCTTTTCATCTCTATTCATTGTGGATGAACATGCTTCTGATTCTTCGCAATAAATTTCTGAAGTGGGAGCTCTCAGTAGCCAAACCGCAATCTGGATATCTGTGGTGTGAGATCAGAATTTTTAACGATGTTTTTCGTGTACTTCAGGAAACTTTGAGTTGTAAAGATGATGTGGTAATTCCTTAAAATTTGGCCTTTCATAGAATTCAATGTCAAACTGAAGTTCCTTTAAAGTCCAGTGTAAACTATTTAGTAAGTTTACGTAGAAGCTAATCACGTTATGAAGTACTTGCAATCACTTAAGACATTCAGCTTCTTGGTTGTAAACATAAATGGTATTATTAATGTCCAGGCTGCATCACTGGGAAGAATAGATCAAAATACAATTAAGACTGTTATATTTAAAGCATCTTTCCACTGATAGTGGTTGAAATGGTGCAAATGGTTGTAGGGGTTGCAAGTCAGCGCTAGTGGTTTAGAGCAAGTTCTTAATCTGTTTTGGCTGGTCAAGGAACTTACAGCTGCTCAATGGATCTGCTTTAGTATTTTGATTTAGTACAGAATGGAATGGAAAATATTTCATTAAAATACATATACCAAGAAAGTAATTCAAGACAGCTCGTAGTAACCAATCTCTGAAAAGATTTCTGTAAATAGGAAAAAAAAAAGGAGAGACATAAGAATGGCTTTCTTGATTATTTGTGAGATCATTTAGACAAGTTTTGTCTAATGTCCTGAAAAATATCTTTGGGCACTTCCTAATTCATTAAGTTTGTACTTCTGTGACACTTCAGGTGATGTGAACAGAACAAAACTTTTGGTACAAAATCTCTTTTATAAAAAAATTTTTTAGAGTGAAAAAGCTTTTTATTCCTCCACTCCCTTTTTTCCGTCTAAGTTCTTTCTGTAGCACTGAAAGCCTTTCCTCCTTCAAATTAGCACGAAATCACAATTTGATCATTTCCTTTCTGAGCTTCTACTGCTTGTTTAACCAGATGAAAAAAAGAAAAGCAAATACAGCTCTTTGCAGCAGATGACTCCAGCCGGTATGTTTAGAGGGGGCTTAGCTGCTGGAGAGCTTCTCTGTTCGTTGGTGATTTGTTGTAGAACAACTCTGCCTGAAGCACTCATGGTGCTTGCTGAATTTGGTTCCTGGGACTTACTGGTTTCAAGTTTCTTTGTCATATACTCTTGTTACCTTAACATGAGTTCTGTGACAAGAAGAACCGTAAAAAATAGATGTTGTGCTGCTAATCAGGAGGGTATAAGGACACTTTGGGTGGATGATACTGCATGAATCAAGCAGTTTTAGAGAGTGGTCAGGGTCTTCGGGTTTGCGAATGTCTACCCTTATTACCCTCATAAAGCTGAAGGAGTGGGATGTAGGCTATGAATATTTGCAGTATTCTGTAGGTATGTTTAAGTACGTGCAAGACTAGGCAGAAAATCCTGGTTACCTTCTTGCGTGATGTTCCGTTGGTCTAATTAGAGCTGCCCCTTCACCGTTCTTTGGCTGGTGTGGTTGATTGTTTCTCATTGTGGAGCATGCCTGCTCAGAGCTAGTTCAGGAGCTTTGCTTTAAAGTGTGGTGTAGAAGTATTTGCCTTGGAAGCTGTGGCCCTCTGAAGGGTAGCTGTTAGAGGATGACAGGGCAAAGCCTGGGAATCACGCTATATTGCTCTTAAACATGATACCGTAGTCTGGATACAGAAACATTCTTTAGCGACTGAGATGAAAACAAGCATGGGAGACATTTCATTCTTCTAAAAAATGCATTGTAGCAAAACTCTTAAACTCTGCTGTAATTTAATTCATTTCAGAGATTTGCAAGGTGATAACAAACAGGAGAGAAGGACTGTTGTAAGTCATAGTGATGGAATAGGTTGTTCCCACTTACTGTGCTGACAGGGCTGGGTAAGATGCCATTCAAGTATTAAACATAATTTTCAATATCAGCAGGGTCACTGAAGGTTTTTTGACCGCTTTGCTGTCCTAAACAGTCTACCACATAATTTATATCTCAGTCTTTGGACACCAGAAACATTGGAAAATATAAAAAAAACAGCAAAAGGTTTCTGAGTAGCACTCTAAAAAATGAAGTTCTAAAATGAGTTCCATTTTTAGTTCTTAATTAAGAAAATGTGCTTAAATTTATCCTGTGTTTTAATATTCTTTTTCTTTTTTTTCCACATGGCAGTGAGTAAGTAGCTGCTGTCAGGTTTCCCGTCGCATTGTGACTTGGTTGGATGGATCAATGCGTGGCTACTGGCTACAGCAACTCACCGAGTACCTTCAGAATGCTTTAGTTATGGATTTTACTTTTTTAGTTGACAGAAACTTTTAGTCCATAGCTGATTTATGCCGTGAGGTTCTAATGTGGCATAGGAACACTCTGATTCAATACAAACTGGACAACAAATTCTTCAAAAGAGAAAGAAACAGAGCTGAGTAAAGCCTGCAGAGTTTAGAGCAGCTGAGTCTTACAAGCTGAGTTATTCAATTTGCAATTGCAGTGAAATCACCTCCACCATTCGTGGCTGTTTTTTCTTGCTGGAAATATGGGGCTAGAATCATGTTTACTACAACAGTGTGTGGTACATGGATAGTCTGGTGGGATTTATCTGCTTCGCATACCAGTATGCAACCACAAACCATATGCTTTTAGCTGTTCAGTACATCTCTTAGGGGTTTTGGGAGTTGGGAAGGAATCATTAGCCTTAAAAAATGAGATGGAGGTGGGGGGAAATGTCTCTGCAATGGTCTGTTTCATCAGGGGGTTTTGCTTAGTAAGCATACATACCATGTTAAATAAGGTTGTGGAAAAATATGTACCTATAAATCTCAGTGGCGCTCTGCCAGTCTGACTTGGGGAAGAGTTTTATCGTGACTCAGCTGTGGTGATTTGATCAGCTATTAAGAGTTTGAGCAGAGCACATCAACCTAATGTAAGTAGAAACGTTAAGGCATCCTCTCTCTAGTTGTGATAGATTGCTGATGCTTCGGAAGAAGGTGAAATCTCCCCCCTCCCCATTAATCTAAATTAATTAATCTTCCTGGCCTGCTAATAAGAGGAATAGTGGAGCATGGAAGGTTGCCACCTTTCTTTAATGTCTTGGCTAGTAGTTTTCTTTGCCTTTAAATTCTGATTTGCCCCTTCTCTAATTCTCCTCTCTCTTGTGTGCTGGCTTCATAGTGCTGTGTACACCTGAAAATCCTCCTCCGTTCCTATTATTAAACCTGTTAATCAGCCTGGGACAGATAAGCTGCACTTTTCTTTCCTGTACAGCTTAGGAGAGGCAAAAAGGGCTCTGTATAGCAGGAGATACCTTTCACAGGGAGTGCTCTGAACCTCTGTTATTAAGTTCCTTAGTTTTCCTGTTGATTGGCAGAGTAGCTTGGTCTGTGTGGAAGAGGTAAAAATAGATGGGGCTTTACCCATTTAAATATTTTTGGATGTGATCTATAGCTCATAGGTGCAGTAAGGCTTAGATATAAGATTGTATTCTTAAATTGTCACCAATTTCTTTACTATGTTAATTTTATTCAGTACATGGTATGTGATCCATTGTGCACATGAATCTGGGAAAAAAAGGTGCTCTGATAAGCATCAGAGTATCTCCATATTTAAGATTTTTTAAAAAAGAATTTACAGACAGAATTGTACCTCAAGGTCAGCTGTCAGACAAAGCAAATGGTAGAAATGAAGCATTGACAGGTGGCAGAGAGGTGAAAAGTTTGTCTTCATAGCACCAGGTTATTGTCTGCCTTGTGGTGAATGAAACTGCTGCCACTGAATTGTATGAGTGTTGCACCTCACCGTTCCTGGCCTAAGCTCTTCCTGGCATATTAATTTTGCAGATTTGCTCTCAGCATGGACAGAAGGAAGAGTGATTAAAGGCTGCTTTTTTTTTTTTTTCCTCTTTAAATAAGAATGTGGAGGCCTAGTAGCATACATAATTTGATAAAATGAAATATAGATGGAACAAAAATAGTTAGAGTGCTTGTACTCCATTAGCCCTTTTCTGTTACTGTACAAAACTAGAATGTTTAACTCCTTTATTTATTTTTTTTTTTGTTCCTTTATCCAATGCTCACATTTTACTCTATTGATTACCCAGGGCCGAGATTGAATCATCTTTGTGCTTGTGTGGAAATACATTTTCTTGTTTTTTTTACTTCCGGCTCCTACTTCTATGTACAATATAATGCCATTGTGATTATCAGGCTGTGCCAATATGGTCACTGATATACATCCAGATTTGTAAATTACTCTGTCAGATAAATCCAGGAAAAACCACCTGAGTGGAATGACTGCAGAAAACAAACATTAGAGGTATTTAACGTTGCCTGATAATAGCAATATAGCAAGCTAAGGCTACTAGTTCTTGGTACTCTGTAGATGAGCAATAAAATAAGCATTTGACCAAAAGCTGGCAGTGGAAAACAGTAGCCTGTGTGAATGCTGGTCAGTACTACTCCTTGGGCTATAGGTTTTATGACAGGCCGACTTGTGAAAATAGTTCTTAAAATGGATGGTAAGGAGAATGAAAGGTTGGAGAGATGAGCTGAAAGTTCATTAAAACAGTAAAATACTTGTACTCCTCAAATTACATTTAATGGCTGCTAAAATCACAGCTTAATTTTAAAATTTCAAAGAACTGAAAGCGCACTCAAGAACATCCTACCTAGTGTATGTAACCAGGTGCTGATAGCTGTTGTCTCCCGAGTAATAAATTTGTAACTCTTCTGGAAGCGGCCGCTGGTTTTTAATGTGATTTCTAGAAGTTGGGAAGGAATGTGTTTCTGCATCGTCTCAACTGAAAGGGATGATGAAAGCTGGGGGATTGCTGGAGTTGAGGAGCTGGTGAAGAGCTGTGCAGGCTTTGGTTGAATGCGGGGTTCTATGAGATAATAGCACAACAGACCATAAAAATGACCATTTCCAGCTGTGCGTTTTATAAATTAATCTTTTATACTGCCAGATATTTAATCAGAATAAGTGGGCTAGGAAAGAACTTTTTTTTTGAATGTGCTTGAAGACTAAAACTTTTCAGAATATAAGCACTGAGGTTCAGTGTATTGCAGCTTGGCAAGTCTTACGCAATTTTGAAAATCTGCCTTACTAAAAAGCTATTGTTATGAATGCTGATCTTACCAATCAGCTGCCTTTTGTTGGTAAAACATCATTTTTTATTTAACTAGGTAAGAAATATATTGTATTTAGATACTTTTCTGTTAAAACCTCTTCTAGTTTATCAGAGGATAAGTACACAAAGCATCAGTGTGTTATTCAAGGCTGTCATTGCTACCCTGACAATCAGTTCCTATCTTTAAGATGCTCTAATTTCTCCCTCTACTTGACTTGCGTCTTAAGTTTAAGATTTTTTTAATTGCAGGCCCAAATGTAGAATTTGCCTAGTATATACTTTGTCTCCTGAAACTAGGGAATATATGTTTTTATTTACCTCAGAATACTAAAGAATATTTTTATGCCAGAGATAACATACAGTATTTAAAAGAATTGCCATTCCCCATAAAATGTCATTAATTTTTTTTTTCCATTAAGAAGATACGATTTGGTTACCCATTGACATAATTTTTTTCCAGATAACTGACTTGTTTAATAGAAACTGCATATGAATTGCTGTTTTCTTAATTCAGTAGCTTTGAATTTTTTATATGCTCAAGTATACAGACTAACAGCTGATTTCAATGATTAAAAAAATCAAATGCCTTATCTCCTACTTCTAGTGGCCACAGAATCTGTTTAATCTTCTCCTAAAATGTAGCTAACCGTGATATGTCTCCTGATGGACTGAAGGCTGCTCTTCCTCCAGATCAAGCTAGTAGACTTTGCTATGACTTCTTATAGCAAGTTGCTGCCATGATATATGTGTAATATTTTGTTTTTCTAATGCCAAAATACAGTGCTTAACTTCTGAAAAGCTTCTGGTTTGCTATCATGTAATATATTCTAATAATGTTTTGAACTAAGCGGAGGTCTGAGCTTTCTGCAGAGTTCCTCTTGGTTTTGCATGATTTGCACAAACAGCTTTGCTAAGTAATTACTTGAAAATTTGTGTATACTAATTCTTCCTGAAAATATTGAACGGAATATTAATTGGATTGTTTCACTTTGACACATGTGCATTGAGCTTTTGTGAGCATAAGCAGGTTTCCTTTGTCTGCAACAGCTTGCTCACAGTTTGTGTGAATTGATGTAGGTTTTGGAGACTGCAAGAATATTTGCCTATAGGGTTACAAATGAAATTAGTTTTCTACAGCTGTTGGCCTGCTGATGCCAAGAGTCCACAGATTAAACTGTTCCTTTCTGTTGTAAAGAAAGATCCGCAAGCATGCTCGTAACCCCCCACCCCTACATCCCCCCCAAAAAAACCCCCACCCTTGATAATGGCCATATCTAAGAATGAAAGAAAAATCTGTTAAACGAATTATATTCAAGGAAAAGATGACCTTGTCTAAGTTAAAAATACATTTACAGTTGCAAGTTGATGTTGAATTTACAGATCTTGTTCCCATCAGCTGTCTAAATTAATGTGGCAGTTTTAGCTTTGTATTTAGGATGGGAAAAAAGTTCTGTCAAAACAGTATCAGCATTTATTATGCAAATATCCAATAAGCAGATGCTGAACTTTTGAGTCTTAAGATTAGTTTGGTCAGCTTCTGGTGTGCATTTTGTAAACAGGCTCTCAACAGGATTTTAGGATCCCGGAGTAAGAGGCTGGGAAATAATTCATCCTTCCTGCAGACACCGCTGGAGCATGCATGTGCAGGTGTCTTACATGTGTGGTTTAAGCACAACCTTTACAAACCTTACAAGCCTTTATGCTCCTCTTTTTCAAACTGCACGTGTGCAAATTAGGGCAGATTAATCAAAACGCATGTACATGTGCATGGGTGCACATACATTCACTGTCCCCTGTGTGTACATTTACAAAGGCTTTTTGGCAACTAAAACCTATGTAGTATTTGGAGCAATTTTAATTTTATTGCTGCATCCAGGTATACAAACCTGCCTTACTAGCAGCTAGATGGCTAAGAGAGGTGATGCTAAATTATATTGCAAAAGGAGGCTCAAGTTGTCTAGTTTCGAATTCCTGCTTCTTTCTCTCTCTCTATGGATTATTGTAATACTCTTCATTTAGCAAGTGGGGAAAGCAGCATTACTTAATACAACTCACCCGCACTAATGAAGTTGGCAGCCAAAGAATTTGCATGCTATAATGAGGTGCTTGTGTACAGTAGGTTTTAAAAGAAGAATATATAATGAATTGTAATGGAAAAAGGTATGGTGGGAACAGATATTGTAGTGAGTGTGCAGTCTGTAAAGACTGCAGAATGTTTTACCTCTGAGGATGGTACAGTTTCTTAAAAAAATTTAAATTTGCTTTTTTGTAATCTCATTCAGAGGAAAGAGTTCTCATTTCTTTGCTGTCTGTCATCTGATTAAATACTAATCTGGTTGTATTATACTTTATTACAACAGATTAAACTCTTGTGCAAGTCCAAGAAACAGGTTAAATGCCTACTGACTTAATGAATTACATTAAATACCAGAAAAAATGGGTTAAAATTTGAATTTGCTTCAGGGAAAAAATCTTGCAGGGTTCAGAGTTGATTTTAAAGTATTGTAAACAAGCAAGTTCTAGAGGAAGATTGCTGCAGCAGAGGTAGCTCATTCCGGGTTTAAGCTGGTTGCAGTAATGACCTGGAGTCCCAACCGCTATTTATTTTAAATCTGAACAATTATGTTATGATAATAGGATGAAACGAACAGTGATATTATATTGTCTGGGGGGATCTCAGCAGAGCTTGGGTGCAAGTCCAAAGGATTTAAGTCTTCATTACGTGCACTTTGCAGAGCGGGGTGAGTGCTGAACGGGCTTTCTGAGGGGTGGATGGTCTCCAGGCCAGGTTGAGCCAGGCTGAGCCAAGCTGCCTGAAAGACTCTTGGATACTCATGCTGTTACCTTCTCGTGGTTTGAATTTGAATAAAGCGGAGAGAAAAGGAGTATGTGTCTTGTCAATATTCCTAGACTGAGTGGTAACCTTTTTCCTTTGTTTTGTTGGTTAAAAAAACCTCAAAATAAGCCAAAGAGCAGGTGCCTTTGGGAATTGTGCCCTGGCTGTATTCACCAGGTCACGTTTTTCCCCCTCCATTAGTCTGTAAATTCCTCAGATCAACCTCCGTAGAGCTCGCAAGGTAAAAAAAAGTCTCAGACCTTGAAGAGAAGAGAAGGGTTGGAAACACTGGTAATGTCCGGAATAGGGGAGGTTTATGGCAATGATTTTGATGGTAGAGGAAATAAAAATTTTGAAGCCTCATGTTGATGATGCAGAATTCCCCACAATTTGGGACAGTCTCTCTTTTTTAGGGAGATACTATTTATGCTGATATTTAAATTTCAAAGCATATTGCATGTTACAGGGATGTCTTTTGATCTACGTACAGAGTATCTGAAACTTTGAATGCAAATGTCACACTCCTTGTTGTTACTAAATTAATAAGAAAGAATGAACATAAAAGCAATTAGCATCTTCATGTCCCCAGTCTAAATTCAGCTTTCCAGAGGAACTGCTTTGCATAAACAATATGAATCAAAACTTCTTCCCATGTGCAGAAGAAGAGCTGTCAGTTAAATCAAAAGACTTAACACTGAACATACTGATATAGAGGTTTTTGCTGTCTTTGAGGATAATGTAGTGAAATATAAGCAGCTGAAAATACGTTTAGGACTTTTGTGAAAGAAAATAAAATTCTTACTTGCCTACTTGCAAAAAAGTGAAAAAAGACCCCAAAAAACCAAAAGGCAAACAAAACTGAGAACTCCTTATACCTCACCTTGATACAATCTATTTTTTGGGGTATCTTGGGCGTTCTGGGTATGCTCTGTAATCTGGTCATGCAAACGTTTCTCATCTTCCAGCTTTGTTATGGACTTTTGGTCTACCTGGATGCATAAGAAACTTGCCAATTAATTTTCCTTCTCGGGGTTACAGTCTGTCTTTCAGACTTCCTTGTGATCACACGCACCTAGTCTGAATTGAATTTACAAGGACAAAGAATTGAAGCTATTTACTTCCTCCCTAGAGACCTCACATACAGTGAGGCTGATTTTCTTTAATCAAAACCAGGCCTCATGAATTTAAGCAAATACTGTGATTTCAAAAGTGGATGCTACATTGTCCAGAAGAAAAACATGAGTGAAACACTAGACTGTGTTCAGTCTGTCTTTGGGCCACAAGATGCAAAATATGAGTTCAGGAAAAGGGGGGGGGTGGGGTGTGAGCAGTCACAAGGTCAAGTTTGTTAAACAGAATTTAATTAACTTATTTATGGATGTTCTTTTGTAAGCCAGTTCCTCTAAGAAAGGAATGTGTTGAGAAAGCTGTACCAACCGCAAGCAAAATCACTTGTCGTTTAAAGAAGTAGAGAAGAGCACTTCCTTGCAAGTGCGGTGGAGGTAGAGCAGAGTCGTGTTGCCTCTCTAAGGAAAATCCCTCATCACTCAACAAATTGTCCATCGCAACTCCTAGTCCTGGAACTCTGGAAAAAATGAACTGTACATTTTCTCCCATTAAGTGGATGAGTGGGACTAATAGTGTTTGTACTGTGGAAAGGAAAAGCATTACTGAACCTCTGGAAATAACTCCTCCAGTACAATATTCTGTGGTCCCAGGCAATAATCTTGTCATATTGGAATGAATGTATAATCATATGTAATAAAGCCAGACAACTTAGTGCTGATATAAAGACATAGCACTACCTAACAGTTGCTTTCTGTAGCTATCAGTATATAAATGGTTTTGTTAGTATATATAAATTACTTCAAAAATAAAAAGGGATTTTACAATAATGTGTTGATTGACCAATTAATAAAATTCCTCTTTCAAGTCCAGCAGTAGCTTAACTTGAGTTCTTCTAGGAAGCAGTGAATGTTTCAGCTTCTCGAGCCATGTAAAGTTGGATTTCCAACAAAATTTACAAAATTGCCTTTTTTTCATTCAAAAGTGTTCTTGGTGTTTTTTTCCCTGACTTGTGATGGATTTGTTGTGTATATTTATTGCATGAATAACTGTGGAAATATATAGCAAGTTCAGACGTACTTTGCCTGTAGTAGCTATTTGGGTGAAATGGGCAGAACTGCATAACATATTTAACAAGCTATTGGAGAGGCTTCAACGTGGTGCAAGGCATGTTTGCAGCGTGATGTGCTGTGAACTCTTGCACATGGGGGTTGTGTGCGTGCGCCAGCAGCGGAGCTGTCTCATTTACTAGGGGTACTTGAAGAGTAATGATAATTCATGATGTAAAGTAGAAACCATTCAAGGTAATGTTGCACATCGTGATCATCAGTATCCCTCATCTCTTGTCTTATTTATGTGCTTTTACTGCACTTTCCCCTCCCAAAATAACAGGTAACCTTGGTGTCCAACCGAGTGCCAGTGGCTTAACATTTGTCATCCATGTGATTCGTACTGGTGGGTCTCGTATGTTGTTGGCTTTTGCAGAAACATTTGGTGGTTTTGTGGTGTGGAACATACTGTTTTATAGTGCCTGAGCAGTGGCCAACAGATTTGTTTCAACTTTAACCAGAGCCTGATTCAAACCAATTACCCCAGAGAACGAATCCTGGCACCTTGCGTCGGTGCGATAGACATCAAGAACAGATGCAGGCAGCTCTGCAGCTTCAGAGCTAATACTGTTGCCTTCTTGTGCAGCACTGCTATTGCTGTAGGTCCTCGTGCCTGCTGAATGGAGGAAAGGTGAGGACTAACTACTTACCTAAGATTAGAGGAAACATTTTCAAGAGAAGCACTCAAAATGTGATTCACCTCCAGCTTGTTTGCCTCTCATAATTTTGAGTGCTCTTCATTAACTGAATGTTGTGTGCTATTTTTCCTGTGTAGACCTCTAGGGAAAATTTAACTTAACTAAGAGAAACATGTTAATAGAAATTAAATACTTTTTTTTTTCCCCCTGGATGACATGCTGTATGCCAATAGCACAGGGGTATTAAGTGTTTCCAAATTCTAACTGTTGATTTTTTTTCTTTAGCAGATGGCTAAAGAACAGCTTTTCAAGCTGTTTTCAGAAGTTGAGCCCGTGTTCTCTCCAGAGTAGATTATGCAGCGGTGGCTTTAACTTTTAATCAACTGATAGTTTGTTCTTGCTTTTTGCTCCACCTCTGGCACTTTGGCACTTGCAAGTTTGACAGTGTTTTGGCAGGACTTCACACGCATATTAGTTTTGTGCGGTCAATAGTCTCTTAGCTGTGTTAAGTTACCCACAATATTGCCAGCTTTCACAGTATCACTGGACATGTTCCTTGCTGTCTTTTGCTTGCTTGCTCTCCCTAGCTCAGGTGATGTACAATGCAAGAATTTGCTTGGAAAATATGAACCAAACTCCAAAGTTTATCAAGAAATCCATATTCCAGAAATAAAACATCTGTAGTTTTATTACGTGTCTGTCTCATGATGTACTAAAGACATTTATCATTCTGTTTTGATAGTTACTACATCTTAGTTGCTCAGTGATGTCATGAGCAACTAATGTTCTCATTTTTTTCTGTCATTCTGGGGAATGTGAACTAAGGGAAACTGATGCTAACATACTAAAAAAACTTTGTAAGGACTTTTTTTAATGTCCGAATGCTTACTGATTTTTCTACTCTGTTGGACTGATCCACAGAAATTATGATTCTAAGTATAAAAAGCAACATATAACTGAAGCTATATATAGCACTGCCATTGGTATTGTGTGCCACTTGGTTATGAGAGCAAGGAGAGAGTAATGTATGCCCAAGTTTACTGAAGCTATGCCTTCACTTAGAGCAGGGAAAGTTGAAAATGATCAGTTCTCTCACTGCACTAAGATGACAGAGTTTGAGTGAAATGGGAGAAAGTTCCTCCTGGAACTACCCATGTAAGTGAACTTCAGATGCTGGTGGTGCATGTGAGCCTCCTAAGAGAGGCTGGGAAGGAAAGAGCTTGTCAGATGGAGGAGAAGAGCCTGCCAGAATGGCCCTACAGGTCTTCAGTATTTCAGCTCTGGATCCCTATTTCCAGTTGTGAGGCATGGATCGCCCAGAAAGCTACAAACCCTTCTTCTCTTTGTAATATACCCATTAAAATGTACACTGGTAGTGTCAGCAGTTCCCACTGATCTGCCATTGCAATAGCCTGCACCAGCCCTGTCCTGCCTGTTTGAGGAAAGGCTGGAGTTTGAGCAAGGATGAGTGTCATTCCCAAAGTCTCTTGCTTTTGGCAGCTGTTCTCATCCAGGCCAGAGCAGATGGCGTTATGAACCTTGAAGATTCATGGTGCTGAAGAAGGACGTTGTCGTTTCTGTTCTTTATTGTGTTAAACTGAGAGCTCAAACTGAGGTACCTGGGGAGACCCAAGAAGTACAGCAGGAAGAAAGAGAAATCTTTTATCTGGTCATGAGGATGCTGAGCAACAGTCTCCCTGGTATACCTTGGGCATCTGAGACAAAGTAAAATTTTTCTATTTTGATGATTCCTCCTCAAAGTGAAACAAAATTTCTTTTTCTCAAGAGCCTCAACAAGAGTTTTGCCTCATGAATTTCTTTTCTCTTTAAATCCAACTGAAGTTGTGGATCAACTGAAGCGCTTAAAACAGGGCTTGTTTCGGAACCGCTCAGTAGCTTAAAGTAGAAAGCTTGTGGGATCAGGATTGAAAAGGAGGGGGATAATGTGTATTTCCCCCAGGTGTGAGTGAAAATAGTGGGATGGAACATTTTCTGTGGAACACCAATCTCTTTTGGGGGGACAGATATGAAATACTGACAGCTGTTGGAGTGCCTGCTTGTTCCCCTAGTGATTATCTGAGAAACAAATTTTTAATATCCATAACCATGTGTGACTCTGGGACTAGACTGTAATCTTTTCTCTGAAGTACAGGGGCTTTATTATTATTGTTTTATATTAATGGCTTGCGTTCTCTTTGAAGTGTAGATTTTTTTTTTTTTTTTTACTTTTGACGATGTGTGGTTTACGTTCTTGTACACTTGCTGGCTAGAAGCTGTTTGGGTAGTTCAAAAAAGTGTGAGAAGGAGGAAGTCCTTTGGCTTCTCTCTGGTTTCTGGAGCCGTGCAGAGGAGAAGGAAAAGAAATATTCATATTATTATAGTTTTTAACATTGAACAGCTGCCTTTTAAATTATTATTATTTATTTATTCTTACATGTGCATTCTGGCGTGACTCGCAAGTGAGATAGAGTTCATGGGATTCATCCTGTTCCCTCAGGGACATTTGTCCGCATCAGAGAAACATCACACATTGTGACAGCATTGGCAACCTGTCTTCCACAGAGGCTCAGCGCTGGAACCGATGGGTAATCGTAGATCAGGAGTGAGGCATATTGGCAAAGCTTTCTCATGCTTACGCAGCACCTGCCTTTACTGTGCCTTGATCTGTCCCAGGCCCTTAGTCACAATAGCAGTATAGGAACCAAATTCACACTCTGCTTGGCCTGAGGGAGAAAAGAATTGGGTAATTAATTGCATAGTGCTTGTAAATTTAGCTACAAAACTCCACTGGTGACTTCCAGAGTTAAATCTGTAATCACCTAACATGCGACGTGAGTGCCCTGATGAAGACACTGTAAGGATAGCTTAAAAAGCACAGCCAAGATTAAGTTTCTAAATGGCACCTAGGAATCCATTTCCCCCTTACCTTAATATGTCAACATGCTAATGAAATAGTGTTGTAGAGGACAGTGTAGATACCAGTGTAGATACACATAGTACAGTATATGACTACTTCTCTGAAAGACAGGCTACTCTTGCAGTAAATGGTCATTTGAATTGTTGTATTTTGCAACCAGACCTACGTTTCAGAAGAACTTATGATATTGGCAGTCAGCAAACTGGCAGGTGAGGAGTGAAGAAGGCTACGATCAGTATTCTGATATTCAAATTGCTTGTGCAAAGCAGGCTTCTATCCAGATTCATGAAGCCTTTTGGAAGAAAAGTCTCAAACTTGTGGAGGGTTTTTTATGTCATTGCAAAATACTAAGCCTGTTTTTCCTTTTTAGAGAATCTTGCTAAAGGCTGTCTTCACTCTGGTTTGCAGCTTCATTCAATCACATTCTGTTTTTGCTCTTTTAAAGGTTTGGTTTCACTGCAGTATAACTTTCAGCATCTGTAAGAACTCTCTGTGGATCGTTGAACAATAGGGGGGAACGAAACCATTGCCAGCTCCATACGAACTGAATCCTGTACTTTAAAATCTTCTGGGCCTTAATGCATCCATCTAACTTCGAGGTCCTGATTGATCAGTGCTGGGAATAGGATTAAATTCCAGATGGTTGTGATGTGCCAGGTCACGATTAAACTGTCTCGTTTGGGAAGGGGGAAGGAAAAGGAGAATAAATCCATATTTTGCAATTCCTTAAAAAGGCAGGAATCCCGTAACTCTACAGGTGTGGAATAATTTTGGCCACTTATTCCTTAGTGCCTCGGAGCTTTTCTACGCTGAAGTCAGCGAGGAATGGCCTTATGGGATCAAGCTGTTAGAGAAGTTGGGGTATGGCGCTACTTACGATTTTTGTGTATGAAAACCAAAGTATTCAAAGCTGGTTTAGCAAAATTCTGAACTCTTGTCCAAGCTGTGTCCTTGAAAACTGTGCGGTAATATTGCAAATAAATTTTTGTGTGTAACTTAGAAAGCAGAAAGATTGCATTTTGTTTCGTGTGATTAGATGAGGAATCCCTTAGTTAGAGAAAAGGCCTGTTCTAAATGAATGCCTCTCAAATAAATTAATTGCGTTAAGGTCTTGAGTATGTTATCCCAAAAACGTTTCTTCAACAAATGCTTTTTTTCTAAAATACTGAAGTTCGGAGTTATTAGATATGTTAAATACAGGTGCTGTGTAGTGAAACTTTAGGTCAGCTTAAGATAATGCATTTGTTTGAATTTCTCCAAATGCATAAAACTTCTAAAGATGGAATTGCAGATCAGAATTTGAATGTACTGTGATGTTTTGGTATGGAGAGTTGGTGTAAATGACTGAATTCACCAGCAAAAATAGAGCAAATTTGTAGGTTTCTAAATTACACTTAATTATAAAGATGGTCATTTCTTGTATCAAGTAACAGAACATAGGAAAAGCTATTATAAAGAAAATGAAGAAAAATTGTTTTCCTTTATATTGATAGGCTTAATTCTGAAGTTAATTTTAAAATCTATGGTCTTCCTTTTCAATCAGATCGCAAACTGCTATTTTGAAAGCTGCTGATGGAATTGCTAAAACCAGTGTGGATATTCTGCTATTATAATGTCTGTTCCTTAATTTCTTTGATTGGAATATTTAATGCAACTTGCTACTTGCTTATCATAGATAATGTTACAATTAATTGCCACCTCTGTTCTATGTCTTTTCTCCCACCTCAACTTTGCTTAACTTTCTGGTTTAAAGATTCATGAAAATAAATCTCTCCTGAACCTTCAAAATAATTAGTCTTTTGACTTTAATGGTAGACCTTGAGAAAGGGACTTAGATGGACTTTCCCTGAAGTTTAAATTCTCCTCCATCCTTTACAGCAGAATAGTATGATGTTGCACATAAGCAACCAGAAAAACACATCTTTTTGCCCCATTACATTCAAAACTGCTCCTTAAGGAGAAGCTATTAAAAACAAATTGCATTTAAAAAAACAACTTTGTTTTTCAAGAAAAAAGAATGTGCTCCAAAATCTGAACTGTTAGTGACATTTATATTTTTTTCTTAATTCTTATCTATGACTGAAATGAGGACTGAATGCATGTTTAACATATTATACATATGGCATGTATTAGGCATATATAGTACTGTGAGAGAAAGGTGTGTTTTTTTTTTCCTCCTTCTTGGGAGAAAATTTCCTGAAAGATTCAATGCACTATATTAGTAATCACTCTTAGACATAGTCTGAGGCATTTTTAAAAATTATTAACTTGAACCAATAGGAATATAGATCTGCATTTAAATGTTACAATCTCTAGAGCATTCATTGTAGTTAAGTTAAAATAAGTAATATATGAAATATGCCAGTTAATAAACAGTTAACGTACAGGTGTTATTTTAGAAGAGGCCCCATTGCATTGTTCTGTTTGGCAAGGTTATTCCCTTTCCAATTCATCTATCTGTAAACAACACTCAAATATGAAAGCACTGATTTATTTTAACATGCTGAACTGCTGTGCCTGACCTATATTATTCTGGAACATCTGTTGCCCTAAATTTTTAGGTTTTGAAGTAGTCTAAAGCCTACAATATTTAGTCAGGTCTTGTATTGGCTTTGTCTGAAATTCCTCTTTGATGTTCATTTGGCTTGAATGATGACTTCAGATTTGACTCTTAAAAACAAGTCAGTCTTTCATTGTCCCAAGGTTTCAGTCCATTTCCCGCCTCCCCTTGTGAATTCAGAGTTTTAGAATTATCTCAGCGTTTTGGCCCATTCCTCTTGGGCACTCGGCTCTGGCTCCGTTCATGTGTATCCTTCTACTGTCTTTGGAACAGTGACCACCTGTTTACTCTTACTAGTGCTCTCATTATATTTTCAGGAGCCTCCTCATTTAGTCACTTGGATATTTTGAAAAACGTACTGAGCAATAATTCCTGAAGCCTCCAAAAATGTGGAAATACTTTAAAAAAGCATCCTTTTAATTCCTTTTAACCTAAAATCATGTTTTCCCATTTGTTTATAAATGTGTGGCTTACAGGATTAGCAAGGCAATGTATACCTCCTTAAATAAAATAATGACGTGGTGGCTTGCTATTTAGTCATTGCGTTTCAGCAAAGTTCCGTAGTCGATTAGGAAGATTTGAGTCCGGGGAACTGTTTTTTTTCTCTAGTTAACACGTGGATGATAATTTTTATTCTGATATGTTTTATAATAATCAATATAAAACACAGGAATATGACAGGATCATAATCCCTTTTGGATGTCATTTGGTTTCCCAACTTTTTTTTTTTTTGCTCCCTGCGTTCCTCTGCCCTTCACTGGTCCAGCTCTCCCCTTGGTCTCCTGCTGCCTCAGCTCCCGTCTCCTCTGTGTGTAAACCTGTTTTTTGCCCTCCAAATCGCCCCAGCATACACTCATTTCCCATTGCCGTTTCCTGCCTGTGCTATGCATTATATTGAGGTTTGACCCGTTGGGCTTAGAGTAGTTTGACTTGATGCCAGGGAAGCCATGAGAAGCGACCGTCTCGCTGGCTGCTGACAGCTCGTTCCTGAGCGAAGCAGCTGCAGGTAAATTTGGTTCTCTGGTGAGAGCAACCCTTTTTTTTCTCTTTTTTCCATTGGGAGATTTGACCTTTTTGAAAAAGGACAAACATCTTATCAAAGTTTAAGGAAGATGCGAAGTTTATACAATGCCCTGATTGTAACAGCTTAACAAAACCAGACAGTGGTCTGTTTACCCCACTCCTAGATGAAATTTGAAAAGGAAAAAGAAGTCCACTGACAACAGAGGTCCAATATATAAGTAACATCAAAGCCAGTGGAGGAAAATAGGACTCTGGGCATGAGTCACTTAAAGCCGATGTTGAAAATGATCGGATGAGTGCTTATTTCTCAAAGGTAGACATCTAAAGTTTGGAGTGTGTTATCTTACTGGAGAATCCCTTCAGGGATGTGGAGCGTTTACTCTGGAGCAACAATCAATAGTGATTTTGTTTTTGAGAAACAAACCTTCTGATCTTTAATTACTGCCTTTTTTTTTTTTTTTAAGCATTACTCCTTGTAATAAAACAAATCAGAGTGGCTGAATAGAATCATAGAATCATAGAATTATACAGGTTGGAAAAGACCTCTAAGATCATCGTGTCCAACCATCAACCCAACACCACCATGCCCACTACACCATGTCCCTAAGGGCCTCATCTACACGTCTTTTAAATACCTCCAGGGATGGTGACTCCACCACTTCCCTGGGCAGCCTGTTCCAAGGCCTGACCACTCTGTCAGTAAAGAAATTTTTCCTAATGTCCAATCTAAACCTCCCTTGGCGCAACTTGAGGCCATTTCCTCTTGTCCTATCGCTAGTTACTTGGGAGAAGAGACCAACACCCACCTCACTACAACCTCCTTTCAGGTAGTTGTAGAGCGCGATGAGGTCTCCCCTCAGCCTCCTCTTCTCCAGGCTAAACAACCCCAGTTCCCTCAGCCGCTCCTCATAAGACTTGTGCTCCAGGCCCTTCACCAGCTTCGTTGCCCTCCTCTGGACGCGCTCCAGCACCTCCATGTCCTTCTTGTAGTGAGGGGCCCAAAACTGAACACAGTATTCGAGGTGCGGCCTCACCAGTGCTGAGTACAGGGGCACGATCACCTCCCTATTCCTGCTGGCCACACTATTTCTGAGACAGGCCAGGATGCCGTTGGCCTTCTTGGCCACCTGAGCACACTGCCGGCTCATGTTCAGCCGGCTGTCAACCAGTACCCCCAGGTCCTTTTCCTCTGGGCAGCTTTCCAGCCACTCTTCCCCAAGCCTGTAGCGTTGCCTGGGGTTGTTGTGGCCGAAGTGCAGGACCCGGCACTTGGCCTTGTTGAATCTCATACAGTTGGCCTCGGCCCATCGATCCAGCCTGTCCAGGTCCCTCTGCAGAGCCTTCCTACCCTCCAGCAGATCAACACTCCCGCCCAACTTGGTGTCATCTGCAAACTTACTGAGGGAGCACTCGATCCCCTCGTCCAGATCATTGATGAAGATATTGAACTGAGCCCTGGGGAACACCGCTCGTGACCGGCCGCCAACTGGATTTAACTCCATTCACCACAACTCTCTGGGCTCGGCCGTCCAGCCAGTTTTTTACCCAGCGAAGAGTGGACCTGTCTAGGCCGTGAGCCGCCAGCTTCTCTAGGAGAATGCTGTGGGAGACAGTGTCAAAGGCCTTACTGAAGTCCAAGTAGACCACATCCACTGCCTTTCCCTCATCCACTAGGCGGGTCACCTGGTCATGGAAGGAGATCAGGTTGGTCAAGCAGGACCTGCCTTCCATGAACCCGTGCTGGCTGGGCCTGATCCCCTGGTTGTCCCGGACATGGCTCGTGAGCGCCCTCAAAACCAACCGCTCCATGATCTTCCCTGGCACCGAGGTCAGGCTGACCGGCCTGTAGTTCCCCGGATCCTCCTTCCGGCCCTTCTTGTAGATGGGAGTCACATTGGCGAGCCTCCAGTCGTCCGGGACCTCCCCGGTTAACCAGGACTGCTGGTAAATGATGGAGAGCGGCTCGGCAAGCTCCTCCGCCAGCTCCCTCAGAACCCTCGGGTGGATCCCATCCGGCCCCATAGACTTGTGAACGTCCAGGTGGCATAGCAGGTCATGAACTTCATCCTCTTGAATTATGGGGGGTTTATCCTGCTCGTCGTCCCTGTCTTCCAGCTCAGGGGGCTGAGTACCCTGAGGATAACCATTCTGACTACTAAAGACTGAGGCAAAGAAGGCGTTGAGTACCTCAGCCTTTTCCTCGTCCTTGGTGGCAACGTTCCCCCCCGCATCCAATAGAGGATGGAGATTCTCCTTGGCTCTCCTTTTGTCATTAATATACTTGTAAAAGCATTTTTTGTTGTCTCTCACGACAGTGGCCAGGTTGAGTTCTAGCTGGGCTTTTGCCTTTCTAATTTCCTCTCTGCACGACCTAACGCGATCCCTGTGCTCTTCTTGAGTTGCCTGACCCTTCCTCCACAAGTGATAAACTCTCCTTTTTTCCCTGAGTCCCAGCCAGAGCTCCCCGTTCAGCCAGGCCGGTCGCCTTCCCCGCCCGTTCTTCTTGCGGCACATGGGGACAGCCCACTCCTGCGCCTTTAAGACTTCCTTCCTGAAGAACGTCCAGCCTTCCTGGACCCCTTTGCCCTTCAGGACCGTCTCCCAAGGGACCCTCTCGACCAGTGTCCTGAGCAGGCCAAAGTCCGCCCGCCGGAAGTCCATGGTAGCGGTTTTGCTGGCCCCCCTCTTTACTTCACCAAGTATCGAAAATTCTACCATTTCATGGTCGCTAAGCCCAAGCCAGCCTCCGACCACCACATCTCCCACCAGCCCTTCTCTGTTCGTGAACAGCAGGTCAAGCGAGGCATCTCCCCTGGTGGGCTCGCTTACCAGCTGCGTCAGGAAGTTATCCTCCACACACTCCAGGAACCTCCTCGACTGTTTCCTCTCTGCCGTGTGGTATTTCCAGCAGACGTCCGGAAAGTTGAAGTCCCCCACGAGAACAAGGGCTAGCGACTGTGAGACTTCTGCCAGCCTCTGGTAGAATATTTCGTCTGCCTCCTCTTCCTGGCTAGGTGGTCTATAACAGACCCCCAGCAGGATATCTGCCTTGTTGGCCTTCCCCCTCATCCTTACCCACAAGCACTCGACCTCGTCATCACTACCATCGAGCTCTAGACAGTCGAAGCATTCCCTAACATACAGGGCTACTCCACCGCCTCTCCTTCCTCGCCTGTCCCTTCTGAAGAGCTTATAGCCGTCCATTGCAGCACTCCAATCGTGCGACTCATCCCACCATGTTTCCGTGATGGCGACTAAGTCATAGCTACCCCGCTGCACAATGGCTTCCAGCTCCTCCTGTTTGCCGCCCATGCTGCGTGCGTTGGTATAGATGCACTTGAGCTGGGCTGCCGATTTCTCCCCCGACAATGGCGTGCGGTCCCTAGGCTCTTCTCTAGAGAGCCTGGTTTTATCCCCGTCCCCCTTCGAATCTAGTTTAAAGCCCTCTCGATGAGCCCGGCCAACTCACACGCGAGAATCCTTTTCCCCCTGCGAGACAGCTGAACTCCGTCCGTCGCCAGCAGGCCCGGTGCCGTGTAAACCTCCCCGTGGTCAAAGAAGCCAAAATTCTGTCGATGGCACCAGCCCCTGAGCCACGTGTTGATCCGATGAGTTTTCCTGTTCCTTTCGGTGTTCTGCCCTGCCACTAAAGGGATCAAGGAAAAAACTAGGTACAATTGATTCTCTTCCAGACATGTTTCTGTATATTTTCTATCCTCTCTGTGATGGGAAGTGTGGAATTTTGTGAGGGAATGTTTGTGCTTTCTTAATGCTTGGCTAATTGGGCCCTTATATACAACATAAACATTTTTGGCTGCAAGTGTTGTGGACTTGGCCTCTGTTTATTTGTGTTTATTCAGAAAATTGTAACTGCTAATTAGCGATCATGTCATACTGACAACAGAGCCATTTAATTTTGTTCTCCCCCTTTGGAAGGGGGAGGGAGTGAGAGGGAGGAGGAGGGTTTAGAGATTTTAGCATAACTTACTGTCTACACAGATGAGAAGCTTTGCTGCCCTGTAGCTTGTGTATTGTCCCATAGAGTTTTGGTAGCTTGACCTGCTCTTCAGTCTGTTGACCCTTGTCTTTCTGCTCAAGCTTGTGCCTGTCTGATGCTAATTAGAGAGCTGTTTTCAGCTGCGTCCTCCTGAAAGCACGATCTTGTCCAAAGACCGCATTGGTGGTCCCAAACAGGGCGATGCAACGCATTTTCCCAGTTGCCCTAACTGCCTGCACTCTGAGCATTTACCATACGAGACGCATTATGTAGTTATTAAGCGATGAGGTTAAGATACCAAGTGCTCTAACACTGTAGGGTTGCTGTGCTCTCCGACTAGCTAGATAACACATTCATAAAGGAGTACGCTGGTGTCCTGCGTGTCTGCGGTCAAATTCTGTTTTAATTCTTTTAAACGTAGCTGTTGATTCAAAACACTGAGAGTGCTAGATAAAAGACTATTATACTGGAGATTCAAATAGTGCAAGAGTTTTTGTGTGCTGGGCTGCCTTTGCATTCCTCCTAAAAGTAGTACAGAGGAACTATTAGGCATTTAGTGTCAGGGCTTCACAGAATAACTTGAATATTTTGCAGCAGCTGGATGAATAGAGCCAAAAACAATGTATAAATTACCCCTGAATGATCTGTTTCTATTCTTTCTTTGTCATGGAAGACTTGGTTAAAATTGTGAATCTTGCCAATAGAATTTTTGGTTTCTGAATAATTACTGTAACGTTGTTATGTTGCACCAATCCACTAGACTATCCCATAAATATATTGTCAAATACTTTGATAGAAAGTGTACTTGCCCAAGTCCATCTCAGTAAGATAAGTATAGTCTTTACAAGTATGTCCTGAGATAGCTAGGGTGGCTTGGAAAGCATATGAACTGAAACTTCTGTTTATAGTTTTCTGGCTTTTTCATTGTGTCACAATTTCATAATAATTTGAGGAAGGTCAGTGATGATGGCATTGTTCAGAAACTGCAGATGCTTTGTTTTTTTTCTGTGAGTTGTTTTTGGTTTTTTTTTGTTTGTTTTTATTGTTCATGGTCAGTGTTAGGAATGATGGGGTAAAGTTTGCTTATTAGTTCCATTATAAATTGAGAACCATTTTTGAAATCCAAGCTACTTTTCAGTTAGGAAAGGCACAAAAATTAGTTTCTGTTATCTTGAAGATTGCATTATGTATTCATCAAATGAATAATTCCAGAATACTAACTCAAAACCAGCAGAAACTGAGTTTTACATGCTTATTTACAGGTGTGTAAAGTTTACTCCATCAAGGAAATACAGTCTGCAAAAAGTTGAAAAATGTTACAAGTTTTACTTCCAGAAATTTTTGTTAGTGAGACTTCAGTGCTTTTTTTGAGTGAAGTTTGTGAGCGAAGAGGACTGTGCATAGTCCCTTTTTAATTGGGAGCTGTGGGCCTTATTATTTGGAACGGATTAGACAATGCTAAAAGATCCAGTCAGCTAAGATGGAAAATTTACTTTCTTGCTGAATATTTTTATAAATTACAAATAGCAACCTAGAATGCAGCAGGCTAAGGGTGATTATTATTGTGTTAAAAGTTTGTTGGTACATTTGAATATTTAGAGAAGTACTATAATAAGTAGATTGCTAATGGGTTGGAACAAATCTCCTAGTTTTGAGTCATCTTGTTTGTTCATCAGATTGAAAAATTACTACATAGAAGAAAAATTATAGGAGTAAAAGCTTTTTAGCGCGTGTATCTGTGGTCTGTAATGTAGGAACGTGGATTTCATGTGTGTGTGCATTTTGTTTCCAGTATCTTTGCTGTGAGTGATTACTGCTGAGCTTTCTGTGATCCTATCACAGCCCCAAATTGCTCTTAAACAGGAAACTTTGTCCAATTGTTTTTAAAAAAGAGTGCTTTGGGTGATGTATTCGGCATGTACCTTGTCTGTGACTATAGTTATAAGATATCTTATTATTAAGTGAACAAGAGGAAAAACTGTAATATAGAAAAATGTCATGACACATAAGGTCTCTTCAGGTGTTTTTAATCACAGCGTTGCTTTCCTCTTCCTAAAGCAGCATGGAGGTTTTCACCCCTTCATCACTCTCTGGTTTACAGATATCTTCCTGAATGTTACTTTGCTTCCAAACAGCTTCATTTTTACTCTATTAAAGAAAAAAGCAGAGCTAGACTCCTCTTTGCTTAGAACCCGTCACTCTCTGAACTTGGCTTTCTATTACCTGAACATGCTTATAAAACATAAAATGCTTTTTAATGTTGATTTCAAAACTAGTATGCTGATGCCATTTGATGTAAGGGCTAGCTTAATAGTTTGTTTAAAAATTTTGTGTTCTACTTATGTGGGAAATATACTCAAATATTCCTCTAAAAGTGAGCAAAATTCTGTAAAGACTAGTGTGAAAATCTCTGGTTTTATGAGCTAAATATAAAGTCAGACTACCTAGAGGTTGTTTAAAAAAACCCTGGAACTTGAGTACTGATAGCCTTTGTAATTTTATTTTACTGCAACTGTGGATGTTGTTCTTATCTATGTTGCTAATGTTTTATAGTCTTACTAAACTATTTGAGTCAATATCCTCCAAGAGATAATTCCACCTACTCCATTTTCGTGCTTCTGCTATGAAAGCTCTTTTTTTTTTTCTTCTAAATTAGAGAACTCTCTTCCCCCACTAGTTTTGTGTAAAAGCATTGTTTCATTATTCCTGCTGCATTCTGAATGTTTTATTTATTTATGTATTTCTCCAGTGGAGTGGGGTTGGAAAAGGTCATTAAATAATTGGGCATTTTCCATCCCCTTTTTCTCACAGTAAATCAGGTCTTAATGCTCAATTACTCTGCAGCTATTCAGGCTATTGCAGAGTAGGTATAAAGCACTACATTCTAATTTGGCAGTATTTTAGAATTTCTCAGTTGGCTTTTCTACCGACGCGTCTGCTATTGGTATAAATGACTGCATGATGCAAGGCAGAGAAGAGTCAAACTCGAGGTATAACAGAACCTTTTCTTTAATACTAAATTTCTAGATGTGCATCTTTTGCTACAGTGCCTGTGTCTTCAAGTTGTCGTTTGCAATGCCTTTTGTATGGCTGTGTTTAAAATGATGAATAAGCCTTTTAAGTTAAGAGGAGTAAATTCTGTGATGATAATTATCAGAAACATTTGACTTTTAAACATTTCCCAGGTTGACACTGATTTTCATATTATAGCACTTAAAAAACAGAAAGGCTATCATATGTGGCAGTTTATCGTTTTTTAATGCTAGCTCATACAAATTCTAACCCCCAAGCTGTCATTTCTTTAATAATTTTCCCAGCGTTCTTTGATCGTAACCTTTTTTCTGCTTAATAAGGATGTATGAATGGTCATACTAGATCAAATTGCTTATCCATCTAGCTTACTATTTTGTTCACAGGAGTGAGTAGCAGGTGAGTGGAGGTGTGCATGAGAGTGGAGGAAAATACAGTGATACTTCCCGGGAACCGTAATACCAAAAATCTGCCTTTTAGATCTGCACTGAATACCCATTAGAGCATGTGTTAGAAACCTCACTTTGTATTTTACTTTCTACATACCATCGAATGTTTACACATCTCTGTCCTGTGGCTTTTTTGTGGTCTTTTTTTCCAGTTTGAAGGATCTCAATCTGTTTAGCTGCTCCTTGTAGGAATATGTTCATCTTTTTCCTACCTGTATGATTTCTAATTCCCTTTTTAAGAAAAGGAAAACAAAATTGAGCATGGGGCCTCAAAATAAATAATTAAATAAATAATTGGGTGCACCCATAAGTCTGTAGTATGAGATAATGATTTTTTTTGGAAAAAATATCCTTGTATTCTACTTGAACATTAAAATAAATGAACATTAAAACTCAGGTTTAAGAATATCCTATAACTCCTGAGATTTTTTTCTTCATGGGCAATAGCTAGGTCAAAGTCCGTTACTTTCTACGTAGGTATACTCAGGCTATGTTCTGCCTGACTATATACACATCTATAGAATATATTAGGATTTACTAATACTGAATTTTGTCATGTAATTCATTGCCTGATTGCAAAATAGTTTTCTGCAACTCTTCAAAGTTGGCATTCATTTTTACTATTGGATTAAAACCAGCAAACTGTCATTTCATTTTCACTGTTAATCTCTTCTTCCCCTACTCCCATTTTTCAATAATTTATTAATATGAGGAACAGCAGAGGTGCTTTCTGGCTCTTTCTAAAGACCTTGCGATGGGTGTTAAGAATTTATTCTGAGCCTTTTGTAAGGTTTATGTGTTTGTTCTAGCTGCCATGTTTTAAATGAAAATATGGTTTTCTTTCAATTCCATCCTTACATGTCAGCATTGAGGTCTTGAGCTTTTTGTCAAAACCAGTGAAAGGCAGTGGAAGTTCACTGCCTTTTTAGAAGAAATCACCAAAGTTGAATCTGTTAGGATGAAAACAAACCTTTGATTTACTTAGTAGCACATGTATTTTTCTATTTTAATCTTTCTTCTATTGCATTTAGCTCCATTTGAAAGTGTTAGAAGATCTGATTCCCCTTTTGTTGAATTTTTATATCAGATTTTTCACCAACATAAATGATTACACTCACTTTCTACAAATTAAAATGAGAAGACTCACCATCTTACTTGCACCAGGCATGGTAGTGAACCGATTTTTGAGAGATAAACTGTAAGCCTAGGAATGTAGAGGCAGTTTGTCCTTCATAAAGGTACGTGTGCTTTATTTAAATATGCAGGAAGATTTACCTCCAACTTAGTTTTCCTAGGCTGCTTGGGAACTTCTCACAGTGCCGTTTCATCTTGGCTAACCTACATAGTTTCCTGCCATCAGCATTTTTTCCATCTCCTCTAGGTCATTAATAAATACAGGGAACAGTGTAAGTCTCAGCACAGCTCCCCAGGGCACACCGCTGTTAACTTCTTTCTATGCTGAGAGCTGGCCGTTTATTAATACTCCTTCGCTTCCTACCTGTTGGCCAGCTTTCAGGCCATGACAGGACTTTACTACTCACTCTGCAGTTACCAGGGCTGTGTTTTGGTTTTTTTTTTTTTTTTTTTTCAACCAGCCTCTGATGTAGGACATGTAACCTACATTCAGTGCTTCTTCCTTATCCGCTGTTTTCTTAACGCTCCCAAAGAGTTCTAACAGCGGAGAGAAGCAATATTTCACTTGTAAGGGCTGTACTTCTTTTCATCCCTGTAATGCTCATCAAAATGCTTTATATCTCCATGTAGATTCAACCTCATGGTCCTCAACATCCAGTTATTTTTCACTTTTCAGTATGCTACGTCTTACCCTTCAATAAAAGAGGGCAAGCAGAAGATCATAATTCAAGTGGATGGTGTGTGGTAATGAATGATGCAGCTAGGTGTTTTCCAGTGAATGTGTAGCATTGGTGTCCCTTTATTCTGATGCAAAGAAAATGAAGTTATATCTACATAGGTTAAGGTTTTTTTCGGTTACCTTTTTTGTAAAGCATATACATTTGGTTACTTGAAATAAGACTGAAATTGCACGCTTAAGGTAATTTATAGTATTTTATTCTTCTGAATAAAAGAGCCTTCTTCTTCCTATATATACCATAATTAATTCAGAATATTAAAACTGTAAAATAGTTTATTTTTTAATTTGGTGTTATTACAGTGTTTCTTTTATGTAGTATTTCTCTTGTATGGTATCATCCATTTGGCTTCCAATTTACCTTCTCTGTTTTTCAACTTCTTTCAACGGTTAACATTGTTGCTATTTTTTATCTTGGTTCATTGCCCCCTTTCACACTTGCTCCTGATTCTCTCAAATGTGAGAGCTAAGTAGGCTGTTTGCTTGTTTTAGCTGAGTTGCATTTTATAAAAAGAAAAGCTTTTTGTTTAGGAGCAAGCATAGATGTAATAAGTTCCGTAGCTGGTGTGTAGACAAGCAAAGCTGGGTTTATCTTTGTCTAAAACATTTCAGGACTTTGCCACTGTCACTTTAAATTCAAAACCATCAAAATTCTGTCTTCAGTCTAAGTCTAATTTAATGTAAACTTTGTTTCAAAAAAAAAAAATAATTTGCAATGACATCGGCCACGTTGGTTCTTCAGAGATCATGGGCAAGAGCTTTGCTATCACAGGATTTGTGTGTATGCATAGACTAAATGTTGCCATATGCAAACCCCTTACTGGTTTAATATTTAGAAATTTGGATTATTTTAGGGCAGGTCATGGGTATTTTAAAGCATGATGCATGTGTTACATACTTTATTTTCTCAACTGATGTTATTTAGATTATAAACTTTTCAAAGTAAGAAAAAATGTGGATGAAAGGAGGATTAGCTGCAACAAGATCATGTGCTTGTGTGCTTGAATATATCCTTGTGTTTCAGTATTTAAGTGTGTTGTTGCACTAATTACATGGGTATATATGGGGATACGAGTGTGTGGATCACTCAAATCTTGGTTTTATTTAGAAAACTACTTTAAAAGAAGAAGAAAAATGATTGTATACTAAATATTATGATGGATTCCTCCCTGAAGAGCGTGGGGGGGAAAATAGCTTAGAAGAGGGGGGTGTCTAGTTCTATTAATAACCTGATAATAAATTTCAATGTCAGAAGGCTTGTGGGGAAGCTGAAGACCTTGTCTCTTGGCTTCATTTGCTTAATTCTTCATAGAGACTGTTCCTTTGGGATATATTTAGGTAATACCATTTATTTAGAGTGTTGGAGGTAACAAAGTAAGCAATTCATAGCAGACTGCTTCAATTGATAATGAGTGCTGCTGCTTTTCATCTTGATCTGCTACTTGAGCAGTGAGATGGGCAGAGATACATAGCTGTTCTTTTACACAAGAACTAGTTTTTTAAAGCTTGAAATTTCCTTGTTACCCTCCCTTGCCTCCTCCCAGGTCAGGTATCATATTCCAGCTGAAAACATCCAACCTTCTTACTAATTAAGAAGAAAATACAGAGATGGTGGGTCTTCTGTCACTTGTACGTCTGTCACTGGAGTTGTGAGGGGTTCCAGTTGAGAGCAGGCTTCATTGTGTAGCATCTAGTGTGATCACACAGGAGAGAAAGACCTTGTGCTGAAGAGATTTGTCCAAATAGACAAAGGGATAGATTAGTGCAAACCAAATTCTTTCCTTTTTTTCTGGAACGTAATGCTGTTCCTCAGCGTTCGGAGATGACAGACTACCATCTTAATCCTGTGAGGGCAGTCAGGAAGGGGGCTCACCCGTAGGAGAGCTGGTGCGTGAGGGGGTTGTTCAGTTAGGTACCTGTGCATGGAAGATGTGAATGTTAGGTGTAAGTATCGATGCTCTCAAATGCTCCTTCAGAAGACCCAAGGTAAGCTAGAGGAGGGTGGTGAGAGGTTTTCTTCCCCGTTGTGGGGGGAGCCTAACAGTAGGGTTGCGAATCCCTGTGGGCCTGCGGACGTTGAGCTGCAACATGTGAATGATCAGCCTGGGTCACCATGTCCAGGCACATTCCCACTGCTTAAGACCTGAAAGTGATTTTAGCTCTTGTTCTTCCTTCATCACAATTACAAACAAATCGATTTCTCTCACTTTCTTCCTTTATTTAAGACTTGGTGTATGGTTCCTGCTCTTCTCCCTCCCTCACCTTTTGTGGCTTCATGCTAGCAAGGAAATGGTAGCAAGGTGGCCACGCAGGTCTTTCCAATTGTCTGGGCAGTCCTTGTTGAAGGAAGGTAATTGGGCACATGTGGCTCCAAGTAAGTGGTGACTATCTTGAGTTGGGGAGGGGGGCTTCATTTGTTCAGCTGTTAAAAGCTTCCAGGATGGACATGCTTTCTGCAAAGCTTTGTCTGCTGTTGTTCACTTGCTGTCGCTGTAAAATTTGCTTCATACTTTTCTTTCTGCTGAAAGTTCTCAATAGGATGTGCTCATTCACACCTAAATCATCCCATCTTTCTGGCCAAAAAGTAATTCTGCATTCTCATAGTAAAATAAAAAAAAGCATATAGTCCTCTGGGTCATTTGTTGGAGGATGACATCTTATAGGTCAGGGCAGGAAAAGAGCCGCTGCTATATTGATTTGGAATGCCACAGAGTATTTCTTGAAGGCTGGAAGTCATTACTTTTACAGACCTGTTATGTCTTATGTGCTCAGCATAAGCTTACTCTTTTGGCCCTCGCTGTATGCTCTCCTGCTGTGGTCCAAATGTTTCATACGCTGGCTACACAGCCTTGCTTCCGCCTCGTATCAAACACAGCTGATTCACAGATCTGTGACCTTTCACTGATCTGCTGGTGTATAGTCCAGAAATGTGGGAGGGACAGAGGAGCTCTGTTACGCTTTGGAAAATGTGTTATAAGAAACAGATTCTCGGTACCAGCTTTATAAAATAGGCATTCCCTTTCATAGGGTCTAATTTGCCTTTGGCAGAACAGCCTCACAACTCTCTGCAAGGGTTGTGTTGTGAACCCATGCGTAAGTGCATGTTTGTAGTGTGAATAGATGCCTTTTTCCCTGGATGCTGGGATGATGTGTTAGACTTCTATGTCAGACTTCTAAGAACTGGAGACATTTGCTTTTGTATAAAATCATTTGGGTAAAAGTCCTTTAGAGCTAATCTAGAAAGGGATTGAACAGAGATGTCTTTGCTGCTTATTCAGAAAGTACCGAGCTGCAACTTGTTTCATAGTCGGAATAGAGAGGTAGGGAATAAACTGCAGAGAAAGTTTAAGAAAAGAAAGCAGGAATTTTCAGAAGAGTTACAGGCATAATTTAAGCCGATTAGCTCAAAAAATTGTGATAAATTAAGGGAGCTAGTACTGATAGCCTCTGTTTACAAATGCAGATCATTAGGATAGGTCATTATCTGCACGCACTCTGTATTGCTTTCAGTACATTTAATTTTGATGACTTGGAAAGCCTTTGCATTCCTCCACCTGCTGCTTTTTACAGACAGTCTTTAAACATCATGAAAAATGCAGGCGTCTTGTTCCATGCTTAAAAAGATTTTCGTGTGCCATCTCACTTGGACTGTCATAAAAATGTTAGTGGCTTGATAATTGCAGACTTCAAGTTATTTCAAGTAAGCAATGAAACATGAACATTTCAGATATTTGGCATGGGAAGGCGCAAACGATATTTGTTTTTCTAACAATAAAGGTGACATTTTAGTATTCTAAGTAATGTACAGTCCAATATTTACAAATAAGGTGTATATGTGTGAATAAAGAATTCTTCTGTACATACTTTGTGTACATACAGGCAGGCACTGGACATATTTGCTCAGTAGTATCCACTTCCAAACTTCTATTAAGTAAACCAGAGTTTAAAGAAATTTATGGGTAACATACTGACTGATATTTTGTTATTATTTTGGTCATGATCGTAAGCACAGAGCAGCAACTCTTGCATTATATATAGTATTTTTAAAGCCTATAATCTACTTCATGTGCTACGAGGACACAAGGAGTCTTTGAAAGGAGAATTTGGCATGAAACATGATTGTTTGCAAAGCTAACTGATTCATTGCTGATCTTTCATTTTTCATACTGCTAGGCTATCTAGATAAATCCAGATCTTTCTGAAGCTAATTCATTGTCAAAATCCCATTTCCATCACTGAAGCAAAATCCAGGTAGGCACTTCCACTTAAATCTTAAAAGCTTACATCTTTTCAGTTTTTCTGCCCTGAAAGTTGTTCAGTGGAAATATAAACACCTAATATTTTTCTTCCAGGACTATTATGTTTGCTTAGGTAATAAGTAGAATTTTATTCCCCTCCACCTACAACAGAAGAAAGAAAATTCCCAAATGAGATCCTCTACGGTGATGAGTGCCTTCAGCGCAGAGCTTAAGTGGAGGCCCAAACACTGAGCTGCTATTTTTCTTTTCAACTGGAGAAAAACATATAATGTCTTAGTGATATTACTTGTACACTTCCCACTAGTGATGTAATTCCTCTCCATTCCATCAAACTAATGTCTTCCAAAGAAAATATATAAAGGAAAAGGGGAGGAGGTAGGACTATTTATAATTATTTTCATTTGTCAAGCAAGTTAGTGCTTGTTCTGCCTTTATTTTACTTCTTGTGCTTGAAGCAGAGTTCTCCATTAACAGTGTTTGTGTACCTACATCACTATAGTATTTGAGCTTCTCACAATCTTTGTAATATTCATCCTGACAGCAAGGTAAATAATTTTTTTAATTGCTCTTCTACAGACAAGGAATTATGAGTCAAGAAGTTTTTTAAAGTTAGATCCCTAAAGAACTTCTGTGTGTATTTCAATGATTTCAGTAGGCGTTAAAATTCTGGTAATCTGAGTTATGGGACACCACCAAGGCTAGAGCTGCATCCCCTTTGCCTGAGATGAGCGTGGCAAACAGTAGTGACGGGTACCAATCCTCTGAGCTGTGTTTCATTAGACCACAGAGATAACGTGTTTGGCAAAGCCAGCTCCAAAAGCTCCTCCAACTTCTGAGGCTTCTGTTGGTCTTTGGGACATGGAGGCATAATTTCCTGCTTTTCCAGATGGTTCAATGTGACCCGGAGCTGCACTAATCAGTTGATGTTAAGAGACAACCTTATTACCCATCTCTCTAACAAAATGTGAGCATGCATTATTAAAGCAGTGAACCGGCAACAAATTAAATAGTTGTACTGTTCATCAGAGAACCTTAATTAATAAGATCTGACTCAAAGTGAGCAAGTCTGCCCCTAGGCACGTCACTGTGATTAGATATTTGAAAGAATCATGGTAACTTTTTTCATATGTTGTTGTTGTTATAATTATTATATTTTTGGTCCTGGGATTTCATTCTTGCTTTGAAGAATCCTGAGAGTCTGAAAACTTACAGAGGAAGGAAGGAATACTCTACTGTTGTGTGGTAAAGTATTGCCCACATTGTTCTTTCTGTCTGTAACTCATAGGGGTTTTATTTATGCCCTCTGGTTGCTTGCTGCTTTATTCCATGCCTGTTGTTGATCTTTTTAAAAGGAGACTGAGGGTGAAGTAAGCATTGACTGAGGATAGATAAACTGCTTCAATGAAAGGGTCTGAAGCTTTTTGACTTGTCTCTTTGGGGCAGGCCTTGCAAAAAGCCTGGGGCAGTAGCAAACTGTCAGAATAATAGCATTACTCAATCAACTTTAATTAAAATAAAATATTTGCATTACAATGCAGGGACTTCATAGAGATTTCAAAATATGATTTTTTTAAATGACATTGTAAAGTGAACTTATTTTTAGCTTAAAAACATAAAAGAAAAGCCTTATCAGTGAACAGCTAGCTTTTTGGATTCAAATATCTTCAATTTTTCAAGTATTTTACATATTTTTTAATTGTATGCATGTGGAATGACAGTGGAAAGCAATTGAGTAATATAGTATTGTGGGGAATATTCTAGCTATAGTATTCTAGGAGTAGTCTAATTGCCATTAGAATACGGTAATCACTCTGTATTCTCAAATTGCTTAGATTAGCAATCTACTTTATTCATTCTTTTTTAAGGGAAATTTTACTCTGAAAATGAATCTGGCTATATTCAGTGCCGTTATTTGCCATTTTTGGCCCTCTATCCTGGCTACAGTTAACAATGTTCCTTTTGACAGACTATGATTTGGACATAAATGTGAGAAGACCCTGGAGACTTGGAGGTGCCAATAAAATGGGACCCATCAGAAGTAGCGGACTTATTTGGGCTGTGGAAATCAGGTGCATAAATAGGGTTGCTATTGGGAACAGGTAGCGGTGTGCATGGCTTGTCTGCATAGTGATGGCAGGAATCCAGTGTGTATTCAGATGTGTTTTTAGGTATGGGCCCCTAAACCAACATCTGACTGACCGCTCTTGCCTCGTATGAATGTAAAACTCACTGGTGGTGAAAGTTGCTACTAAAGCCTTAAGAACAGAAATGATGTTCTGAAATGAAGTCATGACTCTTTTAATGTTACTGTTGAAGCCAAGCATCTGGAACTAGAGATTTAAGTGAAATGTGAATGCCAGGAACTCTTTTCTCATGCGTGTTGCATCAAACTTTGACATTGCTGTACTAGTACCAGACATTGAACTCTGAAATGTATCAACTTCTGCAGAATGTAAAAGGGCCTATTTGTGTAGTCTGGAAGTGGTAGCAAAGAGAATTGTGCTGATTTCCTGCTGATCTTATGAATGCATATACAAGGTATGATTTTTCTTTTTTTAACACTGATTTGAAAATGTGAACTCTTCAGTGTAGCTTCAGACCAGCTTGTTCAATGAAGCTCATTATTGCACAGCTGTGAGAGGTTTAAATTTAGGTATGTTTCTGTGCAGACTACCAGTACGTTTACTGATTTCTCTGCAGGAAATATGGTGGCAAAGATCAGTAATACCTCTATCTTCTGTATACATATATAGAACAAAAAAAAAAATATTTTCAGGACTTTTTGGTTACACAGGTATTAGTATGAATCTTCCCCTGTTGCTCCAGCAAAGTAGTTACATTCAGATATCTATTCTTAAGTAAGTTCACCTGGTTTTAGTAGACTATGTAAATTTTAATGGAGACTATTGAATATTGGAATGGAATAAACTATCCTGCTAGAGGGTTAAAAAAAAAAACTTGTGTAAATAGCGCAGAGTGGAGTGCTGTTTTTAACCTGTCTCTTTTGGGAAGCGTGGCCAGGTGGAGGGCCATTGACAAGAAGACGGGACAGTGTGTATATCGCACAGCATTGGTCCTTTTGGCCAGAACCATTTCTTCTGTTGAAGAATTGGCAGTGCTGTCCAAAAGTGATGTTCTTCTGTAACTGTACCGTTTAATGCAAAGTTGATAAACTCAATTCTGTTCTTGATTTGATTATGGATAAAGGAATCTGTTTTTCACATTGGTCATGGCTATGTAGGTTGCGTATAGCAGGGTAGGTGCAACACCATGTGTGTTTATTCCAGGTGGCCTTTTGCACTTTAGAACCTAGACATTTTTACAGCTCAGTATGAAAACAAAACAACATCATGTTGTACAGAGACTGGGGGTAGGGAGAAAGGAGAAGATACTGAGGAGCTGTTGCAGGAACTGCTTTTTCTACTGCAATGAATTTTTCGGGTAATGAAGATGCTAGCTTTTTTTTTTTTTGTTACTCAGCTAATAATTGTTGACCTTTACAGCATGCCTCAAAGTTCACAGTAGTTAAAGCAATCTCATTGCCCTCCATGGCTTTTTGGGTCACTGCAGCAGAAAAGGCACTCAGACTCCTTGCTCTCTCATTTGGGAACTGTGATTTTATGTGGGCTTCCTGTCCCTGTGAGATGATTGCTCTGAGTTGACTTCATTCAAAATCGATTACAGAAACAAGTTGAGGCTGTCCATGCTTTTAGTGTGCTATTCAGTGCCTATTAAGTGTTTGTCAGGCTTTTTATAGACGGTCTGTGAACTTTACAAATAGAAAATGCTTATATTCAGTATGGTAAATGGGGATTTAGCTAAACTACTCTTATTAACATTAACTGAATGGCTTTAGTATTTACATAGTATTTTGCGCTTTTGAAGTGCTGTACTAACATTAATTAATTTTCAAAACACCCCTGTACAGTACTGTAGGTGAGAAACTTGGTGGCTAAATACCCATCAGCAGTACTGAGAATGTCCCCACAAGGGTATAACAAAATGACTGAACAAGGTCGTTCTAAATTAAAAACCAGTTTAATTTAGTTTAACCTAATTCGCTAGCTCTAACTTTCGTTCATGCAGAACAGTAGATGACTGTGCTTGCTCTTAAGACTCCTGGGCATACTGGGACAATAGTATGAAAGAAACAATTCCACGTTTCTTTACTTCCCCCCTAAATTATGCTGACTGTTTTTTGCACAAATATATTTAATGGGTTTGTGGTACCTAGAGAGGGATATTGGAAGGTGTGAAGTTCATACATGCGTTAAAAAAACATAAAACAACAACCTACTTGATGATAGACCTGTTGATGTAATTGGAGAAAAATAGAGGGGTACATATTCACAACAGCTCACAGTCATATTTAAAAGTTTTCTGATCTGCATTTAGGAACAAGATTTCAGAACTTGGCATGAAGAAATTCTTAGCGAGACTATTAAAAGCTGACATCATCCAAAAGGGAAGATTATTTGAAATTTTGATCACTTGCTTAACAGAGTGGTTAAGTTCCTAAGAGCCAACGCTGCATCGTAAATCAACACTTGGTGAGAGAGGGCAGCACCTCTATCACTCACTCCAACTATCAACAAGGAAAAATCATTGTTTTCCTGTAAATTGATTAATTTCTAGATTATTGTAGCATCTGTTAAAAACCAACCAATCCTTACCCTACCTTCAGTTGTTCATAAACCCACCACTAGCACAAAGGAGGGTAAAAAGAAAAAATGAAGAGAATTTAAAAAATTGCTGTTCCTTTTAGTTATACTAAAATGTCTCTACTTTTTTGCTATTAAGGAAAATATGGAGTAAAAAAATTCTTCTGTTTTAGTAGTGGAAAGGAAAAACTTGGTCTAACATTTAGTTTCAACTAGTCAGGCCCTTACTCTTCCTAAACTATACTCTTTCTAAAATGAAGACCTTTTTCCTATAAGTATTAAAAAAGTTACCGTATCTGGTAACTCTATGCAGAGCAAGGTGATAATAGCAGTGAATATCAAAGCCAGTTACATACTGGTATTTTTTGTTTAGATTTATTTCCAATCCCTTGGGCTGAGGAAGTCACTGTGTAATTTATCAGGGAAAGGTTTTCCAACACATAACTTCTTTTCCTTCCGAGCTCATCTGTGACTCTTGCAGCCGCTTCCTCCTCTGTTTCTAAAGGTGCACAGGAAAGCCGTGAAGCGTAGCATCATTTTGTTGACTAAAAGGAAGTTTATATGTAGTTATTTCTGCATGGTTTTACAAGGGAGGAAAATGGCATAAACGCATCTTCCCCCACTTTACTTAATTTTGCCCATTTTAAGAGCAAGCTTCAGCTTCATGAGAGCCATCAGAACCTAAGGGCTTATGCAGAATGGCTAAATTGGGAAATCGTGCTCAGGGAAAGAAATCTGTGCGTCTATGGCTGCATGCATGTGTGTGGCTTTTCTTTTAGACCAGCTAATTTCACTCAGTGGGGTAATCAAAGGGGAAAAAGGGAGGTGGAAACTTTCTTTTAAAAGTAAGTAATGTGGAAAAAAAAAAATCCAGTTGGATGGAGTTGATGTTTCTGACAAGGACCATCATATGTATGGACAACTTAACGGATTTGTATTGAAATTTCATTTCTTTAACGGGGGGAGTAATTGTATTAATTACTGTGTGGTGGTTTTTTTTTTCCCCAATATGGTTTAGTAATCCTACATTCTTAGATGGAAATGGGAGAACACAGAAGCCAAGAGGAAAAAAAAGCTCGAGGAGGGTGAAATGTCTTCTAATCTGTTGTAGAACTGGAGAAACGTTAAAAGGTTTGGCTACTTAGAGCAGAACAAATCTGAAATCTTACAGCAGCAAAATACTTGAGGCTCTGAAACTGTAATTCTCGAAATTACAGTGCTGAAAGCCAGTTTGTGCCATTATAGTATTGAATGTTGTTCATGAAAGCATCACTTATAATAGAAGAATGTTACTGAATGTTAGATTCCTGCTGCTGCTGTAATTATCTTTCTTTAGATTATCTGTGTTTGGCTAGATGACTCTTAAAAAAAGAAAAACAGCCAATAAAGCATCATTCATATAAAACAAATTCTTTACAGGAATATTTGTCTGGAAGTGCCTGAATTTTTATTTATACTTACCACTTTATCCCATGAGCTAAAGATCTCTTGGAAACCTAATCAGTTGGATATTTTCTCCTGAATACTAGTTTCTAGTGGCTGTTAAGTTATTGTACCTTTCCCTAGAAATCAGAACTAGGATATTGGTGAATCAGAACTAGGATATTGGTGAATAATTTAGTTGTTTGGATTAAAAAAAAATCCCCAACAGATGTATTTCAGTTATTTTTCTGTAAGACAAGATCTCTTCTACTCTTAGAAAGAAGTTGACAGATTAGACTGTGTTAATGGCAAAACAAGGAGATGTGAGTTTGCATCATAATATCCCCTTGGCAGTGAATAATGAAGTTCAAAAGATGATTTCTGTCATCTGACCGTAACCATGCTTCCAAAAGGGCTAAGTGGCTGCTTAAAAAATAAACCACGTCACTTTATTGAGGGTGTTGAAAAGTGGTGTTCTCTGTCTTTATGATTCTAGCTATTGTGTCAGTTTTACTACTGCTAGCCCTGCAGAACAGGTACAGTCATGGGAGGATGAACTGGTTCATACATCACCTAGAGAATTGCTAATGAAGTTCCAGCTGCCAAATTCTGCCTGCAAATTAAAAGCATAGCACGCTTTCACCTTGTTTATGTGGCTATTTAATATTCTGCTTTGCCTTTTAATTTCTAATGAATCTGCTCGCTGCTCCAAAGCCTTACTCTTGTTTTTATGTTCAGCTCAAGATGGTTGTCCTGTACCTTAATTTTGAGTGTTAGTGTTTTGGCCACAGTAGATGTACTCCTATGCATGTCTTGTTGAGATCTTTAATGTTTAGCATTGCATTATATAAAGTGTCATTGCAGTTGGAATTAGCCCACCAAACTTTTGCTCCTAAGTCATGGCAATATAAGCTTCAAAGGGGAACAGCTTGATTTGCAGATCCCTGGTTGTTTTTGTGGAGCTAACAGTTGGAGAGTGGTAACTTCTTTTTGCAAGCACATTTGATCTGGATTACAAGACTGTAAACCTAGAATCAGTCATTTTCACATTTGCTTTCATTTCTGGTTAAATGACACATGATTAAACAACTGTGACAGATGAGGGAATATATCTGTGTCCAATTATTAATTCCTCTGTTTTATGAATAGGAGCTATGATTACAGCCATCAGGGTGGATTAGAACTTCCATTTCGTAGCAGAAAACAGGCCATGCCTGAGGACCTGAAAAAGGGACATAAAGGGAGTTGTCATCAATGGGTAGCTGTAAGTTTGTAGAACATGGGTTGCTCGAGGCAGTCATTCGTTTCCACCTAATTTCTGTTGCTATTGGGCTCCGCCATGGGAAATCTTAATAGAAGGGTGAGAACAACGAAGGGTGTGTTAGACTGCTTTTAAAGAGAGATGCTGTCATAACACAGGTGTTCTAGGACTGGAATCCAGCGGCTCTGCGGGAGAAACAGGGGCAGACAGAAACTGACTTCCTTGAGTTGTAATTCTAGGTAACAACCTCACGGTCCCTTCCCATCTTTCCTTCTCCTCCCAAATTTATTATGAGTTTGAGGAAGGGAATGGATGAGGTTTGAGTGATTCAGGATTAGTTCTGGGATCAGGGATGGGATTTCACAGTTCAAGGAAGACGGTGGGAACTAAAGCAGTGGCTGGGTTGTGCCCCACTCCAGCCCGATGGGAACATGCAAGATTTGTTGCACTTGTGCTGTTCTCCAAAATTAAGACTCTCCATTAGAAAAACTGTAACAAAAAACTTCTCCCACTTTCCCACCCTGGCCTCAGCTGATAAAATGAGTACCAAAGTGGTGCTAGGTAGCTTTTTGTTCAGAAGAGCTAAAAGCACCTGGTTTTAGGAAATCAGTTGCAATATAATAAGGTTTTCATTTTTATATGAGGAGCTTCTTAATATATGATCTAATTAATCATAATAACCTTTGACTTCTTTACCTCTGCAATGTAGAGCTTTGCACCATCTTCTTCGCTGTAAATCCATACCTGTAAAAATAGTTCAAATGTTATTATTGGTAAGTGCATTGTTCTTTCTGAGGTGTTGCAGCTTTTCTACTGGAATATTTCTGGCTACATTCAAAGTACAGTTTATGCACTTAAGCAAGGGTTTTTTTATATTAATGTTAAGTAGGCAGGCCACTGAAATGCCAATGAAATATGTACAAAAAATACTTGTACAATATTATATTTAGACAGATCTTTCTGTATTTGTGAGAGTTTCAGAAGTGTTGGGGGACATGCCAATATTTGAATACTCTATTTATTTTTCCTATAAAATGACTTTCCTAAAGCCAAGGAGTAATTTATGTGTATATCAATGCCAGTGAATGACTTTCGCTGTCTTCCTTCCAATCACGGATATCTGGGAGTATATACTTAGACCTGATCTGAAGCACAGGAATGAAAAGGGCTCTGCACTTACAAGTCCATTTGTATAGGAGTTTGTATATCACACCAATGAAGTTCTTCATCTCCCACAATTGCGAAAAAAAAAAAAAAAAAAATTCCGTGCTTGTAATTTCCTAGTAGAAAAAAACCAGAAGCCTAAAACTAAAAAGCCTAATTATAATTAATTGCAAAGGTTTTCTGCAGAAGCTAGTGGCAGTGATTTGCATAAATTCTCATTAAGGTGAATAATATATTTTCTTCAAGATCCATTAAACAAGCTTTAATCAGTTGAGCTTGAAAAACATCACCATGAAACTTCAGTTTAAAAGTCATTACACAGCATCTAAAATAAGTTCTGAAAAATTACAAAAATGTATACAAGAAACATCAGCATCCTTCAGACCGTAAGAAGCCATGTAATAAATACCAAGAGGAAGGTGGATTGTTGTTCCTGGCTTTAAGTTAATTCCACAAAGACAAAACATGCCTGGTGGGAAGGAAGCCTTGTGTCGCCAGCACAGTGGGGTGTCGTACCGGAGTTAGGTATCTGCAAACTACTTTTTTTGCTACTTTCAAGAAGAGAACATGATGAACTGGCAGGTATGCTACAAGCTGCAATACCTACATATCTACCTTATGTAGTGGATACTCTACAGCATGTTTTTTTTTTTCTTTTCTTTTTTAAACAGTTAAGCTGAGCTAGCCATTAAAACATTTATTTATGTATGCAACCTAAACATTTTTGTGTATTTCTATCCACTTTTACTTTTCAGGATTAATTCAGATGCGGTCTTTCAAATCACAGGTTCTAACTGGTTGGATGCGTTGCCTTTACTCTGTGTTTAATGAGCAACTTTCCTTTCTGAGTTAGTCCATTTGGTGATAGGAGCTGTGTGAAATTCACTTTAGAGCAACCATTATCTTCTTTTAGCAGGGTGCCAGGAAAGGTGGAGTGGCAGAACTCAGAGTTTCTGCTGTTCTTGGCAATGCTTTCCTCTCTTTATTTAAGGCCATAAAGAAATGAGCACTTTAAAAAAAAAATTCTACAAATAAATAATAATTCTGTTTTATTAATTGATTTTTATTATTGCTGAGAGGTGCAATGGATTCCTTCCTTGGCATTTAGTGAGCAGTCATGCTTTTGTACCCTTTTCTGTTGCAGAAGCCAAATTTAAAGCTTTAGACGTTGGCACTGAATCAACTTTCTAAAGCAGCAGTTCCTAAATTGCAGTGTACGTATATACATACTTCTGTAATTTATGACTGTTCAAAGTAGTAGTTGGCCAGGCTGGAACCTGGAACTGGTACCACTGGAATTGGTACCTGCCAACCTTTATTGTGGTACCTGGTCAAAGAAAAAAATCATGCAGGTTTGGTCCCTATTCTAGAACATTGTGCTTGCTACTTTCTTCTTTTCAGTGTAAAATGTTTACAGTGTAAAATGTAGAGATGGGGCAATGAATTTCAGGATGGATCAGTATGACTACTATTAGTGGGTTCTAAAAGCTTTGTTCTCTTTATCCATTTAACACTTGCTGTCTTTGAGAAAGACCTTTTATGGTAAAAAGCAGTACCACTGGCAAGAAAATAGAGCAGTAAGTATAGCTTTTGTGTTATGTATACTAGCAAGTTTGACTCATATTTTCCTCTGCTCATCCTTAGGCATAGCATTTTCTTCTTGCGAATTTGTGTTACTCGAGAGAGCTCAGCTGTACAAGTAGAAATAGGTTGGTAGAAACCTCCCTCAATTTAAAAAAAGAAAAAAAAAGTTTGAAGCTTCTGAATGAAAATGTAATTCATGATTACTTTTGCGGCTCTGGAACCCAGATTGAGAAACTGATTGTTTGTTTATTTAGTAGCAGGGTGTCCTGAAGACTACTGGCAAATGCCAGTTATTTTTGAATGTTCAAATCAGAATTTGTTTCTAGTGTCCCCACATCATTTTGGTATTTGTCATTGTAAGAAGATTATAAGAAGCTGTTACAGCTTCTTTTTGTGACCCTGGAGAAGAAAGGGAAAAAGAGGTTTTTTTTTTTTTTTTTTTTTTTAAATTTATTTTACAGTATGGTGACCCGAGTACTTTCTTTGTTTTCTGATTATTGTCACCATTATTTCTTATTTTATTATATCGGACAGCTTGTGTTTTAGTGTGTATTTCTTTTGGATTTGTAACAGCATTTCGGTTCTTTATCTTATTATTGCAATTAAACTGCATCCAAAATGTTGCATGACTCATCTGTAGAGGAAAATATACATTAAAATATCTATAGATAAACTCTGTTTTGATGTTTTTTCCCCGTTGCTTCAATTTTTGATGCTTTTACATCTTGTTTAAAGAGCTAGTATCCCAAAGCTGACTGGTGTATGCTAAGATTCGGCTGAACAGTTCCTTTAAATATTATGGGAGGTCTGTAAGTGATGGGTGGCCCAAAACCCAAAGTCACCATTCTATTCAAATAAACACACAAAGAAAGTATGTGCAAGACCTTTAACTCTTACAGGAGCTTGGCTGTGTGCCATGCTTCTGACTTAATGGAATGGCTGATTTCAGGGTTGCCTGGGGCCACAACCACAAATAAGCATATATATCTCTGAGGTCATTGAAACCAATTTTATTATTTTCATAGCTATTGGAAATAAGTCACCTGGCTTGATTTATACACAAAATTCCAGAATATCAGCCCACAGAAGTGACCTTTAATTTAAAACTCTCATCTGTTTTGTTGGCCTGTAACATTGGACTGTAATATTAAAATAACAGCAGCTTGTGTTTCTAGAAATACTATTTTATCTTTCTCAGTAGTTGATGGCTAAGCATTTGCTGTAAGTTTGGGATTCAAGTTGAATGTCTTCATGTGAAATGATCCTCATAGTCAGCACTGCTGCAGTTCCCAGTTAGACTCAGTTCAGTTTCCAGGGGTGGGACTTCAAACTCCCAGCAAGTTCGAAAATGTGATGGTGAGTTTTTGGGTTTCCTGTGGGCTCCCAGTGCCTCTCATGAGCCGTGAGCTGCCTCTGTTCCACACTGATTTCTACAGACTTTTATCCTACAAGGCTAGAATTGAGAAGGAACTAGAGGGGGTGATGAAGCTGGTTTGAATGAGGGACGTATGGCTGATTACATACAACATATGGGTAAATTTTTCTAAAATAGTTGGATAGCAGTATCTTACTCTCTCAGTATTTCTTCAGATTTCAGTAAAAGAACATGGCAGTCTACACTGAAATCTTAATACGCCTTCAGTGCTACATTATCTTAGTGGATGGGATGTGTGGGTTGGATAGCTGTATTATTTATTTGCTGTATGTCATAATTCATTTCTCAGTACGCCTTTCTGGGTACCACAACATGTTAGGAACCTGGGAAATTTATGGTGCATACACAGCATTGCATTATTCCAAACAACTAATTTCCTGTGGTGAGAAATAAATCTTGAATTCCTGATTACTTTGTAGCAAGATCAATGTAGAGCCCTAGAAAAAGAAGCAAGTCTCGTAGAGCAGAAACTGCTTATTCCTTATGTTACTCTAGGTTGGTTTTATTATGCAGAAATAAATACATCCTGCTGCTTTATATGGTCTGGCGAACTATAATTTTCTTCATTAAACTTTCAGTGGCTTGTAATGCCATGGGAGACAGCAAAGAGGAAGCCTGAACTCTGAAGAAGTACCCAGTGTTGTAGGTAATAGGTATGTGTCCACGACAGTATGTGCTGTCGTTTATGTAAAGATTCAAATGGACTGTTGCTCTTTGGGAAAAAAAAAAAAATAGGTCATTACAATACTCTTTCTTAAATGATATAATGATATATATAAAACACATGTTGATCCCTAGTAGAAAACAGACTCTGTTCAAGCTCAGGGATGTGAAGATGAAGCTGCTTCTCTCCAAGGGGAAATTCTGTATTTCTTCTGTCCTTATGCGAGAAGCTGAGATATTTGAAGAGAGTACATTTGCCTTGTCAACAAATGCAACAACACGGTACCCACTGTTTTTCTCTTTCTGAAGTCTGAAAGTTCTGACTGACCTCTCCAGGCAGTCTGTTCTCTGGTTCCTTTGGGTCACCTTGGTTGCACTGACTTGCATGTGTTTCTCTTAATCTGCCCATAATTTTTTTTTTTCCCCCCCATATTTGGAGTTTTTTCTTACTGTGATCTCAAACAGTCCTCCTCCTTTGAATAGAGAAGGCAAAATTATTGCTGTCCATTAGCAATGCTGGAATTTTGAGAGACGACTTACAATTTCTGTCTTAATAAAATACTACATGTGAATTGTTTCCCTACAAACCATTTCTGTGTTTGATACAGACTACTGAAAGAAGCAAAACTGTTGACTTTTTTAAAGCTTTCAGTATTTTTCGTAAAGCTTTGTGTTCAATTGGTTTTCCTCTATAGGTCTCTTTAGGCAGAACTTGTAGCTACCGTTGTCTAAAGGCCAGAGTTACGAAATACCATAACCTTGTGGCACTGGGGTTCCTCAGCTACCAGGAAAAATGCAGTCCTCCGTTGTGCTGCTGTCAAGGATGGTTGGACTTAAATGTTCCAGTAGGGAAGTTAAGCCTAGCAGTTAAATATTGGTTTGATCTTCCAACAGATCTTCAGACCTTCATTTTTTAGAAGGATACTTCTTAAGGAAGTTAAACCTGCTGAAAAAAAAAAAGGGGGGGGGGGCACGCAAATCACTAGTGGAGGAAAGTGCAAGCGGTTGGGTAGCATAGAATTGGAGAGACTTGAAAATCTGGCACTGTTTCAGTTCAACGCTAGCTGTTTTTTGTAGTTCAGCTTGACTTGACTTAGCTGTAATGGTATTGTCAGGAAGGTTGATCAGGTACATGATTCTGGTAAGGACTTCAGTTTACCTAAATTGCTATCTGAGATCCTTTTTACTTACTGCCTGCCTCCCAACAGCTGCTCTAAAACATAGGAAGGAATGGTTTCTGGTTGTTTTGTTTTTATGCTTGGAAGTCTAAAAAGTCTACTGAAAGGCTATAAAAGCTTATGCCAATTGCAGTTGATTATAAAAACCTACTGGTTTCAGTGACATAAATTGGAGGTTATTCCAGTACTAATACGGATTAACGCTGATGTAGCAGAAATCAGAATTTGATCCTATGTGTTCTGATAACGTAATTCAACTAATTTATCATTTCCTGGCTTTTTAGCTCAATCTTTGACAGCATCCAGTAAAATCCTCGAGAGTATGCTTGGTGCGGACTTGCATATAATGGAAACTATAAAGCCCATATTTTCTTTCACAAAATAACTGTGATTAGTCCTTTCGATGTCACTCCCAAACTGGTAGTTGCCTACTACCTGGTGCTCTTAACCAAGGAATTAAGAGAAAATAAAACTTATTTTAAACACTGCTATGGTTTCAGTTTCTAGTGTTTCACAGTTATATGGCATGCCACAAAAGTTGGTTTACTCTAGTAGGTCCCTGTATCTGGATAATCTATTGAGGCACAAAGATGAAACAAATCAGTAAAACTCGTTTCAGCCTTTTTCAGTAGGATCAACACCTTCCAAATGGGTGGGTGGCAGTCTGCTCTATTAAGGTATGTTTATGAAGGGCATCCCACAGTGCTCCTGTAAAGAAGTTGGACAGCTGGAAAAAGCATAGTTCAGTCATCCAGGACTATGCTGAGGTCATATTCACCAGAAGTCATTACACATCTTTGTGGGACCAAATATTGTTTTTAATTATCTGAATTGTTTTACTTTTTGATAGAATTTAGTTTTCATAAAAATGGATTTTGACATAAGTCTGTAGCAAGTTCCATTTTTTCCTGCTAAAAAAAAAAAAAAAAGCTTCCAGGAATTGGTCTGACATGTTTGTGGCAAGGCCTGAGGATAAAGGCTAACTCCGACCACCACAAATGCTTTCTAGCCAGATTTTAGCCCCTCTATAGATTCTGTAGGAATTTTGCTTAATAGGAATCTGAGAAGGAAAATTGCTACACTGTTTTTTAATTTGGAATCCTCTGAAAAGGTACTTCAAATATTTTGGTTGATTCACTGGTGAGTAAACTCTCATCACTGAGAAATGTAAGTCTTGAGTTTTATCTCAAGTATATGTTAATATTTCTTGCTGCTTTTTCCATTAAGTTAAGCTTGCTTTGTTTTGTGTGTTTCCTGGGCTTTCTTTTTTTTTTTCCTCAGTCTGTTTCACTGAAATGGCAGTACATCATCTTTTGTTCATGATTGTGTAGCTAGACTCTGGAGCTGACTTAGAATAAATTAGGACGATTCCCTTGCCCTCCTAATATTATTTAGTATTTGGCTATAAATAGGGCTATGACCACAATCACCTGTGACTGCATATCGGAGAGGTTGGTAAACTAGACTAGGAAGATAGTGATGGTTTTGAAGACCAGTGGCATCTGTTTGGTTCCTTAGACCCGACTGATTTCAGGAAAGAAAAATTTTAAGCATTGTGTTTTCACTTATCCCTTTATTTGGAAGTTGTTGTCTAAAAATGTAGTGTGTTAATATATTTGTGGGCAATCTTTCATGTACGTAACTTTTGAGGGCAGTTATACTAAAGATACTACAAGAAAAAGATACCGAAGAGTTCTAGTTTCTTGCTATACAAAACAGCCTTTTAAGGACTAGCATAAATATTTGTAAGATACCAAAATGTGCTTAACCTAAATGAAAAATGCTTATTCTGTACAATATTATTTAAAAAAAAAAACACCCCACAAATCTGCTAGCATGATATCCTTTGGGTAGGAAAAGTGATGAGGGGTGTACAGTTAGTGTGTGTCAGAACATTGGCTTTATGCATTTATGCGTCTTATGGTGGGGCTAAAGGGAGGAAGAGGAGACTTTTTGGAGACAGGAGAATTTTGGGTGGGCACAAATTCCACAGCTGACAGTGTGTAGCGTGATGGGGTCTGTGCTTGGCAGTTCTGTGGATAATGAAAGCCAAGGTGGGTCTGACTGCTCTCTTGAATCACTTGGTTCTTACAGTGAAAAACATGACCATGACCAATGATAGCTGGATCTGGGACTGCTTTTTTTTTTTTTTTCTTTCCTCTCCCCTCCAATATTTCTTCAATATGAGTTCTAAAGCCAGTATAAAGGTTAAATTGACCTCTGTGGTTATGCATACAACAAATTGTTTTCACTAAATAGCTTTTGAATAACACCTTTCAGTTAAACCAGTGAAACTTTAAGTTTAGACCAGACCTTGATTAATGAAGTTTATTTTTGGTGCTTAAATAAAAGGCTTGAAGAAAGGACCTTACACAGAATAACTTGATGCTTTTCTTTATCCTTCCTCCCAAAAAAATATAAAAAGGAGAATGTCTGTATGTTAACGTTGTGGTTCAGTAGTTTCTCCTCTACTCATTATTTCTATATTTGTATGTGTACGTGTTCCTGGGTATTCTCTTCAATGCCTCACTAAAAATAAAAGTCAGAGTGCTGCCTAAAAATTTTTTCAGGCTTTAAATTTAGAGTGTACAAGAGGCATGGGTTTAGGCATAATTATGTACAGTCTCCTTAAACTTTTTGAAAACGTTGTGTCAAAAAATAAATAGAATGGAAAAAAAAAAAGGTAATTTTTCAAAAATTCAATTACTGCGCTTTTTTTCTCAGTATAGTCTGCCATATACTGAAAAGAACAGAGAAGTGGATAGTCATGGGACTGATGTATGACTGATAAACTCTATTCTGTAGTGGTACACTATGTGTGCCTCCATTTTCAGATAACAGCTTAAAATGTGTGTGTCTTGGAAAGGCTTTATGTATATTCAGAAGGTGGCTTGTCAAAAAAAGTAGTTTAATATCTGTACTATTAATCTGGTTCAGAAACTCAACATGTCTGCTATAACTACTGTATTCTCAAGGCTTAAGATTTCTGTCCTTGTACTATTGTGAGTTGCTGCATGGTGAAATGGCAAAAATTATTTATGTTTTATTTTTTCAAAGGAAAGCGGGGAAGAGAAGTAGTATAGTGCCATATTCTACTGCAGAACAGTAAATCTAATAAGGCCTGCTGGGCCCACTTCTATCATCTAAAATAGATTTGAAAAGGGCAGCAGAGGTTCCAACTATGAATTCTGACCATGCTTCAGAAGCTGGTATTACATATATATCTATATAAAATAAAGAAATCTTGAGTTATTGCCAGGCAGTAGTTTGGCACTGAAGAATATTTTAAAGAATAGCTTTGAATATGTATTTGAAATAATATGTTATCAGGTAAATACGAAGTATCTCGAAGTCTTAGAGGAACAGAATTAGCAATTTCATGTTGTACGGTGTAGTTGGGAGAGAAGTTAGCTTATGAAACAGCTATGAGAACAGCAGAAAGCATTTTCTGGTTTAGGAATGTAAGTATTTTTTCAATAAATGTTTTTTCACAGACCTACTGTACATGCTGTGGTGAAGAAACTCAGGGAGCAGACACAAAGACAGAAGCTGCCCTTCTACCTCTGTTTTTATCGGCTCCCTCCTGTGAGGAAACTGATGGTATCCCATTGTTCAGCATCAGAAAATACTAATTACTTTTCTCACTTCCCTCCATTATGCATTTTTTACCTGTGCATTGAATAATCAAATAGTACTATGCCAGGCAATTGGTATTAATTAGGGTTTCAAATTTCACATAGTCTATCTTTTAGTGTTTGTTATGTCAGGCTAAAGCTTAAACTGAGAGGGAGTGAGGTGCACTTAGGGTTAATATTAAGGACAGATTCTTTCAGTATATGAGGACACACTTAGAAATGAAAAGGCTTGTACTATGGAGAATGATACAGTTCGAAGCCTTTATAGATAGTTTTTTGAAATATTTATGTTCCGGGTGGAAAAGATTTTTCAGGCCGTCTCGACCTTCTTGTAACCAAAATGTTTTGAACCCTTATTTACTTAAAAGTTTTCAAAGCTCTTTTAGTCAATAAGAAAATCAATGCATGCAGCATACTTCAGTGTAGTTAAGGCAGTGCCCAACAGTATTCAGTGTTATATGTAACTACTGCCACTGCTTCCTTCTTCCAAATAACACACTGCATCTTCAGTCGCAAAGGTATAAAGTCTAAAAGTCTGCAGGTGATGGGCTGCTGAATCATAGTCTACTGGTGGATGAAGTCAAACCACAGCTGATGGAGTCATTCATGGAAATAAACGAGGAACAAGTTACCTTGCTTAGATGTCTTTTTTTTCGCCCTTGTATTCTGCAAATTTATGTTGCTTATTTTAAAACATCAATTCCTTTAAAAGGCATTGTGCAGCTTAGAAAATCTTAGGAAGTCTGTATGTCTTTATACTGTGGTACAAGACCATAACTTTTCTCTATGATTTTGTTGTTTGTTTTCTGGAGGGGTTTTTTTGTTGATTTCTCTGTGTCTTCATTTTTGGCAGCGGTTGCAATTATGTGAGGGTATAGTTATAGTTGTCTCATCCATCTTTCCATTCTGCTTATATCTAATTCAGGAAAGTCTCACTCAAGAAAGTTTTATGAGTAAAACACTACTTACAGTCCTGTTACTTGTGGTTCCTGTTTGTTCTGGTACTAAACTGAAGTTGACTATGAAATTACTGCTATAGCACAGTAATAGTCTGAAATCTATAAATAATATTATCATTTATTAATATATTCTCCTGAGGCCCTATACTAACTACGTATTCAGTTAATAACTTTCACTAGCTGTTACATGAGATAGGAATATAATATTAAAAATATATATTGTTTTCAATGTTTGAGCTCTGAGTTTGATGCATTCAGGTATTTCTATACAGTTAGAAAAGGACCATACTATCGGCAGAAATTAACTAGGCAGTAGTTTACTAGGACTTTATTTCCCTTTTGTGATATTAGGTTTTCCTTTAATTAATTTTAAATATGATTTGAACCTAGGTGTTTTCCTTCAATCTGTTTGGTACGTATAGTCCTATTCTCAGAGCCTAGCAAGCAACTCAGGATCCTATATATCACTTAGCTAGTTGTTACCCAGTACTTCCCATCTGAAAACAGCTGAGTTATTAGCTGTTCCTTAGAGATTCACCTAAGAAAATTTGTTCTTAAGAGAAACTAAAAGCTGCAACTTGAAACCCAGAGGATACACAGAATTTGGTTTCCTGCAGGTGTCCCTAGTTGATACACAATATAGAGATCTTTTTTTGAGAAGTGGCATGGATAAAACTTTATTGCTTGCTGGATTTGTAGATAATTTCCACTTTCACAACTGGAATGAATTTTAGTACAGAACATGTAAGGCATAATTGCCATCAGAAATCTACCAGAATGGCAAATAGTTCCCTTGAGTCTATAATTAAACATTTAAATGAATGAGTTTTCATGTACTTATGCTTATTACTTTCTTAAGACATCTCTATGCACTAGATAGTATCCTATCAATACAGACTATTGCATTGTATATTGTAGCCTGTGTGCAAGTACAAGAATTGTGTGAAGTATGACAAGCTCTACTTGCCTGCTTTCCGATCACGCACCTGCCTAACAGATAGCCTGTCAGTAGTTTGGAGGGGTGGACTCAGCTGCTGTATGTTCTGGGGATGTGAAGCTGTTTGTGCTCTAAAAGGGAGGCTCTGGCTGTGTTTTCGGGCTTGTTGTCTATGCAAGTAACGTATAATCTTGAAAGCATCCTTAGGATGACTTGTATAGTTCCACTATAAAAATCCTCTAGGGTGCTTTCCCATTTCTATTTATGAAAAAGGAGTAAATGAAAAATATTTTAAAATGATCTTGAGGAAAAACAACGAAGAACCTCCAAGCAGAGACTTGCCAGTCCATCACTGTCTATCTATTTTATGTGAGAGAGGGCTGGTCAATGGCTTCCTGTGTGCACGTCTGGGACTTCTCCTTTTTCTTCAAAATATGTTCTCTACTTCAAATGCTGATGTTCATTTTCAGCATATGGGGACCATTAGCAATACCGAAGCTGGACATATGGCTTAACGCGTTAAATCACTTTAGAATGTCGCATCTGTTTTTTTACCCTGGTGTTAACACCTGGATCAGTTTAGCACTAGCGCAGAAGTTTAGGACATATATAGCTGTCAATTTTAAAAACATCTGGGATTTTTTTTGTGTGTATGCATGTATATGTGCATGTGTAAACTGCTGGATCTCCGGCATTTTTGAGTTTGGTGAAAAAAAATCTTACCGAATTGCTCTCAAGGTGTGTCCCGACCTAGGCAAATATGACTCCTATGGCAGGAAGCAGAAAGATACTTTTGAGTGGGTTAGAAATTATGATTTTGCCTTTACAGCTTTTGTCTTTCTTCAGACTTCCATTTTTGAAGAATTGATAGCTGACTCTGATTCTTTCCCCCCGCCTCAAACCCATCCATTTGTTGTACACTGAATAAGATATCCCGCTCTCCCGGGATGCGTGAAATGGGCAGGCATTAAAAATTGAAAAAAGCAAGTTCCCTGACTGAGTCTGCAAACCTTATCTGAGGCTGCTTGAAAGTAAAAATGCCAATTGTGTTGACGCTTTGAAAAATGACTTTCCCTGGTGACTCCACTGCCTTTTAGCGAGAGCGGAGTTTATGGCTCTGTTTAAGAGTGATGAGTGCGGTTGGAGAGTTTCTCGTTATGCCCATTAGCAAGATTGGACTAATCTGTGGGACGTAACCTGAAGGTAAACTGTGACTGAAGGAGAAGACAAGGCTAATAAGGCGTTTTGTAGTTTCCTTTATCCCAGAGTCTTTCCCGGAGCCAGCAATTAATATTATTTTCTATCTGCGGAGAGCCCGGGTTGCTGCCAGGGCGGGAGGCTTTACAAAGGACATGTCAGCGCTACCTGCCAGGCCGTGAAGAGGGATTGCTTTCAAAATTGCCATTGAAATCGGCAACTCAGCATTAATACTGCAACAGAGTTAACAGCTTGTTAATTTAGTAATTAAAGAAAAGCAAGGCCTTGCCCCAGCCGGGAGCAGGGCAGCCAAGGTGGGGCACCGGCGGGCAGTCCCAGCCCCGAGCATCGGACACCTCCCTGGGGCCGAGGCCAGGCGGGGATGTGGGCCTGCCGGTGGGCCCAGCTCGGCGGGGCTGTGGCCGGGCAGGGCTGCGGGGAGCTGGAGACCGGCCCCGCTGCCACGTCGCTGGGGCAGGGGCTGAGGGCCCCGGGGGGCTGACGTGGGGTCCTGGGGCGCGGGCGGGGCAGGGAGAGCCCGCAAAGAGAGGTCAGGGCTGTTGAGCTTATTGGTGCCCTCACGGTCCTGACACGAGCAATTTAGTACCATTTATTTTTATTCTTTATTTTATTAGTTACAAAGCTTGTATTTCTCTCCCCTTCACCGAGATAAACATCATTTCATGTTTTTCTTGTCAGTGCGGTGGATACAGCTGGGCACAGCCCACCGGCTGTTTCCATCTGACCCACAGTAATGGTGTCCAGGCTGTCGTCCTTCGTGTCACTGAGACCTGCTTCACTCTTACTTTCAAGGGCAAAATGACACAGAGCTAGCTGCCTGGCTCCGGTATCTCATACGCTCGTATTCCTGCGTCCTCCTGCACAGTCAAGTATAATGTTGGCCAAGTGTGTTTTTTATTACATTTTATAATGTGAAACAGAGTGGTTGTTGAATGTTAACAAGCAACCTATGTGAGACTTGCTTCTTTGCTGTAGGACATCTAGCTTCGCTCTTGTATTAGACTTTTCTAATATCCCAAAGCATTAGCTGGACTTTTTTTTTTTCCTTTCAAACACAGAAAAAAAATAACCATATGGAAAGAACTTTTAACTTTATTTCAAATTTTGACTCATACAGAATACAACATTTGGCCTGACTGAACCACTGAGTAAGCTGGAACTGGCAGCCTCTCTATTTTTCATGCTGACTGGCAAGTACTAGAATCTGTAGCCTTTACACGCACAAGAAACTAGGAGTATTTCAGAATTGCCTGCTGAAATCTGTACCCAAATGCAGGGTTATCAATACTGTGTCTTCAAGGCTTCCTTTTGATTTTTTGTTGTGTGGTTTTGTTTTTAATTTTTAATATGAACAGGACTGAACAGGAAAGGATCAAGGTTGCATCAAGTTTGTTGCTAAGGCTGTCAATAAAATTTGACTGAATTAATGCCTTTAGAATGTACAATAGGCTTCTTTATGATTTGGAGAAAACCAGTTTACTTTTGATGGGCAATAGTTCAATGATATGAGTATGTGCTGCATGAAAATGATGGGTGTGACAGCTCTTCACTTAGAGGGAGAGGGCTGGTCTCTTTTCTTAGCAAGTGTAGTTTGGAGTTGTTTTATACAGGTGTATTGAGAGCTGCAGTTCCGTGGCTGTTTGTGTGTGGTGTTTTTTTTTTTAAAAAAAAAGGTTACATGGCTTCAAGTGTTAGAAGTGGCCACATTTGCAAAAGATATAATAAAATGTACCATTCCCTGCGAACGACCTGTGCACCATCTAGGCTCTTTGTAGCAGAATGCTTTGCCTCAGGGGAGGGCAGTTGCGTTGGCAATATTACTGCCACTTAGTTCTTTAGTATTTCCCCAAGAAAAAACACTTTTGCAATTCAAGGTTTCAGCTCTAAATCCTGACATCTGATAGCCATTCTTAGCTATGCTCACTGTTTGGGAGTCTGTAGTCTAATATATTATGTTTTTCTCAGAGAAAGGACTCCTTCTAGCCTAACACCTGCTTTATTCTTGCTGAATTCCTAGTTTTGTTATGGTGAGTCTGAGAGTGATACTACAAACTAAAATCACAAACAGAGGACTTAGATTTCAGGAAAGGACTACACTGAAGGACAAGATAAATAATGTGAAAACAAAGATCTTGTTTTCTTCCAATGTTCTTTTGTGACTAGACTAAAATGAGAAAAATGTGTGTGGGGTTGGGAAAACAAATACAAGCAACCTGATCCACTGCATAAGCAGAATTCAAAATGAAAATTTTCAAGTATTCTAGAAAGCATCATCAGATCTTTAAAGGATTTAAGCTGACCTCTTCATAACCTCCATATGTGCAGAGACGAAAAGACATGCCGAGAGGAAGCATGTCTGAAAGCATTATTACAGCAATGTGCTCCGGACAATGGAAATGCTGAGCTGTGTGGTGTTTAGAGTATTTGCATGGACATTCTGTGGCACAGTATATCAGCATTTCAGCATTTTTCCTTACAGAACAAGACAACATTCCTGAAACTAATACCATAAAAAAAATGGGATTTGGATACAGGTTCCAAGGGACTTGCTTTATTGGGGGTGAGAACGTGAGGGGAGTCTTGCAGTATGAATTAGAGTAGTGCATTTCAAACACGGGCCTGAGTTTCACACCAATTTTCTTTCTTCCTCATCTGAATTGGAAAATTGTTAATTATGGGAAGATATTTATTGGAAAGGCAGAAAGAGGGAATGAGTAAAGAATTATATATATATCATCTCTCTTCTTTAATATTTTTAATAAAAGAGTCTTGAGCTGGCTGGATTCTTAATTACCCTTGTAAAATAAATGCTAAATGAGTTAAGCTCAACAGTAACAACAATGCATCTTTAAAGAACTGGTTAAATACAACTTTGGTTATGAAGGCAAGTAACTAATTAAATTCTAGTCATCTTTTTGCACTAAGCAGGTCTCACACCTTCTCCCACAGCATAAATTTTAAATGCAAATGATTTGATTTGTACAAACATTATAGGGGACAGATTTTTACAATACTGAATTAGACATGGAGACTGCTAATGGCTGGCACCAGTCCTTGCCAGGGTGGTTGGAAACATAAATGCTGAAAGTGGCAGCATTTTTTTTTTCCCAATCAAGCTGACACAGACTTGAATTCATAAGCTTACACAACCTAAAAATGTTTTTTCCTCACTTGTAAATATAAGAAATTTAATGAAAAGGTGTATTTTAATCTGTAAAATATTCTGTTGTCTGCCTCTAGCAAGGTGTTAGCAGAAAAAGTCAGTCAAAATATGTATGAGACAGTTGTGGGAGTGCCCCATATAGTACCAGAGAATTGCATGCTCCTACCGACTTCTGTATTTATTGTTCATCCATGTCAGTGAGATTCACTCCAACATCTAAATTAAAATTTCAGTATAAAAGGCCAGTTGGGGTTTTAGTTCTGAATTACTGGAGGATCCGTTGTTTCAACAATAATGTTTGTCAGTTTTTCATATTTCTTTTACATTTTAATTATAACTTATCAAATCTTAACCGATTACTCCTGGGTTAGACTCAGAAGAATGTCACTGAAGGGTGTTTTAATTTAATGGAAGCAGTGTAACATCTGTTTCTAATGTTTTAAAAGCCAATTTATATGGAAATTTTGCTTTAGTGGGAAGGCACTAGATATGTAGTTTTCTAACACCTCCTGTAAAAATTCAAAACTTGAATTAAGGCAGCACCAAAGCAGTGCCATTCTTTCTTGTTGTAGCAGTGTGATTGCATTTTCACAGCCTTTCATTTGTACCCTTTTCCTTCTGTTGAAATTAAATTTTTATTTGTCTTTCGTAGTCGAGCTATCAAGACAAACCAGGACCTTCTGCCCGAGACGCCATGGACCCATATCTTCTACAACGACTTTTGGGGGACACTGCTCACTCACAGTGGGAGCCACAAGTCCTACAGACCTCTCTGCACGCTCTCCTTCCGCATTAACCATGCTGTTGGAGGGATGGACCCATGGGGCTACCACCTTGTAAACGTCCTGTTACATGCTGCAGTCACAGGCCTTTTCACAAACTTCTCCAGGATCCTGTTTGGGGATGGGTACTGGACCTTGATAGCAGGCCTGCTGTTTGCATCTCATCCAATCCACACGGAGGCCGTAGCGGGGATCGTAGGTAGGGCAGACATTGGAGCCTGCCTCTTCTTTCTGCTTTCCCTGATGTGTTACGTGAAGCACTGCTCTACCAGAGGTTCCTCACCGAGTACTTGGGGCTGGATCTTGGGAGCGGGGCTGTGTGCGGGATGCAGTATGCTGTGGAAGGAGCAAGGAGTGACTGTTCTGGCCATTTCAGCGGTGTATGATATCTTTGTATTTCATCGGCTGAAAATGCATCAGATCATTCCTGCTTTATACAAGGTAAGTCTCCTTTTCTTTCCCATAAGCTATTCGTGAGGCACCCATCGCTGTTAAACAGGTGCTAAATTAGTTTTCAAGTACACGATAATTCTTAGTAGTTTAGTCAACTCCCAAAAATAAGCACAGATGTCTAACGCTGAAAGAACATTTAAAGCAGTTTAGTATGGGGTTTTTACATTTTGTTTAAACAATGTATTATTATCCATTGCTATTACTTGACGCTGGGGATGTATTTTTTTCAATTATCTTCCTTGCTTCCAACAGCTCCCTCCTCATTCTGTTTACCGTTGAGCACTGGATATCTGGCTGCCTTTTGCAAAGAATTCATTCATGCTTTTATTCTCTTGTATCTTGCAAATTCAGCTTAGTTTGGTCGGGCATGCAAGTGCGGCAACTGATATCATCTACAGGCTCCCTGAGGCAAAGATAGAGCTCTTATTGTAGTTTAACAGAGATGCATAGGACCTGGATGCATGCCTTTGGCATGTATTTTTTCTCCCCCTAGCAGGAGCTATGTATGTATTATTGCCTTAACAAAATAAGTATTTCTCATTTTTTAAGTTCTTGCCCAAGAACAAACAAGTGAAATAAGCAAACAAACAAGCTCACCAAACCCCTCTAACTTCCCTTTCCCAAAACCGCATGTATTTTAGTGGTACCCAGAAAGCCCAACTGAAACCAAGACTCATTTATACCAGTTGCTGTACAAATGAGTAAGCTGAATATATGTAATTTTATTTTCAGTGAAATGGCTTTCTTTCAGAAAAACACTGACTTAACAAAAGGAAAATGTTTTATAGGGATGTGTGTTGTCACATTTTTCAGTGAGACATAATCAAGCAAAGCAACAAAACAAAATAAGGCTTTGCAATCTATCTCAAACACCATGATTTTAAAATTTTGATTTCTTACTCAAATGAATTGAAAATAAATTGTGGATTTTTATAAAGATTTGATTTCTGCTTGTAGAGTATAGAATACATAGTTGTAATATGCAAGGAAAACAGGCAAATCAAAAAAACAAGTAGTCTCTGGTAGTTCCCTCATAAACTGCTGTGACATGTTGATTTAGTTATCATGCCCTTTTCTGACAAAACTGAAAAGAAAAAAAGAATTTTTATTGGTGTATATTTGAGTATGTAAGACCTGTTGAATGCCAGTGGCCAAATACTGTATGTTACATTGTGTACCTAAGCTGAGCAGAAACCAACAGTAAACTAATTAAGTTTTTTAAAAAGTTCGTCTGTAACAGCAAATTTTATTCTGAAAGATATAGTGTGTTATCAACATTATTCTCATACTAAATCCAAAACATAACACTATACCAATTACTAGGAAGAAAATTAACTCTATCCCGTCCGAAACCAGGACAGATGAGATTTTGTAAAGTGCTTCAAGGAGTTTCGTTCATAACTCAAGTGTTAGCCGATCCTATAGAACTAAACAATTGTAAAAACATTCATATGGCACATAAGAAATTCTGAACACCTTGTGCATGACTTCACACTAAATCTAAATTAGTGTTCCTCACAACTTCTCCTCATTACAGCCTGCAATGACCAAGATTTAGTCATGGAGCTAAGAAGTTTTTTATCACAGACAGTCATTGCTCAAAAACAAAACCTTTGCAGACATTTCTGGTGGGGAAAAGCTTTTTCTTCCCTTTTTCCCCTTTTTCTGCCTCAGGGCCAGGATAAAATTGGCCTATAAGAGACCTAAGTGACACAGGTGAAATCCAAGCTTCCACATCGTAACTCTTTGAACACAAAGCCTCTCTTCCTAAGTATGGAGCTCTACATTTGGATACCGAGCTTGTGCGTTTTTTTTTTTTTCACTCCTTATCAGACTTCTTGTCTTGGACAGCAAACTAGTGTAAGTGCCTGAATTTTTTTCCATTTGTAATGATAGAAATAATAATCCTGTGCTTTGTAGATTGCAAACCTTTAGGGAGATTGGATTCTAGCTGGAGGGAATTTTATGGGGAAGGACCACAGTGAACAAAAATAGAAATATTTTGCTTACTATGCCAGAAATGCATTTCATAATTCACTAAATTACTAGGCTACCATTTCCTTGCACATCTGTTCAAACTGAATGCTGCTAACCAAGTTTTACCTGAATGCTAGAGAAGCTTCTGTTCAGTCATTTATAGTGATGAAGATCTCATAAGTATCTTCATAAGTATCTTCAGTGAGCCTTTTGTACTTTGTTTTCAAAAATCATTCACAAATTACATAAGTTTTTGTAAGAACATACTGTCCTGCAGGGCTTGGGATGCCAGGAATATCATCATTAACCTAGCCTGTTATGAGAAGTGTTTCTCTTTGAGTACTTGTCTGTATACTCTTTTGTACTCCAACTTTGCGTGGACTCTACCTTTAGCATCACAGTTTCCTGTTCCCCGAGGACTCCATGGGAAGTAAAGGAGTGAAATACAAGCCTTTTGTAAGGATAATCACTGTAAATTAAAAATAAATAAAGACAGGTGTCTTAAAGAAGAACAAAGGTAGCACCTTAAAAGCAAATTCAAGCAAATGCTTCAGTCTTCTGGAGAGCTTCACACTGTATGATAAAAACATTTTAGGGCAGTAAAAACATTAAAAAGATACTGAAAATAATTATTCTAGTGCATTGCCTTATTTTCAGTCCGTATTATCCAAAGCACTTTCTCACGGTGTTTTTATTTCCTTTGGTCTTTGAGTTTAGAGAATGTTTAGGTTAGTTAAACTGTCTCTGGCCTTCTCCATCCGAAGACTGGAAATTGTTTTTGGAGGATGCTATTTAGTTGATATCGATGGATAATTTGAGAATGGCCAATGCACTTGGGGTTAAGAAATTTGGGTTTTGATTGTAGCATGTCTGACCAATGTTTGACAAGTCCTGACCATGAAGGCAAGTTAGATGCTGTCCTGTTGATTTAAAATTACTTTTTAGATTTATTTTCAAATAATTTCAAGATGATTACGCTGTTAGATTGGCGTTTTAAAGTGATATCCTGACTCTTCTGAAATCGTTAGTAGGAACAGAGCTAAGTTCTCTTACTAAAAGCTTTGGTTTTAGTTTGGTTCTGTGTGTTTATACATACAATGATAAAGACAAGTGGGTTTTTTTTGTTTTGGTTTGGTTTTTTTAAGTTTTGTATTTAAAATAATCAAAATAAAACCCCAAAGTATGTAGCCAACAGATTAATTTTTGCATTATGCAGAATTAAAGCACAGACTCAAATAAATATGAAGAAAGCTTTCAACCCTGCATCTCTTTGGGATCATTTGGGTGTTGCCTTTTCCTTGCTGCTGCTTTGGCCTTAAATAAAATGTGTTCCTAGTAAGAATTGACAAATTCTTTCTTCCTAGAACAAACTGTAAAATCTCCTTAAGCAAACAAAAATTAACTTTTGGAGTAAAGTGTTTTTTTTTTCCTTTAATGTTGTTGCCTGCACTTTTTCTTGCTTGAAAAGACATTCCTGCATTGCAAATTGCATGAGACCAAAGTAGCCATCTACAGATGAGTCATCCTATGTTATCCAACTGGCTTGAGCATTTCAAAAACTGGAGTACGTTTTAAACTGAAACAAAAAAACCTCCCACCAAACAAAACCCAACTCATCAGAAGACTTGTTATTAGAATGCCTGGGCAATTAGAAAGAATTTTGTCCATTTACCTGTTCTGGAATTTGTGCTTTGTGTTTTCCCTATGTAAATACTGGGGGAGGGCAACTGCAGGAGAAAGGGGGGAAAAGAAAAAGACATCAAAAAAGGCAGTCCAGGAAAAAGTTATGGTCTTTTGTAGTGTGTTGGAGGGGAAAAGTGTAGAATGGAGCCAAGGAAGAAAGGAAAATAATTTTAAGAGGTGGTTAGTTTAAATCTGTACTAAATAAGTAAGCAGTAACGATATGAAACTGAATGCAAAATAAACAGCATGCCACTGTAGCTTTGTAAAGGAGTGGTAGAAAGGAGCTACCCCTTTCAATCTACCTAATCTTAAGCTAAACCCTGTCCAGCTGAGCTGACACAACTGTTTCCTAGGCTGTGCTGCAAACTGGAACTGAGAGGAAATGCAGGTAGAAAATAACCCGTAAGCCCCCCGCGCCCAATATCCCACATATAGCTTTAGGAGTTATTTTAAACCTGGATCAATTCAGTTATATCCAGTCCTCATCACTGCCCTGCAAACAGCTGTACTGGCAAGTACTGAGAGGAAAGCTGAGGTGCGGGGGCAGAAACAAGGTGCGGAGAATGAGGGATTTTGGGGAGTGGGTGGTTAAGGACCTGGGCTGGCTTGCTGCCAGACTATGGCTTCTGGCTTCTATAAGCCTTTTCAGAATATACCACTGGGGAAACTGAGACATGATTAATTATGTTTAAAGAATAGTAAAACCACGGAATAGTAAAACCTTCATCAGGATGGTCAGTGAAGGGTGAGCTGGTAAATGCAGCTTTAAAAGTGCTCCAGCAGATGGTAGGAGATGGCATTGGGGTGACAAGCCAGGTTTTTTCCATTTTGTTCTTATCTTTGTGCTGAGTGTCCAATAAATACGAAATGGTGGCTACTACACAAGACCAGTAGCTGTTTACTGCGCTCACATCTATTATCATGTGAGTCCTGATTTGTCACATCAAGTACGTGACAGCATCCCAGTGTGATTTGAGTAGACTGGCAGGGTTTCTGAACAAGGCAGCTGCAGAGCAGGACCACCAGCAGAGCAGATGAATATTACCCCTTATTTAGAAGCTATTCTTAATGCACTTTAAAAATGTATATCGTAGGTAGTTATTAAACTATCCAGCTCTTTTCCCTGTCATCTGCGTATTGGTTATTCAGTAGAACTTGGCTGCCGATTTTTTTCCTTTTGCCAAGTCTTGTATTCCTGTCTGCCTGTGATGCTCTCACTCTGGCTGGCAAAGTTGTCAGTCTGGACCCCGTTTCATTTGGTTAGCTCTATTTTATTCTGTCTGACTGGCTTTCAAAGTGCACACTGACAAGAATGTATTCGCTGTCTGTAAGTCAGCAGATTTTGATGGAAGTGTATTTATTGCGGTCATAAATGAGTTGTCTGAAATGAGAGCAATTAAAAAAAAGAAAAGCGGTACTTTACTGGGGCAAAATATTCTTTATGGGAGAAAGTTAGGCTTTTGTTTGATTTTTTTCAGCATTTTAGACCTTGAGTCATTTCCAGTGTAAGTTGCGTTAGCAGGTATGCAGATTGATTGAGTTGTCATGTATCATAGGTATCAGATGATGGTACCTGTCAGCATCTAGACTTGCGCAAATTGAACCATCAAAAGTGTAGGGAAGGGAGGGGAGAACCTGAATACGGGAGAGAGCTGTGATCAAGAAAATATGCAAATTCAGAGGCCTAATTCTTTTGTACTTGCAATCTCCAGCTTGAGAGCAGAACCATTAATCAAGATTGCAATACACAGTCTTGTGTCCAATTAGTAGTACAAAGCTAATATAAACCCTACTGTGCTGCCCTTTTTTCCTCCTTTTTTTTTTTTTTTCAAGTGGGAATGGAGCTGGACAACATTAGCAGTTAAAAAGATGGGGCAAATGCATTTAAAGCTCATTTTTAATATAATGGTAATGATAAAATATTTATTGCTTTGTGGTTTATGTGTACAAACTGCCTTACAGAAATAACTAAACCAGATGTATATTCTACTAATGTTCCATGGCTCCAGTAGAGTAACATTTTACCAGATCAACATATTGTTAGTACAGGGGGTTTGTTATACTAAAATAAGGAAACCTCTCTTTTCCCATCACTTATTTGATTAAAATCTCCCCCCCGGAGGTCTGTCTCACATGTGGAATTAGTTATTGGTATCTATAGCTTAACAGGAACCACAAATTGGATTGCAGGATGCATTATCTAACCTTCTGTGCTATTATAACAGTATTGGTTTTGTAAAAAGCAATTTTATTGGAGGCCTATATTTTATTTAAGGTAGTGATGTAAACCTGGGGCCTCCATGGATGACATGGTCAACCACCAAACCGAGTTTTATAAAACAGTACTTTCTTTTATGGCCTTGGAACAGCCTTAGTTGTGGGTGATATGTATGATTCCTGCTCAAAATAGGACCTGCTGGATATTAGATAAAGCTACTGATTTTTGAGAACACTCTAAACTTGAAATGAGCCACTTTTTGTTTTCTTCACTCTTTGAAGTCTGTACTTTTAGAATTATCGTGCTTTGGAAAGCAATTTCAAAATAAAATGCTGCTCTTGATTTAAATTTGCAGTTTTATCCTTCTTTTCTGAGGAGCTCTAAAGTCTTAGCAATGCAGTACTCGGTCTTGCTGGTTTTTCACCTCTTCTCCATCTACAAGTTATGCCATTTTGCAGGAGTGTTTTATCACTATTTAAAATCTAGCTTGATGGTTTATTTTCTGCTTATTTTCTACGATCTAAGGAATTTTATTATGCTTGAACTTACCCACAGGCCTGAATATTTTGGCAGATCTGATTGGTAAGCTATTATTTTGTAAGTTATTTCTCTCAAACACTTGCCTGAGTATGGTCCAGCCTCAGTCCCCTGTCTTTGAAATGCAGCGTTTAGACTGTTAAGGCAGCAGCCGCTCCCTCGCAGGACAGACTTCATCCTTGGAGTCAGATATTTAGCAAACATACTTTTCCTTGAGACTACTTTTGTCCCAGTTAGAAATAATAAATAACTTACAGCTTCAAAACATGACCTGACCTCTTGCAGGTTCATTTTGTCTAACAAGAGCTGCCGACTCAAGTGCGCTAGGCTGTTCAATGTTGCATTTGTGTGCTGTGTAACCTTTTGCATTTCAAGAGCTAAGGAAAAGATTGGGAGCTCCGTTGCCAGCTGGGGCCCAGGTTGTTCCCTTGCCGTGGTCTCTCATTCTGCAGTGGTCAGCTGGGGGTTAATTTTTCTGGCAGCTTTAAGCCTGTACGAAATTGTGGAAATGCTGAGACGAATGTGCCTGCACATACATTGCTCATATTTGCGGATGAGCCAGCCTGGTGCTTTTCTCTTCACTCTGCTGGATGGCAGCAGCATGAGGCCTGTACGGTCTTGACCATCGCTCCCCCTCCCCCCAGCAGATATTTCCTAGACAAAAGAAGCTTTTTGCAATTTACTTTTCTTGACAATTTCAAGTAGCTAATACTGCTGTTTCCTGTAGTTCTCACAGCTCCTTGCTGCTTTTCCTTTTGATCCTGAAATAAGAAAAGCAAGATTGGCCTCCACTATCTTTCTTCTCAGAGATACTGATCTCCTGCAGGTCCCTGTGATGTCAGTGGAGTGGTACTGAATTGGATATCAATATGTATAAATAGCTGTTGTTTCCTGAAAATATTTTCATGGGGTGATTTAAACCACTGAAACACATCACGTATGACAGAAATACAGCATCCTAAGGCAAATTTAGCAAATACTGTATTTTTTTTTAAATGAGGAATCATAAGAGATCTTGCCAAAGTCACTGGCTTAAAATGGATTATATTTTAATATTAAATCTGTAATGTCTTTATTGGAATTGCTACTAAAATCTGCATTACTTTTGTCTACCCACTTGAATTCTACAATAATATTTCGGAGACTATATTTGAGAATTCCGCTCTGGAAAAATGCAAAAGGCAAAGGCTTCTTTAAGAAACGAGTCAGTAAATAAAAAAAAGAGAAGCCTTTTCATATTTACAGAGACTGTGAAGACACGAAGAACCTTCAGTTTAACAGAGAGGCTAGTTTGCTAGAGAAAGGTTGTCACTCTCTTCAGTCTTGCGTAAGATTTATACTGCATGGTAGCATGCAAAGTACGCTGTGTTCTTCCATTCTTCCCCCTGTCTTAAAAGGCATCTCTTTTGAGGCACAGGGTGAAAAAGCTGCCAGGGGCTTTGCACAGTTGGTGTTAGCACTTATTTTTCATTCTGAGGTTACATGCCAATTACTAACATCAAGAACACTGTGAATTTTTCATGGTGGTGTTTAATTACAGGGTATTGGTGGGCTTGCTACTTGCCAGTTTACAAAATCTGTGCAAATAATATCAAGCTGACAATGTTATTCTCCTAGTTTTATTATTTTAAAAATATTTAATGAATCTATGTGAAAGCACCAAACTTACCATAGTGTGTGTGGTGGTGCATTCATACCCCCCCTTTCTTCCCTGGGCCACTCGTTGGGCTGGGCCGCCTGTTGATCTCATTTAAGTGGCCTCTAAACCACTCACTCGCGACAGTGTGTAACAACTGTGTTGGAGAACATCAGGAACATTTGCAGGTGTTGGTTTTTCTTCATCTTAAAGTAATCATCATCACTTTAGCTCCCTAATTGAAGAAGCTTTGCAAAACTGTGTTTTTCTAACAGCTGGCAATTTTCCTGTTAAAAATATCAGTATCAAAGAACAGTTAAATTTTATGCTTTTTGGTAGGGATGGTCAATGTATTACGTATTTTATACTGAGATAAGGGGACCTGAGTACCTGTGAACTTTGAGGGATAAGAAATATTTGCAGCTTCGGCCCATCTTCAGTTTTTCGTTTGCCCACAAGCTGCAAAGCCATGTCCCTTTTCCCCTCTAGCTCTGATTGTCCCATGAGTCAGTTGTCTGGGTACTGGCCACAAAATGGGAAAACAACATACAATGCAAAAGCTAAGTGGTGTCTTAATGAGTTAAACGTCTCCTGGTGTAATTCCTTTTGTATAGATTTGCTTCAGGAGTTATGGCTTTCTGCTTAAACCTATTTTGGTGTCTTGGTTAAAATGCATGCTTTCATGATCGTATTCATCAAGCATGTATCCCTTGTGTTTGTTAAATGCCAGACAGAAAGTTTATACCTGCACCTTGCATACAAATCTGCAATCATGAGTACTTTACATTAGCCTCCTAATGTCATGTTTAGGCACCTAAATGTCCTGATTTGATGAAGTGCTGAATGCTTGTAGCTCCTGGTGGGCTTTACTGAATGAATCCATAGCACTTGGTCGATCACAGCTGAATAGCAAGCTAGACTGTCTGCTCCCAGGAGTCAGGGCATGCGCTAATAGTGTCAGAAGAGAAAACCCGGTAAGTATGTCCGCAGTCAGAATCAAATAGATTAGAGAGCAGGTGCAGCTTCTGGATGCTCCAAGTTCTGACTCCCAGCAGTGTGTTACAGCACCTTCGGGAAAGATAGCACTGCTGAGAGTATGTGAAGATCAGGCTCCTGATTTTTTTGAGCATCTTAACTGTAGTCACCTAAGTTTCAGAACTGTAGTGCTTGGAAAGCATTGCCTGAGTCTATTTGATAGAACTGTATTCTCAAAGACAGTTGTCTTCCTAGAGTCCTACCCAAGAGAGAGCCATTCCTGGTAAACGAGCATGAGCTCTGGTTCCAGATCTGGGAGAACACGTTTTGAAGGAGCAGGAACATATGCAAACCCTGAGCCACAAGGGAGACTTTTCTCTTGGTATTAGGTTTAATTTTTAATTTCCTGGCTTATGCTCATTTTTATTTAAGTCATAATGATTTAATGATTACGTGCACGCTTTTTCCAAGATGAGTGATTCTAAACGTTAACCTATGTAGACAGTTACAATATTAAAAAGGGGGAAAATACGTGTGTATGAGATTTACAGTGGAAACAACCAGTTGTGATAGAAGGCAGCAAACATTTTCTGGCATATTTACTGGAGGAACTGAATGATATTTTGTACATATGCCTGTATTTCTTTTTCCAGCTGCTATGTAGATTAGGTATGGGGAGGGAAGCAACCCAGGCTTGCAATCCTGTAGCTGACTTTATGGGTCACTTGTTAGGAGGTAAATTTCTAGCCTCACTAACCTTAAATGTCTTTTAGAAAAGAGAAAAATCCCTTGATGCTGTGGATAGTCCACATTGGGAGGAGGGGGAAAACAAAATATTTTTTGTTCCTAAGTTTCTAGGAAACTAATTGAAAATGCACATGAGGAAATTATGTTAAAATTATCCAGAAGCTTTTGGGGGAAGGGAGAGAGAATTTGTGTGCCTGGCTCTTAAATGCCAGGTAGAACATATGTACCTTTTTATGATCAGGATCGTAAGGCTTTCAGACACATACACAGATTACTTCTAAGGCTGTAGATTTGATTGTGTTGTGCAAAAGTCAAAGCTTCTGTGACATTTAATCACAAAAATCTTGTTTTTCTCCTTGACAATAAAATATGGAAATAAATTCCCATAGCAATGAAGTCTTTAAAGTGAGTGTAGGAGCATATTGAGTTAATAAAGGCAGTGAGGGAGCAGGGGAAAAGAGAGGGTAGAATTGTATCGAGTCTCTGTAAATTCTTTCTCTCCCAGAAAACAGGACTTTGGGGGTTATGGATAAATTTTTTGCATGTTTTACTCTGTGTGTTTTAAAAGTATCCTGGGCTGCTTGTACTGCTGTAGAGCACAATGAAGCTTGCATCAACAGCAGTGTTTATTTAGTAGGGATTGTGAGATTACAGTTTATTTTTAAAATATACGTTTATTGTAGTTCTATCTCTTACTTGGAGACTTTTCTCCTTAAAAGACATTATTAGAAGTGGCAAAACACTGCCACAAAATAGCTCTCATGAGTTTTAAAATAGAAGCAATGCCAATTTTTTAAACTTCAGTTCTTGCTTCTTTGGACTACTTTATATATAGCATTTTTGGCTTCTTGTAATTTGAAATCTGTGGAAAGTCAGCATTAGCAATTTTGTAGAGTGTTGGTTTTTTTTTTGTTGTTGCTTTTGTTTTTTGTTTAAGCCATTATATATTTTTACCTCTTCTGACCTGAGCTGTTAATCAAGAACTTGATTTTTTGTAAGTAATTCTGGTTCAGAATATGGATTAAAAAATACCTGGTTCCATGATTATGCAATCCTGTTTATTTACAAAGAAAATCCTAAGTATAATTTCTTCCAGAACAAAAAGTATCGAACTATGTATCTTTATCCCAGTTCTAAATCCCTTTCAGCTAGCATTGCAGAGCTCTCTCTTGCATCTTATTCAGGGGGAAGTTACCTGCATAATGTATATTTTTATCTTGCTTCCTTTGCACCTTCTCTGATGTCTTACTGATTCACATACATACATATATCTAAGGTGGAAAAAAAACAACACTCCCCCTCTCCCCCCCCCAGCTAAACAAAAAACCCCACTCCAACACAAACAAACAGAAAAACCCAAACAAAAAAACCATCCCAAAGAAAAACAAAATGCAAAAAACTCCCTTAAAACAAAAAAAACCCACCCCACCTTCTGTCCATGCATCTTTGGTCTTGTAGTGACATCTTTCCTTGGAAGAGGAAATCAATTGACTATTTTAATCAACTTCTGTAAAAGATCTTAGTGGTAAGAAACTCTTATCTCAAGTTAGATCTGTAGCATACTTATGCAGTTAGTGATAATGGTATAATGTGAAAGTATCCAAGCTAGCTAACTTAAGGGACCTTGGTACAGACTGCAAAAATGGGTCTAAAGGCAAGGTAAGTAGTATTAGTGCACAAAATTTGAAGCTGGCCAGGCAGATACATATACACCACTCATGATTTGACCTGAGTATTTATGAGCCCTCTTTTTATCAGGACACCCTGCAGTCAAAATAACTTAGCACTGTCACCATCTCAGGCCTTCCAAAATCAGAAGGAAGTGTTAGTAATCGAGAGGTAAACATTAACTTTGGAAAGTTTTCATGTGCTTTCTGTTTTGCAGATCTATAGAGTAAATCTTTTCAGGATTTCATCTGTAATCCTGAAGTTTGAAAAGGGGGAAGAAAAATTCCTTACAGATGAAAATTGTGCTTCTTACTTGATGTTAGGGTACTGTAAGACAAAACTCTGAGCTGGCTGCAGTTATGGCAGATTACTTGATCTCTAAACTGTCCCACTTTTTATCTGCAGTTACACTTTAGGAATTACATGTAACCCAAATTTATTAAAAAAAAAAAAAGGCAAAAAAAAGCACAATTCATCTATGTTCATATTTTAATTAATGTTTTGGTAGCTCTGTGTTGATGTATTTTGAAGAAGAGTAGTTTCTAACCGCAACAAAAACACGCCTCTTTTAAATCCATCAATTTTCAGTCTAGAAAATTGTTTTCACTCCATCGTAGACCATGATATATATGGTACTATATTAGCTCTAGATCCTTGCAAATAACCGTTTCTACCTTGGCACTGCCCTGCTCATGATATGGTGTGTTGTCAGCAATCTGTGATTGCACAGTAGCAAAAAGGTTGATGTGTCCTTGTGCTCTCAGGTTGGTCTCCAAGGCTCTGCAGTACCCAGATGGCTCCTCTGTGCTCTGATAATCTGATAATAACCCCTGCCATCATCAGGTGAAGTAATGAAGATACAGGTGTCAGCGTAGCTTCTTCATTAATATCTGCCGTGTTCATATTTGTGACTGCAAATCCACATCCAGTAAGGAAATGATATATTCGTGTAATAGCTACATGGCATAGATCTCTTTCAGTTATAGCCTGGTTTCCTACTAGAAATAAATTCAGTCTGAAATGATAACCTTATTCTGAAGCAGCAGTGATTTAGTAGGTTTATTAATGAAGACAGTGCTCTTTGACATAGTCCTTAATGCTCAGTGTTTTTAGCTTCAGGTCTATACCAATCCTAATTAAAGCTTCCCCCCCCTTCCCCCCCCCCCATATTCAAATGAAAGAATTTCAGTGCCTGCTTAAGTCCAACTCTTTGGACTAGCTGCCTAAAGTGTAAGGAAGAAAGGGAGTAATGATGACAAAAAATGAAGAATTGATTGAAAAGTTGAGTGTATGATATGGAAGCCAAAATTTGGGAATCTATACAGGCTAACTGTTCCTGTATTAATCAACAGAGCTGTTCTTATCAGCCAGATGCAGCACCTGTCCTCTATCCTTATTGTAGGCAGTGTTTGTATGTTTTCTTATAAGTTTTGGCAGACTAATGAAAAGTGAAATTTTATAAAATCTTATTTGTGACCTTACATTCTGTGGCACTTGATGGTTAGCAACCAACATACTGCCTCACTGGGGTAATAAATTCATGTTTTAATACAGTTATTTGTTTTACTTGTAATGTAGCAGACAGCTTCAAACCCTCAGGGGGAGCTTTTTAAGTCTGTCTGTCAGATGGTCTGCTTTGCTATTTCATCCTCTGGGCTAAGTTAACAGTATTTTGATTAAATGTTACATTACTGTGATACACAAACCATTTGAAATATTCAGATTTGTTTTAAAACAAATACCCTTATTTAAAAAAAAACCCAAACAACCAACAAAACAACATATATGTCCAAAGACTCACTGCAGACTTAACTTTTTTGTGTGCCCCAAAGCCATGCTGCTTGGCATCAACGGACTTCTTCCAAGCCTGTTAACGTGAAGAGGTGCAGCAAAACAGCTCAGAAATTTTCTCAGTAAAAATCCTAGAACTGCTTTTTAAAATAATGTGGATTTGCATCTTGCATCATAACATAGCTTAAGTTTTTGTTGAATCCTTCCAGGAAACACAATTTTCTCTGCATTAAAGCAAATAAGTAAATTGTTTTCCATTATTTTTTTCCTGTTGGTAGTGTTGGTGGCTGTGGAAATTCAGGTACCTCATGTTTTCTATACATAGTTTTTTGGTAATCTGATATATTCTGCCATTAACTGTCTGGTACAGCCAATTGTGAATTACATAGGCTATTTGCAGAAATATAGACTCCTTGTGAAAGCTTAATTGAATGTAAATGTCCAGTTAACATTATCACAGCTTCAGCAGTTCTATACTTGAATGTTATATCCTTATTCTATGTGCTATCCTTAAGAGTGAAGTCCACATGTTTTTAACATGGGACTGTAGTCTTTTTCTGGGCGTGGTGTCCTGTGAAGATCTTACTGAACCCTGAAGCAGGGCTTCATGTTCAAAAGTTCCTGTTCCTGTTTTTTTTTTCCTTAAGATATTTGATGATCTAATAGAAGCTGCCCTTACGATATGCTTAAGCCATCATAGGTGCAACTCTACTTGTTGCAAAAGAGAGTGAAGTGAGAGAGACTGTTAGCAACAAAGAAAGGGAAGAACTTGATTAGAGAAGTTCATGAGGAGGGGCTGAAAAAAACACCCCCCCACCCCCCCCACCCCCAAAAAAGAAAACCCCCACACAAAACCAGGATGCAGACTTTGTCACTAAAATAATTTTCTAAGAATAACAACCCAGTTTGAGCAGCTAGGAAATGAGGAAGAACATACATGAATTTAATCCTGTTTTTTTGTTTAGAAAGATTGTAAAGTAAAACAAGACGATGAAGAGAATGGAATGTAGTGAGAAAAATATGGATTCATAATGTCGTTGAATCTTGAGTTCATAGTTTAATTTACAGCTCAGGCTTTAATGTTTTAGTTTCCCACTCAGTAGAAGTCACAGTACACAGGGAGGAATGTGTGTGCATTTGTATTTTGATACGCATTCATTTAGTAGCTAGATCATACACTGTGCTAGTAGTAAACTTCTGAAGGGGTGGTGGTTCATCTTACCTAGAAATTCTGAATTTTTAATGTAACAATTTAAAAATACACAAATTCTTTCAGAAATTTGTTGTCTGAATTTCGAATCCTGCACTTCTAGTATATTTCTTTTTCATCTCAATTTTGCTGTAAAAATAATTCATTTTGGTTTTGTTAAGACTTTTACCACATGGATGAAAACCTGGGTAGCTGACAGACAAACCAGAAGGATAAATGACTTTGTCACAAATAACTGGGATGTTAGAGGCTTATATTCTATGTGCTATGTACTATTCTATGGCTTTGTAAATATTTTATAAGAGTCCCTTAAAATGCATTAAGGAAATATGTAGAGGATTTTGAAATTAAAGGACTCAAGTATACCACAAGTGAAAGGAGGTAGCACAAATGACAGCTCTCAATCTAACAGAGGTAATCTTTTGAGGTCATTTGAAACATTCCCAGATGACTACGAAATATCTATTTTATGTATGTTGTCCTTTTATTACAACAGAGGATCTGCAAAGCGTGCTTTTTTTGCTTTTGGCCTGCTAAACTCAACCCCTGTGCCTCTTTGCACCTTGCCCATCTGCTGCGATTTTTTTGTTGCCAAGTGTTTCTTTAATAGGCGCTCTGTTGTGCTCAAGTATACGTTTGGAACTGGAATGGGGGACCTAAACTTAATGATGTGAAATTTCAAAGTGGCTTTAAGAGATTAGAGTGAATTTGCTTGTAAAAAATGATAATCTAAAATTAATGATCACAGATGTTCACTCAGGTAAAAGAAACAATTATTGTACCTAAAGTTGGGATACAGCTTTGCCCTTCCTGTCTTCCACTTACCATTTCAAAGTATTGCTAACTTGTGCTATTAACTATTATTTCAGAAGAGTGCCATTGGGATTGAATTAGAGACGGTTTAGAGTCCTGTAATTTATGAGGATGTATGTAACCATTTAGGCACTACTACCAAAAAGGGATTAGAAATGTGGATATGAAAATTTGTTTGGAAAAAATGCTAGTTAATGCAGTGGATTTGTTTGAAAAAAGGCCAACTGTGTAGAGAAGTTTTGGGTGGTGGTGTTACAAAATACAAACCAGATGTTAGGAGAGGAATAATCTGAAGATGCTAATTGTGAAAGAGTGTCCTACCATCTTCCTAAAAATGATAAGGATTAGTGAATTCAACCTGAATGTCTATGTGCTGTGGTAGGAGAGAAACGATCATTAAAATAGATTCTGTGGGCTATGACATTCTGCCATAATGCAAGAATGAAGTTATTCCTTGCTATGTAACGCTTCAATATTTGAAAGCCAAAACTTTTTCAGAATTTTCTCCACATAAGATAATTATGGGTAAAAAAAGTTAGAAACCAGACAAGAGCAGCAGAAAGTCAGGGGCTAGATGCTTTGATTTTTTTTTTTTTTTAAATAAGGGAAATCAGAAAAGAAAATATGCAAGTTCAGCATAATGATGACTGAGAGTTGACTGTTAATTCATAAATAATTGAATAATAAAAATATAATGCTTGAAGAGACTTTTTTCATGTCCTCTAGCAAAGAATGAGCCTCTTTTATATCAGATTGTGGGAATATTCCTTTAAGTTAAAGATGGAAGCCTATTATATGGTGTGAACAGAGCCATATAATCAGGAGGAAAAAGATAGATAAATTATGTAAGTGGAATGTGTTATATAATTCATAGTGAATTGTCCAATATCTTTAGATCTTGTCTTTACCTTCATGATTTGTCAGAAGAAACACATCCTATAAAAATATAAATCTTAAGAAGAGAGAGGAGAGCATAAAAGTTGGCTGTATAAGCTCACTGGCAAGACAGGTCAGTCCAGACTTTGCCATAACCACAGAACAGATTGGGCCGAGACCTGAACAAGACTTCTCTTCAACTAGTTTCTGTGAAATAGCCCTTTGCTTTGGAAGAACAATGTCATACACATCAAATCTAGACACAATTCATTTATACATACCAAGACAATAAATTTGCCTTAGAAGGCTGTCTTTTAGGAAGACCAAAACCAATTACTCTCATGTGAGCTCTGTAGTGTCCCAAGGACACAACTGTTTATTGTTGTTTTAATGTGATCAATGGTAACCTGCAGGTGAAAATTTCAAGGTCTTATCTAAATGTATAATCTTTAATATTCCAGCAAGAAAACGAAGTAGCAAAAAATCGCTGAAGCTGAAAGACCTGCTAATTCTCCATGCGTCTCTATCAACCATGTTGAAGAGATACTTTGCCAGTAGGATTGAGTGGTGTGCATGTCTCTCTCTAGGGCTAGTGGAAATTTTTATTATCAAGAGGAATTTTAAAATGCATTTGACCAATCTTAGTTTTTATTGTCAACTATTATTTAGAAGTGTTGAACAGCAACTGATTAGAAAGCATAGATGTCTGAGTGACAGCAGATACTTTGAGATCATGGGGTAAGCTGAAGAGCTTTTAGCATATTTTAACATTTTATTGTGTATCTCTGGAAAATACCAACCTCTCAGAAAGTTTTGCTGTCATGTCTCTCCCCTGTCAAGTAAATCATCATAAAAATATGTTTGATAATTCCTCCACCCATCAAACCTGAAAGGGAAAATATCATTCCTCCAAATTAGTTAATGTTATGATACATTTTTACAGAAAACTGAAGTTCTCTGCCTTCTGTTTTATGAACTACTTTATGATGCCATTTAAAACCAAACTTGTCAGTTTGAAGGTAACATCACTAATGAAAGTTGATCAGTCAGTATATTTACAATGGAGTCTTCAGACCCCAGGGTGCTTCTCAGTTATTAAGCAAGAGTAAAGCTTGTTGAGATCCGCATCACTGAGATGGCTTAGGAAAAAGCCAGTGGGAAAAGATAAGTCTTAAGCTGACAGTTTTAGCGTTTAATCTGTAACTGCACAGATGACTGCTAGTAGCGTATTCCAGGCATGAACCAGGGAAGTATAATCTCGTCAGCCTGGCGCTGAAGGGGGTACCAGGATATCTGTCACAACCATGGCATAAGGCGTTGCAGGAACCAAGGGAGTAGGCTGATTCAGCAGCATTGTCCCTTGTGCGGAGAGGCAAGGGGACAACACATTTTGAAGCTTGCTTCACCCAAATCATAAACAAAGACCTAATGCCAAGTATTGGAAGTAGATTGTTTGTTATGAATCAGAGAAATACAAATATATTAAAACCCATGTCTGCAAGTTACAGGTGATTAGTGCAACTGTTTTTCCTTCTGTGTATATTCCTTTTCTAATTCTTCAAGTTCTATTTTATACTCCAGAGGGAATTTAATTTCAGAACTCTTCCTGATAATACTTGAACCTGAGCGTTTTTAGCCATCTTGGTGTTAACTTCTCCCCACCCCTTCAACAAAATAACATTGTTGATACTTTCCTCCCAGTATCCTCCTAAAGTGGCTTCAACAAGCAGATGCTACTTCCAAACTTACTTCTAGAATTTATAACCCAGCTATAAAAATTGTCTAGATCAAAATTTAGCACAGAGCGTAAAGTATGATTCTTTGGAAAGTGACAAAAACCAGGTTTGGTATTCTTAAATTATAGATATAAAATTAGCAAATTTTAGCTCACAAAAGATTTTTAGCAAATTAATAATCTTTGGACGGTGTTGTATCAGAAACTAGTAGTGGTGTTTTAGTGTAGGTTTGTTTTAAAGGACACATAGCTTACATTACCATGCTTGGTATTTCTGTCCACCTTTCTATTCATTTACTTCAATGTCCATCAGTCAAGGAGAAGGGAATTTGACAGAGGAACAATGTTCTCAAAGGTGGAGCTCTTACAAGTTTCATTAAAATTGACTCAGAGTAGAGAAGAGACATCAAGTTGCCCTGAGAGAAAAATAACTCAGGAGCACATTGTTAGACACTGAAAATCCACGCAGCAGCAACATGTTCTGAGTTCTGAAAAATTGCACCATATTAGGCATGAAGAGTCTGGTTGTGGGGTGTGCATTCACTGGAAAGCAGGCTTCATTAGTGCTAATGCTTGCAAGCTAATCGTGCGTAGATGGCTTAAATTTTTTTTTTTTTGTCCTTTCTTTCTCACTCGTCCAGAAATACACAAGCTTTTAACTTTTATGTAATATTGATATGTATTCCTACTCCCCAGGTGCTATCAGGCAGAAGTAGGAAGGTATTCTGTAGGAACATCTGAATTCAAAACACAATTTTCTTTCCATCCTCATCACTTATATGGAAACTGTTCTTATGTAGCACAGATTCAGCTGATATGAAAACCCTTCCTCATTCAAAATATTCAGAAACAAATAATATAATAGGATTTGACAGAGGGTGTGTTTTCAATCTTTTTTTTTAGGGAAACACTGGAAAAGGGTTGCTACCAAACTAGTCCTCTCCATAGACCTGTGTCCACTGTGACCCATGTCATGTTATTTTCTCTTGATGTTTTGCTTTCCCTTGCTTTTGCAGTGGGAATTCCAAATCAATACTCTGAGTACAGTTTTTAGGAGAGTCTGGATGATATGCATGTACAAAAAATTTCATTTTAATACAGTATGAAGAGAAATGCTCATCAGTTAGCTGAAAGATTCTCCAGTTTGTGGCCAGAGTTTTAAATATTTACAGAAGCTATTCAAAATGTTCTTTAGGTTTTCTAGTATTTATTAATCGCTATCAAGGAGTGATACTTCATCTTTTGTTTGGTACTGAGTCACTTAATCTTTTGTATTTACCAGTCTGCTTAAAAATGTTACCAAGAGGATAATTGGCAATTGTTTTTTTCCCTCTTTTTCTTCCCTCCTTCATAATATTTAAGATATGATATTCTCTTTGGCTACTTGATCAAAGTTCTCAATCCCTCACAGGTTTTCTAAAGCTGCTTCAGACGTTTCAAAGAATATTTATTTCTTTTTTTGCTTTAAAAATAAAATCAATGGTTGTAGTTGCAGAAAACGATTCTTGAAAATTGTCTGCAACAATTTAAATGCTTTAATATTTAAAATAATAAAAATACTTCATTTTGTTTTCTTCCCTCAATAGTTATAGAAAGTTTTGTCTCACCTAGGAAATGTGACTAGGAAAGGATAACATAATGCAATTATTGTTCTTGTAACTGGTTATCTCAGAAATGTATCAGAACATGTTTATCTCACAGGGCAGTGGCTTAAAGTCTAGATTTTGACCCCAGAAATCTGATAATATTTGCCCCCTTTTTTTTTTCCCCTTTTAGTATTCTCTGCTAAAATAGTTCCCATGTGCTATGTTTACCAACACGTATTAAACTCCTGGTGTGACAAGACAAGTAGGAGTTTTGCGTATCTTGGGGACTGGCAGGCTCTACCACTGGGCCAGTATTACCGTAGACAAGTTCATTATTCTCCCTGTCAAGATTCTTTTTTTGTGGATTAGGAATAATAATAGTAGACTATTTCCATTATTTCCATGTGCAGCTGTCCTCTAAAAAGCTTCATTTCTATAGGCTGGTTTGTTATAACTTTATTGATGTATTTTTGGAAGTAGCACAGTTACACAGCTCAGAAGATTTCAGAGTAAGAAATAGAAAGGAATGGGATTGTCTGTGTCCTGGTTTCGGCTGGGATAGGGTTAAATTTCTTCCTAGTGCTGTGTTTTGGATTTAGTACAAGGAGAATGTTGATAACACACTGATGTTTTCAGTTGTTGCTAAGTGCCCTCCTAGTCCAAGGACAGCTCCCGTGCCTACTGACTGAGCTAGGTACACAAGATGGGAGGGAACATAATCAGGACAGCCAGCCCAGCTGGCCAATGGGGTATTCCATACCATGTGACGTCATGCTCAGTATATGAAGGGTAGGCGTGATCCAGGAAGTACCGATCGCTACTTGGTTATCGGTCAGCGCGGGTGGTGAGCAATTGCATTGTGCATCACTCATTTTGTATATTCTATCATTATTTATTATCATTATTCTCCCTTTTCTGTTCTATTAAACTGTCTTTATCTCAACCCACGAGTTTTTCTCACTCTTACCCTTCCGATTCTCTCCCCGTCCCATTGGGGGGGCGGGGGGAGTGAGTGAGCGGCTGCGTGGTATTTGGCTGCCTGCCAGGTTAAACCACGACAGTCCTTTTTGGCGCCCAACGTGGGGCTAGAAGGGTTGAGATAACGATAGATCTGACCAAAGTGTGTTAAGCAAAATTGTTATAAGCATCCATTATATTGATTGGTCACAATGTTGATGTATTGGCTGTCAAAGTTATGGGGCTGGCTCTCAATGTTGGGTCATGTAATACCTTGCTTGCAGTATATGTTCCCTTTTGTGCTGTTTATCATTATTCGGAACTGGGCCAAGATTATCATTTTGTTGCTGTTTTATGAGGTGATAAAATCATTGGTCGTAAGTCTAATCTGGTATCTGTACTCGGCACTGCCGTCATTTCTGTACCTCGGGAACCACCTCTTAGAAATTATTAGTAATTGCACTTGTTTCTCCTCGGAGAATGAATTTAAGGGGGAGACGGGATGGGACACTCTCTCCCACTTGTTCATCTTCCCTTCCATATCGTCAGAAACTCCTTTTTCTTCTATCCTCTTTACAAAGATGTCCACAATATTCCCTGAGAATTTTGAATATCCTTGGGATGCTCAAACAAGCATGTTCATATTGCTATGTCTCCTGAATGTGGTTCAGGCCTTGTTTAGGGTTAAACAACTATTCAGGAATACTGTCCAGAGATCAACCCTCAGGAACAAGAAAAGAGGGAGGGCAAGCGGCGGTGCCTCCTCAGGGCGGGCGGAGCGGCGAGTCTCGGGGGCGGCTACAGACACGGTGGCTACTCAAAACCCCACGACAGGCACTGCTGCTACTCCAACCCCCATGACAACCCCTGTGGCTACTCAAACCCCGGCAACAGTCACCGTAGCTTCTCCAACCCCTGCGACAAGCACTGCAGCCACTCAAGCTCCGGCAACAGGCACTACAGTTACTCCAACCCCCATGACAAGCACTGCAGCTACCCAAACCCCAGCAACAGGCACTACAGCTGAACCAGAGGACCAACCCTTGCTGGTATCCATTGCCCCTGTACAGAAGAGGAAATCTTGGAAGCGGAGATCAGGTCGTTTAGAAAGGGATGATGAAAGACCAGGGCCATCACGAGGAGGGGAGGAGGAAGAGGAAGAACTCATAAACGAGACGGAAACCACCCGATCCCTATCCCTGAGTGAGCTGCGAGATATGCGGAAAGATTTCGGCCGTCGTCCAGGCGAGCATATTGTTACCTGGCTGCTCCGATGCTGGGATAATGGGGCCAGTAGCCTGGAATTGGAGGGGAAGGAAGCCAAACAGCTGGGATCCCTTGCTAGGGAAGGAGGCATTGACAAAGCAATTGGAAAAGGGACACAGGTCCTCAGCCTCTGGAGGCGACTGCTGTCAGGCGTGAAGGAAAGGTATCCCTTCAAGGAAGATGTTATATATCGCCTAGGCAAATGGACCACTATGGAGAGAGGTATCCAGTACCTGAGAGAATTAGGCGTGCTGGAGGTGGTTTATAGTGACCTGAACGACGACCAAATGCCCAAAGATCCAGATGACGTCCAGTGCACGCGACCCATGTGGCGGAAGTTGGTACGGAGCGCACCAGCATCGTATGCCAGTTCGTTGGCAGTACTGTGCTGGAAAGAGGAAGAAGCACCAACGGTGGATGAGGTGGTTAGCAGACTTCGGGATTTTGAAGAAACTACCTCCTCCTCCCTTGTCTCGGCTGTAGAGAAACTGTCCCGAGAGGTCCAGCAACTCAAAGACAATAGGTCCTATTCTCCACCTGTACGGACCAGTATCTCAGCCATTAGGAGTCAGCGTTTTACTCCTCAAGAGAGAGGATATCGAAAGTACACACCACGGGGCACCCTGTGGTTTTACCTGCGTGACCACGGAGAGGACATGAGGCAGTGGGATGGAAAACCTACCTTCATCCTAGAGGCACGTGTACGTGAGTTGCAAGGAAAAACAATCACACAAGGGGGTTCTCCCAGGAAAAATGCTGCTCCAGTTTTCAGGAAAACCCTGTCTCACGACGGTCCAGTTTCCAGTGAACAGTTCCCCAGACAGAGTAGAAGGGCTGATCTTACTTTGGACTGTAATGAAGGAATTCTTGACTCACGTTTGCAAGAAGTGAGAAGCGGATACTATGACCAGAACTAGAGGGGCCCTGCCTCCGGCCAGGTGGAGGAAAGGGACAACCGGGTTTACTGGACTGTGTGGATTCGATGGCCTGGCACATCAGAGCCACAGGAGTATAAGGCTCTCGTAGACACCGGTGCACAGTGCACCCTGATGCCATCAGGCTATAAAGGGGCAGAACCCATTTGTATTTCTGGAGTGACAGGGGGATCCCAAGAGTTAACTGTATTGGAGGCCGAAGTGAGCCTGACCGGGAACGAGTGGCAGAAGCACCCCATTGTGACTGGCCCAGAGGCTCCGTGCATCCTTGGCATAGACTACCTCAGGAGAGGGTATTTTAAGGACCCAAAAGGGTATCGGTGGGCTTTTGGTATAGCTGCCCTGGAGACGGAGGAAATTAAGCAGCTGTCCACCTTGCCCGGTCTCTCAGAGGACCCTTCTGTTGTGGGGTTGTTGAGGGTTGAAGAACAACAAGTACCAATCGCTACCACAACAGTGCATCGGCGACAATACCGCACCAACCGAGATTCCCTGATCCCTATCCATGAGCTGATTCGTCGATTGGAGAGCCAAGGAGTGATCAGCAAGACTCGCTCACCCTTCAACAGTCCCATATGGCCAGTGCGAAAGTCTAATGGAGAGTGGAGACTAACAGTAGACTACCGTGGCCTGAACGAAGTCACGCCGCCACTGAGTGCTGCCGTGCCGGACATGCTAGAACTTCAATACGAACTGGAGTCGAAGGCAGCCAAGTGGTACGCCACAATTGACATTGCTAATGCCTTCTTCTCCATCCCTTTGGCAGCAGAGTGCAGGCCACAGTTTGCTTTCACTTGGAGGGGCATCCAGTACACCTGGAACCGACTGCCCCAGGGGTGGAAACATAGCCCTACCATTTGCCATGGACTAATTCACACCGCACTGGAACAGGGTGAGGCTCCAGAACACCTGCAATACATTGATGACATCATCGTGTGGGGCAACACAGCAGAAGAAGTTTTTGAGAAAGGGGAGAGAATAATTCAAATCCTTCTGAAAGCCGGTTTTGCCATAAAACAAAGTAAGGTCAAGGGACCTGCACAGGAGATCCAGTTTTTAGGAATAAAATGGCAAGACGGACGTCGTCAGATTCCAATGGATGTGATCAACAAAATAACAGCCATGTCCCCACCAACTAGCAAAAGGGAAACACAAGCTTTCTTAGGCGTTGTGGGCTTTTGGAGAATGCATATTCCAAATTACAGTCAGATCGTAAGCCCTCTCTATCAAGTGACCAGGAAGAAGAACGACTTTAGATGGGGCCCTGAGCAACAACAAGCCTTTGAACAAATTAAACAGGAGATAGTTCATGCAGTAGCCCTTGGGCCAGTCCGGGCAGGACAAGATGTGAAGAATGTGCTCTACACCGCAGCCGGGGAGAATGGTCCTACCTGGAGCCTCTGGCAGAAAGCACCAGGGGAGACTCGAGGTCGACCCTTAGGGTTCTGGAGTCGGGGATACAGAGGATCGGAGGCCCGCTACACTCCAACTGAGAAGGAGATATTGGCAGCATATGAAGGGGTTCGAGCTGCTTCAGAAGTGGTTGGCACTGAAGCACAGCTCCTCCTGGCACCCCGACTGCCGGTGCTGGGCTGGATGTTCAAAGGGAGTGTCCCCTCTACACATCATGCAACCGATGCTACGTGGAGTAAGTGGGTCGCGCTGATCACACAACGGGCCCGAATAGGAAACCCCAGTCGCCCAGGAATCTTGGAGGTGATCACGAACTGGCCAGAAGTCAAAGATTTTGGAATATCCCCAGAGGAGGAGGTGACACGTGCTGAAGAAGCCCCACTGTATAATAAACTACCAGAAAACGAGAAGCAATATGCCCTGTTCACTGATGGGTCCTGTCGCCTTGTGGGAAAGCATCGGAGGTGGAAAGCTGCTGTATGGAGTCCTATACGCCAAGTTGCAGAAACTGCTGAAGGAGAAGGTGAATCGAGCCAGTTTGCAGAGGTGAAAGCCATCCAGCTGGCCTTGGACATTGCTGAACGAGAAAAATGGCCAGTACTTTATCTCTATACTGACTCATGGATGGTGGCAAATGCCCTGTGGAGTTGGTTGCAGCAGTGGAAGCAGAACAACTGGCAGCGCAGAGGTAAACCCATCTGGGCTGCCGCATTGTGGCAAGATATTGCTGCCCGAGTAGAGAACCTGGTTGTAAAAGTACGTCACGTAGATGCTCACGTACCCAAGAGTCGGGCCACTGAAGAACATCAAAACAACCAGCAGGTGGATCAGGCTGCTAAGATTGAAGTGGCTCAGGTGGATCTGGACTGGCAACATAAGGGTGAATTATTTATAGCTCGGTGGGCCCATGATGCCTCAGGCCATCAAGGAAGAGATGCAACATATAGATGGGCTCGTGATCGAGGGGTGGACTTAACCATGGACGCTATTGCACAGGTTATCCATGAATGTGAAACGTGCGCTGCAATCAAACAAGCCAAGCGAGTAAAGCCTCTTTGGTATGGGGGACGATGGTTGAAATACAAATATGGGGAGGCCTGGCAAATTGATTATATCACACTCCCACAAACCCGACACGGCAAGCGCTATGTGCTCACCATGGTGGAAGCAACCACCGGCTGGCTAGAAACATACCCTGTGCCCCATGCCACTGCCCGGAACACCATCCTGGGCCTTGAAAAGCAAGTCCTATGGCGACATGGCACCCCAGAAAGAATCGAGTCAGACAACGGGACTCATTTCCGAAACGCCCTCATAAACACCTGGGCCAAAGAGCATGGCATTGAGTGGGTCTATCACATCCCCTACCATGCACCAGCCTCTGGGAAAATCGAACGATACAACGGGCTGCTAAAGACAACACTGAGGGCAATGGGTGGTGGGACATTCAAGCATTGGGACACACATTTAGCAAAAGCCACCTGGTTAGTCAACACTAGGGGGTCTGTTAATCGAGCTGGCCCTGCCCAATCAAGACTTTTACGTACTGTAGATGGAGATAAAGTCCCTGTCGTGCACATAAGAAATATGCTGGGGAAGACAGTCTGGGTTACTCCTGCCTCTGGCAAGGGAAAACCCATCCGTGGGATTGCTTTTGCTCAAGGACCTGGGTGCACTTGGTGGGTGATGCGAAAGGATGGGCAAGTCCGGTGTGTACCTCAAGGGGATTTGATTTTGGGTGAAAATAGCCAATGAACTGAATTTTATAATGTCAATTGTTATATGATATTGTATATCATTATTTCTATGGTTGCTATCAATGGTATAGCAGTGAAAATCACCCAGATTAATGAAGAATGAACTAACTCCGATGAAACCGAGCAAAGTGCAACGATGATAGAACTGAACGAGTGCAGCAGTACCGAAATGAGAACTGGCTTCAGGATGCAACAGCCCAACACCACACACCATCCTTCTGGCCCTGAAAGACTGTTATGACAGATGGAGCCCAAAGTTGTGGACTAAAAGAACTCAATGGACATTTATATATATATTTATGTGTATATATGTATGTATATGTATTATATGTATATATGTATGTATATGTATTATATATGTATATATATAAAAAAGATAGTGATGATTAATTGAAAGGTATTGAAAAATGTGAGACCTAAGCATAACGTAAATGGTATGGAATAAGGGGTGGATACTGTCCTGGTTTCGGCTGGGATAGGGTTAAATTTCTTCCTAGTGCTGTGTTTTGGATTTAGTACAAGGAGAATGTTGATAACACACTGATGTTTTCAGTTGTTGCTAAGTGCCCTCCTAGTCCAAGGACAGCTCCCGTGCCTACTGACTGAGCTAGGTACACAAGATGGGAGGGAACATAATCAGGACAGCCAGCCCAGCTGGCCAATGGGGTATTCCATACCATGTGACGTCATGCTCAGTATATGAAGGGTAGGCGTGATCCAGGAAGTACCGATCGCTACTTGGTTATCGGTCAGCGCGGGTGGTGAGCAATTGCATTGTGCATCACTCATTTTGTATATTCTATCATTATTTATTATCATTATTCTCCCTTTTCTGTTCTATTAAACTGTCTTTATCTCAACCCACGAGTTTTTCTCACTCTTACCCTTCCGATTCTCTCCCCGTCCCATTGGGGGGGCGGGGGGAGTGAGTGAGCGGCTGCGTGGTATTTGGCTGCCTGCCAGGTTAAACCACGACAGTCTGTAAATGGTATTTATGGTGTAAATTCTTCCTTGTGGTTTCAGGTTTCAAGTACGAATGGAGTCCTTTTATAAAGTTTCTAAGAGACCAGTAATTTTGGAAGAAATCTCTTTTGTCTATGCGATTCTTTAACTGAGAAACTTTCTAAATAAGACTTAACCACGAAAAAGATATATGGACTATGCAGTCTTAAAATTTTGAAGATTAATTTGTGTCAAGAAAAGGCCTGGTGTTAGAAGAATTTCAAAATATGATCATTTTGTCTAGTGGAAAAATTACAACTTTTCAATTTGTAATTTTACATCCTGAATTGAACTCCATCAGTAGAGTTGTTTAGTAGCTTTTCTTACCTACCTTTTTATCAGACTACATTAAGCCTTTATGGCTTTAAGAACTGTGTTCAGTTCTGGGCCCCTCACTACAAGAAGGACATTGAGGTGCTGGAGCGTGTCCAGAGAAGGGCAACGAAGCTGGTGAAGGGCCTGGAGCACAAGCCTTATGAGGAGAGGCTGAGGAAACTGGGGTTGTTTAGCCTGGAGAAGAGGAGACTGAGGGGAGACCTCATCGCGCTCTACAACTACCTGAAAGGAGGTTGTAGTGAGGTGGGTGTTGGTCTCTTCTCCCAAGTAACCAGCGATAGGACGAGAGGAAATGGCCTCAAGTTGCGCCAAGGGAGGTTTAGATTGGACATTAGGAGAAATTTCTTTACTGAAAGAGTGGTCAGGCCTTGGAAGAGGCTGCCCAGGGAAGTGGTTGAGTCACCGACCCTGGAAGTATTTAAAAGACGTGTAGATGAAGCGCTTAGGGACATGGTGTAGTGGGTATGGTGGTGTTGGGTTGACGGTTGGACACGATGATCTTGGAGGTCTTTTCCAACCTTTATGATTCTATGAAGAGGAATGCCAGTTAAGTTGAGTGGTGGATTTTCGCCTTCTTTTATGTATGTTAACTTTAGCAGACTCGCCAAGTTGTATGATTTACCATGGCTGTGAAGATAGCAGTGGAAAGATTGGAAATACCTTAGTCTTTAGAGAAATGTTGTGATTTGCATATAGATCTTGTGGTTTATGGAGGAGATATACATGCTATTAAGTGGTAAGTTTCTTCATTTGTGCTTTATCTGTTGCACTGGGTACTGTAGCAGTAGGAAAACCTGCTCTATCTTCATGTTTCTGTTAGCAGGTCTCGCAGTTACTCATCAACAGTTCACTGTTCACTGTAGCTCTGTTAGTTTGGCGCAGTGGAGGTGTTCTTTTAATGAGGTGGTCATTTCTCACCTGTACAGGCTTCCTTGCTGGCCTGCAGATTTGCAGCCTCATGTGGGTCATGTTTGCCCATTATGCCAGATGTGCAATCCATTAGGAACTTGCACTGAACACTTCACACTCACTTAACAAAAGATTTCTATAAAATAGCGTGACTGTTAGCCACCTGGGACAAGGCCAAAATCCGAGGAGGTGCCCAAAGCAATAGGTCAGATTCCAGGGGTTTACCTAGCGCCTCCCCTGCTGCTTCCCTCCTCCTGCTCTCTGTACAAGCACTACACCTGATAGCACCACCCAGCATTTCCCAGCAGGGTCATGAGTGCTGAAAGCCCGTCAGGAGATGATTGACAACTTGATGGAAGTGCCTCAGCTGGACTATGATGGCCAAACCAGGCAGAATTCCCACTAGGCATATTTATGTAGGAATTAATACAATTACTCTAATCCACTGGACAAGTTGTCTATCTCATAAGTTTGCATAGCAGAGAAGGTGGTGTCCGTAAGAGCGTCAGTGTAATTAACACACTCCGATGATTTGCAGTCATTGTGGAAAAATCATGTGGGGTCAGGAGATCACTTTCTAAATAATTTCTGAGAATTATTTGTTAATCTTTTTTAGGCTCTCACACAGGACCTTGTTTAGCACACACAAAGTGCTTGTTACATTGTAAAAACAAACATGTATACCATTGCTTTAAGTTATTCATGAAAGTATTTCTCCAATAGCAGACTGTTACGATAAATTTTTGGAGGGTAGCAACTTTTTGTACAAGCTATTTCTAGTTGCCCCAATGGCTGTACAAAGTAGCATCCAAGAAAGACATGAGAAGGTACGAAAAACTGAGCTAATTCCTAAAACAGGCTTTACATTCCCAGAGATGTTACTTTCCAGGCTCATATTCCTATTTGAACTTTGTCTCCAGGGCAAAGCTCTATATGAATTGTCTATGAGCATTGCTCCATGACCAGGCTCAATGTGCACATCTCTGTATAGGTATAAAGGTGGACCCATCGCTGTCCCAGAGATCTTGGCCTGTAAGAACAGCTGACTGGTCATGGAGAGGAGAGATGCTGCCTTACAAAGTACAACTCTTGTAGACATTCAGTAACTTTCAATGTTTGCATATCGAAACACACATTGACTGTACCCAGTTTGCTCTTCATGTTCTTCGGTTTCTTCTAGATGCAGTGGAAGAAAATGGGGGGAATTTGAGATCAGTTATATGTTTGGGTGAATGATTGGGACTGCTCTGATTTTTCAGTTGCTCTCATCCTCTAATATCTGCTTTTTTATGGGCGAGACTGTTGAAAAGGCTCGTGATTACGGCTGTGAAAACAGCAGTTAGGCATATTCAGTAATACTTTTTATTTATCAGTCTGTTTACAGTTCAGACACACAAACCAGTAAAGGCTTAGGGGAAGTTTTTGACTTTGGATAACATAAAGATGATTAGCCAACCAAAAATATCTCCAAGTAGAGATCTTCATTCTTAATTTGTTTATCCACCTCAAAAGCTAAGCTTGGATTTCTCAAAGCTGTTTTAACCCTCTTTAGACTCTGCTGTAAACTTTCAGGCTTATCCTTAAGCAGTTAATGTTAATGAAACAACAAAGGTAGTTAATTCACAAAAGAATATCATTTTGTGTAAGCTGGTGGTTATTGTCAGTTGGAAACTATCATGATCGTCTGAAGAACAGTTAATCTATTCAGCCATTTGTCATCGTAAAAAAAAAAAAAAAAGAAAAATAAAACCAAAAAACCCCACCAATCCCCCCCCCCATCTATGAAAAATTATGCAGTCTCTTTATGTGTGGTGGAGATTGTCTATGTCTAGTTGAAGATGTCCCTGCTCATTGCGGGGGGGTTGGACTAGATGAACTTTAAAGGTCCCTTCCAACCGAAACTATTCTATGATTCTATATGTCTAGCAAGATAGGAGAATGCTTAAATAGTTATTTCAGCAGCGCATCCAGCCGAGTCCCTGCCAATTCATTGCATGAATGTGCTCTCTCTGCCTTCAGTGTCTGAAATTTTTCTCCAGTCTCAACAAGGATAGTCTATCAAAAATGTCACTGCTCTAAACACGTCATCTTTAGTCCACTTACCGGCTCATTTTTCTTCAGGTTCACTTTAGGCAGTGTTGTTTCACTGTCACACAGGTGCCTTACAAAGCTCCTTCTGCCTTGTCTTAGACTGCTCTGCCCTGCTCTTCTCTTACTCCCTACCAATCGGCCACCAAAAGAGGTGTCCCAGCTGGCTGCTAAAGAGGGAGTTCTCAGGTGGGACAGCTGGTGGGAAGGGTGAGGAGAGAAGGTGGGTCTGTATCCCACTGAGAATCGAGGTAGACGGGGGAGGAAGAGCTGGGGCTGACGTGGGAGGGCAGGGAGGGAAAGCAGAGTTTGCTGGAGCAAGCTTTTAGCTGCTGCTTCTGTTCAACTGGAGCAAATGCAGCAGGTCTCAGGAGCAAGTTCCTGTACCATGTCTTAATCCTATGCACGTTTTGTTCAGTGACATTTCTTATTCTTCAGAATACCCTTCCTGAAACGTTTTGCAATGCCCTTTGAGAAACCTGACTGTTTAACTATTGGTAAAAAGTTTTACTAGGTATGTGGAGGGGAATTAGTCAAATGTTAGCAAAAAAAGAACATAGGGACAAGGGGATTAAATAGTGAAAGTTTATGTAACGGGAGAAGTAGAGAGTAACTTTACTGCAGAATTATCTAGTAGCTGCATTTGGCCTTGGTGCAATGTTCCACAACCTTTTACTTTGTGCTTTTGCAACTTCTTGTTTTTTTTTTTTTTTTTTTTTCACTTGGCTAGCTGAGTTTTGGGATTGCTGTTTTTTTTTGCTAAGGGTATTCATTTTGCATGGTCTCACAGTTGCAATCCAAAATGCAGTTACTGTGTAGAGGAAAACAAGCATGATTTTGATTATATATTTATTCTTTTCTGAGATTTTCAATGGCATGACTTAGCAGGTATATTAGCTGTCTACTCACATAGTTCTGAAGAAGCTTGAATGGTACACTTTCAAGCTAGAAAGATTTAAAGCTGGGCCATTATGATTCAATTATGGTTTTTAGAGGATATAAAATCACATTGCTGAGTCAAAAGAAACCATTTTTCCTCCCATCTATTTTGGGCTGGAGGGAGAAGTGTTAGACTGTCAAATTATTTTAATCTGGAGAATTTTGATTAAAGTTCAGAAAGAGGTTGCACTTTTTTAGTTGGTGTTAACAGTCACAATGACATGGTCAGGACTGTAAACATCTTTTATTATCTGGAAACCCATGCTGTGGAGGAGGCAAAATGAAGTTTCAGAGGTTTTAAAGCATAGTGTTCCACTCTTCAAAATATGTTCTTCACTTGCTCTTACAAATTTCTTTTCTTTAGAAATCAATACTCTTTCCATTTATTAAAACAAGCTTAAATAGTCTTCCTTCTTTGCTCTTCCTTTTTTTCATTTGTCTCAACCCTTCCATTAATGTATGGCACAAAAGAATTGAACAGAATGGTTGCATAATGACACCTAATATGTTTATACTTGAAAGAACAGTATTTAAGGTACTCAGTCATGTGGATCTGTCCAGATCAAGAACTCGGTCACAGCATAAAGGGTTTTGGGGTTACATTTTTAACATTCCTCACATAAATACATCAAAGCTCAAGTATTTCAAGAGCAACCAAAGTTTTTTATGCTTCAACACACTGATGGATCTGAAGCAAAAACAATGTGCCACTTCTCCATTTGTTTTTTATTGAAGAAAGAATATTTGCAGGAAAAAAAAGATCTCTGTGTAGTGATGCAAGTTACCTTGAGTGTTAGCTAGATGGCACTGAAACACGCTTGTGCTGCTGTATTAAACTGGCTTGTTTGGAGCACAGTCTTTGTTAAATGAAATTTCAGGAATAAAGTATCTCTTTATTTTTTCTTTTTCTTTTCTTTTTCTAACTGTACATATGTATCTAAGTCTTCATCTGCATGTATTTTTCTTTAAAGCATGCTCCTGATTTCACAAGCTTTTTCATATCAATTAATTATATTGTCACAGAAAGACAACATGAGAAAAACAATGCTGGAATTTTTGCAAGGCATATTAAATTTTTGGATTTTTATTTCTTTTCAGAATTTGAAAGTCCGTATTTTAACATACAAAGGATACCCTTTTCTTTCTCACTGATCTGTAAAATAACCTTTTCCAGGCTACAGCTATAGGACAGCATACTTACCATTAATGACATTTTAAAATACAAATTCTGCATGAATTGCAACTGTGGGATAAAAGAGAAAAATTACTCTCTAAAAAGTTAGCAAATGTTCCAGCAATACTAGTTGCATCATCAGAAAAGGTTAGATACTACCCCGCTAGGGGCCCACTGCTGTCTAGCTTTGTAAATGGTTAGGAAATACTCAAAAGACAGGTGAATTGGCATAAAATATGTTTTCGGATAGCTTCAGGGTAAAAATGAACAAATTGTAGCATTCAAAAAGCGAAGCTCAGGCACTTTTTCCTCATCTGTGTTCCTTTCCAGGAAAGCATTTCGTTCCTGCAAAATCCTTAGACATCCTGCATTATTCTGTACTCATCCAGTAACTTAAAGAACCTCAATGCAAATTTCTGCTGTCTCACCACCTACCTCCTCATCAAGCTGCCACTGTTGTCACTCTCACATTTTTAGAACTAATCCTCTGATATGCTGAACCATTTGTAAGCAAACAGACACTTACGTAAAGATCTTTCTAGTTGTACTTTTTTTTTTTTGAAGTTGGATTCTACACAGCCAAATTGGTTATCAGGTTCCTGTCCTCAAAGGAAATGATTAAAAAGCAATAATTGAATCTGGGGGGGAAGTGGTAGGTCATGAGCAAGTGTACTTAACATCCTACACACTCACCTTGCAGCTCTGGGCTGGAGGAAACCCCTCCAGGACTGTACCCTACCTTAGATTCCAGGCAACAACAGCCCAGCTTTCTGGGATCTCTTTTTAATCTCTTCTCTACCCAGTGTGGAGCCAAGTTTCCTCCTAGGTTGGTTTTGCTTCTGACCTTAGAGAAATGCTAGATTTTTGCTGATAGTTGCAAAATGCTGTATGTTGGTTGATCTTTTCCATTTGGAAAATCAAAGTTAATGCAAAGAGAAGTTACCCTTTTATTCAATAAGGTTTCTTTCTGTCAGGATCAGTGACATTTTTTAGAGCAAAGGCAAACCTCCATATGCAAAGAATAATTTATTGTCAGTACTTTCAAGAAGGCACCTCGTGCAGTTCCAATTGGTGTGTCAGTTTTCTCATCATTTTAAGCCTTATGTCTTAGGCTGGTGAGGCAGTCTCAGACACAGCTCTTATGTATGTCCTGTCTGGACCTTTTCCTTAAAGAGAATACACCAAGAATCTTTAAAACTTTTATAGGTTTTTTTGGAATACAAATATTAAAATAAAGCAGAATCTCATAAAAGAGAGAGAACAGATTTGCTGGGTGATGTATACTCAGATAGTTGTGTTTGAAAGCAGGTTTTGTCCTTGGCTACTGTTGTCCTTGCAAGGGCAAGGCCTCTTATTTTTCCCTTGTTTAGATGGATCTTTGTGGTCTCCTGTGGTCTCCAGAAAAGTTCGCCCGTTGTCTCTGAGACCTGGTTCCTTACTTTTCTCAAGTCTCCTGTTCTCATCCTCACGACTCATTGCTTCCCACAGCTTTCCCTGTTGTCCCCTGCACTGCAGCAGCATTTTCCAGTTTGGTGCTCCCTCAGAGAGAGGTCCCTCCTCCTTCCCAACATCCCGCTTGAACCAGTGTGTAGCTGCCTGGTAAGACAAGCAGTCAGCCCAACGCTTGTCTGACAAGCCACAGCCCTTTAGCAAAACATACGCATACTGTAAACTGTGAGCAATGAATTATGCACTTTTAACATCTGTCCCAGTGAGTATCTCAGCTTTCATGGAAAAAAAAAAGCCCAAACCAATATACATAGTCCTCATGGTTTTGGCCAGTGCTTAAGAATGTAAACCTTTTTAATCTGGGATTTCAGAAAACAAATAACAAAAATTAAAATAAAGTGGGTTTTCTAGCCTTCCAGTTATTTCTGTGATAAGATTCAAAGGCTGACTGTGGGTTTGACAGGAGTGAGGTCAGCTCCAGCTGTTAATGTTCTTGTCTGAGGGAGATCTGTTGCAGGTGGTAGGAGGTGTTCTTCATAATTTAACTGTTGGTTTAAATCCCCCTTCATTTATACTTGTAGTATGTGGAAAGTATGTAGACCTTTCACACAAGCACTTCGGCCAAGATGCAAAGAAGGATGTAGGGGCACAGCTGATTCTGAATTATTACGTTTGCCCAAGTCCAAAAGGTGGGTCTTCAGGTCCTGTTCGTCTGTCGCCTGCAATTGAACAGGGTCCCTAGACACCATCCTTAAGTCCTTAAGCAGCTGCTTTTAGGCATACACTGACAAGTTTATGTGCAGAGCTCTCGTAAAGCCTGCATATACCACCCACCTTTACTTCTGTGCCGTCAGGATTTCAGAGTGCTTCATCCTGCTTGTGCTCTAGCACACTAGGGCTGCCGTATGCACTATGAGTTCTGAGCAATGAGTATGTGCTCAAATAGATACTAAATTAATCACTTTTTCACTCATGCTCGTTGTTGTCAACGGGGAAACTAATCATTGCATTGCATGCAGAATCGATCAACTTTGAGAAAAGAAAATGACAATCTTAGGAAGACAATATCTATATGGTCTGGGGTCTGTCATAACAAATACAGATTGGAATGTGGAAATTCTAGTTTTCTCTTGAAAAGGAGGGCATCTCCATGATTCTGGAAAGTCACTGAGCAAAAGGAAGGGAAATACATTGTTTTCTAAAAAAAGGTCCAACTGCCTAGTTCTTCCATTTGTGAATTTGAGACTGGAGTAAGGTTTCTAAGAAACTAAATTTGGCATTTTTTAGAGACTAGCCTAGACATAACTTCACCCAGAGTGTTGGTTTCTGTGGAGTCCATGCTTAAGGCATTTCACTTTCAATCATTTAAGATGTTGATGCTTCCAAGCTGGTAGGTGATTAAAAACGCAGTCACTGGAGTTTTCAGCATTATGATGTTTTTATTGCTTTCATAATTTTCATTATTTTAATATTAGAAACATTAATCTCAGAAATCACCTCAGACAAGCAACCTAGCAATTCTGAAATAGTTTGTTTCAGAGAAGTACAAATACCACTACAGGGTAGTCTTTACAGTTTAGTTCCTATTTAGATGTGAATTGTGGAAGATGTAATTTTTAATAACTGGAAAAATGTCAAGGTCCCTTCAGAGGGACTCCTGAAAAATTTAGCAGTTGTCATTTCTGTCCCTGTATGTATTTTGGTTAATAATTTTTATGTTCTTGTGCAGATAAGAAAGAATTTTAATGAAACTTGGAGGTATGTAATTTAAAAATGTTAGCCTTTTCAGTCAAATTTTTCATCACTAAAATGAATATTGCTAGCCAGATAAATCCATGCCTGAGTACTCCTAGTCTTTAAAGGTTATCCTAATTTTTTCTCTAAGCAAGGTCAAGAAATGTATTTGCTGCATTGATTGGCAAAGTTGAGAAATGCGTAAATGATTAACAACTTCTGACTTTTTTGCAGCCTAGTTGCTCTCTTGAAAATCAATTGAGCGTGGTCAGTCCCTTTCTGTGAAATCTCAGGATGCAAAATGCTAAAATATCGCAGGTAGCCTGCGATGCTGATTCCTCCTGAGCCAGAATTCTATGCAGAAAAAGGAGTTTGGAATTCATTACATGGAAATTAGTCACGTCCTCATTAGGCAATTGGAAGAAAAAATAACAGAATATAAATCCTTGACACACCAAAGGATGTATGTGCCACAGTGTCTGCCCCACCCACAAAGGGAGGTATATTAAAAATAAATAAATTTAAAAAAAAAAATATATGCACTGTTGGCTAGGAGTCCTGGCACTTTATTACAAGTTGTAGTAGTCCTCTTTAAGTCTTTTTCTCTTTTCCCCCTAGGTCTCCTATAGTCTCCGCTGAACCATTTTTTGCAGTGACTGCATGGGTTTATAGCTTAGTAGGTGGAGGGGAGCTGACAGCAGGAGAATCGCATCATGTTAAGTCCTGTGGTTACTTCTGTTGTACCCACTCAGCATAGGCAGAGTTTGGGTCTATTTTAAAAGACTGAGACCTAGCAAATTGGACTTGCTGGCAGCCACTCTGATAGCAGATATTTGCAAGTTCAAAGACAAGGAGAAGAGAGAAAACAGAAGGAAGAGGAGTCACAGAAGAGGTTCTCAAACGAAGGAAGTTGTCTTTCTGGTTTTGTTATCACGTTCAAATTTATTTCAGTCTCTTTTCCTTTGCTTTGCAATTTATTTTGAATAGCTGTATTATTGAAGATTTTTGTGCACCCTTCTACTCCACTCCCCATTTTTTTCAAATCATACCTTTCTCTTTGGGAAAGGAAAAGATAAGAACTTGAATTTCTTCTTATTTTAACCCATTACTGTTCCCCTTTATCTCTGTGTCATAGAATCATAGAATCATTTAGGTTGAAAAGGACCTTTAAGATCATCAAGTCCAACCGTTAACCTAGCACTGCCAGGTCCACCACTAAACCATGTCCCTAAGCACCACATCTACATGTCTTTTAAATACCTCCAGGGATGGTGACTCTACCACTTCCCTGGGCAGCCTGTTCCAGTGCTTGACAACCCTTTTGGTGAAGAAATTTTTCCTAATATCCAATCTAACCCGCCCCGGTGCAACTTGAGGCTGTTTCCTCTCGTCCTATCGCTTGTTGCTTGGGAGAAGAGACCGACACCCACCTGGCTACAACCTCCTTTCAGGTAGTTGTAGAGCGCGATGAGGTCTCCCTTGAGCCTCCTTTTCTCCAGGCTCAGTTCCCTCAGCTGTTCCTCATAAGACTTTGTTCTCCAGACTCTTCACCAGCTTCGTTGCTCTTCTTTGTACATGCTCCAGCATCTCAATGTGTTTCTTGTAGTGAGGGCCCAAGACTGAACACAATATTCGAGATGCGGCCTCACCAGTGCCAGGTACAGGGGGATGATCACTTCCCTGGCCACACTACTTCTGTTACAAGTGTCATCGCTCCTTTCTTCTCTTGGTTTCTGATCTTTGTTTCTCTCTTTTAAATTATCTCCAACTTCTGAGATTTCCTTCCATTCCCATCATATTTATAGCTTTTTACCCCGCTTTTTACCCTCACTAAAGCAAAAACAGCTGTCCGAAATTTCCCTGTTCAATATTATTTTATTTTAAGGGAAAGGGAATTCTGGGATTATTTTCGTCATTCCTGTGTGAGGCAAGAATTTGATAGAAGTGCTGTGCTGTGTATAAAGAAGACAGCAAATTCCTAGTGTCTTTTAGTTGTGTTGTGCTAAAAGCCTCATTTCTGCTTTGCACACTTTAGCTGAAAACTATGCAGTGATAAAGAGACTTTGGTAGCTAAAATTTCCCTCACTTCTCTAGACTTCTTTCTTCCTTAATAGCAAACAGCACTAGTATAATTGTCACTGGGTTGGTAAAAAAATATAACAAACTTTATTGGAAGGGGGTAATATCTTTCATTAGACTAGCTGTCCATTTTTGGCCTATTTTTTCCAATTGTAACATCTATGTTTTTCTAGCTATGCTGCTTGCTCTAATAAAAGATGCTGTCTCTCCCTTCATACCTCGCTTCATTCATATGTAAGAACAATAAGTCTTTTGTCTTTTTTCTTAGTGGGATTCTGGCAAACAAGGTAACTGATGATGGTACAAAACTGATTAATTCTTTCAAGTCAATTTCTTTGTAGTAGGATAGTAACTGAAATTGTCAGCTAAAGGCTACAACCTCAATTAGCTGAACTTGCTCTATATCTGTGTACCTGAATATTTAAATCATAAAATTCTGGAAGAATAGGTAGATGATATTGTACTTGGGCTTCCCAGGACGCAGTGTTGGGTCATAGTAGATTTTTCAAGACGTTAGACATAAAGGTGGACACCACCATTTCCAAAGGCACCGTTGCATTTCAGTGTAGTATCATAGGATCCTAGAATAGCTTGGGTTTGAAGGGACCTCCAAAGATCATCTAGTCCAACCCCCCTGCAACGAGCAGGGACATCTTCAACTAGATCAGGTTGCTCAGAGCCCCATCCAACCTGACCTTGAATGTTTCCAGGGATGGGGCATCTACCACCTCTCTGGGCAACCTGTTCCAGTGTTTCACCACCCTCATAAAAAATTTCTTCCTCATATGTAGTCTGAACCTACCCTCCTTTAGTTTAAAACCATTAGCTCTTGTCCTTTTACTACAGGCCATACTAAAAAGTCTGTCCCCGTCTTTCTTATAAGCCCCCTCTAAGTATTGAAAGGTCTTGCCGAAGCCTTCTCTTCTCCAGGCTAAACAACCCCAACTCTCTCAGCCTTTCTTCATAGGAGAGGTGTTCCATCCCTCTGATAATTTCTGTGGCCCTCCTCTGGACCCTCTCCAATAGGTCCATGTCTTTCCTGTACTGGGGACCCCAGAACTGGATGCAGTACTCCATGTCAGAACTGGTGATAGAAGCAGTGTCTTGATCTGCTAATCAGGTGCATTTCATCATAGTACTTGTAACAAAACTTTGGAAGAATGTCCACTTTTTGGAGTTATTTGAGGATAACTATTCCATCTATGAGGGAGAGAGGGAGTTTCAGAGGGAGTCTTAAGGTGCTTTTGACAGGAGAATGATGAGCTGATGATGGATCTGTGGGTTTGGCAGATGGTTTGAAGCACAGACAAAACACTAGCAGTGAAGTTCATCTTACTGTCTGAAGATTATCAAGGAGCTGAAGATGCGCATGCTTCCAAGGGATAAGAAAATATGTCACAGAACTTTTTGCAAGACTAAGGAGTTTGGATCTTTACTAGCATGACATCTGGGTAACTTATGTACTGACCTTGAAAACAAACACTTGTGTAGAATGGGCATTCTTAAGACTGCCAGGCAGGAGGGAATTTTGTGGCCATGTGCCCTGGTTTCAGCTGGGATAGTGTTAACTTTCTAGTAGCTGGGGGGTGCTGTGTTTTGGGTTTGGTATGAGAGGATTGTTGATGACCCATTGGTGTTTTGGTTCTTGTTGAGTGGTGCTTGCACTGGGGCCTTTTTGGCCTCCCATGCTCTGCCAGGTGCACAGGAAGCTGGTGGGGGGAGCATAGCTGTGGCGGTTGACCCAGCTGGCCAATGGGGTATTCCATACCATGTGATGTCATGCTCAGTATATAAACTAGGAGGCATGGTCCCAGAAAGCGGGGGGGAGCTCTCGGGGTTCGGGATGGAATGGGCGTTGGTCCGGCGGGTGGTGAGCAGTTGCATTGTGCATCGACAGCTTTGTATAGTCTATTATTGTTGTTGTTATCATTATTATTACTACTGTTCTACTTTGTTTTATTTCAATTATTAAACTGTTTTTATCTCAACCCATGAGTTTTCCTACTTGTGCCCTCCCGATTCTCTCCCCCATCCTACCGGAGCCGGGGGGTGAGCGAGCAGCTGTGTGGTGTTTAGTTGCTGGCTGGGGTTAAACCACGACACCAAGTAGTGCTTCTTTGTGCATGATAGCTCAAAGACTTCTTGTTTTAATGTAAGTTAATGTATCTTATATTTAGTGGAATTTTTTTTTTTCCCCAAGACTTACTAAAATGAAATGTTACTACTTAAGGTATAATAGTTGTAACTGCTCTCATGTAAGTATTATCATTAAAAGTCGCAGTTTGCTGAAGAAGCAGGGATGTGTGTGTGTTTTGCTACAATGCATGTCAAGAGTGCAGCTGTCCTGATATTCTTGGAAGTCCTGGTTTGATAGGCATCTTTGGTAGCAGTCATGGCTTAACAAAGTCGCACCGTTTCCTTCAGCTTTCCACCCCCATATGCTGTTCCCTCCGTTGGGCTGTCACTTTGTGCAAGGAACTGATCACCCTGAAAACCATAAGAAAACAAATAAACAAAACTTCCTAAAGTAGCATTGTTATCTAAATCCTCATATTGTGAAGAAGCCACAGTCTAAATTTACTAGTTAGAAAATAAATGTGGTTTGAGTGTTAGTCCAGTTATGCCTGCATTTTGATTTTAAGAAGTCTGGCATATTCTGCTCCATCGTCTTCTCCTTCCCATTGCCATCCTTCATTAGCAAACTCAATAATGTAATCGGAAAGCTAGGTGATTGATTTCTAACATGCAAAGCCCTTATGTGCCCAATTTGTGCATGAAGATTATGGCATATGGGTTACTGAATTTTTTTTAAAAACAAAAAAACATTATTGGGGACTGGATGTAGCTTTTATCTGGACTGGATTAAGGGGAGGGACTCAGATTTGTGTACAATTGAATTTGGGTCACCAGCATGCTTAGTGCTCCCCTGAAGGGGAGAGTGCTGTAAGGAGGCAGGTAACTGCCACAGGCTTCTGCTGAATTTGTTAAGGAAAGTTACCTCTCTGTTCTTTTGTTGCTGCTTTGCCAGCCGGTGTCTTGCTTCAGGGCACAATTTTTTTCTTGTTTGCACTATGGAGTGCCTGACCTTAGGCAAACTAGTTTAGTTCACTAAACCTTGCTAACTTTTTTATACTGAATTATGTTGATTTGCTAATCTGCAAATCTGTGTTTTACATTAGAAAGCGCTTATTAAAAACAAGCCAAAAGCTCAAAATAGGAACAGCTTTGAGGATTTTTATTTTGATGGTTTTACTGTAGCAGAAATGTTCAGTGATGTGGGTGTCTGCATAATGTAACACATCCTCTTCCAAATCCTGCCTTTTTTGAATTCTCAAAGAAATCCCACACTCATTAAGTAGCTTTCTGTTATGATAACTTGGAGAGAGAACTGCTGTACTTCGGCCATCCCACTGAGTGAAGTCTCATTATAAATCATCCCTTTATGGCTCCAAAATGCTGTGCTTCCAAACTTCACTCGTTAATGAGACTGCAATGAATTTCGTAATGGCTGGCTTTTTCCACCGGAGCCAATGCTCAGGAAAGACTGTTGTGTTTATTTCCTTGATGCCCGAAACACGTTTGCAATGCATTGGACATACAAACCAGGAATTAATAAGGAAGGCTCTGTGTGTGTGTGCGTGTGTGAATATGGATGAGTATGTGCAGACAAAATGATTTCCGTTTGCACCATTTTTATTTCTTCCTCCTTTGTTTCGTCCAAAAAGTGGAGAAGCTTATTTAAAACAAATGTTTTGATAATGGTACTGTATGTTTTTAACAAAAAATACGTATCTTAGTTTCTTCTAAAAGAATATAATTTTTTTCATTTCCTTCAGAGGAGCTGGATTGTTTTACAGCTAAACTGATTTGACCACAGATCATTGCCTAAGCGGGTAATACTAAAGATCTTATTTTAATCTAAACAGGATAAGGGTGCAGGCTTTCAAGTAAGTTTAATGTAATGGGTTAAGGGGCTTCAGCATACCTCTTACAGTACCAGTAACTGACCTCTTTTAAGTACTTCACCCCCTAATAGTTTGGTTGAGAAGTATCTTGATATTGGTTCACAGGAGATTGCCAGCTGCCTCATTTCTTCACATTAGCTTAATGGAGAGTAATGAGTCACCGTGTCAATTACAGTCCCATGACATGAAGTAAATTTTGTCATCCATATCTTGCTTCACCATTTTTTATCTCTCTTTATTTGCATTATTAAGGATTTGGTTTTGCATTACTGAGGTCAGTAATTGTTTTACCTTTAACTCTGTTTGGATCAGACCCTGGTAATACAGTTCGTATTTTTAAAAAGGTTATGCTTAAATATTCTTTTAAATATCCCTTAAAAAGGTATCTAGACTAAGGGGAAAAAAAAACCACTAATTTTTTTTTTTTAAATTATTTTCTTCATATTTCATGTGTAGGGAAACAAGGTAGGGGACATCCCATTCAAGGTATTCTATTATTTTTATCAAACATACTTTTGAGGAAGTTTTCTGTTGAAGTGTTTGCAGTTTTTATTATTGGCTAAATATTCTTATATTTTCTATTCTTGTGATACCTTTGCAACACTTTGCTATCATTGGGTAATCATTACTTACGTAACTAGCCAGTGCTGTTTGCTGCAAAAAGTTTAATTTGTTCTCTCTGTTAATTTTCTAATAGGTATTCATTCCCATTTCTATCTAGTGTTTTCGATAGGGAATGAATAAAAAAAAAAATCCCCAGTAATTAACACAGGACATAGCAAGCTCTCTCTTCTTCAAATTAGTCTTTGAGCATAACCGATTCTATAAGAGACTAACTTGATCTAATGAAAAAGAGGAACAAATGAATTTATTATTAAAATGTTAATTTTCCCAATCTTGCTTCTCTGAGATCACAGTGTTTACTGGTCAGGTCTTACAAAGGTTGTTAATTTAATTTCTTTTATAAGTATTTTTTCCCCTCCAGTGTATTATTCTTCAAATGTCCAAGCATATATCTCCAGAATTATATTGCCAGTGCTTCATAGCCCCCTGGTTAGCTACATGGGAGGCAAGACTAGGTTAGATGACAAAGGATGCATGTCCTTCAGACTATTTGTTTGACTAGGAGTATGAGAGGAGTTCCTGTCAATATATTTGGAAACCAAGCTTTTCATCAATCATGGTGACCTACTATTTGTTAGCATTCTCTTTGAATTACCTTTCATCTGCTGTTGGTAGTGACTTTGAATCTCGAAGGTATGTAGTTCTCACTGCAAGTAACTTTTCTGAAGGCTTTAGAATCACGGAATCATAGAATCATTTAGGTTGGAAAAGACCCTTAAGATCATCGAGTCCAACTGTAAACCTAATACTGCCAAGTCCCACTAAACCATGTCCCTAAGTGTCACATCTACACGTCTTTTAAATACCTCCAGGGATGGTTAAGTCAACCACTTTCCCTGGGCAGCCTGTTCCAGTGCTTGACAACCCTTTTGGTGAAGAAGATATCCAATCTAAACATCCCCTGGCACAACTTCAGGCCGTTTCCTCTAATCCTATCACTTGTTACTTGGGAGAAGAGACCGACACCCACCTCGCTACAACCTCCTTTCAGGTAGTTGTAAGCCCTACTTTCTGCAATGACAGATAGTCATTGCTGCATTGCCTTTAGCTTCTCCAGTTCTTTGTGGTTCCCATTGTTTGAAACATGATGCTATTGTAGCATAGAATAAGTAGAAATTATACAGAGAGTGCGTCCAAACCATAGGAGACGTCCTTTAGGCTGTTATTTATAATATGCACTAAATCTGAAATAAATGACTAGTAGGTGGCTGACACTGTGAAATTTATTACTACTTCTAAAGGTACTGACTTCAAGCATAACAGTTGCACTGCTTATGAGTGTTTTCAGCCATCCTCTTGTACCACCTCATAAATAAATATATTTTGTGGATGGGTATAGAAGGGGGGTGAGTTTTTTTTAAATAATTTTTTTAGTCACAACATAGCCTGTATTCAGTTTGTTACACAAATAGGTTCTGAGTCTCTTAACAAATTTTTTTCCCTATCTTGCTGAGCCAGTAGAATCTGAAAATAAAATATCTGCTCCAAAACCAGCTTTAAGTATTCTTTTTTCCAAAAGAAATAAGTGACTACTTGTATGATCTTAAGTGAATCTTTCTTGATAAAATAAAACGCCTTCTGAGTTGATAAGCAGGTTCTGTATTTCACGTGGACTTTCAATATTACCTGTGTTTCTCTTTGAAAATGTTGTAGGCTTTTAAGCTTTGCTAGAAGAATTACAATTAGAGTGTTCAAATTTGTAATATGTTTTCTTTGTTATGAATATAACAAAGTTTCAAGATCACTTTGTTGCTTGTTCTTTTGCTGTATTTTAAAGGTACAAATAAAACAAACAAAACACCTCAATTTTTCAGTTGGCAAAGGGAAAAACAAAAAAACAGATAAGATGCTGGTTGTTATTCACTGTAGGAACTGACTTTTGGAGCTTGATGGGCTTTCAACTGATGGATTTCTATTACACCTAGATAGGTTGTTCTGTCAAAACTAGAACCAACTTGCTATTTATCCCATGTACAGAAATTGGTTATTGATGACTTCCTTCTACTGGATTGATAAAGTTGCTTAGTCATTGCTAGAGGCTTAATCTGGGATTGAATGACATTTTTCCTCATAAAATCCATTTCTATTTGCATTAGTCAGTTAAAAAGTGTGTGTCTATTTACATTCTTATAGTGTGTGTTTTTCTCCCACTGCATATTAAACTAACTTTTAGGCTTTAATTTTCCTTTATTGCCATTCTATTAGCGTAGGAAATGTGAAATGTGCCATAATAATTTTTGGCAGTAGGTTTATAGGTAGGATTGCAGTATGTGCTCTAAGAGCCTACTTTGCTTCCTTTTTTTTCTTAAGCATGCCTGTACGTTGCACAAAAGAGCAGAACAAACTTTCTTTAGAAGAAAAAATGTATATCCATGTGTTCAGGTGAGGAGGGCTTTAATAAGTTGCCAACACTTCGTACAAGATAAGTAGTTTGAAAGCATTGTTAAGTCAGATTTATTTAATATGGTGTAGGAGATACAAATGATATGGTGGGCCTCAGCCTTGGCTACTCTTCTTCAGGTGTGTTCATTACTCAAGAAGACAGCCTGGCTATACAGCAGGTACAGCCTTTGCCTTCCCAGTAGGACGCGGGCAAAACTTTCTTTCTCCCTTGGGGCTCTGCAGGCCTACTCATCAAGTTGCTCAAGCCTAGTGCTGAGCCGTGCTGCCCACCTCAACCATGCCACTCATCTCTGAGATTGTCCCGCTGCTTTGTAGTCCACGCGGCAGCTGCGAACTGGTGCTCTTTTACACAGCTGGAATTTTCCCTTGGTTCCCTTTGAACTTATATGAATTGCTCTGTCACCTTATGTGGTTGTGTGTGCTAGCTGGGTTTCTTAGCATGTTGATAATAAGAGTTTTTAAAAATTTCAAGCATGTTTTTGCCTCATTATGTATGCTGTTAGCTTTTTGCAGAGTCTTACTTGGATTATTTACTTTTACTCTTTTTTCCTTAACTTCTTTTTTATATCTTCTATGTTATCAAGAAGTTATAACATTATAGTGCCAACTTTTTGAGTCAGTATTGCTGTTAGCATTCTTGCTTGGTGAGCTGGAAATGTGGCCATTAACTGGTGTAAATTGCTGACAAGAATGGCACTATTCTACCAACAGAAAGCTTGAATAATAATAATAATTATTACTATTATTATTACTTTTATAGCAAATAGAAACCAATATTTGTTGTTTGATGTTGCGATAAAGGTCTTCCTATGTGGTTTATTTTTATTTTTGCAACATCATGTATGCCTATATCTGGGGGTAGAAGGATGCTTATGGAGAAGATGAGGAGGGCAGAAGAGGAAATGTAGCAAGGAAAAAAATGTAGTTTTTACATTATAGTGGCCAGGTTAGACATAATTCCTTGAGTCTCCCAGATTGTTTTTTATTAATATTTTCTTTGCTTTTTTTTTTTAAATTTATTTTGCAGAAGTATTTATACACAGTAGTTTTTAAGAAATGTGGTCTAGGATGAGAAAATGTCTTAAGGGCAGAGATGGGCAGAAATCATCTTTAAACTGATGGATACATGAATGAAAATCATTATTATGTAAGATTGAGGGGTTGTTTATTACAGAAAATGGCATGGATTTGCACATTTGCACAATTGGGTTAAAAAAGAAGTGTTAGTTTGTAAGAGGTGGATTTTAGAAATGTTCAGAAGATGCTAATGTGACTGGAGGAACAAAACACGAGGATCATATTAACTAACATTTTGCCCGAGTTGGAGGGAAGTGAAACAAATGTTAAGACAAAATAGGATTGCAAAGAAGTTCTAGTACTTAATGCAGAAATGGCCAGAGCATGGATGGGTTATACTTTAAAAGGTCACAAAGAGAGAAAAGTATGCTTCTTTTCAGTAGAAATGCTGACGATAGTGTTACGGTAATCAGAGGAAGTTATGCCCAGAAGTTACGTCAAGAGGCTGTACAGTGCATCATTCTGTCCCTAAAACAGGACTGACAATACTTCTGTTTTTCCCACAAGTTACACGTTTAGTTTATTCTTAAAGGCAGCATAAAGCCATAGAGCTAACCACCATGGCAAATTTTTCCAGCGCATCCCTTTATGCATCCCTTTATCAAGCAGTGGAAAGCTTGATCTCTTCATAGCTGACCTGAATCTTCCTTTCTTGAACTGAAGCTTATTGTTCTTATCCTTTGGACATGGATATAGATAGCAGATTATTCCTTTCCTGTTTGCAGCAGTCGTTTATGTACTAGAAGGCAGCTGTCATGTCTAAATAGCTTATGTTCTTTATTTTTTCCTCATGGGACATGTTTTTCTATATCACTAATCGGTCTCACTCCCCTCCTCTGACCTCTCTCCAGCTCCTCCATTTATTTCTGGAAGTTCTGTGCTGGAACCAGACACTTTTAGGATTTACTAGTATTGAGAAGAGTGGAAGGATTACTTCACATGTCTTGAAGGGTGTGCTTTCATCTGTAGTGTCAGTACAGTGTTTACCTTTTTCGCAGTGGTTTAAAAGAGTTCCTTGTGATCTGTGATAATCCCTGATGCTTCTCTGAAGAAGAGTCAGCTACTTGTTCCACATCTCATACTTGTGTAGCTTTAAGCAGTCAGAGTTGCCCCTGCCTTTTATACAGGATTATTTTTCTGAACATTTCTCTTTTTTCAAGATCATTTTGAATTTCAGGTCTGTCTTCCAACATACTTGCATGTTCAGTGAGCTCTCAGCATTTTGGCTAGTGCAGAAACTACAGCACACTTCCTTCACTGCAAAACCTTTCAAATCATAGAATCATTTAGGTTGGGAAAGCCCTTTAAGATTATAGAGTCCAACTGTAAACCTAACACTGCCAAGTCCACCACTAAACCATGTCCCTAAGCACCACATCTACACGTCTTTTAAATACCTCCAGGGATGGTGACTCAACCACTTCCCTGGGCAGCCTGTTCCAATGCTTGACAACACTTTTGGTGACGAAATTTTTCCTAATATCCAATCTAAACACCCCCCCCCCCCCCGGTGCAAGTTGAGGCTATTTCCTCTCATCCTATCGCTAGTTACTTGGCAGAAGAGACCAACCCACCTGGCTACAACCTCCTTTCAGGTAGTTGTAGAGAACGATAAGGTCTCCCCTCAGCCTCCTCTTCTCCAGGCTAAACAACCCCAGTTCCCTTCGTTGCACTTCTTTGGACACACTCCAGCATCTCAATGTCTTTCTTGTAGTGGGGGGCCCAAAACTGAACACAGTATCCGAGGTGCGGCCTCACCAGTGCCGGGTACGGGGCATGATCACTTCCCTAGTCCTGCTGGCCACACTATTTCTGATACAGGCCAGGATGCCGTTGGCCTTCCTGGCCATCTGGGCACACTGCCGGCTCATGTTCAGCCGGCTGTCAACCAGCACCCCCAGGTCCTTTTCCTCTGGGCAGCTTTCCAGCCACTACTTCCCCAAGCCTGTAGTGTTGCAAGGGGTTGTTGTGACCCAAGTGCAGGACCCAAATGATATGATGCTTTTTAAATGAAATGAAGGTATGACTGTTGGACCACCTATCAACCTGTGCACTGGTAATAGTAGTGCTGGACAGCATTCCTGAGCAGTCTGGCAGTTCAGGAACATCTTTTGGTCCCAGGGGGCTTCTAACCTCCTGTGTTAAGTTCTTGCTGCTGCAGATAGATGGATTAACCCTAGGTAGATATCCATGGCATCAGCATTGTCATGCTGCATTTGGCTGTGTAGACTTATCCTCAGAGAGAGCCTTCTCTGTTGCACTGATCATGCTCACAGATTTACCAAGCTAATGTAGTCCCTTCTGCTCTTGTACTACCTCCAGTCATTCATACAGTTTCTGCTCTTAATGCAATTTACCTTTTCCCCTGTAGTCTTTATAACTCTTTTTTCAGCTGAGAGGTTAGAGGGTTTGGTTTTTTTTTTTAATTTAAAGATTCATATTAAAGAATTAAAGATTTTAGAGGAAGACTTTGGGCAATTTTAAAAGCCAGTATTTATAACTAAATTTAAATGTCAAGTCAACAGCAATAAGGACTGCTTAGCTTGTGCTACTTGCTAATTACGATAAAAATATATACATATAATCTTCAGCTCTTTTATGAATGCACTGACTTCCTTGTTGAGGAAGAATTGTGTGGGTTCATAAGACTGGAAGTAAATGTCATTTAATATGTACAGTTGGTCACAATATTGGATAAGCTATAGACAGAGTTCCAACTCAGAGGAAGACCAGACCTTCAGGCCAGCTGTTGTTGTATCACCAATGTAAAGGAGTGAACCTCATTTAGTGGGTCATGCAAGCAGGAACAAACTGGGCAGGTGGAGAGGGAGTGGTAAAGGCCACTTCCAGCTCAGTACTACGACCCAGCAGGGGTTGTGGCAAATAGCTTTGGTGTGGATACGTTTTGAACTCTAGTTCAGCTCAAACTTGGTTGAGCTGTGATCCAGGAGCCTCTACCTACCGTGAAAACAAGATACTGTCAGTTTAGTGATTTGGCAGTGTTTTGCTACTTTGGGAAGCCCCAGTTCTCAAGCCAACACATTTTCAAGGAGCTCTAAGTTGGAAGAGAAACTCCCATGAGTAATGCCTGGTGACTTATTCACTTTCTTTTCTGCATTTCCTGAGTTCTAAAAATATCATTTTATGTGTGGTTAGCCCCGGTGATTTTGATATCGGGACTGTCTTGACCATGTGCCATATTTAATGCTGCTTTGTGAAATGGACAAGATGAGGCTAAAAGAATAGTGTCTTTTAAAAATGCTTTGGGTACTGCTTAGGTGATGACTGAGCTTTGGCAGGGGCTGCCCAATCAAGAAATCTGCTGCAGTGCCTTATTTAAGAGCAGTATAATGGAGTGAGGAATTAGGATTTAATGCAACGGAAATGTGCAATGTGGGTGGGTCATGCAGATGGATTTTGGTAGGGAGATGAAAAAGGTTTCTGCAGTCACAAACACTAAAATTGCAGTGGTGGTACTTGACTGTTAGCAGGCAGGAGAGATGTTAAATCTGATCTAAATCAGTGCTCATTTTTTCCCCAGATGAAAATGACTACTTATGAAAGGCTAGAGGATTTATGGGGGTGTCAAAACATATGGCAGATGGGTTGGATTAGGACTCATGAGTATAGTAATCCAAATCCTTTCTGCCAAGCATTACAGAGGATCTTTTCCTGCTGCTGGGCTACAGTAAATGTGCACAGTCAGAGGAGCACAGGCTGTCAGGAGGCTGAGAGGAAAGGTTGCTAGTGAAAGTCCTTGTCTGAGCAGAGTTCATTTTGAAAGCACTCTATTTGCATGCAGAAGTCTACTGGGGAACTGATTATGTTATTTAATTTTAATAAATTGCTGTAACCAGGTTTTTTTTTTCCTGTGGTTTACTATACAAAGCCTGGAAGAAAGTAAAGCCAAACGTGAGCCAAACCTTTCTAATTATCTCTGACTATATTAGTACAGAGGGGTAAAAGCTGTGCAAAAGTCATGAGTGTTGAGAGAGGTAAAAAGGGGAATGAATCTGTCATTCCCTTTGTGAGCCAGTGCTATCTATGTGTGTGTTTTTTTTTTTTTTAAAAAAAAAAAGCATCCTACTTTAAGTTTTTATGACTGTTGTGGTTTAATCCTGACCAGCAACTAAGCACCACAGAGCCGCTCTCTCACTCTCCCCCAGTGGGATGGGGGGGAGAATCGGAAGAGTAAAAGTGAGAAAACTCACTGGTTGAGATAAGGACAGTTTAATAAGTAAAGCAAAAGCCGCACGCACAAGCAAAGCAAAACAAGGAATTCATTCACCACTTCCCATTGGCAGGCAGGTGTTCAGACATCCCCAGGAAAGCAGGGCTCCATCACGCGTAACGGTGACTTGGGAAGACAAACGCCATCACTCCGAACGTCCCCCCTTCCTTCTTCTTCCCCCAGCTTTATATGCTGAGCTTGACGTCCTCTGGTATGGAATATCCCTTTGGTCAGTTGGGGTCAGCTGTCCTAGCTGTGTCCCTTCAAACTTCTTGTGCACCCCCAGCCTGCTCGCTGGTGGGATGGTGTGAGAAGCAGAAAAGCCCTCGACTCTGTGTAAGCACTGCTCAGCAATAACGAAAACATCTCTGTGTTCTCAACACTGTTTTCAGCACAAATCCAAAACATAGCCCCATACTAGCTACTATGAAGAAAATTAACTCTAACCCCGCCAAAACCAGCACAATGATAGAAATTTAAGTGTTAGGGAGGATTTAGTTTTTGTTTTAGACTAAACCCAGAGGCTCTCCTTTGAAATCTGAAAATTTACGATGGTTCGTCAGTGTTACACAGGTTATTGATAGCTGTAGTTAATGTGTAGTTAATTTTCAAAAGAGGTAAAGCTACATGGGCTTTTGAAAAGACCCATGTCTGAAAAAGTTTCTGGGGAAGGATGCCCTGTAGCCAGTTAATTAAGCTAAAGAATCCACCAGAGCTCCTTCTCTAGTTAACTGTTATTTTACAGCATGATAAATGGATATGCTGGTTAGGAAAATCACCTACCAGGATACTTCTGAACTCCACAAGTGAATCCTTAGGTATTTCATTTGACACTGGTGTAAAATGTTTAAAAAGAAATTTGAAAAAGTATTGTTAAAGCATGAAACACAATACTGTATATAGATATGTTGTGTTCTTTGTAGAACTAAGTAGTGTGAAGATCCAGACTTTACAGATCTTATATTTAAGCTTAAAAGGGAGGCTGCAAATAGTTACTCCAGCAGTGAGGATGGATTAGCTCCGAGGTACAGATTGTTTGCATTCTAGGGCTAGGAGCAAGAGGCAAGCTTTTCATTGTTACTGTTTTACTATGTATGAAGAAGATCTGAAAGTTTTTAGCAGGTTTCTCTATTATCCACAAGGAATGGCATATCTGTTCTAGCATGGTTTTGTCAAAGAACTTTGTAACATGAACTTTCTCAGCATTTAATTGAAAAGTGCAATTGTTAGATCTTTAGGAAAGGGAGACTTTCTTCCAGTTGTTACGTAAGTATTAACAAAATAAAGCAGTTAAGCAATCCATGAAAGCTCACTTCTCATCTGTTAATCAAGTTTCACTTGCTTATTATTTGGGATGTCTTAATCTTTCAAGTGGTATATAGCCTTCCAGCAAAGACCTGCTCTGAATTTCTAATTAAAACAAGCAAGCAAATGGACAAAACCACCCATCTTCCACTTCCCAGCCTCTTTCTGTCTAAGCAGCCTCGTCTTAAGAGACTGTAGAAGGGTGAATAAAAAGAGCAAAAAAAAGGTCACATTTAACATTTGAGAGTTGTTTATATGCATGTTTGAAGGAATCAAGTTTGAAAATAATTGAGCCAGAGGGGTGGGCAGAAAAATTTTCATGTAGCAAAATATGACGGGAACAAAAGGACAAGTTGAACCAGGGACATAAGGTTTTACTATGAGGGCATATACGCAAATCCGTGAAATCTGAATAATCTTTTTATTCCAAATATAAACTTAGGTGCGAGTTTCAGTGATAACCAGTTTACACAGCTTTATAACATTAAAAGCATTTAAACAGTCCTGGCAGGCAGAGATGAAACAGTATCTGAGATGAGTTGCGAAGTATTATCCAGCTTACAAATAAAAGTAGGTCGTTACAGTAGGCTTTCCAGGGAATATATTCATCATAAAGTGTAGATGTGGGTTTTGATTGATTTATTACCAAAAAATTGTTGATTTTCCAGGATATAGAAATGTACAAAAGTTAATAAATCAAACTGCAATTAATATGGCAAACGAAATATGTGGACTCAGGCTTTGCTTCATGTATAAAAAGTGCCAGCACTTTTTAGGTGGTTTTGATACAAGTATGTAAATACTCTCATTATAAATTTGTTTTTCCCTACTAATGCCTCCACTGAATTCTTCCATATTACCTCAAAATTGAATGAATTAATCTAACTGCGATTAAATATTTTAAACTTCACAAGGAGAAACTCTACAGAAATGTGGAAAGGAATAAATTTCTTCATGAGATAAGCAGATAAATTATGATGACTAGAACATGTCTTGTTACTGGAACATCAGTAACCTGATGGTAGAAAACTATTAATAATTGACCTAAAATGGAGCAGCATAGTCATCTGAATTTCATGATATCAAGGGGAGAGTCCCCCCACAAAGGAGAAAAATGAGCTGTTTGAAAGAAATAAGATAAAACATTCCAGCGTGAGTCCTGCTTCTGAATAACTGAGGAAACATTGAATAACCATCCCAGGAATGTGTAGTGTGAGATGGAAAAAACAGATTTAATAAAATGAAAAATGATTGATAAATAATTCTTTGTAAAAATGGGGGGAAAGATTATCAAAGTGCTTACGCTGTATCTGGAGCTATTTGGCAGTTTTTCTTTTCTCACAAAAGGCATCTGAGAAATTGAAATATAAAAATACACTTATTTTAGCTTTTACAGATTCTTCTGCAAAGAGAAAGTAATCTAAAACAGCTTTCATTTAGGGCACCCATGTAATTGAGAGCAGAACTTAAGCTCATCAGTCCTAGAAATAGGTGAGAAAATCTTGCTTCCTGATTCTCATTTAGGCAGAAGTGGTATGTTTCTGCAAGCATTTGAATAAGTAAGCGCTTTCGGATGCGGCGAGGGGGAACCCAACAATCAGCTCCAGCTGGCAAATGTTGAGTTATTCCATAAATAAATGGAGGTTCTTCGAGTTGCTAGCATGATGACATGGGTAGGTGGAGGCAGCTGTGTGCTTCACATAGTATTATTTAGATGGGTATGAAGATGTGAAAGGTTTTACAGCCCTTATTTAATATGGTGTGCTTGAAGAAAAAAACCAACATGTTGTTTGGCTGTGAGATGCAAAATGAAGTGGGGCTTTCAGTAGCAGGCAGATCTGAAGGCTCCAAATGATCACTGTAGTTAATAGGTAGGAGCTTTTCATTACCAAAAAAAAGTTGTATCAAATACTTCTCAGTTCCTTTTGTTTATAATTTACGGAATTAAACACCTGGTGTTGATTTATGCTGATGATTTGTTGTTGTTGTTGTTGTTTCAGAGGAAGAATTTGACCCTATTCTTCAGCATTGGTTTATTGACCTCCTGGGGGACTGCACTGCTGGGTGTCCGCTTATACTGGATGGGCAACAAGCCCCCCAGTTTTTCCAATTCTGACAATCCAGCAGCTGACTCAGACAGTTTTCTCACACGTACGCTGACCTTCTTTTACCTGCCAACCAAGAACCTCTGGCTGTTGCTGTGCCCAGATACCCTCAGCTTTGACTGGTCTATGGATGCCGTGCCTCTTCTGAAAGCGGTGAGCGACTGGAGGAATCTACACACTGTGGCCTTCTATGCTGGACTCCTCTTCCTTGCCTACTTTAGCTTGAAGGGCTCCAGCAATGAGAGAGAATGCAATGGGAAAACTGTAATAAACGGCAAGCAGAATGCTAATGGGCATAGCTGCCACTCAGAGATGGAGTACAAGACACTGGAGGTGAAGTCAAGCTTTGCATCAAAAGAAGAGAATGGTATAAAAAAGCATGAAATGCAGAAACTGCAGCTTCCTTCAACTGAGAACATTGTCATTCTGTCTCTGTCTTTGTTAATAGTGCCCTTTGTTCCTGCCACAAACCTATTTTTCTATGTTGGCTTTGTAATAGCAGAGCGTGTGCTGTATGTTCCTAGTATGGGCTTCTGCCTGCTGGTTACAGTAGGTGTCAGGGCCCTTTATGTCAAAGCCCAAAAGCGCTTTCTGAAGAACTTGGTTTTTTGTTCCACTGCTGCATTAATTGTTTTCTATGGACTCAAGACTGTTGTCAGGAATGGGGACTGGCAGAATGAAGAGATGCTGTATAGATCAGGGATAAAAGTAAACCCTGCTAAAGGTAATTTTTGCTCTTTATAGTGAATGTTTTATTTATTCCTATATGTCTTAGACTTTGAATTGTTTGATTTTATCAACTATATCTAAAGAGGATACTTCAGGAAATGTCCTTTAAGTTGCAATAGTATGCACATTAGTAAAAAATGAGGAAAAGCAGGAATGTGTTTTGATTAGGTGTTACAGGTTTGGCATTAACATGGAGAAAATGAGATCCTAAGGTAAGAGGATACTTTTCTTTTTCATTGATCTTAGTTCTGCATTTTGGAATTAAAGATGCATTATTACTATTGCAGACCCCACCCTAGTAATTTTTCATTTGGAGTCTGGTATCTATCACCCTAATGAAGGTTTTTCAAATGATCACCAAATGTTCTGTTCTCTATGACTACAAAATGTAAGAAATAGTAAAGGACAGCATCAGGGAGGTGCTATTTTTTTATTTCATCTGATGCAAATAACGTAATACTGCATAATAAAAATGAGGAAATGAGGTCATATTATTCAGCCTAGGAAATGACTGTAGTTCCTCCTGCATACAAGTACTGTAAAGAGTTATTGTCAAATACTTATGCCTTCCTGTTAATGTATAAATGTCAGCTATTTGTAACATTGCCCAGCTACTTCTCTCAAGGGTTGTATCTATGCTGTAATGAAATGTGACTACAGCTAGTGTAAACAACATCCAACTAGGCAGTAAACTGGCTAGTTTAGGGATCAGTAACAATGTTTAGCTGTGGCTCTGTGTTTTCAGCATATAGGGCAGATCCAGCTGGGATCCTGAATTCCATGTTGCCTGGCTGTACTGCTCTTGGCACATGAGCAAGTTGACATGAGAACGGTCAAAATACCACCTGTGAGTGCAATGTAGGCATTGACTAAACCTTCGTTATTCACAATTCATCAGAAGTGAGAAGGGATGACTTGATTTGTTTGCGTTTCTGTGAAAGAAAAAATTGACAGTGCTTGAACATATTGCACTTGAGTTTTTCCAGTTCTCTGCTCAGAAACCCATTATATGATGCAAAGTCATCTGCTGACAAAGGTATGCTTCTTGGTTAGACAGTTATATCATACCATAGTCTAAAAGCTGTGATAGTAAGAAACAAATGCAGGTGTTACTGTGAGCTGATAGGGAGTGAAAAAGTAGATTTGGCAGAAAAGGTGCCTTGCAAAGCAGCATTGTAGTAGCTTGTCAATCATCAGTCTGATCTTGTAACTCTTCTTTGTATGCTTTGTCGCCCTAGGTAAAACTATTAAACTTGTTGCTGCAGTAAGTGACTTTTTGTTAACTGTGAACAAGCACATCCCATTTCTTTTACTTTTTTTCAAAACTAGTGCAGGAGGGCAAGAAATGAAGAGGCGTAACTGAACAGCGAGACAGCACACCAGAGTGATTATGTGATGCTGTGAGACTTACCAGTTTAGTGATGATGTAAAGCTTGCATTAAAACGTTGGCATTCCTTGGAAGGAAAAGTGTGTGTGTGCACTTGATTAAATTGTTAATGTATGTTCCGTTTTTGTCCTTGGTGGAGATCCCCAGATCCCCAGATATCCCAGACTGTGTTAACAGTTGTCCACTTGCTTTGAGCCAGTTTTTGTGATTTAAAAAAAAAATAAAATCTAGTTTTTGTGCAATAGTAGGATTGGCTGCAGTGTTGTCTGGAAATTAGACTACTCGGTATTATGGTCCCAGAAGACAAGGCGGGCTACTTTCATGATACACATCTCAGTATGCACAGACTTATGTATATATGATTGTCCGGTTTCTTGCCATGGAAGCTAACATTAAGTTTCTTAGAAGATATGCAAAAGCAAAGACAGCATGTGAGTGTGGTGATATAGACATGACTGAGCTGACTGTAAATCTCCCTAAAATATCCTGTTAAACTTCCGCTGAATATTTACTAGCCCACACACATTGTAACAAGGCTGGGTATCACAAACTCCCAGCTAAAGCGACCTGTCACCCAACTCTATTCATTATTGTGAATACTTCCTAGATTATCCCTGGCTTTGACTATGCTAATTTTATTTTCTATTTCTCATAGAATCAGGCAAGCCTGACTGGACTAGACTGGCTGCCAATCCTGCCAAAGCTTTAGGAGATCAACAATTCAAACTACTCTTCAGTAATTAAATGAGGTTGACGTAGGAAAAACAATTTATTTTTGTTTGCCTCTTTTTTTTTAGTTTTATGAATGCTAGTGATAAATAGGCTATTCAGACAGTGAGACAATGGACTGCTCAGTCAAACAGTAGAGTGGAGAAGCGTTTTCTTTCCTTTTAGGCTGTTAAGAAGAGGCTGCCACTCCTCATTTCTGTTTTCCTTGATTCATAGCTGTTTCTCCTCATGAGTATTTTCTTACTTCTGATCATTTTTGAGCGGCAGGATCATTTTCCCTGACGGTTCTGCTTTTCCTCTCTTCTGAACAAGAGCTTCTTCTGTCCTAGGCTAAAAAGCAAAGGGGGATCCCTTCAAAAACTCCCAGTGTGGGAACCAATAAAGAAGCAGAAATCCACAAAGACTGGTTTTGCTAAAGGAAGGAGCCGATCTGTTTTATTCCAGATCCATCTGTATTCTGGCCTAGCAGGGTGAAAGCCACTCTGCAGCTGGATGCTGTGAGACAACATTGAGCTGATGTGCTGTACTAGTAGGGTCATTTGAGAGACAAGCTATTAGCACAGGTGCGTTTGTGTACTAATGCAACTGAACTGCTTTGGAAATGGAGTTGTCTCACATGGTGATGGTTTATAATCAGGTCCTCTGCGTTGTAGTAAGCACAAGAATATAATCTCCTCTGCTGCTGTGGGACTTTCGGGCAAAGTTGTTCAGCAGCTTCTCCATCTTCAATCCTCAGTGAAGAAATGGGCGATCAGCGCCTTGCCAGCACTTTCTTTGGGCCCCCTCATGGGCACCTTTCAGGCAGTGCAGGCAGAGAAGTAGTGTTCTGCCTCAGGTGAGAAAGCCCCTACCCCCCCAGGCAGCCACAGCCTTTCTGCAATTTACGTTTCTCCAGGCTGTTCTTATCAGTACCTGACAACGTGGAAAAAATACTCAAAAGCACCATGCATGGCTCGTCTCTTGAACCCCAAAATACATCGTGGGAGAGTCAAGTGAGTAGAAAGTGGTGACACGTTGCCTCTGAGCCACCGTGCATGTGCTGGCTTTCCTGGCTGCCTTGCTGTGCGGCAGGCAGCTGCCAGCCCTTAGCTGGTGGAGTCATAATGAGGACTTGGGATGCCTTAGCTGCATCTGTTACTGGGCTTGTTCATCTGCAGTTTTAGTTATGACTAGTATTTCAAATATTTTTAAAGTGATCTGAGCTTTGCCTCGTTACAGTTTGTCAGCACTTGAGGGAAAAATAGGCAAGACTGATTCATGTAGTTTATGGATCCTGAAGTGGCTGTATACATGTTTTGACACTAGGGAGGGAAAGGCGCAAGTGTTTCTCTGTTGCCTTCAACTTAATGAGCAGCCCAGCTGATATAAAACAGCTCACATTATTTGAGAGTTCTTTTATAGCGAAGGAAGCCTCCCAAAATGTAAAAACAAACAAAAAAATTAAAAATGGGTGGTGGCTGTCACGTCTGTTTCAATTAGACTGAGAGTCATTCTGTGGTGATGATTACCTCGTGTTTAATATAAAATTATAATGACACACAAATAATTGTTCACATTATGCCTTATTATCTCTAGTTTTCTCTGTAGTACCAAAAGTTGGCTTCAAAAAGCATAATCTTTTTCCTTCAGGACCTTTTGTACCTTGCAGTCCACATCATAATGATCTTTGATGTTCAGATATATTTGCTGTACTGTTATAGACACTGATTAAAGAAGTAGAAGATAACAGAGAGAGGCTTAGACTGTTAGACTCTCCAGAGGTATTAGTTGCTTGATCATATTTACTGATGAAATTTTAGTCTCCTGGTGTTTGCTGTGACACTTGTAAGTAAGCTTTGAAGATCCTTGTGGAACTAGTTGACCTGCTACACCAAGTGGGTGCTTAACTTTAACCATGCATTCAAGTCTTGCTAAATTCATATATGTGACTATTCTTTTTGCAATGGAACATAGAGCAAGAAACAGATACTAGGCTGCTTCCAAAAGCAGTATTACCACATTATTGTGGTGCTATACCCAGTCTGAAAAGCCCTGTCTCGCTCATTGGCATTACAGCTTTTGGATTCAGAACCAGTTCTGCATGTTGCTTAGATGCTTGTCCTTGTTCCATCACATATTAGTGTTAAGGAAACCTCATATGTTCACGTCTTGGGACTTGAATATGTGATTCATTCCTTTCCTGACTTAGTTCTGCAGGAAAAAAAAAATTCCTTAATAACTGTTACATGAAGACAAAGTTGGGGTGAAAGGGTTGAGCTTCTTGGTTCAGATAAACTCTACTGTTGGAGTCAAATTGCCTAGATGTTCCTGACAGATGATTGACTCAAAGACTGAAAAAAAAAAAAAGAAAAGAAAAATTCTTTCTGGCAAAATCATTCAGATCATCTGTGGTTTAAAATTAATATTACCTCTTATAATCCTACTTTGAGTTAAAAATCCTGTTCTTAGCATCTTGCTTCTTACATCGATTACCCTGTTGTTCTCAGTGGGCAGCAATAAGACCAAGACATGGTGTTGACAGAGAAGAATATAGAAATTGTTCCATAAGAATATAGAGAGCCACTTTCCGTCTATCTTTTCACTCTTGCTCCCTCCTCCTATGAGTGTGAATCATTCAGTTTTGCTTAATGTTTTCAGAAGATATCCTAATACTTAAATATTGTTCTGGACCACAATGTTCCTTTTTCCTGTCCTACTTTTCTCTTTTTTTTCCTTAGCAACAGGGTTGTGAGATCTTTCTGCTCATTCTGCTATATTTGTGCCTGTAGAAGCTTGAAAGGACTTCCTTTGCTGTTTTGTCATCTTTGGCATAGTATTCAGCCTTGATCAGTTTTAGTCCCTGGAACTACACGGATATTTACCTTTTTTCTTTTTTTTCCTGCTTTTTCTTTTTTCTTTCCTTCTCCCTTATCATCAGTTTAGCATAGGATTGGTAAGGACTGCTTCTGTATGCTATGTGAATGTCAAGATATGAATATGAAGTTCAGATTGTGAAGCATCTTAGTTGAACGACAATATATGGAGTAGCTGTATGCTCATCTGAGCAGTCATAAAAAAGTAGCAATTGCATTTTTGTTCATTTATGGTTTTAATGTAATTTTATGTAATTAGTTGACTGTTTAGTTTGCTAATACCATCTGCTAAATAAAATTGAAGGAATTCTTAAAGCTGAATTTAGAATTTAGCTTATTTAATCTCATCTATGTAGCATAATACTTGCCTTTTGATCTGAACTGCAACAGAATATACTTATGTTTTTAGTATTTTTTAAAACAGCAAATTTCATTTTGTTATCCATATTGAATAGTTTGTAGTGTTAATTTCCTCTTTATTTTACCATTACTAATGCAGTAAGCAAATGTATTTGCTATATGAACTCTTTTAAGCATTAGTGTAGGGGGAAGAAAAATCATGTGAGTTAGTTTTGTTCCATTTACATAAATTTGTTATCTTTAAAAAGGCGCCCAAATTTGTTCTCACCCAAGAGTTGCTCCTCTGGAAAAAAAAAAAAAAAAAAAAAAAGAAAAAATCCATGCCTGTCATTGTAGAGATTTTATGCCCTATTCTGTGCACTTGGGTAGAAGTAAATACTAGAAGCTGTTTCCATCTGATTTGACAGCTTGCTGCTGTTATCCTTATCTACTCTTAGAAAATGATTTCGTGCTAACAGTAGCTGTCAGTAAGAGGTCCCTTCTTCAGCAGAGAATGAAAATACCAACTAATAGTGCAGCGAGGAAAATACCTGGTAGTAAACTAGGTAAGAAGCCCTCAAAAAAAAAGGATGCAATCAACCAGTATTTTCCATTATTATTATCACTAGTGATGACTGGAGACAAAAGGAGAAGAAATATTTTAATGTATGGCACTATTTGAATATGCTTATTATTAAGAACTTACATTTTGCTGACAAGAAGCTGGGTTCTTTTGTAAAACCTTTAGAGTTTTGTTTTCGATAGCTATTGCTCTGGCACACAGCTAGCTGTTCACCACACTTTTTTTATGCCTCCTAAACAGAGTAGTGTGTTTTTTAACAAATACCACATTGGGCATTTCAAAATACTTTTAGCATTTGGGATTGCATTTCAATGTTTTGGTGCGTATATTCTTTTTTTATACACAACTTGGCAATAAAACTCCAACTCATCTTTGGGCCAATAGCCCAAAATATCACTGTTCACAGTAATTATTTCTTGCTCCTTTGGTTCATTTCACTTCATAATAAAATCAGTCTAAAAGTGGTAAAGGTCTGACTCAAATAACATTGCAGTGAATGGAAAACGCTGTTTTTGAAAAACAAGGCTTAAGAGAGAAAGTAATTTCAGTGCACAGATTGCCATAAACCAGCAGATTTTAAAAATATAAAACCTGCTAATACATATGCATAAAAGTTTTGCATAGTTTCACTGTTAAGAAATATCAGTGATATGCGTATAACATCTGGAATTAGGTATTCACGAGTTTGTTTTAGATTTGCTAATGAGCTCTTCAGTCTTTGAACAAGCCACTTTAATCTCAATTTTTCTCTCTGGAACGGAATTCATACTACCTATTTTCATTAGACATTGGATCATGTTTTTTAAAATACCCCTACTAAGCTAGTTGTTAAATAAATATCAGGATACATAGTCATTATGGTGATTCTTGGCATACTTTTTAGTCAAATTTTTTAGAAGTAATTGTCAGAGAAACATAGCACCAACTAACGGTCAATCTTCCCAACACCTTCACCAGAACTTTCCGGTACTTAAACTTTTGACTAAATGTTGCATGGATATTTTCCTTGACTTCTATTATTATTTTCAACTTTGGTCAGAAATTTAAGTTTGGGTATTGTTTTAAGAAAAAATTACTGTAAGGTAGTATACATTCTGTCAGTGTTGTAAAATGTTTCCAAGCATCAGAAATAACTCTTATAACAGCTACAGTATGGGGAAATGCACCCGATAATGAAATGATCTTATATAAGTAAAAAATTCAAAGGTTATAATTATATATTAAAAGTATAATTAGTAATATATAAATTTATATGGCTATGTAAGTCTGTTATTGCCATATAAATTATATAGGATATACTGTGGTAGATTTGGTGGCTTTGTTCATAACAAAAATGGCAGAATTTGAAGGATAACTGTTGTACAGGGTGCTTCGGAGTTCTTGAAATAAATAGGAAATACTTTTCAATCTGCCACTCCTAACAGCTTTAAAGGAGAAAGCTCGACTAGTAAGTGAACCACATAGAATTGTTTGAAAGTTAAATAAAAAGACTAGTCTCTGAAAATAATGTAGGGTGCTCTAAATGGGTGGTACTACTGCCCTGGATGATTAGAAAGTGTAGAAGGAATGGCCATTAGTAAGTTGTTTGGGAAACAGCCATAGTTATCTAGAGCATTTGAGCATCCCGCAGGCAGCTCAGCCTCAGCAAAACAGTCTGGTTATGCTAAATATGTTGGAGAGCTGAAGGAAAGTGGTTTACACTTCAGTTCAAAGTCTGAATTTATTCTCCAGTGACAGTATTCTCTCTCTCAGTTCTTCAGTAGCGTGCTGTAATTTCCTTTGAAACCCAAGTCACTATGGGATATCTGCTTCTCATTCAGCAGGATACCAGAAAGCCTGATATTCTTCCTTTATATATATATAGAGGACTGGAAACAAGGATACTAATTTTTTTTCCCCCATGCATGCAGTCCAACAGCATCCCTAATCTGTGAATCCTAAATAGCAGGGGGATAGGAAGAGAATCTGTTATTAACTACTAGCTAGACTTTTTTTCCCTTTGCATATACTAAGAATTTAAAGAAATAAACAATTTTGAGACATGGACTCTATTACCCTATTTTGAGACATGGACTCATCAGACTGTTATTTCTTCCCCCGCCTTCCCTGAAGTGCTCTGCAAAATCGTTCAACAAACTCATCTGTGTTAAAAACTGCCCAGTGCAAAAAAACCCCACCCCTGGTCAAGGAGGGATTAGCTTTGGCAAGATTGTTTTTATAGCATATCAAGTGAAATGGATTAAGTTTGATATTTTCTTTGCCAGAAAATGATAGATTTTATTTTCCAGTTTGATTAAAAGTCAGGCCTTCGGTCCACATTCATGTATTCTATGGAACTAGCCTGATTTTTTTGGATGGAAATAGTTACTATTAATTAGAGGAAAACAAGATTATCCAGATTGGTTCTCACGCTGAGCATGTTTGTTTAAATGCATTAGGTAGTCATCCAATTGTTTCATTATTTCACCTTTTTTCAAAATATGTCAACCATGAAAAATTTTTCTTTACATACTGATTTTCACCATGGGTTACATGTCTTCATATTCCTATCCATAATGGATTTCATACCAGTACACCCTGAGGCCCCATTACATAAATCTGGTTGAGAAACTAACCTTTAATGTGGACAGGACAGTAATTTACACATACTTCTTTATACCTCTTCTGGCAGTGTAAAATCCCAGTGTAGATAGATAAATACAAAATATTGCATTAAGATTTCCAATACACTTCCTTTGTAACAGGGAGTTTTATTAACACTCAAGCTTGGACTGTCATCATTGCCAGCCCTTGCACATGCAAAAATTCAATGATGGCTGATGCAATTATAGTATGCACAAAAGGCTTGCACAAAGTTTTGTTTTAAATTACAGAAAAGATCACAAAATAGAGGGATTGAGTGCTCAATGTCCTTTCCTTCTCTTTACTTGGATGCTCTACCACACTGAACTTTCTTTCAGTTCTTAGAACACAGAAGATACTTGGAATATGAACTATTAAAGATGCTAGTTAATAATTTTAGTGTCTTCAGTTTCACTGCCTGGCAAAAGATGGAGAAAGTCATTTTATGCCCCACCTTCTTCCTTGCCACCTATAATTCCATACCAGTGTGGATATGTATTGGCTGGCAAAGCTTCACAGGCTCTGTCTTGCCTTAATAAGTGATTTAAAACAAAACAAACAAAACCATACAACTTAAAGTGCCATGAAAAGCCTGCTTCCTGGATATGCACCAATTTGCCTTTTCCAAGTCTGACATATGTTGTTTGAGCCCTCTGACAATTCTCTTGCTTTGACAAACCCTAGCACTGATTTCCCCCCCACCCCACCCCGTGGCTCCTCTGGCACGTTTCCAGGACACTGTCCTCTCTGTTACCCTTTCCTGGAAAGGAGCCAACATGATCCATCTACTTTCAGCTTTGAGGACCAGGATTGTCATTTCAGGAGGTTAAGTGCACCCTTCCATTTCTGCAGGAGGCTGACTTACAGTTCACCACTCGGGACAAAAGTGATGTCATAATCATAGATTTTTTTTTTTTAGAACCATGCCTGCTGTTTAAAAAGTACATAATTTGACAGATTTAGTGCATGGTCACCTCCTTGCCTGAGTCAGTTTCTGCTCTGAAGAGTTCCTCAGGGTTAAGCCTGAGGTGTCTGGGGTGCCCAGACTTCTCCTCTTCCACTTCTATTTTTCTGCCGCTCTGGCCTCCTCTCACTTTCTTGAATGATTTGAGTCTATCACCTCTACAAAATACAATTCTTTATGAGAGTTTTGGGTCAGCACTGGTTCACTGCTTGGTTCCTCACCCTTGTGAAGTTTTATGATATGGGAACTGTATGGCAGTAATGGCTTGCGGTGTTCACACACCTGCAGTGCACGCGTAGCTGATGAAGCTGTGCAAGCAAAGGTGTGATCAGGCTCTGCTGTGAATCAGAACAGTGACTAGATTAGATGTGAAAGGTACTATGATCTGCCTTTTCTCATTTTCTTTTTTTCTAACCTGGATCAGTTTATTCATCTGATTCATACCATGAAATCATTTTAGCATGAGGGATGGAGTGGCAGAACTGAAAGGACTAGAGGGTGGTAGGTGCAGAAATTCCTTAAAATGGTAATTCCGCCAGAGCCTCTGTGTCATGAAACACTGACCTGAAGTAATCTCCAGCAGTTATCGCCTTTGACAACAGGATTTCCGTTGAAATAAAATGTAATCTGTGTTTATCAGTCTTTCGTTATTACCTTTCTGTCAGATGAAAAGCTATTTCCTGATGCGTTGGGGTGTGCCAGCACAGTTTGGAAGGTAAAAAACTATTGTATTGTCAACGAGTCCGTGATCTTCCAGTAGTTTTAGCTTAATAAGAGTATCTTTGTCAGAGTTGCAACATTAAACAAAACTGAATTGTAAAAGATTGGGAAATGGGAGGATGTATCCAGAACAATGTGTGTGTTGGTGTTGTGTTTATTTGTTTATTTATAAAGAATACCTACAATGTTGCAGTGAGGTTGTGATTTCTGGTTTGAATCTTTTTAGAGGTTCTGCAGTATGAGCAGTGGCTTTATGGGCTGAATCTGGTTTACAGGGCAGCTTTGTCTAGACTATTGTTTTTCTTTTGTGGGAGAAGTGGAAGGACTGTCCATGTAGCATGCTGGCTGCACTGAGGCAGCTCCTGGGAGACGTGGGGTGGTATCTCCGTCTGAGAGATGAGTGGTTGGGCGGCATGTTTCTTCCTGAACTTGTCTGTTGACTAATACTGAGCGAGGGCTATGCTGTTAAGAGTTTCTATAATGTTACCCTGAAAATATTTTACATTGTTGATACATGACTAAAAACAGTAAGGAAGTGTTATTTGATCCTGTGGCACCTCAAACGAAGGTGCTGGCGAGAATTTCTTCATGCAGTGGTCTGTCACATGTAGTGAATCAGGGTGTCTAGCAGAAGTGGGAGTATGTGTGTATACCTATCATTTTTCTTTGATGGCTTGCTTTATTCTGGGTGCTTGCTAAAGACTCTCTTGATGTGATATTTACTATTCAGCCAGATTGTGGAGTCCTCACACACTTGAGATTAGGTTCATTAAAGCTAATTGGATTGGGTTTCAAAACTAAGAAACAAAACTGAAGCACGGCCTGCCAAAAGTCAGTTGGTTCAGTACCCATGCTGACATGGTGTTGGATAGCTTTCAGAGCTCTGCATAGTTTTCAATTATGTTTTTCTTTCACCTGCTGTCATTCCAAAAGCCCTGGAATTGATCAACAAACGAAGTGTTGAACAAATGATATAAATAACACTCTTAATAAAAAGAGGAATAATACATAAAAGTTAGGAGGTGGTAAATCTCTAATACAATCTGTCTCAACATTACCACATACCCACTGATATAAAAAAAAAATCAATGTATAAAGTAGATTAAACTCATAAATTATGGGTATATAGAAACCATTTATCCCTTTAGGAAACAAGAGACAGGGCACTTTTGCTGTTGAGTTAGCAAAATGAGGTAACTTGATCAAAATGTGTCTATTAACGAGTGAAGTTTTTAGAGGAAAATTATTGCAAATTATATGAATGTATTTATGGCATATTTTGAAAAAAAAATCATTGTTTCTTTGGAATAATAGGAAAAATATAAATACCTTGTACAAACCATAATGCAGAACTTATGCAAAACCTGTTCCACTTTGAAAGTGGATGAGGGAAAGGCTGTGGATGTGGTCTACCTGGACTTCAGTAAAGCCTTTGACACTGTCTCCCACAGCATTCTCCTAGAGAAGCTGGTGGCTCACAGCTTAGACAGGTGCACTCTTCGCTGGGTAAAAAACTGGCTGGACGGCCGAGCCCAGAGAGTTGTGGTCAACGGAGTTAAATCCAGTTGGCGGCCGTTCCTCACGAGCAGTGTTCCCCAGGGCTCAGTATTGCGGCCGGTCCTGTTCAATATCTTTATCAATGATCTGGATGAGGGGATCAAGTGCTCCCTCAGTAAGTTTGCAGATGACACCAAGTTGGGCGGGAGTGTTGATCTGCTGGAGGGTAGGAAGGCTCTGCAGGGGGACCTGGACAGGCTGGGTCAATGGGCTGATGCCAACTGTATGAGGTTCAACAAGGCCAAGTGCTGGGTCCTGCACTTCAGCCACAACAACCCCATGCAACGCTACAGGCTTGGGGAAGAGTGGCTGGAAAGCTGCCCAGAGGAAAAGGACCTGGGGGTGCTGGTTGGCAGCCGGCTGAACATGAGCCAGCAGTGTGCCCAGGTGGCCAAGAAGGCCAATGGCATCCTGGCCTGTATCAGAAATAGTGTGGCCAGCAGGACTAGGGAGGTGATCGTGCCCCTGTACTCGGCACTGGTGAGGCCGCACCTTGAACACTGTGTTCAGTTTTGGGCCCCTCACTACAAGAAAGACGTTGAGGTGCTGGAGTGTGTCCAGAGGAGGGCAACGAAGCTGGTGAAGGGCCGGGAGCACAAGTCTTATGAGGAGCGGCTGAGGGAACTGGGGTTGTTTAGTCTGGAGAAGAGGAGGCTGAGGGGAGACCTCATCGCGCTCTACAACTACCTGAAAGGAGGTTGTAGCGAGGTGGGTGTTGGTCTCTTCTGCCAAGTAACAAGTGATAGGACGAGAGGAAATGGCCTCAAGTTGTGCCAAGGGAGGTTTAGATTGGACATTAGGAAAAATGTCTTTACTGAAAGAGTGGTCAGGCCTTGGAAGAGGCTGCCCAGGGAAGTGGTTGAGTCACCATCCCTGGAGGTATTTAAAAGACGTGTAGATGAGGCGCTTAGGGACATGGTTTAGTGGGCATGGTGGTGTTGGGTTGATGGTTGGACTCGATGATCTTAGAGGTCTTTTCCAACCTTAATGATTCTATGATTCTATGATAAAGTAGTAACCTTTAGCATTTACATGAACTTTTCTGTTCTCAAACCACTAAACAGACATGACCTAATTGATCTTCTGAATGTCTTAGTGAGAGATAGTGGGTCTGTATTGTAGAAAAACTGTTTAAAATGTTGAGCTCTCTTCATTGCCTTTTTTTTGAGCGTGCAACTGAGCTTTCAGAATTTTTATTGGGGAAGCCTATTGTGCCTCCGTTCGTGAAACTCTTTCCCCCTCTGGAACAAAGTGATTGCCTGATGAAATGTGAATGCTAAAGACTGGAGCATCACTCTGCTTTATCAAGTAGTACCCTTGAAAGGGAAAAGCCATAAGCTGCTGATGTATTTAACCTTTCGACAAGGAGGAAAAGGTGGTGTTCTTTATAGCTATGGTTATAACCTTTCAAATGTGAATGATATAACTAGTGCTGTGCTCTTTCTTCATGTGTTACCCAACAAAGGTAATTTGGAATATTTGGGTATTGGAAACTTGCTGACCTCTGTTGCAAATCTCAGCCTTTTTTTTTTTTTTCCAGTAGGATGCATTTTCCATTTACAAACATTGGTCTTAATGTTTCAACTTATTTCTTGTGAAGTAGACCACGCTCAGAAGTCCTCAAAAGACTCAAAGGAATGTCAGATTTTACAGCCTTTTTTTTTTTATTTTTTTTTTTTTAACCAAACGCAAGCTTTGTCTGCTCCCAAATGTGTTTTAGGAAGGATGACCCTTTAACAGAAGTTAAGAACATAGATCAAAATATGAAATGCATACACAAATATCAATGTTTCCACAATGTTTAAACTGTAAGTAACTTAGTTTTCTTAGCTCTCATTTTGTGAGAATACTAACTCTATGAGGAAATGTTCCTTGCATCTCTCTTCTGTATTGCAAGAACACTTCCTCTTCTTCCTTTACTTCATTCGTCCAGAGGTTATCATGCATTTATGTTCCATTAGTGTCTAGCTGCATTGTTATAGTAGGCACTGTACAAACCCATAGTGAGATACAATCCTTGGCAGAAAAAACTTGCAATTAATGGATGAGTAACAAATGTCAAGAATACAAATAGAAAGGCGTCAGGATGTGAAGCCTCCTGAACAACAGATCTGAACAACAGACGAGCAACAGAGCTGGGAACAGAATATATCTTTTTTAATTCCCAGTTTAGCATCTGTAATTTCAGCGGGAGGGAGCTGAATCTGATGACAGGAATGTATCTGTTTTAAAGGTATAAACTTGAAGAACATAAGAAAAAGGTTTTTTTCTATGCAAGCCATATACTACATTGTTTGTTTTTACTGAGGCATCCTCTGCTGTCAGCATTGTTTCACAAAATTCTCTAATTTTTGAATAGTCTGTAACCTTAGCAGTGATCCAGTGCTCTGTGCAGGGCAATATGTGGCTTTCAGCTATTAATGTGACGCTTCAGATAGGTGGTAAAACGAACAATTTGGTTCATAAAATATCTGATCTAGAAATATTCAGTGTAAGTGAGTGCTAAGAATGAACAGAAAAACATACTTAGTGAAAGTTCCAAGCATATTCAACGTTCTGTTTGCTCTCCTTTACCATAGAGCTGAGAGATTCATGACATGCTGCTGCACTTGACTTTGCTTACGTTGTGGTGATATTGCCACAGGGTGAGATGGCAATGTGAATGCTTGTAATTCATGACATACATATCAGCAAGATGATAGCTGTAAAGCAGTAATTTACCAGTGCAAAATGAAAAAGTGTTCAGAACAGATGGTAAAAAGAAGAAGAAGAAAAGAAAAGTGTCCTAAACTGGAAACCTGGATTGTCATGCTCCAGGAATTAAGTCCACATAAAAGTTAATAGAAAAAGAGTTGAGGTTATTTCTTTTTGGCTTTGGTTTTATTTTATGCTCCAAACTTTTAGAAGTTAATTTAGTGTTCATCAAACCTTTTATGGTGACAGCCCCATATAAACTGACACCCTTTAATACACACAGTGTGGTCAAGGCCAAAGGCATCTTCCCCGTGCTATTTTTGTCACTTTATCGCACGCATCACCCGGAAAGTAGTAAAAACTCCTAGTTTTCCATAAAGTTATTTTAGTTCTTTCAGATTTGATTCCAGTACGTTGGTAACTACTTAAGTAAAAATTCCTAATTTCAGGAAAAAAACTCATGGAAAATAAGTCATACTGGGATGTAAATTCTTGGAAGACTTCACAACATTTCAAAGTGGGAAGCATAATTAGTACCGTTTCCTCCTTGTAATGTTTTAAATTTTGTCATACTGTTCTAACCTGTTTCCCTCTGATTTTCTTACTCAACAAGTTTGTAACGAAAGAAAACATAAAACTTTGCACCAACTGTAATGCAAATTTCAAATATTGATGCTGTGGCCAAGAGGAGATTATTAGTGTGCTGTACCGAAGAATTGATTTATATAATATGTGCATGTCTGATTTTTAATTGACTTGTAAGCCTTGGAAGAGAAGAGAAGCAAATGGCGAATCTTTTTGGACAGTATTGGAAACAGAAGTAAGTGTTTAAGAAAAGTAAAATCAGAATTCTCACTCTTTAGTTATCATCCAAATAAATGTCTTACCAATGATAATGCCTACAAATTTTAACAGGTTTTGAGAAGGATGCTTCTTTGGAGCTTTACAGCACCTGTTGGGGCAACATGCTTAATCATCTGATGAGCTTGGAGATCTAATGTCTGCAAAGTAAACAGGGGAGCAAAAATAACTTTTTCATGAAGTTCAGATTACTGATGGTTTAGGTGTAAAATAGTAGGGGAATATGGAGGAGCTGCGCTGTTCATCAACCTGATGTGGCATGTTTTGATACCAATCAACATTATTTTTACAAAATAAAAGTAAAAGCACCTCTAAAGTATTGATAACTGTGTTGTTCAACACAGTTCTCTTTCAACTCCATTTTTGGCAGGGGTACAATGAAGTCTCCCTCCTCCCATTCTTTTATTTGGAGGGGGTGGAAATAAAAAATATTCTTCAAAAGTCTGTCAGGTGAAAGCCTATTTTATTTAACTCTTTTATGAGTTAGACTCAAAAATAGTTTCTCTTATCACCTTTTCATGTAGTTTGGAATTGTGGAATATTTTTCAAAATTGCACATCTTTGCTCTTTAAGGGGTTTTACATAAGTGGGTTGGTTGTTACGTTCTTGGTCATATTTGCTCCCCTCTCTTGTCCTTTGCCATATGTGGGAGTTAGGCTTTCTTTCCAAAAGGGAAGACAGAGATCAGTACTACTCAGAATTAACAAAAAAGACAAATGCTGTTTCTCCAGTGAAGTTGAACATGAAAGGAATTTATAAACTTTTTTTTTTTTACTTTGAAGTAGGACAGATACTTTTTTTTTCCTTTTTTTTTTACTTATCCTGTCCCCCTCTGTAATGGGATCATGGAAATATTTACATTGCTAAAGAAATTATTACTGCTCTGAAATGGGTTGCTTGTTCAAATATCAGATTCAGTGTTTCTACTGTGCTAGTCTTTTTTTACAACCAAGGATTCAGTTTCTGAACTCCCACTGTATCAAGATTCTTGTGTTAGTGTCCCTTATCATAGATGATGCCCAGGAGTGTCATCTTCACGGCTGTTACATGGGAGCATAAATGCAATTGTGATAATAATAAGACCTCTTGCAGAACTTCCAAAAAAAAAGATGTCATTGCAATTAAAAAAAAAAAGTTGTTTTTTTTTTTCTGGACTCTGGACTCAGCATCTCTTCATCCCTAACCTCTGTTTATGAAAAAATAGAGATGATAATTGTTATGCATTCACTTCTTTTTCATAGATGAGTCAGGAGAAATGCAGAAGGATTATAAAGAGATGGAATGCAACCTGGAACTGCTGTTATTAATTTCACAAGCTGAAGAATAGTAAATAATGCATAAATATCTGTAAAGCTCTGTAGAAGTTTTCTTGGCTTGATGTGCATTTTTCTGTGAACTAAAGTTGCTAGTTTGGAACTGCTGACAAGTTGATTACAAATGACTTGGCTGTTCCCTAAATACTTCAGTCTTTGTTCAAGTAGTTTGTTTCGCTCAAGTAATAATCTAGTTCACATTTTTGATGCATTCATCAATCTCTGTTTTAACTTTTATTTTGCGACTAAATCTGATAGTTTAAGGTGAGAACAGTATTACAAAACTTCAGTAGTTTCTTGATGTGAATTGTGAATGTCGTGTATCCATTTTTTTAACTTTGAGTCCTACATTTTATTTCATCAGTTTTCAACTATGTTTGCTCCTAATAAGGTTTACAAAAGGCAGTGTTTGCCCCCTGGCATAACATACTGGGAAAGACAGCATTTTCCTTTTCTTTGCTCTATTATTTTTAAAAGTTTACTAGGTTGTATTTCAGTGACTTAATAGGGGATTTTAGTTGGATTTTTTCCCTCTCCATGTTTCAGCAGAGGTGTTTTGACAACAGATATGTTAATAGGTTGTGAGTTTCCAAATAGATTTTATTATTATTTAATTTTTCACAGATTATATAGGGTAGGAAGGAGAATCCTCCTTTAATACTTTGGGTTATCTTTGTTAGTGATTTGTGATTTTTTAATTTGTTTTTTTTTTTAAAGCAAACTATTGGATCAAGTAATCAACATACATGCTTTTACACCACCTGAGTGCTTTTCTCTGAAACTTTACTTGTTGCTTGTTATTTCCATTTCACTGAATAGCATAGCATGATCTTTGATTCAGTGGAAAGGGAAAGATTTATTTACATGAAGATACTTGCACACATTCATTTCCATTTCTCATTTGTTTTCATTATTCAATTGCAAGCTGAAAGTTCAACTATTCTCTTCAGTAGGATGTGCTTCTTAAATCCAGGCAGATTAGATTGGACAACATTGTGCCTGCTTCACTGTTGTTTGTCTTGCTCTCTTCCAGAATGAAGGTGCTTAGAGAAGGTTTAATATGCCAACCTGGTATTTTTCAGGCTTGTTAAATCTTAATCCTCAGTTTCTATGAGATAGTTGAGAAATTATTCATGTTAAATTTGAAGCTGAAATTTGTCATATTCATTTTCAGTTTGAAAGCAATTAAATGCCTGAGAACTTGACCTACTCTCACTGCAAGGTGGCATAAATGTAATGTTTAAAGTTTAATAGAAATCTAGTTTGATATGGCCAAAATGATAGCACTTAAACAATTGTTTATTTTCCTACTTAGTGCTACGTAATTTTTCCTGCTATTTATTTAAAAACAACAACAGCAACAAAACCCCTTTAAAATGTTCCATTTTCCTGCAAAGAAATGTAACTAGCATAGGAATTCTCAAGCATTAGGAGATTTTTCAGTTTATAATTGGCTTAGGATACAAGATGATGAAATGGATTTAATTTTTAATATGCCCATTTATATTGAGTATGATCTATGGAAAAGTGGGCAATGAAGTAAAGTTTGAATGGATTGACTGTTTTGTAGGTGTGTGAGATATGTGAATGTTACCTTTGTTCCCATGCTATGATGGAATATTATTTCTAAAAGACTTGGGACTATTTTGATCTCGTTGTTAGTGCACAGGGAATTAAGCAGCAGGCAAAAAGTAAATATTACAAAGCTGTTTCATTCACAGCTTGCTTTTTCTCTTGTGCTGAATAGGGTCTCCAATAAGGGAAAAACAGAACTTCTAATTAAAGATTACATTGTGATGTATACATACTATAGCATCTTCTGAATATTAAACGCTCATTTTTGCAATTTCACATATTACAGATTTTATATGAAAAATATATATAAAAATAAGTGGAATAAAAATCCATTCTAAATTCCATAATTACTGACCTAGTTTCTTTTTCTTTTGAGAATATTAATTTTTAATTTCTCACCATGTACAGATGGAAAATTTCTCACCATGTACAGATGAGTGCTGAAATTTAGTTGGAGTCATAGAGTATGTTTTTAATAGGGATGTGGCTTCATGACCAGGTATAATTTTGTTTCTATTTCTGAATGCGCACATAGTTGAACCAACGTTGTTACAGTTCTGCAGGAGAAATTTGTCTTGAGATATGGAGTGAGAAATTGGATGCCAGAGATGTAGTTAATAATTGAAATTCTTTGTTTTTCCTGAGGTTAGCTGCACTACTTAAGACAAAAAAGGAGTGAAGTTCCTTGAGTAGCTGACGTAGCCTCTTTTCCGTGTAGGCCATCCTCTTTTTTCTGTCCCTCATATACCAACAACCAAGAGGATGTGGTTACTGCAGATAACAGCTGTTCGTAACTTCTAGGGCTATGAGTATGAGCTCTACAAATAAGCATTTATTCTATAAATGTTCCATGTAGCTTCATCTCCAGCCAGAACTAGGTCATTCATCTAACTAATTCTGTATTTAAATAGATGTGAAGGTTTATATCAAGCTTTTATAGTTTGGAGAAGTAAAAAGACTTTCGTTTTCATGTTTCTTTTAATGATAAATTGTGAGATTATCATGTTTTATGTTTGCTATTTTCTGCTACTATCACTTCTTCTAGTATATCACATTAAGTTAAGTTAATAATTTGCAGTTTTACAAGTTTAGACAAAAGTCTAAATGGAATACATTTCAGATGAAACAATGCAGATTAAATATTGATTGATATTAAAAACTTGACACAGATTATTTTGCAGAATGTAAAATAAAGTATTGCCTTAAAAATTATGTTAACTCAGATAAATAATAGAGCATATAGCATGAAATGAAGCCTAGAGGAGAAACTATTACATTTAACAGTATTAATAGGGTTTTTCCAGTCTAACAGATGACAAGGTGAACCGCCTCATTCTTCTATACATCCTTTTATTTACTGAGCTTCAAAGTGGTTGGGAGCAAGTAGCTATATAGCAGGAAATTGTTATCAGTAGTCCAAATGATGATTTGATGTAATGCTCTGTTATGGAAGATCGGAGTGAAAACAAAAGTAGCTACAGATTATATGGAACATACAACTGCGGGAAATTGGATGGTCATGTAGTGCAGAAGCAACATCAGAGTGTGTTTTCACAAATGAGTTTAAAAAAAAAAAATCTGTGTTTTTCTTACAAGTGTTAATGCTTGCAGGCTGGCTGCTTCAAAAATGTTTTCTACATGTAAAAAAGAATAGTAGCAATAACGGGGAAATAAATTCAGAATTCTACATATGTACTAGCAAAGAGTGTAAAAATTGAATGAATCTGAGAATATTTTTAGCAGCTTTATTTCATTAAACAAGAGAATGATGGAACATTTTTGTGACTTTTGTCAATTTAGTGATAAGCAACTTTTGAATTATTTCTCATGAAATACTAGGCTAAAGTGAAGTGACTCACAGAAGTGATAGCTTCTTTTCTCATGGAGATATTGTATTTATTTTTTTTCTTTGTCTTTACAAAATATGTTGTGCACAGTTGGATGACATTATTTTTGTGAATCCTAAAAGGATTCCATCAGTTTTTTCCCAGCAATGATTAATTTATTCTGCTCAGAGGAAAATGCTGTGTTTGCTGCTGTTTCCATCCCTGTGGCAGGATGCTTCTGCAGCAAACCACAGCAGCTTGAAAGCAATGCACTTTCTAAGGAAAAAACACGTATCTGAAATAAATATCAACCTATTTAGCAGTGTTATGTTAAAACTACATTGAAAGTTTGCATTACTCAGGATTGACACAAATTCCTGTGAAAAAAGAGCTTGAGTAACTGAAGAAGCAGAGTTTAACTGCTACTTGAGCTAATGTTTATGGTTAGTGCATCTGGAGGGAAGAACAGTTTGCCATATATTGTGTGTTTGGTGGAAAGGACATGCATCATCTTTCCATTATTCTTGCTTATAAAAAAAATACTTGTGAAAGTAGAACTGTTTTGTGAAACCACTTTGATGTATTTATAAGCGTAGTGTGTTTTTTTTCATGTATACACATAGACTATGATTACAATGCCAGTTAAATTAGCTTCCTAAATTGTGAATAACATGGGCTGTGTTTTCTATAAAATGTTAGTTCCAGTTTCTTTTGTAAGTACAGTTTTTGTGCCACTCAACAAAACTGCAAAGGGAACACATGTGCACCCTTAAATATTTTTTTACCTCAAGTCCTTTATAGATGGGATATAAAAGCACGTTGTATAACATAATAAATTGTATGAAAAGGAAACACATGTTTTCCAAGTAGAAAAAAATGCATTTTAGTGATCTGTGTAGTATGTTTAAATCCATATGGCATACTTTTAATCCTGGTTACTTACCTAACCATTCTTTCAATTCCTGCGTCGCTTGTCAATTTTCATACGTTAGGGAGAGAGTGAGAGCTGTGTCTACTCTGGGAAAATATCTTGCTGTTTAGAGTAGATAGGCTTAAAAAAAAGCTAAAACTATGAAGATGCCTCAGTTCTACATTTTACTCTGGGGATTTTTATTTAGAGGCGATACAAAATAAAATGGTCCTTTCCCTTCGCTGTAGTAATTTGTAAAGCATGGAGACATATTTTGTTCTTAAAGATCCTTTTCCCACCCAAAAGCTATATGTATGCAGAATGTATGCAAATCACTGCTATGAAATATGAGTCTCGCAGTAAGATGCAGAGATCCAGAGAACTGGGGAGAAAACCAGGCAACCTCTCCTCCCCTTCCATAAATAGTTTCTTTGTGGGGTTTGTCTCCCTGAGGAACTTCCTGATACTTGGATACTCTGTCATGTGTAATTGGATTGTAGCTCTTTCTGAATACTGTTTTCTCCTCTTGACAGCATGGGGTAACCTTGGAAATGTTCTCAAGAGCCAGAGCAAGATTTCTGAAGCTGAAAGCGCCTATAGAAATGCCTTGTACTACCGCAGCAACATGGCTGATATGCTTTATAATTTGTAAGTATGCCTGGCTTTCCTGGAGTTGGATCGTCTGTGAGACCTGTTGTGAATGGAGCTATTGATTTACTTGCTGGAAATGGAGATGATGTTAGCTGTTGCTTTGTGGTAGTCATTTCATTAATCGTGCGTCTCAAACTATGGGATGGACAGGACCTTTTCTTGGTCAACATTATCGTATATTCATGTATCGGGTATGGAGAAGGTAAACTTACAAATCTGTTTGCTTTAAAAGAAGCAAAAAAACCCCGCACTGAACAAAGTACAGATAGATGAGCTGGCAACAGTAGCACTCCATCTGTTTCTGACTCTGCTAGAATATAAAGGTGTCATTTAGACTTCTTTTTTAAGTCTGAATAACACTTAGTGGGGGGGAGTGGGCGTAAGCACTTCCTAGCTTAAACCAATACCCCTCGGTTAGCTCCAGAGGTCTGAAAAGTTAAAATAGCAAATTACTTTTCTCCTGTGACTGACTTCAGAGCAGTGTAGGTTCAAGAAAGTTTAATTACTAGAATCCTGCTGTAGGTAGGTAAGAGAATAAATACCATGAGCATCAAAATAATTATACAGCAGGGAAAAAGATTTCCCAAGTCATTAGCGTACCAAATCATGAACACAGGAGCTAGCATCGTGCTAAGCTGAAGCGTGATCGTGCCGCCTGCCCCAGCGGGGAGGGGGCTAAATCTCTGGGTGTCCTGGCTGGGCATCTCGCCTGCTCCCTGCTCAGCACTGCTCGTCATGCCTTCTCCTCCTGCCATCACCCACCCAGCCCGAGCTCCCAGAGCGGGGCTCTGCTGCGAGACAGGGTTGTCACTTTCCATAGTCGTACGGTGTTGTTTCATGATGTGTGCGGAGAACAAAATCCAGGTGACTGCCGTTCATTAGGTAGTAGTATGAAAATAATGTCCCGTGTGCGGTAGAAAAGTATGTATGTGAGAGAAACAAGGTGTGCAAAAACTAAATGCAAGTAGTAAGCCTCTTTAAATAAATAAATAAACAAATAATGTTCTGCCTGTAAGTCCAGTTTAAAATGGCCGTGTATAATATGTGAAGATTAAGTTTACCATAAGAGAGTTTTTCGTCTTTTTTCCTTGTTTAACAAGGAATAAGTTGCCCATTTCATTAATTTGCCTTACAGGTAAACATACTGGAAACTCAAAATAATTTAATGATAGAATTTCTGTTCCAAAATAAAATTCATGTCTCAAACATGTATATTTTTAATAATCATACTATTACACACATACACGTATGCACATAATTTTTTTGTCTCTGTTAGGCAATGGAGAGTGTGAAAAGCATACTTTTAAGAAGAAACTCCTGCTCACATTTAAAAAATAACTTCTGAACCCAGCAGAAGATTGCAGGAAAAAAAGTGACAAGATTGATACTCCTAGATTTCTCATGCACCATTCATTTTGGGGATGAAAAGTATTAACTATTAAAATTTTTTGTATGCATATACAGTACTTTTGTCTCTTACTCACTGTTTTATAGAGGGAAAATGAAGCTAATACCAAGGTAAGAAGAGGAAAGGGGGTTGGGCGATAAAGACAGGGATATGAAAGAAATCAGATTTCAGTAGTTTTGCCATTCTCAGAACAAGCTGATAATCTTCTAGCTTTTCATTGATATACAAAATATATGCCTACAAACGTTCATTTCTGTAGAATAGAAAATTTCTTGGAATTCTACTGAATTTGTGTAAAAGGAATTTAACTGAAATGCTGATTGGAATGTATAGGGCATGAAGGTACCTTACATATACCTGTGAAAGTAAAGGAAGTATATTCAGAGGGAAGTATTTGCTATATAGTATGTGTATATGTATGCATATGCAAAAAAGGATCTCTAATTCTTAACCTTTCTACTATCATCTTGAGTAGAAATAGAATCCTTTCTTTTCTTTTTTTTTTTTTAAAGCTTCACAAACCATTAGTTATTCAATAGAAATAGAAAAATCATGCATCTTTTTTTTTTTTTGTAGTCTTTCCCTGTGTCGGATACTTCCATATACAGCATGAAAACTAGGTGGTGAAGGGAGTGGACTTTGATATTATGAGACCACAAACGAATCGATTATTTTAAGCATAAACTCTGAAGAGCTCCTTTGCAAGTTCAGCCTGTCCTTGGCATGCAGTTCTATGGGAGCCTTTTACAAAAAATACTGTAATGGAAAAATGCATCTTGTATGTGCTTACAAGAGGCCAGTCAGATTTGTTGTTTCTGGCTTTTAGTATGTGCCTTTGAAACTGAAACAGTCATTTAGTAGAACTTTAGGAAAAAAGCACCCTTACAGTAATTTCTAATTACTGTATTTTGGGCATAATATATCATAAGTATACTGTAGTCTCACGTGCTCTTTATTTTTTCTTAGCACTTATGCCTCAGTATTTGATACAAATTAATTGGCATGCGCAGCCCAGTGTTCACACACAGCAATAACAAATCAAAATGCTATCTGATCGAGGAACAAATTATTAAGGATTAACTCACAATTTTAATGGATAACAATCAAAGAGAGAAACTACATAAACAGTAGCATTTGATGATCTCTCTTTCCTTCTTTTTCAAGAAACTAAAATGTGAGGTTGGCTTAGCAGTTGGCTATTAATACATTAAAATCTAGAGAATTTAGCACATTAGATAAATGGCTGACTTTTATTTTCTGAGTGTTATACCTTATGGCTCTGAGTTACAGCTGCTTTTGCCATTTAGGACAATTTAAACTGCATTAATTTAGATTACATAATTACATAATCTCCATTTGAAGGCTTGCCTGATTCTGAATATGTCATTTCCCATAGTGTTCAAACGTGTCAATTATGTAACCTTAAATAAATTCCTAAACTTTTAGAGATTAGCAGAGATTTTTTTATTATTATTTTTATTTGTAAAAAAAAGAGGGGGAAAAAAGAAAAAAAAAGCTCTTGCTAACATTAATATTGGGTTGGTGGTTCATCATTGCTTTAGATATGGGTTGAAATGGGTTTGTTCTGTTGACGTTTTCTCAGGTGCAAATAAGTGAAACTTATGCATAGCTTATACCTCAGGATAGCTTGTGACTGAGCCTGTCTTGAAGATAAGATCTGTGGGCTGGAATTTAGGAAACCTGAGCTCAGGCTAAGGACTTGAATTCTTGTTTGGAAGCTTGTTTTCTGAAACTGTTATGAAAAACTCAGGGTAAATTCCTGGCAACTCTGAAAGCATTTGAGACTTTCATAGCAATTTCAATGCAGAAAGGATTTCAATTGCTGTTTTATACTGTAGATGGAGAACGTATTACAATATCACTTTAATAGGGTAGCTTGTACTTCAAAAATACATATAAAGTGGCCTCCTATAAATAACTTCTCTGACATCTTGAGACTGCACTACAGGTAATTTTTACAAATAAATCTCAAAGCCAACTTCTCAAAGCTATGTAACACTGCTGATTTCAGCTAGATTTCATAGGGTAGTAAATCAGCATAAACAGTGATCTCTTTCCATGCCTTTTTTTTAAACAAACAGAGAAATCCATGTATTTTAATACTGTGAAGTACCAAGGACAGAGCTGTAGAAAAACAGTAGTTTGTTCTTCCAAACTAGGCGATGTTCAGTAGATTAAAAACAAACTATTTTTAGTTTGTTTTGGCTTTTCAGTCTTTGTTGCCTTATGATTGTTACCTGAAGCTCATGGGGTTTTTTGTATTGTTTCAAATTGCTTCTAATTAATGCCTAAAGTAAAATTGCTTATCAGTCAAAAGACAGTTTTGAATACATTATTGTATGTATTTAGGCCTAGCTGTGCTTAGAGTATTCTTTTGTTATCCATATCAGCAATCTATATTACCTTGAGTTTCTCAGCCAATTTTAAGGATGTTCACAATCTCACATAAATATTGAATATTCCTTTAAAATGGTACTAATTACTTTAAATGTTGTATTTTTAGAGTATACAATGCCCTATAAAGGATGAATTTCTACCAAACAGCCATCCCCTTGCTTCTCTCCCGAAATATCTCATTTTGCCTTTAGTGATATAGGGCTGTGTGTACAAGTTTATTATTCAAATAATTTAATTTCTTTGAATAAGTTCAAAGTGTGAATTTCCATAAACTTTACTTTGGCAAACTTAGGGTGTTATGTCAATAAATGTGGATTTTTTAGATTTTTTTTTTTAGATTTAGGTAAAGTCTTCAGTAGCAGCTGAAATTTTATTTCTGTAAAATCTGGGCTTGCAGAAGTGTTTTATATGCAAAGTTAAACTCCACATCCTTGGGTAAAAATCAGTATGAGCAAAGTTCTTCCTTGTCTGTTGTTAGCCTGTATAACATCTGAAATTGTGTTCCCTCTGCATCTACCTTTTAAGGTGCTGACTTAAAAATCTCCTTTGCTGAGCTAGCAGGGACGAAAAGCACTAAAAGCAGGCTAACCTGCTAACCATGTTGAACTGTATTTGAACCTGCCCCAGACAAAGTTGCTGCACCACTTCACGTAGTAGGAAACACGTCAAGGTTATGGTTCCTCTTCCGTGATAGCCCACAAGTTTTTATAATGCAGGATGTCGAGTTAAAAAGCAAAGAGGATGTGTCATCTGCTGTCTGTTTAAATACTTGATTATTTTTTTCTCAACTGTGAATGCAAACTTGTTACAAACCTGTTTGGAATTAATCTCTGTTTTGCCAGCTAGTTCTTCCTCTGTCAAAGACAGCGGCTGAAATTTGTGTCTTATGGTAACCAAAGTTGTCTTGATAAAATCTTGCTGCATTGTGAGATCGACTCTTGAGGTAGCACCCAAAGGTCACTTTGGTGACCAGTGGTGTCCTGCAAGTGCAGAACTCTACTCCGGGGCTCTTTGTAGGGCCTGTGTGAAGTAAATATTTTTGTTAGTAAAATTGGAGCTCAAACACATTCAGTGACCTGGCTATTCAATTACATGCCTCAATATTTGAAATTGTGGTGGTTCATCATCCTTACATAAACTTTGTCCATTTTATAAAATTAGGAAAATAATTGCCAGACTCTGGGAGACTTTGCCATTCAGTTTGGTAAAAGGCCTCTCTTGTAAGAGGTTCTCTCCAGCTCTCAACCTGCGTTCCCTGCTGGGGGGCACGTGAGGGGAACAGATGTCGTCTTTGAGGACTGCTGGCACAGCACACCACTGCCCAGTAGCCAGAAGAGGGAGAAAGGCAGGAGCAATGCTACTCCTCATGCCTGTGGCAGCCCTCCCTCTGCCAAGGAAACAGGGGTTGTGAGAGTTGATGCAGTGCTGCAATGGTAGTAATCGCAACCAAACTGCCCCAGTAACAGAGGAGAGAACAGGACTATATTTGCTGACCAATTTGCTTGCATTTGGAAAGCTCTTCCCTAGAACTGGGAGAACATGACAGAGTTTTCACTGTGCTATCTGAAAGACTAGAGGTTGTTTTGGGGGCGATTGTTTTGTTTTGATTTTTTTTACTAATGGGGTTATGGATGACTGTGCTTAGTGAGTTCTGCAAAGGGAATGGTCATTCTGTCTTAATGCCTACTAGGTGTGTGCGGGTTCTTATTGATTAAAAAAGTAGGATTTGTGTTCCATTTACATATTTGCTAACAGGATGTTATTGGAAAACATTAAACATGTTCCCTGTTTGTACTGTTCCTTAATGATTGGCTTTCTTGTTAATGAAACCTAGTTGTAGACTCTTACAAAAGGTTAGCACTCATTTGGTTGAGTAGTTAAATGGCTTAATTACCTAAAAAATCAAAACAAAAAAGCCTTAGTTAAAGACCAAACTTAATGGTTTCATGTACGGGGCTGCTGTAGAATCCATACCTGTCTTTCTACCCACTAGTTTTGCAAATGACAATGAAAGAGTTGCCTTAGGCAAAGCACATCCTCTATTGCTGCGTGGCTGGGGACACATCTGTGTGGGGAATAAAAGAGGCTTTTCTTCCATTTCTTTCTTTGTTTGTCAGAGTAGCATCTAGGTAAATAAAGTTCTTTGTCAATAATCCCACCTAAAATCAATGGGATGAATGTAGCTTGAGGCATGGATGAAGTGCAATCATGGCAAAATAATAGATACAGGCCCTGTATTAGCTGTTATCAACCAGTAAACAAAATTGATTAAACTATTTTAATATTGTACCTGGCCTGAAAGTTTTATAAATATTTCACTAACATATGTGCTTACCTTGATGACAGTTACAGTGTTCATTCACAGCAAACATTTGTATTGTATTGTACTTGGTCAATTTATGCCAGCTTTAGTCACTTAGGAGTTTGCTTTGTAATTAGACCAGCTGGCTTTAATAGGACTACAACAGGAAGAAATTAATATGTAACTTGAGAAAAACGGTAGACTGCTTGTTTATATTTTGTGACTGCTTTCCAGTCCCCGAAAACAGTTTTGTGTCATTAGTATTCAGTGACTTTAGGTAAAAAACAAGGCAGAGAAGGAAAACAGGAAGATTTTTCAAGTTGTTGGTCAAGCAAGATTGGTAGAAGTTGGTAGCTTAAAGAATTCAGGATGGTTGCAAAGAACTCATTTGGGGGAAATGTTTTCCTGCACGTATTTAAATGAGTAATTCTATCTATAGAGGTGATGTGCATCATTTCTAGATAGCCAGAACTTGCTTCTTTTTTTTTTCTTCTTTTTTTTTTTTTCTTCCTATTAGACAAACAGGATTCTGAGACACTTCCTAAGTCCCTGGGTGAAGTCTGCTACTCTTGCAAGCAGTCAGCACATATCTTCCATTTCATAAATGATTTACACTCCACTGTAAAATTAGCTAGAAGCAATGCAGGCAAAAAAAAATCCTGTTGTAAGGTTGTTCCAGAATCTTGCTGCTGTGATACTTAGAACTTGTCTCCTAATTAATCCTAAATTAATTCATGGACAATTTATAACCGTTGACTTTGTGTCCTATTGTTTAAGTAGCTTTTTTGTTTCCAAGTAATTTCATCCTCGTGTTTCTAGAGAGAAACTTTATTCTTCCATAGTACTTGTCTTACTAGGCTAAAGGAGCCACTGACTTCCTCCCCACCCTCCCTCCATCTGATAGACTTCACATTTTCCCAGTTATGTCAGTAAACTTTCTTTGAACGGAAGTTGCATGTTGCAATTAACAATTTATCTGCCTTACAACTGGGAGGTGGACTGGAGAGAAAAAAAAAACGTTTTGGAACTGCAAACTTGAAGCAATTGGTCCTGGTTTTTTGGTTTTTTGGGGGCATTTTGGGGTTATGCTTTTTTATTTATTTAGCTTAGTATTTTTAGCAACTGTAAAACGTTTATTAAAAAGTGCCAGAAGACTTAAGCTCTTCATCCAAGTTTATCACTTGAGTTTATGCTTCTGTATCAAGCATCCTTATTTCAAGGACGTGCTTTCCTTTGTTCATCCTTGTGTAAGGAAGAAGGAAGGCTTTGTGTCTCTATAACCACAAAAGGTAGGTACGTACTCCATGTGTGCCAATTGCTCTGCTCCACCACTGGCTTACGTTCAATGCTTTGTACTGTATCGCTGCTTTTGTATTCTTTCTGTCTGCTCCTCCTCCCCTCTGCCAGCAATCTTCAAAGAGCAGTTATCATTTCAAAGTGTAAACAAAGAAGGGGAAAGGCATGTCAAGAAAAAATCCACTCCTGGCTATAGGAAGAAATTCCTTATGTAGCTATCTGCCCTGACCACTGGAAGGGGTGAGCTACTAGAGACTCAGCAGTGCCTGCAAGGTGTGAACCCCAGCTGAGGGACATTCTTCCTCTGCATCTAGAAAATGGTCATTCACAGCAAACATTTTCTTTTTTCTGCATTTACTATAGACAGAGGAAGTGGCAACATGAGATGAAAATCAACTGTCTCTTTCAAAAGGAAATGGAGTAAAACTATATATTTTTTGAGCTTTACAAATGCACCCTGAACTTTTTAAAGATGTCTTCAATGTAATAAAGCATAGTAATAAGCATGACAAACAAATTTTACATTGTTTGATTGTGCAATTAGATAAATTTACTAGCCAAATTGGAAAGTTTTGGCTAAACAGTCCTCCCCCCTCCCCCCCAAGATGGAAATGTGCGTGTACCAAACCTTTTTTAGAAAGAGTTTCCCATTTTTTACAGATTCACCATTAATCCATTATCACTCCTTTCTAGGTGAGTGGAAAGGAACTAATTTTTATCTAAAAGTTTTGAGAGCCAGTAGACAAGGAAGCACAGACTCCATCTGCCATTGCCAGTTTCTGACTTCAACCCTAGCAATCAGCTGGAGGGAAATGACTTGTCGAAGGAAGGAAGGAAGGAATTGGGAATATCAAAATGGGGCTGAACAAACAGATGCTAAGATCTTCAAGGAGGTCACGGACTTTCATTGTTACCGCCTGTGGGTTTCGCTTCATCTGCTCTGTCCATGCTCCTCTATTCTCTAGCCAGTCAGCTAATTTCTTGCAAGCTTAGCTGACTATGGTAATTATGCAGCTATTAGTTCCCAGCTTATGACACCACTTCTTTCTGTACAACCATAGTCAGTTTGCTTGAAGGATGTTTTGCAATTCTCTAGTTGAATTGGCATAGAAAAGTTTTATTTCAAATTTTGCCCTTAATGTATCTTTATGAAGACACTTCAGTTTTATTTTTAGCAATTTAAAAGTAATTTTGAGTATCTGATGAAAATTCTCTAGCTGGAAGATAGTAAATGCTAAAGCACGTGAACATAAGACATAGGAAGCATATCGAACTTTCCTCTTGTGGCTTTGGTCTCTGTTCTGAAGTGAAAGAGACTCCAAAGTCAACTCCAATGAAAAAGGAAGCATTTCTGTGGCAAAATAACCCATACTTCACCTATTTCTGAAGAAGGAAAGAATATATAATCAAACTTCCAGGTGAAGCGTGTTTTAAAGAGTTGTTTATATAACTTAACAGACTGCAAAGGTAGTTGTGTTCAACCTCTCAGCTTCTTTGGAAAGAACTTCAAGTGCTGAACAGACCCTTTTGGCAGTATTTGCCCTAATGATCTCTTTATGACTGCAACCATGTAGTGAAGGACACGCACCCTTCAGATATTCCTCACGTGAGCCCATCTTTTTGGTTCATGTTCGTCTTGACAATGAACAATTTTCAAGGCCAGCTGCTTTCAGAGGCAATGCCAGCACTTGCTGCCTGAACTCAGCATTGCTGGAGTGGCTGGCAGAGCGCCTTGAGAATGAGATCTCTGCTCCACTCCCAGGGCCCTTCCCTTGGGCTGCAGTTCCTTCACTGGCCCTGCTGTCTCCACTGACCAGGTCCACGGATTTAGCAATGTGGTAGCAAGGCTGAACTGCGCTGTTCCTCAGAACCTCGGGTCTGCTTTTCAGATGTAATGCCCAGCTGAAAACCAGCATGATTTTTGTCTTGGAAATGGCTTAGATGCTGTGAAATGCAGCAATGGAAAGGAGAATATAGGACCTGAGGACTTGCAGATTTTCTTGAACTAATTTTGAAATAAACAGTAGCTTGTCATTTGATCGTGGGGCTTATTTTGTATTTTGCTCAAAAGGAAAGTATTTATAAGAAGGTGGTGGTGTTTTACTTGTAGAAACTGGAGACAGAAGCAAATATTGAACTATTGCTCATTTATATTCCTTCTGTGTGGTGAATGAGACGGTAGACCTGTGGAAGTAATAGTGAGCAATAATGTAGTTAGAGACTGGGATTATAATACATGCTCTAAAAAGAGAAGTAGGACATTTCACAGGCAGTATTAATTTTGGCAGTAACTAAATTTGAAGTGTTTGGTTTTAGTTTAGTTGCATTTCGTGAGTAATTAGGTAGAGGTTGGTGAGCCTATTTATATGCCTGCATTTTGTTTGAGCTTAAAGCTAGAGAGGATCTGATTTTTTCACCTTGGAAGTGAAATATATCTGCTCTTTAAACTCTTCTAATATTCACTGTAAATTCAGGAATGCTTTGCCAGTTTAATGCAATGTTCATCATCTTAACTTTTTATCTATTTAAAGAACTATTTATCCCTTCATAGGTGAACGTCCAAGCCAGTTATCTCTCAGAAGCACACCCCACTAAATGTTAATTTTATTCAACTAAAAATATTATTTTTTAATTTTCCTTTAAGCCTTTTCCTGACTTTGTTTAATCTGAAACTAGAACTAGAGACTCATAAATCTGCTCATTTTTGTACTGTCACAAGCCACAGGGAAAACCAGCGATCAATCAGGACCAATTTCACATGGAGAAGAGGCAGTTTCATGCCTTGTCAAGGTTTTTTAGATTATATCCTTTTTTTTTTCTTTTTTCTTCTACCAAACCTCATAACAAATAAAAATAAAACACTTATTTCACTGGAATTCAGCACTCAATCTTGATCTGAGCAGCTTGTTTACATATACCTATATAAATGTGTGCGAGAGGGAGAATGTCTGTTAATGGAACTAGTTTTAAAAGAACAAAAAGTCTTCTGGAAGAGGAGTAGAAAAAAAAACCACCTTAAAGTATCAAGTAATTAATCAAGAGTGCCAGTACTAGAGCATGTAGTGAACACAGAAGATGAATTTGGTAATAATTGTAAGTAAAAGTTCTTTTAATCCAAAAAGCACAAATGTCGTACACTTACCAAAGTAATTTATTTTGTTCAAGTTGACCAATTACTGTATTACTTCTCTTAATATGTGAAATCATTTATTCAAGAACTAAAATAAGAATGGAATTTCTTTGATAAATTTGTCCTAAAATTATGTGTAAGAATGTTTTTGGTTTTTTAAAAAGTAGGAAGCAGCTTAAATGTCAGACTATACAACTTATTTAATTTTATGTTAATTCTACTGCTTCATCAATAGAAAATGGATCAAAATATCATAGTAATAATAATATTTTTCCTTGGAGTAATTGCAGTCTATAAAAATTTTTAGAGTAAACAAAATTCAGGTTCTAGAAAATTTAGAAAATGTTATTACTATATCCTAACAATCATACCTCTTGCCACCTGCAGGACACTTGACAGTAGTTAAAAACCTTGGTGCCATGCCAAAAAGTATCCTGAATGTTATTCCCTCATTGCTCATATTACTGCAAGTACCAACTAGATGTAAGTTCTGTTAATATTAAAAGTGATTTACTACCTAATCCAAAGTTAGTTGAGAGACAGTTTCAAAAGTGAAGTCACGTGGTACTGACAGATAGTGTAGAAAAAAAGACAATATATTCCTCCATTCTGTTAAATCCTAACCCAACAGTAGTAATCAAACAACATAGATGGTGGTTACTTCCTTAGCTAACTGCCCTGCTTTTTTCTTCCCCCGATGTCTACTAGATTAATTCAAAAAGTTTTCCTTAGATTTTGGAGGAAATCTCAGTCTCTGATTAGAGACTGGAGATGGAAAAAGTCCAAGCTCTTTGCAGTTTGAAAAGCTATCAGCAGGTAAAAGCATAGAGGAAGAAGAGAAAATTGCTGTAGATTAGGGAAACTACAAATAGATATGATAACCCTCCCACCTAAAAGAAATAGCTACATTTATTTTTTCCTGGATACTCTGAGGTATATGTAGAGGGACATCTGCCCTTGGATAATAAGGTCTGAATCTGCACTCTGAAATGACTAATTTCTAAGGATTTTTAAATCCTTGTGATTTTAATATATTTACATATGCTTTTTTCAGTCTTCTGAATTTTTGGGAACACTGTAATGCTTTGAGCCTTCATTTAAGCATACAATTGTGAATTCATGTCAATGATGTCCAGACCACTTATTTCTCTAGAAATATATGGGTGGCTGGTGTAAATTGTAATTCACAAGGATGCTTGTCTTAAAAGCTTTAATTAAAGCCCATGGATTATGAAACTAACTAAGAACTGTAAGTATTCAGTATCATTTTTGATACCTCTTCAGTTATTAAATTTGTGCAGCGTGGAGAGAAGGCAGGAAAAAATGGAACTCATGTAGGTGCTTAGCCTTACAGTGAATAATCTAGTGAAATTGCTCAACAAGGGGACTGGTTAAGGTAATACATGTGAAGTATTAGGTGGTTAACTTTACTGTGCAGTTGAAAAAGATCTGCTTATTTCAAGTCAAGAAAAGACGACAGGCTAAAACATGACTTAGTTACAAATAGCTCCACCATACTCCATCCGCTTTAAAACGTCCCACAGTCTACCATTTTCTCAACTGAGTAAATAAATCTCCTGGTTTCCAAGAAAGCCAAAGCTATTGCATTTAACATCTGCTTTGTTAAAGCCATATGGATGCACCTGATGTCTATGAATTAATCCTGTTTTCACACAAAATAATTTTCCCACTGAATTGTTAATAACATGCAGAGTTGTTACATATCTGAAATACCAATCAGCATATTTTTCTTTGTTACCTTAGTTTTGTTTTCAATATTTATTTTGAAGTTACTTTTTTCAGCAACCTCCCTCTCTCTTTTCTTTTTCTTTTTTTGTTCTTATGCAGAGGATTACTACTTCAGGAAAACAGCCGGTTTTCAGAGGCATTGCATTACTATAAACTGGCAATTGGTAGCAGACCCACACTAGCTTGTAAGTATTTCAACTATACAAGCTTGCATAATATTGACTATTGTTTTTTAAGGAAATCTTCCTCCTCTTTCGTAACACTTTCTTTTTTTTCAGAAGTTTTTCATTCCGAAAGCAAAAGGTGAAATTGTGCACTTTTTAGTTGAAAGCAAGTGTTTATTAGTCAACAGCTACGTTTAATGTGGTGCAGGGAAGAAGCAGATAATGAGTTAACAATGGGCAGCACTGCTAGATCCTAAAATGCTTCTGATTTGGGGTGGTGAGCCATAGACGCTACTGCCCAAATTTTCAGGCTCCTTTTTTCTTACAGCCAGTCCCTGATTTTTATGGTATGTGGTGTGAGTGAATAATACAAACATTTTTGAAGTCCTTTAATTTTTCCTTTCTTGCCTGGGGGAAATGGGAAATAATCTATAGGATGTTGCCAGTGATTGGTTCCAAAATTAAGTGGGTGCTTTTTAAGATTGCTGACTTTTTTGTAGCTTAAGTATTAAATCTTCTATATATGTATATATACACAAACATGTATATATGTGTAAACGTATGTATATATTTTTGTAACATTTCAAACAATGACGCTGTATGCCTGACGCAGTCCTAATAAGAGGAACGAAATGGAGCACCCTGCCTAACCAGTGTTCCCTTCCCTCCTTCCTCAATCCTTATAGCCATTTTCTCCTTTCCTTGTCTCTGAACTTTTACCTCTTATATGTTCCTCTTTACACTCTTTACAGTGCTTGATCTATATTGTACAAAAGCCAAATTAGATAACCATGGGATCTCCATGGTTACTTTACTTTGAAGTAAAACAAAGATTAGATAAAACATAATGGAACCCCATTAAAAGATAAGATTTTTTCCCTCCTCACAGCTGCCTATTTAAATACTGGTATCATCCTGATGAACCAAGGGAAGACAGAGGAAGCCAGGAGGACTTTCCTGAAGTGCTCAGAGATCCCTGATGAAAATTTGAAAGATCCTCATGCTCATAAAAGCTCTGTTACTAGCTGTCTTTATAACTTAGGAAAACTTTTTCATGAACAAGGACACTATGAGGTAAGACTCCAGCTTTGTCTACAGTATCATGATAAAACCTTCATACATAAATAATACCTATTGCTTTCATCCAGACTTTCAAAGTACATCACAGGCGCAGAAATTGGTTGAATTTCACCAAATCAAGATTAGCGTTCTCTACAGAGAATATTTATTCTCTAGAGCGACAGGTGTGATGATGTTAATTAGCAGTGTGATGCTCTGATGTCAGAGTCAACATTAGCAATGGTCACATCTGATATGTGTTAATTCGTTCTTTTTGGCTTTGTCCCCATGGCTGGTATGCAAAGGATATAGCCTGATTACAGACCAGCTGACCTAAAGTGTATGGGCTTTTTAATTTAAAATAGAGTAAGTCCATCTTTAGTTGAAAAAAATGCAATTATGGTTGCTTTTGAGTCTCCAAAAATAGGACCTAGTTGGAACAATTCAAAACTTCAGTGATTAAAAACATCCCATTATGTGCTGTTTTCAGATAACCTGACCTAAATGCTGAAGTGGGTTGGAGATTTTTAATGTAACTGTACACTGCACCCAACCCATCCCATCTCATTTACATATGCAAATGTGACTGTTGTGATTCTTCTCCATTCTCCCTGATGAAATTACTAAAACTGGACATTGACTTGAGTTTTGACCTTTAGCGGTATTTGAAAGAAAGTCATTCTCTCCTTGCATTGCCAGACACACTTCAGAACAGGAGTTACGCATGGTTTTGATCCATATAACTCTTCCTGACCGTGACAGTTACCTCAGCTGTTTAAGATTAGGCATGCACAAGCTCTATGGATTCTCTGTCGTCTGTCTGCTGAATCCGGCTCTGTCAGGTGGCAGTTACTAATTGGTTAAAGCACAGACACAGACAGCTAATACATCCATAAAGATAAGAGAAAAGCAGTATGGTGTCTGCACGGCCGATAGAGTGTAGAGTTGGAGTGCAATGCCTGGGAGGTGCAAGGGCTTTTAAGAATATAAACCATCAGATTTCTGCCTGGTGGTCTTTGCAGTCTGACCCAAGCTTGATTTGATCATACACTTAGATTTTTTCAAGCATATTTCAGCCTTCACAAGCTGCGACTATTTGATCAAAAGACATAGAAAATGATGCAGAGCTAACAGACTGACCAGTAAGCATCCTAAGTGCTGAATGAGTCATAAATGTGTGATCAAGTAATTCAAGGCACAGCACATTTGCAAGGGGAATCCAATTTCAGCATTCTTGACACTATAGCCCATCTCACTCTTTCTGTGGAGCAGACTTCAGTTGTGAGGATTATGTTTTCTTATTACTTGGCAGTAGAAGATGGTTTCTTTATTTTTAAGTCACTTACTGTAGCTTAGTCATCAGAAAGTCCTTTGTCTGCAGTTTGATATTATTCCATATTCTCTGACAGCCTATAGAATTTTATATATGTTTATAAACTCATGAGTCAAGGAGGGGTTTAAAAAATGTTACTTTTATTTCCACCTGGGAAATTGGAACTAATTGGAAATTGCAATATTAGAACTAATTTGATCTCTTGTCAATAAGCTTCACCGAATTTGGTAAAACTTTCGTAAATGAGAAGTGTGAACTTTCTGTGATATTTATGTTTTCTTTCTCTCTGCACCTTTCATTTTGGGGAAGGAAGATAGTTTGGTTTTACTTTATATGTGAAAGACTGCTTTTGAAATTGGTGCTCTACTAATTATTTGTCCCACTTGTGTGTCTCTTTTCAGGATGCCCTTATGGTTTACAAAGAAGCAATACAGAAAATGCCAAGACAGTTTGCACCACAGAGCTTATACAACATGATGGGTAAGTGCATTGTTAGTATTTCAGAAAGATACTTGAGAAGTCGGGCTGGGTGAAACGAAAGAGCTTAGCCTGGCAGCTGGTGCTCAAATGAATTAGCTAATAAAAACAAAAATAATTGCCTTCAGTAGATGTGAGCCAAACCAGGTTCAGAGCTTAAATGCCAGCTGGATAAGGCACAATAAACGATGAGACTGTTAGATACTGGATATCTTTAAGAGTGTCCATGCAGCACTTTTACACTTAGAATGCATGGATTAGTGATTTTCTTTGCCTCCAGAATCTCTTATCCAGTATCTTGGAGACCTCATGTGCATTTCATACAATTTTTTTTAATATCCCATTTAGTCATCTTTGAAACTAAGAAGAAATTGTATTTACTTCATAGAAAATGGAGCGAGAGTGATTATAACATAACATCTATGTGGGTGTTGGATGATAAATTTCCTTGTAAACCAACAAGATGTCCAAACAGGCCCACAGAAATAGTTGGATTTTTTTTGCAGGTTGTGCCAAAAACTTATTTCCCAGCTGATCTACTGTTAGTTAGACATCTACAATGAGAGAATGCTTCTTCCAGGACCAGCCTATCTGTCCTTCAAAATTTTAGCAGAATACCTTGAGTACTGCAAGAAACATTAATTTAGGTGAAGTGGTTTTTTTTTTTTAAACTTTAACTTCAGCTTCTCATAGTCTTCATCGCATCTTTATACAGGATAGATTAAACAGATAAAGGAAAGAAGATAATATAAATTATTCATTATAGTATTCAGATCTGTAAACAAAAAGGCAGGTTCTTCATTGTTCCAGAGATGCTTTTAAGTGGAATTCTCTCTGAAAAGGCACGTATTTCTGCTAAGCAACCTCAGTGTCTGGCCCAGTAGACTCTGGGAGCAACTATCTGGGACAGAAAAGCATGTAAGATGCCTTTAAAGTAGTTCAAAGTAGAGCAATTAAAAATATATGTAGAAATAATTAGGATCAACAGGAAGGATGTGGGATTTTGTGGCTTTTTTCCCCCCTCCCAATGCCTAAAATAAAAGAGAATGTATTGGTTGATACCAATTGGTTTGACAGAGTTGTTGAAAGGAGGCACCACTCACTCTTCTCTATTTATTTAGGAAAGGCATCTTTTATTAGCTCCTTACAAGTACTTGGGCATAAGAAAAAAAAATTCTAAAATTGTAGTTGTAACTGATGCCACGTCTTTGAAATCTCTGTAAATGCTAAATTAAATATTTCTCTTGTCACAGTGACAAAGTATCTAATGTCAATAATAGTCAATAAACACTTCCTTAACAGTTCATACAGTTCAATGGAGATTTACTTCTCCCTGAATGCTGAGTTTTATCAGATTAATGCAACTAGCTAAAATCCCTAAAACGCACAAGTTGATTATTGCATGTACTTTCGTTCATAGAGAGTCTTAGTTGAACTATTGTTTTATCAGTTTTATCTATCAGCAATTGCTGATAAATTTGGTGGGGTTATCAACAGTCACAACTCTGTGAATTAAGCCTCTGCTTACTATCGGTGTCCTATAGTGACTGCTGAAGTACGGCGGTGCTCCAGCAAACCCTCCCAAGTTTGACTGCCCTCTTTAGCGCAGATATATATTTCATAATTCTGATAAAAGTGCTCCTCAGAAGTACAGAAATTGGAAAAGGTAAACCAATGCTGTTTCTAGCATTATGGTTGTTCCGTTACAAAACAGGCCTGTGCCACCCTTTGTCTTTCCCCGTGAATAGACGCTCCCTTTAGAACCACTCTGACCTATAAGGTTCTTCAGTTTTTTACTTTTTTGCCCATTGGTTACTTCTTTAGGTTCAGGAGGCCTTTCTCAGCTTCCTTTATAAGTACAGTCCATGACGTCCAAGTTCACTCTGTTCCTGGGATTTGCATTTATTAACTCACAAAGCAATAGTGAACACAAAGACCAGCTCAGTCCTTTGCCGGGCTTGGCTGCTGCTACATTTCCTCCCTCCACTGCTTAGCCCATGCTCTGGCTTCTGTTTCCTTTAGGCAGCCACCGGCACTTCACGGATGTCCTAGCAGTGTCACAAGTTAGGGTCAGCTGAGCTTACCTGAGCCCCTTTCAGCCTGTTGCAAAGAGCAAGAGGGTATTGTGGAGCTCTGTAAAGTACAACTTACCCTGAACGTAGCATTTGTATTTTGGTTGCTGTTGTGATGGCAGCTGTTGCAGGGAAACCAGAATTTGCTTCACACTAGTTGCTGAGGTGTGGCTTGTTGGCTATGCTGCAGAGGCAATCCAAGAGGTTACATATGGAGTAGGGTAGTGACTCAAATTGAACGCAATGCAGTGTTATTAACAGCAGGACTCAGGCTGGTTTGTTTAAAGCTGTCCTGGATGCATCTTTTCCATGAGCATACATGATGGCATTTAGGCACATAGAATTAGGTTAATTCATTGGGTTGACACATTGAATTAGGTCTCTCCTACCTGTAATAGTGTGAAGGTTAGATGACAAGACAGAGCTCAGTAACTATGCTCACTTTATAGTGTGGAAAGAAAAAGATACCTCTAGGGAGTAATTAAGCCCATCTGACTTAGACATCTATTTTAGATTATACAAATAATCCCCTACAAACACACTTCTCCTGTAAGAGGAGCTGAGATGACTAGCTTAGACTTGCTATCACAAGTTGGGTGAGATAAATCCTAAACACCTATTCAGTCATCTCTTTGCATCGGGTGTGACAGGAGAACAAGGCAACTGCATCCATTATCAGGAGTGCATCTGCTCTGCAGCTCATACCGTGTCATTGGGCACCAGAAGGCCGACCAGATTGTTTATTTCTGTTTTGATGTTCAAGATAAAATTATAAACATGTTCACTATAACAATTTCTTTGATATACAGCATGACATAAACTTGTCTGCCTACTTCTTGCCTTTAAAAGGGAGACTAGAGGAACTGAAATAGGCCAGTCCTGTCTCGTGTGCTTGGAACTGGGCTGTACCCACTCACCGTATGCTCATTGCTGGGGAGGGAGGGGGAGAAACTGGGGAGTGCTCCCCATCTGCTCGGGAAGCAAGGGTCCTTCCCTGTCTTCCTACATGTGGAAAAAGTCTTCACAGCTTGTCATGAAATCCAAGACGACAGTTTGAAGATTATCTGCTGCAGTTGTCATTGTGATTGACGTATTCTGAGTCTCTGGCAATCGCTCTGCTTGGTTCAGTGTTAGATATTGGCATGTGATGTAAGAAAACAGTGCTTCCTCTGATTTTTAATAATTATTCAATCATTTCATTTAAGATTTTCTGGAGGCTTTTTTCCCTGTATGATATAGAAGACATACTCAAAAGAGAATAAACAGGAGGCAAACTGTTTAAACTGAGTTAGGGTTTGAACTGCAGCGCTCGGAGTGCGGTAGCATTAACACTCCAGTAGTGTTAAGCCTTTACACCACCTGCTTTCCCTGTTTGTGTTACACTTCTTTTCCTGCCCTTGCTTCTATTGGCCTTTTGCTCTGACAGGCCCAGTGACTCACTCCTCCTGTGTGCCAGCCTACCGGCTGACTCTCATCCTTTAAAACTCTAAGTAACTTGCCTCTTAAAGGAAAAAGAAGTATTGGGCCTCAAGAAGCAAGCCATCCATTTGACTTTGCATTTTATTCATGGTACAAAAGGCAGGACCAGAAGACCGGCATCAGATGTTCTAAGTTTGTGCATATGAGAAGTTGCAGGATAGATTTTGGTCTCCTGTTGCTGTGATTTATTTTGCCAGGTGTGCAACAACTCAGCTAAGGAAACCATATGTTTCTCTGGCTCTGTACCAAGAAATAAAACCTTTTCTTTTTTTTTTTTCCTAAAAGAACCCAAAACAGCTAAAAATTAAAACTCTAAAACTAGAATGAAAATAATTATTCAACAAGCTGTATAGGGTTGGCTTGGTATTTATTTTCTCTATGTCATATTTCTTTGATGTAAATTAAAAAGTACATGCTAAGGTTACACAGATTAATTTGCTTGGCATGGCAACATGCACTACAAAGGCCAGAGTCCAGCTCAGCTGCATTAAATAGGTAATATATTTTGTTTAAAGTTTCAATTAAAACCTGGGGTCAAAAGATAAAATGGTCCCTGTGGGATCTTGAACACTTTAATGCCAATATTAGGATTGCTTAAGGATCAGCCTCTGCTCTAGATGTCTTTTGCATTCCTTGAAATCTGATATTGTACAGTTGATTGTATTACATTGCTTTTAAAACCACAGTGGCCCACCTGCTACAGTAATTCATACTCCTGCCAGTTAAGTGGTGTGAGGTGGACCACGGAGGCTTTATTTTAATACTGAGCAGTAACAAGAAAGATGTTGGGGTGGCATTGTCCAGGTTTAGATTGGCAAGATACTGTCATAAAGACAAATGTCTTGATCACACTTCATCTGCCCTTGCCAACTAACATCTGAATGTCTATTTTATAATGCATTTAATGTAAGGTCTTACAAACATTTTTTATGAGAAATGCAAGTTACAAAAGAAGCTAACATTGTAGGAGTGAATACAGTTAATGATGCACAGATTAGAGTTTAGGTTTCTCCTTGCTAATCTGCTACATTGCACATGGACAGAAAACAAATCATATGCAAGTGGCAGCCGGGTACAGAAGAGGAAAGGGGAGCCAGATTTTACATCTGGTGCAGAGGTTTGCATGATAAGTACAAAGGCTTAGCATGCAGAGAGACTTTCTGTGTTGATGATTATAACATAACTATCGCTTTATTTGATTATGCTTCTGGGTGGATGTGGCTGTTTGTACAAACCTGTTAATATTGTTAAGGCTCCTATCCCATTTGCCCCTTGCTCCCATTAAATGCTTTTTTATTGAATTACTTTTAAATATTGTTTAGAACTCCAAGAAACACTTTTGCTGGTATAGTTTTACAGTTCATGCTGTGCAAGACTTACTTTTTAAGAGCCAAAGATGATTAAGCTGTGAAATACATATCCCACATCATAACTTATGCAGAGCATGGTACCTGCACTTGTCTGAGCTCCAGTCATCAGTGTACTTCGTATGCATCTCATGAAGCTTTACTGGTAATTTCTTAGTAAAAGTACATTACAACCTTTTTTTTGTTTTAAAACTAGCTTGGTTGAAAAAAAGGATTTTTTTCTTTCTTATGTATATTTTATTATATGTTCTAGTGAAATAAGAATGGAATCTATTCCAATAGTGATGGGAGTAAAAGGCTGTGCTTCCTTCTCTCCCTCTCCCTGCTCCCATCCTGCTGCTTTAACTCTTCCCCCTCTGAGACTTTGCAGACTATGGTAGTTTATATTTGCTGTCCAAAGCTGAGTATAAATCTCCGGGCTGATTGCAATGTCTCCTGGTTTTCCACTTTGTTTTGTTTGAGGGATTCAAGCTGGGTATGAAGGTTACAGCAGTGGATTGCTGAGGGGGTAGTGGATGCAATGTCTGAGACCAGAGTTTTTCCCAGGTTCTCAGGTTTTCTTAGTTTTATCTCTTTGGACTATTGATCTATAATTTCATGTGAAATGCTTGAGTTTTCTTAGGCAGTATTCTGAAAAAGCTAAGAGTCTAAGCCTGAAATGCATTTGTATTTTAAACATATGGGATTTTGTATGAAAATAAGTATAATCGTAGCATTTATAGACCAAAAATATGGTCCAATACTGAAATTGGACTACAAGGATCCCAGTTAGGATAATTCTAATAGAAAGTGCTTCTATTAAGAGTGTTTTAAAGAAACCTGTACTGGCATAATGTCTATGTTTTACTGACAAAAAAAAAATCTTTAAAATGTGTGTAAATACAGTAAAAGGCAAGAATAGTGTACATTCACTTGTACTGACAAAAAAGAATCTTTAAAAATATGTGTAAATAAAGTAAAAGGCAAGAAAAGAGTACAATCACTTATTCAGTTTTGAATTCTTAGTTTGTACCCTTATGATTTACTACTGGTGGCACATCTGTTGGAAAATGAAAATGAAATTATCTGTCTCAGGTGAGCTCAGTGCTTCTATTTGTGTCAATATACATCTTTCACTGGAAGTCTTTGTACAACAGGAAACAGCTGTGCAAAGTCCATGGTGTTCCATGCTGCAACTGATTTTATTTTGCCATTCATTTATATCTATTTTCCCCTTTAGGTATTTTCCTTCAAAAGTAGCTTAGTGGTCTAATTAAATCAGATCAAAGGCTTTGCTTTGGCTAATTGAGGCCTGTAAGAATCTGCTCAACCAAGTAAATGTGGATTGACTCCCATCCATCAAAAGCCCTCTTAAAATACAATACATTCCTTGAAATCTTCAAGGAGATTATTCTGTAAAAGGAAAAAAAAAACAGAATATGCTTCGTCTATACAAAACTTGATGCTCATTAAGTTCACATGCTTCAGCTGTTTCAGAGATGTGCATGCACTGCCTATTTATCACTAAGACTGTTAATCTTTTGCAGTGTATCTGAAATGTCAGTATAGTATAACATCAAACTATGCTTCTAGATTTATTACGTTATTGTATGCGCTGGTACCTAAGGGAAAAACGAAGGAAGTTATATATCTAGGGAGGTGCATTTACAGTAAGCGCATCTGCAGCCTTGATTTGCACGAGGAGGCTGCACAGTTGCATTGTGAAAGACACAAACCCCTTTGTGGTATTGTGGTACACAGGGAGGCAGACCTCTCCATCATTTTCTAAGGCAACCTGTTTATATTCCCAATTCAAAGAAATGATGAAAAAATGGGATTTAAATTCTGACTGAATCTATATCTTAGAGATTTTCCTTTTCAAAGTGCATCTCCATCGTCCGTTCTGTTTTGATGTCTGCTCTTGTCAATGCCAAATTCTATATTTTGTATATTACATTTTTACCATCAGCAGTTTGGGTGGCAGGTAATTAACATATACAAGGATGATGCAAGGCAGATTTACCCTGCATTGTCTCCTTTACAGAGATAATTTTTCAGTTGTCTTTTCAGCAATATCTTTCAGGGTCCTAAGAGGAGGACTACAGGAGGGATATACGTTCTTAATATGGAAGTATGGGTACATGGCACTTATAGAGGCATAGTGCTATTACATCCATAGTTCCATTGTACTTGCTCATCGATAAGTCTAACATGCTCCCTGCAGAGAGACAGCCTTTGCTTGGCATGACAATGTGCATCTGAAACAGAACAATATGAAATCAGCAGATGAGAGGTTAATCTACAACCATGTAACATACATTCATATAAATGGTACCTAATTTTGCTTTTTAACGATGTGTGATATATATCAGAAAATCTTAACTTCTGCCTGGTTTGGGTTTTTTTTGAAGGATTTGTATTAAGATCACATTCCACTTCATTATTGAGTATAAAGTTAGCCTTTCAGGGGAAGTAGCTGCTAGCAAGCTGGTCCTTTATAAGTATTATTATTTAATATAAATATTTAATGTTTAATATAATTGGTATTGTTTTTTAATTATTCTAATTAATTTGTCCTGGGATCATTTTAATAGGGGTGTTTTTGTTGTTGTTTTAGTTTGTTGGGGTTTTTTGTTTTTTGATTATTTTGAAGGATTATTTTTCAATCCCAGCGATTTTAGGGAAATATGGGGAAATACTGCTTTAGAGAATGGTGGTCTTGCAACTGACCTATCTCTATGGCAAAGAAAATCCACTTGAGTACCAGGATTTTAGTTAGAGTGGTGTAAGTCTAGTTAAAAGGTAGCCCATTACTCATTCCTTTGTCATAAAGTATTAATAGAGGTGTTAATCAACTATGTATACATTCCTTTAAATAGTGTTTCAGTTGCATATTAATGTATTTTCTTGTACTACATTAGTAAATGAGAGTTACAATTAAATAATCTATGTTCCTCCTTTTGGAGTAGACTAAGAAATGGGTGCATAAATAACAGAAAATATTAGCTGAACTGTAAAAATTGAAAAATTTTTGAATGACTGATTTGCGTCCTTTTACTCCAGTTAGCTGTTGAATTTCTTGCCACCACTCATTGTGCAGGCAATGTTGTACATGGCTGCATGTTGATACGGATTAGGGAACTGAAATAGCTGTCAATTTGTGTCTTAAGGTTTCCACTGCCCTTAATTTCTTTCTTTGTTGTTGTTACCTTTAATAGAATAGTAGAATGCAACTCTCTTGAACTTTATAGATTGGGCAAGTTTCATTAATAAATTGTGTGTGTGTGTGACCTTTCAGATTTTTAACATGTTTTGAAAGATTTTACAAATTAAGTAATTGTTAAAATAAATATAGAAACCTGCTCACATGTACCATTGATTTGTGTATTTTCTGCCAATGGACACTCTTGTTTTCCTAATGACTAAATCATTCATGTTGCGGGTTTATAAAAATACACAATTGTAAATGACAAATATTGTTTTTCTTATTTTAATGTCAGACATACAAATACATCCTGACTGACAGAAGTAAATCCATACATGTTTTCTCTGTTATTTTGCTGGGGAACTCTCTGAAGCTGGAATAGCTTTTATTAAAATTGCATCAGTCTAACACATAAAATCACTGGACTGAATTAGCGCTTCAATTAACAGTTGCTTGATTTTATTCCAATCAGAGCCTCTGTCAGTTTTCAACTTACTTTGATTTCTTTTTAGATAGGAGTGTCATTGTAAATCATTTAGAAGAGGAAATTAATAACAGACCCCCTAACAGTACTTCCTTCTGTAGTAATGACATGTTCTAATTGCTTATAATATAGCAATTCATGACGATATGGGGCTTATGGGCAGAAACCAGACTCTTCGGGAGAAAAATATTCAGCTATAGAGAATTCCCTGTAAAGTCTTCAGAGGAATAAAATTCCTTTTTCTACAGTTTAACGTTTAGATTGACATATTGCAGCTTCGTTTCTAGATGTGCCACTCAGAAATACCCTCAACGTTTTAGGAGGTTAGCTTGTAAAGTAAAGCTCTTAAGACCTATTAAAAATTGAATTTGCCAGTACTCCGAATATGTTAATCTCTTCTTATATCACAATCCATCATGGAAAATAGATGAGAACCTTGGATCTTTTTGAAATTTGGCAGTGCATTCAGCATATACTACCAGCAGATAATAACTCCATCTCTTATGGCTGCTTACATTTCTCTTTAAAGGATCTTGTTAATTGCTTCAAACTTTGCCAAGCTGTAACAGGTTGGGCTGGAATTTTCTGCGTAAAGAGAAGAAAAGGGCAATATGGATTCCTCATTTCCTGTATGCTAAATGAAGCAGGGACCTGTGGGAAAAATAGTATGCAATCAAATAATTAAACATTCTGCCATAAAGCGTACAGCTAGGAGAGGAGTTGAGGGGAGCATATAGCTTAACTTCTGGCTTCTTCCATCCTTTCAACACTTAACTTCATGACTTTGTTTTGTGCATAACAAGGTATAATTTTATGTCACTTATTTGTGAGTATAGCAAAATACTGGCATAGTGAAAAAAATGCATTTGACATTGATATCCCTGAATTTGATCATGGGTTTTGGGGGATGTTCATGTTCTTTTGGGGTGTCTTGGATTTTTCTTTTTTAAATTTGGCTTGGGTTTTTTGGGAATTGTTCTTTTAGTTTGGCCCTAGCCAGCAACAGAATGGCTTGAGTACTTCTGGGACTGAAACATCAGCTACTTCTGTATATGTAATCAGATATCCAAGACCAGTGCATGAATACAGAATGCTCTGTAGATCCTTGAATTAGAAATCCTGGTCTGCTAGATTTACAAGCTTGCACCCCCTTTTGGAAAAACTCTATTTGCTCATAAAAATCATATTGGCTCCCCTTAGCCTTGGCTCAGTGTGACTTTTGACTCTACATCACACTCATTTCATCTGTGGGCTGTGGTTTGGTCATTTTGCATGCACTGCACCCTAACTCCTGAAACTCAAACTTTTGTGCCACATTTTGCCTGGAATCGCTATCGACTGGTGACAAAGATAGCAAAAAAAAAAATCTAACTGGACTAGTCCAATTTTCTTTCATCAGGAAAATCCTCCACAGCCTCTGTAAATACTCAAGGTGAAGTATCACTCCCATTATAAGAGTTCCTTCTATTTTATTTCTTTGAGCATGTAGGTGGTACCTTTTTCTCTGAGTTTTGGGGGTGTGATAGTTGGCCTCATGTTTGAACAGAGAACACTGGTCTTTCTCTCAGCTATTTATTTCCATGTGATGCAGAACTGGGAGCAGTAACTCACCTGGAGACAGCTTTAGCCATCCTCGACTTGGGTCAGATGTAGTCCTCTCTTGATCCTTCAGTGGTGGCACTGGATAAACTATCACTTCATAATTCTGGGAACATGCTTAGCCATTTATTTGGAATGAAACAGCTGGTGAGATGATGAAATCCTGACTCTGCTGTAGGCATTTTCAGTCTGTCATTGGCTCGGGTGGGAGCGCATTTGCATCTAGATTCTTGATGTATTATGATTAAACGCAAGGATATTCTGAATTCTCCCTACCACTCCATGATGTGCAATGTAGATTGATGGAAAAGAAGTAACTTCTCTATAGTAGATGTGATAAAATTTCTGTTATTTTGAGACTTTTGACTGCAACTTAGCAGCCGGAGCACTCTCTTGAAATTCTGTTCCAACAAGACTTTCATCTCAACCGTGCTCTTTCAGCACTAATAAGGCCATAACTCAATCTCCTCACTCAAGTGTTTGTAAGGCTATTTTGCTTTTTCATTGCAGGTGTTCAAAGCACTTCACTCTTTTCAAGATCTCTGCCCATTTAAAAACCAGCAAATTATAAATGAGATGATAAATTCTGGAGACCTTGAGAAATTTTGGGCATTCTTACTAACATTTGTTTCACCCTGTAGGAGAAGCCTATATGAGAATGAGCCGGCTGCCAGAAGCGGAGCGCTGGTACGTGGAGTCACTGCGATCCAAGAGCGACCATATCCCAGCCCATCTCACCTACGGAAAACTGCTGGCTCTGACGGTGAGTTAATCAGCAGCTCCTGGGAGCTGGTCCCAGGCCCTTCGAGTAGGCGAGGTAAAGTGACGGGAAGACTTTGTCCTGAAAATTGTTTATTGCCCTATTTGTCACGTTATTTCAGTCATGCCTTCTAATTAAGGATTTTGACAGCATCGGTTTTTTGTGAAACATTGCATTCATTCCTGAAATATCGCCACCTCTGTGTCGTGAATGGGTGATTTAGATCGCTTAAAGAACCACTGTCAAAGGTATTAGCAAAAGTGGTTTTAATATGATGTTGTAAAAAAGTTCGATGACAAGGTTCATTCTGTTACTGTACGGCACAATCATTTGAACAATGATTCAAAACTACCAAGGCACCAGTCAAAGTTACCAAGACAAAATCAAAGTTACCAGGGCACAAATCAAAGTTACCAGGGCAAAATCAAAGTTACCAAGTCAAAATCATAGTTACCATCCTATGAGGTTATGTGCGATATCGGTCACTTACCAAAGACCTGCCACTGGTAAAAGGTCTCTCCTCCTCGAGAAGCAACCCTGAGAGATGTCCCAGCTGAAGGGGAGATCACCGCCATGCAGCCAGGCTGCCTAGCAGGGAGAGCTCAAAGAAGGTTCACTTAGGCTGTCATATTTATGCAATAAAGCGGTTGGCTTGTAGTCAGATGACCTGCGATGGGAAAGGTATGCATGAGAGTCCGTGTACCCACAACATTCTTTGTTCCTTGATAAATGAGTCTTGGAAAAGCCACCCGCTATTCGTGTGTTAATCTCATGATTGGTGTTCCAAGCTCACGTGCATTGACGGTCACTGTGTGGCTCTGCTCCTTTGTGGGTTTTCAGAGAACAGACTGAAACTAGAGGAGTTCTTGGCCCGTTTACGGCTTAGGCCTCTACCTCCTTTGGAGCCAAACTACTGCTAGTTTGGTTAAGGGGTTGAGTGCATCCGTCGCACTCTGTGCCTGAAGAAGACAGTTACAATAATGTAGGAATTTCATAACAGACAGTAAGGAGTTCTCTGGTTGAAAAAGCCTTTATTATAAGTAGCTTAGTTCACAAGTAATGGTATTAATACAAAAAGATATCCAGTGATTGACCCAGAGTTGTTGTAGCAGCCTATGGCAGAGCTAGAGGTGTCACCTATACTTTATGAATTACATGTCTCATGCTTTGAATTTACACTTTAGGAGTATCTCTTTGAGCATGTGAAAAGAACTACTCAACTACTAAAAGCTAGTTCTAAAAAAATCAGAAGAGTTGGACTTTTTCATTTCTTCAAAATTTACTTTGCCTTTTGTGTATAGATGAGTTTGTAGGTCCAGCTAAACTAGCCCCATATAATAGTTATAGCAGAGTGCCAGTCCCTCTTTGGTTTTCACACGTTTTGAAGACGAAAATGGATTTCTATTTTATTCACTAAAATAATTCTGTTTTAAAACTGCCTTTCACTTGTTTTCCATTTCTCATTCCCGTTTTTCTGACCATATCCTCTTTCCTGTCTATCTCTTCCACATTTGCTTTCATGGTTCAACCCAAGTGGTTTCATATTTCCTTTCTGTGCTCTACCGATACGCCTTTGTATGGCTCTTCGTCCTTGTGTCTCAGTCTGAATATCTTCCTCAACTTTTCACCTAACTGTAAGCTTTTACTCTAACCTTGTTTATGCCCTGTCCGGTGAAGAAAAATAGCTCATAATTAATTTCAGCAGATCCATTGCTGCTAAAAGTATCTGAATTTGGAAAAGGGGGAGAAATTCGAACGGAAGTTTTCCATATGAGCAACAAGTGACAACATAATTAGAAAGAATTAAAAATTGTTCAGTGTTATCATGTAATGTCAGATACAGAGTTTGATTAAAAACTACCTTGGATGTGAATTTTTAGCTTGTAATGGAAGTCAAGGTGCTAGTGTTATATCCCCACTGCCTGTCGGTTCCAGGCCCTGGAAAGGCAGTTTTTTGCTACAATTTCTGGTTATAGTTAAAATTTCTTGGATATTGACAAATACATGCACTCACTGATTACCTTCCTCTGGGATAGAACTGTAAGTAGGTTATACAGCAAAATTTCCTAATTTACCCTGCTTTTCTAGCAGATATTTTCATATCTTGCACCTAAGAATAATAGCAGAAAGTCAGCGTTAGTGGTTTCTTCTTAGCAGATCTTTGACACATAAGTTCTAATTTATTAGAATTGTTGTGGGGAAAGAGAGTTTTCTCAATTAAAATCCAAATATCTTTTTTTTTTTTTCCTTTTTTCTTCTTTCCTTTTCTTTTCTTTTCTTTTTTTTTCTTCTTCTTTTCTATTCCATACACACCACCCTGCCCCAGTACTCCTCTGGTTAATTTTGCATTTTCTGAACTGCTGACTATATGAAATATGAGGTCTGCTAGAGAACGTCTTGAAGTTGTTCTGGGAAACAAAGTCTCACAGTTTTCTTCAAAATAACAAAATCCCCACATCCCATAACTCTGTACAAACATTGTGAGCCACTAAAAAGAAATTTTTAATTTTGTCCCCTTACTATGAAAGTTCAGTTATAGGTTTAAACGTTAGTGGCATACCCCAACTTTGGGAAGGAAGTGATGAGAAATGTATGTGAATCCTTATAGTAGAATTGAACTGTTTACTTTTCTCCCGGGATATAAACGCAAGATACATGTGAGGTGGATTGTGCCTTGAGGATCTGAACGATGTTTGTGGAAGAATGTGTCTCATTAGCAAAAAGGACAGGAACTGTATACAATTTTGAACACTGAATACTGCACTATGACAGGCAATAAAATACTCTGCCTATCCTTTCTCAATTCACAGTTGCTTACCTATACTTGCTCTGTGCCATAATTGTTGTCTATTCTCATCACATTTGTGTTTTCATCCCTTGACACTTTTTTCTTTTATTACTGTTGCTTCTTCTTATATTCATGGCAATATGTGCAGATAGGGTTCATGTCCATTCTGTTAACAGCAGCATAACCTGAAAAGATGGTGCTGATGTCCTGTTGGCTTGTAGTGACATAGGACTTCATAAACACATAACAAGGCAACATGTTGATGACAAAGTAATTAGAGATGGCAGAAAATGATTTCATTCATGGAAAAAAAAGTTCATTTATCTTCGACCTATTGAAATTTGGCATTTATTTAATTTAATTCTTTCAGCTCCAAAGTCTGAAAAGACATTCAACAGGAAAATGGATTATGAGATTTGGCAATAGAATATGGATTTTTGTCTCCATGTTGGTCACTTATCCTTAATCAGTTTTGCAGCCTACCATCTGCTCAGTGATTCACATTAACTGAATTTTGTCTATTTCTAGTATACTGAACTGTACTAGTATTAGTTCCCATTGCAAATATATGATTGCTGTAACTGACATGCTTCCTGGAAATCTGCATAGACTTCCTTGGGATTCAATAGCATTAGAGCTGCTCCCTTTGGCATAGTTGTTTCAGCCCATACCTAATTTGAGGTACCCCTGTGATTTATTCTTCTGCTAAACTTTGCTACCTAGGCTCATGGTCATTTTCTCACAGCCTGTATATTTAGAAGAGAGAAAAGCCTACTTCAGTGAGTTTTCAGATGTTGGAGGAGAGATGTTTTAGAGGCTTCTTTCCCCTCATCTGTTGGAATCAAACCTTCAGACTTTTTGCAATCCTGTTTCTGAATATAAGTGCTGAGACAAATCTATGGATAACACTTTTCTGTGTCTCTTTTCCAGGAGAGAAATATGAGATTGTTGATGAAGTGAAGGGTGGAAGTGGGTGCTAATACAGATAGAAAATTTTTGTCTGTCAGTGAAATTGGGCGATGAGGGAGGAGAGGAGGAAGGTTTCAGACAAGTTCCTAAATTCCAGCCAAATCTAGTATAAAAACCAATAGCAGTAAAGTCAAACCTGTAAAGTTCACAAATTCAGCTATGTTTTACTTCCTGACTTAAATTCCAATGAAGTGGCTTAATTTTAACCCCAGCTTTTCTGCCTCCTCAAGTCTGTTGCCAGTATTAATGCTTACTGAAAGCAGCATAATTGATTCATTTAATCCCTTAGTGCCAGTCTGGATACCTGGATTGCCTTCTTGTAGGTTCTATTTTCTTTGCCTTCCCATAAGGAACTGTGAGGGCGACCTATGCCCAGTGTGTAGACTAGAGATTTGAAAAATTGCTTGCTCGTTACAGCAGGGTATCCTTTCCCAACTTTCAGCGAAAGCTTTTCAAAATTTCATAAACAGGGACATAGAAATAAATGAGAGTTCTAGAGTGTAAGCTGTTTGTTTTGTTCATGTTGTCTGGCCTTGGTTATGTCAAACACAAGCTAGGAACTCTGCATGTTTTCTAAATCCACAATGACCTATGCCTGTCTTTTCTTTTTCTTTTTTATTTTAATATGGAGTTCCACAGCACGCTTAAAATAAAGGCACCATAAACTAGATGAGTTTATTAGCTTAGCAATGAAAAATACGTTTGTTTGTTGGTTTTTTTTATTATTTCCAACTTGAACAATAATGTGCATGAGCAATCTCATCTAAATAAAATGTTAACTCCACTTTGAGCAGGGGATTGGATAGGATAATATCTCAAGGTCTCTTCCAACATGAATCATTCTGTGATTCAGTGTACCTTTCTTTGTTTTCATGCTGAAGCTAGTTCCAGTTTACTAAAATGTAGTGTTTTGAATCAAAATTGAGGTACAGACATTTGATATTAATTTGATATTAATGTACAGACATTTGATATTAAAGTACAGAGTATTTGATATTAACACCTATTACCCTCTCTTACTGAAAAGAGATTTTAGAGGAGGATTAGTTTCTACCAGAATGGGTTACCTTTTGCAAGGTCATGAATGGCATGTAAAACTGTGAAGAAGGTAAATCACAATTCCTATACTGTGATAAACTTAAGATTATTATAACCATGCTGTAATTGACAGATACTAATTCATGTCATCATCTCAGGTTGATTTTACCAGTTTCCCATTTACACGTAGCTAATGTCACTACTGTTCCAAAGGGCAATTTAAATTTTAAACCTGCGTTTTGTGAGAGATGAAATGAACGATAGTAAGCGAAAGCATGATCTATGCTATTTAATTTTACTTGTGCTGATTCTTTTGGTTTTGTATATAGAATAGAATAGAATAGACTATTTCAGATGGAAGGGACCTGCAACAATCATCTAGTCCAACTGCCGGACCAGTTCAGGGCTGACCAAGTTAAAGCACGTTATTAAGGGTATTGTCCAAATGCCTCTTAAACACTGACAGGCTTGGTGCATTGACCACCTCTCTAGGAAGCCTGTTGCAGAGTTTGATCACCCTCTCGATAAAGAAATGCTTCCTAATGTCCAGTCTAAACGTCCCCTGGCACAGCTTTGAACCATTCCCACGCATCCTCTCACTGGGTACCAGGAGGAAGAGGTCAGCACCTCCCTCTCCACTTCCCCTCCTCAGGAAGCTGTAGAGAACAATGAGGTCGCCCCTCAGCCTCCTTTTCTCCAAACTAGACAAGCCCGAAGTCCTTAGCCGCTCCTCATAGGACGTTCCTTCCAGCCCTTTCACCAGCTTTGTTGCCCTTCTTAAATTGTGGGGCCCAGAACTGCATACAGTATTCAAGGTGAGGCTGCACCAAATAATAAAATATGCTCAATAAAAGCACCTACAATTTGTAAATTATTTCATTCATAAATTTCCATATATTTCAGAAAAAGTTTTCAAAAGACAACACAATGTTTTGTTATTTCTGTGCAACATTCTCTTCTGAGATGAACATCACTGACAACCTTTGAGGGTGTTAATGAGTAGTTTGTTTGTTTACTTCTAGAAATGTTTTAATGAACAGTTAAAAATATATTTATTAAAGAACAGGAGAATTCCTGAGAAAGGATTTTATTTTTTCTGAGTTTAGAAGTATGTGAAAATTGAGAGTATAGAGTGTTACAAGCCCAGTCTCTGACAGGTGATTAGACAAACCTGAAGAAATAATATTTTCTTCTCCAATGCCTACACAAATTTTTGCATATGTGTATCTCGGAATATGGAAAGATGCAAAACCAAAGTAACCCAATAAAGTAAAAAGTTAAATAAAAATCCAAATAAAACAAGCTTCCCTTCCCTACTTCTGAAAACCTGCTGACAAGCTCTTACCCATCAATAATAATTCTAAATACTAAACATGGCATTTCTGCACAAAATCATTCTCAGTAAAATTTACTTCCTGAATAACTTTGAAGATACATTTGTAAAACTCAGAATATGCTGTTCAGCTTGTTGTGTAATTTACATTGATACAAACCAAACTAACGAACCAAACAAAAAACAAACCAAAAATAGCTGTTAATTTGTCATTGATTCTTGAAATACATAAGTGGTATAGTTCTAATTTGCATGCAATAAAACCTTTGGAGTAAAAAATTATTTATTAGTACTAAAACAATTCTCTCTGTTTTTATTTTATTGCAAATATTTATCTCGAGGCTTGTTAGCTCTTTCAGGATACAAGAAATGCCAGGAGGACTTGGGCATGCTGCTGTATATGCAGAAAAAAACAGACTAACTTAAGAGCTCCAAAGGAATAGCTAGTGAATTTACCGTCTTCTTACCTAATATCATAAGTCACAAGTATTTCATAACCCCTATATTGGATAATGTTATATGTTCATATCTAAAAATTACAGCTCACTAAGCTACAATTTTCCTGAAAATATATTAGAACAGCATAATTTAGCGGTTGAAAAGCATGATTAGTGGCTTAGCTAGTAGAATAATTGGAAAATAGCCAGTTGTCTGGGGCTTAAGTTTGTGCTTTTCTTTTTTTTTTTTTAATTTTTCATTTTTCAGAAACAACATGTAGCTGTTTAGGGCTGCAGTGCTTTAGCATTATGTATTTCCAAGTGTTTTTCATATCTTCAACTTGTTAAGCTGCATAAATTGCTTGAGAAATTTATTTGTCAATGTGACATGTTAGTTGACCTAGCCTATCCCTTGGTAGCACAGGAGTTTGGTACCACAGCATCTGAGCCTCATCCCTTGCTTAAGTAATTTATTTCTATATCACAAAGAAAAGCGTAATTTTTGTAAAAGGCTTTAAAATTGCAAGGCTCCCAGTTCTAAGATGAAAAAGAGTCTGTCAAAAATGACAGTGCCAGGTGAGGCCTTGAGCATGTGCTGTAATTCATTTTCCATTTTATGAGCAGACCTTCTACAAGAAAAAGGGTTGGCTATTATGCTAAAAAAAATCATTTTTAAGTAAATTTTTTTTCTCCTCTCACTTTAGTCTTCTTAAAGAGAAGACTAAGAAACCCTCCCTCCTAACGGCTAGCCTCTCTGCCATCAGGCAGGGGATGGTTGTTATAGTAGCACGCTAGTCTGAGAAGCTTTATTTCAATTATAAATAAATCTGTTTTGAAGTTTTGTTTTATCTGTTTTGAGTGAACTTGAGCCCACAAACCTCCCCTCATAGCTTGCAGTAGTGCCTATAATTGCTGAAGTACTTAGGGGCAGCCCCATATTGTAACATTTAGGGTGTTGCATCTAGGAATTACAGGCTTTGCTGTATTTCTTTGGAAAAAATTGCACAGTGTTTTCTTGCATTTTACATGGCACCACACAGTGCTGTTAATCTCTTATTTTTTACTGGCTTGGAAAATCACCCGAAGTACTGTAAGAAAAGTTTACTTTGCCTTGTAAAATTTCTGTGTTACAGCTCCAAACCATATTAAATTCAGTAATAATCACCCTAGAAGATTCCCTAAAATCTAAAATATTTTATTTTAAAATGTTTTCTCCAAAGGGGCATGGGGAGAAAGCAGACATAGACATGATAGAGACTGGCAGTGTTTTGGATTAAAATAAAAGAAACAGGATTGTGACATTCAAGTATCAATACTGACGTTAAATACTTTTTTTAAATTTCAAAATACTCCCTCCTCAGTGGGTGGCCATATTTTTCCCTACAGTTGTTTGTAGCTTATGTTGCTGACAAACAGAAGGCCAGAGAGGTATCCTGCCATTTTTGTTTAGTTGTGAAATTATTCAGAGTGCCATTATCAAATATCCTACTGTATTCAGTAATTCATGTAGTCCTTGAAAGTCATCTCAAAATAAATATAAATAAATGACAACGTAGAAATAAATGGAAGGTAGTAAGAACAGAAAGAAATGGGACAGCAGAGGAAAAGGGAAACATAGTGCAATAATGAATAGACTAATTCAGCATTTACTATTTCTGTAATTACTTGCTGCTTATGTTCCAGCACAGAAAGAAATTTGCATTTCTGTTGGACAGCTCTGTCATACTGTCATTTTTTATGTCACTGGTTGATTGCTATTCTTTTTTCTGTCTCTCTAGATTTACACAAATTGGAAGAAAGCAGGGATGAGGTAGAACAGTCATGATGTCGAAAGAATCGTGACTGTTTTTCAGACATAGCAATTGAAATGCTATATGTTAAACTTAGGTATGATTTTCTAGAACAGTTTATCTCTTCTTTTAGTAATCAATTCCTTTAAAACAAGCAAAAACGTATTTTTAGTAATTCTTATTTTGGGAATGATAAATAATTCCTACAGATACAGAAATCTTTATGAAAAGGCATTTTCTGAATGGGTCAATTTAATTAGATGAGCAAAGCTGTTAGATATTTCATTTTGTGAGGCTAAATCCCTTGGCTATTAGTACTGCTTCTAGGAAGAATTTTTTAATGAAAATTGGATATTTCAGTTAAACTCCCATCATAATAAAATACAAATGACATTGAATCCTTGAGAAGGCCCTCCCTAAGAAGTCAAGTTAAGCCAAGCAATAGCCACTGCTGCTTTTCTGTTCTGTATTTAGTTTGTCTATGGAGTCTGACACAGACACTACGATTTTTCTTGCCACTTGAAACTCCTGGAGGGTTAAAACTGATCCAAGCACGAAGTTTGGGTTTAGTTCTGAAATTTGCAAAATGTCAGAAGTTGTTTTCATTTTTTGTTTCCAGTTTACAGGCAATTTGCTTTTAGGGGTTGAAACAGGTGGGGTTCCCTCTTCAATGTGGAAAGTCTTGTTTATTGACTTCAGAACCACGAGCCCTACTTTTTTAAGGTTTGGTTATCTGGTGTTTCTGGAGCATTAACACCTCCAGGCTGAATGTCAGGATTTCTGAACTACGGAAATTTCAATAGCTGACATCTATTGAGCTTGTATTTCTTCTGAGGTTGGCCGCATGCCATAAGTATTGCATCCATAGATATACTTTTCAATCCCCTTAGGACATATGTTTGGCTGCATGCCAAATGTAACAGAATTAATTGTAAAACGGAATATTTTCATTTAAATATAACATCCATCTAACTAGTTGGTAAATTACTCTGGAGCAGGTATTTAGGCACATAACCCCTCACTAACCTCCTTTAGGGATCTCATCTTTGTATCTTGTTTCTAACTTCCTGTAGACAGGAAAAGGGGAGCCCTAAACTTCCCACTTTACTCAACATAAATTTAAAGCTTGTTGTAGAAAACATCACCAACACAGGATGAACTGCTTTCATGAAAGAAAGAGATCTTCTTGTTTCGCTACATGGTTGAATATAGCTGCCAGTCACCTGTTATTACTCTGCGTGTACTAATTTTGTCAATAATCATAGAAAAATGCATGATATAGGCCAAATTTAACTTAGAAGAAATTCATAGGACTTAGTGAAAACTGTATGTGGAGATAGTGAATTTATATTCTACTGACTGGCCAGTGAAATATGAGTAGACATTAATACACTACTTTATCAGAAAATATAAAATGTGGCTTAAGACTGAATGGAAAAGAAAGTGCCTAACATGGAAATTTACTTAACATTTCATTACATATTCTTGATATAAAATAATCTAAAGCTTAATGGCCGAGGTGAACATTTCAATATGAGTCTAGACAGTAAATAAATCACAAGGTGTTGAATGAAATCTGTTCTTTAAAAGTTTACTTAAGACTGTACACAGTCTTTCTTGGTTTTAACAGTGACGTAATGAGGTAAATTCCTTTTAGACTTTAAGTTGCCCGAAAAGAAAGACTAGAAAATGGGTATATATTTTTAAAAAAAAAAAAAACAAACAAAAGAACCAAAAAAACTTCAAGGCAAAAAAAAAAAGGCTTATATTTCTTTCCTATATCATTTTGAATGCTTTAATAAAACAAGAATGCTTTTTGTGATATGAGACCCATAAAACAAGAAAATGGATGTCAAATAGCTCTAATATATTATTGCTTAATCAGATACATACTGCTTTACTTGAAGAAAATATCACCTTAATAGGCTCTGAATCATGCCCCAAGCCAGTAAAGTTATGAGCTGTGCTTTAGATTCTTAAATCTATATATGAGCAGTGGTGTCATATTAAAAAATACTTAAGCTCCAGTGGATTCCCACCAAAATCAATGGGCAATGCTTAAATCTCAGCTCTCTGGTTATCATGCCATTAATTATCCCCGTATGTGCAGACTCAAGAACCCAGTTTATGTTATTACTCTCTAAAATAACCTTGGCTCATAGAAAAATTACACCGACTTCAGTAGAATCTCATTCAGGGTAGTAGATGGATTTTTAGTCAACAAATATCCACCTGTGGTTGAAGGAGGACTAACGTGATATATTTAAATGGAAATGAACCACTTAAGGTGCAAATAGAGGATTAAACTAAAACAAGTTGTTGCATTTTATTGATCCTACCAAGGCTTATCCCTAAAAGTAATTTACTGGATTACATAAGGAGTATGCATAGACTCACCTGCGTGTGAGGACCCTGGTCCAGTGAAATGACTGTGAAGGAGAATCATGACCTCAGGGCCAAGGGTATGTGAATGTGTCACCTTGGACTATGAGAAAGTTGCCTCGCATTTACTATGAGGTAAAGATTAGTATATGGTGAATTATTGTGGATTAGTAGATACAGATTTATACCCTAATTTCCTCCAAAGTAATCCAATTCTTGCTCCCATACACTGAGATTAATATATTACACCAAAGAGGAATAATACTCTCATGTTCTTGAAGTCATTAGAGAGCCAAAACTTGAGAGGATCAGTACTAGTAACTGTATTATTTCTCACTGTGATCATCTAAGGATATGAGAGAGGAAAACTTTGTTTGAAAAGATAGCATCTTTTACAAGCCCACTGATATTAGTTGGGCAAAGAAGGGCTTTGCATGACTGTAAACTCCTCCCCCCACAACTATGTCTTTTTCTAATGAAATATATGGTGCTTCTCACTACAAATCGCTTCTCATTACAAATCTTGCCTCGTGTGTGTGTTTTTCTGGGCCAGATGTTAACCTTTAGAAGTCATTGCTTCTCTGCTATGTTCAGGGTTTTTTTTTATTTTATTATGATAAAGATGAGATGAAAAGGCAGGATTTATCTCCTTGCTGCACAGGAACTAGAGAGACTGATAAATTTTGGACCATCGATGTGAATAATGCAAGTCCCATGTATTTCAGTGGGATTAGCATTTCACATACAAATTATGATGCAAGATATTCACGTTGTAATTCAGAGTGAAGAAGGAAGAGTTACAGAAATAATAGCAAAATGAGGGGAAAAGAAGAATCCAACCATTTAGCTACTAAATACTAGATATTAAAGTCATTTCTTAAGTCTTAATATTTAGAGGAGAGATGGGGAGCTTGCATATGTCAGTGACCTCATTGTAAGATGCAACTCTCTAGTTCCTGTTTTTTAATCCAGCTAACTAAAAACTTTTCAAGACTTTATCACTAATTTACTCAGTTATACACCATTTAAATTGTGTTATGCCTGTCCCGTGACAACTTTTGTAAGGCAAAAGGAACTGGTTATGAAACAGATATGCCGGTCTGCAATAACTTAAATAAACGTGAAATGAAGTCACAAGTTCAGTTCAGATCTTTTTACTACCCTTGTGTAGTCTCTCTGTGACTTTAAAATGTCCTACAGAGGAAGAAGGAAATATGTAAAATAATCATTTTTTCTGTATTCAGTGTCCACAGTTTAATCAAACTTCCATTAAGAAATCTTTTCATAATTCAATTCCTTTCATTAAAAAATGTGAATGCTTGCCAAAAAAAATTGAGCAGATGTGGGGAATGACAGTCAACTGCATTTGTGACACAAATTGAGTTCCTTATGCAATCACATTATTACCAGTTAAAGCTGGTAAAACTGTATTGAAGAGTGAAGTCTCTGCTTTACTGATTAAACCCTTGCACACTTTAAAGAATCATGAATATTTATGAAATATAAAGTTGGTTTAAATTGCAGAGACCACCTAATTTGTTGAACCACCTTACTGGTTGCCACTGTGTCATCACAGTTTCCACAAGAGGGTTATTCAGAGCTGCTCAGCTGTATTAATCTTTTCCAATTTTACTAGCATCTCAGGGTCCTTGGTCCTCCAGCAGCCTGAAGTACAACAGCTGCCTCAACATGAATTTGGCACAGTTTGCCAGCAGAGTCAGGAAAAAATTGGGGTGGATATAAAACCAGCAGTTTGTCCTCAGTTTTTTAATATTTTAAGGATAAATACAGGGTCTTCTACTAATGCTTCAACTGCCCTTAGCTAGCTCTCTTTTGTTTGTTGTGATGATAATAATAGTCTTTTGTAGGAAAGCCCAGTTAAGCAGTATGTCTGACCATATTAGCAAGGTCAGATCCATTGTCCTGCTTGGTAGGGAAGAAGCAACCAACTAAACAAAAAAAACCCTTGCAGTCAACTTCTACAGAGAACTGGTCTTAAAAATCAAGGTCCTGAGTTCATATTTAAACACTTAACTGTTTGGCTTCCAAAATTGCAAGCAACAAGCCATTCTGGTTTGAAGTCTGCATGATTTGTGGAGAGTGGAGTATTTCCGAAAGCCAGGACAACTGGCGTGCTAGGTTATAAGAGCCACGTGTCAATTACATTCACTGTTTTCCTTTTAAATTCGCTAGTGTTGCTGGAAGGTGGTAGTTATGGGCAATTCATCTTTAGGCACAGGGGGGAAAAAATGAAGTTTTCTTTATTAATGGAAAACTGTTGAAAGTTTGTCCTCCTTATAGGCTTTAGAGTAAGGTCCAGGTCCAGTAAGGAGAATATCAACACAGTCTTCCAAATTGATTATTGAAGTGTCTTCATTATGTTTTTTTCCACCCCAGCAATGAGATTGCCATTCATTGTTTTATGATTCTGTCTCATGGGTCTCGGCACTGAAAAGCCGTAAATATGCCAGTGCATCTGTGCAGAAGATCTCCATTAGGGCTTGGGCTAGGACCACCCACTCATTTCTCTTGAGCAAACCAGTAGCTGTCAGATAGCACCTTTTCATTAGCCACCGACCTGGACTGGACATGAACTGGTGACCAACAGGTGAAAGCTATTTTGTATCCCATTATTAATCCTTAGAGCCATCAAGTCCTTCCATTAAAGTCTCATGAATAACTTTTTTATCCTTTATATGTCTGCTAGCATGCAGTTGTAAACTTTTTTGCTTTGTAAAATTGCCAAAGCATGTGGTTGCACATATACAACTCCACACCCTGCTGCTGGAAATTGGGAGGTTTCCAGTGGCTCTCAATGCCTGCATTTGTATGGGTCAGTACACATAACAGTGAACATGCACACAAAATGCCTTCCTGCACCAAACTGGTATTTTTCAGCTGTTTAAACAATTACTTGGATTTTCTTCAAAAGTTAGAATTTTATTCTCTTATGCCATGTGTTTTATTTAACACTGAACACATACAGTGAGGACGGACAATGACAGGGATTGTCATCTTAATCTAACTACACGGTGCATACATTCTGTTGTGGTAGTTAAGGTGTACGTTGGATAGTTGAAAAAAGTTGATAAACGCTAAATTTTAATTGTGAAATAGCCTGATCTGTCAAGTGATTGGATTTTATATGTGTGATTGGATTTTATATAATTTGACGCAAAAATAAGGTATATTAAATGTATGCTGAGGTATTGACATTTTAGGAGCAGACAGATGGCACCAGAGAGGACATTTTAGATGGTGTGATGCAAGGTTCCTCAGAATGCCATTCCACAAGAAAATGTTTTCATTCTTTTTTTTAGTTTTTGACAAATGTGGTTATATGTAAATGATGGCCAACATGAACAAATGTAACTGTGCTGATTGTTTGTAGTCAGATCATTTTATGTCTTGGGTGATAAAATGTAAGATTTTTCTCCCCTTTGTCTTTTAATGAGTATTTGAGCCTGTTAATAGCACAGTCATTCCTTTGATGCTATGTATGCTGGCACCTGTCATCATTATGTACTCCAGGTCTCCTGACTGCCCTGAACTTGAGTGCAATATGCCATTTGGAAAGTGCCAAAAAGAGTAGAGCAGTCATGTATTTTTAGTGATCCCAGTAAATGAAAATTAATCATGTTTGATAAATGTTTGTGGCTTTATAGTCACAGTTCTGTAGGCAGAAGCTACGTATTTTGTGACCGTATTCAATGAACTGTCCCTTTACGTTCTAGAAATAGACAGAGACAGCACGCAACCAGCTAAAACTAATGATGTTAGTCTGTTAAAAAAAGCAATGATGCAAAATCTGTAGATGTTAATTCTGTCAGTATTTGTGATACATATGCTTGGTGCCTGTCATTTTGAAGCCTCAAGGCTAGACTTACACATGTCGTGGGACCTTTTGCCAGACTAAGAATGCTAACCTTGGAGTTAAATGTGCAAAATGTAGTGTGTAATTATCACCCTTCCTCCCCCACTATCACCCCATTTTTCTTGATTTGAATAATTATTTTATACTGACCCAAATTTATGTTGTGATTTCAGTTTGAGATTATTTTCTTCTTCACTTTTTGTTCTCAACTATGGTTGTATGCTATTTAAAAAAAAGAAATTGCATTTAATTTGTAGATGTATCTTTACTGCACTAGTAGATGAGGAAAAATCAGTCTGGGCTACATGTCTTTTTTTTTTTGTGTTTCGGGTTTTGTGGGGTTTTTTTGGGTTGTTTTTTTTTTAAAAAAAAACACAGGGATGAGAGGCACTGCAATATAAGATAGTGTAGTCTATCATGTAGTTGCACCATTTGGTTGACAGGAGCCTTGTGCCATGTGGATATGGTTTTAAGGTATATGGCTTTACCAAAGAAAGTTTACTAAATAATAAGGCTAAACTCTTACCTCCAATGAACCTTGACTTTGTGAAACTGGAATATTGTAAATGATAAGCCTGCTTGTATCTCTGCCAGGATGATCTCCTGGAAATATGGCCTCTATGTTGATTTTGATGGAACCTGGTCTTGATATAGTTCTTGGTGTGCTGCACAACTTCTTTCTCTCTCTTTATTTTATTGTCTCTAAGGCCCTTGAGGGAAATACTGAGAATCTGGAGCAGCTGTAATCATGAACAGACTTCGTTATTATTCCTATGTTAACTTGTGGGATGGTGCAGGATGTATGCAATGTCTGTTTCCAGACCACAAAACTTGAGCAAGCCTATATGCTTATATCTGTGAAATAACACTCAAGGCAACCTTGAGAGGTGCAGACCATAATGCACTTCCACTGTGGTTAAGCTTAACTGTTCTTTATTCTGGAGGCCTTCTATTTTATAACACAAACCGCAGCAACTAATTTCATGGGGCTAGGGATAAACAGGTCACAGGTATCTTATTGAATAGTTGATGGTGATTTGTGTTTGAGTATCAGACTAGGCTAATCCAATATCGCTGTTTTCTTCATGAAAAGTGTAATGACTACTAATGGATCTGCTCTGGCACTTGTATACCATAATGCAACTTCAGTGGCTTGATAATTTCAGTGATAAGAAAATCTATGGTTTAGAACATGTCTGTTCTTTTTACCATCATTTCTGTTCAGTTGTTCTTTTTTTTTTTCCCGTGACCATTTTGTCATACCATTGACTATTACCTTTTCTGTTTCAGTTATGTTTTATGGTTGACAGAATTGATTTCTGATGAAATCTTACTTCCCACATTGAAATCAGAAATATTTTCTATTTTTTTACTTCCCACATTAAAATCAGAAATATTTTCTATTTATATACCTTTATTTGTGGTGACTTTACTTTTGGCTGTGGATATAGTGTTATTTAGGACACGAGGAAATGGAATGAAGCTGCGTCAGGGGAAGTTCAGACTGGGCATTAGGAAAAGGTTCTTCACTGAGAGGGTGGTTGGTCACTGGAACAGGCTCCCCAGGGATGTGGTCATGGCACCAGGCCTGTCAGAGTTCAAGGAGCATCTGGACGACACTCTTAGTCACATGATTTAATTTTAGGTAGTCCTGTGAGGAGCAGGGAGTTGGACTCGGTTGATCCTTATGGGTCCTTTCCAACTTGAGATATTCTATGATTCTATGATTTCATAGAACCAAACCATGTTTTTTCCCCTCCCCTTCCCCCTCTTTTTTTTTTAAGAGCATGACTAAACCTCCCTCCTACCTTCCTTTACGATTTTAACTTGGGTCTGTATAACGCTCATCCTGATGCCTGTCCAGAAAAGCAGCGTGGAGCTTGATGTTCACCCAAAGCCCTTGACAATATTTTTTGCAGTACATTTCTACCACTTCCTCACTTCTTGGACATTGACGATGTTGGACACACTTCTTCCTCAGTCTGGAGATCTGCAGCATAAAGTAGCTGACCACAAAACTTACTGTAACACTTAAACATTCATATTTACTTAGGTTAAGTCTAGTGATAATAGTAGTTGTTTTTCTCTAGTGCCTGGAATTTGGAAATAGTAACTGTACATGATCGCTCCATGGTGACACACTCTTAAATAATTTTTCCCTCTTTTTTTTTTTTTTAAGGGACGCAAGAGTGAGGCAGAAAAGTACTTCGTGAAGGCTATTCAGCTGGATCCTACCAAAGGAAACTGCTACATGCATTATGGTATGTTTCAAATAGATAGGGTTTCCACACGTATTCCAGGATTGCTGTTAATCTCTCCAAGTGATTAAGGATTTGAAAAGTGCTACTGGCAAAATACTTTCTTTGAAAGGAAAGAAACTAATCTACCATGTATAACTTCATCTCCATTTCAATTTGTTAATCACTGCAGAGGGAAGATTTTCATATTTTGCATAGCTTTCCTCCTGTGAGGGGAATTTCAGTATTGCTGCCTCTCTGGGAAAGAAGAAAGGTGACTATTGCCATATGTCGAAGTTTCATGGCCTGGAATATTATTATTAACAGTTTTGGCCTAACTTCGCTGGCTGCCGGTGGGTGGGCAACTACAAGTTATACTTTACTGTGCGTGAGTTCTATGTATCGCAGTGTCTGCTTTTTGTTGAAGACTTACGGGCCTTACATATACCTCCTTCCTAGCATCTTCATGGCTTGAAATGGATAAGTATTACAAAAGGTTTTGACAAGTTGGCTATACCATTGTCATACTAAGCCATGCATGTGCTTAAAGCACACAGTTAATTTGAAGGTATCTTTATAACTTTGGATTGTTTTTGCTAGATGTGCAAAAAATATTTCCAGATGTGATTAGTCCCAAGGAACCAAAAATATTTAACTTTATGGACTAATTCTTACTGTATTTTAAAGCTGATAATAGACAAATCTAAAAATGCAAGCTATGTAGTCTCAATTGGAAAATATAGAAAGAAGTAATAAATTTCATCTTAGTTAAGGAAGAAGGTAGGGAACCACAGGCATATTATATATATACTTGTATATTGTTTTAATTTCCTCTTCTGATTCTAACTGCTAAATGTAAAATAAATGAAAATGAGTGGCCAAAAGGGAAAATTAATCTCACATAATAACCATGTTTTTACTTTGTGTAATTCCTTTGTCTGAATTGCTCACATGCTGTATTTCTGTTTGGTTCTACGCAGTGTAAAATTCTGTATGTTAGGCTTACAGAATCGATGCATACGTTGTTACTTAGAACATGTCATGTTATTTAAATGAATGTAGCCCAGTGCTGCATTATTTTGCATTATGGATCATTGCAGTTAGTGACCTTGTCTTCTATTTATGCCTGTACAGGTAAATCTGATAGGGGTATTTGTGCACATAAGCTCCATTATTTCAATTGGATATAAGTATAATTGATATCTCAAGATAATGAGGTAAAGTTGCAGCAGATGATTGTTTCTTGAAATTCTACTCAAGCCCCTTCCAGCCTTTGTTATTAAGAAATCTATCCTTAGTTATTAGGAAATCTATTTGCATACAAATTCAAAGGTAGGTTTCAACAATCCATCCTGGCAATTGAAGTTATGATTGTGTATATTTTATTACAGGTCTAGACTTTTTCTTTTTCTCTCTCATTACTTCATCAACTTGCCTGTCTTTTCCTGCAATATTCCCTCTGTGTCATTTTCAAGTGCTCTATAAACTAAAAGCAAGGTTATTCAAATCATCATTCATTTCTGGTGTATTGACTACTTCATCACCAGACTATAAAATTAAAATGGTGTATTTTTGGGTGTTTCCTAATTAAGATTATTCCCTAAAACCTTTAGCAAATTTTTCCTCTATTGTGTCACAGGTACAAAAAGTGGTTTCTGCGTCCTTGTGCAGAGGTCATTATTGCAACATAAGTGAGATTCTGCTCTGCAGATTAGGAGTGAAAGGCAAAATTTAGTCAGTGTTTGGAATACTATCGTAGTAAAATGTGCTGCTGAAGGGCTGTAGACACAGAAAGGTTCTCTATACCAGTCACTAGGTCTCTGTCATGGAGTATTATACACAGAGCACTCTACTGAATGCAGGTGAAACCTTTTCTTTTGATTGTATAACTTCTGATCACCTCACCAAATTCAGTGATGTTACTCCATGTTTATATCAAAGTAGCTATGAGAAAGATATGGTTTACTTCTGCTTGACTTATGTGTCTGTGTACTACAGGTGATCTCAAAACCTTGTCACTTTGAGCACAGGACTTTGTAAAATTTGAAATAAATTATCCTTGCTTTTCTTTCTTTCCCTTTTCCCTTTCTTTTCTTTTCCCTTTTCTTTCCCTTTTCCCTTCCACCTATTTCTTGTATTGATCAGGAATGTGTAGTGTATGTTACCAGGGACACTCCAAATATCACGCAGGAATCCCTAGTGAACACTTTATGCTTTATCTCTACATCTCATTAATTTGTTTTAGCACCTTGTCACAGGTACAGTCCATATCCTATATGCCAAGTGTTAAACTATGGGGAAATACATCCATATTTTGCATGTAAATCTTAGGGATTACTTTTTTTCTCAGCATGAAGATGTTGGAACAGAGAATAAGATATTTGGCATCAGCCCTAAAAAAGCACATACCTCATGGAACAGCCAAATGAAAAGAGTGGTCAGTTGGGACACAACAGTGTGTTGATGGAGCAGCAGGAATAAATGGACTGAAGATTTTCTTCCAAGTGCACGTGCATGCACACACTTATAATTTGTGCTCCCAGGATGTGTAGATGTACTTTTTGACTTCTAACCTTTTAGACTTTTTTTGGAGCTATCAGGAAAAATTGTCAATATTCTGTATCTTTTAAGAGGCTTACATTTGTATTATAATGTGCTTTAATTCAGGCCTTAAGCCAAAGCTATTCTTACAAGATGTGATTTGGTGCAGGAGTCAACTTATTTGATCACATGAAAGTTTGGAGAGAGGCAAACAGTTTCACGGTTGCTTCTTGGGATAACACCACCACAGCACATTTCTCTGATCGAGCTAGTGTTGCGATTAGTTTTGTATATGTAATTTGCTGGCTTTGGAGTTCAGTGGATTTAGGTTTAAAGCAGTGTTTCTCAAACTCATTACGCTTGGAGATGTCTGAAGGGAGAACTAGTGGAAAAGCTGAAGAGAGATAAATTCCTGCACAGTGCAAACATGATGCCACTTCATTGGACATAATGGGAAGTGGCTTTTGCTCTAGTGACCAGAGAGTGTGGCGGTCCTCTCTCAGGCTGAAATGCAGGCTGCACACCTGTCCACATTTTCTCCTTCTTTTTCCCTTTTCTCCTTCTTTTTCCCTTTTCTCCTTCTTTTCCCCTTTTCTCCTTCTTTTCCCCTTTTCTCCTTCTTTTCCCCTTTTCTCCTTCTTTTCCCCTTTTCTCCTTCTTTTCCCCTTTTCTCCTTCTTTTCCCCTTTTCCTTTCTCATGTGCCAGTTATCTGAACATCTGAACTTTGTGCAGAACTGTTGTCGTACAAATATGTGGTCTTGATGGATGATCTGATACACGCTACTCAGATACATGGTACACTACCAAAAACACCTAACGGATGAAAGAAAGAAAATACATATGAATCAGGAAAAAGAAAAAATGGCAGAGGAAAGAGTGCAGAAGAACCATTTTTTTGTGAAGAAGTACAATTTTTTTTTAATTCTCTGGCAATGAAAATCTTATTTGTGGCACAACCTACATGTTTTTAAACTAAAACACTGGGGCGGATTATTTCAGATACTAGATTTGAATGCTCCTATAAAATTTGAGGCTTTTAATTGGATATTTTTAATACACATTTTTTAAAGAAGATTTAAAGTGAACAGTTTTGACTAAACTGAGCTGAACTTAATAAAAGCTTATTTGTTTTTGAATTTCCATCTTTGTTTTCTCTGGGAAAGTTTTCTTCAAAATATTCTACCCACATCTACTTAGGATATTGGCTGTCATGCATCCACTTTACTTTGAACGATTAACTCAAGTATGCCATTTTGGATCCTGCAGGACTTCAGTGGCTTCTGTCATCAACAAATGGATGACATAATTGAAATGGTCTCCACTGACCATAGAGGGGACACTTTCTAACCTACGTGCCTTGATTAAATGCTTATGGTCAGATGGGACGAATCCAAGTATCAATCTGAGAAACCACAGAGAGATACTTATGAACTAACCAATTCCAAAGGAATTTTCATATAAATATTTTAAGAACATGTTGGCTTCTGAAGAGTCAGTAAGTCAGATTTGTTAACAAGTGGGCCAAACATAGAAATGTTCAGCCAGGGCAGATCAGTGACATTATGGCCGAGAGAATATTTAGTTTTGGATACAGTATTGACCACTCACAAAGGAAATACTGATCTCCCATTTCTGTCTGCACTGAGCCTGTCTCAGGAGAAGCTGAAGAAAGATTCTGAATAAAATTTGTCAATGCAGAGAGATGAGATGAATTTCAAACAGTGAATTACATAAGTGCTTGTCTGTTTGAAAAGAAACAAAAATAAGTTCTTCAGTATCTTTTCATTGAGATGGCTAGTAGGATGCAGTGTAGTTGAGGAGTTTGAAGTTGTTGAAGGCTTTCTGTACTAGCTTTCACTTAAACAAACAAGCAAACAAACAAAAAACCCTATAAAGCTACAGTGAAATTTAAATTGTGCAAACATTTTACTTCCCAAACTGTCTTATTTCCTTTATAATTTGCTGTTTAAAAAAAAAGAAAAAAAAAACAAACATCACTAAAGCAGGTTTCATTTTACTTATTTGCTAAAAATAGGTTTTGCTACCATGCCTCTTAAAGTGTATATAGTGGGCTCTCTCCCACATAACGAAAATGGAGCGGGGAAAAAAGAGAGAGAGAGAAAGGAAGAGTGAGGTTTCAAGATACATGTGTGTACAGAGGTTCCTCCTCCCTTACATTTGTAATGGCTTAATTGGAATGGGCAAATCTAGAACCCAACAGGATGTTCAAATTAACTCTGTTTTGTTAATCACCATTGAGACCTCCTTTTAAAATAGTTTCCTTTGAATAATACATTGTTTCTAATAACTCTAAATTGTTTAATGATTCCTTTTTCATTATAAAAATGGATTATTCTCATTAGATTAATTATGCATTCACTTAATTAGGCAATTCACATTGATCATCTGCCTTTTTCAGTGTATTCCCAGTTACAGATATAAAACAAAATGAAAAACATGCTGTCAGATTAGGTAAAACTGAAGCATATTAGCTATACACTCATTGAAGGAAGAATAGATTAACAGGTTCCCAAACACTCTAACTTTTTTTTTTTCTATTATCTTTCACTTTTGAATTTGTGATAATTTAGGAGTTGTTTTTATAAATTTTCTCATATTATCTGTTTTTTTTACACAAATTTAACTTGTTAACTGCTGTTTTTATTTTTTTCACTTTCATCCTAAGTCTTTCTAATCATTGTTTCAGCACAGAACTTTTAGCCCTTCTTGATGTCTAAATTTTCACCTGGGTCTATGAGCAGTTTGTATCTGTCTTGCCTCCAAAGATGACTGCTTTACCACTCCTAAGTCCCAGTCTGAAAATGGATTGGAACTGCTGTGGTTTAAGCTTCAAAATAAGTTTCATTGAAATGTGATAGCAGTGGATTTTCAAGCACCATTTTTTTCAGTTTTTAAGTCATACACTTACATGTGTTAGTGAGTGTGAGAATTTACATATGTTTACAGATGTGCATTCAGTTTTCTTCTTAGATGTGAGGTATTTATAATATTTCCATGCAGTCACATTGTTCACAGTGCTGGAGCTTTGTGTCTTTGTTCTTCATTGCCTGAAGAGCAGCATGGGAAAGCTTTATTTTTCTCCCATATATTTAAGGAAAAGATCTTATGAAGAAAACAGTGTAATAATGAAAAATAAAATGTCAAAATTGTATTGATAAGAAAGAGAAATATCGACCATGACATAGTAACGAAGTCTTACTCATTTCTTCAAGAGAGTTTATGCCTGTGAAAGAAATGTCACCCTAGTCCATAGGAGGGTCAGTTTTTATCTTTGTCAATGAAATGAATAAAACTGGTTTCACAATCCATAATTCCAGTGAATGAATTGTCCATTTCTGACTGACAGGTTAGCTAAATGAAGTATATGCCAAATGATAGATAAAACAGAGTGCATGGACTTGGGAACACCAGATGCTACATGGTGATTATGTATTGAGAAATTAAATTCCTTGATGAGATGGAGTCAAAGCCAACCAGATGTAATATGTCCATCACTAAGTCACTTTGCCAGCCTTCCCAATATGCACTTGTGAACCTTTCAGCAAATGAAAGTTTTTTTGCCATTTTAAGGCAATCCTAACATTAAATATATGATGATTTTGTAGGGAAACTATAAAACAAATTTATGATACTCAAATAACACGTTCATAGAACATATGTGCTCTTTGGAGGAAGGGTGTCTCTGTCTTGAGCGTACAGAGCCATCAAATTAAGATCCTGACTTTGGACGATTGATACCTGATATCAATCTCCTGATACCTCCTCCTCCAATATCAATGAATGTAATTCCAGGAAGACAAGATTCCTAGACGCAAAACAGGAAGAGAGATGTAACGGGCTCACAGAAAGACTTCATTAAACTTCCGACTTTTCTGCTCCCAGAACTTTCTCCAGTAACTTTGATTTAAGAAAATCTTCAGTTACTATTAACACAGACAGTATTTCTTACTTACAAACTGAAACCGAACAAGAATTTACCAGAAACTGAGCTATTCAGAAGAGTATACCAATTTGAAGTCTTGTTTGCGGTTTTCTTGGCAGCTGTGAATGATGAGTGTACAAAGGCATATGTACATAAATTGTCAAGTCCTTTTTGTTGATCTCTAGGCTGTTGCTATCACACAGCATTAAAAGAAGATTATTACAAACCACTATAATTACTGTTTATTCCAAACTCCCTTTAGAACCAATCACTTAAGTGGAATGCAGTGGAGTATTTCCAAACAACCTAGGTCGCTGACCCTAAACGCTGTGGAATTTCCATGTTTCTGGCTCTTCCCTTGAGTTTATCCTTAAATCTAATCATTCTGACATCCCAAATACATGGTTGACTCTGCTTCCTCAGCGCAATATACCAGACTGCTTGAGAGATGTGGTATAGAAATTGCAAATCAGAGGCAGGACTAGAAATGTGGCTTTATGCTTCTTTCATGTTGCCAAAATGTGGGGCTTCTGCAGGAACTGAAAAAGCCCGTGGCACAAACAACCCTGAAGACTTCTTTGTTAATGATCGTATGTTTTCACCTATGAGTGCCATCTCATGAGGATTTTTGAAGGGATAGCATGGAGCTGCTACAAAAGTGCAACTGGATAGTTCTTTCCCATCCAAATTTCACTTTTCCAAACCTTATACATCACCAGGTGTCTGGGGAATGACATAGGGTCCAGAATTTTCCTTAGTATTTGTAAAACATGAGGTCCTCTGTATTATATCTTTTCATCATTAATCTTTTGTTTTAGTGAGAGCTTCCAGTGATCCAGATGTGGTCACAAGTTCAGTCATCAAGTCCCAAAGGCTTGCAATTTAATTTTTTCTCTCTTATCTCTGGTCGTGCTCTGGATGACATCCAATGGTATATTTAGCACAACTGCAACAGATAAGTTTTTCAGACAAAGAAAAAGACTAATAAAAAAGATTTTTCCAAGCCAGTGCATATATTGATGTTGCAGCACCCACTGGCTTGCGTAGTCTTTCCATACATTTTATTTGCATGGAATAATCTTCTCCATGGGAACCAATTGAGGGGATAAACTCCCCAAAAGCCCTTCCAGTGAGAAAGCTGGAGAACAGCCTTAGATAAAGATGGAATGGGATATAAGGAGCAGCAAAACAAACTGGAATGCTGCTACCATCTAGGTGATCCTGATGTAAGTTCTCTTTGCTCCCCTCATCACATCCTACACATTCAGCAAGAAATTGTCTAAACAGGCCTGGAAAGCAGGATCTTTAAGCAAACATTCCTTTGCTCTGGGAACTGCTCATTCACAGCCAATGAATCTGTTTTGAAACTCTTAAAGGAAACAGTTACATTATGTCATGTCTGTTGACTTGGCATCTTGCAACATTGATTCATCACCTGAAAAGCTTTGGAAATCAACTCAGAGACAAAGTTTCTCCTCTCATTTCTTCCACAGAATGCTGTTGAAATTTTCCGTTTGGAAATCTCTGGTTGCATCCGCTGATTTGCTCTGCCTTGCCACACCAGAGTTGAAGTTGATGGTGACTTCAGTGGTGGTTCTGCTCATGCCAGTGAGAATGTAGTTCAGTTCTCAAGACATGATCTTGTAGCCTTGTGCTTCAGAGACAGACACAATGCATTGGGTCAGCCAGAACCCGATCCCTATTTTGGTTTCTGTTAAAACTTGAAATGCTTTGAAAGCACCAACAAATCCTTGATGTTGAATGTGCCAAAAGAACTTCTAGTGAAGTTTATTAGAAACAGATTTGACAGTTGAGTCTATGGTTCTGATATATCCAGCTTTCATGTTAATATGGTTGTTTAACTTGCTGCCATGGAAGAAGAAAATTCTTTTGAAGAGGGTAAGATGCAGAAGAGTTGGTGACAAATGTATATTAAAAGAAGCAAATGGTAACTAATCCCTATTATCATGGATTAGAAGTTTTTTCCTTCTTATTCAGAAGGTAGTGTACGTGGTTTTGCTGGGATTACTAAAGATATCAGAGTGTAAATCATTGAAGTTTGAGTAAGTGCAGAACCAACAGCATTCTGAGAATGTTCAAAGTGATTCTTTTTAAAAGCAGCAGTAGCAAGATGAGCTATTTCAGAAACCTACTCTGTTCTGGTACAAAGTACCTCTGAATGTTTGCCAGCGAGCAAAAGAGAGAGAACATTCCAATTAAAGAAAGATTGGTGCAACTTGCACTTTTATCTAGTAAAATAAAAGTTCATAGTGCCTGTAGGGAATAGTTGAGCCCATTCTAGAGGAAGGCACTAATGCCTATGTGCACTGAACATAAAAGATTGTTACACACAGGCATATCCCAACCAATTAATACCTTTCGTATAACAATAAAGCAGCAGAACTACCAATTCAGATGTATGGCTTTTAAACTGGTGTTGACGCATGCCTTAACAAAGTGCTTGATCGTTTTAGAGAGACAATTATACAGGATAGAGAGCTGTATGCTTTCATCTCTGTGGATGAATATTTGTTAAAAAATTTGACAGAAGATGAAAATAAGTTGGTTTTTTCCAACCCCTAGGAACTGGAAATTTTTTGCTGGTATTCAAATTACATATATACTTTTATTTTATTTTTCAGTAGATCGCATATATTTCCTCAAAATTTTTTGGTCAAATATAGACTCAAAAACACTGTTGATGATTTGCAAGAAAAAGTAAGTTTGAACAAGGCTATAGGTACAGAACTCTTCAGCTTTTATGCTCTTTCTGATGCTTAGATATCCTAGTTTAGGGAAAAATGTCTAAGAGGATAGTGAAGTATTGAATCAGTTCTCTGCTGTCAAAGGTCTTTAAGAACTCTTGGCTACACTTTTACACTCAGCTCTGTGCTGTCTAGCAAGAAAGGTGGAAACAACTGTTTAAAAAAAGTAACACTGTTCCAGGCAAAGAACAATGTTCTTGAAGATCACACCTGAACCTGGACTGTGGATTTCCCGCTCCCATTCTAGAAGAAGAGTAATGAGAAATATGCTTTCCTTGAAGAAGGAAAATCTGGGATTCAGAGCTTCTAGAAAGCTGTTTTCTCAAAAGCTGGTTCTGATTCCAAAAAACAATCAGGCTACCATAATTTACATTGTTGGCAAGAGTTGGAGTCGTGACACCTGCAATAAGAAAGCTCTGTATGTGATATTGGGCAGTGTCTCATAAATCATGCGGTTTGCCAGCTACCTGTCAGAGGAGAAAATCCTGCATGTAAATTTAGATCCACACAAGTGGTTCCTGGATCCAGGGGCTTGTGGATCAGACCTTCCGATCCACCTTCAACACCTTGCCAATATTCTGCCCTGCTAGTGCTCTTCTCTTGGGAAAACACATCTTTATGTCTTTGACAGGAAAAGTTCAGAAGTCTGCTTTTTAATGAAGAAAGTGCAGCAGTAAACTGCCAATCCAGTTCATTCTTGTATGAATTTAGTATATCATATTAAAAGGAACGGTGGCTAATGTTTTCAAAATGGGATATCTCTACTTAGACGCTTTAAATTAAATTTAGATGTGTGAATAAAATTAGCCTGCCTTTCAGGAGAACTTGGCAAATCAATTCTCAACTGAAAGTTTCCACCTTGTACTGGGTCTGGCTGGGACAGAGTTAACTTTCTTCATAGCAGCCTGGATGATGCTGTGTTTTGGATTTGTGGCTGAAACAGACTTGATAACACCACTGTTGCGGCTGTTGCTGAACAGTATCAAGGCTTTCTCTTTTTCCCACTCTTGCCCCCTCAGTGAGTAGGCTGAGGATGGGCAGGTGATTGGGAGGCGACACAGCTTGGACAGCTGACCCGTGCTGGCCAAAGAGATATGCCATATCGTATAACATCGTGTTCAGCAATAAAAACTGGGGTGGAGGAGGAAAAGGGGTTTTGGCTTCTGAGGTGGCCTTTGTTTGGAGACTGGCCGGGCATCAGTCTACATGTGAGACGTGGTGGGCGATTTCCTTCACTTTGCTGTTTTTTTTTTTTTCCTTCTTTCCTTCATCTATTAAACTGCCTTATCTTGACGCACAAGTTTTCTTGCTCTTGTTCTTCCTATTTTCTCCCCTGAGTGAGTGACTGCGTGAGTGCTTGGATGCTGGCGGGGGACAACCACCACACACCTGTACACTCAGGTATTGACTTTTCCACTGGATTGAGAGGGTAGCAGTCAATTATATTTATAGTCCATCCAATTAAGGAAATGCTTAATTAGCAGCCTCTGATTAAATCACCTCTACTCAGGCAATGAGTAAAGCAGTTACGGAGTGTTCCCCTCTCTTGTTTGCAGTCAGTATCCTGTAAGGGTTTGGATGTAAAGGGTGCTACAGTCAGTTTCAGGAGGGTGGTATGTGTCATCTGCTACCTACCCACTCAGCATTAGTTATTGCCACTGTTATTACCACCTCTAGCACAGGGGAGAGACTTGTTTATAGTAATGCACCGTCCTAGAATTTTCTTTTCTGGGGAAGTACAAGTTTTACTCATACGTGGCTGGTGTCATGCAGTACTTGCAATTGGGTTTAGTTAACTTTGGTAATCCTGTAATAAAGATAATCCTTTAATATGTTATATAAAATAATAATCCTATTATAGAGACACTTTTTAGAGACCTAGTAGTAAATGGAGAGTGAATTCTGGTTTTAACAATTTAAAACATTAGTTTAGAGTTGTTGCTGACATTTTTGAGGTGTCCATGTAGACTAACGGAATGTATGCAGCCAAAGTCCTAGACGAACAATTAATAAAAACAAGCTTTTAACTAAAGCATCTAGCAGTACACTTGCTTTTCAGTAAATATATATAAAGTTGTCCTGTTCTAAGTTAGATTTCTTGTAGAAATCTAAAGCATGTACAAATTTGATAATATCTTCAATATATGTCGATCTTATAGACCTCTTAAAGAGCTAAGAATTAACCTAGTGTGTTACTTAAGAGCACCGGTAAATCATTAGTATTGATTTGAAATGGTTTCCAATAATGTTGTATTTTTAGAAATTACATGAAGTGCAAGTATTTTACTGTTTAATAAAATGAATCTAAAGTCAAGAAATTTATTGATTATGTCACATGAAGTAGAATGTATCAGTTACATTTTATTACATTAGGGGTAGTTATAAATGTACATAAGATAACACCTCTATTGAGTTTCAGTGTTAAATATTTTATACAGAAAACTAGAAGTATGTTTCTAAAGATCTGTCTCTAAAAACCCTTGAGAAATTTTTATTGAAGACAATAATGAGAGTTTTTTTCTCCTTATGGAACTAATTCTCTTAATGACGAGTTGACATTATTTTAAAATTCTAAGCTGCAAAATATTTTTCCTAAATTAAGTATATCAATTTTTGAGAATGATCTTAAATGTTCACCATGTCTTGAAATCTAAAAGGTTATGTCCTCTTTTTTTCCCCTGGCTGGATGTATCAGTAGTACATCCAGTTACTACTGTCTCATTCTGCTAATCCAGTGCTTTCATTAACAAAAGAACGTTAATGTTAAGAGTTTAAGGCTGGTTTGCTTTAGCATGGACCTAAAGATTACGGATACTGTTTTAGTTCGTTTGTTGGAAGAGAATTGGAATACTAGTTGGTCACATTTGTTTCAAAGATTTCTCTTTAAAGAAAATAGGAGTTCAGCCCAAATCAAGAGATATGAATTGCTATTGTAGTTGATAGATTTACTTGCCTGAGAACTTTCAGATTCATATCTGAGTTTGTCCTGCTATATATAAGGCATACCCTGATGTGGTACCCAAAAGAAAAAAAAAAAAGCAAAAAAAAAGCAAACTTGTAGCTTTTGTCAACATTTATTTTTTTTTCACTTCATAAGAGACTTCCATCAATGGCTCAAGCAATGGTTTCTAATTCTGATGACAAATTAATTTCTTATGATCCAAACTGTTCTCATATGTTTTCTTTTTATGTTTTTCTCTCTTTTTATTTATTTATTTACTTACTGTTCTGTGTGAGAAAGCCTTTTTGGAAATAGTCTGTTTCTGGAAACAATGAACACGAAGCATCATAATGCACAAAAGGATGGCACATATTGGAGTGTGGATGTAACTAAAGCAAGCAAACCTTATGCTATGAATGGAGAAAGGCACCTAAATGTTTTTCCAAGACTTTTTGCAGATCTGAATAACTAAGTTATAGGTAACTGACCGAGTAAATAATCTTCTGTCTCTTGCTAAGTTGAAATGTATCTACAGAGAAAGGAAAAAGCTAGGAAAGCTGTCTTTCATCACTTTTTGTATTGAGATAATTCCTTCTGCAAACATGTTCATTGTACCAAAGCATCACTGGATTCACTGTGCCCCTACAGACCTTGCTAGCTGTATTTAAATGGATTTTCTGCATGTGCATATAAGTACACATGCGAGCATGTAAGTAACAGGGGGAAGGAGGCAAGAAAAAAATAAAATCCCTCGCCATGAGAGAAAATCATTTGTTCCTGAAGAGGCTTGTGGCCAGTGATGGCTTGGTGGACTTTTGGTTGGGTGATCTTACTTTACAAAGTAAGATAAAAAAGGAAGGATGGGATGCTGGAATGTGTAATCACCATACTTTAAGATAGCTTTTCCAAATATAAAGTTAGTAGACACAGAGTCTAGACGGCTGAAACCCTTTGAAAGGTCCTTGATCCAAAAATAACACATTTTACAAATTAGGTGTGAAAAAATCATTAAAAGGAGCAGAAATAAGGCGGTTTGAGTACCTTCCAAAGTGGTTTTTTTTCCTCTTCTTCAAAGGAAAACTCATTTTTGTAGAGTCCTACTAGTTGTTATGTGTTTTGTTTTGAAACTACTGTACTTTAGTTAAAGTTTGGTTAATGCTAAATTCTTTAATCTTTTCAGTTTTAACTTGGTTTAATGATTATGATAATGTCATTTGTAAAAATTCAGTCACTTGATTTTAGCCATCTTCTATTTTTTTATGTGAAGTGTAAGGATTATGTGAGAAACTTGTAAAAAGCTGCCTGTGTGATTCTCTCAGTGTTACTGAAATATGTGATAAAATACCAGTTCATCAAGGTATATGTCTATATAATCATTTTAAAGCAAAGTATCATTTATAATTCTAAAGCTGAAGAAATATGTTTGCATACATGTATATAACAATATATATTTTTATGTGATTTTGAGATATGCTTTTAAAATGGGAATATATTTAATTTGTAGTTGCTATTTTATTTCATTTTGTTTTGAGGAAGTGAAGATCAGTGTATAGGCAGAAGGGCAAGTTCTTAAATGACAAGCTTCTCGGGGACTGGGAGTATTGTTTCTTGATGGCTGAGTTTTACTGTATCTTCTCACTATTCATAAATATGTTCTACAAATATTGCAGTTAGTTATTACCTGTCATATTTATTGCATTTTTTCTATATTCACTACATTTTAAAGATACTGAAATACAGAGCAGATCAACAAATGACTAAACATTGAATCTGAGACATCTGATTTTTTTTCAGTTTTGGTAATTCCTTTTCCTAACTATATTGTCTGAAGTATTATCCATCAGTTGTTTTCTGTGGGCTCACGTTCATGCACTCCATCGTAGGTCAGTTCCTCCTGGAAGAATCCCGACTGATAGAAGCAGCTGAGATGGCAAAAAAAGCAGCTGAACTTGATAATACAGAATTTGATGTTGTTTTCAATGCGGCCCATATGCTCAGGTTAGTTCTTTTACATCTCCCTTACTTGATTTTCCTCCCTTCTTTTGGAGAAAAAAAGTCTTTATAACCTTTGCTTACACAGGCTTCTTTTTAAAGCCCAGCAAGTCTTTTGAACAATTCAATATTGCTAATAAGATAAAAAGAGTTGGAGTGAAACTGTTGCAAGATTTAGCACTTTCTATTTCTGATTAATTTCTTACCTTTAAAAATTCTGTTGTTCACAAGCAGGTAATCCTTTTTGCTTGCATACAAGAAGAAACATTTCTTTTGTGAAGAACCTTCTGCGGGATTTCCTTTCTCCTGGTTTTTAAAAATTTAGGGTGCATAGCAACTGCGAATAATAGACCGTATTTCTGATCTGGATGTAACTAGAGAATATTGAAAATATCACATTTTATGTTAATATCAGTAGGGAACAGTACGATAATTAGAAATCTAAATATTCCCAGGCTAATGATGACTTTGAGACTCATAGGAGCACTTAATGATATTATCAGAATCTGTGATTTTAAATGTAGTCTTATATTTAATTCTGTTCTCCTATCTGAATAGAATAAAATTTTAGACTTCTTTTTTTCCTTTTAAAGCTGTCAGACCTGGATATTCAGTAACATTAAGCTTCTGCCTGAACATTATCATTAAACTCACATTACTGTAATAGGTATCCTCCATGCTTATTTCTAGGATAACTATCTAATTATTGTCTATTGTCCGCTTAACAGCTGTGAGGATACTTGATTTCATTTAGATTATATCTATGCTTAGAAAATGCTTGAAAAAGGAAATAAAAAATATACTTAATTAGTACAAAACAGTTATTGAGAACATTTCTCTAATGAAGATATCTCACTTGGCTGTTTATACTTTTAACATTTAGAATACACAATGAAAGGAAAAGAAAATGGTATTAAAGAGAAGGTAGAATCAGCTTCAGCCAAGTGTTTCAAAATGAAGGGTTCTATACCAGGATTTTGAAATAAGCCCCAAAACGCCCTTTGAGAAATAACTCTCACTGCTTGTAGATTAGAAAGGAAACCAAGACAAATGGTTCACTGGTAAACAATAGTTTGACCTGCCAAAGGTGCATGAGCTATTTTAAGGATCCTTCCCTTCCTCCCGATTATTTTCTGAATGATATCTCTCAAAATAGAATTCAGTAATTTGAAACATTTAGGTTAATGAAACAAATTAACAGGCAGAAGCATAGCAAGTTAGGCATGAAAGCTGAATCCAGAAGGGTATAGAGTGTGTCAGACTCCTGATTTCAGTGAGTGTGTTGTAGAAGATGGTTTAATGGTGTGATTTTTTTTTTGTGGGTATTTTAAAATGTGGTGGCGTAGATCAATACTATTTTGGGAATAGGTTTAATAAATCTCCTACTTTCTCTGTGAGCACTGACTGAAGCATCCCAGGTCTTGAAGTCTTTATATCGGGATATTAGTGTTTTCTCACTCTCAGAGTAAGAGCTATGCTGCTGTACTGTACATCAGACGTGGTTACCCTACTTGATCTGGTTGGGAGTGGACACTTTTTGGGAGGTTTTGACCAGCATTGAGCTCAATGATTCTAAACTGCATTCTCTATTTTAGCTGTAAACAAAAGACCAAAACCTTTAAAAAAAAAGAAAACCCAAACTCTTAAAAACCAAAAAAAGGCCCGGTGGTTTAGTTTAGCTAGGATCCAACTGTGCTCCTTTGGGATACCCAGTTGGTCTAATTTTCACTTAAATTCTCAGCTTTCTTTGGGAAAGATCGTAATGTCTTCCTAGTATTCTCTGGGAGTCTAAAGTGGTCTGGAGAATTTAGCAAGAGTCAGGGTGGCAAGGTTAAATTCAGTGCTGCCAAGTATTTGCTTAAAACTGCATGTGTCATGATCCGACAGGTTATGATTCTGTTGTCTGCCTTTTTTCACTGCATTAGTTAGCAATGTATTCAATATGTTGCTTACATAATAGCTCTTGGAGAAGGGGAATGCATATTCACACGTTAGGACAGAGCAGCTACAAATCCATCATGAATCTGTGGGACTTCAGAAGAAGCTGATTTTCAGGATATTTAGAATGATTGAGAGCTGAGGTGATCCCAAGAGGAAAGCAGATACCAAGATAGAAAGGAAGAAGGAAAGAAGGGAGTACTCAGACTGGCATACAGTGACACAGCTAGAAACTGTGGATGCTAAACACAGTCATAAATGAAAGGCTGAAATTATTAAATATAATAGTTTCACGTAGGTGACCAACTGCTCTTTAGGTACCGTGACTGGTAAGTGAGTAAGAATTTTGAATGGACTGCACAGCTGTGAGGTAGAAAATATAGAAGTTCACAGGGCATGGAAGTGAATTAACTGTTGTGAGAGAGAAGGGATAAATTTTAGTGGTGTGTTGTGAATTAAGAGACAGAAATTGATATTAATGATGCAAGGTGTCCAAAATGACTAGGAGGTAATAACAGCAATTTAGATTTTTGTGTAAATTCTAATATTTTATTTCAGACCAAACATTCTACCCAGTAATGTACTGTTGAATTAGAAAGGAATCATCTTTCCCTCCTGTCATACTCCTGTTTCCACATCAGCCCAAGGAGTGTCACCAGATTCAGAAACATGTAGATATTTCTTTAGAATTGCAGGCAAATTCTTTCAAATTTGGGTTACAGCTGCTTTGGATGGAAAGCAATCACAGCATTCCCTCCAAGTCCAATTTATTTTTCTACTCTAGTGCTAAAATATTTTCCTTTTTTTTAATCCCTTTACTCTCTGAGAAAAATGTTTAAATTAAAATGCAACCTAAATAAAATTTAACAAGTTTTGAAAATTTTGAGCAAGGCATAGACTGGAATACAAATTTCTTAAATTTGCAACAGAATTGTTAACTGTGTCCAAACGCAATAGCTGTATTTATAGATAGCCTGTTCTCAATTTAGCAGTCACAAGAAAGACGACTGCTCCGTCAGGTATTCCAACACTGTTTACTTCCTGTCGTTGTGACTAAATCTGAAGCTAAAGTCAAGAAAAAAAATGGGTTAGTTCTGTTTGCATTATTGAGAGGTCTCCCTGTTCCTAATTACACAAACATAGTTATTAATTTTTTGCCTCGATGACTTCTGTAGGATCCTGATAATGCAATGCCAGATGAATCAAATCATCTGTAATACGGGTGAGATGTGGGATGAATGTAATTAATTTCTTTGCAACAGTCTGGTAACTTTTAACTTGCATAGTACTTGCCTGTAAAATTTGTTTTCTCAACAAATTTGTTTTCCAGAGAGCTTCATTCAAGGGTCAGGTAGCTGTTTGGGTGGTTCTTCTTAAAACAGTAACTGGTCATGTGTTTTACTTTTGTAGTATTTGCTGTGCTCTTGCTTATAGCCTCAGTTGGAAGCCTTTCAGCAAAGCTAGATACATTTTAATGGAATGTAGTGAAGCATCTATTTATAATGCCATATGGTGGCTGTAGCTTCAGTGACTGAGTCATGTATTAACAGTGCTAAGTTTCACTTTGTAGTTGTATACTGAGGTGAGTTGCCATGAGATCGGTTTCCTGTGAGCTAGGGGATGATTACTTTCAGAATGAGGAACGGCAGTGTGGTGGCACCTGATCAGAAACAGGAAAAGAACTTCATGTTGTCTCCAGATGAAAACAAGCATCGGAAGAAGAGCTTTGCTTAAAAGCACATTTTATAGGAATAGTTGTTTTTTTCATGCTTCTGTAAGACAGTGGATTGTTGTGGGAAACGTTCATATTACATGAAGTTATAGCATGTTTATTTGCTATTTGAAAACAGAAGTCTACTTAGAGCAATACTACATGACATGATGTTTGTTTTTCAGTGAATTTCTATGAGAGTATTTTGGCTCTCTAAAGTACACTGACTGTTTGAACACAGACTGTAGGTCCTGGCACAGTCTCATAGGCACAAGTTCACCCTATATTATTGCCTAAACAGATTTTATTCCTTCTTTAATTACTGTCCAGTGCTTAAATATATATATGTATGTGTGTAAGGCTAAGCATGTAGTCTATGTAAATTTTGTAACTGTTGTAAAACAAAAAATGTGAATGAAGGGTTACATGTATGGAATCTGATTATGATTTTGCTGTGACACAAAAAGGTCCATTAAGAATGCCAAGTATCAACATTCAGTATTTTAAAATAGGAATCTCTTTGAAGAAAACTTCTTTATAGCTGGACTGACATCCATGATTTCACTTAAAAAAATAAAAAACCAACAGTCTGAAGCCTTATGCCAAGCAATAGGCAGGTTAAAAATAACCCTTTCCCGTTCACATGTTTATGTATCTAAACCAGTCAGCTTTGGTGGTGTTTGTCTCTTAAAGCGATATTTTTTCCAGTGATCAACATAAAGATTCAAAATGAATGCAAGCTGAATATAACTGAGTGTCAGGAGAACCTGAGAGCAATGTGTTGTCAAGCGCATTTGTGAGGTATCACTAGCAGTCAGCTGGAACAAAATACAGGGAACTGGTAGGTCTGGAGGCTCAGGTTAAGACATATGAGAGAATAAAAAGAAAAGACATTTTTGTCCCTTAAATAAGATTGAATGCTAGGTGTTAATGGGGGAAATCAGATGTGTTTTCAAGGTCAGTTCTCATGAAAAGACTTAGGATAGAAGTTGAAATATAGCTCATCACTATGAAAAGGACTCTGTCTTCCAAATTTCTCTTTGCTTCCTTTCCTTCCTTTCTGTTTTATTATCAACATTTTATCTAATGTTTTAGTCTAATGTGAATTACGTTTCCTTTAGTAGTGTCCTTCCATTGTTTGACATTGATCCAGAGTCCTTTACTCCTCAGTGGCATAGGGTTACTGCAATTTCCTACCTCTGTGCCTTTTATTTTTCTCAAGGGAAAGCCAGTCCAGGGCTTAACATAATGAATTTCTAGTTTAGATTTCCAGTGAAAATGGGAACCAGAATTCTGCCGTATCTTAACTAAAGGAACTGTTGCTGAATGCTCCAGAAATGGAACTGGCATTTCCCTGACCAGATTAGTGTGGTGTGCATTCATTTCTATAAACTGTTTTTAATGAAGATCTATAAATTCAAACTGATTTCAACTTAGGAATTAATGATCCATGTTTCAAGATGTACGTGTGGGACGAAAACAAGCCATGTATTTCCACTGGGCTAAAAGGGGACAGGATTTTAATTTGTTCCATGTTCACATGCCACCAACACTTTTTGGAGGTGAAGTGTACCGTCTGTATCTGCCTCCTGGGTAAGGCACCTTGTTTATGGTGCAGAATTTCACCATGTTCAGAAATGCTTTGTTTCCTGACAGTTCTGTGCAAAAAAGAAAAAAAAGCTCTGTGACATGTTTCATTTTATGTGCCTTGTAGTAAATCCTGAAATTCGGAAGTATGAGATTTTTTTTTTCCCAGTCGTTTCAAGTGCTACTAATGCCCAGCAGGAGTGATTCAGAAGCATGTTAAATGAATATTTTTAGACATTCAATCGTTTCTAACCACTGCAACCACTGAGTTGATGATACATGTGCAAAGTAATTTAAAACAGTTAACAGGTATAAACCAGGTTCTACTTGACAAATTGTTAGTCAGGAAGTGGTTTCAGCTTTCACGTGAATTATGTGAGAAACTTCAAAGGGATTATCCTTCCTCCCTTTCTCCTCCCAAGACCAATAACTGTAAAAATGTGTTGATTTGGGATTAGTTACCTAGCATGTATTATGTGACTAATGTTTAAAATTTGGGTGGATGGAAATATAAAATTAAAACACAATTTGATCACTGAACAACAAAAGCATGTAAAAGCTCATGTAACGAACAAGGTAAAATCTCCAGATACAAGTGCTCAGTTGATTGATACTCTTTGAACTAGTAACTGTTCTCAGAAGGAGAAGAAAAAGAAAAAAAAACAACCAACCCTACTCAGTGTTATCCTTGTTTTCTAATTTTTCCATTTTATATCACAGAAATGCATCTGTAATCACATACCAAACACAAATATGCTGAAGATCTCCCGTCCTAACTCTTCTATGAAGAGACCTAACTCTTCATAGAAAAAAAAGCAGATAATTTTAGCAGAAGATAGGTAGCCTGCCTGATAGTCCTGCTTCATTGTTCTTACATATTTACCATCTTTCTCATGACATGTATGTGATCAACTGATATTCATTGGGCCAGTAACCAAAATGAATAGTTTGAGGGAAATTAAGAAGGTGGAGACAAAAGGAGAAGAGAGGAGTTTGAGAGAAGAGATAAAAAGGGCCTGTTGAGACAAAAATATGCATGGATTTCTTTGGCAACATACTGCATTTTCATTTGAAGGCATTAAACTGAAAACTCAGGAGAAGAAATAAAAATTAAACTACTAGGAGAATGTAAATGCCACTTATATTAGTAAGGAAAAGAAAAAGAGGTGAGCTGATACTGCTTCAGGTACCTAGAAACTCATCTTATTCCCCTGGGATATGAGATCTAAGTTTAAATCCCCTCTCAGACTGACGTGAGTAAACGTTGAAATCAGAACTCTCTTTTCTGAATGAATTCCCTGAATCATGGAAATCTATTTTTGAGAAATCATTGTATTCTCAGATTTTTTTTTCTTTTCTGGAATGATAGTGTTCTTGGGGAGGCACAAAGAAAGGAACTGCATTATTGTATAATCTACAGCTTCATAATTTACTGTTAAAGTATGGCTAATTACAAAAAATTAGCCAATTTTTCACTGGTGAAGACTGGTACGTCTCTCGTTTTGCCTCAGATGGGTGTTTGGCCTTCTGCATTTCTCTCCAGTGTGTACTAACATAATTTCAGAACTAAAAAGAAATAAGGTAGGCAAAGAGGATTTGTGATAATGGATATTCTGAACTATAAAAAAATCTTTTAGATTAACATATTTTGTGCATTTGTTAGGCTAATATCCTTAAACAGTGGGGAATAGTTGCAGTATTTTGTTTTTAGCTATGCTTCTTTAGGTATGGTTTCTTTTTTAAGCCAAATGAGGTGTAAAATGAGGTGTAACTATATTGTTTTTTTCTGTCCTGATAGACAAGCCAGTCTCAATGAAGAAGCTGAGAAGTATTACAAAATGGCAGCAGGATTAAGACCTAATGTAAGTACCCTCTTAATGATATCCATTACTTAAGTTGATGAACGTGCTACAGTGCTGAACCCTTTGCATTGAGGAGAAACTTCTTGCTGGAGCATTTGATCTCTCAGCCTATATTATATACGTTCTTTTAATGGTTAATTATTGGATAGTCAGATAAAGCTGTTCGTTTGTCAAACCAATCACTATACTTTCAAGTTACCTCAATGAAGTGTTCTAGTAACAAGTCTTACTTGGCTAACATACTTGGAAAAGATTTCTAGGTTTAGATTTATTTATCTACTTTTAAATGTGTTAAGTTTGGAAAGCTCTCCTAATTCCATCTATTTTCACTAGTAAAAGAGAATGAAAGGCTATTCAGTGATCCACTGTTTAAGCCATTTTAAATAATACATTTATGCCTTTTCCTCTGTCATGAACTTGTGGCAAACATTGTTGTTCAACAGACTTAAATATGATTTTACCTCAGAGGTATTTACCTCTGAGTTTGTTGTATATTGGCAAAGAAATGCTTATTTCTTGAAGCAGAAATACGTAGGAGTATGTGGCAGACCCTTTTTAAAAAGAAAAGCTCATTTCCAGTTTTATTGCATCAGGAACTAAAGAAATAAAATACTTTCTTTTTACCATTTTTTACTCAATGTTGTATTTCTTTTCAATTACCTTCACATTTTGGGAAAAAAACACTCATGAATATAAATGGGGCAGAATTTATTTTAAATACCTAATACTTTGTCTACGCAATAAATCAAATCTAGAACACATTCCTGTCGCAGAAGTCTATAGTGCCAAATTTGAGGATACAAGTTAGCAATTTTAGTAAAAAAAAAAAAGAACAAAGCCAAGTAAAAAAAAAAAAATACAGGCTTAAAATGAAAGAGTTTTCAGACCAGAGGATCAAAAGCAACACCAGCTAAAACTCAAAACAAGCTAACCAAAGTATGATGCTAAAACCCCAAAATAACTTATTCATATGAATGAATATTCACTTTCACACCATCTCTTAAAAAAACCTCTCCAAAATCTATGTATTTCTTTAATTCAGACTTTGTGAGATAACAATTTAGACTTTGTGATTCCTTATGCTTTCAGATGCAAGACTTTTTGGTTTTTTTCTAAGTGGATACCTTAATGTTGAAAGAATTCCCTCAGTTGCCTCAACGTTCGTACAGTTCCTCTTCTCTTTTCTGTGGTTCATTGTACTCTCAAAATGTTTCTCAGAAACTCAGAAATATATTTATTTGTATATAACCATATATGAATATGATTATATGCATGATGTTTCTCAGAGAACTTTGGAAGTAACTGAGGGCTTCTAGCTCATGGCAGTGGTACTCTAAAAGTTAGGTATTTCTACGTATTGCTGACAAGCTTTACGTGCTAAGACCAAAGTATCCTTTTTGCAGGATAAGATCATCAGAACAGTTTATTATAGCAACTTTCTTCTACCTTTGATTAGTTTAAGTTAAAATCTAATAGGTACTGCTGTTCAGCTTTCTTTAAGAGATAATTTCACTTTTATGTTCAAGATGGTAAAGTTTAACTTTCTAGCTAAGCATAGTATGCATATGGTTCACGTCTTTTTAAAAATATTTTAATGATGCAGAGTGGGAAAGTTGTATCCGTTTTCACTGGCAGCATCAACCGTCTGACGACTGTACAAATGCAATCTCTCAAGAATGAAAATAAAAATGTAGTCATACATTTCTTTTTTCTTATTATTAACTGTGCTGGTTTTGGCTGGGGTAGGGTTAATTTTCTTCATAGTAGCTAGTATGAGGCTATGTTTTGGATTTGTGCTGAAAACAGTGTTGAGAACACAGAGATGTTTTCGTTATTGCTGAGCAGTGCTTACACAGAGTCAAGGCCTTTTCTGCTTCTCACCCCACCCCACCAGCGAGGAGGCTGGGGGTGCACAAGCAGTTTGAGGGGACACAGCTGGGACAGCTGACCCCAGCTGACCAAAGGGATATTCCATGCCATATGACGCCATGCTCAGCATATAAAGCTGGGGGAAGAAAAAGAAGGGGGGGACGTTCAGAGTGATGGCGTTTGTCTTCCCAAGTCACCGTTACGCGTGATGGAGCCCTGCTTTCCTGGGGATGGCTGAACACCTGCCTGCCGAGGGGAAGTGGTGAATGAATTCCTTGTTTTGCTTCGCTTGCGTGAGCGGCTTTTGCTTTACCTGTTAAACTGTCTTTATCTCAATCCACGAGTTTTCTCACTTTTACTCTTCTGATTCTCTCCCCCATCCCATTGTGGGGGGAGCGAGCGAGCGGCTGTGTGGTGCTTAGGTGCCTGCTGGGTTAAACCACAACATTAACTCTCAAATTTACCATGATAATTTCAGAGTGGGAGGAAAATAAGTCACTCGAGGAGGTTTTCTAGGTAGTAAGCAATATAATGCAGACATGGTAAGACAGAAGCTCCCGATCTTTCCAGAGGACTATGGAATGCAAATTAGTGAAATCCTGTGTACTTTGCAGCTACATCTGTACTGGTACATTAAATGTGCCAAGAACTATTCTCGAGTGTTGATCCAACCAGCTTCTCAGATTGTGCCCAGGTACTGTCTGAGAGACTGCAGTGGCCCAGTCCAGAGCTATGTAGGAACCATCCTCATAGCTTGAAAATGCCCACAGTTTAATTTGTTATTTTGGATATAGCCTGTGTATCCTCTCACTGTCTTATGAATACGAAGGATCAGCAAAATCATGTGAGTCAAGATGCTAAAGAAATATCCTTAAGCAAAATATAGTGCTGAAGGATTTTAGTTTTTTTTTTTTTTTGTATCCATCACTAATGATCTAGAAACATTTCTTCATAGAAAATTCAAAATACTAGATGTATGCAAGTGATGTAATGTACAGATGCATGCATACATACAGTTCCATATATATACACTTTGTGCAACCTGTTTAATGTTAGTTGCTAAGAGGTCTGTTCCCAAATTCCTTCTCAGTGAGAATACTGTGGCAGCGCTGAAGTGGATCAGCCTTGTTCCGAGGACAATTAAGTGCTAAAAGCATCTATTTAACAAGAACCTTCCCCTTTCTGGTGCTTGAGATGGTACCTGTTGACATTAATGAATTTTGGATCAGGATCCCAAGTAAACTGGTGCTCTGCTTTTTTTTCAGCCTGATTTTTTTTTCTCCTGTGGTTCCCCAATCACTCCTCCAGATCCCAAGTTGAAGATCCATTTCTCTGTTACCAACTCTTTTCTTATTCACTGTACCAAGACAACTAAAGTATCAGTTATTCTTTAGAATTAGACCTGTGCCTAGCTCCTGAGAGATTTACAGCTAGCGCAGCCTGAAACAAAACTCAGATTTCCATTCTCTTGCATCCATTTCTTTACAAATATTATATATTGTGTAATATGTCTAATATCACTACTGTAAAATACCATCCTTAGCAGCAATAAGAGATGTTAATAATACTACAGACTCAATCTTTTACTGATTGTTAGTAAATTTGTATGCTCATTGAGCTTTCATGACCAATTTTGTTCTCAGCATTCTCGGTTTGCGTCTCGCTTTGTTTTGCATTCCTTTCTTCGGTTTCTCAACCACTCCTGTTGCTTTTGGAATGAAGCAATACTTCATACACACTACTTCCTCACCTGTTTCCCAACGTATAAGCCCTTTGGATCCAGAAACTGCTCTGCTGAGCTTTTCTACACCCAAGTCCAGTTTAAATGGCCATCTGAGTTACGACTTTCAGAGCTACTTAGTTGGCTATTTCAATGCTTTTTCCCAGACAGCAATCTCCACACTTGCATTTGTCTCCTAAGCAAGCTGCCTGTTATTTCAGTGTCTCAAGATTGGGGTACAACAAGGAGCAACCAATATGCCTTCATGTCTGAGTCAATTTCTCATTCAACTAATCCATTTTTATAAAAGTTGTGACTAAGGAGGCTAAAAACATCCCCAGAAAAACAGTATTCAGTTACAGGAGAAATGTAACTTCTCTGAAACATGCAAGCCATTGTTTTTAAGAAAGCAAACATAGACAGATTTAATTTTTGTAGTATTGGGGGTGATTCATTCATCATTGAACTAATTCTGAGAGGATTGAAAAATACTGAAAATACCGTTTATTTTCTCCATGAAAAGCTTTATTACAATGAATAAAGTATTTGCAAAAAAATTATACCCAGTAAAGGAACAACTGAATACAGCACAGATGTGTTAAAATGTATGTCCACATCTTGAACGTCATCTTTGCTTTTGGATAGATCTTCATTCTGCAGAGTGTAAAAGAATGAAAACACTTTGGTACAATAGCAGCACCAGCTGAAATGCAACTTGGGTGCAAAGGAAAAACAAATCTGTCTAGTATTATTATTCCAGATTTAGAACTAATTGTTCTCTTAATAATGTTCATGATTGGCCTTATTTGCAGTAGGTGTGTATTTATCCTCTATGAAAGTAATTTCCAGTCAAATTTCAGAAGAACAGTATTTTCTGTAGAATATAGTGCTGCTGTGGAGGTGGGAATCATTTGTCTTAAACTCCACTGAAGAAGCAAGCATTCTCAAGGTTATGTCTATTGATTTCCAAATAGGCTTCACAGAGTTGACTTCCCTCTGGAGAGCCAAGGGGGAGAGAGGAATCCAGGAAGCAGTTCGGAGAAGGAATCTACTTTTATTTGCTATGAATCATTTCTTACAGGACTCTCTTTTCCTGCTTCAACTCTATAGGTAACCTACAGAGACAAGCTTCCCTAGCCCCTGGATCTTTTTCAATACTTTCCAAAAAATGCATTCCCACATTGTGTGTTTACCATGATCAAAACAAAATCGTTTTAGAGCCTTCTCAGTGAGAAGCACATATGTGTTTGTTCTAGCCATGTTGGCTTGGATGTATGTTAATCACATTAGTCTAATTTTAACAAATTCAGTTGCATGAAGAAATGAAAGTGTGTTTCTTGGACAGCAAGACATTTATGCAGTAATTATTCTGAGTGGGAGTATTGCTGAGGAAAGTCTGTATTCAGAGATGGTTTCTAGGTGCCCTACATCTTGTAATGTTCACAAACCAGGAAATCGTTTTAACAAGTTGTTAGGCGCTCTAAAATGTGAGCTTTAAGCTCGCTTTGTTGTGGAAAAATCAGTCATCCAGAAACTCTCTTTAAATTGCCATTCTTTACAAGAATGTGAGATATTGACTTAAGCTTCAGCTTTTATTCAACTTTTAAGACATCATTTGTGTAATAGAACTGCATTTCTAATTTTTTAAGTCTGAACTTGGAGCACCCAATCTTTAAAAATCTGCTCTAGAACCCCCACATATGGCCAATGGCTCTTGAGAAGAAAGGGCACTTTGAAGTATGACCTCAAGAGTATTAAATGAAAGAGAGCTCACCCGAGCCTTAAGACTTTGAGCCACCACCTTGAGCTGATTGGCTTAGAAGCATTCCTCAAGGAGGTGCCATGACCTGCAAGTCACTACCATCCCAACCACATATTAGTGCTGCTTGCAATCTGGAGCTCATGACAGCTTTAAGCCCCATGTCATCGGCACATTGTCAGAAACAGCTGTTTCCACTCTACCACTTCAAAAGGGCTTGATTAAATGTCTTACTGTAACAACATACATAAAGACACACACATAGAATGAGGGGGAAAGGAGAAATGTACCTATAAGCAAAATAAATACAATTTCCACTAGATGGTTTAATCATGATGTGGGAGACTAAACCATTGCTTGACTTGAAGGGTTTATGTAATCAGTTAACACAATATCATATTAAAAAGCAGTTTCCATAAGTGCTTCTTTTATTTTTTTCCCCAGTGCTGGAATACAGATTTCATGTCAAAGGCTCCAGGCTTGCAATAAGCTCTACCTCGAGCTGTCTAACAGTTGAAAGAAGAATCCTGGTGATTTCCAGATAATTGACTGTATTTTTATAGCCACCTTATAGATAACATGCTTTCAGTGCCTCCTTATGGAAAGTGTTCATAATAGATGGGTTTTATTTATGGCAAGACCTCTAAAAATGAATATATTTCTGATAGTACATACATCTTTGAAAAATAAAGTAGATGTTGGATTTTGTCTCGAAACATATGTAACCAAGATCTGCTTTATTATGTATTTTTTCCTTAGGTGTTTCCGTGCCAAATTTCCCTATATTTGACTTTCTCCTGAAAGTCAAGTAATTCTCTCATGTAGCTTTACCAGGCTAGGAGTAATTGTGAGGGAGACAGCTTTAATGCATTTTTCCAGCTTTGTTAAGGGCATGTCCTGTAATTGCCAGGGAGAATTTTCACAAACTTTTAAGAGCTCCTGCTATGTTAGTTCTGCTGCTGATGGCAGTAATGGATGGGTTAACAGTGATTCTTAAATTGTCTGCAGCTGATCCTCAACTGACAAAAAACTGGCACTGTTCCACACTTCATTGGATCCAATGTCCTCCTCACACTGCTCCAGGGATACTGCAGATCCCTCACCGATGATGGATCTATTGCTCCTGCAGCTCTTTCGAGCAGGTCTACCTAGTCTCTGTTATCCAAACCCAACTGGAATGTCTTGCCATCATACGCCTGGTTTCCAGAGCATAGTACAGATAAAGCTGACATGGTCCTCTAGAGAAACAGTACATATATGATTTTTACACTATGTATTATTGCCAGTAAAGTATGACACTTGCCACTTGAGAACCCTTGTTTTAAAATCTTCTTCTGTCTGTTTACTTGTTTATTCAAAGTAATGAACACATGGCAATCTTTTATCTTTATGTATTGGTGCCATGGAATGACCACAGAGCTGTATTTTTAGGTAGTTAGTATCCAGCAGATTCACCTGTTCAGTTGTCTTCCATTACTTGTGTCTGCCTTTACAGAAAATACAAAAGTGGGTCTTGTGGGGCAGGTGGAGCTTCTGCTGATTGCCTGCCTGCCCTCTGAGCTGCTCCCAGCTTCTCCTGCCCTGTGTCAGGGCTGCACAGCTTCCCACTACCAGCTGCTGCTAAGCCTTGCATTGTTTAAGGCTTCCTCCCAAGGCTGCCAAACTTTCTGCCTCAATGATATGAATGGCTGTGGATTCCTTCCAGCCCAACAGCACTCTTGGCCTCCTGAAAATGCCTCCTTTCTTTTCTCCTGGTGAAGGTGTGAGGAATAAGAAAACTTCCCAGGATTGAATTTTTCCTCTCTTCCTGCTCTGGTGCTTCCTAAAGACTGAACCAATTGTTACAGGGCATGCAGGACTTTTAGGGACTAAAAAGGGTACTGTGGCTTCCTAATGAGAAGATAGACATGACTGATGTGAACTGTATTTCCAGATGGCATACTTCTAATAGTTTGACTTCAGACAGATACAGGGGTGGGAGGCTTAGGCATGGATCGGCTCCACGGGGAGAGGAGATAGTGGAACACCCCGAGAGAAAAGAGGACACCACTCTCTGATCTCATAAGTATGAGAGAGCACTTTCTTGGTTACTGTGACTTGGGTAGACTTTCCCCATTGACAGGCAATAAAAGACTGACTCTGAGATTTGATATCAGGATAGCTGTGACATTTTTCAGCCCGCCTAGCAGAAGGCTGACTTAGCCTAAAGGTTGTGCAGAATGGAGAAATTCAAGACAATTTGCAAGCTACCCTTCATTTCAGATAGAAAGGCTCTTCAGTGTTTGCACAGAAATAGCAATGCTTCTCCACGTAAAGAGTTTATCCATGCATGAACTCTCTCTGCCCCTCCTGAGCTGGAAAGCTTTTTAAATCCAATCTGGCCCCCCAGCTCAATTTTCTGTTGTTGTTGCTGTTGTTGCTTCACCCCTTCCAGGTCCTTATACTCAGTTCATCCTTCTTGTCTGGTGCTAAGTGCAAGGCAGATATGTTATCTCTGTCCAGCTATTTGGCAAAAACTCTGTTTATTCTTTTGAACAAAAAGTTATTTTTCTATATTTGCAATTATATTTGTTCATGGTCCTCCTAAGTATTTTAAAGACACATTTAGTTTTTTTGTCGTGCACAACTGTCAGCTTCAAGACAGGCTTGTGTACAGGCTGTTGTTCTGAATCTTAAAGTATTCCTACTTCAGCAGAGATTAGTGCCTCCCACCTTAAAAAAAACAACACACAAAACAAACAAAAAACCCCATAAAGCATTTCCCATCTCTGTGATCTCCATCAGGGGACAAAGAAAGAACACGGGCTGTTGGAATGGGGATATTTACCTGTAATACTGAAGCACAATATCGGGGTAAGTTGTATAATTTGAAAACCAATTTAGTCGGCTGTGGAAAACGGTGGATTTCCTTTGGGAAATATATGAAAATATTTTATAGCCTTACCCCAGAAAACTCTACGTGTGTTTTCTCATGCATTGTAGCAGCTCTGTGAAAGCAAAGATTGAACGTGCTTTTGGCTGATGATGGAATACTTAAGTCTGGTTCTCAAAAGCTGGAAATCATGTCATTACAGTTCTCAGCTTCAGTTTTGTGAGAGATTATGGGGACTTCATTTGTATCTTTTCTTCTGATTATAAAAGCAGTTAAATATGCAAATATCTGAGATCGATTGGCTCACTCAGTGTAATTTGTGAGCTTTGGAATTGAATTAAAATGCCTTTAAGTTGCTGTTTATTTCCCATCTAGAATAATTTGTTGTACATTGATATCCTAATCAATACATAAGTATTTTGTCTGTGCAAGTTCTAAATGACTGAAATGAAAATACATTTGAGTTTCTTATGTTTACAAAGATATTGCATTGCAGTAACACCATTGACTTGTTTAGAGTTGCTTCTGTTTCTCCGGCACGTGAGAGGTAAATTGGGCTCTGTCGTTCCTGATTTCGTCAAGTGAAATTATGCAAGCAGCTATGAACTCTTCTTAACTCTTCTTAACTTAAAACAGTAAGCTGCATACCCAGAAACTCTCTGCAAAGTAAGCCAGAAAGTCGTTGTCATTGTAATTTGGAGTGCTTTTCATTTCATTTTTAGCTATGAAAATGTTTACAAATTTCCCATAAATATTAATCCTTCTACAGTCTAATTATTGGCGTAATGTATTTTCTGAGTCATTCATCTTCGTGAACTGTAAAATGTATAGACATGCTTTTCTTTACGGGGGGAACAAATGTTGGAAATAAGCAACTATATACTAACTCCTCTTTTCTAATCTAATTAACCTTTAGATCTTCATTAAATCATCAATGACTCTTACCAAGAACATTGAAACAGTAATTTTATGCTTAACATGTAATTTGAGAGAAAGAAACTCTCTGATAATTCATGCGCTATTTGCTTAGGACATAGGTTGTATAAGGTTTTCGGTATGTCTGGTGGCTTGTGCTGCTTGGAGCTGCTAGTAAAGTCTTTTCTTCACAAAAAAAATACCCCAGAGTATTTTGTTTTATGCTCTCATTTTGCATTGTAGGCTCTGTTGCCCACAGTGTTCAAAATGTTTATGTGACTAAATCTCAAAAAAGACTATGTTTTCAGAAAAATCATGCATGTTTATTAGTTCAGTGATGTTTCCTAAGAAGTTAATTACCCAAGTATTAAGGTATAGGTTCTGTTTTCTCTCCAGGCTCTGTATCTGTTTTCTCTGTATCCTACCTAGATACAGAACACTGTTCTTCCGATCCCATCAGGCGATTGTAATTCTCAATGGATAGGTCATAAATTCTCCAAAGAGAAGAAATTCTCATACCAAATAATACTTGAGCTATTTTATTGTCAAGACCTTGATTCAGAAATTTTGTAGGACTGTGCCTTAGTTAACTTGAACGGAAATGTTAGTGTCCTCACGTTTCTTTTTCTGTTTTTTAATATATATTTTCACTATGCAAATCTGAAGTCTTTATCTGGTATATAGATATGTTCAGTCCACCAGTCAAAATTATTTGCAGGAAAAAGGATGTGATGACAACTAGGCCTGTCTCTTGGCGTGCAGATTTGTTTCATCTAGCGTTTTTCATCCACTTCTTAGTAGACCAATAACTTTTTTTTTCTATGATTACTTTTCAGTATGAAAATAACTGTGCAACAGTTGTGCTTGTACTCAACTATTTACTGAATAATTAAAAAAATAGGTTTGCAAAACTAATTAATAGGAAGTCACAGCCCAGATTTGTACTATTGATTTACATAAAATGAATCATCATTCTTTGAGATGATGGGAGGCAGTAATTTGTAAATATACAGTCTCTTTGCTGAAATTGTGGAAGTGAAGATGATGTATCATGGATAGACCTATGCACTTGATTATGATTGACAGTCTAATAGTAATATTGCAGGGGTACTATGCTACCTGCATCCGTTCCTGGAGAGAGCAAGATTGGCTTTGCCTTGTAAGTGTAGCCCTCAGTGTCAATAAAAAATAAAGTGCCATGAAATATAGAACTCACAGCAGTATATTAGCATTTCAGAAATTAAACCATCTGTTTGAACTCAATTAAAAGAGAATCCAGCAAGGTTTTTACTAATAGAGTATTCTGGTGCTGATTCTGGAAACAATGCAATGAATTTATTATGCAATTAGAACTGATAAGGAAGTGTTTTTAATGCTCATTAAATAAACCCAGCAACAGTACATTCTTAGTAGGATGTTTTGCAATAAATAATTTCCTAATTTTCTTCCTAATCTATAGTTCTGATGTATTTCTCATTCTAGGAATGATTTTTAGTTGTGGCATATCCTATTAGATTTTTTCCCCCCACAAGTTCTGGAGAACTTATGTTTTGGTTTCACGAGATGGTTTTGATGCAACTGCTCTTCTCCCCCACTTTCCCACACCTCCGAGTGTATCTAGGTGATTGTATAGAGGAAAATGCCCTACAATAAATCTGTTTTTGGTCTGAGGTCTGCCTGAGAAGAACTGTATGTTTGCAGGCTGCTAGGACGAAGATGGGTGGCAGGTGTCTGGCTGAAGTAATTTTCTTGGAATTTGTCTGTAAGAGTAACTCCAGTACCCGTTTGAATGTATTTTTCCCTGGGAAAGTTAGTGTCTAGAGATCAGATGTCTGCTAATGAGAAGTTGCAGTGAGGAGGGGATGGATAGCTTTTCATTTCCCCCAAAGAACAGTCCCTTTTTGTTGAGGCATTCTGAACCACTGTATATTGCTCAGCTCTGTATATTGCGTTTACATGATTCTGTTTACCGCAGTTAACTTTACTGGAGAGCAAATACACATTCAGGTGTACCTACCCTTTTGAAACATGTCTTCCATATAATGAACAGCTCTATTACTAAGCTGAGGCAGTTTTACTAATTCTTCAGGTGCTCCAGTAAAGATTGTCTTCCTGTAACAGTAAGTAACTTTAATCTGACATTATGGTTTGTAACAGTGCCAGTTGCCTCAGCATCTGGCTGCCTCAAACTCACTGAAAACAATTACAGCGTGAAAGAAAATAGAAATCTTCCCCAATGTAACAACGACAGTAAAAATGAAAATCCATAGTAAAACCCTAAATTAAATTCCATATGAAGGTTTGCTGTATGTCGCTTAGATTCTGTGTGGTAAATGATTGATATATTTATGGTGGAGTTATTTGGTGGACTTTTATTGTAACTCAGTAGTTCTACTTCATTTCTTCACATTCTAACTGCATTTAAATACACTTAAAATTATCAGACTTATTTTTTTATCATTTTTGAAAGATCAATACATGATTCTTCATTCATTGTGTTTGAAAAATTCTGTTCTGATAGCTGCATTGATGGAGTTTTTTGCTGATTAGTTCACAAATTGGATTTTTTACCCATAATAGAGGAAGAAAATGCTTTCTGAACAGAGATTATGGAAATTGCACAGGAGGCAAACCTTTTGATTTTGGGGGAAAAATGGGCTTTAACAGAAAGACTGCTGGTGGATAGGATCCAAAGTTAATTTCTGTAGGATCCTGTGGTGTTCATATAGAATGGGTGGTATGTGTCGTGAAAATATATAATGAGAAGGCAAATTAACCTGAGCCATTGTCTGCAGAACTGCATAGCGATTCTAGTGGCCCTGGATTGTAGTTTGCTCCAGCCATGGAGGGCTTTTTCCAGGGAAGTTTGGAGCAAGCATCTGGTTTCACTGAGTAATTTTTGACATTGAATTTCAGAGGCAGGAATTGAACTTTAATTTCTTGGTGCTAGTCCTGCAAATATTAGTTGTCCTCTTATGCCTTCAGAAATAATTAATTAAACCTTTTTAAAAAGGAAAATATAATTCACAGTGTTGCTTCCTGTGTCCATTTCTTAAAAACGTAGTTTGAAGAATACAGAAAGCTGTCTGTTCAATAAACACCAGTTATTGGTATATTCAGTATCAAGTGCAACCTTTCAGAGTAGGATGTGTAGATCTACCACTGAACACACCTTGCTGTTATTGATATTAATTACTCACAAAGCACTCTAAACATATGTGTCACTGATCCGATGTGGTAAATAAGGCTGCCCTAGCAGAAAGTAGTTTTATTTTTTTACGAGTCACAACCTTGTAAAAGCCTAGCGAGCAATTAGCGCCCAGTGGTCTTACTATTAGTGATCAAAAAACCAAATTTTAGAAACTACAGCCTTAAAAAATTTAAGCTACAAGAATCAAAATTAAATCCTTGCGCTTACCCTGGAAGTTAATAATTTTAATATGTACTGTAGATTTAATTGCTAAATACTATATAGGGAACACCTGCAGGTTACTGGCTGCCAAAAAGTAAGGCATGAATTCTTATGAGTTACATGGAGCGCTGTAATTCAGCATTTTGCAAAGGACCAATAGTATGTGCCTCTTTTCTTAGCTGCTCTTATAATCCTGTGGGTAAAACTGAAGTCAATACAGTGTGGCCATAACCTTTTTGCACTATGCAACAGGCATGGAAGTGATAGGAGCCAGATGAAAAAGGACAAAGGGGAAGAAAAAAAGGTTGATATGCAAATACTTTAAGGTTTTCCATGCAGAAATTTCAGAAAAGAAAATATCGATGAACAAGATTTTTTTCAAGCGTTTTCAGCTGTGTCTACTGTCTAATGAAAATGTAGTTCCTTGAACAATACATCATCTCAAGAGTTTTGTTATTTATTTACAAAGTTATGGAGTTAGTTTTTATTGGCAAAATTGCCTTGGTAACATTTCCACATGCTGAAGTTGCATTTTTGGACCAACTTGAAAATACCTTCAGACACTATTGATAAACTGTGTTGTTATGGAAATCGTATCGCTTCATGTGATAGACATCAATTGTACTTACCTGCCAATGGAATTGTTACCAATAGAGGAATAATGATTGATTCTGTTGTCTAGGGAAAGTTAGCCAAAAGAAAGTGTGTCTATAAAGGAGCGGAATGAAGGCTAAAATTCATCCTAAAACATCCTACAATGCCTAATAATCTCCTAGTTTTTTCTTTTTTCCTGTTTCTGTAATGCTCTAATATCACACTTTTTCTGTGGGCTGTCTTAATAATGATTGCGCATGATATAATCCTTGAACAAATTAGCAAGATTCTCATTCTTTGTGCTCAGAGCAAGTATGTCAAGTTGCATAATGGTTTACACAGTGTGCCTGAAAGCTATACCTTACAGCTGCAAATACCTCAATAGTTTTGGAAAACATACAGCAATATCAATATTAATCTAGTTCTCAAGCGTTTAATTCAGCTGACTACATTTGTCAGCCAAAAGTGCAAAGTCTTGTATGACACTTAACGTTCATCTGAACAACTTGAGTCAAAACACTGGAAATCTTGTGATTTTGAGATTTCCTTAATTAGAACTTAGCTAACTTTTCAAGGCCAGAAATGAAAACTTCTGAAATTTCAGTAGTTGGCTATTCTGCTTAAAAATGGAAGCTCTAATGCCTGTGACTAGCATCTTGAAAAACTTTACAGCCTTCTGTGGGTACTGATGTATTTGATCAGTATCTGGCCAGAAATAGACAGAAGATGCATTCATTCTCAGCAGTCATTTTTATTTTCCAATGACATTGTATTTGATTGAAAAAAACCCCTTTTTTTAATGCTAGTAGTATATAGTGTGAGTATAATTGTGATCATAATCTCAGATGATCTGTAGATTAGAGTTTTGTGTGAAGGTTAGCCAGTTTTAATTGTCCATTAGAATATGGACAGCTATTCTAATCAGCCCTGCATGTATGCTGCTGGATGAAGTAGAGTATATTCATTTTTTTTTTAACACTTTACATTTCTTTAAATTAAAAGTGGGGTTTATCTTTAGGCAGTAAGACAAAGCCATTTATTTTTCTGGTTTCCAAGGATTAGAAAGAAAGTGCATGCAAAAATACATTTACTAACAGATTCAATTTCATTTTAAAAAACCCTTACTTTTTCTTAATAGGACAAAATTCTGTTCCTGAAAGATTTTGAGCAATTTCTATTTGTCAGTATAGTAGTACAGATGACATTTCTATTCAGCAAGTTTCTCACTTGCTGGGAGACTTCCTGATTAGCATGCAGTGTACTTGTGTTAGGTAAGGTAAAGAAGTTGTTAAATGTTTTATACCATAATCATAGCTATGTGTTAAAATTATCAAATTGCAGGCATCAGAGCACAGTTGGATTTCTATAAACAAAAATTAAGTCATTTGAAGATTTTTTTTAATGAAATCCTAAAGTGCTAGGAAAATTGGATAAGATTATCATATCCTATACTGATGACAACATTTGAGCAGGAAAGCTAAGAAGTTTAATTAGAAACACTTTGAGGCCTGGAAAATGTTTATTATTTTTTTAATATAACCATAATAAATACTCATAATGTATGTTCCTGTTTAGCTTTTATTATGGTAATACAAGTATGTTATCTAAAAATGTCCATCATGGTTTCTATATAAACTGAGATTGATTACTAGGACAATTTTTAAGCATAAATCAAAGCAATTGATGCATGGCCATTGGGGAAAAAAAACCTAGAAACACAGAAATTACAAATGTAAGTACATTTTTGTGGGACTTTTTTAGCTGTTGTTATGATCTGCAGCCTTTACCAGTTGGAACACATGCTTTTGGTATTTTGCTGATGTATAAAACTGTATACTCTGAATTTATATAAAGGGCAATGGTAGATAGCTTTTCAGCAGCAAGATGTAACATATATCTATATATGCTTGTTTGGTTTTGCGTAACTATGTTTTTAAAACTCTGAGCAGTCTCTGAAGGTTAAGATGAAAAAGATTTTGAGGAAAAAAATCTCCACTGGCTGGAGAACATTGATGCTAAAATGTCCCCTATTGATGTGATAATTTGAGAAACAAAGTAGATTGCTTGATGCTTCCTTCCCATGCCAAGTCTAGAACTCTTCCCTGACTAACAGCTGTGGGTTTCCTTCATGATGCTGATGTCTAAATCTACAAGCAAACTGAATAATTTCACGGTATGCTTGTGGATAAAAGCTCCCACATCTGCCACCCATAAATGTAAAGAAATGGTAAAAACCCCTTCCTTCACTTTTTAATTTCTGGTTTTAAATGTACGTATTCTGTAGTTTGCAATTGTAGACAGGATAGTCTCCAGTGTTTGAAAGCACACAAGATTAGATGAATACAAACAATTTCCATGTATGTCCTCCTTTCACCAGGCAGCTTAAAGTGTCATCTGCTTTGAATGTCTGGATGAGAATGTCCAAATGTAAAATAATAAAAAAATTATTAAAAAAAAAAAAGTACATAACCTAATATTTATGTAGTATCATCAGTTGTTAAGGTGACCAGGTATTAACTCGTGCTGTTCTTCTGCCTTATTAACTTTATATGTTATCTTAACGTGAGACTATTACATAAACAATATTCAACAGAAACTATCTATTTTTTCTATCTATCTACTTTATTTTCTGGGTGTTTTCTTTTTTGATGTACTTTTTTTTTCTGGAGGCTGTTCATTTTCCCTGGAGGTTAATAATTTGTTACTTTGCTACTCTTTCTGTTTAATGACATATTAGTAAATAATAACTAAGGTTGTTCTCTATCAGCATTAACAATGTAATACTCTTAGAGATGATGACTGAATCCAAGGATCCACTCCCCTCTAGAGCCTAGGCTGCTTGTTAGTTAGATTTATATAGCTATGTATGTTAGTCTTAAGGTAATTAGATTGGGACGCAGGCTCCCTTTGCAGCAGAGACGTTTAGGTCCATTTCTGACTAATACGACCGTGGAAACTGTGCTCTTCACAATGTTTATTCAAATTAGTACTTGCAGGGAGAATGTTTTTCTCTCCATTTCCCCTCTTCACTATTTAAGCTGAAAGCTGTTGTCAACCCGAAAGCATACTTACAGAAATTGTTCATGAGCAGACTTGCAATTTAAATAATATACTTAACTGTTGTAGAGGAAAAGTTGCAGAGCTTTTTTCCATTTTAAGAGTTTACAAAGATGCTGATTTTTTGTTTTCTGGCAGCACTGAATGCTTTGCTGTCTGGGCCGATGATACAGGAATCCCTCTTAACTCTGAATTTTATGCTTTTTTATTCTCTCTGATCCATAATATTTTGCCATACATCCTGTCATCTTGTTCCAGAATGCTTTTTACACCAAGTTATCTGTTCCTAGACAATTCACTCTTGTCATCTTAGCCAACTTACTGGAGATAAGTGTCTTAGTTGTGATTCATGTGCTGTTTGGAACAAAATATCAGACATAGCATATGCAAACTGCAGTTCTTAAGAAGCCTTATAGCATAGAGAACCAGGTAGAAACATGAGTCTCTGGAAAGAATAACTGGCACTTGGCTTATCTGGCAACACTAGGTCACTTCTATAAAAAGGTCTACCTGCATGTGTCACTGCTGAATTTACAGTGTTGTCAATGTGTTACATTGGAGAGTAAGATCCGGTTGGCAGCAACCATCTCACTGCATGTCCCTCCCCTGCCCCTCCTTCTACCTTCTCTGCCCCTCCACGTGCTTTAAAGTAGTATGCTTACATCTTGGGGCAACTCCTAGGTCATGGTTTTACGCAAAAGTTGTGAGGTCTGTCAAAAGCAAGTGCCACCCCGAAGTGATTCTGTTGTCCACAGTTATCTTTAGCAATAAAAAAGGAGCTGTTGACATTTTGATTGCTTCAGAAAATACTATGCTGTGCTACAGCAATAACACCAGTAATAAAAGTTCAAGTGAAAATTCTTGCCATCACTATAGGAGGATAAAAAAGGCATGACAGCACATTATCCCATGGTCACTGATAAGATGAAGCAGTCCACCATGCTTTGCTCTCACGCTTAGTGAGCCATTCTACAACTAATACTTCGCTGCTTCACTACTCAGTCATTGTACCTCCTATGTATCTTCAGTTATCAAAAAGAAATATCTGAATTCTTCACCCATATTTAACTAGAAGTGCTGGGATGAAATATTTGCATGTGAATGACATTTTATGTCCTTCTTTAAGTACGGACTTTACTCAACAGGAACCTTTAAAAGAACAAATGTCCTTAATTGCACTGTTTTAAAACAAAACACTTAGCTTCTGTGTTTCTGATAGGTTGACCATGCTGATTACAGTATTCATTAAACAGTCCTGGGGTTGTTTTGAAACATCTACAAGATCATGCACTGCAGTAATTCATTAAGAGCAAGACAACTATTGGCAACATCTTTTCAGTGACCTTTTAAAATGGCTAAGTGAGAAGTAGCTTGCACTTGTGATTCTACTGGAGTAAAAATTGGCATGTTTTTCCTTAAAAGCACCCCAGGAACAACAAAATGCACTTTCATCTCAGAATCTGCTGCCCTGGCCCCTGTGGTGTTGAGCAGAGAAGGTCATCTGTAAGCAGAGCTTTGGGGAAAACAGTTCCAGATTTCATTGCTTGTGTTTGGGCTGTTGTTTGTTCATACTTGTCTGCCATGCAAGAGGTACTTTTGAGCTGGGTTAAGTGTTTGTCTATTTATTTCTCTCTCCATAACTTCTTCGGCATATAGAGGAGTAAACTCTTCTTCTTCTGTTTGGGACTGTTCTTCTGATATGGCATATGTGGAGCCAGAGTTGATGAACAAGGAGTCGGTTCATCTTCTGTATCATTAAGATTCATTCTGTTTGTGGGTCCAGTACTGGACTTGGTTACATTTTAGTGTAATCCTGAAATACTACTCAGAATTATTTTGAATTATTTGGAGATTCCGTAGTTCTCTAATTTTAGAGAGGACTTTAATTTATGTTAAAATTTTTGCATGCCCCAAGGCTCTCCTTTTATTTTGGTAGTATAGGGAAAGTTTGAAAGAATTGTCATCCATGTAAACCAAAAACACCTCAGGCAACTAAATGCCTGTCTTTTGCTGTTTTGTTATTCGTTAACTACTCTGTTATTCCTCTTCCCTCCTCCCTAGGAGCACCTTCCCCCACCCCCCAAAAAAACCCACTCAGGAAATAAGCACACCACAATAAAAATGCTAATAAAGGGTATAATTCCCAATAGACCATAAAAGACAGCATTTATAACCCCGATAGAAATGCCAGTCAGCTTTTTTTGATGTAAAGCATCTGTCTCCAAAAGGAAATGAAGGCAGGCCTGTTTCTCCTTTCAAGTCTCTGAAGTAGTAGGTGGTGTCATTTGTTATACAGTGCTACAAGTCCCATGTTATTGCACTGGTAGCTGCCGACTGCCTTTGTTAACGTACTGAAAAGTTTTATCAGCTGTCTTTAATACAAGACAATATATGTGAAAAAAACCTACAGTAAATGTCTCTTGCTCTCTTGCCCTGAGACCATCATTTATAGCTGTCAGAGAGCGATGGCACTGATGTATAATCTTGCAGTCACACAAAATATCTTGAGACTGTTACGATAAACCGTAGATACTGATACCCTAGAAAGTTAGGGAGCAGTCTTTCCGAAATCCTGTGCACTTCCTCATTTGAAACATGAAGGAGGTGGAATGAACTTTTAGTACTACCTGAAATGAGTTATCAGTCATTTTGCATGGACACATTTCTTTAGAGCATTAATGGCCTAAAATTTGTTGGGTCTCCCGGAAATCAGGAATGATGAATAGAAGTTAGAAAATTTCATGTTCAGTTAAAAGGCATGCAGTTTATTCTTTTTCTAGATGTTTTTGTTGCTTGCTGTAGTGAAATGATATATCAAATTAAAGACATGATGGCAGAAGTGTTTTCTTAGCTAGGCATATAGGGTTATATATATGTCATTCTTTAGAGTACTTGATTAGTACCATACACATACCATATTTTCAGGGGAGTGTGAAGGAAATGGAGAGGAATTCTGGAAGCTGTATGAGACAACTGTGTTACTTCCCACACAGTAAGTTTGTAGATGCTGTAGAATTAGCCCTGAGCACATTTTAATGTGTGTCTTATTTAATATGAGTTTTTCTAGATATAAAGTTTTTTGATCCTTATCCATTGTAAGCTTTGCCTAGATGCAAACATACGCACATAGTTATATTTCAAGTGAGAAGAGAGTTCTGTGTCAATAACCGTGCTCTTGAAAAAAGCTATTTGATTCATAAACTCTAATTAGACAAATAAGGAGCACAATTAGTGGGAATGGACTATCCTACTCATGATTTGAGAAAATTCAAACAATCTTAAGTCTAAAAATAAATGAATAAATAAAATATGTGGGTATTTAGACAGCCATCCATATACAGTGGAGCTGCTCTCCGATCATTCTTCACTTATATTACTTCAATTAGCTACCAGAACATCTGTAATTAAGGAGTGTATTATTCCATTATAAAATAGTATGCAAGACTGGCACTGCACAGGTGGAGCTATGATAATGTGGCTGCTGATATGTGTTGTCCATAGCAAAGATTACATTTCAGGGGCTTAGTTTTCCTTCTCTGTACAGAGTATGACTAAAGAGGAAATTTTGGAGAGTATTTGACTGGGAAAACTTTATAAAATCCAGCTGGTCTTTTTTTGTTTTGATTTTTAGTGAAACGAAGTAACTGACTTAGGAGTGGTGGAAATAATCTGTCAGGGTAAAGCAAGAAAAATGAAATCTAAAAATAACATCTTCAGATTCCACTGCATTAGCATTATGATGTTTGCAATAGGGAGGGCTGAACTCATTTTGTTTTGCTTAATTTTGAAACTGAAAGCCAGTTGTTCTGAAAATTTGATGTGTCACGGTTCTTTATGAGTTTTTGTGATGCATATGTTAATAGGTGAAAAGAAGCAGTAAGAAAGCTGAAAAAATAGGAAATATTTGTAGGATATAAAACTAGAGAATTTTCTGAACAACATTTTCACCACAAAATTTAGGTTTTGGACGCAAGAATTATGGGGTTTTTTTTTGAAGCTTGATTCAGAAGAATAAGAGTAATGAGTTTAACTTGCTAGTGGAGAGGTCTGGAACATAGGTAAGTCTTCCTCATCCTAATGACTTCCTATTACCACATCAGTCTGGGAGACCAACTCTAGTGCATATTTTATCGGCCTTCTACCTCACGTATTTTTCTAAGTTATTGTCACTGAAGGGCTTCTAAAGCATACCAACATCCCCACAGAGTAGTCTGAAGCTGAGTTTCCATGTGGCTTCACATTTTTGAGTATTGCATTTTGATCAGAACACTGGTGAGTGGTGTCTTGAAACACTTATCCTCTGAGGCAAAACTATGTGACTTCGAAAGTGATTGTTCCTGGAGCTCATTGGAAATTATAGTGACCTGAGGGGGAGAACCACGGTGAACTTTGTGTAGTATTTTTCCCCTTTTTCTTTGAAATGCAAGGTACTGGTTTGGCAAATGCCTTTATTGTGCTCTCACTAGCATGTGAATACCTTAGGTACTTGCAAAAAGGTAGGTTAGACTGTTCTCTTCAGCTTCATAAATCTGCTTTTCTGCCCTTGTAATATTTGTTAACTCCAGTAACCAGGCATGTTTAATCATCATGAACAACCTATTATTTCATAATGGGATAATCTAAAGATGCAAAAATAAAAACAAGAAACATTTTGTCTTAGCTAAAGATGGAAAAATTGTTAGTAACCTAAGAAGCTTTTTAATGGATTTGTTATGAAATTTTCACATCTTTGTTATTAAAATAGCATGTGTTTCCACCATTGTTAATTTTATTCAATTGTTCATTAAGAAATAATTGCCACAACCTGAATCGAAATGGATATCCTAGGACCCTGAACATCCATAGAATCTGAAAACAGATTGTATTTTGTACTAGTTATAATTAAGACAAAGAGAAAAAAGGGATGAGTTCCAATGTGTTAACTATTCCCCATGATTATAAACTCTTTATTGGCAACGGGTTGAATTAAAATTAAATTCCTGTCTTTAATCCACTCTTGGATTACTTTAATTTTCTCTTGGAAACTGTGCTATGCCGACATTACCACATGTAAGGCTTTATGAGTTCTGTGTTTTCTCATTAAAGAGAGAAGCCTATGTCCATATACACCAGAGCTTGCCCTGTTTAAAGCACAAAGTATACAGCAGCTGTGTAGAAACTTTTTCTTGTTATCTCTATTTGCTTAAATTGCTAAATTGCTTCCATGAAAAGTCTGCAAACATAAGGGAATAATTTGTTTAAGTGGAAGAAGATTCTCTGAAGAGAAAAACTGAAATATTCCTAATATTTCTTCTTCCCTTTTTTTCGTACCAGTATCCAGCTGCCCTAATGAATCTTGGAGCCATTCTCCATCTGAATGGTAAACTGAAAGAGGCTGAAGAAAACTACCTCCTTGCTCTTCAACTTAAACCTGATGATGTCATCACTCAGTCCAATCTTCGCAAATTGTGGAATATCATGGAGAAACAAGGTTTGAAGACATCCAAAACATGATGATGAAAACTCTGAGCTTTTTTTTCTTAAATTGATTAAAACCATGAACTAGAACTTCCACACGGTTGTCCGATCAGAGGACTCATTGGACTTGACTGCAAGGATCAGAGGTCTTAATTGCTGCTAGGAGAAGCTATTCTGCTTTTTTGGCATAAGTTTTTTTGCTAGAGAAATAGAAAAAGGGAGACTTTGAGATATTCATGAAGGACTTGTTACCCCACAAAAATACTTAGAACCATAGCACTTTGAGAGAAGGTGTTTTGGCATATTTGATAAATCATTGCAAATCCCATATTGCTCACTTTTGGGTGGGTACTTGTAATGTATACTGTCATAGAAATACTAAGGGAAAATTGTACAGTATACACTAAGCCATATGGGAGTAAAAGTGGTAATAGTAGGTTAAAGTATTTTGCTGATACTGTAACTCATTAAAATGTATACTAAATCCAGTGTGTTTGCAGTTTGTCTTAATGCTGCTGTATCTCACTTTAGGACCACTTGCTTACCAATTTCACAGCTTATATGGCCAATCTTTTTTTTTTCAAACCTGTCACTTGTGATTAGATGACAGCATTCATAATTGTTTACTGAGAATATGCATATTATTTCAGCTTGTTAAGTTTTAATGCAGTTTTCCTGAGATACACAGTCAAACGGCTGTGGGCTAGACAGAAAGAGCAAGGAATTGTCCATATTCTACACCAGATGTGTATGTAGAGTGGTTAAAAAAAAAAAAAAAAAAGTCCGGAGGTATGATTTAGCAATACAAGCAAGACTGATGTTTGCCCTTATATCAAAAGAGTGTAGTCAGACTGTCATCTTAAGAAAAAAATAATTTGTATTATAGAACAATGTGTTTGACTCTCTTTGCATTGCTGATAAGATCAACTTTAAACTGTACTCTGCGTACAGTATTTTTGCAATAACTCAGCCAAGGGAGATGATTGAAAATATTAGTGCTTGGATATGCTACAAATGAGACTTCATGAGCTACTCAGAGAAAAGGGAATGTTATACATTGGTGAGGCTAGCAAATAACTGAAGGGACTGGATTAGATCATGCTTAAAACAGTGTAGATCAAGAGAAATCTGTAAAGGTGATTGCCAGTTACTTTTCACAGTTGTGGTGTTTTAAAAAATATTACCTATTCAGATTCTATCCAAATATTAGCATTCTTTTTGTATTCTGACATGTGTGCTAGCAGCAGAGCTGTCAAATATCTAAATATGCTTTTGGTGAGGTTCAATTTATTTCTGTTTCAGAATGATTTGGCCTAGTTACTGTTTTAGTCTTCCGTTTTTAAATGTAAAAATAATTTATTTTAAATTCCAGTGTATTGAAGCTTTAGTAAGTTTTTTCCAGGCCATTTGTTAACTGCTTTCTTTCTTTGGAATAAGTATTATTGCTTTGTAAGAAAATTTACCATTTCATTTAATGACCTGTTGGTATCTGCTTCAGTGTTCTTTTCATAATGGTAGATATAATGTTAAAGTGGTAGAGCACCTTGAACTGAAGCTTCTTCAGGATCTTCTGTTAAAAACTCTCTATTACTGAGAAGGGGTTTGGGTTTTTTTTTTGCTTTTTAACTGTTGAGCACCATTCCAACAAAACCGTAGAGAAGAATACTTTGCTGTATTTATTTATTTATTACTTGACTGCAGCAACATTACCTGCCATTAACACAACAGTCTATAAGTGTTGCTATTTCTTTTATTTGGTTTTCCTTGCATTTTTTGTGGTTAGTGTGTGTACCTAACAGGAAAGGGGACACATGATTTATACTCTACCTTCTTGGTCATTCTCCCCTTACACTTGGATTTTAAATCTGTATTGAAATAGATTGGAGAGTAGCTGTTTCAAAGTCAGTATAGTAAGTAGTGTGTGTTTGCTTTTCTTTCCTCTTGCTCGCTAAAATACCATAAGTTGCTAAGTTTACAACTGGCCTGCCAGACGGGCCAGAGGGGCAAGATTGTTTGGTTTTGTGGAGTGTGTCGAGTTTTTCTCAAATAATGTTATGGCTGGAAAAGCAAAATTGAAGGATCAAAAGTTGAATTTCTACTTTATCGTTGAAACCAGTGTTAGAATACAATGGTAGCTTGAACTTATTCTCCTGCTTTACTGACTTTCTGGAAAAAGTATACAAGTAAATTAGATAGTAACTATAACTGAACTCAGTATAAAACTGTGGTATCCTGCAGCTTTATTTGCTCAACAGCCATCAGACTTCGATGGCTTCTTGGTCTTAACCATTCACTATGTTATTTGTCTCCTTCAACTTGTACTCATTCTTGTTTAGTAATTTTTATTCATTGCACAAAAGGGGAAAGGGGGAGCACTCCTGTGATGCAGTGTCATGCTTGCATTGATAACTGGTTTTGTTTGTTTCTTTAAAAAAAAAAAGAAAAGAAAGAAAAAAAGACTAGCGTAAATTTAACAAGAATGTCCCTGAATACATTTTTTTAATATAGGTCTGGGCTTGATAACTTTCTTCTTTTGGGATAAATTTAAAACATGTTTAAAATATGTCTCTCTGCTCAGGGATTTATGGTGGATTATTGCAGACAGTGCTAAAAAAAAAAAAGAGCACAAGACAAGTTTACTAAATTAAAATTTTATTTTTTGAAAAACTGTTATTTGTATAAATTATCAGATTTGTAGGCTTTCCTTTTTGTAGAAATAATTGTTTATGTGCCAGATAAGAGGATTTCAATTTTGTTTTCAATAATAAAGCATTGATAACTAATACACTGTGCATTCCTTTATCTGTTACTGTAACAACTTTTTTTTTTAATTATTCTAATTAAATGAGTTATATTGACTATTTTATGTGTGGGAGAACTATATAGCATAAGTAGAGTACAACCTATCACAGCTGGCTTTCTTCTATACTCTATTACAATTATACTTCAGCTGATATTTTCAAAAAGGTTCTCTGGAAGCATTTTTTAATATTTCTACTCACTAAATCTAGCCAAAGGGATATGGTAACTATTATTTTTATTGTTGTTTCTAAACTCTATGGGAATAAAAGCTGATGAGTAAGGTATTTTTATAATTTTTTTTTATATTGACATACAAACATGATGTCAGTAAAAATGCTTTCAAATGTATAATTGGCTACAAAAGCTGGAAAAAAGACTTCATTTACATACATGGTCTTTTTAGTGTCTGAGATCACCTTTCTCTCGTGCTGCAATGTCACATGATCAGTTTCAAATCTACTGCCTTCCTGCACAGGAGATGTTATGAAGTGACATGATTCTTTGACCTTTTGGTTTTCTCTTAATCTTCCATGGACAGAGCCTTCTTAGCTCGATGGACCTAACACTGATATTCTCATACCTTCCTAGTTCTGTTGCATTCAGGTCCTATGCATTGATAGATTTGCTCTACAGTTGAAAAATGTTGATGGGCATGAGTAGAGCACTAGAGAGGCTTTGGGTCACTGACTTCCAAATTCAACTGTTAGGCCTTATTTTTATCAAAGGTCAAGCCTCGCCTTCAGATGTGGTCACTCCTTGCCTAAGTAGGTTTTGATGAAATGGCAGATGATGTATACGGAGCATGCAAAGAATAATCTGATTATTCTGTCACTCCTTTCTCATGGAAATAGAGTCTAAACATGTGCTTGAACTCGTGTTCTGGCTTCTTATCCCTAAACCCTTCTCTGTGAGATCCTGTTCTGGCTGCTTTGCGTTGTGTTTCTGATGTTCTTGTTCTTCCAAGCATCACACTTTTTGGGTAGCAGATACCTAATACAACTCCATTTCCGATGGAGGCACACGGCAGCTCTGCGGTGGCTTTTTAGTCCTGCCGTCTTATACAGACCCATCTGAACTTGCTCTCTGTAGCTGGCACAGATGGCTGTATTACTTCTGGGGTTTGAACTAGTATAATGTTAAGGCACTAAATTATTCTACGTAAATATACCAGCTCATCTGGATCTGGCTTGGGACTCTCTAACATGGCTCTGTGTTGTAAGCATTCCCATAGCAGCTTTGCCCGACAGGGGTGAATGTAGGTAGCATGAGAGAGTCTTTGCCTCCAGTTCAAGTGTGAGAACAGTCAACGACAGCTGAATTACTATGTTTATTTTGCTGCATCCCTAAGGGTTGCAAAAGAGAGATTTTAGTGAGAGAATCTGGAGATTTAGAAATAAATTGTAGGAAATCTAAAGAGAATCCCGTATAACCATTTACCTTTTTGAAACTTCTATTTCTGGTCCTTTTTGAAATAAAATAGAGCCCCGCTCAGATGTTATACAGGCTCCCTCAGTTGGACTGACCCTGTGATTTGAAAAGTCCCTGCCTTGCTTCACACTGATACTGAATGTTTAACCTCTCTGAGATTCAGTAGTGTGACATTGGAAGAATGTGTTTTAAGGAATAGAATATATCCTATGTTAGGCAGAGGGTGGGGAGGGAGAAGTCAGGGAGGAGATGCAGACATTTTTGTGGAAATGAGTAAGAATTTTAGGGGGACAGGCTTTATTCCAACAACAAAGAAGGAACCCCAAGATCAAGTTATGCTAGAATAAATGACAGGAAAGGGTATGCATCAGTAAATTTAAAAAAAAAATGCAATACAGTCTTAAAAAAAGTTCTTTTGGTATCATAATAGATCAAAACCAAATATTACCAACCAGAAATGCTGGTCTGGGAAGATGGTATAATAGAGTTGAGAACATAACAATATATTCCCCAGGAAAGACTGAATATATGCTTCAAGTTATGCCACTTGATTAGAAAACCTTTACGGTTGTGTTTGTTTTCAAATTTCAAATTGATGTTTCCCCCTTCCCCATATATTCTGTATTTTATCATATTTACCATGTCACGGTGCACTGGCTCTTTGGTGGTGCCACAGCTTTAGAGTTGGACAGCTTTGAAGGTTGCATATGAGGAAGCATTTCGGAAGGGCAGAAACATCAGAGTGGACCTTCTAGAAAGGTGTAAGATAAAATAGATTAAATCATGCATGCTTGCTATATACTCATTTATTTTGAATACAGTTTCAGTGACAAAGCGTAATTACATTTACTTACTGAAATTATTGAGCTTACAGATCTTTCTGGGCAAGGTGTGAAGATTAAATTGTTTATATTTACAAATCTGTGTCAGTTTGTGTGCATTTGAGCACAAATTTATGTTTTAAAAAACCGTAAGATTTCCTTTTGAAGAAACAGGTGTGGAAGCCATGTGCAGTGAGAACATTTGTGGGTTTGTTTTTTTTATTTGATAGAACTTTTGCATAAGCCTATATTTCCTTGCATCACCAGTCCCTTAGCTGCTAACATTCTATTTTTACATGGATTTTTTTTTTCTGAAACTCTGAACCTGATTGTATGAAGCAGTGTTCCTGCAGAGTTTGAATAGTTTAAGCCACAGGTTCTGTTTTGAGCTAAACAGAAATGAAACTTGGCTTTGATGGCTAAATTTAAGTCCAGTTTTGATTTCAGGAATGATTTAACCCAGGTGAACAGATTTTTCAACCCAATAATACAGTGATTTGCTGTACCAGGTAATCACAGAAAGTAGAGATTATTTGAGAGGCTTTGCTTGTTTCTTCTCTAGATTTTTTTTCCTGTCAACAAAACATTTTTTGTCCTTTTCTGGAGAAATACATTTTATTTTTTCTCTAATTTTCTTGAAAACAGATGTTCCTGCATACCCAGTATTTTTCTTTATTACAATGAGAAATTAAATTTACGTAGAACTGATTTATTTATTATTTTGACAAGTTTGTTGCAACCACAACCATAAGTTTCTCTACAGTACATGAGTGTATAATACAGTGTATTGTTCTTTATATTAAATCAATTCCCTCTTCTGGTTTCTATCCAATATGCAAAGCCAATCATTACAACAAAGAGTCACTTTTGCACACCCACAGTTTCTGGAATCCAGCATTGTTCTTCCTATTGTGGCAGTGAATATTTTTATACGACAACATGAAGATGTAGGATGCTAGAAAATATGTCTTATTCCTGCTGTAGAATTGGATCTTTTCTTTCTTCTCAACCACCATAATTTCATAGCATTTTTTGTCATTTGCTACTCCTTAATGAAAGAAAGTCTTTAACAATTGGATTTAAAAAAAAAAAAAAAAGCCATACTATTAATAACAACAGAGCTCTATGAATGCCACTCATACTTTAAAGCTCATGGATAGAGCATAGTGGCTCTGTCATTAAAAAAAAAATCTATTATTTTAATTGCTGTTCCTCCCTCTGAAATGCAGTTTCTCTATGAAGTTTGTGAGTGGCAATTAATCTTTTAGCTATATAACTGTAAATCCGTTTGTGTTTCTGGATTTTTTTTTTTAATGGAATTAAGTCTCCTGATCGTTGTTCTCATCAGTTGAAAGACTCTTTAGGATATTCTTGCATAGAAGAACTGTTTCCCGTTTCTCTTCTCCTTTGTTAGTTTTATAAATGATTTAGAGACTAGAAGAGGAACTGCTTTCCTTGAAGCTAAAGGCAGAGAACAGCTTTGGGTGTGAATTGAGCTTCTCCATCAATTTTGTGCCTTATAGCCAAAGATGTTAAAAAGAAATAAAACTTGTTTTGCTTTTTTGCAAAGACCGTAAACTATGGACCATTTAGGTCTACACCAAGACTCTCATTAGTATGAGTTTTAAGGATTGATGGAAAGATTCAGTAACTGAAAATCTTGTCCACCTTTTCTAACTGTATCAGCTCATCTAATAAGAGAGCACCTTTCCATCTGGATCTTTTCCACCTTCGCTGCCTGTCATTGTTCAATCTAAGAAGTACAGATGGGTCAAACGAAGATGTATTGCCGCAAATTCTTCAGATGGGTTAAACCTTTTTGCCTGCAGTGTTATGACTAAAAAACCACCAAACATTTTCTTCCTGATTTTCAAAAATCAAAAGTTTAAAAACCCAAGTGAGACTACTTAAATGAAAAGTTAAAAAATGGTATAAACTATTCTAAGGTCCTTGCAACTGCTGTTTGCAAGTTTTTATTGCTTATCTCGTGAGATTAGGGTTGACTTACAATTGACTTCAACATTCTAAGAATAACTCTATATCAAGTCAACAGGTTTTGTATTTCATCATGCTAAAGACATGCTTTATACACATGTGCACATGTATGTCCCATTGGCACCTTCACAGCTGTTTTGGTAATCTTCCTTGTCAGCACTGCATATATTTACCCAATGGATTTGAATAAGTTATTTACTATAAGTGTTCTTCTGATTGATATGAAAACTTTGCTTTATTTGGCATGGGAAGAAGAAAAAGAGGTTAAGCCATGTGAAATCAGATCTATACTGTTCAAGATTTTTGTAGTCTGTCAATAATGATATATAAATGTCAATTAGAGGTGACCATATAAAAGTACATTTTTGTTTAATTCAATGAAGCTGGTGATTTTGAAAAGGGAAGTAATCGTAGACTCTGCAATAGAATTGTTAATATTTAGATTTACAGACAGATTAGCTTACTCAAATGCTTTTTATATTGATCAGTGTAATAATATTTGTTAAAGTTCTATCAATTTTTGCTGTTTACTTACCTTGGTTTTTTATCACAATTTCAGTTATGGTGCTTTTTTTAATCTACTGTTTATAAACTAAGGTATATTTGAAATAATAGTTTTTCAATTAGTCATTTGAGAAATGACTAATAAAATATGTCATCCAACAGATCATCTTTTTTATATTTCTTTTATAAAGAGGGAGCTTTAGGAATAAGGACAAGGAAGGAGAAGTCTTGTGATTCTATTTAGTTACTTTTTAGCTTTGTTCCCATATAAACATATAATTAGCTGTACAAAGCCCACAGTGATCCACAGAAAACTGATGCATGCACCTGGGCCCAGGTAACTCCGAGTGAAGCTATAGAAACATATCTCACATTTCCCTGGAAGAGGCATAAAATTATGAAGCAGGATCTTCACACACTTACGCCAACTGCAGCTTGTCAGGATGTTTACCGTAATTTTCATAGAATCATAGAATCATAGAATCATACAGGTTGGAAAAGACCTCTAAGATCATCGTGTCCAACCGTCAACCCAACACACCATGCCCACTACACCATGTCCCTAAGCGCCTCATCTACACGTCTTTTAAATACTTCCAGGGGTGGTGACTCAACCACTTCCCTGGGCAGCCTGTTCCAAGGCTTGACCACTCTTTCAGTAAAGAAATTTCTCCTAATGTCCAGTCTAAACCTCCCTTGGCGCAACTTGAGGCCATTTCCTCTCGTCCTATCACTAGTTACTTGGGAGAAGAGACCAACGCCCACCTCGCTACAACCTCCTGTCAGGTAGTTGTAGAGCGCGATGAGGTCTCCCCTCAGCCTCCTCTTCTCCAGGCTAAACAACACCAGTTCCCTCAGCCGCTCCTCATAAGGCTTGTGCTCCAGGCCCTTCACCAGCTTCGTTGCCCTCCTCTGGACACGCTCCAGCACCTCCATGTCCTTCTTGTAGTGAGGGGCCCAAAACTGAACACAGGATTCGAGGTGCGGCCTCACCAGTGCCGAGTACAGGGGCACGATCACCTCCCTGCTCCTGCTGGCCACACTATTTCTGATACAGGCCAGGATGCCGTTGGCCTTCTTGGCCACCTGGGCACACTGCTGGCTCATGTTCAGCCGGCTGTCAACCAGCACCCCCAGGCGCTGATTTGCTAATCCTGAAATCAGGTGAGCCCACCTGAGTCTATTTCTGAAAGTAATGCATAAGCTAAGTGAAGGTCATACCTGGAACACCTGGGGTGTAATACACTAAGTCTCAAAAAGGAGTACTGGCAGGAATTGCATCAGAAAGTTTTCTTTTTTCTGTGTCTTTTGAACTGTTACCGCCTTCTGGCCTGCCAAGTGTGAAGATAACCACCTAATGGCTGGTATGCTTGGGTTCTCTGGTTACATAGCTTGTTTGTTGCATGTATGTAAAGATTTGATCTTTCATATGCAAGGTATGCATGGAAAGGGTACACAGGGACTGCAAAAGCATGATTTCTACTGTAAATACCTTTAGAAACTGGACAAGTGTTAATTGACCATAGGGAGAAGCTGAGCTGGGAGAAGCAGGCTGGACCTTGATAGTTCCCCAGTGAATGATCAGTGAGACAGGAGGGAGCAGCAAATGCAAGCTGGCAACCATGCATGGATTTCGTCTAGCTCGTTTAAAAAATATGATATAAAAAAGACCACCCATCTTGATTATGTGAATTTTTTGCTTTGCAGAGGTGAAATCCCAGTGACTTCATTAGGCCTAAGGGAAACAAAATGCAAAATGATAGCAAAACTGGACCAAAGCATCCTGAAAGCATTTATAAACAAAGTATGCAAATTTAAAAGGCCTCTGATTTTGTGTCAAGTACCTTGCAAAGCTATGCAACAGATCAGACACTGACCTGAACCTACTGTCCTCATTTGCTAGAGGGTTCAAAGACGTTTCCTAGGGTTTTTTTTACCACCCAAATTAAAAAGTAACCATAACAACTCACTAACAGCTAAACAAAAAGCGAGGCAGGCCGTGGGGAAGGAAATGTCCATTTCGGTCCTAGCCCTAAGGCAAAAACCTCCATATTTCTGACAGCAAGTCTATGAAATTTGATGTGAGAACAGAAGCCACTTTAATTAAAGATTTGATGAGAAACTGATTTAACTAGGAAAAGTGTCATAATGCAGAAATGTGGGCTTTTAAAACTGAATTCAACATAAACTGCGGAAAAGAAGGCATTCAATGGCAAAACAAGGGGAAGAGCAGCCTTTTAATAAAGTATACAGGATTTTTTTTTTTTTTTTCAAACAAGATTCCTGGAGACAAGTCTTGCTACTTCAGGGGAAAAAGAAAGACAGACAGACAATGTGGGAAGCTGCACTGCAACTGATTGCTTTGTCCATTTTTATTTATTATTGTAAAAATACCAAGTGATATTTGGGCGCTCAGAAATTTGGGTTGAATGGGACTGCATGACATTTTTTGGCAAATCCCAAATTGTCACACCCATCTTGACTGTTTCCTGCTTAGAATCTCTGGAAGTGACAAGATGAAGAGATCATCTCTTGAACTTCCCTAACTCTAGTCTTCCCATAACCTCACTCCTCCCTTTGGCTCTTGTCCCTGCTTGCCCTGCTATATTCATTGCAGGCAGCGCTGTCCCGAGAGCAGTGATTTGTTTCTTCTAGTTGGCTGTAAAGTACTCTACTCTAATGGGACTGTATAAATAAAAGTAATTAGTTTTTCTGCCTCATTCAGGGAACTATAAGTAAGAATAACAGGGTACGCAGATCTAACTTTTATATAAATTACTTATTTGTAGGGTTAATAGATTTTTAATATGCACCTCTCTTTTTGCCTCTTAAATGACAAGAAAAGGCAGTAATACTTAAAACGTAAAATTGCCTCATACATTTCAGATCAGAGAGACTCGGAGAGCTGTAGAAATGATAGATGGACTTATACTGGATAAGCAGCATCACTTGGTGTTGGATTTCTACTTTTAATTCAACATTGGGAATGATATAACCATACCCCGTACCTCTTAAGAGGAATTGTACAGGTTCCAACCATCTGTTAAATTAAACATTGGTGATTACTATGAGCATGTAGAGCAGACCTGCTACAAGGGGGACGATAACTCTGTGCATACAGCTAAGCCCTAGGAGCCTACTTGATTCACAGAGTTGGATACCCAATTAGAAGAACTGAAAGTATTTTTTTTTAGTACAGTCTCACTCACTGCATAGTTAATGGCGACGATTCGCTCCGATCCTTCTATATTAAATACAGTATATCCTGTGTCTGAAGTACTGAAATGCTGGAAAAGGTCCCGATAGTCATGTCTTTTAAATAAATGCTTTAATATGTTGATACTTTTCTGGCAGTAATTTCCCCTGCCAGTCATTTCTGTCTTGGTGGTGCTTCGAAAACCGGGTGGGGGGGCAATAAATCAGGCTTTTGAAGAGAGAAGTTTTGATTAGTAACAAAATCCAAACAGAAAAAGACATAGCACTATATGTGACAAACCTGGAAAAAATAAACAAACATACTATTTCAAACAGGAAACTTCTCAAGGGTCCTTCTGCTTCAGGGCCTGTTCCCAACCAACAGATCTTGTTGCCTTATAGATTCTACAGCTTTTCAGATAACGTGCCCCTACTTTTCACCTACTTGGCTTGTAAAGAAGAAATCCTGTCCCAACTGAAAATGATAACAGTTTTGTCATTGACTTGAGTGACTAAAATTTCACTGTAGAAAACTGTTTGGGACAAGGACTTGTTTACATTTATATGTTGGTTCCTCTGATGATTTTTGTGATCTCCTAGCGCAATAAAAATTATTCTTACACATACTCTGTTCAGGAACCAGGACACACGAGAAGACCCTTAAGTACACTATATTTTTCTGTTAGAGCCTGCTGCCTCATTCAGACAGTGTGAAGCCGTGTTATTAAGAGCATCAAGGCAGAAGCTTCTTTGAAGCATCAGTGCTGGAGCAGAGCAAGTGCTGGTCGCTAACAGTGAGTTGTTTTACCATGCAAGGTCACATTATCAAATGGGGACGCTTTGCAAAAGGAATTTTTTCTTGTATGTTTAGGAAAATACAATTTATTGGAAGCTGTATTCCCTCCAAATGCCTGGAGAGCTTCTGTTATTATGGCAACTAGAGTATCCAACTGAGAACTAATTCATGTATCAGTTTGTCAAGTGCACAATTATAATTATTATAGTATTGTACTGAATGAATGTTAAAGCCTGATAAGAAGGTGATTTCTCTGTCTTTACTATGTATAACCCCTCCTCCCAGTCTGCAAAAAGCATTATTTCTGGTCATTTTCAGTATGACCTCTCTTACGGATTTCAGCTGCACTTCACAGTCCACTGAGCAATGTTGTTTGAAAATTGATTAAAAACTGTAATTATTGTAGCAGGAACATAATCATGATTGATAGGACAAAGCCAAGTAATTGGGGGGGGGGTTGGATCTCAGCCTGAAATTTATTTTTGCTTTACCAAAATATAATTGAAATAAAAAGCTGTAATTTCTGAAAGTTAGTTTTTTTACTAGTGTTTTAAATCCAAAAAAGGGAGAAAAATAAAAATACAACCCGCACCCCTAGTAAATCCCAAACCTCTAGAAATTATGTGGGTTTCTGTTACCTTGAGTTCATATTAAAAAGGGCAGGTTCTAGTTGGTATAAACCAAAGAATCTAGTTCTACATATGCTATCTCATGAGGATGAGGGTAAAATGTTACTGTTTTTCTTTTGTAAAGTCCAGTTATAATAACTCTTGTATGTTAGTAATTAGCTTTCTCTGTCACAGACTTGATGAACAACTTTTTCCTCTGAAAGGCTAATGCTTTTATGGCTTACATGATGTTAACTTCTAATGAAAAAATTGTACCTCAAATTATTTACCGAAGAAAATCCAAAAATAACTTCAGTAATGGATGCCTTTTTCTATCTTATTGCATTTTTTCTCAGTGATTGGATTCTCACAGTTACGTTGGGCTCTACCTTCCATGTCACAGCTGCCATTTATTGCATGCTCACTTGATTTTTCTAAAAGCATCATCTCCCTCCTTGATTCTTCTAACAGCCTCATCTCTCTCCTCTTGAATAGGCTCAGAATTGTGTGATAAGCACTTTTTGCCACAGTACTAACCATCCAACTGCCAGATTCCACTTTTACAGGCTAAGGCAAAGCAGACAATTTGTCAGCTCAGTTGAAAGACTCAGATGAGGAATGACTGAAACCTGAAATTTGCTTTTCTTAAGTTCATGAGTCATGTTGCTCATTAGGTAGAGTTTTTTTAAAATATAAAATGCAATCTTTTAAATCTAATCTGATCTTCAGTTTTAATATTGCTTATACATTGATGAAGTCTACCTTTCCAAAGACGTATTGGAAGGGTTAATCATTGTTTTTTGTGTAGGTCACCTCTCAGCTTCTCAGGTGCTTAACTTGCACCTGACTCTTGACAGTCCCATAGCTTTCCTTCCTTCAGTGCAGGTCTGTGCAATGGCAGGGATGGGCTTTTATGGAGCTTAAAGCATCAGGGCTTAACGTCCTTGTAGCAGTATAAAAGATTAAGCATGTATACCTGAAATGTAAAAGCTTCCCACCCCAAAGTCTCAAACCCATTAACGATGACAGCACTTTTGATAACAAACTTGCTTGCTAGACTTAGAATAGACATTTTGGTGCTTGAAGCTCACAGACGGTCTTATCTTTCAGGACCACCTTACAAGGAAAACAATGTCTGGATTTTTTTGAGCTTCTTAAAAAAATACCAAACAAACACAAAACCAACAAAATCCCACAAACTTTGCAGTTAATTGCAGGGTCCAAATGTGCCTTCAAACTGCTGTCGCTATTACAGGTTATTTGTCAGCTGAGGCTCAGTCACTGTCAGTAGTCACTGCAAACAGGGGCTAATTTAATTTAATTAAGCAAGAATGCAAGAAGCTTAATTTAAGGCTAGTCACCTCACATTTGATGCGACTAAACATTTTTTTCATGGATGTTTACTGTATGTCAACTGGTCTACAGTAACTTGTGTAATATTGAGTAGAAGTGATACAGCCTGACCCTAGACTGACCTAGAATTATATTTGAGAGGGTTAACAAAAAAAAATGATAGGCTCATTTTGTCTAAGCTGCTTCTTTGTACCAGACGATGTGTTTCATGCTTACAGCGCACAAATGATGACAACTATTACATCTGAGAAGCCAGAATGATTGGCTCTATAGATAGGCCCTTCATGGTCCTTAATGTAATTGATCGCAGTACTCACTCCAGAATATGCAATCTCTAATCCTTTAAAAACATAATATTTAGGGGAGTCACACTAAAAATATTTTTGCATAAAACCAAATTTTTGATATAAACTTCCCCATTTTAGATGAACTTAATGAAATCCAGTGAGACCAAATAGGACGTACAGAAGTTAGGTTGGGAAAGGCAAGAAGGTAGCAGGACACTAATTGAAATACACAGATCATTTGAAACTGTGTCAAAGAGGAACTAGTGGTACCTAATGCAATCCATCATTCATGGGAGAAATAGGATACATCAAGGACAGAGAACGTCACATGAGAATAGATTAAAGAAATATAGGAAAAAATGAACCCTCTACCATATCTGTTTTTCCGCCCAGTGCTGTAATAAGGATTAGATGCGTAAGTTTTTGAAAGCTAACTGTCTATTACAGGAAAGAATAACCCCCACACCCATTGCGTCCTATTAAAATACCCACATATTACGCTTTCATAACTGGAAAAATCGTAGGGCCCTGCTACAATCTCAGGCACATTGCTGTAATTTCAAAGAAATTCCACCAAAGCAAAATGGAGTTGTGTAAGCATATGTAAAAAAAGAATCGAGCCCTAACACCCCAGAGTTTTTCTTGTTATTTATCATGTTATTTACTCTTCACTTAAAAAGAAGATAGTTATGAAAAGCAATAATTAAGTTTTTGTTACAGCAAGCTTGAAAAGGAAAGCAAGCTAAAGAATGAGTATTAGTAAATAGGCTATGGTTTTATTTCCAAATAAGACCTTCACAAAAAACATACAAAGTTAACGGCATCTGTTGTTTACTACAGATGAATCGGTGATGACAAACACATGCCAAATTATTTGAATAGCTACCAGCTCTGTGTTTGATTCTGTACTTGCTAATCCTTGTTTCATAATTCCTGCATAGAGATGAAAAAGGAAATTACTAGCTTTAATTACCTTCTAACAGTGGCTTAGAGACACTAATTTTCCTAGTCACTGCATCTTGCAACACTCTTAGGTTGCAAGAGAGGGTTCCTGTTTTCCTTGTGTCTGGACTCAAGATAGTTTTGGCTGGAGCTGGACATTCAGACTACAGAGCTGGAGTGCTCACTATCTTTGGTACTAGGTAAATGCATTCTGAAGCTGGAGCTTTACGACAAAGGCAAGTCTGTCAAAATTTACCTTAAGGGAAAGCGCTTATTTCATAGTGAGAGCAGATCTGATTTCACCCACAGGTCTACCCCTCTTGTGTGGTTTAATGGTATCTGACTTCAACTCTCTGTAAACAAACATAGCAACACACAGCTCAGAGGAGTAACACTGGATTTAATTCTTTTTTAAAGGTGTTTGTACTTAGGTCTTTCCACATAATCAATTCAGATTAAGGGTAATGCTTAATTCAGAACGTTATTTCTGAACTAAGAATGGATTTTTTTCTACTTACAGGGTTGTGTCTCATTGATAGCTCTAGCGCTGATACTTAACAGCCTGGCTTCTCTCTCCAGCTTGGAGGACATCAAGCAGACCACTTTCAACAGTAAGAGAGCTGAGATGGAGCACTGCTGTCCCCATGACAAAGCATGCAACATCTCAGCGTTTTCTAATACAGATAGGACTTGTTTTCAAAAGAGTTAAATATTCTAGATTTTTCCTGCTCCCAGTTGTCCAAGATTGTCTAGGTGGTTTTTGGCGCGTATGAGATACTGATGCTTCATTTTTTAATGTTTAATTTAGTCTTTAACATTACTGAGAAATTTTGTCATGCTTTCTGTTTAGTGTATTATTAAACTGTTCTTACTCACTTGATAGATTTTTTTTCCAAGTGCTCTTGACTTTGACTGAATTATTCAATTGGTTGAGAGGCAATCCATTTCTAAGATATTATGTTTTGAAAATATTCTCAATTTAAAATTGCTCAATAAATATGTTTCTTTAGAAAGTTTGAGTTCTTTCTGTTACTTTAAAGTACCCAGATTACTAATTATTATGCGCCATTATTATGTTCCATTTCATTAAAGTTAATTGATTTCAAACATTTGAGAAAAAGATTTACCCTTACTACTACTTCAGAAGCCTCTAACAGCCTCTAAATTATGATTTTGACAGAGTAGATTTTATTTTATCTGTGGTTAACCTGTCTTTGAGTTTCCACATTTAACAGTTTGATTACCTCTTTCATTGTTGCTACCTTGTTTTTAAAGTGATAGACAAAATTGAAAGAACTGCATTTCCCCAGAACAAGTGAACTTACCTAAACAAAACTACAAAATGCTGACAGAAATATAAAGCGAGGGAAAGAGAGAGGGAAATATATATACAAGCTTATAAAACGAACAAGAGAAACCCTCCACAAATTGCAGAAAACAAAATGGGTTACCTAAAGTTGGGTAAAAAATCAGCTTTATCAACTGTCATGCATGCAGTTTAGCAACTGCTTTCTTGTCTCATTAATAGTTTTGCATAAGCAAACATATCTAAATATTCAATACCTGAATCGCATACCATTGTGATCAGTAAGATCTAAGCGGAAACTAGCTGGTTTTGGAAAGAATTTGCTGAAAATACAAGCATATGGGTGAAGTTTGCCTTCTCTTTCAGTGAGATGAGGCTTACGTGATGTCTCTCTGTCTGTCTATCTCATTGTGATCTTTTTTGGCCAAATTCTACCAAGAGCGGCATACATATAGGTGTCCTGTTAGTAGCCTGAAAATAGCCTGAAAAAAACAGCTGGGTACAGGGAAAAGACTCTGTTACTGTGCTCTGCCCCATTCTCCCCCTCCCCCAGTCCTTTCAGGAGAGAAATGTTAAAAGCAAATCCATATTGGAGAGTGAGAACCTCGATGTGGGAAAACAGGAGCTTGCACCTTTTTAGACTTCAGGGAATCTGATCATTAGACACAACCCATAGGAAACCAGGCCTCATTAGTTCTGCAGCCCACAGGACTGTTTTTCTAATGTAAAGAGGCTCAGCTGTGCAAGCAATTTTTTTCTGAGACTTTCAATCTGGGTGCATAGTTTTGGGGTATATGACATAAGGTATTTTGGACCTGATTTCCGGCAGTGAAGGAAAATTCCACTGAGTTAAATTGTTGTGCATTTGATATTTCTAAAACTCCCATTCCTTGTATGACAAGCCGGAAAATACTGGCAGTCTTGTCATGTGGTGTGTGTACCGTAGATTTCGATGTCACATTAGAAGCTCTGGTGTAAAGAGAGATTTAAAACACCACTCACTGTTTTATTAATACTGGTGTATTCCTTAATACCTTTTCCTGAGGCTATCAGAATATTTTAATGTCCCATCACTCCTGCAACATAGAGAAGGGTCATAGAGCGATAATTTTCCCATGGTAGAAATGCCTTTGAAACAATACAAAGCAGTATTTAACACTTCAGAGCAACTCTCAAAGGCAGTTTACGATAGTCAGTGAGAAACACTGCTAAACCCAATTGCATCTGCCAGAGGAATGTAGGTCAGGAAGATGCAATTATCTGGCTAGAAATTTTAAAAGATATGAGGTTAGCACCCTATTCTTGTACCAAAGATCCACAAAGTTTTTAGAAACCACAGCTGAGAAGACCCTCCGTCTTATTTCTTCTTGGACAGAGAGAGTCCCTGTGAAGTTTCCTGATTGATAGCGTTATGTTTGAGGTGCTGTGCGGTATTTGCTTGCTCAGTGTTACCCACTTCCTATTGTAATACGGGATTCCTGGAGATCAAGGGAGGTCATGAGATCAGTGTAAAGTACTATAACAAAAGTCTTCCAATAAATGAAACTGTATTTTGAAGCTGACATGAAGGAACAAAATGTCAAAAGCAGTGAACTAGGAACTGGCCACCCAGTAATACAGTATCTTGACATTGTATCTTTCATCTTAATGTATCCCAAACTATTTAAAATCATAACAAATGGGGATCTCCTTATTTTATGCAGCTGCTTGGGAGGTGCAAAAGTATAGATGCAGTGGGAGCATGCACCCTTGCTATTCAATATTATGTTTATTATATCTAGCTTTAAGCATTGGCAATACTACTCTGTTATCTGTGATTTTTTTATACGACTTTGTTCACAATACTATTTGAGTATGTTCCAGTAGTTCATAAACTGCAGACTGAAAAGCTGACCTGTAGTTCATTTTTATTTTCTTCCCAGGGGAGAAGAGAGTACGAATGTACGTGAATGACTTAAATTTATAGTCAAAGTCTGCTTTATAGTTATTGTTCTAATAGTTTTCTTAATATTATTATTAACAAAGATACCCTGTTGTGTGCTAATGCTGGACATCTTTGGCACAAAAAGATGTAAAAAAGCGTCTTATACTCAGGGTGGGAGCCAGTGAGGGCTCTGGACCTTAGTTCATAAGGAAGTCTGTTAAAGAGTTTCAGACCAGCCTGTGGAAAAATAATATTTATTGGTTGGGCAAGATTTTTCCTTACTTTCAAGTACTCTCTTGTGCCAGAAGAGCAAAGCTGTATACCATGATTTTTATCAGGGTGTTTACGTAAACATTTTATATGCTAGCCATAGATATCTGAAAACTTGTGAACATTGGCTGCTTTGACCTGGAATTTGACTCTGTCCACTGAAAAGAATGTAGAAAGCCCAGGACAGCTTTGGTGTGCTTTTGCTAGTCTATAGTTCTTAGAAGGTGATGCATGTTTAGTATTAGTAAACATTTCCATAAGCGATGGTGATTCCACAACAGAAGAACAAAGGAACATCATGTTGCTGTTCAGATGTGACGTGATAGCGGCATGTGGCAACAAGCCTTTTTGATGGAATAAAGATCATAGACTTTTCCTGCAGTTTGGGAACTGGAAAAAATGCACTGCTTTTATTAGGTAGCGTGTCTCAATCATGGGTCTGATTTGTGATATGCTCAGTTCTGACTACTGCTTCCAGATAAACCTGAGCTATCATGGTCTGTGCATACAGTGAGTTAAAAAGTGTAGTTAATTCCATTTGTAAGTAAAATTCAGTAAGTCTTTAGTAAAGCTAATACTGAGTCTTTATCAGTCACTGGTATTTTTTTCCTTGTGTGTGCCGTGTACTCAAATGAGCGTTCAGCTTACGGTCTGATTACTTAGCAAAGCCTTTCCAACAAGAAAAGAGATGGAAGCCCTGCTGACCACCAGCACTTAGCTTTTGGGGCCTTAGGAGAGCATGCATAAATACTTTCAATGGCTTTAGTGTGTTTTCATTGGGGAGCATCAAAACCAGCCGAAGCAGGATGAGTCAGAGAAAGCAGCCGAGGCTTTGTCTGCACAGACGGGTGCAGACAGTCATGCGTTTGATCTGCTTGCACACTGAGCTGCCTGAATGGAAGCCAGCTCTGGCCTGGAAGCCATAAAGACACGTTAATACATTGCTGTGCTGGAGCTCATAAGCCTTACCAGTGCTAGGGCTACTTTTGTTTCAATAACCTCTCTATAACTGTTTTTTTAATGAAGTTGCTCCCATGGTTTGTTCCAACTACTATATAAAATACTCTATTTTAACAGGACCACAAATCACTGATTCTCAAAGAGAGAAAGCGTGAAATGTTTTGTATGCTGCTGGACCTGCAAAGTGATCAGTAGTTATTATTATTATTTGGAAAGTTTTATCAGCTTCTAGTTCTACAGGTGAAAAAACCATAAAATTTAATACAAGACCCTGGTCTGGTTGGAGCGTATAAAAGTGAGATAAATCTAGCAACCATGACAGTTGTTCTAGTAAACAACTAGTGATAAGAGATAGTTTTCTGTTTAAAGTATCCGGAGGGATACTGCAGTCATGTATGACATGGCTGCAGGCTCTAATTTAGTGTTCTGGGTTAACAGCAGGCATAACTCAGAGCAGCCACCTAGCATCCAAAAATTCTAAACCCTGCAACAGCGATTCCTCTGCGTACCCCTGTGCCAAGAGTAGGGATGGCAGGGAGGAAGAGACTGAGCATTGAAGCTTGAGGTTTCTTTATGAGGAGGCAATGTTAAGTTTAAAAAAAAAAAATCACATAAAAAGACAGGGAGGATGACAGAGTGAGTGTGATAAAAACAGAGAGAAAAAAAAGATGTGAACTAAAAGAATAAAATGATATTGTCAAAACACCCACAGGCCTCCCTTCTGGAAAGGATGGGGAATAATTTTCAGGAGCTAAACTCAGTGTGCTGCAAACTCAGACTCAAACTATCATTAATAATCTTGAGAAATTAGTCTGGAGGATAGAAATGAAACTGGCAGTATTTCAGAGGCAGAGTCGACGTGGGCTGTCATCCCATTGAGAGACATGCCCTGTTAAGGCCTGTTAATGTTGCACTCCTGTCAGAGTGACATATAACATCACATGTTAAACAAGTGGCAGACGAGACAGCGTGCAGGCAAATTGTTCAGCAGATGGCACAGCCTACTTTACTTACCATCTGAAGTTAGAAAATGAAGCAAATGCCATTTTTTGCATTCACTCTCTCATTCTTTCCAAATACTAGTCTGGGTACCACTCAGCAACTTACTTCCTTTGTTGTGGCTGTTGAGACAAGAGGAACTTCACGGTACAGTTATAATATGAGCTATTTCAAGTAGAACACTAATCTTGTGTGTATACACATACATACATGTTGAGATGAAATTGCAGCAGGGCTGGATGTAAGTTTCTGAGCCATAGTGAGTGAATACTTTGGGAGTATTACATCTCCAGATATCTGTTTTGAGCTGTGGCTCATTGTGTCTCCTTTCTTTTTAAAGCCTCACAATATGTAGACACACGGGACTTACACCATCTGCCCACATTCTTAATCCTTGAAGGGGAAAAATATGAAATCTTCTCTGGGAGCTGGAAAGAACAGTTAAGCAGCATGATAACGGTTTTCTCTCTCATAGAGTTCAATTCCCATCCTTCTGAAGTAAATTACAGTATTCTTATTGACTTTGGTGGTGTTGGACTGGGCTCTTACAAACCAATCAACTGACCTCTTAGGAAAAAAAAAAAAAGAGTCATCAGCCATCGGTTTGGGACAGACTGAATGGAGTAACAATTTGCATCTAAATAGGTCCTCATATTGATCACCTTCTAGACACTCCTGGTTCAGTTTCCGGGTTACATTGGCTTTCTTCCTCTGGCGCAAAAAAGGGACAGTGAAAGACAGGCTATTGCTATGCAAAGTGACAGACAAGGGAAAACGCCATCATTTGTTACTTGGTTTGGTGCTCTTCACACACAGACGAGATACAGTCTCTTCTCTAAGGAGTTTACAGGCTAACTAGAAGAGACAGCAGTGTTCAAACACCTCTCAGTCATCCAGAAGAAATCCTAGTCTGAAATCCCAGTCAATGGTTTGAGAAGACTTAGTAAGGAAAAGTGGAACCAGTAGCAAATTCTAGTCCTGTGAAGTATTTTATGTTCTCTACAAGGAGAAGAAAAAAGGAAAATCTCACCTTCACAAGTAGAGTATTCAAAGTCACACTGGGTAACCAAAAAGTATCTTGCCATACATGATTTTCTTGCGTGGAGCTTATGAATTTATGGGCCTACCCTTCTGCAGGATCCAACTATGTGTCACAAGATCAAAAAAAATTTTTTTTAAACCTGAGACTATTTGATTAGTGTGCAGTAGCTTAAGTTATGCCTACCCAGAGGTTCATAGATAATGTTCTGTGTTTGATATTTTTTTAGAAGACTTAGTACACGTGTCAAAATCATGATTAAACAAACACAGGCATAAAACTCAGTTCTCTAATAAGCCTCAGTTTAGTGTTTTCTTGAAAGGCCATGTATTACTGACTTTTTCATTGAAACTTTATATAGCTGATGACAAAATAAAATTATTTCTTGTCACACATGGAAATACAGCTGTTGAGAGGTAAGCATAATGTCTTCCCTTTTATGTCCAAGATACAGGAGGTCCCTTTTCCTGTAATATAGTGAATATTTTACGATTTAGGTTGCATTTCTAGCTTATTACCAGCAGTGTCTCTTGAAAAAAAAAAGTGAAAGCAATGAGAACAGTTATTTCAATTCATGTCATTTTTATAACTTTGCCTATTTGTGTGGCAGATAGCTTCTGTTTGCCAGTCTCGTCTGCTGCATAGCTCAACTGGCAGGTCCAGTGTATTTCAGACATAAGTTTGTCTTTGTTACCTAAAATATGTACTAAGTTTGTATAAAAATCTGAGATTATTTTCTTGGCATCAGCTGACAATTTATGGAGATGGAAAATTCTGATCCCCTTGTAATTTTACTGTGATTATGAGAGACAGAGGGACAGAGACGAGAGAAGACACAACTGTGAAAATCCTTTTATGGTATAAATAAAATGGGCTTGGTTTTGGAAACACGTTTCCAAAAATTTTTCCTAAAACTTGTGAATCTTCTTAGGTATCATTCATGGCTCATAAAGCATAGATATGAAATAATGCACTTAATATTTGCAGGAATTTAGTATACCATTAAAAATGTAGGTTGATTTTCAATGGTGACATAACGCATAATAAATCTACTTAACAACACTGTTATGCATTTCAGTTATTCTCAGCAGTCCACAAACTCCTTGGGTATTTCATTTGCAGAAATTCAATTTGAAACATGGTGATTTCTCTGTTTTTATTGGTGATAACCATCAGAAATGTAACTGAATGCAAATATGTTTCACAGAGATTTTTAAGATACTAGGCCAAATATTGCTCTCATCTTAACAAATAACTTAATACAGATACTGATGGTGAAGTCCAGAGACCCCTCAAAGATGGGGGCTTTCAACGTGTAGGTGTTATAAATTCTGTATCAATGTAAACAAAATTTCCATTTCCTTTTATCACCAAGAAAATTCACGTGCCAATTTGACAACTATGTTTTAATGAAAAGTTCTAACACAACCACTTTCTACCTATGGCTGCCGATAGACCTGTAATTTCTATCTCTTCCTCTTTACTAGTCTTGATCTTGTTTTGTCATAAATCAGTACATTCCAACCATTATAAAACTTTTTATTTGGCTCTGCAACATGTCTGTTAATAATCAACTGCTGTTTTGCTGTTAATATGTGTATGAATAACATGAAATATATGAAAAGGAAGACAAATGGCAGTTGTAATTATTTTGTAGTTTACAGGAAACAGCCTGAAATTGTTACAGTTATTTTTACATGGGAAAATTTTGGAGACGGATATTCACAAAGGATGATATAAAACTCCCTAAACTCTTGCTACAATTTAATTGGGAAAGATAGACCTGACGTAGCTCTTCTAAATGACCCTCTGCCTTTTCGAATTGAATACAGAGGGAGAGATTAGCCTTGTTAAGATAATGTCAGCCTTTATGAACAACCCTCACAGAGATTAATAGGGATGAAGGAGAAATACAGCACTAATAAATGTGTAAACCTCTTCAGAAAAGGCCTTAAGTAGGCCTTGTTTTTCTAAACTATTACAAAAACCTTTACATCCAGCAAGGCCAATTCAATGGCAGATGCTCAGTTTCCCAAAGTAAGGTCATATAGAATGTAATAGGGCTGATACTGATCTCTGGGGGTTTTAAGTCATCCTGTGTGGTTTTCCATTAATTAAATAGGGCAATTAAAATAATCCTGTGAAGTTAAATTTCACTTCAGCTCCAATTTCCTTAACATGTTCTGTCCTTTCCAAAACCCACTACTACTCTTCTGGCTCCTCGACAGTAGCTATTTGGATATTGTCACACTGGATACTGAGACTACTGGATCTACTACTGTAGCAGATCTTTGAAATGGAGACATCAAAATATGACTGTTCTCAGGAACCTATCTGAGAGTTTAACACAACAAAAACACCACGTGGTTGATGTGGGGTCGCTACTTGTGTGAAAACCCTTAGTGAATGGCAGAAACAGGGTGAAAGGGTGCCCAACCCCTTGCCCTGAATTTTGGTGGCAAAATCCATTGAAAACATGAGAATACACCTATAAAACTAAGTCCAAATACTCAGACAGATGATAATGAAGGCAGATAAAGTTAATAACTGCTTTCAAATAAGGGATCAAGGAAAGCAATCAAAAGGAAAGAAGATTAATTGTTTTATCTCAAGATTATCTGCAATCAGTTGTTGATAGAATCACAAAGGGTGTTTCAAAGCTGTGGTTTAATTAAGAGATAATCCAGAATTATCACATTTAATTACTTTGTAAAGGTCATTATGTCTTCAGTCTGTTTCAGAAATATAACTACAGTGAAGCTGGCTATTAGAATAGAAGAAAAAGAACATGTTACTTCAGTGGGTAAAACGACACTGAGCAAGGCTCTTCATTAGATAGACCATATACAAACTAAGTTGTCACATTCCTGAAGAGACAAAAGTACAAGTAATTAAACTGGATGATTCTGGATTATTTTACGTAATCCAGTGTTTAAGAATGGTCGTTACTGCAGAATCACTGATCTTCAATAATCTCTAGACTAGGCAATTAGTCCTCTTACCTCACATGTGTGATTGATGGCTACTGTTAAGCAGGACCCATTTTCAGTACTACTTTTCTCCCCTGTCCCCATTTCCCCCTGGGAGTTAATTTAAAGTTTTTCAAATAAAGTAATCAGAATATCTTGTAAACCAATTATGATGACATTTGTGCTTTTATTTTTCTTCCCAAATGTTGGCTTTCAGCATCTCTTGGAAAGTCCCAACACAGTTCTAATGTTTATTTGCCTGTTCTCTTTGTGATGTCTCTCAATATCACAACATATTTTTCTACTGAATATTCAAAAGCAACATTAATCATCCAACAGTGAGGAGAAGAGATTCAGCTGGTATAAACAGGCTCCACTGACTTCAGTAGAGCTATGATAATTTATGACATAAGAAGATCATGCAGTAAATAGCCTATTAAATCTAAATGAAACGTATAGTTAATTGCACATGGCATATGATTTATAGAACTATTTGTTCTAGGAATTTCTTGACATGATATCATTACTATTTGGCAAAAGATCTGAAATTTGTTGTTGGAAATTTGGCTTCATTTTAACCATAGCCAGTGGATATCTAGAGTAAAGTGATAGTAGCAAATCTGTTAGTTTTGTTGCTTAATCTGTGTTAAATATAAAGTATTTGTTGTATTATTATTTTAATGCTAGATAATAATGAAGTACAATTTGTAAAAAAATGCCTTTAATTTTCTTCTTGATTTAAATTTAGTTGAATAAAGTGTTAATGCTCTGTTCACCTCGATGAACCCATTCAATACAAGAAGTCTGATTCCTCAGAAAACCAAGGCCAGTAATAAGTAGAAACAACAATTGCTTTAACTCTAATTTGCTTGTGTAATTACTGAAGTTGTATTGCAAAATATTCCGGACATTTGCATAGTTTGTTATTTTAACTGGATGCCAATTTTAGTTTTGCATCAGAATAACCATCTTAAATGGACACATAAAAGTGGGACAGAAACATTTAGCTTTCTAAAATCAGGCTCCTGGTACCAGGATCTAAAATACAGTCATGAGAAGCAAATTGCTATTTGCAAAGCAAGAAACAACAGCCAGATTGTTTCTTCTTCACTTACTGTGCACAGTGTGTGTTGGCACTACATTGCAGTAGCTCAGAAATTTCAAACTGTCAGAAAAAACAAACCATGCCCTACAGACAGAATAGAAGGGTGAAGAAAAAGCACAAAAAGGAAACCAGGAATTAATCTTCATTTAACAAAAGCGTGCTATATTTGCCAACAGCGTGGTGGAATCTACTTCTCATTGATGAGTCGCCCATTCCCAGTTTGTCCTTTTTATGCCACTATTCTCTCTTGTTTCAGCTTGCAGTACTAAGCTTGATTTAACGCGCAGTGAAACAAAAAGGGAGCCACATCATTCACATTGATGCTCCTTAATCGCATTCTAGTCTGTTTGTTTTAAAGATTCTCTTTCATATTAGGAAATGAAAAGGTATTCCGATTATCCAACAATCCATCATTGCTTCTTATTTGCATGTCTTTTCTGCATATTTTTAGGACAGTTTAGTTTTATAGAATGTTGTCTTTGCTCTTAATTTTTATGAGTTACCATTTCTTCATTAGACTACTTTGTTTTTTATTAAATTTCCAGCAAAATTAATATTATCTTGATATCACCAACTTGGAGGCCTGAATCATGTAATGTAGTAACTGACAGGCTTGCACCTCAGCATTTTTCCATCACTTTATAAAGCAGGGCCAATTTTTCATTGCTGTGGGTTTTTCCTTGTGAATTTTGTGCTCTGGATAAACTTGATTTTTTTCCCCTCTGCTCTTTATGTCTACGTATGATCTTATGTGTTTTACAGGTTTTAATATTTGCACCTCTACATAGATCTCGCACAGATCAGACTGTGTAGAAGCAAAACTGGCTGATCAAGGCAATAAATTGCAGAACTCCATTTCATGTGCCCAGTCTCCATAAAGAAGGCACAGGAAGAGTCAAGTTCTGCAGCGTGTCATCCAAAACACTCAGTGTGGCCACCGGGAAGCTGCCAAACGCCTGAAGTGTGACGCCAGGGAATGCAGACAGGAGAATGTACACCTAGAGCTTTGTGAATGAGCAACCTTTCCACGGTGCTATGGGGAATTTCTTTCCTTTTCTCATTGTTGAGCTGCAGCCTGAAGTTTGGTCTTGTGTCTGTTCTTGCAAGGAGCTGTGTGGTGCTCGTTTTTTGGGTAAAGCAAGATGATGAGAACACGATGCTGGTGCCAAGCCTTTAAAATTGATTCCTTTCTTGGGAGAGAATTGTGTGGGCAGGGCCAATACTGGGCATTGCTCAACTGCAGGCACTTAAGCAACATCAGATCCAAAATGAAGTTGCCAAGGAAGTTTTGGGTTTTTTTGGTTTTTTTTTTGAGCAGGAGTGTGGACCCTCACTTAAAATTTTATCTGTTTTTTTCTTAACAGTAATTTCCATGTTTTAAGTCAGCAACATGGATGATAAAAGACCCTGGCAAAGCCAACAAAGTAACTTTTCCTATTGTATATTGAAGACATACAGCATGTCAACAGCTCTAGCACTTTTTTTCTGGTGGGGCACCCTCCCCACCCCCAGCACGGGTTGTTGCAGCACGCAGACTGCTCTCCTGCACGTCCCCGGCAGTGCCAGGCTCGATGCCGGCAGTCTGCCACCATGCTCAGCACAGCAGGGAATTGATACTTAGAAAGAGTCAGGGGGCTATAAAGTCCGGGTGAGGATGGACCCCATCGTCTCCTATCCCTTCTGAGAACTATCCCTAAAACTAATTTAAGGACAAGTATGAATTTCTTCCAAAACCGTGCTCTAGGCCCAGACAAATGTAATGTTTTCCAGAAGAGTACTGACACAGGCTTTAAATAAGCAAACAACAGAAGCACATGTGTAAGCCGAAAATTTAAACAACAGTGGTTGGATTTCTGTCTGCTAAACCTTTTCCTTGGTCTGCTCTTCTGGCCAGTCACTGCAGTCCCACGATCGATTAGTAAATCTCTGTGCTACATGCGGTTTCTGTATACAATCTCTTTTGTAAGTATAATGCACTCTATATGAAGTTATTGGCTGTTGTTGACTCTGCAAAAGCTGAGGGAAAAAATGAACAGAGACAAACAAATATTACCATCTAACTTAAATTTTTAGCCCAGCTTATTTTTGTATACATAATTATGTTTTCCATCCACCCTCTCTATGATCCATTAGTACTTAATTTAAACCTTTTTCTTTCCATGGGATGAAAACAATTTTCCTTTGAGGCAAATCCCTCCCATCACCTCCAGCTGGCTCCTTTTCCCTTCCTTTCTCTCCCCATCTTGCTCTCAGGACAGCCACCTACTTAACCCCTTGTTTATTTAGTTTATTTTTAGGTTTGGAGTGCTGGGATCGGTGGGTGTTCCCACAGGGTGGTGGGACAAACCCTGGCTGGCAAGACCCTCCTCTGCGCACCCCCAACCATGGAATGGGAGGACTCAGCCAGGAAGGGGCAGCCCTTGGCTCTGCTATTGCCGTGGTGTCCCTGAGCCCCAGCAGTGAGACCTCTAGGAGCAGGGGATGCCCTCATGGCCCTTATGATAGACCAGTAATCAGCTGTTCATCCTTGCAGATCAAAAATCTTGCAATCCAGTCGCCTGTCTCGTTAAGTCTTGAATCCCTTACACTTGTGGTGTCATTTAAATGAATTATTTTCTAGACTGTCATCAAAGCGACACAGCTTCTGGGTTTTCTAAATTATTGTTTCACAGTATGTATACGTGATTGATGAAAGCAAAAGCAAGTAATGGCATTGAAGGTTTGCAGAAAGCTTCTAAATGAACCACTCGATCATTTTGATCTGGATCGAGATCTGGAAAACAACAAATGGGCAACAAAGAGCATCAAGAGTATGAAATGGCTTCTGCATGAGGAACAACAAAGTTAGCAGTCATCAGTCTGGAAAAGACATACTTGATGCAGGGGAGGGGAAATAATACAGATTTATAGAGTCCTTAGTGGCATGCAGGGGCTCAACTGATATTTCATTCTCTTTATCACAAGGTGGAAAGGCAAATCCAATAAACCTGATGACAACAGGTTCAAAACATGAGGACTCTTACCAAGTATAATGCGGATGCTTAAAGTTTACTTGCTGCTCAGGGAAGGACTGGCTAAGTTCAAAGGAAAAAATTATTGAGCGTTACTGTGTACACATGAACCCTATCTAGATCAGTATGTCCCCGACTTGAAAATGATTGGAGTTTGTGAGTGTTATGGGGGAGTATTATTTTCATGTGCTGTTATAATCGTCTCTAGATAATCTACTGTTGAGAGCAGGGTACCAGGCTAGATAGCACTTCAATTTAACCTGATACACTATTCTTACTTTCTTACTTTCTATTGCTTTTTTATTTAAAGGATAAAATAAGAGAGATTACAGAGCTGTAGAATACAGAAAAACTCCTAAACACTGGTTCACCATAGATTTATGGAAAAAAATAGACTCTTCCCTTAATAACGCCAGAATATTTGATATGTTGTTGAGAATTTACAGTTTGAAATGATGAAAACAATCCAACAAAGAAAATGTAACTACTCTGCCTTCTTATAAACTCTCAGATTCAGGAGTCCAGTCTGACTGGAGCACATGATTTCAGATGCTTTATACATTTTACAGTTGACAATAATGAGATTAAATGAGAAATAACTTCAGTGTCAGGAGTGGCCTCGAGTTTGAATAATGGTGGTGCTGAAGTAGAAAAAAAGCACCTGTCTGGTCCAAAAAAAAAAAAAAAAAGCCTGGCCCATGGAATGGCAACATTGCTAGAATTAAATGGAGAAGAGAGGTTTCGAGATATTTCTGCGTAAGAGCTTATCCTTCTTTCCTCTTTTATTCTTGAAATGTCTCTGAGTTTCCTCCTGTTGTTCATTGTTGTCTCTCTGCAGGACTGTGATAGAGTGCCACAACAGTCTGCCTTCTGCTATCCCCCTGAACTAGACACACAATTTACATAGAAAATATGATGGTTTATTTTCTGTATGTGCTTTTAATCTACTGCTGTTTGAATGCGTAGTAAACAAGACTGCGTGGTTGTTCCCCCCGTTGTAACTATATTGGTATAATTTTAATTTTTTCCTTTAAATTGTTTCTATGTACTTCTCACAATAACTTTTCATTCTGAAGAATAACTACCAAAGATTTAGAAAAAATGCAACTATTTGTCATAAATGCAACTAAACCACAAATGAATAAAAGCTCGGATAAAAATCAAATGTATTTTTAGTGTTGTACTCTGCTTTCTTAGAGAGTAAACGTGGATTTTAATGAAAGCAAAATGAGTGAAACAGCTAAGCTAATCACTGAATGAGACAACCCTTTCCAGAGAATCTTCGGTATAAAACTTTAAAATAATTAAATTAAATTCTACTGGCTGCCTAATATGATTAGGAATAATAGGAATAATAGGAATAATACTCTGTGTATCACACGTGAACAAAGACAATATTGGCCATATATGCGTACGTATAAACTTGTAGTTTCAGCTCTGCTTTCTCCAGAAATGTTGCATGTGACTCATTAGTGAATGCTGAAAATGGCACTGTCAGATGGGATGGCTGAGGTTTTTCCCAGAATGGAGGTAAGGAGAACTGGCAGTTAACAAGCTGATTCTGTTGACTCCTACAGCTTCTGAAGGGATGTTCACTGAATGAGTAATCATTCAGTGAACAGGCATTTTAAGGAGCAAGGCTAGTACAGATTAGCCCCAAATGGGCCCTTTATACTTACTTCCACATCCGTGACTCAACTGAAGGCCAAAGCAAGCATTGCATAAATGCAATTATTGCTTGAGGTATACAATGCGATGAAACAATTCAGACACTTAGGAAGTATTAATTCTTGCAGTCTAAAAGAAGGAGGACCAATTACCTTCCTCTGCTTGTCAGAAGGCCGTGACGAAAGAGAGGTTCTAGCTGGGAATACGTAGTTTTTAAGATGCTGTGGTGTTAATTGCCAAAGTGAACGTAAGCCAGTGTGCTGCTCTGTGATTACAGTTTTATCTCCACAAGCTAATTGTTAGGGCAAATGTCAGCATTTGTATGTCTAACTGAGCATTAACAATATGTAAATGTAATTTGTGCAGAATTGTGCCCATAAAACTAGAGTTCTTCCAAAACACCTAGTTCAGCAAGAAATCTGTTGTATGAAACAAAATAAAAAACTCCTAGCACATCTCAGATCTTGTCATAGAAGTCACTATCTAAGAGTTCCTAGCAGGTATTTTAGTGGAATAATGTTTGACTATCGATGTCAGGCCCTAAATGGTGGAAGATGACCCAAGTTTAAGGAAATTTAAAAGCTACAGCCTTGTCACATATAGGGCAAATGCCTGTTTCTTTCAATAGGAAGAAGAATTATCCACATTTTTCCTTCAAATGGCTAGGCTTTTTTAATATTGTCAACAGTTTTGCATAATATTTTCTGACAAAAAGTATACATCCAACAGTTATTGTGATTATCTATGAGCAGGTACTCTGCTAGATTTGTGAATGTCTAAGTAGATGTTGGTCAAAGGAAAAAACTTTGAGAGTTCATGCTTAATCTGATGAATAATATTAATAAAAAACAAATAAAAAAACCCTGAAAAAATAACAAAAAACAATGTTTCATTTTGTCAGTTTAAAAATGAATTGGTTTGGGCTTTTCTTCAGAATCAATTTTCACTTCAGAATGGTATTGCAAGAGTAAATGACCCTATGTTTGTTTTAAAACTAATAGTGAAAAGGGAAAGCTAGCAAACTGCCAGACCCAAATGAGTTATCTCTTAGGTAAAATAAAAAGTCTTGCTAAATCCAAACCAACATGTTTGTTTCCAGCCCCGAGACTTCCCCATGGGGCACTAAGGCAGATGTTCTCAGACTGGGGCTGCCACCAGCGGAGGATTCTGACCCCGCAGGTAGTCACTGGTCCCACCATACAGTTTGGGACAGCACTTAGGGCTGAAAAACAGCAAATAATGGATGCTGAAGAAAGTCACCTGTCTGAGAGAAGCTCATCAGGAATCTTTGAGCAAATGCTTTCTCTCAAAAAATGATAATTTTTCAAGACTAATATTTTTACTGGAATTGTATGTTTGAAATAAAAAAAAAATCTGTCTGGATTTTCTTGTCAAGGAAAATTCCTGAATAGTCCAATGGTTAGCCAGGATGTGGAGACCTAGATTAAAATCCTTGCTTTAGTCTTATTCTTTGTAGTCCAAAGAAGATTTAATTATTTATGAAAAGTGGGACAGTTCAAACAAATGAATTAGGGTTGGTGAATTAAGACCGAGAACCAGAGCCTGGATTTCATACAAGGCAGTATACTGACTATTCATAGGTGAGGGAAAAAAGGGGTTTAGTGCAGATCAGGAATTTCTGAAATCTTTCCTTGCCCTTATGAGAAGTAAATCCAAGTCTGTTTTTTATCTGGCCAAAGTCCAGGTCTAAGTGGAACTATGCTGGACTAAACATCTAAACTCAGAGCTTTCAGTGTGGTATTACTAGAATGAAACATTTTTACTGTGTCCAAAAAATGGCATGTAGCAGGGCAGAGAGCAGAACTTGGTCAGCAAAGAGAGTATCATCAGTTATTAATTTCAAAATTACTTTGCTTCAAAGGTCACAAAATACTGTGGATGGGAAATAGTTAAAAACACTTTTGTAAACTTTCAGTTGGGTGAGGAATACATCTGTTAGTGCAGCCAGAGATGCTATTTCTTTTTTCCAATACTGTTGTAACTTATTTCTGCTTAAATCGATACTTCTCTGGGAAAATAAATGATCTATTTCCACTACGGAAAGTTTATTTGTGCAGAGTAGAAAATAACATTTGTTTGTACTTTGAAGGCCCCTGTGGGGATTCTAAAGATATAATTCATATATTGTATTTGTTATACTTTCTTCTACCTGGGGAAAAAAAAAACACGTGGGGGGAGAGAGAGAAAGAAAGAGAGAAAGAAAGAGTGATGGGTGGGGGAGGGGGAGAGAGGGAGGCAAGGAGAGAGAAAGAAAGAAACATAAGTAGAGCTTAATATATTGAAATGTGTGGAAAAAATGCTGAAAAGGACATTAAAAATATAAACAATCAGCACAATTTCAGGTTACTCTTAGAAGATTTAACAATAGCAGAAGGATGAGAAGATGAATGACCCAGGAAAATCATGGGAGAGAAAATGTTGGATTCAGCAGCTGCAGCTTTGTAAGTCCTTCTTTTACAGCCCTGGGGTTGTAGTGGTGAAATTTGCAATAATAATCGGAAAATCATTTTTGGTTTATTTTTAGAAGAAATAACTTGCAAAATGAGGATTAAATGTATTTAGAGAAGACGGCACTACAAACCCTCTTAGGCAAGCCAAAAGAGAGCAGGAATAGTAAAAACAATTCCACATGTGCATATAGCACACCAGGAGAAAGGAAGGGGGTACATTCTTCCATGCCACTAAGCTGACAGTGGTCATGTTCAGCTGCACACTGATCATCTTTCCTGGCTGATCTTACAAGCTTGCCACAAAAGTACTGAGTAAATAACTGCAACTTTAGATTTTCACTCAGCATAGAAAGCAGGCAGGCGTTTGATTGGAATTCTTCAGTCAATCCTCTCCGCTATGATAAATGAGCTACAAGTAAAGTCAAAGCACTGAAACACATCATTGTCTGTGAGAATTTACCAGTTAAGAGGAAAATTTTGATTCAGTGGAAAGCAACCTCACATGAAGCAGCCTGTGTAGACAGCACAGCCATAAACTCCCCTGCTTTGACTTGATAGTCTTGGCCAAGGGGAAAATGTGAGGCACTAAAAGACAAATTTTTTTCTTTACTAATATAGGCTCTTTTACAGCGCTGTGTGTTGATAATTTCTTGTCTGCTGGTTACTTTATCACATTGCATTGGCCTGAGGAATACTATTCAGGACCCTGACTCCTTTAATTTGTGTAATAGGCCCTGCTTTGTTTGTATTGCAAGAATTAGTGTTAACATAGTCAATATTGTGTCACCAGAAGCGACACCAGTATTCTTCAACTTCCTTTACTGTAAGGCTTCTAGGGAGAGGTTTATCTGGGCCAAAAAAATGCTGCTTCATCACATCATGTCTGGCATACTTTAAATTTATTCACCTTAACATTATCGCTTCTATGCTGAAGGTGCAAGAAATTATTATTCCATGCAAACTCTTGAAAAGCCTATGGAGACAAGTATGTTCTGATCACTCGTACCTTGAGCACCCCGCCTCTCTCTCCCTCTGTCTTTCTGCTAACATTTTTCTTGTCCCTTAACTGAATTGGACTAATATACTCCACATAATAATATGGATTTTATTTGCAGGGAGGAGAGGTTATTCTGTTGTTCACATTCAGAATTCACATTACAGAAAGTGTCTGAGTGACCAAGAAGATTTGTTTATGGGTTTGTGTGCCATTAAAAGTATTTGAAGCTCAGTAATATGAGTGTGAATATTTCTAGAAACTCTGGTGAAAATTCAAATTCTGTTATGCATTCATCACCTGTTTCCTATTCTGAAATCAGAACAGATGCAGGAGATGCAGTATATGCTCATATGCACAAAGATCTATATTTCTGTCAGTCAAAGCAATGATGTGATAAGCGTCTACTGTCAGTTTGGTCTACTGAACGTGACACTTAGAAAGTTGTTACATCAGCATTCAGATTTCTCTCATTATTGATGTGAAATGTAATGGATTACATTGATCTGCCACAATTTTTCACATAGAAACAGCTTTTTCTAAGTGTCTTTAGGTGTTAGAAGGTAAGCAATATCAGGAGCTTTAGGGCTTTCTTCTCATCAAGGAGAAAAATTGATCTGGAGACATCAACACTCAAACTCTTTTCCCATTAATTAAATAGGATTTTTTTGTACTGTTTAATGTCGGTGGTTAGACAAAGAAATCATTCTCCACACACTTTGTACAGGGAGTGGGGAAGGGTAAAAATCTGCTATAGGATTCTCCATTACTCAGAGTAGTGGGATGATCACCTTCTTCCTATTTACCATATAGGGATCTCAGTTTCCTATCTTTGCTATGTGACATGTGCTTCAAGCGAGATACTTTTGTTTTGGAAAACAGACAAGTGAAGGAAATTCCTCTGTGAGTAAATCAAAGACTGTTGAGCAACTAGTGTGCTGCTTCAGTGAAGCGCTCTGTTTTTGAGCTCTTCTTATATCAGTTGTCAGAACTTCCCTTTTGTGGTTTTTCTACGAAGTACAAGTTAATGCTCATTTCTTAACACTCCTTTGTTTCTGTTGCCATACTGGAAGGGACGGGTTCTTGTTCCTGAATGATATAAAGGGATGCATTAAATGGGCATTAGAACCATATCTTTGCTATGGCAGCTGCTGGGCCTCGTGGCTGCCAAGTCATCCTCCTCAGGCAATTTCAATTCTTTTGGAGACCAGATTATGCTGAGAGCATTGTCTATTTATACTTCCCTGAAATGCATGGAGCAACCTATATTTCCTTGGCTTTTGTGTGTGTGTTTACTTGGTTAAACTTGTTTGAAACCCTGATGATCTCTTATTTTACACGTCACACACAACTCCAGTTTCATCATTTTCCAAGCAGAGACATTTTCAGCATTTTATGTGAAATAGAAAATGTCATTTGCCTTTCTGCCTTTTTGTTTATTACTTGATTCACCAGGGTTATATCAGAGGTGTGAACAAATAACTCTGGCTTGTGCCTCACACTGCATTTCTTGTGAATGCATATTTCTTTTTTGTTTAGCAAACTATCAGATGTGGTGTGGTTCTTCATAATCTATGGTGTTTTCTCAGGAAATCAGAGTTAATACAGTCATGCTATTTGCTTTGTCTATTTAGGAAGTTGATTAATGAGTGTGACATTTACCCTGATTGTTATGCTCTTTAAAGATCTTCTTGATAATGAAGTTCATTTTTGGAGACTCCAGCTGGTACTAGCAGTATTAGGGAGCAAATTAGGTAGACTCCAGTTTTCCTGGGGGGTTTCTGAACCACAGAGTCCTGTCACTACTGATATTATCAAGGCCCCAAAGAAGTTATAAACATGCTTTGAAGCACACTAGTTCCCTGAGTGCTGAGAGCTATATGACTATTTCTGAGTCATTGAAGATGCTAATGTTCTGCCTCAAATTAACGTCAAATTATTTGAAACGTTCTAGGAAGCCATTGCTGGAGCAGCTTCCACACTTGAAATGTGGCTGAAGTTAGCCAAGATATGAATTTCTGAAGGCAAACAGACTCATCTACCCCACAAAGATGCCTACGGTATCACTTTTTAAAACCAGCATGCCCTACCTGGAAAGAGTTTTGTCCAGAGGAATTTGGCAGCAGGCACTGCGATGTTGCTCTTGAGCCACTTTGTCACTCAACAAAACTGGAAGCTGGATTACAGCAGACTTGCCATTATTTGTACTATTGGTTAATACTGCAATGTTTAAGGGCAATTCTAGGAAGTCACAATAGTCTTTTTCAAAAGATGTACCTTGAGATGTCCAGGCTTGAGAAGTTTCACTTTTGAAAAAGAATTATGGCCTGGTTTCCATTTAGTACAAACATTACAGAAGCTGAGAGAGAGCTGGGTGCTCCTCCTGCACATCCTTCCTTGACGGCCATCTCATGTGTGGAAGTGAGGTTAAGTTTGATGCAACCTCTAAATCCCTGGTTTGGCAATGCAGTAAATCTAGCTTTGGGACAACTAACACAGGATCAAACATGCACAACTCAAAATGCTAATGTAGGATAAACTCCTTCTGCTAATTTTTTTCAAATTTTTTGACAAATCAACCTTTATGCCAGAGAGGTATTGTCTGTCTGTTCCACTCTACTCTGGATGAGATACTGGCCAGAATATCCCCTGGTTAGTTCTATGAAAATATGCCCTAGTATCAAGGTTTAATATGTACTTTTGGGTGCATAAATCTAGTATAAGCAGTTTTGAAAATATGGATCCAGCCAGGACACATCTAGGGTATAATGTTCTTCATGTACTATGATAGTAATGTTTAATTATTTTTCTGCTCTAAGCTTAAGTAAATCTTAAAAAAAGACCAAGAAAATCATACTATGCTAATAGTAATTAATTAGGTATTAGGTCATTTCAGGTGTCCCTATAGTTGGACATTAGCTTGTGTATTGCTAAAGGCATGGGAAGTCTTTCAAACTATGTAGCTGGTGCAGAGCAGGGAGCTGCTAGCGATTTGTTGCTGCTGATGATGTTTACCAAAAAAGTCTGCAGTGCCCTTGAATATACTTTAGTGACTGCAACTAAAATAATAAGACCTTTTATGCATAAAAGACGTATTTTCCAAGTGGTTTAGATGTTAAAAAAATACTGTATATTTTATGCTCTATATTAGCCATGTCGTTGGGATCTTTTGTAGCTTCTTTTTTTTCTGAAATCCAGCAACTACCATGAAAACCATAACTACCCATACTTCGATGACTGTTTCTTCCAAGATGTGTTTCTTATGACATCCTCATTTTGGATTTTCTTCTTACGCATTTCTTTTTTTCCTTGTCCATCATCTTCACTTCCTTATCTTCCTCATCTGCCCATGTAAATAAATTCTGCAACAGGATCCCACTTTTATTTACCTCTCTCCTCCAGTCTCTTGGACAGTTTCTAAACTCTCCCTCACCTAAAAATCTGTTGTTTTTTTTTTTTTGTGGGCTTTGGAGACAGTGAAAAACCTACTTTATAAGGATTTTCAATGTTAATATTTCAGCTGTTTTCATTACTTAAACAAAAAAGAAATATCAACTCAAATTGTTAAAATATGCTAAAACATCTGTCAAGAGCAGATGATATTATTTTTCCTGTTTTGTTTCTATTAACTTTTCCTATTAACAGGCAGTAAAACTGACAGACTGAATTTTAGCTGTAAACCAATAAATGACTATATGTGAATGTAGATCTTATTTTCCAAGCATTTAGTACACATGAATGAGCATTTGCAATTGTCCTGAATATGACAGCACAGAGATCTTTATTCTGTTTACCCTATATATCTCATCACAGAAATAAAAAGAAAGATGAGACAAGGAAAAACATAGAAATAAGGGGAATATAGCTTTGGAGTAACCACGGAATTCCCATCACAGGGATAAATATCAGCTTCACTTGTTTTAACTTGCAAGAGTAATAGTTTTTAATGTAGTTAAAAACATGGATTAGTAACTAAAACAGTTAAAAAGACATGCAGTGTGGGCTCTAGACATGCTTAAAAGAAACAGTCAGTGCAAATGGATATGACAGAAGCTGCTTTTTAAATACAGTGGTTTTTCTGTTTTGGTTTGGGGTTTTTCTCAGCAGAGGATCTTTTTCCTTGTTCTATCTTCTCTTTAGCTGGTTTTGAGACAGAAGGACATAAAAGAGAATTAAAATGTTGTAGAGCTGTGAAGTGACCAAATACATTTGGGGTAGAGGGAAGCTGCACACATTATTAGCTTTCAGATGCAAGAGCCAAAGTGGTCAAGGAATGTTTATCGTTCTATAAAAGAAGATGACTAATTCCAGTGTAAACAGTCTACACCCACTTACCATTAAGAAGAGCTGCTTCTTTCAAGTTTTTCCTGGAATGTCATGTAGATGTATTAGGGACATTTCTATTTTTGATGACTTAACTTGCCAGCTGGGAAATAATTTTATCAGTTTGTATGGTCCAAAAAATGTTTCCTTGATCAGGGACAGTGGAGTTTGTATAATAAGTAGTACAACGGAGACACTATCTAAGCCTATTAAACTGCTTAAACTCGTAAAGACTATGTCTTCCCATGTAATATGTTGGTTTGCTATAGCTATTTATATTTTCCATAGACCATTGAAGCTATTTCTTAACTGAGAACTTTGTCACTAGCAAGCGTTTGTGATTCCACAAATTTGTGTCAATGCTGCCACCCATCTTACAGAGCCAAGTGTCAAGTAAACAAAGACATGCAAAAGTGTTTGGGTTTTCCTAATCATAAAAATCAGATCCTTTAGGGGAAAAAACCAAACCAAACCAAAACAAAGCCATAAACCCAAACAATTTTTAGGCAAGTTTTAAGTGGATAGAAGGAAAGGCAAGCAATCAAGGCCACGATGTCTGTGAACATCAACAACTTTTGGTCCTTGTTAAGCTATCTTCAGGAGTATTCAGGAGTAGGATTTTCAGGTGCTTCTTATTTACAAACAGTTGTATAATAATCTGTGGAAATCTCCTCAATGAAGCAGTCGCTTGTAAATGTTACTATGAAATGATAAGATTTAGAGTAAAATCTGTGCCTACTGAGGATGCAAAATATTTCTACATCTCATTCTCGATGCTAAATGGAAATATATGAAGATACTTGGATTTCCTGTGAAAAATATATTTAATTAGATCCAAGAAAATTCTTTCTCAGCGTTCTCATGTGTCTGAATGACAAAAACATTCATTCCAGAGTCTTAGAAAGGAGCAGTTTTCAAATGGAAGTAATATTTATTAAAGCTGGAACTTTTTTTTTTTTTTGTTCCTTGTAGGCTGTGTCAAGTATAAGTAAGACCAATCATTACATGAAAACTCTTTTTCAAAGAGAACCGCTTGGGTGTTAAGGGGTTGATATTGGAAGGATGTCTTGGTGGGAGATTATGAATTTTCCTAACTGGCATTAAAAAAAAAAAAAAAGAATGGATAGGATGGTGAGCAGTGGAGCTGATCAAGCCCGTTCTGCTGAATTTGACTGAAAATTACATGGCAGTTCTGACCTGGAGATGGACAGATAAACAGCTGAGTAGACAAACACAGTGTGCTTTCAGAACTCTTGCTTTAAAATCAACTGATATTAAAAAAAAAATCAAAAGCTACTATACATAATAAAAGAAACAGCTGGTACTTCCATTGGCATCTGCAATTTTCAGGAATACTTAGCATTTTTCAAATTATCCACAACACTGGACTTCCAGATGTGTGTATTTTATTTTCATTACACTTCTAGTACCCAATAGTTTTGTTGTGGGTTTTTTTTTTCATGTCCTGGCTTTCCTTACTACGTCAGATGCACGTGAGGGCGAACAATATGCAGTCCTTGCAAGCAGGCAGGAGTAGCTCTCCAGGGGAAGCGGACTCTTGTAAACCGCAATAACCTGCCTGCTCAACAGAATGGATTCAGAAGAGCGCGGAGAGACATTTCACAATGCACATGTAAAATGGTTAGATCTAATTGTACAGGCACTTCAAAAGTGTTCTTTTAAAAATGGTGCTGTTTTATTTGTTTATGAGAAAAGTGAACATTTACAGCTAAAGATTTAAGGTGGGGTTGGATTTCTACTTCTTGTAATTACCATTTGAATACAGAAGGGCTATTAATTTCTCTGAGTTCTGCCATGTAAGCACTGGCTGTGGTCTGACAAGTATAACCTCTTAACGGTTTGATATTGAAATCAGGGGATTTAGTCTCTGGAATTAGCAATTTATATTCTGTGTGGCTGCTACAGTAGTTGCTGCATTTAAATTATTTATGCAAAGAAAGAGTACTGTTGTGTTCTTTATTACAAATCACACCGACCGCACGCTCAACAAGGGTAAAGTTTTCCCTCTGAAATTCTGCTCCGTTTTCAAGAGTATATCTTTATTTTGTCACTGGCTGCGTACTGTGATGAAGATTTGTTGAGATCACACAGCGCTGAACTTTTCATTGACTCTGGAAACAGTATCAGCTTTGTGCAGAGATAGGAGAATCTACCAGCAGTGGAGAATTCCCCTTCAGTCAGTCATTAGTACTTCTTGCAGACCAAATCCTTCAGGGAATGAAACCAAGTTCAGAGCATGATGTGTGCCTGGCAATACAAATCTGCTTTTAAGAGGAAGAGAAGTTCAGAAGAGGAGTCCTTGTAGTTTTCCATGAAAAAAGAAAAAAATAACAATACTGACAGCTCTTTAAGAACAAATTGAATAGAAGTAATGCTTGTGGAAGTAAGCAAATAACAAACAGATTCTCAATTTTCCAGAATAGTTACTCAGTTTGGCATGCTAAATTCTTCAAGCAGAGAAAATTTGCTGTCATCTGTAGATCAGTCACTCCTGCAGTTTCATACGTATCCACTTACAATTCTATTTATTTCAAAAAGCCTTAAATACAATTCTTCCTGGATAAATGGCATCAACCGTGTATAAATAGGAACAATTTCTCCTATGGAAGTACAGCTTCTTTATACATTTTCCCACACACTGTGCTCTAGGCTGATCAGTTAGTAATGTTTTGCATTATTTTTAGATCTTTTTTTTTAGATCAAATCTAAGTAAAATTTTGACATCCATGATTGGTTTGATTTGTCATATATGGTCTGACATAAAATTAGCTTTCAAACTTCCCTAATTTGAAACTAGCCCTTAAATTTGCACAGGCTGATGGCTGGCTGTCACCTCTTTTGTATAGTCTCTTTAGAAATGTTTCCTCCCTCTTTATTTAGAAAAATGTACCACCTTCTTCAAAAAAATTTCTTAAGTTCTTGCCCTCCTCCTGTGGGACAGGAGCATCATAAGAATAAGAGTAAGAATAAATGTTACTGGCCAAGCCTATGTTGTCAAATCTCTCTGCTCTGGTCTAGTCCTCTCCAGCTATGTCCCACTCCAAAGAGCATGTAAGCCCTGAGTGAGCACAAGTGAATGTCTGCTCAGCTGTAACTGCTACCTGTTTGGTACCTGAGTCTCTGCTACTGTTCCTGATAGCGCGGATCTAGTTACACCGTTAAATTTATTTGAGTCATGTAAATCTCTTTCCTCAATAATTTTTTCCTCCATTTTATTTCCCTTATCTTATCAAAGTTTTATCTATATGACTAGAAATCCCAAGCTGTAATAGTCTCTGTTAGTAAGGCCTTATTACCAGGCCATGGATCAAAAAAAAAAAAGCAAAAAAAAAGCAAGGGGGAAGGGAATTTGAGTGCTCAGCGGTAAGTGTGATCACAAAAATCTAACAAGACTAATAACAGAGGACTTCAGCTATCCACTTGTACCATGTACAAATGTACAGTGTTTGTGAAAACTACTTCTTGACACTTTAAGTGGCTGCTGCTTACAATAGAGAGTTGCAGAGAATGGCAACAGAGGCTCTTCTTGCTTAGTTTGAAGTAACCCACCAGAAAGCTCATTCAAGTCACAGCAGTAACTGAACACCATAATAAAGTTCAACATCTAAAGGACAGCAAGTAACACAAGCAGAAAATATGTTATAAAAGATTTTAGTTAAAAGAGGAGTTTAGTAAAAACAAACAAACCCCACGTGTATAAGTAAATCAAGAAAAGTCTTTAGAAGTTGCTACAATTTTGTAAAGAAAAATAACAACCGTTTATGGAGACACGTAAATAGCATGAATGACTGCTTGTGGCAGCAGTCATGTCAAGGTTGTGCTTTGTCCAAGCTAAGGAGTGGGGCTTACTTAGATGTAAAAAAATCACTTAGATGTAGTATGTCACCAGTGCAGTTGCACTGTTTCTAGAGGTGACCCAATATCTCAGCACGACTCTGGGCTCTGCTGCGTTAGCGTACCAGTCTGGGCAGGCTGAGCTCAAGGTCTTTTGCGTAACACAGAATTTTAGTTAGTTTAGACAGGCCATGAAAAGATATGCACAGTCCTGGGCATGTGTGTGGGAGAAATTAAAAGGTAAGGATAATTTACCTTCAAGAATAGGTAAATAAGATGGGATGTGATGAAGTGCCCAGATGTTCGATTTTACTTCCATTTGAAGACAACAGCTAAGTGCCAACAACGAGGTTGATATCTGATGAGGAGAATGGATCCTGATATTATTCGACAATGTTGCTGATGTATTCTTTTGCAGTCCTCTGTAAAAGCAACTGTGAGAGGTATAATATGGTCCTGGTTAGCAGGACCATATATCTTGTATAGCCATTTCTATGTTCCTATACCAGTATTCTCTCTAATTAGGGAAGCCTCTTGGTGGCATAACAATGGTATTACTGGAGGTAGGCCACTTCCTGTTGGCCCTTTGGTGTAGAGGATTTGCCAGGTCAGAAGGGAAAAGAGCCCCAAATGTTCTGGGCTCTTGAGCCAGGAGAATGTCCCAAAGGGGCTATTCTTGCTGGTGCAAGAAAGAAAAGACCAAATCAGATGCAACTTAAGGGGAAAACAGCATCCCGAAATAGTCAAGAGGCAAGTCAAAATTTTGGGTTTTATTTTTTTTGTCTTCTCTTTACTGGAATTTTGGAGAGCTGGCCAAGAAAAACGGAAAGGTAGCCAAGATATGAAGGAGCCAAAGAGGAAGCTAAAGTTTAGGCAGATATTTTGTGACACTTTTATATTCTCGACCTTAGGGGAAAGCCTGGCCAGTGGAAGCCAAAAAGAGAGCTTCCATTGATTTCCTCAGGGCAAGGCTCGCATACCTTGTCCTGCTCTAAGCAAGTTTTATAAATATGCATGCCAAACTCTGTCCTTGGGCACAGGGACAAAAACTACTCTTAGCATGATTTGAATTCATGTCTTCAGAGGTGAAAGTTTAGACCACTAATAGCTGGTACCAAAGAGTATCTTCAACCCCTCAGTTCCCCAAGGAAACAAGATATAATTATATAATCAGTGGCTCCATTAACATGTCTTAATATTATTTACCATTCATGTAATAAGACTATTTCAAGCCAAGAGTGAGCACCATCTCCATCTTCTCTGCGGAATGAGCTGCAAAGGATTCATTCCCACAGTATGTGCGAATGTTTTGCAGTTTGTGCAGATAGGGAAATTAGTGTTTGTTTGTGTGTGTGTACTGCTGCTCCACAATTGACAGAGATACTTCATTATATTTTCACATCCATTCTCTTTTCAGAAAGGAGAAATAAGCCTTAATGAGATTTCTTTTCTCAAGGCCAGATTTTCGACTCCTTATTCACCCATCAAATCACTTAATGATATGAGCAATCTCAATGAACACAAAAGGATTTATTATGCAAATTGTGTTTGTTATTCACTGCTTCAAAGAATTTGAGGTTTATCAGCTGGAGTTCTGCATGGTGCCAGTGAAACTGCTGTAGTGTCCGCTGTGATGGAGTTGTTGATCTTGCTCAAGTACACTGAATAATTGTCATCTGAAGAAAGAGGACACCCACATCTATATTTAATTGTAACTAAAAGAAGAAGAACAATTTTAGTACCAATAGAGTTTAAGAAATTTGTGGTAATTTTCTGAATTTTGGATTAAGGATTTGTTCAGTTATGAAAAGAAAATGGATATTAAATTGTTAATCCCAGTGAGACATTAATATGTAATAATGTCTTGTTCTAATAATGTTATTTGTTTAAAGTAAATTTCTTAGTTTATTCTAATATTCATTGACCTAAGTTAACCTCTAGTTGTATAAGTGTGTTTTTATTTATTTAAATGCTACTGCAGCCTGGTATGTGGAAAGTATTTGCAATATGCTTTTGAATGATTTATGAGTACTCTTCGTATGTAGATAAGGTAAACAAAAAGGAGACACAAAATATTGTTTTAAGGGAACAAACACAGGTGAGAAGCTATTCACCCTACAGCATGATAATGGCATGATTATTAATTTTTTAAGTAGTAAGAATATGTAGCTACATATGTTAACAGCTGTTATTGGTTTGTTGTCTCAGAAATGTATATGGCTGGGATTGCCTATCCAAATCAGAATCTTTATGCTTTGTTGAATTTTCTGTTTATAAGCAACAATTATTTAAAATAGAAAACCCTTTTCAGTTATAAATCACCAAGAAATAAATTTGGTAGGATTTATTTTGATATAACCATATGACAATTTTCTTCAGATAGCAAATCTTTGAATATCAACCACACGATTTTGTTGTTTGTTTCAGCACTTGCGGAAAACTATATTCCCATAAGGGAGAGAAGTGGGATAGCTGATCACAAGTGTGTGTGCAACAGTGTCTGGAGGTCTAATTCAAGTCATGTTAATGACGTTATTTTCCCTTGGCATTTTGATTCAAATCACCATCTGTGCAAAGGTGATAATACTTCCTTCATCTTATGGGAGCTGTGAAACTTCATCAGAGCTTGATAACACAAGAAATTAGCTATTCCTGAATAATTCCACGTGAGAACACATTTGCAAAGTTAATTATTTAGAAAGTGAAATGCATTTCAAAGTGGAATAGCTATTGCATTTAAAAAACCTTCTTCCTTAATCCAAATACATTTTTAACTGGGCGAACACGTTCATTCATTAAGGTTATTTTAAAGTGTTGAAAATCAAATTCAGATACATCACAAGCACATCTTATTCTTGTCAGTTCAAAATACCACATATGAAATCACTTAAGAATGCCCAGCTGATGCCTACAGGATCTTCTAAAAGTGTATACATGAATATTGTCTTAAGTAGTGGTGTTCCGCTGAAGCAAGACATGTATTTGGCAGATGTTATTATTCAATTTCTAACAAAGAAGCTTTATGACAACTTTAAAAGAAATCTTGTCATGTTAATGAATATTCCTGTGACATTATCTTAGTAATTTTAAAACAATTCTCTAGTAGCATTATGATGTGGTTTTGATGGAGCTTTTGATGGGAAAACAACTTGTTGTCAATTCTGTGGAGGTAGTCTTGAGAGAAATGCAAATGTCGCCAGCAGTTATACTGCAATAAAGTCAATGACATTATAAGTGGTTTATTTGCACTGCGATTCTGATAAAGCTTAAAAAAGCAAAACTCTTTCCCAAAGAGGCTGTGAAGTCTGTTAATTCAAGGTACTACCACCTTGGCATTACCACACAAATGGTATTGCATGGGCCTGAGTGAGAAGGTTACATAGCCCTGGGTCAATAACACGTTGCCAGAAAAGTATTTATTAAATCTGTGGGAGCTAAGCTTGCACCTGAATAAAAGTATTTTCAATACCATCTACTTTCCATTTAAAAATAAGATTGACCCAATGGTATGCAACAGCAAATCACTACATGTGCAACATATCTGGACCCTTCAACAGACTTTTGTTTCCAGATTTCTGTTGTTGCTGTAAGGCAACGTAGATTTAGAGGGTCTTTGGCCATGTGGGGCTTCTCCGTATGGAAGTTACTGTGGGTTTGACTAGTGTGGATTTAAAGCACAATGGCTATTCTGAAGTAGTTACCAATAAAGACTCTTTATGAGAGTTATTAAATTAAATTAAAGCTTTTGTCCAGTTAATCTTATTGAGATATGTAAGAAAATGGGGTTTTAATCCAGAATAGCTGCATGGAGGGACCTATTTAAATTGTACCTGAATGAGAAGTGGCGGGTGAAAGGTCAACAATCTTCTGATAGTTAGTGGTGGCTTTCCTGCAAGGAAATCATTATCCATTCAAGGCTTCTGACTTCCCCATTTCTCCTCACTGGCACAAAGTTTTGTTCCACACAGTTCCACAGTAAATACCTACGCAATGCTACTTGGCACATGGTGACAAACTGAGCTAGAAATGGTTCTGGTACCTCCTGGTACCGAGGCAGTGCTCTGTGCCGTGCACTTGGGACTGTGGTCCCTGGGCTGGTCTGCTGGCAAATGTGACTGGAGTGGGCTGGGGCAGACTCCCAGCCCCACGGTGGGGTGTCCTGCCACGGAAATTAGAGCATGTGTGGAAAAACGGTGGGCACTTACGTTTCCCCCTGAGGCAAGCAGAAAGCACTCAGGGTTTTGTGAAAACCTACCAGCTTCCCTCTGTTCCAGTGTGTGAGACAGTCTACCCTGGGTCAGACCTCACCATCGCCCATCCCTGCCCACCAGGCCACAGGTAGGAAGGCTGCAGCGGTTTGTGAGTTGGATTGCGTGTCTGGCACAGCAAGGAGCACAGCTTTTCATGGCTGTGCACTGTCCTGGCTTCTCTCCCTGTTGGAGTCCACTGGTCGTGTGCAAGTAATTGGCAGTTTGAACAGGGCAAAAGAAAAAGCTGCCCAGTTTGTGAGTTGCGGGTACTGCAGCAGGCAACCTGATATGGAGACAAAATTAATAGGTCAGACACAAAGCGAGAGTCTTACAGCTGTGATTGTCTGGAGCCTGTTTCCCATTTTACTGGAAGAGAAGGGAAACCCCTGCACCTTGAGCCTGTGCACCTTGCATCCTAATATCTAATTTCTTCCCTAGTAATTAAGCAGACAAAATAGGCCCATTATGGGTTTTTTTTCAGTTGTGTTCTTTACAGTCCCTTTCCTTTTATGGGGTCCTACTCTATTGGATTTTTATATCTGGATTTTTTAATTCCCTGGGAGAAATAGGGTTGGCAACTTTAACTCTAGGTGAACAGTTAGGTGAGAATAGGGATTTAGTGAACAACAATCTCTGTAGGGATAGTTCAGGAGGCTTTAGAGGATTTTGAACCAAATGGAAAACTCGGTGGGTGACAGATGAGTTAAGCGTTCACAGCAACATTGATTAGGGGATTCAGTGGAGTGACAGACCAAATTGGAAGGAAACAGATAAGAAATTACACCTGGCTGCTTTGAAACAGAAGGCTCAGGATGGCACTTAATTTTAGGTGGCTTACATAAGGCTGTAATTAAGCCTAGGTCTGGAATGAGAAACTTCAAGAAGAAATGGGAAAGGAGACAAGGCCTATTTGGTGGACTGCTGATAGAGAAAAGTGGGGAGTCGTGGCAGGGTGAGGCATTTTCAGCCCTGGAATTAGTGGCAGGATGGGTGTTTGGAGAGGTGAGGACATGGTGATCTTTGTTACAGCAGGGATCCAGTGGTGTGGTGCTTTGAAGACACAGTAATGTTGGAGAAGATTTTCTAGAGTCATTCTAAACCACTCAGGGGTAAGGAGTCATCCACAGGGAGAAAAGAGACAGGGTCTTGGATCATTTGTAAGAACTGAGAAACCAGGAACAGTAGAGAGAGGGGGCTCACGGGAAAAAATTGGGAGATAGGAGGTAGAGGGCAACCCCCATATTTTCACAACAGGAGATGGTGCCAAAAACCTTCAGGATCCTTCCTCTCTCCTTCCCTACCAATCTTTTCTTTAGACTACTGCTAGAAAGAATTAACAAGAAGATCAAAACCTGGAATGAAATTTCAAGTGTGGGGAGATAGAGAAAGTTCAAGGTTAAGAGCTTTGGCAGGAGGGTTCTGGGATTTGGAGGTCTTCTGGTTTGCCCTTCCCTGACCAGGAATCCATATAGCATTTAGTTTGTGTGTGGACAGAGAAAGCGGGACTGTTGCCCTTTCTCATTCCTCTCTCTGCTTTCTGAAACACGGCAGCCTCAAACTGTTTTGCAGAAAACTCGTTCCCCTTGCAGGCTTTAATTTATAGCTTGAAAAGTAATCAGATGAAATACAAACCAAACATCCTCCAACATCCGTCTGTTTCTCTAGGTCAATATTTAAACAAGGAAAGCCTTGAAACTTCACAGTTCTACTTTGATCTGTAATTCGTATGCCTTAGACTTCATGTCTCTTGGACTCCGAGGGCTCAGAGGTCAGACTGGACTCACTGGACTTCCTGCTGCTGAATCTGTACACCGAAGCGCTGCCTCAAAGGAATTTACTGCATTTGCTAGTGCTGGTTTGAGATTAGGTATTCAGCAATTCAGCCAGTGGGCTGTGCTGTAAATGTGTTCAGCATCCTTTGTTCTACACTAGAGAAATGAGATGAGCAAGAGTTAAGTGTGCAGCCCTTCGTTGCTAATATTTTTATTGGACTCCACCTTGAGGTTTTGAATACCAACACACAGACCACAGAAGTGATTCTCCCTCTGCCCCCCAACCACCCACATGCACATATTACCTCCACTACTAAAATATTAGAAGGGCAGAATCCCAGTTAGAGGCCCTGGCTGTGGAAACACTGAAGTTGCACAAATTGAGCAATTGCTTGATAGCATTGACAGGGTTGGTACTTGCAAAAACACATCACGAAAGTTAAAGTGCAATCTTATCTTTTACCACAGGCACTTTGATAGTTCTTGCTGTTGCGCAGAAGGACTTTTTTTAAGGCACTTAGTACTTCAGTAAAATGTTTGGACAATGAGCTTCCAGAAACTGAAGTGTAGAATGCACTTTGTTTATACAGAAACCTGATTAGTATTCTTTGGACACCATCCATCCCACTGGATCTTATTGCAGAGCTGTTGACAGGATGTGTTCCTGTGATCAGGCAGGTCTAAAGTGATTTTTTTTTTTTTTTTTTTTTTTTTTTTTGCTTTGAAAGGAATAACTTGTTTTGGAAACTATTCTGCTTTGAATGAAGTGAATGAACAGTAGATTAAAAGGGTAATTTATTGGTTAGGGGAGCAGCAGGGTAGTGTTCCTGCTCTGAATTTAGGGGTGTATATTAGGTACCTTTTATTTTACGTGGATTTGTAAAATGCTTTTGTTTTTCTTTAAATATGAATGTTGGGACAGAAACCATAAATTCTCCTTCAACAAAAGGCTTCTATTTTCTATAGGCATACAAAAAAGAACATCACAGAATAGAGTCCTTGAAGATCAGTTGTACAAAACATACTTAGATCAAACAGGATATTTCCAGATTCTAAACCAAGTGATGGTGGCTTTTTAATAGATGATATTCTTGACTGTGAATCAATATTAATTAAATTAATGTTCCGGCATAATGACCGATGATTTTGGAGTTGCATTTTTTGGCGGAAGAGTATAATCAAGATATTAATTACTTGTGGTGATTAAAAATAGTCTCTTGATGATATTTTAAAGAGGAAGAGGGATAGCTCCATTGTTCTATCCAAATTCCAGCTCTGCTAACTGCATTGTGCTTATCTAAATTACGCTGGCTGTATATTCACATGAATACGTAGATTGACTGTTAGCGACTGATATATTCCATCTTCCGTATTTTCAGGCATTGCCAAATTGATGTCTAAATGCAGCAGTTAAATCACAGCAGTTACACAAGGTAACTTGTAGCAGCAGAGGAAAACAAAACAAAAAACACTCTCAACCTAGCAAATTAGTCTAAGGAAAAAAAATCTTTGATAAACAGATATGAAAACTGTAAAATACAAAGGTTAAGAAATATCAAAAGAAAATTATACCTGTAACTTTAATTCCTTCCGTTAAACAACTGCTTTTAGTTCTTTGAGACATTTGGCGTGAAGAGTGAGAAGTAAGTAAAGCAGTAAAAGTCAGGAAAGTAAGAAGATTTCTGTCAAGTTTAAGGCTATTGGATATTGGAAAGGTTGTTTGCATTTTCCAGACTGTTCAGAAATACACACACACTAGTAAAAGAAGTGGTGCATGTTTTCTCATCACATGACTTGTTTTCAGCCAAGCATTCATATCTTTTTCAGCTAGGTGTGTTGGACAGGATTTTCTAGTAATTTCCCTTTGTATGTATAGGTTGGGACCCTTAACTCTCAATTCCTAAATTTTTAAAGAAGATTTTTCCCACTTCAGTATATAGCTTTAATATAATTTTATGTCTATACTTGTAATAAAAACTTAAAGAATTTTCCTAGCTAAGTAAAAAAGTGATTATGCTGACTACAACTACTATATCAGTAGGAGAAAAATTTTAGATTGATGGATTCACAGTCACCTGCATATCACCTCTGTAATTGTGTTTCATAATGAGAAACTTTGAACAGAGATAGCTTAAACTAGCTAGACTGCTTCTATGACATTGCCTCCTTCAAAAATAATAGCAAAATGGTTTAAAGCTTCTGCCATGATCAGGGCACCTTTGCAAAAAGTTTCAGTACTCAGGCTATTTTGCACAGACCTTTCCACACTTCCCTGTGTACCCTAGGGAGAACACCAAAGCAAAACTGCAGAAGCTTCTAGGGAATACGCTTGAAATGCACAACATGACCCAGGGGAAATACCTAGCTGTTCGCATTTTGAACAGCTTTTTTGAAAAAAAATCTCACTTTCTCCTGTTCATTCTCAGTGCATGAAGATGACTTTTCAATAATTAAACATAAACCAAAAGCAAGAATTATACTGGTATTGAGAAAATGTGAGGAAACTATTTTAACTCCCTAAAGATCTCTAGAAAATTTTTAAGGCCTAAATGATTATAAGCAGAAATGACGCTGATGTGGTTTCCAGGCATTATTTTCTGAAATGATTAATTAAAAAAAAAATCTGCATTTCCTGGAAAACATAACCTTGTTATTATCAAGAATAACTTTAACATTACCTGGTCAACAGCATAAAAATGAAAACAGATCAGGAGTAACACTCTGCCATATCATTTTTTCAAGAGGGAGTTAACTTTCTACTACACACCTTGTAGTTGCTAAATAATTTTTTCAGGTTTTGTGTTCCTTGTATTAAATCTTGTATTGTCTTTGAGTGCTTTTTAATAATCACTAAACATACCAAACAATTTAGGAAAGAACCATACATGCGTACACGCACTATCAACGCTATAATTACCCAAGCCAAATTCTAATTATTTCTTTGATTATTTTAGCACCTGGCTATCAACTTCTTCCTTTTACAAGCCCTGACATTTCCTTCTGTTATGTTCCATGAGGAAAAAACAAAACTGCAAGGCAGCTTCTTCCCATACATCTCACTTCCTAATCTTTGTGAAGCCCTGCCAACCAAAAGAAATTGCAGCTCAAGGTTTCTGACGTTCCTTCTGAGTCATATCCAAAACTGAAACCCTTTTACTACTGCAGATGCTGCAAAAATATCAGTAAGAGATTTTTACTCATCCAAAACAAGAAAATCTCTCAAAACCTGCGAGATTGTGACACCCATGTTCTTTGCCCATCTCCAAATCTCTGCATACCTTAATACCTTAAAATCTTTTCAAAATTTTAAGTGATCTGAAATTCCTGGCTCTTTTCCAGAAGTTTGCTGTTTTTAAGTAACTAAAGCTGAAACTTGGGGTGTGTTTCCACTTTCACCAGGGAAGTGGAAGGGCCTGGATAAACAAATTGAAAAAGGGAGCAAAAAAAAAAACAGGATAAGGCCATTTTCACTGCAGTTCAGTCTTCCACTGATTCTGGACTGGGGATTAATCTATTCCTTCTAACTGGTGAGCTACTGTTTGGTAATAGTCCATCCCTAAAGCATTGGTTTAATACAGGGGACTGAATAAAAGTGTGTATAAATAATACTCCTCCCTGCCCTCTTGCCCCAGTACTGGCCTATGCGGTGGGTAGAAATGCTTATAAATTCTGGTCCCTACATCCCAAAGTCCATTTTGTCCAGGCAGTAAGTTACAGCGCTTGGAAATGGCACAGTTTTACACTACTGGAATCTAAGTAGAAAGAACTATGTTGCAAATTCCTCTCTTTTTAATGGCTTATTTTAAAATTATATATATATTTTATATAGTCTGTATTAAAGAAAAAAGCATCATTAATTTGCGATGGGGAAAGAAACAGAAAAGAAAATAAGGACTTAACATTAGAATCTGGACAGCGATAAATGGGCTGTTTGTTACTAGATCTGACATGAAAGAAAAATCTGAACTCATTTGGTTAAAGGCATGTCTGTATAGACATAATTACCATTTCTGAGAGGTTTTTTTTTGCTCTGTTTTCTTAGCTAAAAAATCAGTAGATCAGGTTCTAAGACTTTTGTCCTAATGAACCAAAATTGAAAAACAACCCATGACTTCACATTAAATCTAAATCATGAAATTCAGCTTTCACCTATATTCTCATTTCAGTATAACAACCTATTACTTCTCAGGAATTATTTCTTTTCATAAGAACCATCACCTTCTTAGCTTTTTCTGCATGAACTTACTCACCACTACCAAAAATACACCTCCATGTCTGGTAGTCTGCAGCACAGACATATTTTAAAGGTATGGACACATGGCTGAATGTAACTGAATTAGAGTTACTGAACAAATGAAATGGACAAATGAACAAATGGAGAGGTCTACCTGTCCACCATCATGCTTTTAGCATGCCTCAATGCTGAGCTAATGCATTTTATCTCACAACCAGGGCAGGACAAAAGCATGCATAACTGGTCAGTTATGTCAGCTCAGCTGTTAGCATGCAAATAGTTGAGCCAGGGTAAGAGAGTAACATTTAGTCGTGAATCCATAAACTTAGTTATGAAAATCTGAATATAAGACAGATAAGGCAGAAACTGCTTTTACAAAAGGAAAATAAACACAGACTAGTAATTTAGAAGTCTTAAATCCGAAATAGATTTTACTGACATACAGATTAGTAAATGGATTACTCATTTGCCTGCCCATCAGAAAAGTGTGGCCTTTTTTATGCCATGCCCCTATCCACATTCATACCTCCTTTTTTAAATCTAAATGGAGAAGAGAAAGAATGTGCACCTTTCAGAAGTATTGCTTGTCTTACCTTAGCTTCCACAAGCAGCTGTATTTACTAAATACTTTGAGAATAATAATAACAACCTTTCCCACAATGTTTGAGGTTCTTTTGTGAAGAACGAGTTCTAGAAAATGAAACTCTGCAGTAAAACCCTCCACTGCCTGCAATATCCTCTGTGGGCCCAAGCTTGTTACTCAGCAGGTTTACTTTGCTGACAGTGATTTAAAGCTAGGCACTACAGTGTATTAAAATATAAACATTTTGATGGAATAAATACAAATCAAATGTGAAAGCATAGCTGGCACCTCTGAGTATAAAACATTACAGTGCTGCTAAACTGGCTATAGATATTAGAATAAAATGTTTGACAGTGAAAAAAGTCCTTAGGCAATGTAGGTAGCACATTGTCAAAGGGAGAATGAAACCATCTTTCTGTTACATAAGGTTATTGATCACTGAGGCAAAATTTCTGTAAACAAAATACATTGACTGTGTCAGCCTCTCCTGTCTTATCATTCACAAGCAGGCCACTGACATCTCTCAAGAGCATGTAGTTTGGCACTTGAAAGCCATGTAAGACTTCAAAGGAAATATTGCATGGAAAAGAGTCTTGGGAAACAGTATTAGAAAAAATCTGGAAAAAAATCAAAGTTTTCAAGACATAGACTGCATAGTTGTTCACTTCAGTTTTGATGATTGAGCAGTTCTGTTATATATTGAATTTAGATGGGATGCTATGTGGGGTACCCTTGAACAAAGAAGCAATTTTTAACTTTAAGCCTGGCTTAACAGTACGACTTTGCTATCTCAGGAAGATAGTGAATATCTTATTGCCTACTTGGTGCCTTGCTAGAAAATACCACTCTTTTTTATAGCGTTTAATTATTACTTTATTAGATTTCTTACTATGCTTTTGTAACGTGTTAAAGTCAGAACTACTCATAAATACGTATCAGCTTGCACGTAAATATGGTGCACAGAAAGAATGAATTAATATATATTAAGAGAGGGAATAGCTATGGAGAAAGGGGGGTGTGTGTGGGGAGAGGGTGAGGGAGACAGAGAGAGACAGAGATTGCTTTAGGGGACCAGAACCAGCAGAGTTCCAGGTCAGGAGAAGGAGCAGCTTGTTGTGACCAGGAAAGGACCTTCTCCCCTGAAGGGAATAAAATAAAACAAACTCCCTGAAAGGAAAACTCAACCCCCTAAACTAAGGATGTGGCTTTAAAATGTTTATTTTTAAATGTTTGGTTTTTAACAGGCCTCTGAAAGTCACACGGAGTTAAACCACGTTTCATCGTCAGACATACCACTGGAATTTTTGTGGTTAATTAGCAGGTGATATTACCAGAAGGAAGGTTTCAGAGGTCTTTTTTTTTATCCTAAGCAAGCCAAAGATGTTGACATAAGGTATCCTTCAATTTTTTTTACCAGAGACTTTAAAAAAATGTTAATTTTTAGTATATGTTATTAAAAAAAAATAAAGTACATTCATATTGTATTTGCTTTAAATAAATAAAAATCACAATGTAGTTCTAAGATCAATGATAAGATAAAAATTCAGTGATTTCTATTTCCTAATTTTACTATATTCACCACCAGACCTGAAGAAAAAAAATCAGTTTCCTATAGCTCATTAGGTGCTGCTTCATCTATATTTCTCAAACTATAAACCAGTCTGTTTTCCATGTTGTTCATAAACACTATTGTAAAAAAGCTTACAGATTAAATCAACCATTAAGAAAAGAAGGAAGTTTAAGTAGCATTTAAATAACAGTTGCCGGATTTTCTTCTTTTGAAATATCTTTTCAACGATTTAAATTATATATATTAATCATTCAGTCGTATTCACCAAAATGACTAACATTATATGAGTTAAAAATTTTCAGGGAACACTTCTTACCTCATCTTTTATTTCTTCCTCTTCTCTTGTATTATGCAAAGAATACAGAAAGCTTCTGACTAATGCTCAGCTTTTTTTTTCAGACAAATTTTCTATTGAAATCAATGTGAGGTTTTCCCAGTGAAGGAATTTGTTACAAGGTTGAACATGTGGCTTAAATGGGCTAGGCTCTCAGTTGCTACAAACTCTTATTTTCCAAAGACTAAGTTTGATTGGCTCCAAAACCACCTTGCATTTTTTTTAATTAGGTCTGTCAAGGATATCTCAAATTCAAATAAATGGATCTGACAATGACATGATATATTTGTACTTACACAGGCAGCTTTTCCAGTTGTACCTCTCTAGTACAATGAGAAATTACTACCAGCTGATGCCCGTTTACCTATAGTGACCAAGGGGACAGTCTGACATAGAATTGCTCCATATCAGCATGCAAATGGTCATACCATCATAACTGGCACCAAGGCACATTTTTTTTAGCCAACTCATGAGGAAGATTATGGGCAGGAAAAAAACAAAAATTAAATTATATTATTTTAATTTTGTTACTTTGTTCCCTTGGGATGAAGTTGAAGACCTACGCATGGTAGCAGTGAATAAAACTTTTACCATTTCTATCTTTCTGCACTAATTTCTGTGAATAAATACAAATTTAGAGCTCAGGGTCTGCAGTTCGACATATTTGGGAAGTGTTAGAATTGAGCATGTATGTTAAAGGTTACATTAGATTAACAGGCTGTCTTTGTATTTCATCTCAACAGCAGTACATGTATCTTTGTTAGCATTGGTCATTTTTTGGTGAAAAGAAAAGAGTCCTTCGGAAGACTAGGCAAATATAGCTTATTTTAAATAAATTATTCTCAGATAATGTAAAGACAACAAATCAAGACATGCAAGGAGATGGAAAGATGATTTACCAAAGGTTGACCATATTTAACAAAACTAGTACATTTTTTGATAATTCATTTTCTAAGAAAAGGAAATGTCATATATTTATCAATAATGATTTCACTTAAAGACTTTTTAGTTAAACTGTACTTTAGAAGAATTATATAGAAGAGGATGACAAAGGTAATGGGGAGAAGGCATTGGAAAAGAAGCAGCCTGAATGCACACACTACTTTGGAAAGCTTTGCAAAGTTTGTTCTTGGGACTGACCAGATTCAAAATTTCACAAAAGACTTTGCCACAAAAAGTGGAAAAATGAAAAATTTCACAAAAGACTTTGCCACAAAAGGTGGAAAAGTGACAATAAAACAAAGAAAAAAGGTAATTCCATAAAGAACAACTGGATGACCTACTGGACTGGAATAATTTAAATATAACGTTCCATAAAATAAAATGCATGGTCATGTATGTAAAGAATATGTGTGTTTTAATTTATGGAAGGTTTGCTGTAAGCTATCAACATGATGCAGCTTTGAAAACAGATATTACATAGTGCAAAGAGAGTCTTTTCCACTAGAAAAGGTAGTGCAAGATCTTGGGTTCACCTCAGAGGAATAATGTGTGCAGTTCTGCTCCCCCATGTTCTAGAAGAAATTCAGACTCTTGCAAGTATAGAAAAAATCTATTGGCTGATTACTAATTTGAGGAGCTAATTTTATAAAAAGAGGCTAGAATAGCTTTTCTTAATTATGGTAGTAAAATGAAAGCTTAGAAAATATTTTTTCTCTCTGTAAAATCTCATGAAGTTAAACACTAGAGAGTAAAAAGATGACTATTTTATCTGAAAAGCAGTGTTTGGCGTGTGAACAAAGGTAAGCAAAGTGGTCATGAATAAGCCTAGGGTGGAAATTAGCACAAAGGTTTTTAACCACCAGATGAGTGAGGTTTGGACCAAGCCACTACCATGCAGCAATGGGAGCCAAAAATGCCTAAATAATTTTAAGGTGGAGCTTGAAGATACATAAAAAGGACTGCATCATGTGATTTACTTGAAAAGGAAGAAAGTGTATTTGATATACTGGGTGCCTCCTTCAGGTTTTTTGTTATCAACGTCTATTAGTAACTTGGTGTTTCTAGAGTTGTGCATCCAAAATAACTACTCCCCATCGAATTGCTTATGGCTTCAAAACACTGGCTTTCCAGGCAATAAATGACAGCACGTTTTCCTGAAGTTGACAGAAAGTCAGCATGTTTTACATTGCATCTAGGTTCACAGCAGAAACTCTGCAAGGAAACCACTTACCTTATATCGTACTTTCTTTGCAAGTCATCAACTTTTAGATTAGAGCCATATTTGCATCTCCAGTGTCTGTCAAATTGCACCTTGATAATTTTACGTTCATCATTCAATGAATACTTTTTCAAAGTCAAGGCTTTGTTTGGGAAAGAATATAAAAATAACACACAAACTGTATTTGTACATATGGATTATACATTTCAATTTTGTGCTTTGCTCAAGCAGCATAGTTTTCATGTGCAAACATAAGTTTCTGCATATGCAATACTAGGGAGGTTATCAAATACAAATTTGTGACTTTTTTTTCTTATCTTCACACCCAATTAAAGATGTAACTTCTGTATAGATTTCTTTACTAAACTGACCTACATTGTAATACTTGAGAGGATTAGAGGATTTTTAATTATACATATTATCCAAAAGGAGATGTGTGCATACAATAATACCTTTCAGTGCAAAGGAAGTTTTATCCAGCAAGGTGAAATTCTTTTGATATTTTAGAGAGTAGAATATATACTTTAGATCACGTGCTTCATCATTAACTATCAGCTATAGAATTTAGTTGGGCTCTTTGGGTCCATCTGTAACAAATAGAAGGTCAAAAGACTTTTAAATTCCTTCATTTTCACCTTTTTGAATACAGCACCAAGCATACAGTTCTTTAGTGATGCTATTTAATAAATATTTCAAGATCTTTTAAATCGGCTATTCTAGCTGATTCCATAGGGTGACTTTCATAGTTCTCAAAAGCAGTCTATATTTTTCTCTCATTAATTTACTTTTCATTTCAACTATTTGAGTGTAAGACATTTATAGTATCTCTCCCTCTTCACTCCAGGCTCAAACAAAATGAAACAATCAAGCAAATAAAACAAAAAAGAAAAAAATGTTAGCAAGACATTAGTGACCCTATATTTAGTTTATACATTACAATCAGATTGAAATTACTGTAATAGATCTTTTTAAAAGTATAAACTAGCTGTACTAAAACAAACACTCTGAGTAAAAAAGAAGTTATTGACAGATTCATGGTCAACACTAATGTTATCAGCTTTCTAATTAGATTGCAGCTACCAAATCACATCATTACATAATTACCTTCCCAGGGTCAAGGGTGTTCAAAATCCATTTGTTACAAACACATTGTGGTGTCATAAGCACACTTATTTGTTCCTGAATATTATATTTATGCTAGGCTCTGTACAAGGGTGTCACAGATATTTATTTTCTTAGAACAGTAAGACTAGTGGGGTGGGATGTGAAAACAAGATGCATTTCCCTGTTCGTGCTAAAACTAAAAGCAAATTGAATTCACTGAATTTCAGTAGATGACATATAAATCAGTATTTTCTGGCAAAATAATATAGGGTGAGTCTTCTAATAGAAATGATTTCATGGTCTTGATGAGTCATTAAATGACTCTGAAAATGTGTAATATTAATTAGACATCCAGCAATAATTCATTATTGTGTTTTTCAGAAGACTATAAACAGGACAAAAAAGCAAATTAAAGCCCAATGCTACCTAACTGCATAATCCATTAGCAAAAATGTGAAACTGAATTTCCAGTATATACTAAGTTACAAGGAGTATACATCTCTATATGTGTGTGTATATATATATATTTATACATCTCTATAGTATACATCTCTATACATCTCTGCATCTCTAGCCCATCTCTAGATGGGCTGAGGCCAACTGTATGAAGTTCAACAAGGCCAAGTGCCGGGTCCTGCACTTCGGCCACAACAACCCCATGCAACGCTACAGGCTTGGGGAAGAGTGGCTGGAAAGCTGCCCAGAGGAAAAGGACCTGGGGGTGCTGGTTGACAGCCGGCTGAACATGAGCCGGCAGTGTGCCCAGGTGGCCAAGAAGGCCAATGGCATCCTGGCCTGTATCAGAAACAGTGTGGCCAGCAGGAGTAAGGAGGTGATCGTGCCCCTGTACTGGGCACTGGTGAGGCCACACCTCGAATACTGTGTTCAGTTTTGGGCCCTTCACTACAAGAAAGCCATGGAGGTGTTGGAGCGTGTCCAGAGGAGGGCAACGAAGCTGGTGAAGGGCCTGGAGCACAAGTCTTATGAGGAGCGGTTGAGGGAACTGGGACTGGTTAGTCTGGAGAAGAGGAGGCTGAGGGGAGACCTCATCGCGCTCTACAACTACCTGAAAGGAGGTTGTAGCAAGGTGGGTGTTGGTCTCTTCTGCCAAGTAACAAGTGATAGGACGAGAGGAAATGGCCTCAAGTTGCGCCAAGGGAGGTTTAGACTGGACATTAGGAGAAATTTCTTTACTGAAAGAGTGGTCAGGCCTTGGAAGAGGCTGCCCAGGGAAGTGGTTGAGTCACCACCCCTGGAAGTATTTAAAAGACGTGTAGACGAGGCGCTTAGGGACATGGTGTAGTGGGCATGGCGGTGTTGGGTTGACGGTTGGACTCGATGATCTTAGAGGTCTTTTCCAACCTTAATGTTTCTGTGATTCTATGATATGCTGACTTGTTTTTATGAGTTGACTTTTGATTGATGAAAGAGCACAGAAAATACAAAAAAGATATTCAGTTGTTAGGGTTTAATTTCTGTTAAAGTGGTTAGCGTTATGGACCAAGTTTTGAACAAGGATGCTATCTGATCATATGAAATATCTAATCTTCTCTGAATGCCAGCGTATACTGAAGGCGTAGTCAGGGAAGAGGTGCTAGACCGTCAGGGAAAGCCTCCCCAGAAACTTGTGCTAAATAATTTGGTCTTAATATATTATGAGCAATCTGAGCTCACTGGCTCTTTGAATTTCTTAGTCCATAACTGTGGTGAAAAGATCTGTTGCATACAGGTGATACTGGAACACAATGAATTTGGAGAGTTGCCTCAGAATGTTTAGGGAAACTTTTCCTTGTTGGCCTTCTTCAGCTGTGCTGTTTTTTTATCATTGCAAATTTTTTGTTTCTGCCCCTATTTAGCCTTCCTTAAAAAAGGAAAGTTTACACATTCTTAATGCCAGTTGAATTATTTAAGTAAGGAAGTCTGAACCCAGATGTGAAAACTTAGGGAAAAAAAATTGATAGTTCCCAACAGAAAATAGGTATTATAGCTGTTTTCTTTTCTATGAGACACTTTCTCTTAGGTCCCAGTTTGGCAGAATACTTATCCCATGCGTTATTTTAAGCAAAGAAGTAGTTCTAATTGACTTCAGTGGGACCACTCCTGTGCTAAGGAATCACATGGGTTTAAATATCTTACTGGATCAGACTTTTAAGTTTTGGAATTTTCATTGGCTGGATGGGGACTTGCTATTGGGTCATTGTTTTTACTACCATGGCAATAAAATTTGAAACCCCTCTGAATACACTGAGATGGGGAGTTCCAGACTAAAAATGGAAATGTGTGAGATTCAGTTATTGTTCGTGCATTTTCCTCGCACTCACAGCTTGATTCTAGCAAGTAGTTATGCAGGCATTCACTCTACACGCACTTTTAACTGTGTATAAGTGTTTATATGGATGGGCCCAAGTCATCACCATTTTAAATCTATAAGTTAAGAATGAAAACTTTCTACTAAGAGAAAAAAGCATCTGGAAACTCTGGACAAGTTTTGGTGATGTGGTATATTTTGAAGGGTCAGTAACTTAGCATAGATTGTATTAGACACTTCTTCCAGTGGCAACGGGTGCTGAATTTCCTTTATCTCTCTATTATGGCTCAGACATAAAACAAAACTACATATGAACACACTACTAAGGGTCAGTTGAGCATTTGTTACTAAATGTGCATGTATTCCAGCTTGAACTATAACACGTTAGCTTAAGTCTCTTTCCTTGAGGTTCTTTTGACATGTTTGACATTGTGTTGTGGCTGTACAGTTAGCCACTGTGGTTCAGTTGAGGCAGAATAACTCCAAAGCTGTAATAATGCAAGAGCCCTTTATTTAAAACAGAAAATTGGTACTCTTCCTAATTAAATTTACCAGTTATGAAGTCCAAGCAGGATATGAAGGGACAACAGTGCTTTGCTTTTTATCAGAATGTAATAGCTTAAGTGTGGCAGAAAACATGTGTCTATATCCATCTGACAAGCACCTTCACAATGGCCTCTTTTGGCAAGATTTTTTAATGGCAGGGGGTCCTTTTGGTTGTCTGGTTCAAAGAACCAGCCCTGCACAGTAGAGTAAGTTCTTTAATGTAGCTAGTATTAGGAGAAGACAGCATCTGCTGACTCTCCTTTGAGCAGAGTGGTTGGACTGCACAACCTCCAGAGGTCCATTCCAACCTCAACAATTCCCTGAATCCGTGAGTCAAAACTTATATTTCAGTCGCCTTGAAGATGGGGGTATGGGTCATCTTCAGGCATCGATTTGTCCTTTTCAGAAGACTAAGGGTTGCCTTTACTGGATGACGAGGACTAAAGGGACTGTTGTGCACTGCATTTCTCTTACTGGTTTTTAGTGCAGTGTGTGTTCACTGATGCACAGCAGGGAAGATGCTGCCCATCTGACTCTGCCAATAGCAAAACACAGGCATATGCTGACAATCCAGGTCAACATACAGCAGTCACAAATAGTAACTGAATAGTACATTAATCCATCACATCAGGCTAAAGAACCAGTTTTAACAGAGTAGTTAGTTTTTATAAGCACTTGAAATAGCAGTTGGTTAGTAAAACCCCATAAAACTGAGGTTTTATAGTAATACAATATATATGTATCTATTACACAGCTAATCATGTCTGAACGTGTTTTTAACAATCAGTTATTATTTACTGATTTAGTGCCCAATAACTGCCTAGTTAAATTCATACTTGGAAACCTTAATTTAAGGTGGCACTGTAAGTTTCTTATTCAAAGTGTCACTCAATCAAAAGCCTAGCATAACCAAAAATATGAAATAAAAAGTGCAATATATACAAGATGTATATTGTAAAAAAAATCAAAGCCACTGAAGCACATTTATTGAATGAGATTTTTCAGTTTCATTCTAGTGATTATTCTCAGTGAGACAACCACAAAGCATTTCTTACCATTTAAGCAGGAGCCACAACTCACAGGCTGTCTGTTCATTGAATTTGTTTCTGCATGTATGGAAAAGAGAGAAATGGCATTGCAAAGAATGATTGGTTAATATACTCAAACAAAACATCATGACTACAGTATCCCTTCCTACCAGTTTCCTTTGCCAAAAGCTTTATGATATTTGAATAGTGTACAGTATTGGGGAGAGGAAGGAGACATAAAATTTCCACATAAAGCTTTTTCTAAATGGGCCAAGTCAGCTACATGCAACTCAGCTGCATATGCATGCAATTGTTGAAGGGAGTGCAGAGTGAGTGTTTTCTTGCAATACCTGCACCTTTGCTTTCAGCACTTTTCAATGGGAAAAATTGCTAATTAGTAACTGCTAGTAGAACTGGTTTGCTGTGTGATGCCAGAGATCAGGGTCCTTCTGAATCCTGCGTGGCAGTGTGGACAGAGGGCTCCTGCGGTCTCCTGAATGAAATTGAAAGCTTCACATAATTTAGAATACAGATTATAATATAGCCCAATTGCCTTAAGTGGCTAATATTAAACGTTTGGCTTTGTTAAGGACTTAAAATCCAATAATTTAATGTGGTACTTAAAGCACAACAGGACTGGACTCTAATTTAGATTATATTTTTGGCTGCGATGCAAATGTAACAGTTTAGATCAGGAACTGATTTCAGTTGCAGAAAGTCTGGAGAGCTGAGACATAAATGATCTCGACTGGCTGTTTATCTTGTTTCTTTCACAGAGCATGATGTTTCCAGTGTATAAAAATCTTTTCACTGTGAGAATATTGCTTGATTAATAGAGCTGTAGTGGAGGGAAACAGTCACTTTATGAATGAGAAGAAACACACAACTTGACTGCCCAAATACATGTCCAAATGTATATCCAGTCACACAAATACTGCATTTGAATTCGGTACAGTAATGTATATATAAGAAGTGTGTTATGTGTCATGTTGTATTGAATCCAATTGTTCCATTAAAAACTTTGAAGATAAAATAGTTGTTAAAATAAGCTCTTTTCAATGTTTTTGCACATCATTTTAAATGCAATAGTTAATATAATTTTCTCGTTACAAGGGACACGATTAATACTCTGTGAGATTAGGAGAACCTACTGTCGTGAATGGGTGATTTAGATCGCTTAAAGAACCACTGTCAAAGGTATTAGCAAAAGTGGTTTTAATATGATGTTGTAAAAGTGCAACTTAATAAAGTTCGATGGCAAGGTTCACTCTATTACTGTGTGGCACAATCATTTGAACGATGATTCAAAGTTACCAAGACACAAATCAGAGCTACCAAGGCACAAGGTTATGCACGATATCAGTCACTTACCAAAGACCTGCCACTGGTAAAAGGTCTCTCCTCCTCGAGAAGCAACCCTGAGAGGTGTCCCAGCTGAAGGGGAGATCACCGCCGTGCAGCCAGGCTGCCTAGCAGGGAGAGCTCAAAGAAGGCTCACTTAGGCTGTCATATTTATGCAATAAAGCGGTTGGCTTGTAGTCAGATGACATGCGATGGGAAAGGTATGCATGAGAGTCCGTGTACCCACAACATTCTTTGTTCCTTGATAAATGAGTCTCGGAAAAGCCACCCGCTATTCGTGTGTTAATCTCATGATCGGTGTTCCAAGCTCACGTGCATCGACGGTCACTGTGTGGCTCTGCTCCTTTGTGGGTTTTCAGAGAACAGACTGAAACTAGAGGAGTTCTTGGCCCGTTTACGGCTTAGGCCTCTACCTCCTTTGGAGCCAAACTACTGCTAGTTTGGTTAAGGGGTTGAGTGCATCCGTCGCACCTGCTTGGTGAGTTGACTTTCTGTTTTATTTTTCACATCTCTCTCCAGGCTCAGCAACCTAAAGTGAGTTCAATTAAACCTCCTTGTTTTCAATTTAAAATAGGTTGATCTGTACTTTAATGCTCAATCTGGAGTCCCTATGTTTCTGGAAGAGTTGGTTTTTGACATTTAAATATTCAAGAAAAAATAAACTGGCAGAACACCTGTGAATTTAAACTGTATTTGGAAAAAAAAAAATCTGTTCTACAATCAGACTTGTCATTAAAATGCACCTATGTCCGAGTCAACACTGCTCCAGAGATCTGTTTTACACAACAAATTGTAGCAGTTTGTATGTTAATCAGACCTTGAGTGGTCTAAATGTTTTTTCTGAGTACTTAAACTTATATTGCTCTCACCTGTAATTATATTTTGTTTTTTCTTACGTGCATATCTGATATACAAGGAACATTCCCAAGAGACAGGAGAACATCTTAAGAGTAATACCTAAAGAAGGTTAAATAGAAGAAAGTATTCCAACATTGATATATTGGTAAATGCCTAAAGAAGAAGGAAAAATAAAATTAAATAATACCGTAAAACAAAGGAAATAACATATAGGTTGCAAATGATATCTCACACTAAATTAATTATTGGGGTGGAGGGAATGAAAACTGGATTTCTTGTCCTTCTGGGAATTAGGAAAGTGAGATGGAAATTGTTGAAAATTGTTCTTTTCTAGAATTAAGATTAAAACTTGACATTCCGAAAATCAATGCAAAATGATATAAAATATATAATGCAGATCTACTGAAATACTTTGTTTTCATTTTGACCTATATTTCAACTCTCTTTTATATATTAAGCTGCACTAACATATGTCACACACGAAGATAAAATAAGGCCATAAAGCTTCTACTTCATTGCCTAAAATTAGACTTAGGTAGAGCAGAGGCACCTAAATCAAAGAAAACAGTCCAGGACATTATGCTGTGATGGCTGTCTGGTCCTAAAAACATCTATAATAAGACACTGAATACCTGCCTATGGGCTTATCTGCTCATATATATACAGAATAATTCAGACCACTGGAGGTTGATTTCACTAAGAAACTTGATTTGTAGGAGAAATGCTGGAATTCCTCATTTAAAAGCCTTTCTATAACTATCTTTAAGTGGCTAATAAAGCCATGTGAAACCTGTCTCCTCCTGGTTCTTTCAAAGAAACTGCATTTTTATTGTCAAAGCAAGATGTTGCTGACCATTTCTCTTTGTTCTGGAGAGTTAACTCTCCTAGAGCAATGGTGAACCAACTAAGAATTATGAATACTATAGCTATAATACATAATGTAAAACTGACTGCCAATCTTAACATTCTTTTTGTTATTAACTGAAGTATTTAATTTGTATTCTATTTCTACTTTTTGCAGAAATTGTGCTCAGGTAGTTCTCAAAAGATATTTCCCCATCAAGAAACCATTTTCTGAATATTAATAATGTAAAAAACCCTGCAGAACACTAGACAAGTTATGTGGCAAGTTTAATAACCACTTTAAAACGTAATCTTTACTTAATTGTTGTAAGTATAGGCCTGCCAATCAAGATATGCATAGCTGCTAGCAAAGCCACTGTAGGAATTTTAACTTGATGTTTGCACAATATAAAATGAAATCTGAGTTGGTACTGTGAAGGCTAGGGAAAATCATAGACAAATAATTTGAATTTCCCTATTTGAACTGTGCTTTTAAAACTAAAATCTATTTTCATAACCTCACAACAATGAGGAAAGGAAATGCAAGGAAAATACTGGAAGTATTTGTAAATAGATACTCCACCTACTGTGCTTCTCTTTGTGTCTGTCAATGTGGGAAAGTTATAGGCCTAGAGCCGGGAAGTTCTACTAAAGATGGGTTTTTTTACTGTAAGGCTGTGATTTGGTGGATTCTGCGATGAATTTATAATTCATTCATCCTTGACTGCATTTCTTTTCTTAGAGGAGGCTTTTGAAGGTAGATAACATTTGCCTGAAATCTGGAAAGTTTAGTTTCCAGACAGCCAATGAAAGCAGGTGGCAGAAACTGAGTTCATGAGCATCTGTGTGGATATCTTTTAAAAATACCTATATTATTCTAAGAGTTAAGGAAAAGCGTGTGTCCTCCAAAGGAAAATCATGATTCTTGTAATGTGGGAATGTCATCTTCTTTATCTACACTCCTTGCACTATGTTACTGTTTCTTTACTTTTCCTTAAAAAGTTACCAGAATTCTAGGGAACATATAGACCAAGTGTTCTTGTTATTCTTTTCTAGCACCCACCCACATTTGAACCACATTTCAGTTTACATTTGCATTGAGGGATGCAAGAATGAGATCTTTTGAGAAATTTTAGAGAGGAAGTCAATATTTTAGAAGTAAATCATACCCAAAACCTTAGAAACAAACACTTGCAAGATTAGGAATTGAAGATATGGAAAGCTGAAGCTGAATTGTAATATGAATAGGAGATGGGTTCACCTTTATTGCTGTCTGAGAAATACCACATAGAAGCTGCTAGTATCTTTTATTTATAGAACTCTTTTTCAGATTTGTTCCTGTATCACTCTACCTTTTGGGGACAGTTTGTTATTTGTCTGTTATTTGACAATTTGTTATTTGTCTGAGATAAGATTTAGGAATATGTTTATAGTCTGAACAGAACTCTAAACCATCTTAGTGTTAATTCTAAGGAAGAATAGGGCTAAAAATTCTTAACCAATACTTTCATACTTATGGAAAAAAGTGATATAAGGATAGATCTACTCTGAACATCAGTGTTCCCAGAGTGAGGTATTTTGATCACTGCTGCTCTTTAGGCAGGAGCCTGCATTTGACTGTAGTAACTGATACATTGAATGTGGCATCATTCACTGAGCTAGGAATAAAAATTGTAATTTGAAATTTTATTTTTTAATAAAAATCTGAACTTTAAAATTTACCATTTAGCCATTATTGTATCTAAAAAGCAGTGATGTATTTGAAGCAAGCAACTAATCTTGCTCATGATAAGGCCAATTACTGTATTTTTTACTTAAAGAAAACATTAGTCCAAAATTAATCTTGAAAGGGCCCAGACCAGTTTTGTGACAGAACGTTTACCTGATATATGTACCTAGAATATGCTAACATGAACTGTTAACAGCTGGAATTTTGCGTCATTAAAGCATGCAAAAGAAAAAAACCACTTGTACATAAATGAAACAGACTTTCTATATAAGTTACTCAAAGATAGGTTATAATTTAACTGATTTAATAAATGAGAATATTTTAGCTTATCGCTTTGCCAAAAATGAATGTATAAAACAATTCTTTACCATCTATCAGCGAAGCAGTGGTGGATACCTCCACTACAATGGTATTTCAAGCCAATAAGTAATCTTTTGACATCTAATTGCCTAAGGACAAAATATAACTCCCTAACTAAAGCATTTGGCACTTCTCAACATCAACACCTTCTTTTTGGCTGTGTTGCAGTTATCACACACATGCCTAGAATTATTTTTTCATGGCACAAATAATGTTCTGAGATCTGAAAAAGACTAAAAGACCCAGTGTATTCTTTTGTTCACATTTCTGAGGAGGTGCAATCCAGGAGACATTCAGGGAGCTTGCTGAACATACACTATCAGAATCAAGCTCCGCACTGCTTTCCCTTGAAGTGATAGCAGTTGGTGATGCTGTTACTGTGTAAGAGCCTGGTGTTTAGGGACCTCTATCAGAAGGTAAATCATGATGTCTGGATATTCCTGCCCATTTTCCCCACCTTGATCTGCCATCAAAGAGATCACCCTAACCACCAGGCTTCAGTGTATTCTCTGATGATAATATTCTTCATCCTTTCCACTGAAAATGGGCCAATAAAGTGTATATCTTGTTGGGAAGGAGATGCAGGGGAAGATGAGCCATGTTTGGCTCTGCAGCAAGGGGTATCAGCTGAGAAAAGGAGCATTATCTTTAAATTAATGTTAAGTTAATTAAGTTTTTGTTCCTTTTCTCTTTAGTACAAAGTACAAAACCCAGAAATTAGAGCAGGACAACAGATTTCTGATTTCCTAGACTAACACTTTAACGCTCTATGCTACAAAGTCAAACTTTCTCTTATCCTTCCTCTACATCCACTGATGAATCCTTCATCTACTATGTCTCTATTTTTTTCTGCAGTGTGGTACAGCTTCAGCAAGGCCCTCCCTGACACCATTGGGCATCTGTGGGGCAGTAGGTATGTCCTTAAGTTAACCTGCTGGTGATTCACCATGTATCTTCAATTCTGAGACACCTTTCTCTGTCCATGGAGTGCCTACTTTTTCCAACAGCAAGTGTCCATCACGTTTAGATGTTGGACCAGGCCTATAGAATATATAATTTCAGATTTCAGAACGATTACTACGGTATGACAATTCCCTTTATTCCTTCATCCCTACATGGAAATGAGCTTAAAAACAGCCAAGAAATACAATCTCATAATCTCAATAAAGAGTTCAAGAAGAGAGACCACATTCAGATCTGGAAGCCAGATCTTACTCAAGTAATATGTTCTGTCACCTTGAAAATACTGTTAGCCTTGCTTTATTAATACAGTGATAGCATATGATTTTTTTTTCTCTTTCCTTTTTTAAAGATAATTTAAAATTGTCATTTAAGTGACTTTTAAATAATTTCTGAAATTTAATTTGAATTAAGGTTAATAAAGACTTATTTTTAGTCTAAAGAAATCCTCAGTCTTTTGGCGAATAGGTGATTTGGAAAAATACAAATTACGTACATTAATCAGGCAAAAAGGTTTAATGTGTTGAACTTTCACAGGCCCCATACATATACACTTCAGTATACAGCTGAGATTATAGCATGTTCAGTACTGTCATGAATGAGTTGTATGCAGCTGATAAATGATCTGCAATAACTCTTTTCAGTTCTTCATCATGTCTTACTGGTCCTGATACCACTTCCAATGATAAACTTCAACAAGCTCCTCATTTGATCTCTTTTTTAAATGTAATAATTTTCTCTTAGAATTTGACCTTGAAACAAACTTTTAGCTTGATTCAGCAAGGCATTTCTTCACCTGCCTGAAGGAAAGTAGTTGCATTGACTACTCTCTTGCTTCACCTGAACACATTAAATGTTAATTTTTTAAAATTTATAACCATTTGGAACAATTATGAGTCTATCCCATAGGCAAACACTTAGATGATATTTATATCAGAAATATTTTCATAAATCATGATGTGCCTAAGCTTAGCACATTACCAAAATTAATGTATTTTAGAGTACTCAGTCTGATACATTTATTAAAACTAAATCAGACCATGCTATGTAATTTAAATTATGCATAGATTTTCCTCTCCACTGTTCAGCTACAGACCTGTAGTTCATCAGAATTTTTTTTCCAGCTTGCCTTCTACCCTCCAATCTTTAACATAATCCTTTCATTTTCAACTGTGCTTTTTAATAACATGTGAATACTTATACCAGAAAATACAGGATTGAATTAATGCATATACACACATTTCCTTAAAAATATCACCATTTTTTCACTTCTTGTAGTCATATTTTCTTAAATAGTTCTTGAGAATATTGATTTTTATGCCAACATTTTCCCAAAAGTTAGCTGATTTTAATACTGGAACAGTGTTTATTTTTTCTTGTAAAAAAGTGTTGAATTACTATTTTTCCAAGATAATAAGAATTTTTTATTATTCTTGAAAATATTTTGCCATTATTATCTTGTATTGTACAAACCAAGAATATTCTACTGTGGATTTTAGTGTGTATATTTCATCATCTTATTTATCACAATAACTTAAGTATTAAAACAATAAAGTAGTAATACCTCTGAGATTCCTCTGAGGTTTTAAATTGTTAGTGCTGTAGAAACAGTCTGTGAGCTGATGCCAACATATGTTCCTGGAAACATTTATCGTAATATAGCTTCAACAGAGACAGTAATGGTATAAACAGGGCAAAGGAAATACCAGAAATGCAGCAGATGCTATTGATTATATGCCTTGGAGAATATTCCACTTATGTATTTCAAGTCCTGTCAATGTAAATCAAAAGGAGGTGATGCTGTCAGTAAGATATATCACAGTCAAAATAATGTGCAGTGACAGCAGTCTCACCATGTTAATGGAGCAGATCATGATTTTGGAAATAGAGAAGACATCCATAGCACAGATGAGGTATTATAAACCAGAGGAAAATAATCTGATTTAAACATCTGAATCATTGTGAGCTGTGATCAAATTTATGCTGAAAGCTCGTATGGCTGATAGGGCCATATCAACTTTATGTAAAGCTGATAGGGCTGCTTTACTTTGAGTTGACTAGTGTGTTTGAACTTGATCTAAGTCTTATTCCTGCCCTAAAAGTTTGCAGTGTTCATTGTTTCTCAGGCTTGTAAATCTGGAAGCCATAGCACTATTTTTTAGGAACTGGAATGAATACCCAGGAAAGACAAGCTTAAAAGTCTTGATTTAGAAGACAATGCTGAGTGTCCCTGTGATGATTTAGTATGGCATAGACCTAAAGAAAAGCTTTTCTTGTTTTTGTGAAGCCAGATCTACAAAAAGCTACATTACCAATTTTGGAATTAACATTTTAAACACACAAGTAAAATATTACTTGTTTTTAAAAGCTTTCTCATTCTTCATTATGAATAAATCTAGGAATAAATGTTAATATTATGTTGTATGAAATTCTACGCTAAGAATGGGAGCTAAGTTTGAAGCAAGCATTTACCTTTTGTAATATGGAAATTCTAGCACTACCTGCAAAAATTCCCTTGAGAGTAGAAGATGAACCCTACAAGTTTGTATAAAAATAGGAGTAGTAGAAAATTATTAAGCTTTTCTATAACTAAAGCATATTTAATGTACATTTGCATCTCCATTTCTTTGAAATTACATATTATATGGACATATATACCAAAAGATTTTTTTTCTTTGAATAAATAACAAGAAAATTAAATTATTTGTAACTTGTCAAACAATGCTGCCACATAATCTGCTGCAAAATAGATTTATTTTTAACTTGACTAATGAATATTGAGAAGGCTGAATTCCCATTCGTTACCTTTTTTTTTTTTATTAACAAACAAGTGTCTTAAAAACAGCAGCAAGGGACAGATCACATTCTGATGTTGTCGTGTAGTTAAATCAAAGCTCTGCTGCTTGTTCCCTAACCCTGAAAACTCAAATATTAGTAAGAAAATCTCCTTGTAGCCAAATATCAGTGGAGATGGATGTGCAATCTTCTTTGTCACCTGGTGGAAAATATTATAGCTCCCTAGATTTTAAGTGGGCTGTGTAGTTTTGAGTAGCTGACATGACATTAACGTGTAGATCAGTAATTAATAGGCAGTTTTTATAACTCATGTACAGTGATTTATTCAGCGAGTTTCCTTTAGGTAACCTCAATGCTTTTAAAAGGCTGTGCTGAGTGGAATGTAAAAGAACATGAACACAACAGAAAATTCCATTTTTGAAAATCATAAGAAGAAAGTGCACTTTCTGGTTTAGAATGAAATCTTTCTTGGAAAAAGAGGCAAAAAGAGGTAATAAGAGGTGGATAGCTTTCCCATCGAAGTGTGCATATTTTCTCAATCTGGGGTCAAATTCTGATGTCAGTTTTATCGCAATGAGCTACTATCTATCGAGTAGCTTTACAGACTGTGCCACATAATTTCATCTCCCCTCAGCAGACTACAGGATACTTGCAGCACTTATTGCAGCATACACAAAACTTTGATTTATACAGATTTTTCATAATTTTTACCCAGTCATTCCTTCTTCTTTTCCCATGGAATTGCTTACACTGCGAGCAGAGTGCTGAAGGAACATCCCAATAATATCATACATTTGGTACCAGGAATGGAATTAATACAGATTCGCTTAATTTACAAAGGACAGAACCAGTTCTGTATTCATAGGTTTTCTGTACTGATTTAATTTCAATATGAAAACTAACCTTGCTTAAAAAAATAATCTTGATTTTATTATTATATCATGAGATTGAGCTCCAAAGATTTACAAGTCTCTCAGCTAACCCATGTCCAAATGATCCTTCATACCTTTATTTTATTCCCCCTGCACACCTCGGAATGCAATTCCCAGGTATATTCTCATCATGGAATACTTCATCAGGTTTCAGTGTGAAGTCATACTGCAGGTGTTGATTTACATGGAGTCACTTCAGGTTACTTCAGTATTTGCAAAGTAACCACACGCAACAATTTCATACAGTATAACAAATTCAGCATGGTGGTTGTTTTTCGTATCAGTACTAGATGTGGCCCCAGTTATGTAGCTAGCAGAGTTCCCTCTATTACTACATGTTTTTCATTAATGGATAGCTGACGCATATTAATTTCTTGCTTAACAGTGACACTGACCAGAAAGGGCTGCAGCAATCGATTTATCCGTTCCATTTCTGCTGAACTCAGCTAATAAGATACTCAGGTCTTCCTGTTGCTGCCAGTCATTTCTATCTGGCAACTTTCTGGACACATTATTCTCCCCACAGGGGAAATGCCATTGCTGCTCATATTTAGAAATATAAAATTTAAAGTTAATTTTTTTTCTGACCTTCCCAAAATTCCAGGTTATTAAAGCAGTGTTTTAGAATGAAGGGCTTTTTTCATATGGATTAGACTGTTAGCCTGTACTGATAACCAAACTCAAACCAAAAGTAGTCATTCTCTTCCTAAATTTCTTTTAAGAATGTAAAATCTCATAATTACCATTGACTTTCCGTGGACTCATTTTTGGCACTCTATCATTGTTAAACCCTATCGTGCTACCTAAGGATTTATCTACTTTTATGATATACACTAGATGAAGACTGTGTTCTAGGTGTGAAATCTATCTATTGTTCTCACATGCCTACTGAGGAAACTAGAGGATATGAACTGGGTTTCCTTTTGATGACATTACACTGGAAGTTGTGTTCCAGGTGTGCACTATTTCAGCAGCTGATTTTATTCAGTTATGGGACCAGCCCCAATCCCACAAAGTAAAATCCCTGAAATATTTACATACCTCACTCTTAAATATTTCAATGTACAGGTCTCTTCCTATTGAGCTGTTTCTTGTCAATTTTAGTTTAATCTAATGGATGGATGGATGGACAGATGTGAACTCTGCTTTTAGCAATGAAAGATCAGCCTGAGTCTTGAAGAAAAAAGTTCTCTAGCCCTTCTATACTATTATCTCCTTGCTAATTATGGTAGCTTTGGGAACTGATATTCATATAAAATCAGTGGAAGTCCATTTTTCTTACACAAGAACAAAATTTGCCTTTTTTTCACCTCTAAGTTGGGGTGCATCTTTTCCAATCTATCTCATAAATCTCTGGGAATTAATCAAACAAGTTTTTAATGTGTTCTGAAGTGTAGTCTTCAGTTCTAGGTTCTGGTTTTTAAAGTATGTGGCACAGTAGCTTATGCATGCCATTTGAATTTGTAACATTCAAAGGTGGCTGTGAGCCATTTGGACATTTTTTGATCCTGGGATCACTCTGTAGTGATCCAGCTTCTTTGCAGAAGTTACAACCAGCCTGATCCCAGAGTTGGTGGGATACACATCCCTTCTCCATGACACTGAGGGAAAAGGTATGACCTGGAATCATGTGCAGTCACGCTGTGTTCGAGTCATGGTTCTATGACTGGCTCAGTGAACTTGAGGGTAGCTAGCTATGTGTTGATGCAGCAGTGAAATATTGCCTAAAGAGAAACATCTGTATTCTTCTCTTTCTTAAAAGCAAAGACTTTTGATAAGAGCTACATGTCTGTTTGCTAATAAGGACATATAATTACATAAGATATACTCCAGATTCTTATGCATAATTTATCTGTCTACATGGACAGCTTTTTGAATTATGATATGAAATTATAGTGTTTAAGGTTATTTTTACTACTAGTAATATTACAGAATTACAGCAGAAAATATAGGTAGGTTCATCAGATATAGAAAACCATCAATATAGGTTGACAAAAAAGGCTTAGTTATGATTCCCAGGAGCACACCTATTCTTCATTAATTAAAAAATGTGCAGAAAGAGAACTGCATATTGCATTTGAATCTTGATAAAATGAAAAAACTGGAAGAGAAATTAAAAAACCGTGGATATGTATAAAAAGTACATATTTGAATGTATCAAGGTTTGAAAACGTGATGCATAATGTCTGCTAGTTCTAACAAGTTCTAGCACTTCTCTTTTCTCGGCCCTGTGCTTTCTTCAAGTAATACGTCCAAATCAAGGGAGAATTTGATCCTCTGAATTACAGTAAATATTATTCTTTTCTTCCTAGAAAGCCAAACAGAATTTTATAGTAAGGGTATTTAACACAAATTTTTAAATATCTTCAGAGGAATTTTCTTCCAAGACCTTTTAAAATTGATAGCGTGTTTCTTCCTAATATTACAAATAAAACATTCTTTGGTTACTTAAGTTTAAATTATATAAATTACAAAACATTAAAGACATGAAATGAATCCCCAAATGCTGTTAGATTATTTAAACTGTAAAAATTCAAATAAAAAGAGTTATTATTGATGCTACCTTTTCCTCAATATTAGTAAAAACATGATGTAAATTCTCATATTAATGTTGAGATCTAAAAATTATCGTAATTTCTCGAACCACTATGGTACCCTAATATATCAATCCAAAAGGTTGTAAAAGATTCAAAAGTGACAGACAAAGCGAAGTGCTGCTAATGTGTCCTGCATGGAAAATTTTCTGACCCGAAAAGATCATGTTCAGGATTTTGAAAGGTTCCTATTAACTTTGGTTCTCCTTCATGAGAGTTCTTTGAGTAGTTGGAGTTTCAAGAAATGCTGGAAACCAAGCTACTGAAAAACAACTCAGTAAAGGGTCACAGAATTAGATATTCCAAGAAAAGTGATACGTACTAACAGATTCTTGCCCCTGTGAATTTGTTCTCAGCTAGCTAGTTCAAACGCTAGAACTAACAGAGGTGAAGGATTATCCTGTTATCAGTCCTCTAAGCCAAACAAATTAGGATGTTTTTCAAAAGTTGAAAAACCAGCTTCATGTTATACACTGCATACTGTCATTGCATAGAAGATATATCAGCTGCTGGCTCTGGCAAGATTAAATAAATAAGAGCTTTGCAAGGCTGAACTCTTTAAATTATAAGTGCTTCTGGAAAGGACAATTCCTGGCATCTCGTGAGTGACAAAGAGAATTAAAGATCCAAGTAAGAGCCTTGTGAAGGAAATTAAAATATTTTATTATGTGTTGAAAAGTTTGAATTGCACATTATGGGGGATTACCTTTTGCTGAAAAGTTAAAGACCAGTTTGGTAAGCTCTTTCAGAACAAATCTTAACTCTTATTATCACTATTCATAACAGCTGTAAGAACCTGGGTTAAGAATTTCTGGTCCACCATTAAAGTGCTAAGGCAAAGCTTCGCTGTAAACCATTGTAAGCAGAGTACTGTGTCTATGGCGTCATGCAATGCAACTTTGAATGCTTTAAGACATTCAGTTGTGTTATTTATTTTTTCATATGTTCATAGTTCTTAACAGCAATAATGACATCAGAGTCAGGCATTTCCTGGCAGGTATGGCAGAGTGAGAAACTCGTATCTTCCATATGGCTGCTAACTCCTGGAAATGTCTTATGTCTCTGCCATTACTGCTTCACATCCCAGTTAATAAGGGACAATAGGTTAATAAACACTTATTTCCTGCTCTTAACATGTGAAGATTTAGAACTGTAACTACCAGAAATTTTGAAAAAATCCAAGAAAGTATAAGAAGGTTACAAGCTGAGGACTCCAGACAGCTAAGGGAAGTGCTGAAGTTCGTTAAAGTCCTGATCCTTATTCTGAAGGTCTGATGTGACTTACCATTCACTAGAAAGAAAAAAAAAATTAAGTGATGAGTGGAAAAGCGTTCCAGTCTTGTGAAGAAACAGAGTAAGTGGACAGGCTGACTATACTACATATTCATAAGAGCTGACTGTTGTAAAAGACTAAGGAATCTATTTCTCTATATAAATACAAGACAAAAATGTGGGATCTGTGGGACTATATTCAAGAATTTCTTAAGAACAAGTTTTCCTGGTTTGTTGTAGGTTTACTCTAAATTTTGGACTACAGGAGAATTTATAACACAAAATGTAAAACAAGTTGTTAGTCATTCCTATGTTCATTTTCATGCACAATTGTAGAACAAACACTTGGAACAATTTTGAGTAGCTGTATTATGGTTTGAAAAACTAAAAATTAATGTAGGTGATTATTGAATCTGATTTCTGAAGTGTTGCTTGTAATATGTAGAGGCAAATATGTTATGAACATGCCATCTGCAATGGAAGTATTTATGAAACTGACTAAATAAGGATGTTTCTTCAGGCTTGAGACACCAGAAGGGAGGTTCCATAAAAATTTGATAGCTTATTGGAAATGAGGATTTACCACTGGCTTTCATTTTATTGCACGCTTTCCGGGAACGTGTATGGAATTCCAGATGCATATGTAAAAGGTGTGAGATGTTTTGGAAACTATACTGATTTACGTGAAATTCAGTGCATAGTTTGATATTTGAAAAGTACATTTTCAAGAGTATATTAGGTATTTAATGAAACAGGCAACAATTGAAAAAGACTGAAATTTATCAGCTCTGCAGTCTTTCTGGCCTGGTTCTTCTGTGTTTTACTTTAAGAAACTGATTAGCTAATAAGTAACTTTTATTTCTTTTTCCTTTTTTTTTTTTTTTCTTTTTCTTTTTTCCCCAAAAAGCTTAGCCAGGAATGCTTTATAGAAATAAAAAACAAATTGTCTGACTATACTCTCGATAATTATAACTTTTTTCCTCCTCATTGTTTGGGTCATAACGCTTATTCCCATACATGTCTTTGACCCATTATCAGATTCCATCTCTGTGTGCTTCTCCACTACTATTACTGAACAACCAATTTACAATCCTGACCTTTATTCCACTTCTTGGATACAACTGTTACTTGAATTTCTCATCCTTATAATTAGAAAGCATATACCTATATTAAAATCACAGCAGCAAAATAGATGACTCAATTTACTTGTTGGCTGGTACGTTCTGGCTGGGTTGCTCTAGAACAAAATTACTGGTTGTCCCTGCTTTTTACTTTGTGTAAAGCTGATGGGAAGCTTTTAGGTGAGTTGTTCAAAACTTTCTCTTCTCAGATCTGACTTTGAGTTTCTTTTAACTTTGCTCTACTTCAGCGAGTCATACGGAAATTTCTTATTACATTTGTCTGGTAAGGATGAATTTCTGAGAAAAAAAAAGAGAATGTGAGCTAATATTTTACAACTTTATTGCAGGATAGGTGGAAAGAAAAAAAAGAAAGAAAACTCAGCATCAGGATCATAAGAGACTGGGATTGATGCAGTGCCATTGCAATGAACAATCAACTGTCCAGTTGACTTCTTAGACCCTGACGCCCAGGCAAAACTGCAAGTCAGTGCTTTTGGCACAACACGGCTGGTGAGTCAAACAGAACAGAATAGAATAGAATATTTCAGTTGGAAGTGACCTATAACAATCATCTAGTCCAAGTGCCTGACCAATTCAGGGCTGACCAAGTTAAAGCATGTTATTAAGGGCATTGTCCAAAGGCCTCTTAAACACTGACCAGCTTGGGACATCGGCCACTTCTCTAGGAAGCCTGTTCCAGTGTTTGACCACCCTCTCAGTAAAGAAATGCTTCCTAATGTCCAGCCTAAACCTCCCCCGGTGCATTCCCACGCATCTTATCACTGGGTACCAGGAGGAAGAGATCAGCACCTCCCTCTCCACGTCCCCTCCTCAGAAAGCTGTAGAGAGCAATGGGGTCACCCCTCAGCCTCTTTTTTTCCAAACTAGACAAGCCCAAAGTCCTTAGCCGCTTCTCATAGGACATGCTTTCCAGCCCCTTCACCAGCTTTGTTGTCGTCCTCTGGACTCGTTCAAGGACCTTCACATCCTTCTTAAATTGTGGGCCCAGAACAGCACACAGTACTCCAGGTGAGGCTGCACCAACGCTGAATACAGTGGGATAATCACCTCTTTTGATCAGCTAGTTATGCTGTGTTTGATGCACCCCAGGATGCGGTTTGCCCTCTTGGCTGCCAGGGCACACTGCTGAACATCTCCAAGGATTAAATTAGTATTTTCTTAATCCTCTGAAAATTGTGATAGACTTTCTTAGCTTTAAGACAGCATGGAGATAATAACTTTCAAGGTCTTTTTTCTGAAAGCGTATGTTAACTGGGATTTTTTGACAAAAGACAAAAAAAAAAAAGAAGGAAAATGATGAATATAATAAATGTCTGGATATTTTGATAAATTGAAAAATTAGAATAAACAATAGGGTTTTATAACTAATCTTATTTTAAAGTTGGATGATGTGACTGAAAGATCAAAGCTCAAATATTAGGTTTCTCTCTCCTACAGAAAGCTTGGTGTTAGGGATTGAAACCAATCTTTGTTCTTAACAAAACTAGGCATTAAAAAAGTAGTAAATAAGGGTTAAAAAATCTCAGAGAGGCTTTCTTTTTTTTAATTTTTACTTCCTTAAAAGCAATCTTTATGAATAACCTGTAATTAAAATCTCATAAAGCTTCAGGCTTTAGTCTGAAATTCAGTCTGAAACATTAACTGAAAAAGTTCTGAGACATTATTAGCCTGATGGAAGATAAACATAACCAGCTTCATTTTTTTTCTGAAATAATGTTTGCAGCTGGGCTAAGGTAAGGACATAGTAAAATAGCATCTTTTGGTTATAGATTGAGGCTTCATCCTCATGCTGCCTTTCACTTTGTGCAGCCATATCTATACAACATATGTCAAGTGTTAAACACCTATGAAAAATTGGTTTTCAAGTCATTTTTACCCACTAGAACATTAGAATCACTGAGTATTCGTGTGATTTATGTATAAAATTATGAAAAACCTTTTCCTTCAGGATTCATAGGAGATCAGTAAAGTGTTTCTAATATCTTTGGATCTGAAGTCAGAACAAACTGATTTTGGCTTTGCATGGACACAGTTTAACTTAGAGTTCAAGTGGACCTTGTTTTTGTCACACGTAGTTCTTTATTGCTTCCAGGGAAAGAGCTGTTCTCCGCTAGGGAATCTTTGGGTGTTAGCATTTCCCAGGCACTCCCATTCATTCTCTTGGACTTCTCCAAGTGAGGCCTGTGCCCAGTTTATGCTGTTGGGAAAATCCTTCACTGTCTGAATATTGTAAATGTTTGGTATTTTTTTGCTATAGCCTCAATTTCCCTTAGCTCTGCATTAGTATAGTTTTGTGTGTTAAAATACATGTGACTGGTCCTGTGAGTGGAACATCTTTCATATGAGGTGATGCTGAGAGAGATGGGACTGTTCTGCATGGAGAAGAGAAGGCTCAGGGGGATCTCATGAACGTCTATAAATACTTGATGGAGTGACTGAAGAAGAGGGAGCCAGACTCTTTGCAATAGTGCCCACTGACAGGACAAGAGGCAATGGGCATAAATTGGCACACAGGAGGTTCCATTTGAACATAGCAAAAAACTTATTTCCTGTGAAGGAAATCAAACAGGTTGCCCAGAGAGGTTGTGAAGTCTCCATCTGTGGAGTTATTCAAAACTCAGATGACCATGGCCCTAAGCAACCTGCTCTAGCTGAGGGCTTGGACTAGACCTGTGATTCTGTGGTTCTGTTCTGGAGAAATTTTGAAGGTTACCTTTTAACCATAAAGACTCTCTGGTTCCTAAATGAAATCACATTATTAAATTGTCATTACAGCTACATTGCAAAGCCTGTTCTCCTATGTTAGGTTGAGGTTAGGGCTGATAGAAAGAAAGAAGGTGGCTAAGGATGCAGTTGGAGTAGGACTGAAAAGAGGCTGCCAAAAAAACCTGTGGGATTCAGGGGAATGTTGCTGTGAGAAGTTTTAAACCAAGTAAGGGGCATGAGGGTCATTGTGTAAGGCTCAGGCTTCATTTAAGGCTAGAGTTAGGTCTAGGGAAAAAGGAAGGCCAGAGCTACGGATGGAGTGGGGCTGGAAAGGTGTTGTCAAAGGGAAGAATAGATGGAGAGAGAATTTTGCTGTCAGCAAAATTTCATTTGGGTAATGGCTGCGAGGTCTTGCAAAAAGCTTGACCTTCAGTTGCGTTTTTGAATTACATTCATGATTTCTTATATATATTCTATAATTTCTTTCTAAAGAAGAGTCATTTAAATAGCCCTGCAAATGCCTAAAGTTACTGTTGCTTTAAATATGTCAATGACTAGCATTCAAATGAAAATGCAATGCCAGTCTTTCTTTTCACAAATAAACACTGAGATACATCCTAATTTCTCATGTTTCAAAACATAAGTCCAAAACATAATTCTTTACCTTATATGGGTTTTTCATGTACTATTTCTTAAAAGGTAGTATATCTTTTAGTGAAGTAAAAATCTCATGGCTTGCTTTCTTAGTAGGGAGCTCTGAAGTGCCAAATGGAGTATAACAGACTTGCAGTTAAATTTTCATTAGCTGTTTTGGTACTATTGTATCATCTCAAGCATGTTAGCTTGAAACAGTTACTGAAAGCAAGTGCTGTAAATGCTAGTTTTGTAAACTAAATTCAGATATTGTTATGTTATCTGAATAAAGGCTGAGCAAATTACACAAAGACTTGACAGGAATCAGAGAAACAATGACAAACAGGAAATTACTATGGGATGTTTAGGAGACAATTTGAAGGCACAGAAAAGGAGGGATCAAGCAAGACTGGGATGGGACAAATGTGGGGAAATAGAAGGAAAGATAATAGAAGTGTGTAGCCACATGTAAGCAGGTGCTGGCTGTTCAGTACATGTGTCTGTGAGTCCTGGGCTTCATCACCACAATATGTTCTATATTCTTATATATCCTGTTTTTAACTGTTTCCTGTGCATGTGTGTGCATGCATGTGTCTCAGGAACGGTGCTCAGCCTACCTACTGCTTGGCCCTGGGGACAAGGAATTGCAACAGCCTTCACATCTACAGGGCTGGGACAGAAGAAACCCCACAGGTCCTGTAGTCAACCAAATTCTCCTACCTTAGGTAAGTTAAATTATATGATGTTCTCCATATACCATCCGTTATAGGTAAATAATATAGTGTGCTCGTTGTTTTTTAGTCTTGATCATCATTCACTCGATGTTGCTAAGTATTTTCACTTGAGTCTCTGAACTACGAGGAAAAAACATGGAAGGCATGCATATCCATCTTAATGATGGTTCTCAGGTAACTCACAATCACTGTTAATTCCAGCATGAGTGTAGCAAATATTTCACTCCATTGTGTTTTGATTTGTCTCTTTTAATGGATGTGCCATTCAGGGATATTCTGTTCCTTATAGTGACAATATGCAGATCTGGCCTTAAAGCAGATTTTGGAGTATGACAGAATCAAAACAGAAACACAGTTCTGTGACACAGTTTCTAGAAATTACTGTTAAATAAACATTGAGATTAAAAAAAAAAAAAAAATCCCAGACAGGAGTTAGTTTATACTTTAATGAAGTTTGAGATTGCTGCCTTCTTAAGTATTATGATGTAAAAGAAATAGTAATTGGGCTAGGATTATTTGCAGATATATTTCTAAAGCTAAGAAAAATATGCAAAAGAAATGGGGTTAACTTTATATTCTCTGAATTCTCTCTTTCATTATTATGCCTGATTTCTTCAGCTACCCCCCAGGTGGAATTCCATAAACGTCTTGCTTCATATGGGAGCACTGGGACTGTAGAACAGTGTAAATCAATGGCTGATGCTTGTGAGACTCATCTGGATTTAGTTATGTAGACCCCTTTCATAACCACAATACACAGCTATTTGTAACAAAAACTGTCTCCTTAAAATAAAAGTAACTTTTGTACAGCAGTAGGGACAATATTTTCAGAGGAAGAATTTTTGAGGGAGTAGTTACATGCACTGAGCATTGGCCTCAAAATCCAGAATTTCAAGTCCACTGTCTTTGCTCACTTGAATCAGGTCATGCCTTTGCCATTTCATCCAAGTAACTTTGGTATTGTCTGACAAAGTATGTAAAATCTGCCAGATGTTTTTTGTTTGTTTCTGTGCCTTAACTATTCCTTATTAGCGTAACATGATCATCATTTGGCATGATTTGTTAATGGCTCTTGTCAGCAGATGGGTCCTTATACTAAAACATCTTTCCCCTGCCCCCTGCTTTATTTGTTTCTCATCCATTACAGATTAATGCCACTGAGTCAAACCAGTACAACTATCCAGAATATGTCTCTGCAAAGAAATAGTAAGTTGTTATGATTTAATCCCAAATATATCACAAACATGTATGAGAACATAGAAGTCTGGCATCTTGGCTTTGTGTAAATAAGTATAACTCTCTTGAAATCCATGAAACTATGCTTATTTACACCTGCTGCAGATTTGTTATAAATATTCAAACTCTAATCAAATTTATCCTTATATATATTCATTGCTAGTTGCATTAGTTTTTTCTTTGGATTTTCCTAAACATAATGGAAATAAAAATTAGAGTTTAATGATATAAAAAAACAAGTCTACAGTTCCTGGCCACAAACCCTTGCCACTAATTAAATCAGCTTAGATCTGCACTGAAGCAGTCAATCAGTATCCTTGCTGTGCTCTGTCAATACTCTGTTCTCACTGGGCAGAATATTTGCCAAAGTAGTCAAATGCTGATCAGGAACACATTTGTTAAATAAAAAGAAAGAACAGATCGGAATTCACTTTATGACATGGTGTGTACATATATATAGCCACACACACACATATATATATAAAAAATATTTTCCCATATTTTAATATATTTTCCATTTAAAATGAAACCTGACAACAGAATCTCGTCAAGAATCTTCAAAGTATGAAACGAGGCTCAGAATAAGTGAGTCTTCTAAGAAGTGCCACTACATGGACAAGTTACTTAGACTGGCAATATAAAATAGGTGCCTACCTTAATATTGATATGTCAAGAAGGATGAGACACTGGATTACCTCGAACTTAAAGAGAAGAGGCAAAATGACATTTTTTAAATTTAGTTTCTCCAGAACTGAAGAATGTTATTCCCAAAGTGAACTGAAGGCCTTTCTCACATGCCCCTATTCAAAGCTACAAGACTTTTTAGCAGCACTATAGGTGTATAAATGCCCATGGAGTCAGGGGAGTTGTATTTTGGAGTAGTGTTTTGGAAGACCTTGATTATTCTTGACAGGATAGGTATCTGCTAGCACTAGCTATGGGTAAATTCCACTTGCACAATTCAGAATTTAAACTCTTTTTGTAACTTTATACTAATGCAATACACAATCTCACAAATATCTACTAGCCACTGACATTCTCAAAGCAAAGAAGCTTCCACTGAAGTTTTGGAAAGCACTTTGCACAAAGGGAACAGTTAAATAAATATTAGAAAATCTCTTTCAGAACTGTTAAAAGATGTGTTCTTATTTTCTTAGCTTTCAATTTTATTCCCACAGTGAATGTATCTCCCACTCAGGGCTGAAGAAGCTTTGCATAAAGAAAAGATATTTGATCTTTTTAATTAGCCTGTATTCAGTCCAAAGAGAATCCATTTAGCTGATGTGCCAGGGCTGAATGCAGGCTGGGGCCTTCAATGCACACAGCTCCATACAGGTCCAAACTGTCTGTCCTAAATTCATGCTCAGTAGCTTCTTGTTCTCAGTAGTAGACCAACTAATTTCTAAGAGACCACCTGCCTTTACAATAATATTACATAATGTCTAGTTTAGGCATCCACATTCAGTTTTCTTACCCTACTTTATTTCTGTTTGTTTCAAGAGTCCAGAGGGCAAAATAGAGAGGATGATAGTAATATCAGGAGAAGTAGTACACATAATATTATGTTTGGCATAGACTGAGGATAATGTAGAATCATAGAATAATTTAGGTTGGAAAAGACCCTTAAGATCACCGAGTCCAACCATAAACCTAATGCTGCCAAGTCCACCACTAAACCATGTTCCTAAGCACCACATCTACACGTCTTTTGAATACCTCCAGGGATGGTGGCTCAACCACTTCCCTGGGCCGCCTGTTCCAATGCTTGACAACCCTTTCGGTGAAGAAATCTTTCCTAATATCCAATCTAAACCTCCCCTGGTGTAACTTGAGACCATTTCCTCTTGTCTTATCACTTACTACTTGGGAAAAGAGACTGATACCCACCTGGTTACAACCTCCTTTCAAGTAGTTGAGTAGAGTGATAAAGTCTCCCCCGAGCCTCCTTTTCTCCAGACTAAACAACCCCAGTTCCCTCAGCCACTCATCATAAGACTTGTGCTCTAGACCCTTCACCAGCTTTGTTGCTCTTCTTTGGACGCGCTCCAGCACCTTAATGTCTTTCTTGTAGTGAGGGGCCCAAAAGTGAGCATAGTAGTCGAGGTGCGGCCTCACCAGTGCCGAGTACAGGGGGACGATCACTTCCCTAGTCCTGCTGGCCACACTATTTCTGATACAAGCTAGGATGCTGTTGGCCTTCTTGGCCACCTGGGCACACTGCCGGCTCATATTTAGCTGGCTGTTGACCAATATCCCCAGGTCCTTTTCCTCTGGGCAGCTTTCCAGCCACTCTTCCCCAAGCTTCTAGCATTGCATGGGGTTGTTGTGACCCAAGTGCAGGACCAGGCACTTAGGTGTAGCTGCAGTCTCTTCCCAAACTCTTCCTAAGAAAGATTTCCAGAGAAGCTCTTCCTCAGCATAGTATCTACTAAATGTAGCAACACAAATTTTTCCATAACTCCACTTCCCTCTGATCTATGCAAATGCTGTTGGGCTGGATCATGGGCTATGAAAGAAGTCTGTATTATCTGCTACCTATTACACGTGTTTTAGTGCCATTCCACTTTATACCACCTGAGACTCTGGCTAACATAGGAAGAACAACATAAATCTGTACTAATTTTCTGTTTTATCTCACTTCCCCTGGACCTATAAGTTAAAAACAGCTAATAGCTTTCTTTTTAATGAGAATTTGCTGGGGAAAAAGCCATTTTACATCTGGATCTAGAGTTGTCATGGTTACACTGTTGGCAGATGGTATCTGTTTTTTATCTGTTTAGGGTTTTTTTCTTGAATATATTTCTAAAATTCAGAAAAGAAATCATTAATTTACATGATTTGCTGAAGAGGGTTTAGGGAAAAACGAAAGACTTTTTCAAATGATAAATATCTTTTGAGGCTTGTTTTGCATCTTCTGTAATTGCCATTTAACATTATGTGTAATTAGGCCACATTTTAGCAAAATCACATTGTTTAAATTTACTTTCTCCAGAACTGAAAGATTTTATTCTCACGGTAAGCTGAAGGACTTATTTGGGAACACTCAGTAGCAACTGCTTCTATTAATAATTGCAGGGGTGAGTGTAATGAATGCAGATGTCACGTGTTCTTCAAGAGGCAAGCTTAAAATCATATTTGCTTTTCAGGGCATTTTAATCTTGCAGAAGCAAGACAGTTGCTGTAAACTGATGTAAGAAATGTTCATGGTGGAGGTATTTCTGGAAGTATTTAACAACTACACAAGTTTAAACTAGTAATTTTTACAGATGTAAAACTGATATTGAATACTGATCATGGTAGCGACCTTTTAACTTACTACATTGCTCAGAGAAAACACTCCTTATAGCTGTGTTTCTTATTTATTTGCTTTCTGTACTGCACAGTTATGCACTCCATTGAACATCATTGCAAGCCTCTTTTGAAGAGTGAAGAACCTGGTCATTCTTTCTGTGTTATGAAACTCAGATGAGTCAGTGATCCTTATGGACTTCCTGGTTTGGATTACCTGATTGCCAAGTATTCTTGCTATTACCCAGGAAAAAAGCAGGATGTTAAAAAATTGGACCACCATTAACCACCACTGTTATGGCTGAGATACATATCTTCAGGTGAAAAAAGGGAAGACAGCTTTTTTGCTCTTTTTTGAATCTTCATGGTCATTGCAAACAGGTTTCCACACCAAGCTGAGGGCATAGTTTCTCTTTCTTCTTGCTGTTCTTGTTTTTATTTTCAGATCTTTTAATCTGGGGAGCTGAGACTTGATGCAAAATGACGAATCTCAATGAACTTGGACTACGTAATTCGGCAAAATGGCCATCCTCTGACATGGCCACAGGAAAAAATGTCTCTATATTTTATATGTTCTAATGTGAATCATTTAGACTGTCTTAAAGATCAAATCTAGTTATTGGTATCCTCCAGACTTTTTCACAACCAAACATTTGCTCCTACTAACTGCTTATAGAAAAGGCATAGTCTTAATCAATAGATGACACATGTAAACAGATTTTGTTGGGGCAGAGTGCTGATCTTAATTTTATAGGCAGAAGCCACAATTCGGTCCTACGGCAAAGTAGCACATACTGCCTTAGCACGTTATGACAGGGGGTGTAAACCTTGTTAGCTTCCTTTAAAATCCCATGCTTAGTTGGCACTATAATTTTAAGATTGGATTTCCTGAGCTTGTTTTATCAGAAGGACATAATTCTGAGAGCTCTTACAGCTAAGTGGCATGCACTCCCAACTTTTTTCTTGTACATGGTCACTAAACTTTCTGTATATTTTTGCATACATTTGCTGTTCTGTACTGTTTATTTCTACCCAGAAACTTTGGAAACTTTTGACCTCAGTAATCTGTGGCATAATTGTAAAAAGAATTGTTCAAATCCCTCATCTAAGAAGGGCAGAAGTTCTAAAGAGAAAGAAAACATACACAAATTATAAGAAAAATAAATTCACAATCAATGTTTTTGCCACATTTACTTATAAAATTCCTTAAGGGTTCATTGCCATGGTACAATATAGAAAAAATATCCCACGGAGAAATGTGAATGCATTAACATGAGGTTTTTGTATTGTAATTAACCTAAGAATATTTTAATTGTTAAATAATTTTAAAAGTTTTATGTAATTTATGTTTAATATATACATCAACATTTTGTACATGTATGTATTTATCAATCAAAACCAAACGCTTGGAAAATTTGACCCATGCATACATTTTGCAGATATTTATATTAGTTATAAGTCAATACTGAAATAACTTCTCCTCCTTGAATTGTCATGTGGCGAGTGTAGAATGTAAATTAAAACCAGCCAATTGTGTCTTTTCCTTAGGTTCACAAGAAGGTTAGAAGAGAAACTGTGTCTAAACAGACATGGAGTAAGACTGCTAAACCAGATGGCTCTGTTAGTGACCATGGAAAAAATCTGTTACTGGCAAGACATTAATGTGCAGACATTTGCAGTAATTGAGCAAAATTGTCGTTACATTATTCCAAAGCAGATCATTTCTGAATTACATCTTACGTGTATTTTTAGTTGGAAATGACAAGGGCTTGTCTATGTTTATTTAGAGGTAGGAACCTCCAGATACTCTCTTCATGTACTTGGAGGAAGAAAATCACTCTTCTTCCATTAGCTTTGTCTGGTAGAGAGCATGGTCTGCCTCCTCCAGCAGTGGAGAGCCTGCACTCCTCCATGCTTGTCCCTGACATTGCAGCTGTGACGGTGTCCAGGCCTGCCTCGGCTTTTCCCTCTTAGATTCAGGCAGATAGCAGTCACTTCTTGGCTGTTGGCTAGTGCTCAGATTAATAGGGGTTTCGTACAGCAAAGTCCAATGTTTGTCTTGGTGGAACAGAGCAAGGAGCCACAAAGGGTCTACGGGAAAGTGGAAAGAGCAAAAATATAAAAAAAATCCATCTCTTTCCAGTACCTGTTTTATTCTGCTATTCTAAGACATTCTTTATTCTGTTCTGCTAATTTAATTTCATTTTGCATGTTTACAAACATTATCAGAAAATGCTTTGAAAAGGCACCCAAAATCCTGCAGAAGACAACCAGTTTATATCCTGGGCTCCTGGGATGAATCAGAAGCCAGGGCAGGGGAGCAGTTCCTTGTCATATTAGGGGTCGGCAAACTTTCAGAAAACCCTAGGGAGAATGAAAGAAATAAAAACACCAGAACAGTGTTGAGAATAACAGAGCGGGGGGTGGGGTGGGGGTGGGGAGTGGGGTGGGGAATCAACCAAAACCCAAACCAAAACAAAAAAAAGGAAATGCTTTCCAAGGCATTTGACAGGCATGAAATTAGTAAGTGGAAACTGCTTTCTTCTCTGAAAGCCTGTAATGAGAGTAAGGTACTTCAGAGCGACGTTTTCTTTGCTTAGTAACTGTGACACAATGTCCCCTTGTGAATAAGATAAGCAAAATTAAGATTAATGGAGAATTGTAAAGGTTGTTCCCAGCGTGGTTAGAATGCAGTCCTCAGGGACTGCTTCTCTCTGCAGGGATGGCAGACACTCTTAAATGACTCTCTTTGAAAGAAATGCTTTACCTTCTCCCACTGCACATATGCAATGCAAGAAACTACTAGGGAAGAATTTCATTCATTCATCCATCCATTCATCCATGTGTCTATCTCTCTCTGTCTGTCTGTACATACCATGCATATACCAAGTATGTACAGACTTAGGTACCTATCCATCTACCTATAGTCAGTCTGTGCACACAAGATATATACCTATACATATACACATACATATACACATAAAAGTAATTATATAGATAATTTGCTGTATCCAGTGCCTTGAATTTCCAAACACTTTTAATAATTTTATTAAAATTTTATTTAAAATGCTTTAAAAATTGTACACAAATGATAGATCAACACTAGCAAACTGAAATTTAACTATCCATAAATGAACTATCATCTAGCAGTTTCAGAGAAATGAAATAAAAAACTCTACTACAGAGATTTATACATCATTTCAGATACCTATTTTACCAGAGTGTTAAGCCTAGATTGTCAAGCTCTTTAAGTAACTATTTCTTACTTATGAGAATATGGGACCTATGCTAATTTTCTTGTACAGAGATTGAGATAAAAGTTCTAAACTATATGTGCGTGTGTAAGAGAGAGTACATAGTGTAGACGGCAACCATTCTGGAAGACAGGGACGACGAGCAGGATAAACCCCCCATAATTCAAGAGGATGAAGTTCATGACCTGCTATGCCACCTGGACGTTCACAAGTCTATGGGGCCGGATGGGATCCACCCGAGGGTACTGAGGGAGCTGGCGGAGGAGCTTGCCGAGCCGCTCTCCATCATTTACCAGCAGTCCTGGTTAACTGGGGAGGTCCCGGACGACTGGAGGCTCGCCAATGTGACTCCCATCTACAAGAAGGGCCGGAGGGAGGATCCGGGGAACTACAGACCGGTCAGCCTGACCTCGGTGCCGGGGAAGATTATGGAGCGGTTCATTTTGAGGGCGCTCACGAGCCATGTCCGGGACAACCAGGGGATCAGGCCCAGCCAGCACGGGTTCATGGAAGGCAGGTCCTGCTTGACCAACCTGATCTCCTTCTATGACCAGGTGACCCGCCTAGTGGATGAGGGAAAGGCAGTGGATGTGGTCTACTTGGACTTCAGTAAGGCCTTTGACACTGTCTCCCACAGCATTCTCCTAGAGAAGCTGGCGGCTCACGGCCTAGACAGGTCCACTCTTCGCTGGGTAAAAAACTGGCTGGACGGCCGAGCCCAGAGAGTTGTGGTGAACGGAGTTAAATCCAGTTGGCGGCCGGTCACGAGCGGTGTTCCCCAGGGCTCAGTACTGGGGCCGGTCCTGTTCAATATCTTCATCAATGATCTGGACGAGGGGATCGAGTGCTCCCTCAGTAAGTTTGCAGACGACACCAAGTTGGGCGGGAGTGTTGATCTGCTGGAGGGTAGGAAGGCTCTGCAGAGGGACCTGGACAGGCTGGATCGATGGGCCGAGGCCAACTGTATGAGATTCAACAAGGCCAAGTGCCGGGTCCTGCACTTGGGCCACAACAACCCCATGCAACGCTACAGGCTTGGGGAAGAGTGGCTGGAAAGCTGCCCAGAGGAAAAGGACCTGGGGGTACTGGTTGACAGCCGGCTGAACATGAGCCGGCAGTGTGCCCAGGTGGCCAAGAAGGCCAACGGCATCCTGGCCTGTATCAGAAATAGTGTGGCCAGCAGGAGCAGGGAGGTGATCGTGCCCCTGTACTCGGCACTGGTGAGGCCGCACCTCAAATCCTGTGTTCAGTTTTGGGCCCCTCACTACAAGAAGGACATGGAGGTGCTGGAGCGTGTCCAGAGGAGGGCAACGAAGCTGGTGAAGGGCCTGGAGCACAAGTCTTATGAGGAGCGGTTGAGGGAACTGGGGTTGTTTAGCCTGGAGAAGAGGAGGCTGAGGGGAGACCTCATCGCGCTCTACAACTACCTGAAAGGAGGTTGTAGCGAGGTGGGTGTTGGTCTCTTCTCCCAAGTAACTAGCGATAGGACAAGAGGAAATGGCCTCAAGTTGCGCCAAGGGAGGTTTAGATTGAACATTAGGAAAAATTTCTTTACTGAAAGAGTGGTCAGGCCTTGGAACAGGCTGCCCAGGGAAGTGGTGGAGTCACCATCCCTGGAGGTATTTAAAAGACGTGTAGATGAGGCCCTTGGGGACATGGTGTAGTGGGCATGGTGTGTTGGGTTGACGGTTGGACACGATGATCTTAGAGGTCTTTTCCAACCTGTATGATTCTATGATTCTATGATTCTATGATTAAAGCTGGGTTAGAAATGTTGTATTACCTCATTATAATACAGTTTAGAATTCAAAATAGTAGTCTGGAAATCCCTGTGGGAGTTTTCACTTAAGTAATCAGCTGTAATACCAAAGAAATAAATTCTGCAGGTTTGTTTTTTTTTTTTTCCTCTTTCTATTATCCTTTACACATGCAAGATCTAAGCATCTTGAGTTTCCTACTGCATTTATCTCAACTTCCTACCCAACCACAGGGACAGGCTAGAGAAAGCTCTCAGGAAGGACCATGTAGGTATACAGGTAGATAAAAAGAGGATGAAGATGAATAGCTGGTAAAGAATAGGGACTGTTTAATGGTACATTTTAAGCTTATTGTGTCTCCATTAAGAAATTACCTTGCAAAATTCAGAGAAAAAAATACGTTCTCATAACTTATTTTGAGATGCAGCAACATCTTAATTTTCTGGTTTCTGGGCTGCAAGTGAGGCTTGGACAATTGAATGTCTTATCTTCTAATCAGGTCCACAAGAACAAACTCCTGCACGTATACTTTAACATTGATGGTACGTTGCAGGATCAGGGCCCAGTCATCAATATATGAGACTTTCTTTATTAATATTTTTTTTCATGCTTGATATGTGAGCATATTTTAGACAGCACAATGTATTTAGAGTTCTTAAATCTCTGCCCTTCAGCTTAAAATGACAGGAACACTAACAAAACTAAATTTCAAACATAACATGTCCTTATTCTTTCTCAAAATCACTACTTAATTAGAAATTCTATTTGGGACAAAATTTTTCCATGAGACATGCTATGTGGATCTAAAATACTGAGGAAAAATAGCTTCTTAGCTCAATTTCAGTACAGGGTTCACCATTCTCAGAGAAGTTATTAGTGGCTGTGTTTGCATCAAAATTACTGCACATAAAGCTCAGAATGTGCAGTGGTTGGTGAAACCACACATCATATTTTAAAACTCATCTGTATAAAATCCATCTAAGGCAAGCACTTTGTCAGATGCCAGAGCATTTTTTTTAATTATATTTTTGCAATTTATAAAAATAATTATCTCCTATCATCCAAAAATGCTGTTTAACAGTTATCTGAGAAAACCATGATCTAAAATGAGAAGAAAGAACAGCCGTTGGCCTGAAATAATGTTAACCAACCTGATCTTATAAATCACATAATAAATAAAATATATGCTTTACCATTCTTGAAGAATCTGACCATCATTGCCAAAAATATCATATCAAGTCTGAGCTTTTCAGTCCTTTATTGGTCTTGCATCACAAAATCAAACTGAGCAAACTGATCTCCAGAGTTCAGAGAACTCTCTATTAGCAGGTGCTTTTGCTTCTTAAATTAAATGATTTCAGCTTGATTGCTTTTGATCACTACCACTGAATGATATTACACAGGGGGCAGATATTGCACAAACAAGGCAAGTCCTGGGGTATCAAATTCTGCTTTCTCTCCCTCTGTTCTTGTGAGGATTTACCCATTTAGAAATATGAGATATTCATATTTCACACTAGCAACCCAAGTTATGGAGAGTTTCATTTCTCACTAAAAAATTGCTCTCAAGAATGCATAAGAAATTAATTAACTGAAAATTACGTATTCCCTGCATTTAATTTTAAACTTCATAGAGGTCCCTATGTTAGGGATTTGGTCCGCCTTTGTTATCAATGGGAAACGCAATGTTCTTCCAGAAGGCAACACTTGGCTCCAAAGTGAAAGAGGATTTTGAAGAAAATTCTTTTAAAGTAGAATCTATTAGAAAGTTTCTAATATTTTCATCCTAAAGAATTCCTTTTTCCTGGTTTCCTTATCAGTGTAGGGTGTCCCTCTTATATCCAAATTAAACCATATCAAGCCTTACATATTTCTTCAATTTTGGCCTGGGTATGACTGCGTGATTAGGTCTGTAACACCCACAGAAAGAATGAATGATCTTAATGTTCTTCAGGGTGCTGTTGTATCAAGTTCTACTGTGGATTATGATCCATTCACTATACAATGCCAGTACTATGAGTGATGAAGTTACATTAACCAATATGTGTGAACTGGTGAGTGCTGTGTCCTTCTACATCTGGTGCATATTAAGTTAAGATACTCTACGTTTGGGGAATTTTATCTGAACTGGGTTTAAGAATGGGTCAATGTACTGTTAACGTATACATGTCTCTGACATTCAAACAATTCCTTAATATTTTAGGATTTTTTTTCTTGATCTTTTAGGTTTTTCTTTTTTTTCCCTGTCTGTGATTGTTTCATCCATGTGATTAGATGATATTTGTTATCAAATGCAGATGATGCATAAACTGAGGAAAGACAAAAGTCAGACACTATGTAGGGCAAACACAGTTTTGTGGTAAGGTAAGAAAAAATTATTCCCCAATAGTGGCACAGCTGGCTAGACTAGTTAGTAACAGAATGATTATTTTGAATTGCTCTTTATCTTTTTTGCCCCGATGATACAAAGGTGGTTTTCAGTTTTGTAATTATAGCAATCACAGAAAACTTTAGTAAGTTGAGATCATCTTAGCAAGTTGAAAGACATTCTAAGCCCAGGGGGGAATATGTATTTTGTGGGACTGCAGAGAACTCCTCTTACGATGTTCTTAGTTTGTGTGCTTGGAAAGGGAATAAGTCAAATTGGTGATGGCTAGGAAATCAGCAAAAGACACAAGCCTTTGTACACTTGCTAAGCCCACAAAGATTATCTGGGAAGGGAGGCAAGTTACTCCAAACCTAAGAACAGTACCACAGAAATTAAAAGTAGACCTTCAGGGCTGCTGATGGGGAAAAGGAGAGATTTCCTTAGGGAGGATTTCCTTCTGACATATGGGAGTGTAGGACCGGAGAGGGTTCTCTTCAGCACAGCCCCAGCCAACAGCCATGTCGGACAATCCCATTCATACATTTAACAAACTCTACCGTTATACTACTGAGCTTTGTTGCACCTCGCCTTTTCCTAGTGGAAAAATTCTTCATATAGTTGAAGTGATCTTATATTCTTAAGACAGAACAAGTCCAGGGTACCACTTTCCATTCTGTTTGCTGCTCTTAAGATAAATATAGAGAGGATCACAAGGCAGAATGTTCTTCCCTGCTATGACAGGTTGAGCTTATTAAAAGAATATAGGGCAAGAAAGTGAAATATTTGAGTATATCCTTGATACGAGAGTCACTTGAAGCTTGGAATTGAAAATATGGTAGTCATATATGTATAGTTAATTTAGCTAAAACAATCCACTCAAAGAGCAACTGGTTAGGACAGCCTCTCTGTAGAAATTACAAAGCCTAATACTACTAATACTTAAAAAAAAGAAAAAACAAAAAACAAAAACACCAAAAACCCCAAAAACCAAAAAACAACTTTACTGTTTTTATTTAAAATTATTTTTTTAAAATGTTGTTATAGCTCTGTAAATACAAATTCCCATCTCCTTTCCTCTGGGTAAGTGAAAGCACAATTGTACATTACAGAATAAAAAGTTTAGGGATTAAATGGAAACTAAGGTGGCTGTTTAAGAAAAAGTTTGCAGCTGGTCAAATTTGAGACCCTCTTAAAATATCTTAGCAAAACAATCTCAATTATTTCTGAAAAGTGAATGCTAAACAGATAGTGTTAAAGAAAAAGCAGCCTGTGACAGAACTACATTTCTACTATAAGTGTTTCTCTGTTCTCTGTTACAATGAAAAAGAATTTCAGTTCTGCAAAATAAAAATGAATATATTTATCCAAAGAAAATGCTGATAAGTTCTTCAGTTCAGTAAAAGGGAGGACCAAATATACTCTAGAGGTTCATAAATGTGCATAATTTTAGTATATTAATTTTTGCATAAGAAATTGTATTTGTTACGAACTTAGAGTACACTAGTGATGAAAATTGTTATAATAGGGTTGAAATAGTGATAGTTCACAACATAATGTCTGCTAAGAACAAGCTATTTTGATATTCTGTTGGAAACTTTTGTGTTAAGAAGACCTAATAGCTTCTAATTAATAATGTGTATTACCAGCCTAAGTTTTATCATGGTGAACAAGCCGTGATCATAGTCAGAGGGGATTCTGATGTCTAGAATGATTGCAGAGGAATTACACAGATGTAAATTCCAAAAGTTATATGGATGTTGTTTGCATCCTGCAGAGTGTAAAATATAAACATTAAAAAATATTTTTTTTTGGTAGGATTCAACAAATAAAGTCAGATTGATCAATAGCTAAGTATGTGATGTGAAGTTAATTGTAAAGTATATTCTTTGCTAAACTCAGAGAAGAACAAAGGTGTCTCTAAAAAGAAAATAAATAATAAAAACATGGATTCAGAATCACTTGAAGTGCAGCACAGGGGAACCTTTTTTACTCCAGCTGATAGAGCAACCCAAGGGAGTGGTTACTGAGGATGATTGTTCGTTTAAGTGACTGGGATCTTCTATTGTCCAGCTTACAAATTTTGTTAAATAAATTCTTTACATAAATATTACCATACCATGACAAATTATTTCATGGTGGTCTTTTCCAATCAAAAGAAGTCTGGCCTTGACTTCCAACATGGATGCAGGTGGGGGAAGGGATGACAGGATGCACTCATCCAAGTTTTTATTTTTCATCTCCATCTGTATTGAGTGCTTATTTATATTTGGGCACCTGAACTAGAACTATTAATACCATTTTCTCTTTTCATATCAATTTGGGTGTTTTCCAGTTCTGAATGTTTAAATGATGGTAGGTGGCTAAACTGGGAATTTGACTGCCTAACTATTGATCCCTTATGTGAATTTTTATCTCTCTTAACAGCCAAAATCGTATGTAACATGGTTCTAAACTGAATCATAGAATCATAGAATCATCAAGGTTGGAAAAGACCTCTAAGATCATTGAGTCCAACCGTCAACCCAACACCACCATACCCACTACACCATGTCCCTAAGCGCCTCATCTACATGTCTTTTAAATACTTCCAGGGGTGGTGACTCAACCACTTCCCTGGGCAGCCTGTTCCAAGGCCTGATCACTCTTTCAGTAAAGAAATTTCTCCTAATGTCCAATCTAAACCTCCCTTGGCGCAACATGGATCATCAGGTATCAGAATTAAAAAAAAACAAACAAACCCCAGACTCTGTGTTTTTTTCTCCCCAGCCATCTTCTGAAGATTTGCAGTGTTTTATTTCATATTATCATGTCTTGTCTTTATGCAACACTCACCATAGCACAGCTTGGCCACAGATGGAATTGCTTCCAGTACAGCTCCTATCATACAGAACAGCCTATCTGTGCCTATGTTCTTTATTTTTTTTAGCTCGTATATCTCTTAGAAAGGAAAAAAAAAATATCCATTTGCTGATACTACCTAATTGCTCTCTTCCTCAATTCCTGGATTATTTGTTATTCAGATCTGTTACTGTATTATTCAACACTATGAAGTACCTTTGAATACAATTTTTATGAAAGGTGCACTACTAAATAAAGTTCTATTGTTTATCAGAATTAATGTTTCTTATTTTTATGAACAATAGCTCTGAATGACAGCTTTCTACATTAAAATATTAAAGTCATTAAAGCCACTTTATTTAATCTATGGGAACATTTTGCTTAATGCTTTTCAGTTCCTCATACTTTGTCTGTGTCAATGAATTGAGGTCAAGGAAAATACAAATCTTTCCTCACTCGTAGGATATCTCTTCCTGATGTCATGCCGCCAGTGGAATTTGCTCTTGGTCTCTCATGTTTTTAGTAGATACTACAATTTGTGTCTTTGAATTATTTCTTTAATTTTCTTTTTTTTTTTTTTAACTGAACAGCCTTTTTTTTTTCTATTTCTGGTAAGTCATGCTTATATTAAAGAAAGGCAGTCTGGGCAGTAAATATATAATATGTGCCACAATAACAGGCAGTATTAGAAAGAATAATAATGAAATATTTGTATTAAGAGGTACCTTTGTCAATAGACCTATGAGTTCTGAACAACAATAGCTAAAAGACAGTTTAATTAAAAAATACAATATATCCCAATAGATCAAAACAGTTGAGTAATAAAAATGAAAGCACAATAGAGAAACACAGAAAGTCTCATAAATAAAGTATTCCATTAACCACCCAGAGATAAAGTAGCAAGAATACTACTTCACATTTGGACTGGAATGGTCCCACAAAGATTCGTATACAGAGAGCATTATTCTAGCACCTCTGCTGACATGATTTCAGCCATCAGGCTTCAGCTGGAGTTGCTCTTGTGGGTCTTAACATAGACCAAAGGGACACATACATAAAATTTTAAGTTGCAACAATATTTGAAACTTCCTTTCTGGCTGAACCTTAGTCTCGTGCAGAGAAGATTAAGAGAGCTTATGACACCAGAATTTTTCTTTACAAGGGAAGGAGTATGAGGGCACATTGGCACTTCTCAGAATAAATTATTAAAGGAAGTGATTTTAGAACAAGTTAATAGCAAATGTTTGAGTCCAGATGATATCTATCTAAGAGTTTCATCAATGGCTATTAAAAAAGTTTAGTAGATAAACCACTGGTTCAGGAAATCTCTAAAGTACATCTGGAAGCTGGGAAGGTGTCCTGAAAAAGTATTTAGAGGGCATAGTTTTTGTCTATATATCCTGACCTAAACTCCTTCTCATGGTATCCCTTAATAGTTACTCTGAAATGACAAACACAGGTCTACATGGACCTGTGATCTTATCCAGTACACTGGTGCTTCAGCAGTGTAATATTTTCATACCTTTACTTATCCTTCCATAATTGTATCTATAAATTATAAATAATCAAACATTTTTTATTTAATTAGGATGGCTGATTTTTAATATTCTTGAATCTCTATCCTGTGTGCTTGATAATTAGTTCCTGAATTAATTCATCAGTAGGTTATTAAATTAAGCTGCTTGAAATTTATGTGCTCTCTTCCTCTGTCTGCACTTCTCCCTCTACATTTTCCATGCCTTGCTGCACAGTATCTTAACTCAAACAAGAGACCTCGGAAAAGTGTAATGCCCCACCTAGCTTTGTGTGTTGTCTGTTGGTTTAGATACTTTCTTGAAATGCTGATGCAGTAGGTAAAAATACCACAAAACCCAACAAAATCTCATGAAATATTCTAACTACTTAATAGACATTTATGATGCCAAGAACTTTTGAAATTAAAGAGGATGACTTTCAAAATATCAAGTTTTCCACTGTATTATTAATATCTTATATGTGGTCTCCACAATGAGAAGAAAGTGAGTTTCTATGATGAATTAAATGAGGTATGTGTGGTACAGATGCAGTCTCATGCTCTTATCTGGTATGTGACATATCACACGAAGCAGGAGATGGATAAATTGTGAGTCATCATAGCCTAAGGCAGTATAAATAGAAAAGCTGTTCTTTCAATGGAATAACTTTTCAAAAGGTGTACGAAGAAGAGACAGGAGGATTGTGTTTGAACACAGTGACAGAGAAGATACAGACTGACAGAACTCAGAAAGGCAAAGCCAGATTCCCGAATTAGCCCACTCCCTCAATGTCAAAGGATGAACCTTATTCTTAGTAGTATTTGGAATCACATTTTAGTGGTATATTTGCTTTTCAGCTACTCACTTTCTTCTTTTCCTATTATCAGACTTAAACATTTCCTTTGCTGAAATAAAAAAAAAAAGAAAAAGATATCTTTAAGTATAATGGCTTCTTAAAATGGACTCTGGTTATCATAAATCTGTAATGGACTTATTTCCTTGGATATAATAAATTCAGAAATGTAAGAAGGCTGACCTTCTGGATGCTTATAACTTGGAATGTTTTTGCCTGTAAAAGAAATTAAGTTATTCTGAAGGGAGGCATTGTCATATGCTAATATAAGGTGTAAAGTCTTCAATGAGTTCACTTCCCTGATGAAGGAATAAGCCCTGGGGTGACAACCCATAGCTTCACGTAATTGCCTATTGTCACAGCCATCAACATTTTTGGATAAATGTTTTTCTGCTCAGTACTGTTCATATTTTTTTGAGATATGCAAAATACATCAAAGGGTTTAGGATCTTCAAGACATTTATGTGCAAGAACACCTAATTGATGAATCTCCAATAGGCTTGGTTATGAGACAGATATGGAATTGCTCTGCTCAGCCAAGCCAGGAGCAGGTCTTGATAGACCCAGCCACAAAATTTCAGTTTCTTAAATATGTTTAATTTTGAAAATTTAGATCTCATGGTATTGTGAAATGCCTCCTTAGACTTTTGTTACTAAATTAATCCTAAAACATTTTTGGGTGCCTATCCACACACATTTTCACTTGGTCCGTGGTGCCTTAGGATAAGCAGTGAGCAGGATGCTTTTTTGATGTGCTTTTTGGTATAACGCTAAAGATTGGCTCTGCTTGGACCTCATCTTTGAACGCTATGAGTAGTTCTGGAGTGGGGAATCTGTGGAATCCATTTTGATCTCTTTACGTACAAGCAAATATAAGTGAGTCATTTGTTGTAAATCAGTCTGAAAATTAGTAGTAGAACCAAGAATATAATTGATGAATCTTCATTCTTGAGTGTTAACCTGTATCACACTGACATTTAAACATGATACAAGTCTGATGACATATCAAAACCAGTTGGCATTAGCTGTTGAAACTTTTGAGTCAGCTGTAGATGTTTTAAAGAAGAAAATGACAGAGGAGTTTATTAAAAATTGAGATGGATTTGATAGATAAGGATTATTGTTTGGCCTTTTCATTATGTTCCTCAAAGTTCTCTTTGAAGCAACTGTTTCCTTTCTGTCTGCCAGACATATCCCGTGAAATAAAAATAAGTATGACAAGTGAGAAACCTCACACAGTCCTGCCATAAGTCTTGGAGACCGTTATCCTGAAGTTTCTTTCTTTTAGCTCTTTCTTTTAACCTTCAAAGATTTATACTTTAGCAGTCCTAAACACTTTAGATGGAAATAGGATGGCTACTATACATTTAATGGTTTCCATTTCTTGTGGATCACCTCAGGGTTATCCAAGTCTTCTGCCATCTCAAGTCATAAAATATAGCTTTCTCTTCTTTTACACATGGATCACAAATGTGACCACTAGAAAAACAGATGTAATACCTTACATATGTATTGGATCTTTCACCCAAGAATCCGTTACACTCTGAAGTAATCTGGCAATGGCATACTTGGATCACTAATCCACCTTTTTTTACAGTGTTGAAAAAGCTTATCTATTTTCTATTCCCTCATATATTTGTAATTTGTATAGTTAATTAGTTGAATATGTTTCCAAGTCCCCCAGTTATTTCTTGTAAATGAACTCCTTTATTAGCTGCTGAATGTAATTTTGCATATTTTTTTCATGTAGCTGAATCATGTGCTTGTCAGCTGTCAAACACAGGTGGCATGTACAGAGAAACATCTTTCTTACCATGACAAGTTAGATTGCCTGTGCAATGCCAGATGTGTACAGCATATAACGTGCTTCTAGGTTAGTGGTTATTCAGTATGAAAGTGCTATCTTATTGCAAATAGTTATTAAAAAACAAACAAACAAACAAATTAAAAAGTTTCTTAATCATTGTATTTTACAAAGTGGTTATACATTACAATTACTTTTTTTTTTTTTTGGAACCTCTAAAAAGGCAACTAGCATTTTCTAAGTGTCTTGGAGGTCAAAGGAGCTGTACAATTTTAGTATGAGCTGGAATCCATTGAATAATGTCTGAGTCCACTAATGAAAGATCACGAAAGTTATTATTTCTAAGTGCAACCACATGTTCAAAATGGGTACTTAGTGTGCTTTAAATATGAAGACCTTCTTTAGTTTTGCAATATCTCAAGCATAAAAACATCTAGAGGTATCATTTGAAAGGGGATTTGAAAACTTCTGGTACTCAAGCAACAACACAACAGTAAGTGTTCTCATTTTGCCAAAAAACCCCTCTGATTTCAAAGTCTCTGCCCTTTGTGTGCATGGTGAAAATGTCAGTGGCATGGGCACATACATCAGGATTTTTTTCATTTCAGTTCATTTTTGTGAAAGGTGTTGCAGCACGTATCCGTTCCCACTACACTGGTGCAAGTGGTTCATGTAGATAAAAATTAGGCAGACACTTAGGAAGAAACTATAATTCAAGTATCTGAATTAAAATATTTTCAAATTTTGGACTGATCCTCAAAGTTACTTTGCAGTCTATGAAATGAGTAACACTGAGATATTGCTATTAAAATAGGCTCAGAACCATGCTGGCTTTTGATTTTTCTTGACTTCCCGCTTATGTGATAAGAAGGAGGTCTGGCAGGTAAGTTCTTCTGTCTGGATGCAGTAAATGTCTTTGAAAAAAATTTACAAAATTTATTGTTTACACTTCCATTTTAAATGTTATACTTTACAAAATTTCAAAATTATTTCAACATGCAGTTAGACACTCATGTTACCTTTACAGAAATATTAAAACATTTTGTAGGAGACCTTCTGAATCCTTGTAAACCAAAAGCAGAACACTGGGAAAATGTGAGAAAACATTATTGAATCTCATGCTGCAAGTAAAAGATTTTCCTTAAAATATTATTATTTTGTTATGAACATTTCTACTAAGTTTCCATAGTACTGGATACCCCATTCAACTTAGGTGCTTTGATTCACATCTGCTTGTAAGAACACAGTCACTTTCTGACCAAAAATTGATTATGACTTGATCTAACCACTCATCCAGACGAACAGAGCTAAGTAAAGCTAAGTCTACACAGAAACCTGAATTCTCCCTTGAACTCTCTGACGTCCCTTAATTTGACTTACATCCATGTACAAAGTCTTCAACTCATGTATAATTTGAACTCCATAGTTGAAAATCTGCCATATAGATGTAATAAGTAGCCATGACCCTAGTCAAGAGCCAAAGTGCTCCCTTTTCATACCGTGTGCATGTGAAAGTCAGTATTGGAATCCAAACTTTTGGACAAACTACATATTCTGCCAACTCTTACTTTCCTCACCACCTTTGTAAAGGATCCAAGGAAAGGCTGCATACTTCAGAGTATAGTCACAGTGCCTTCAGGCTGAGGAATGAAGTAGTACTGTTATTCTGCTGCTCTGACCACAGTTTCCTACTTACCTCCCACTATCCCCTCCCTTCTGTTGGTATAAGCATTTATAAATCTACATAACAGAGCAGATTTGGGGAAATAACCTGAATTAAAACTATCTTGATGAATAAAAAATAATAATAAAAAAAGCATGCAGAAAGGATGTTTGTGCTAACACACAGAGAGCAGGAGTGAGAATTAGATAGGTTGTTTGACCTTAATGCTGATTTATGCCAACTTAAAGAGATGGGAAAGCCATCCTTTAAATGTAGTTTCATTACGTGGTAAGAAAATTAAAGATGTCATTAGGCCAGGTATTCATTTCCTGTTTCATAGATGAGACAACAGTCCTGACTCAAGAGCATGATGCACAACAAAAATGTCAAAAATTAGTGTAAGTACTACAAAACCACCTACCATGTGGACAGGCCTAACACAAGGGGAAAAAAAAAAAAACCCCAAACATTACTTTTAACCCTAATTGATTCAAGCTGCAGCGTTGCATCATGAAGCAGCACAAACGAGCTGATGAACTACGGCAAGGGTAATGACCACTTATATTGAATTCGCTGCCCAGAGAGAGAGTCCAAGCCTTTGGACACAAAAAAGAAAGATTTGTAAAGAAAGATTTGCAAAGATTTTCTTCAGATCAGACTTTTCAGTTTCAAGAAAAAGTTAATTTCAAAATAATAGACATTATTCATCTCCACTGGCAGCTGTATGTTTCTGTGAGTAACAGTCCAAATCCCAAGCTCCAGTGCCTTTAGGCTTTCTCCTCAAGGTAGTGCAGCATATACATTGCCTTTGCTTAGGGTTTTGCACGTATTATTGATAAATACAAATTTCAGAAAGCACATCTCTGTTGTCATGTGAAAATAGAAATTATAGACCTTATAGAAATATGCTGGGTCAGGATCTCTGTGGCAGGTACACTGTGCTAATCTTTTTGTTCTCTGGCAAACCTTGTAGCTGGCTCTGAAGGTATCTTAATGGGTCTGAAAGAAGGTGCATGTGAACCTTGCTTGCCTAAGGAAAGCAGCTGTAATGTCACCAATATTTCCAATGGCTGTATTTGTGGGTCACTTCACTGAATACCAATTTTAACATTTAAGATGTCCCTAGCAGCACTCCACAGCTGTGCTAATATCAAAGTTGGAAGGCTTAAATTAACTTGTCATCACTACCGCTTCTCCTGGGAGTTGGCTTAGCAAGTACAGCATCCATGCTATTATACCTTCAGGAATATTTTACCACAGCCTAATGAGACACATCATTGCTCTAAGAATATATCATCTTTTCTGGAGTGGAAGTTAGGTACAGAAGAGCTTGGCCACATTATTACCAACATATGTATGGCAATGTAATGGTTTATTTGGATCCATCTTGAAAACATTATCCTGCACAAGAAAGTATACAGATGCTGAGGAAACAGTAGTGCTGGGTTACCTGGAGATATTTGGTGGATCATATATTGCTGTATGACTTTAACAGCTTGATTCTGTTCCTCAGATCTGCCTTTTTAGGGCCTAATCCAAAGCCCAATGAAGCTTCTAGAAATAGGTGTCATTAATCAAAAGCATACTGTGGATCAAGTCCTTACTTGAAATTTGTGCAAGATTCAGGATTTTACTCATATGAAACACATAGTTGATTAGCATCCATTTTTATCCTACTTTTCATATAACTTACACAGCAAGTAATGCAAAGCATAGTAAAAAGCCTACTACATTTCAGTTTTCAGATGTTCATGATGCTGTGGGTAAACATCACCCAGATAAATTACTGCTAAATTCTTCCTTCACAGCTCAGTTAAAAAAAATTATGTGTCACTGGCAGGAGATAACAGCAATTGTCAGTTATTTTTCTTGATTACATTTGCCAGCTTGTTTTATATGTCCCCTTTATCTATTACTTACATACCATATATTGTCTGACACATATTTAACTATACAGCTACAAATCACAACACATTTGTATAAACAAGACAATAGGAAAATGCAAAAGAGCTATTTACAAGCAACCAACCTGGAATCAGCATATGAAGGCTGCACAAGTCATCCCTGAAACCTACCAGTATAATATGTTGTAATAAAATACTTTCTCAATAACTTGCAAAATAATCTATGTCTTGGTCACAAAAAAAAAAAAAGTCAATAAAATAAAACTACGTATTGTTGTACCCCCTCTAATCTCAAAATAAGTCTCTTGGAAGTTCACAGAAGAGAAAAAATGCTCCATAGGAGCAGACTAAATAATTTGACAGAACTTTCAAACATCACTAAGCACATCTTAGTGAATGAATGAGAAACTTTCTGGTGTGTTACTATTTGACATATGGATAGTATAGTGCCTTATGGATAGTCCAAGAGGCATAGTAACAAATTTCAGGTATGCCACATGGACTTTGCTTCTTAGAAATTCTTGATGGAGAAGGGTGAAATGCTTATAATTTTTCTGCAAAAATTACAGGCTCAGGTCAACTTTTTACCATACTTTCTTGATTGTTTCAACAATAACAAAAATCTTTTGAAGAAAATTTCAAAATAATTGATACTATTTTCTTCAATACTTTTCAATTTAAAGTAAACTTATACTGTAAATTTCCTTTCAGCTTTATATACATAAAAAAGTTGTGCTTTTTTAGACTCACTGTTTTCCACTTAGTTGTTCTGCAATGAAAATGAGACACCAATTGTGGATACAAGTGTAATTCATAGCAGGTAGGTGACCTATAATCAGTAAAAACTCATTTGAAACTTGGTTTCTAGGAGTGTGGACAGGTATGTGCTCCATTGTGCATCTTTGAAATGTAAGGCGGAGGTGAGATGAAAGCAGTGTGATGGTTCTGCTTTCTGTTAACGCAGTTCCATATGTAAATAGTATCTAAAGCCTGAAATGTGAAATAAGAATCTGCAAATACATGGCTCCCCAGAAAGCTTCTATTGTTAATAGGAAAGGTAGTCTAGGAACTGGTTTATAATCAGACCTCAGATATGGACCGTACATGGTAGTAGAGGCCATTGTCATCTTTCCTGAAATTAAAAAGGTATAGCATTTGTTCTATCCAAACTCTTTCCCCACTTTCTAAATTAATTTGCTCTCATGGATTCTTGTACGACTGCAACATAACCCAAATACTGCTTCAGAACACGTATTTTTTTCTAAGTTTGGATTTTTCTAACTAGACAGAAAGTACTCAAGATTACGGAATTTTCCACTTTTCTTGAAAAAAAGTGAAAATAACCAGAATTTATGAAAGAATAGTTCAACCATGACAAGGCTGTCTGTATTATAAATTTACAATACCTGTGTCACCTACTGTTTCACTTGCTTCTCTTCAACAAATATTGAGATCTGCCAAATGTCTAACGGTTTCAACGCTTGGCTGGTATGAGATGTCTGCTGTCATTGCTGAAAACAAGGGTTTCTAATTCTTTTTTTTTTTATTAACAAAGTGACTTACAGTATATGTCAAACATGGTTTCTTTCTGTAGCCATTTACTGATTTGCAATGTTACTCATGCATTTTAAAGCAAATGTTGTAGGAAAATGTGTAAGATAAATAGCTGGGCAATGTTCATTGTATTGCAGTAAGTTTTTATCTTTTTAGTACAAACAACAAGATAGAGATCATTTACTTGTTTAAAAAGGAAAGTATTTTGAGCAGTGTAGGAGGAATAATTCCTACACAGTTCCTTGCTTTTTCATTGTTTAATTTTAATATTACTGCAACAAATTGAGCTGAGTATGTTGATAAGTAAAAATGAATGTTCTCCAGAGTTTCAGGTTTGTTTTGAGCATATGTACCCTGAAGGCTTTTCTCAGGCTCAAAGGGCTTTAGTGAATCAGAATGAATACAATGGGACCTAGGAAGAAATGTGTTTAATGAACTGCATCACAAAAAGAAAAACAGAAGACAAAATGCTATAATGTAATGTTCACAAAACCATTGGCATAAAATGCATGATAGAGATTACCCCTATGATATATTGGAACTTTTCCCATAGTATTTGAAGCAATATTTGTGGAACTAGCCATGGGACTATTAATCTGGAGAAAAGCCACAAACCTAAAGTAATTTGAAGCATGTTAAAGGAGAGGTGCTATCTGCTGTGTCATAAGAATCTAATTCTCTACATGCCAGTGAGTGTTTTGCATGACGCAAATGCGAGTTTGAATACATGCACTACTATGTAGGTGTGCCTGAATCATAGGCGGGTACATATCTGTAACAATGCGTAAGTTTCTCCAAGTGTGTGAGAACACCTTAAGGAGTTAGACATAGTTATCCATCTGTAATTTGAGAATTGCACAGAGTCTTCTATGCTGAGAGGGACTTTGGAGTTAAAGACTCCCAAATTCATATGCTAGGATGTTCATAGCCTGTGGACTTGAATGGTGTAATTTTTTGTCACGTGTGTAGGGATATGGGTTGAATGTTCGCAGTATCAAGATGTCTTTTGATTTCCCCTTCACAGAATCCCAGAATAATTGAGGTTGGAAGGGACCTCTGGATGTGATCTGGTCCAACCTCCTGCTTAAGTAGTCACCTAGAGCCAGTTGCCCAGGACCATGACCAGACAGCTTTTGAATATCTCCAAGGGGGGAGACTCCACAACTGCTCCGGGCAACCTGTGCCAATGCTCAGCCACCCTCACAGTTTCCTGATGTTCAGAGGGAACCACGTGTGTTTCAGTTTGCACCCATTGCCTCTTGTTCTGTCACTGAGCACTACTGAAAACAGCCTGGCTCTGTCTTCTTTACACACTCCTTTCAGATATTTGTTCACATTAAAGAGATTTCCCCCCGAGCCTTCTCTTTTCCAGGCTGAACAGTCTGAGTTGTCTCAGGCTTTCCTCATAGAAGAGATGTTCCAGTCCCTTAACCATCTTTGTGCCCCTTCGCTGGACTCTCTCCAATGGCTGTCTTGCACTGAGGAACCCAGAACTGGACACAGTATACTCCAGATGTAGTCTTACCAGTGCTGAGTAGAGGGGAAGGGTCACCTCCCTTGACCTGCCAGCAACATTTCTTCTAATGCAGCTGAGGACACCATTAGCCACCTTTGCCACAAGAGCACATTGCTGGCTCATGCTCAACTTGGGTGTCACTGTGACCCCCATGTCCTTTTCTGCAAAGATGCTTTCCAGCTGGGTGGTCCACAGCATATATTTGTGCATAGGCCTGTTATTCCCCAGGTACAGGACTTTTTACTTCCCCTTATTGAACTTCATGAGGTTCCTGTCAGCCCATTTCTCCAACTTGTCAAAGTCCCTCTGGATGGCAGCACAACCCTCTAGGAGATCAGCCACTCCTCCCAGTTTTGTATCATCAGCAAACTTGCTGAGGGTATACTCTGCCCCATCATCCAGATCATTAATGATGATGTTACACAGGATTGGACCCAGTATTGACCCCCGGGTTACATTGCTAGCTGCTAGCCTCCAGCTAGATCTTGTGCCACTGATCACCCTTTGGGCCTGGCCATTCGGGCAGTTTTTAATCCACGTCACTGTCCGCTCATCCAGCCCATACATCAACAGCTCGTCTATGAGGATCTTGTGGGAGACAGTATGAAATCCTTACTGAAGTGAAGGCAGACAATATCCACTGCTCTCCTCTCATCAATCAAGCCAGTCATTTCATCATCGGGTTGGTTAAGCATGACTTCTGCTTTGTGGATCCATGCTGACTACTCCCGATCACCTTCTTGTCCTTCATGTGCCTAGAAATAGTTTCCAGGATTAGTTGTTCCATCACCTTCCCAGGGATTGAGGTGAGGCTGACTGGTCTATAGTGCCCTAAGTAGTTCCTGCCCTTTTTTTTAAAGTAGGAGTGTGCATTGCTTTTAACTTATTTGAAGAGTAAATTGCTTGAAAAGGGAAGAAAGAATGGTGGGCTATGAGTGACAACAATGTCTATCAGTTGCTCGAGCAAGACAGCTAAGCAGGGGTGACCACAGGATTCAGATGCTTAAACTTAGTCATCTGGTGCCATTTTAGATGTGCTAGGGTCTCATGCCTGATATTAGCTGCTTCTTCAAAGGATCTGTGTCCTTTGTGGGTCATATGTCATATAAACTAGTCCCATGCATTTATTCCAAGGTCAAAAATGGTATGAAATCCCTACAGTTAGGCATTTGAAACACTTTCCAGGTGTCTACCAAGTTATTATCTTTCTGAGCTTCCCAGAAGATGTGAAGTTTCACTACTTTACAGACTGGACTACATGCACAGTTTCTAAAAATGAATATATGATATGACATCCTCTTCTATGATTTTTCTTTTATGAAACTGCTTTTCTATGTTAGTCACCTAGGAGTTTTTTCTCTGAATGATATGAAATGTTTATATTATTATCAGAAGATTTGCAAATCTCTATAATTTCTAAGAATTACTGTGGATCAACTATTCTACCTTCAAGGCATATTTTCTCTTTTCCAATATTATACTATGTTCCAAAATTTATATATTAATTCCAGTGGTATTTCATTTGGATAACCCCATCTGTTTTAAGTCTCCCCTTGCCCATTATATTATTTTAATTTCTCTAGCAATTTTGCTGACTAATAAATATGTTAATTTGCCATAAGTCATCATGCTCTTGCTATTATAGATAGCAATTTCATACACATTGCATGATGTTATTAAAATCTTCACACGGATAGCTCTTCATTGATGTTCACTATAAATTAGTATTAAAATGATAATATGCTGCCATTCTAGGCTTTAAAAACTTAAATGGCCTTACTAATTTTATTGTGTGTTGAATTTATAGCAATTTATTTCAATTTAGAACATTGCTTAGTAAAAAAAAAATAAAATCAGCATGTAGAAAAAAAGAAACCTCTCCTAGCTTAATTCAAGTTACTATTCTGCAAGTATGCCGGATTCATCTGAAGTTTCTTTATGTGGTTTCTTAGCTTTTGTTTTGTATCTCTCTTGTGCTTGTATAAAAAGCAGAGTGGAGAAGCAGCATCAAGAACATTAAATGAGAAAATCAGTAATGCCAAAATGACCATCAATTTGTAATCAACAAATTAGAGTTCTGCACATAGTGAAAGTGACAGGGAGAAGCAGGCAGTGCTCGAATGTACACATCAAGGTTATGCTCTGACAGCTCTGACAAGTGGCACCAGCCAGGTCTCCCATCAATCAGGTATTCTCAGCAGAAGCTGCAAACACTGAATTCATTTTGTGAAGTAATCACTATTCGCTAACCAGCAGAATGAAATTGTCTCATTTGTTTTTAGACATCACCTCACCTGATCTTTGAACCTGAAGCTGCCGTTGTTGTTAATAACATCTGTTATTGTAGTCTGCTAACACCCAATTGTAGCAGACCCATTTGTAGTGAATGCTCTGCAAATACTGTGCTGGAAATGACCCCTGCCCAAAATAGCCTGCAGCTTAATTTGAAATTAATTCAATCAATGCATATGATAAATGAAGGAGGAAGAGAGATCTTGAATCTTACTATGAAGTGAAGTAATACATTATTCAAAGCAGGTGAAAGGTAAAAGAAAAGTCACTTTAATCTATAAACTTGTTGTGAATAATGGTTATTGAAAGAAAATGTGTAATGGGGTCAGAAAAGTTATGCAAGTTAAGCTCATAATGAACTGAAAAAAAAACTTCTGATTAGAAGCTTTCAGGGAGCTTGGTGAGGTTGCAGAAATCATCATAAACTCAGTGTAAATGTTTTTCAGATGAGAAAAAGTGTCTATATAAAGAACCATCTGTGACTTGGTTTGATAGCTTAGTGGACATTGCTTCTCTGGAGAGCATTTTGTTCAGTCTTTGCTTTTGCACTTCTTCCTGAAATGCTTCTACATAGGCATTTAAACTGTCTCGGAAGTTGAGGAGCTGTAGTTTAATGGTTGGGTTTGTATTATATAAGAATTGCAGTGCTCTGGGAATTTTTGAAGGTAAGCACTGTGTTTTCATGTCTGCTTTTTTTGACATCCAGCATAGCTCAGCTCTGACCAGATAAACTGAGTAGAACATTTTTAACCATAATGATACAGAGTGTGTACTCCACCTTGACCACTGGCTGTTGGTTTGGCATTATTACAATGCCGTTTTGTTATTACAACACGGGGTGCCATCTACCTGGAGATATCAATTTCTTGGTTTTCTTCAATCTGCTTTAATTTGCCAGAGCAAATCAAGCTTAAAGCAGCAGCCAGACTGAATGCGAAGATCAATGTCTCAGCAATATAACGTTTCCCAAAATCTATAGTGGCTACTTGAAAATTTTTCTTGCAGTTCACAGAAAGAAATTAGAAGCATGATGAATATGACTTCCTGCCTTTCATTTTCCTGAAATCACTGTCCTACCTTTAGATGCAAGATGTGCTGTAGAGACAACCAGGTAGACCTGGTAACCACGCAGCAGCTCGAGTATTTGGGCACATGCAGAAGTTAATGGGTGTCTTTGGCAGGATTAGCACCCAAATTGGAGATCTGAGGATGCTGATGCAGTTACACAATTGGCATTTTTCTTCTATTTCAGTGCCACAGTTGGGATCCAACAAATATGGTTCTCATCTGTTTGTGTATTCAGACAGGAAGCAATTTCATTATGTTTTTTTTTAAGGTTTTTATGAGCAGAATAGATTCTCATTTAGACATAGAGACACCAAAATAACTGGCCATGTTTTTTACCCATGTATATATCTATCATAAGTTGGTAATAAATAGAAAGGAGGGACTAATATTTTTTTGAAATTTTTCAAAAAATGAAGCACATTCCACTCTCTGTGGAATATATAGGGCTTGTAAATACATCTATTATTCCCAGAACAAGGCCTCTTTCTCCATCATGTGTGGATGATATTGTAAGACTTCATATATTCATCCATGATTTCCTGGCATCTTTACTGCTTTCACCAAGCTGTGTAACATTTAGAAAGCCTGGAATTGTGCACTTCTGAGTGTTACAACTGAGTCTTAATAGGTTTATGCATCCAGGATGTGCTGAACCTATTGCACATGCATGTCATTAACTGAAGTCCTGAACTGAAGTTTAGAAAAATCCAGAGTTCTTCAAGAACAGCAGAGCCATCAAAACAGATCTGTATCAGAAGATTATGTGGATGGAGCATTGCATGGACCATGGCGCTATTAAATTATTATTCCTGATTAATCAAGGAAGATGAAGAATGGGGACAGTTAAAGTGAAAATGTAGAAAGGGCTGATGCTTCTCTGCTGTTGCCGGTAGAAGCCTTGAAATCCTGACAATCTGATCCAAACATGAGTGAAGCAGCTCTTCTGTGCTCCTTCTCTTCACACTAAGCACATACTGGGGAATTTCCTTTCCTGTTTGGCACTGGTATACAGAACCTGTGCGGAACAGAGACAATTTTTTCTTCCTACAAGTCACGAGCGAAACAAAGGTCTATGTATCCACTCTCATGATAGGTGAACTGCAGCAAACTAACTCTCAAAATAAGTGGATGCTCCTACACTGCTGCAAACTTAAGCTTATGTTGCAGTACACTCTGGTGACATGGACAGCCATGTCTGGGGTGGTGATATTAGAAACAGTTTATTGGTTTGGGGGTTTTGGCTCTGCCGCTGGTACACTGGGTATCTTTAAACAAGATGCTTGATTTTTCTGAAGCTTCCTCATCCATGTGAGACCTCTTTAAAATACTTTGAAATATAATAGCAAAAAGTCACGTTCATATGAATGTACATGTGGGTATAAACTAATTAAAAAAGCTAGATAATAGTAATGACAAAAATAAATAATTTATAAATGACCTGCAAATATTAAGGATATTATTTAACTATATATAGAACCATTCCTCTGTTTTGTATGAAAAAATTAACTTCCTCTTGTGTTATGCAAACTGCTTTGACTATTTTTAGCAAATTGATATAGCCACTTAAAAAATCAGAATATTACTAATGATGCAGAAACAACAGTGTGAAGTTTTTTGTAAGCTGAGTTAAGAGCAAAATGGAAACTAACAGCCTACAAAATATAACTGAAGAAAATTAATGAGAGTTTTCCTAGGGAAAGATCTGAGACCTGTTTCCTTCATCTACACAGTCCTTCCTTCTCACTTGTAGAAAGGGTAAGGGAGGGCACAGAGAACACTATTCAGACTGATTGTATACACAGGAAGTAATAGAGTTGTTAATACCCCATTGTTTTACCACAAGTTGAAAAATCAGTCTGGTATTTGGTGCAATAACTCATTTTACAAACACTGAGGCAGACAGACAGCCACAGAGGTAAGCCAGTCCATAGTCGGAGCTTGGCAGGGCATCACGGTACAGGAATTGGCACTCTGAGTATTTGGTTTGGCTAAGTCATGCAACCCTAAATGAGGGGGAAGGGTTTCTCCTCTCCCGCCTGCCCCAGGATGTCTTACATGCTATTGTTCCTTTCAAGAACATATGTACTAAAGACATGCTCTTTGTAATTTTTCAAATACCCTGTTGGTAAATGAGCTTTGCAGTATGGCACATATCCCACTCTTCTGATGCCTATTTCCTAACTAAATTGTTTTGTTCTGCACAACCTATTGTTTCCTTCTTTTCATTTCTCTTCAAAACAAATAATACTACATTTAGAAAAGTGGTATTTTTGAACTGAAAAACAATTAACCTCATATGTGCTCTAGGGCTTACAGGATAGCATACATCCTGCTGAACGTCTACAGATGGCTCTCATTGGGATTTGCATACAGCACACTGGATTTGGACATCCTGCACTCGCTGTTACTGGCTCAGTAAAATTAAAAACCTGGTTACAGCAGTTATGATGGTCAGCATGTTGAAAAGATTCATGAGAAAGGAGCAAAATAACTCTAAATTTACTAAAAATTGTATGGGCAAAAATTGTAGCTAGATTGTCCTGGATTCCCTCTCCAGGGCAAAAGAAGGGGCTAAGACATCTTCTTGCATGTGTGTGTGATCTGTACACAGAGACAGCCACAGTGAATTTGGGATGATTGTTCAGAATTAATGCCACCTCTACATACAAAATCTGTGAAGATGCCACAAAAGCTAACACTACGTCATTATCGTGCAGGAAAAGACTGCACATCGCACCTCTTCAGAAGGTGGCCATTCTAATTTACATTTCTGCCCTATTCAGGTTTCTGCTGTAGCATAGTCCCCTCCTATCATTACACAGTGCAAGCCAAGGCTAGAGGTGAAACTATGAACATTGGCATGCCTCAGAGAGGGGGAGTGAAGCATGAAAGACAATCAAAATAACTCTTGCATTTAGAGTGGAACAATTTTTATATGTCACTGATTTCACTTGGTGGAAAATGCTGTAACTGGAGACTGAAATCAGGCATAGATTCAGCATCTGTGTTTGTGTGTTTGTTTTAAATCAGCAGAAACAGTAAAAGAGAAGTTTTTCTGAAGAGCAAAACATTTAATTTTTTATTTTTTTTACATTAAAATATCTCATTTTGGAGGTATAGAAGCGTTTAAGCAACATTCAAAAATTGAAATACTCGGTACTTTATTTTTGAATGACATCTTATGTATTTCAGATTTACATGTGTAAATTAGAAAAGAAGAAGACAACAGGTTTGAAGATCCCTAAAATAATCCAAGGACACACTGAAAATCAATTTCCAGTGTTTTTTGTATTTGTTTTGTCAACTCCTTGTAAAATATCTTTTTCAGTCTTCCCCCCGCCCCCCGCCTCTTTCTGCAGATTTCTTGGTTTCACTCAAAAAAACCAGTCCACTTTTACTACTAATAGCTTTGCTTATTTGGTAATGAGACTGAAATATCAGCAGCATTATAAAGAATGAATCTATTACATCAATGCAGCAAAATCTTTTTCATCAGCAAACTGCCAAACGCTTCATTCACTTTTATGGAACAATGTTCAGAGCAGAAGTTTATCTTCACTCTCTTTGACTCAAACACAATGGGAGACTATTACTGCCAAGTTCATCTAAACAGACTACCTAATGACACCAGTCACTAGTTCACAGCAAGGGCAGTAATGCGGTGTTCCTCAGCAGTCCTGTGCCGAGATGTACCTCAGCTTTCCCTTCCTGCTGATTTCATCCTATACCTGTTATAATTTTATATTTTGCAATCATGCAAATGCACCCTCTTTTTAAAAAAGTGATAGCAAATAATATCTGCTTACAGTGACATTGAGCTGTTAGGAGTATACAATTAGTCATGATTCATATCAAAACCAAAATATGCTCAGGTATTTACAGTACAAGACAAACTAGCTGCTCCATATGCGCGAAAGAGTCCTAAAGTTCACAAAGATCATACTTCTTTTAAATTTGTCAAAGTTACACCATGATAAATAAACATTTTTTTATGTAGGAAATAGTCCTCTGATGGATGCCTCTTTAAACAAAAATTCTACATGGTAAAATATGTCATGAGAATACTTCCCTCAAGAAATGTTTGTGTTTTCCTGAGAAACTTCAGAAACAGTGAAGCGTCAATAATGGCAGAATGTGATTTTTTCCCTCCTCTGTTTTCATTGTAGATGTTCTTCCCGGTGATAGACTATTGCTTGCCTTTCCCCATATCAAAGGTCTACTGGTTTCCATTCCCTAGGTAGTCACACAAAGATCACAGACCTCCAGCATCTACCATCCTGTTAGAGATCCAGGAGAGGCCTTAATTCCCCTTCTCCACAGCCCCAATGTGCCACTGGTCAAATATATGCCCTTCAGATGTATCCGTCTGTCAGAGAAATCTCTTTAGCTCAGACCGGACACTAAAATGAGACTCCCTGCCTTTTCCTTCCATATCAACGTGAAGGAAAAACTGCAATTAAGGCTTGTCAGGTCCTACGTTTCAAGCATCTGTGATTAAGTTTGGAACAAACAGACCTATTTTCTATTCACCCAGCAATTGCATACACCAGTCAGAGAAAAAGGGTTCAAACTATTAGATCAATTGCCTGCAGCTTGTCACCTGCTCAGAGTTTAAATGAGCACAGCTGTCTCAAAAGCACCTCAAGGAGATTCTGCTTGCCTCTTTTTCTGATAAGCCACTGTTCTTCTCCCATTTTTTTCCTCATGGTGGGGTACTCAAATGATTCATTTTGTTCTATCTTTTACTCTGGCTTTGGCAAAATTAGTCTGCAGTCTTTCTGGAAACATGTAGGTCACACCACTGAGGAAGAGGAACTCGATGTTCTCATTTAGCTATTGGTTTCCTACTTGCTCTCCCTAACACATTCTATCATACTTTAGTTTATGCACTCAGGCAAAATATTATACAGCAGATATATTGAGGCATGCATATAAATCATGCACAAGATAATGCTGTGTCTCCCCCATCATCTTATCTTCATTTTTTCCTGCATACATTCTCAGCACATTCCCACACAAAAAGCCTTCCCCAGTTAGGTTCAGCAAGATCCCTGTAAAACTGCATGAGCCATTCCTTCATCTTCTTGAACTTTGGAAGCTGTTTTGGTACAATGGTGTTATTAAAAGCGGAATTTTAAAACAGTTGTGAGCTTTTAGTTAAACACAAAAGTGTTCTCTAAATTATGTATTATTTCAGTCTTTTGAAAATCCCTTTGTTTATCCACAGAATTCTGGGTATTTCTCAGCATTTCATTTGTGTTTTATTGTAAAATTAATGGTAAAGTTTATTTACAAAATATATATTCATGCTGTTTATTGAATTTTCTATCACAAAAAAAAATTTCTTTTAATTTTTTATAAACTTATTTTCAGTTTTTGTTCCTATACAATAGTGCCTCCTTTTAGTATTCTCCTAAACCAAATGGATTATAGAATAATAGCTTCTCCCATATTCCTCCTTGTAACTTAATATAAAATGTAAAATGAAATACACTAAGTTAATCCCACTTTAATTTAAATTATATCTCTGCAGATTTGTGATGTCCTTTCCTTTATTTTTTCTGTGGTTTGTTGATTGATAAAGAGTATTTCTCAATGTATGTGATGTCTCCTATTCATATCCTTTGAGTCAGACTAAAATGTAAGTGGAAGTGCTTTGCTTAATAACAATATACTCTCCATACGAATTAGATGCAAACTCAGAAACATCTTTGAAGACAGAGGTAATGCCTAGAAAAACTTGACATTTGTCTCTCTTTGAGCACCTGATACTGACAAAAAATGAACGTGGCAACCTTAAAACCCTGCAGAGTTTTTCTGATCTGAAAGCAGGTATGTTCCTATGTTCAGGTCCTTATCTGAACTAACTAGAGCTCAGTCTAGAGGTGAATAGAAGTTGCCTCTGTGAACAGTTCTCCAGCCTTTGACTGAAACACCTTAACTTGTACTTTTCCAACAGAGTTCTTTTTGCTCATTTTCTTGCACATAACTTGGTCTAAGACTATATGGAAGTTGTGATGCCCTCCAATTTTATACAAAGATGGTGTGTTTCCTCAAAAGTGAATTGATTTCCATTTTTGTAAAAGTGACTCATTAGAAGGTGTTTCAGTTCCAAAGGCAACATGATTGTGCATTGTGAAACAAGACCTTTTGTTTTTTTTACCATTACTAGTATTGTTTTATTCCTTCCTTTACACTCAGTGGACTAATGGAATTCACCTGTGTCATATTTTGTTCCAAAATTCTAAGTTTTCATTCAATAAAAATGTGGTTCTAGCACTTCCCTTTGTTACGCAAACCTTAAAAACACCAGCTAATTTTAAGGAATTATATTTTCTCAGAATCTGCAACTATCTAAACCAATATTTTTGATAAGCATGAACAATCAATGTTAATCTTTGCCTTAAGAACAAGCAGCTAGGTATGATTACTGCCTGATGTTTTTGTGTAGCAAGTCTATGATGTAATATGGTCTTGTCAGTACAAAAATATATAAGTAGATGGAGGCCATAAAGATACACTGTTATTGCTGCAATGTACTTTATTAGAAAAATAAATAATAGAGGAACTACTGCATTAGTCATTGCTAGTCTTTAACTAGATTTAAAAAAATCTCATTAAAAAAGTTATCCAACATTTTCATGGTGCCACTAGTATTTAAAAAAAAGCATTGAAAATGACACTTCCCGTATGTGTTTAACTTCTGCTTGCTTGAGTCTACAGAATTTCTGAAGGTAGTGTAGCAGCAGAATTTAAAAGCTATAGCTGACTGTGAAAGCTATAGTTCATAGTCAGCTTTAGCACCTTGTTTTATTTTTTATTTAAAGCAAAGACTATAAAAACCTGTCCTAGGGATAGAAAGAGAGAGAGATTTGATGACTCCATTCCTTATGCTATGGTCTTCATAGGATTTTTGGTTGCACTGTAGTTCCCTTTTGCATTTTCTCAGATGAAATTCTATTCAAATGTACATCAGTTCCAGAAATCCTGATTCAATTTCAGTCATAAACTGCATTTCATGGTCTCTTTTTCTTCCTGTAGAATAACAGTAACATTACACCAAATTATCATCTTTATTTGTGGGAGACTTGGGATCTCTGTCTCACAAAGAACATGGGATGGGGGAATGCTGACTTTACGTCATGTTTTTTCTTTGTGAAACAGCTGGACCGATGTTAGCATCACGCCCACTGGGTCCTTTGCAGGTTTAATTACCATAATTGTTGTAGTGGATCTGCTTATAAAAAAACCTGTCTGTATCCATACTCCCAGCCAGGCAACAGGATGCACTTTTCCTTAAGGAACTACCTCAGGCATTTTGAAAAATTTTAAAGTGCAGATTTTGCTCACATTATATAATGTCCCTGACTTTGACCCTTAAGTCTTCTTGGACAGTATGGCTTTTTGCAATGTCTGTGTTTTTATGAAAAAGATAACGTAGTTCCTACCATTCCTTCAGTAAGGTTTCTACATGTAAATAAAACATTTTAAAGAAAAGTAAACTGTAGATTTATGGTGCTTATTATCTGAGAAACTTCTGTATTTATTTATACTTTATTGGTTTTGATTGACATGAAGGAAAATAGTTTTTAATCTTAGTTCACATATTTAAGAAAACAGACACAGACCACAGATGTTTTTATTGTAATTTCTTAAAAGGTGCATATTTTTACCGCAAATGCTACTAAACATTGGAAATCATAACAAGTTTCTGGCACAATATCATCCTTGTGATAGAAAGCATATTTTCATACAAACAATGGATTCCTCAGATACAGGGTTTTTTTGGTGTTTCTAGTTGATGTAGACTTCTTTGTGGTTGGATGCAATTTTCCCAAGTAAACAAATAATTAAAATGTTAACTAGTACTTCGAGTTTCCTTTTTTGAATTCCGTCAATTGTGTGATAAGTCCATGTCCCAAATGGAAAGACAGGCAGGCAGACTCAGGGACTCGCGTTGTTTTCATAATTGAAAAGAGATGCTCTGTCTTGCCTAAAATGGTGGGGACACAGAGGGCTACAAAGATTTATAACGTGTCAATACCTCTTTCATGTACCTACAATAAGCTTTTCATTCTGTTTCTGTTTCCAGACTAATCAGTTTAAAACACATTTTATACCTTTTGCTTTGGTGTATATCAGGTACATACTAGGTTGTTCCTAACTACGAAGATAGGAGTCCTTCAGAAAATGCTCCATGCTCTGAGGCAGTGACTGCTTTCAATTTCTTCTGCTCACAGGACACAAACCCCAAAAGTTCTTTCTATCCGAACTTGAATTCTCATCATGCTTTGGAAATATATGTCCCCTTTGCTAAAATATCACTTGACACAGAAGTGAATCTGTAGCTGAAAAATAAAATAATAACAACAAACAGAGAAACCTTACACAACTGCCTGAACAAAGGAAGGAGTGTGAGGAAGATGTTTAGAAACCTACCTGCAGAAATAACATAACCAAATGTTTATTTGGATGTTGGAAATGGCATATATAAATGGTGAAGTTAAAGGAATGAACAGCAAGTCTGGATAAATGAGGAACTGCAAATGTCCTACAAAATAAGAGAGGAGAAACCTGGGGTGGTCCTTCTGCCCATCACCTCTCTGAGCAGATTGGTGCTGCTCTGGATGTTCCTGGTAGACCACCACAGAGCTGTCCAGAGAGCCACATTGTGATGATTATCTCCTTTCTTTCTTCTTTGTCCCTTTGCCAACAGGTGCCACAGGGTGACATTCTCTTCCCCCCCACTAAAACATGGAAGTGTGGACATTATCGGTTTTTTTCAGCTATATTACTGTGGAGACAGTGACCTCCTGCAGAAGGGGGAGTGGTCAGCAGGGAGTGATAACTTTTTAAATTAGTAGATAAAGATTAGCTTGAGTTTATCCTTTAGCACCCAGAGATTTCAGAGAGGAGAGAAGAAAACAGTGTTAAAACCTACAGTCTTCTCATTATTTTTGATATCCAGCTCTATATTAATTGGAGAAGGCTATATATGAATTGGTGAAGGTATGTGAATTAATATATAATGATTTTAAAAGACAGTCTCCTGTTCTAACAAAAAAAAAAAAGTATCATTAAAGAAAATAAATGCCTTTTGAAGCAGGTGGCTTATTTTTAACAATTTGCATTGGTAGTATGAGGCAAAAAAATCCCTATGTTCTAAACCAGTCTGAACAAAACCAATCTCAATTGCATGTGTTTGGCAAGTAGATGCAATTTCTACTAAAATAACAATAATGCACATGAATATGGTATTTCAAACTGAAAGAGAAATAAGCAGAAAACTGCACAGAGCATTCAGAAAAAAAGCAGAAAAAACTTTAGAAGCAGTCTGGTATCCTACTTGCCAGATTATCTGCTTTTATATGAATAAAAAGTAAACTGGATGTGAAATGTAAAGACAGGACTTTGGAGACACAGTTCATGTCTCTAAATAATGGTGCAGTGAATTGCCAGCGGTTGTTCAGGACTGGCTCAAGTACAATTCTCAAGTATGAATATATTAAGTAATCAGTCACAAGGACCTGTGTGACCAATATTGTCTCCTATAAAATTTAGGAACACAAACCTGACCTGTAATGAAATGTGATGAAGTGGGGATTTCTTGGAACTTCATTTTGCCCCTGGATAGTTCAGTAGAAGACAGGAAATTAGATGTCTCTGAAATAAAAAAGAAAACTAACTTGATGATCATAACCACAAAAATCTTTGTCATATCTATCCTGTGCATATTAAAAAGACTTCTGACAAAAAAAAAAAAAAGAAAAAGAAAAAAAAAATTATTTTCTGACAGGATTTCTAAATGTTAACCTGCAGAACAGAGTTAGAGGGAACACTGACTAGGAAAGGCCAAAGACCGAAGACCAAATGATTACCAGAAGTATCCTGGGGCCTTTGCCCATGCCTATGACAGATCACCTCAGATTTCTACTGTTAAACCTAGCAGACACCTAACAGACTTCTCTTCTTAATTTTAATAAATTACCTCTTAAGCTGGCAAGTGTGTTTTAGATTATGTCCTTAATTTTAGTTTTTGCTAGATATGCAAATATACCACACTTTCAAATGAGTTGAAACTTATGTCTCAACATGGTGATTCTGACCTTTGATTTGTTACTAAAAATAATATTAATAGTACCTTATTAATTAATCCTTTTGACTTTGAAATTGAGGAATCTAATGGGTATTTAAGCTACTACTACTTGCTTTACAAAAGCAGGCAGAATAGTGTTTGCTTTCTACTTCTGGAAGCTGAGTTTGTTTCCAGGCAAGGACACCTAAATGAAATTACATCTGTTCTCTTAGAATTTCTTTGTCTAATATTTAAAAGACAAACCAAACCTGAAGTTGTAGGGAAGAACTTTCATAGGGAAGGAGGGGAAATAGGCTGGAAAAACTGGCTCATGGCAGCGTGAGCTTCTGGAGTATGGTAGTTACTTCTTTACACCAGAAGGGTTGCTGCACTTCATCACACCTAAGTTTAGGTGAATAGAACTTTTATAGTGTTTTAGGATCCAAAAAGTAAAAGCAATATATAATTACTTTTCATTCAATTCAATCTACAGAAAAATAACGACCAAAGTAAATATCAGATAAGAATCCTACCTCACCCACCCACCCCCTATCCCTCTGACTTTTATTAAAATAAACGTTAGTTTAATGAATTTATTTTGTGCATTTACTCACTTTTACAGAAAGACACTGGTTCCAGCACTTTTCGGTAGGTGTCCAGTCTGACATTTCTGTATAGTGTCTCCCAGGAATAATAAAATCTCTTCCATGCCTGCAGGCTCCATTATCTGCCTTACTTTTCCCCCCCATTTGGAATCATTACCTTGAGTGACTCACAAGGTCTTAATAACACTGAAAGTTAAGAGAGCCTGTATTAAAATGTAGTGACCCTTAACTTCTCCACTTGGCTAAGTGACAGGAATAATAGTTGGTTACATGGAAAGCATTATTACTGATTTGCATCTCCTGCTAGTTCAGATTTGATTTCAGAAAGCCTGAAACGCTTAGAGCCAAACCTTCCTTAGCTGACATCCTCGTCTAACACAGTACTTCGCTTGAAGATGAAGAGCAGTCCCGTTCAAATCAAAGCCAAATTCAGCAGGACTTTACAGTGAACACTGAGCAGCTTCCTAGGTCTTCGGTAGGGAAAGACATTTGATCGGTGGAAGATTTCACCAGCGTAGGTGCTGGGTGGTGGCAGGCACGCTGGCCAGGGAGCAAATATCACATTGACGCCATAGGTGTCTCCTGCAGACAGCAGTAGTGAGGGATAGACACAGCTTGCCGTTATGCAGTGGGCTGGCATGGATGCACCATGCATGGCAACACTAACACAGTTCCCTGCCTCCCCGAGTTTGGGAATCTATTTATGCCAGGTCTCCTTGAAACAGGGGTGAAAATCAGTTTCCTGTCTCCTTAACACATCTTGTGCATCAGAGAGAACAGAAGTGCTAGCTTCAGAGGGACGGAGATACTCTGAAGTTATCTCTGCTAACAGATTAATGCTTTTTCTTGATGACATTAAGAAGGCTTAATACAATATGTATATATTGTACTGCTTTTAAATGGTAATTAATACAATATTAATGTTATTTTGATTGCCAGGTATCTCTAAGATAAGTCTTTTATTCAAATTCATTGCAGGTTTAACGCTATGGAAACTCCTTAAATTAGAAGCATTTACTTTGCTTACAGTGAAAATTTAATAAGTTCTAAAATACCTTGACATTGTGGAAATTAGGTTTCTGAGACCAAAGAAAAGGAGTACATGCAAACGTGTTTTTCTCAGGTAGATCATTATTATAAAGTTGTTCTGCAAGGTAGAGTGTATAGTAATAACCAATCTCCAGCGCTTTACCTTATTTAAATTGGTCACCTACTAAAGGGCCTGGGCTGGATTTGTGGACCATATTAGGTGAATAACACAGTATTGTTTTATGGTAAATGCATTTTTTAGCTGCTATAGGGTATATTCCATATAACTCTTTGGTGCTGACTTATGGGCCTTGACAACACACATCAGGCTGTTTAAATCATTAGAGTGTTATTTTTTTTCCTCTGAGGAATCATAAAGGGAAGCCCCGCTAACCTGTCAGCTCCCCTCTGCCCTCCTTTCCCCCTTTGTTGTACGACACCTTAAATATGTAGATGGGATTCCTGGAGCTTGGCTGGTTTCAGAGCAACCTGGGGACTGATTTGGTTGAGCTGCCCAAAGCCCATAAATTCAGGACAATTGGATGGAAACAGGAGGCCAAGTTAAGGTAGAAAGCTGGGTGAAAAAGCCTGATGATTTGAGTGGCTTGCAGGAGGAACGTTTTCCCCCTCAGTCATAAAAAGTAATGGGAGGCATGACGCCTCAATGTTATGGCTGCTAAAACAAAATGAGAAAAGGTAACTCAAGTTTGGGAATATAGCATGGATTGAATTGTGTCTTGTTGCAGTGGAGGCTGAGTTTTGAGATCCTGCCAGGAGCTCTGGTAAGTATGACTGGGATGGGGCAATGTTTTTGCGTCACTGTAATTTTATTCATAACTGTGAGGGTAAGCTCTAACCTTACATTAAGACTAGGAAGATTGAAGAAAACTGTGGATAATGGCAGCTTCAGAAGGCAGTGAGACAAAAAAGGACAATCCAGAGTCACATAAAATGAAGTAAGATTCAGGGCTTTCCTGGAAAATAGTAGAAACACCAGTAGACATACAGATCAAAAAGTATTGAAGAAGAAAATCCTTGAGACAATAAAAATGTCCCCAAATCCCCAAACTTATTACTTGTGTTATAAAAACAGCACAAAAATATTGAATATTGTTGCTTTGATAAATTATGAGTTTGAGTTTATTGGCGAATTTTATCTGAGGAGATGACATAAGACGCTTTAATTTTCTCTGCATTTTCAGTCTATTATTACTATTAAAGCATATAAGAACTTCAGTTGTACTGGCCATCAGATGGAAGAGACACAGAGAAGACAACTGCTCTCCAGAGACATCTCTTTAATCTGATTCACTTCAGATTTTTTTCACCCTGTCTGGAGTAGGTGAAAATAGAATAAGACCTAAATCCCTTGAAGGATTTTATAAATTTTAAAGTTGTGTCTTGTTCCTTTAATTAGGTTTAATTTAGAAAGTTATGAATTTTTCTTGATATCATTTAAAAATAATATGGAAGATGGATATTTTGTGCTTGCTTCTTTGATTTTCCTTTAGGCTACTGAGAGTGGTATATTAAATGCTTTCTAAATTGTTTTCCACTTTTGTGTTCTCTTTTTGCTTTTTTCCCTTCCTTTTTTACACATGCTGCGCTGTAAATTTTGCTAAATATTATCAGCTTCTGAAAGATTCCTGAGAGACAGAGTTAAATGTCATTTTTGCCAAATTTTCCTAAAGAGGGGAGAAAATATAAAATTCAGTGACTCCAGATGTCTGTGGTTTTGCAGATATAAGAAGTCCTTATTTCCTCATGCGACAGACTTGGACCACTGCTCTGTAAAGAGCAACCTCTGGTTCAGAGGGACTTTCTCCCAGTGTTTGAAAGGTCTGATTTGCCTGATGAATGAAACTGTGAATTGCAGTCATTGTCTGGGATTTTACATCTTGTGGGTAGGCTAGTTATCCCTGAATGCTGAAGATAAGAGGCATGTTGAACTTTCCTCCGCACTGTGAGAAGTGTCAAGTTTGAGTTTCGTAGACAGCATTCATAACATCAGCAGCCTATGTTGCTGAGGACACATGTAATTTTGTGACTTTATGTGGATGATTTTAAAGTATGTTATCAAGTGAATGTTTATTAAATAAATTTAAAAGGAGCTTAGATGTAAAGGAAAGTTCAATCAATTTTTTGCAATGTTACTTGAGGACTTCAAATGCAATTCTGATTTAAAAGGAGCTGAACAAATATTTTCAAAAGTTCCTGTCTTTCTTCAGCATGGAAGCCTTTGGGACTTTTAGGAAGCAATAAAATTCTCAAAACCCTTGAAATTAGCAGGAGAACTGCTGTTGAAGACAATTTTATTATATAATTTAATTTTTTCTTATTTAACTAACAATGTATACACAACTGAGACTACTTCCCCAGTGCTTTCCCTCTGTTTTTGTATTCACACACTGAATCTTATTTTCTTGTTTCGTATATGCAAATCCATACTCAAACACACCATGTCTGACGAAACTGGTTTAAATGAAATCACTCCCTTACATAAACATTTATACCAATACTAAAGCTACATGTTTTCAGGTTCTGAAATGTAGGATTTCCCTTTCTTACCTAGCATGTCCAATTTATCATTTTTGCATATTTCTGCAATTCTGGGAACCAGGCAGAATTTGAATAGTATTGTGCAGTTTTCTGCCAAATTTTGCTGACTCTGAAGCTTTGTATGAGCTTGGGATAAGCATTCATATTTTAGGGGTTTAATCAAGCTAAGCCTGACCTTCCAACCTTTTGATGAATACTTCATAGCTATCAGTTATTCTGCTGTATAGTAAGAAACATTACTTCTTACAAGTAAGATGCCAACAGGTTGTTACTGCTGAATTTTCTGTAACAATAGATACTGGTCAATATACTGATAATATCACCAAAGTTTCCAGGGTGTTTTATTTAGCTTTTGCTATCAAAGGTGTTGCTTGAAATCAATACTTCCGTATCCATTTGTATAGGCAGGTGAGTTGTGCTAATTAATGACACGTTTTCAATGTTGATTTTTTTTATAACTATGTAGATGGACAGTCTCAGAAAGAAAGTCATGTTTGCCATCATCATGTTTCTGGAAGGATGATCTTTGTGGATTTCCTCACTGAGGACAAAACAAAGTGCTTCTCAGTGTCTAAAGTGTATCCCCCTTCCGAGGGTTTGGCTGTCGATGCTCAAGACCAGGTTTGCTATGGTGCAACCGTGTAACCTTGGATCCGACGACTGGGAAAACACAGAGGTAGTAAGAAGTGCTGAGGGGAGCCTCCCCTGGCTTGGATGATGATTTCCACCCTTGGTCCCTGCCTGAGCTATGTTGCAGCTGTGCCTGTGCCTGTGCCTTGCATCTCTCTGGCCCTGACCCGTCCTTCCTGGACTGGCTCTCTGGCTTGACCTGGGACCTGTATCCTCGCTACGGACCTGCCTGGGCAGCTGGGCTGTGGCCAACCCCCATCATCATCACCAGACCTGCTCTCCTCTGCTTGTTTGGGTAGGGTGGGAATGACAGGGAGGGCAGTGCCTTGCCTTGCTGTCACTCCTGGCTCCCAGCTTGCTTTCCCTTACAGAGCAGCCCTCTCTTGCTGCTGAGAGTGCATGCCTTAAAAGCTACCAGGCCTTCCTATAGAAAGTTTGTAATTAGTAGGGTTTTTTTACCTTCGAGGGTATATTGGGACTCTGGATTTATGTGAATACTGTAGTAGACAGATAATATTACAGAGTTTTGGGAAAAGCTAATGAACCTGGCCCTCAGTCTTACTTGTACCCAAATTAGAGCCCATATTGCCTACATTCTCCACCAATTTGTTACATTAAATTTTAACAGCCTAGGTTGCTCAGAAGTAAAGTACTTTAAGTGAGATTCTTGCTAGTGCAGTAAGAACATGTTCTGGACTTTTGTGATGGTTGTAGGCTAGTGCCCTCAAAAACCGCTCCCGGAAGGGCACCCCTCACAATTACCATGTAAGAAAGTACAGGCAGGTTGACTGCATTCTCCACCAATTTGTTACATTTAAATTACAAAGCTAAGACAAGCCCCAGTCCTGAGGCCTTGCACAGCTAGTAAAAAGCCTGTGGCCTGTTGGTAGCAATGACAATAATGTATTTACTGGGTTACAGGACTTAAATCTAAGCAAATAGTTTGCATTAATATCCAAGTGTCTAAGGAAAGCAGCTATATCTACAGGGAAACCTCTTTCATTCAGGTGTACTCTTATCCCCTGCTTACACTTCTCAAGAGAAAATCTATTGTTGGTGCCACACAGCTAGATAATTTCTTTCTGACCATTCAGGTACTTCTAGAAGGTTGTGGAGATCCATGTTATTTGCTAGCCATCCATGAAAGGTTGAGGGAAGATGGAAAAATGATTTATGTGCTGGTTTCAGATCAGCTGATTCTTCTATCATCCAGCATGAATGGTGAGGATCATCTCCATGAGAAGGTAGGACTTCAGTGCCTGAGAAGGAGCTGTGACATGTCAGTTTGGCTGCTTTTTCTTGGAGAAGGCAGTGAGTTCTTGCTTCCCTTTTCTGCAGAGGATGAGATGGAGATAGGGTTTGATAAATGTTTATGATAAAGGAAGAAAAGAAACCTTTTTGTTAAGCCACTTCTGACTGTCATTTTTGTATTCTTCTTGGTTTCCCATTTCAGAGCACAGCTAGAATCCTTGGGCTAAAAAGGGGAAGAAAAGGAATGAAAAAACCTATAGAAGTCCTTACAAGATGGCCCTTTTCACTTTTACACTTACTTTCGTGAAATACTACTTGATTTTGTTTTGAAAAATGAATGTCAAAAGCCAGAAGCTCAATTCATAAATCTCATCATAAACTTTTTGGCAAATGCATCCAAGTTGGCAATACCAGAAATTTTCTGAGACTTTCTTATAAGTCAAAAGAGTGAAAAAAAACCCCCCAACAAAAAACTCCCAACCCTCTGATATTTTTACTGACTACACTTGCCAATAAACTTGGTCTACATTTGTCCTTCTTTTCCATTTCAGTCCAAATTCACAAGAAAAAAAGCGATGGTCGTTGGGTTGATGATAGGGCTGTGGAGATGAGAGGATTCCAGTAAGTCATAGACTATTATGGAGGCAGCTGTGAAGCTGTCACTGCAGCATTAGAGCTCCCCACATGTTGATATGTCGTGAATTTGGCCCACTAATCACTGTGGTTGCTGGTAACACTCCACCTTGGAACTATTCTAACTCATGTGCCTTTTGCAATAAAACAACTCTTTGTATTAACTTCGTGAATCCTATTGCCACCTTTCCAGAGTAAGTGTGTCAATTTTTCTAGCTCTTGTGCTTACAAGGTCATAAAACCTGAGAAGAGGTGCAGTAATTTCAGCTAACATATGATAACACACAACTGCAATAACTTTGTTTCCCTTCTGACTATGCCAGTGGTGATCAGTTGTGGTGGAATAACCCATCTGCAGCACCAGAATCCTCACAAACGGTAATCAGATGTTTAAAGTGACTCAGTGAAGAAATATATCATGGAAGAGGGAAGAATGGGGAAAGTGAAGAAGCCTAGCAGCTGTGATTAAAGTATAATCTTGACTTCTGGCAGGCAAGATGTGTGCTGCATTCAGAATTTCAAGCCTGTTTGGCAGACTTGATGGTGGAACTGTCTCAGGAACTGCAGAATGGTGAAGTGCTACATGGAAATCCTGGCGTCAGCGGGAAAACATTCATGCTCTTGCTCTTTCAGGGATCTTGCAGACTGAAGGCTAAGAGTAGATTAAGCCCAAGATGTGAAAATCTAATTCCTGATAGCTTTATGCATGTGAAGCAGTGATTTATCCTTTAATAGCCCTTTTGAATGTGGTATAGTTATTGGGTTTTACACATGATTGTTTTAGTAAAGCTAATGTGCAAGAGAGGGGATGGAACTGATCTTGCTTGTTAGCCAAAGAAGGTCAATCAGTAAGGGGTAAATAAACTAGAGCAGAATGAAGAAGAAAAAGGTAAACAAGAGAGACAAATTAGTGAGAAAGTATATTTCTCTTTTCAATTGTTGCTGTCTTGGATCATTCCTGTTGGTAAATTTTTTTTCTTTTCTTAAGTCTTCTCTCTCTATTTCCTTGGCTTTCTATTTTTTCATTATATGTACACAGAATGGATGATGGGTAGAATAATTGAAGCAAAATACATAAAAACCAATTATCACCTATCCTGGGGTTATTAAAAACTTTCTTTTAACTCAAGCGTAGTTCCTCCCTTATTTTGTTCACTGAATGTTGACAGGAGAGCCAAATGGAACATTTCAACAAGCAAATATCACAAGAGCTGTAGAAATCCTCCAAATATACATTGCTTAGCTTGCAGTGTGCAGTGCTAAACCACAGCTCTTCAAATTAATATCCTTCATAGCAAAAAAATTAGAATCTGAATCTAGTGAAATCTTAGAAATTGTCCACCACTCTGTGTTGTCAGGAATCATTTCTGGAGATACCAAGCTGGGAAACATAGAAAGGAGAAATAGAAGGAAGGACTGCACCCTAACCATTCCTCACTGAACACCATCTCCCTCTCTTCCTTTTTCCCTTTCCTTCATCCTTCATTCCTTCTCAGTGAAACAGCTGTGGATATTTCCCATATCAGAAATTACTAACAACCTTTTCTTTATTTAAATCATAGTTCTAGTTTGCAGCAGAGTTTCAGCTGTTAGGTTGCCAGATTAGGTGCAATTAGAACAACATTTGCTTCCTCATTGCAACTGGATGCAAAGTCTTCTATTGGCAGCCTGTGATTTCTCTTCTAAAAGTGCTTAGATCTAAAATAACACTGGGCCAAATTCAACACGTATTAGATTTAATACAGATTGAGTCTGGCATCCCAAAATCAAAGAGAGGAGAAGCTATTCAGGGCTGCAATGCGTTGAAACCTCAGTTATCAGGGGTAAGGATTTCAATTGCTAAGCCCCAAACGGTCACACATCTCTAAAAAGCCTATGGTGATCAGGGCATGCAGGGACTTGTTGCTGTTGTGAGGGGTATTTCCAGATCCATTCCTCTAAGAACAATCCTCCCTCCACCTCCATCTCCAGGCACTATTTCTGCTGGCACAGAACAGATTCTTACCCTTTAGCATCAGTCCATCGTACAAGCATTTATACATAGCTTAACCTCATAAACCACTGGGACCTGATCTGCTTTTGAGACCTTGCCCCAAATGCTGTTGACAGTGCTGTGGGTTGGAAATGAAACTGCTAATACAGCAGGATTCCTGTTCACCCCATCCTCCTATAGGGGCTTGGCAGAGATATGCGGGGCTTTAACTGTGCCCTCTCAGCAAACAAAGAGATATTTTTTATAGAGGCTGCCCACATTGTTCAGGTGGTCTCTTCTCTTCTGTAGAAAAAGTAATGGAGTGAATGGAAGCTTTCTGACTGGACCACCTTGTCTTATGCATGGATTTCAAAATACATGTCATAACATTTTAAAAATAACATCTGACTATTCCAAAAAATGGTATGCAAGATGTACAGAAATATATAAAGATACTGAACTTGGCATGAGATTTTGCTGAAATACTTTAGCTGAAAATAGACTTTGCAATATACAGACGTGATATATATGCTTTTTCAGCTAAAGAGGGAAGATGCTGGTTATGCTAGTGGCTTTGCTTTGTGGGATATGTAAGGAAATCCATGACTTCAATCTCCCAGTTGCACAGATAAGTGGAAAGTTTTAAGTAAGACAAATAAAATGAAACCATTTCATTCCATTCTGGATACCACATTAAAGTACAGTAGCTTCAAATAATGGGTTCATAAAAAAACATTGGCTGTCTTTCATGCAGTTCAAACATCTCATTACTGCGGGGTTATAAATCTGCAGACAGTGGAGGTTCCTTTTATGGAGAGGTCTTTCAGCTCAAATGGTTATGAACAGATCAATACATTTGTTATGAATAATCTTTTTTAGAACTTGGGCAAATGTGACTTAGCAGTTTTGACAGAAATGGAGCCAAGTGGTGCTTTATAGATTTCAACAATCTTGCAGCTGGTTCAGTGAGGTGAAATCTGTAACTGACCTGTTGAACAGTGAGAGCAATAACAGAAGGAAATAAAGAAAAAAAAAGGTATAGTGTACCTTGGAGTCTTAGTTGATTTTTGTACTGGATGTATTTCTAGTATAAGAAAGATGTGGTGGAAGCAATATTCACATAACATTTTGTTATCTCGTAGCTTTTCTTACAAAAAAAGCTGCAATGAAGCTACAAAAAACTTATTTTCATCCATCATTGTGCCAGAACTATAGTGTACTAGTGGTTAGATTTGTTCCACCTTTGACCTTTAAAATGCAGGTTGCTTCCCAAATGCCTTAAAGGTGACTGAAGAAATTGAGTACAGTTTCTAAGAAATAGGAATTCAATACCTCATCTGGCACATAGCTGAGTTCCTGCACCCCTCACTGAAGTCAGAAGGAGCCAAGGGTACAAACATCTTATAGCAATTAATGGCTTATGCACCATTGTCAGAGATGCTTAACTGTGGAGAGCTTGAATGTTCTGCTATTATTATTTCAAGTTTCTTTGTTGTCTAGTAGGAGCCCCTGTCTTAAATGAGGTCCTCTCCATCACCACACAGCACGCAAGGAGGTATTAGGTATGCAAGAGAGAAATTCAAAAGAACAAGTTGTTCAATGAAGAAAATGAACTAGATAGATTAAGAATAAAGGAGAAAAAGCATGAAACTTAAGTGTTTTGACAAACACAAGAGAGAGAAACAGTATGCAGAAAAGTAAGCCACATCAGAATAGTCAATAAAATAGATCTCTTGTTTTGCCTGTAGGTAATTCTGGTTCAAAACCATGTTATTCCCTATTTACACCTATTTCCTACAGTCTTACATTGATAAATCACCAAAGTCTCAGATGTTTTTGTGAAAGTCTCTCAACTTTTTCTGTTGGCACTGTTTTTAGAGCTGCACAAGTAATTAAATAGTGTTTAGGCCAAAGGGAATGAATCTGTAGCTCAGAGCTCTGAACATAAGATGCTGGAATCCGAGACTCAAATCCTTGCAGTACACTTGAAATTATTTCTGCAGGTTGGGACAGTTCCAGTAGAGAAATCCACCTGAGAACAGCCAACAAGATGTTCTGAAGAAGATCTGCATTCAGGTATCACCTCCAAGTCAGGGACGTTTGCAGACATCAGTCTGCGGTCAGTAGCCAGCAGTCAGCAGATGCTTCCACATAAGTCTCCCGCATTTCACTTGGATAGGCTAACTGCAGTATTCCTGGAGGCATATACCCATCTCTGCTGATTTGGAAAAGAATTCACCATTTTTTCAATAATTGCCACCTGTTTCATTTGGCTGTGTTTTTCCAGAAGTCTGGCCTGTTGAGGCCTTGAATCTCCATACAAACAGCCACTGTGCATGCCAGGAAGGATCCTATGTCATATCCTTGGTGAGTGACACATTCGATTAGCTCTTGGACCTGCTGCTGTTAACAGACATCTGTTCTGGTTCTGGCAGCAGACCTATAGGAACAAGTCCTGGGATATAAGCAGTGGGAAGCACTGAGATTGACCCTCCTGCTTCACAGAATTGAGGTTGTAGTGGAGTTGAAGTTGACTTATGCAGCTTTGCCGTTTTCAGTGTAAATGAATGGGGACAATGCATTTGCTGAAAATGTGATGGCTCTCAGACTAAAATGTCTAACATTCTTAAGAAAACGTAACATTATTTAATATGGAAAACCTGAAAAAAACCCGGGCGCATAAGCTGGCAAGTCCTACCAACCATTCTCCAAGCAAGGAAGAAAGCAATACAAGTCGAACTGTCCTGCAGATACCAGAGACTCAGCCACACGCTGAGCTGTAGGTAATTATTCATTTCTGAATTCCACTGTCTTCAGGAGAAGCCTGCCTAAATGAAGGCTGAGTGAAAACTGAGGAAGAAGATCAGAGCTTGGCTTGTGGTGATGTTTTACTCTCATTTATTCCAGCATTCCTTATGCTCAGATTTCCAATGATTGATGAATGTTTGTAGACAATCATGTATTAAAACTGTCTCTTCCAGGGTGAAGTCTTTATCGTCAAGCAGCAGTAAAGACATAGTAAGAGTATAGCAATTTATTTATATAAAACCAATGTAAGAATCAGTGGTTCACTGTGTTTATAATAAGTTATCAATATAGCTTGTGTTCTGCTGTGCTGTGAAGGAAAATTTAATTCTGTCCAAATGTTATAAAATAAAGAAAGGTATGATTATTTAGGCTTGAATTCTATTGATTTTGGGTGGATGTTTTGGGTGGTATACAAATTTCTTTTAGACTGTGCTAATGAAGGCTGGGATATGATCCCTTACAATCCACATGGAACAAAATATTCTCCGAGCTCTCACCATGAATACAGAGTTTCGTGCTGAAATTTTTTGCTCTGGAATTAGTATAAAATATTTTCTGTGACGATTTTGTAAATGACACCCTTTAGTTAAATAGGTTTAGAGACCTGTGCTATTGCATTTACTGAATTTTGTGAATTATATGAATATGATACTGTTATATAAAGAAAAAACCTGTTGCCAAAATTACTAAGCACCTAAAATTTCAGTGTAAAAAACTATGCCTCCTCCTTTCTGCATAGGAATAATCTCTCATTTTGTCACTGATGGATATTTTGATTGGCAATGAAATACAATACAAGTGCTGTTTGCTACACACTAGGAAAAACCTTTTATCAGAAAGTCAGCCCTGATACTGCATACAAAAGTATAACCTTAAAGATGGACCTTTAAACCTAACTGGCCCCCTTACAAGAGTCAGTGAAAAGGAGAAATTATGCAAAGACAAAACTAATGGGGTTATTTTGTAGATTTGGACTTAGATTTGGACTTAAATTTCCATGGTGTTTTCTACTGTATGAGCAGATATAATGCATATGCCAAAAACGCTGAAGAGTCTGTTCATTTTCTTCTCAGGATTTTCAACTAAGGTGGTTTTTAAATTTTGATTTTAGGGACAGCTCCAAATGATCTCAGAATTTGCTTGAGTAATAGCTTCAACATTCCCATTGCAGACAGATCATTTAAGTTCTTCTACGGTGTCTCTCAGAGGAAAAGTAGGAGGAAGTCATAGTTACGAATTTACTAATGATAAAATTATTAGTTTTATAATAAAATCACCTTCAATCACTGAAATACAGGAAAATGTTATATTTTGCTACATACTTTATAGATGTGTGGGAGCATGTTCCTGTAATTTAAAAAAAAAAGATTTAATTTTGCTCTTTAAATGAGTCAGAGGAACATGATGTTTTTTAGAACAAATATTTTATTTTCTTTTGCTAATTCCTTAATGTTTCCATTAAAGCACTAAACAGACTTGCAAAATTCAAAGCTAAGGTGTCTAGACATTTTCATGTATATATTTAAATATATAGGTAGAATTTAAATAAGATAACATTTTTACTGTATTAGAAATATACTCGCTATTGTGTAAACTGCTTAAATCAGTAAAGATATGAATAATATTTCATTATTTATAAGTATAGATACAGTGCTTTGTAGTTATGAAAAAAAACTGTATTCTAGATTGTTCCACAAAAGACAGTAAAGAAAATTAAAACCTCTTCTGAGCAAGGATTGCCCTGTTTCTGTGATCCAAGTATATGGGAAAAGGAACACTTAACATGTTTTTCTGCCTTTCAGGACAAAGATTAGGGACTGTGGGAACTGTTTCTGTAGGGCTGATTCAGCGTCCAGTTGAATTGAGCTCGCACATCGGCAAAAGACATTTGCTAAAGGTAAGTATTACTACTGTGTGTTATATGTTTTACTAGAAACTAGCTTACATGGAGAGGGACTAACTTTCATACAATGAAAGTGGCTGATTCTCTCTTCTGATTTCTCAGGTTCCTCTGAGGAAAAGAACGGCTTGCATTAATGATCACTTGTTTTCTGAGGCTGTTTTATAAGATTGACAACTTCAGCTAGGAGACTGTGAAAGAATTATCATTATTAAAGGGAACTCAGAAAAAAATGGTATGTTTAAAATCAGTTGACACAATTATAAAACAGCACAGAAATTCCTTTAGTTTTAAGATTCATAGGGCAGGAGACCTGTTTCAAAATAAAAATTGTCCATAGCAATTGTTTATATGTTGTTGTCCTCAACATGCATATGACCTATCGAGTAAATGCTTATGTCTCACATCGATAAAGCAGCAGTACACAGAAATTATCCTTTATGTCCGATAAAATATTGACCTAAGTCTTCTCTCTCTCTTTCTCAATGCAGTTTTCTATTTGTTAACCCCAAAAGTACAAACTTCACCAGATAGTAAGCCTTCTGGATGTGGGGGAAAAAAAAAAAAACACTTGGTCCCTTCCCTGTGACCTGGATGAACCAAAACTGGGAAGTAGAATCATGTGTGATATATGTGATTCAGAACTTTTGAACATCCTGAAATTCCATCTACTCCCAGAAAATAAATTTTCTCTCTTGAAATATGCCACATTACAACATCAAGTGAGAGAATCAAATTTGATTGTCTCTAATAAACAAGTGACTGCCTTATTAACCCTGGGTTTAAAAGTGCACATGCACAGGGCAACTCATTACTATCAAGAGATGTGCAGAGCAAGCAAAGGAAATGTTATTATCCCAGAGGTCACTGAGAATAGCAGCAGATAGGATTATTGCTCAGAGCAGGACGAACAGAAGGCTAGATGAATATAATTTCAATAAGAATTGATTTGTGGAGAATTGATTTAATGACATTTAAAACGGGACCCACTGTATTAATCTCTGAAGCTATCCTGTGTTCTTATTGTAATATAAGGCTAAGCCTTTTTCTTTCATTTTCTTCCCTGAGTGCAATGTGTTAAGGCACCTGGGGATATTAGAACCCTGTGAGAACCATAGTCAAGTCCTCCCTGGCTGGACACTTTTGAGGCTGCTGTGATTGCTCTCAAACCAAGTTTTCCTGTGCCTACAGCCCTTCATCAGGGACAGAAGGCACACCCTTGGAGGCAACTGGCCTGAGAGCTGACAACCCATGACCCAGCTACTGGCACTTGGGACTGTCATTACCCCCTGGAGTTTATGAACTCCTTGACTCTCAATTTTGGCTTGTATGGGTTAAATTTTCAGAAGCAAATAATAAATACTAAACACAAAGCATGTGCTGGTGTGTCATCAGATTCCAGTTACTTTTTATTAGTATTATCCATAGATAAACAGATCCAGAGACAAACCAGTCTAGGCAAAATACACCTTTATTTTTCTCACTACATTGCAGTTTGATCCATGCCCTTTGAATCTCCAGAGTCTTTCAGCTACAGTTCATGTCTTGCTTCTGCATACTGTGGAGCCCTCTTTCTGTGTTCGCTGCTAGCATTCACCCTTAACCGTGGCTAATTCTCTTGGCTGCCCCTGCTCCCTCTAGGAGCAAGCTGTTTGTGGTCTGCCTCTATGGCTCTAGGACTCTTCCTCCAATTCATTTATTCATCAGAGTTACAAATATTTTGTTCTGTATCTACAATTCTGTATTTTCCAACCACATACTCCCTATCCTTTAAGGGAATAATTGTCAAAGGTATTTTCATCAAATACGTTGCTATTGACAAACCTTTTTCTTGGCCTGGAAAGAATGTGACATATTTTATTCCAGCATCTGCTGTAAATGGAACCTTCAGCTCAGCTAAAAATCTGACTTGTAGTGTGTGTTTGACCAAGAAAGGATGATTGGCAGCCTGGGAAATGTAACAGTACTCTGTAGGTAAGTAACACAATTTCCTTAAAGCTCATTTTTAACATGTTTTCTGGTAGACTATGTTATATATGCTACTGAAGTATCTGATCACCCTCAGAATGTGGGCATGGTCTGAAAACCTGCAGATGAAAGAATAGATGTTCTGTCTTCTTTCTTTCCGTGGACAGGGACCACACAATGAGCAATCCTGGAAGTGCTCCATGATTAACTGTGCTATGTACTTAAGTTAATGGATTTTATGAGCGTGACAACTTCATATTTATTTGAGCACATTCAACGAACAAGTTAATTCTTAACTCATTTGTCAGCTATCTAATTTCTGGCAATCTCCTGAGCAAGCTACTTTAGTGGATTTAATACATTTGTAAAATGAATCAATCATAGATTGGGCATAGAGATTTGACTACATTTATAATGACATGTGGCCATTAAAGATGGCCTACGCACTGATTCTGTGGTAATGCCTGCTAAATCTGTAGAGCTTGTTAATGTTTGACAAGTTACTTTATATTCTTATGGTTTAGTGTTTAATGATGATTAATCCCATAGCAAAAGAGTAGTCTCAGCTTTTGACGGTTATTGCAGAACGTGGAAAATAAAATGTGTCAATTAAGTAAAATGTTCACATCCTAAAACACACTTTATTTTACCCATAAGCAAAGGCATTAAAATTATACTATAGCCAGAGGAAGAGGATTTGCAGCATTCACAATCACTCAACACCTTTATTTTTATTTTGGACTAGTATTAGTCTAGAGCAATTTGAAGCATCCTAAAAATTGAATGGCCATTTCTTTAAGAAGGTAATTTTCATGATAGCTTATGAAGTGTATGGTTTGGGTAGTAATGTTAGATAAGGCAAGGCAGCTTATACTTTCTAAGATTGGGCTCAGATCAGCCAGATACCAAGAGACCACCCTTGAGTAATGTTAAAGGCAGGTGACACCTGAGCCTGGGAATGTTGCCTTAGGAACAAGCATGAAGTAAAATCTACAGGGTTAGGACAGGAGTTGAAAATGCAGGATATTACACTCTGCACTTGATCTAACATCCCCCTACAGACTTTGTGGCACTCAGTCAGAAAGAAAAATGAAGGCTTCAGATTTTTTTCTTTATGTGTGTGGCAAAAACCCCTTCTCTATACTTTGAAAAAAACAGTAGGACTCCCCTCTGTGTAAAGAGAAATCTTTTTTCAGCTAAAGTAGACTTTGATTATTTGTTTATGGCTGAGATTTGATTGCGACTGTGGATCCTGAAAGTATAAAGAAATAAGTGATGTGAACAAATGCAGTCTGGAGCAGAATGTAATCAAGGGACAATCAGTCACTGACTATAGGGTATTTCCTTATGATTCTAACTGCCGTGCCTTATTGTAAATGCTACCTTTGTTGAGTGAAAAAAAAATAAAAAGAAAGGATTATAAATTTCAAACTGGAGTACCGTGTGGTTAGACAGTGTGGCCCGAATTCTCCACTTTCTTTTACCAGTTTAAATGAAATGCGATTTACATCTGTAAAAACAGAAGAGGAATCAAACACTTTCAGTGTGCATTTTAAAGAAACTCCTTTAGCCATACGGTTTATTTTTGAAGCTTAGGAAATTTTCTGACTCAAACATTTGTCCTTAATAGGAGTTTCTCACAGGGTTAACTAAAATGTTCTATTTATTTTAACGAGTCTTTTCTTGTAATTGAATAAATCCTTCAGAATATGAAAGTTTTTAACTGTTCAATATGGTAAGTATTAAAGACATATTGTCATTTTCCATTGTTTTGTTTTTGTGCAAGAAAATTGACCCAGTACATGGATCTGTTAATCACTTACATCTTTGAGTAGTAACTTAATGCCCTGTTGTAATGATATGGAAGCTCTCTTGCAATTTAATTTAGTTTATCTGAGTTGAGTGTATTTTAGTTTTTTTCACTTTTGGTTGTACATCACCTTACAACCAAGGACCAGCTTCTAACCTTGTTCATTGCCCTTTTGCACTGCAAGAGTTGTATGAAGAGGCTGCAAGGAACAAGTGAAAAAGCAAGGGGTGGTTCTCTTGGCACAAGGAAATCTTGGGTTGCTCTGAGTCCTTGTGGATGAATTAGTGTCAACTTGTCGAGTTTACTTCATTGTCTGTGTGGGCTAGAGATGGAGGGCCTGTGAATGGAACATGTTGCAATTAGGTGCTGTCTTGCCCTCATCTAATTTATTAATAATAACATTTTTTCCATTTGAATATATTCAGAATGAAATTTACATCCAGAAAAAGAAATGACAAAATACCATTAAAAAGGTTGTTTTCCTGCTGTGTATTCCTCAGATTAGAATTGGAAAATGACTTTTGCAAACAAATCATTTCTCCTGAGATGAAAAACTGGTAGGGATATACCAATTAAAATTTCAAGTTTGAAAGTATTTAAAAGTTCATTAACAATGCCCCAAACCCATTGTAAATTGTCCCAACATTTGTAATTGTTGAAATAGTACATAGCTGGTCCTTACATCAATAATAATATAGGTTGGCAAAACACTGTCAGCTATCATCGTCATGCAGTAGGATGCCTGACCTTATATATTTTCAGGTGGAGCAACGACTGAGTATTCTTAGAATAGTCAAGTAAATCAGTCCCTGGGTTGTTTAAGCATCTGCACAATACTCTAACAAAAAGCAGCTGTTATACTGAGATTATAAGGACACACTTTGTGTGCCTTATGTCTGATGTCTTCATTTCTGCTCCCAGTAGATGTATAAGTACAACATCTTATCTGACATAAATTCAATTATGGGTAGGTCTGCCACAGAAGAATAACTCCTGAGTGTATACTAATTGACTGAATAGGAACCGGAGCATAAAAGGGGGCTTTTCCATTCCCCAACCTGAGGCACACTAAGGGAATGCCACATAGGAGAAAGAGGACTTTTAGAATTAGAGAACTCAAATACCTATGGATAACACATAAAATATTATGTGGCTTTAATTTTTTGTTGTGGAATAACTATAAGGATTATGTACATGCAAGGAAAAAGTGATACTGACAGGACTATTAAAACCAAGCGTGTATTTATGTGGATAGTAGGCTTTTCACATCAACATGATCAATTCAGTGAAGGAGATTGAATTTCTCATCATCTTCACTCTGCAAAATTCTAGATCTGCTGTATACACAAAATGTCAGTTCTCATTAGTCTGACGTTGCTTCCAGATTAGTACTTTGTGTGTCTCTATTCTCAGACAAGAGGCTGTTTGGGAATTATCAACAGTAGCAAATACTGTAGCCTTTTATTAAAGAACCACAACACAAAGTACTTGGACAATCCCTTTTTGCCCTTTAAAAATAATAAAAAAGAATTACTTCTATATGCCATTTCTTTATAATACAGATAAAACTGAAGCTTCACTAAAACTATTCTTAAAGTTGACACTTGCACTGAAGTTGAGCAGGATGCAAGTATTCATCCTTTTAATATTCGATCCAAGTTTAAAATCTGAAAAAATCATGTCATCTAGCAGTGAGACTGCATGTTAAATTCATATACCAGTACTCCTCCAATAATTCAAATTTAGGCAATGTCTATAGGATGCTTGCACAAGGCAGATATTGCAGGAGCTCTCTGTGTCATGTACATGGCTTTTCATAGAATCATAGAATCATAGAATAATAGAATCATTAAGGTTGGAAAAGACCTCTAAGATCATCGAGTCCAACCATCAACCCAACACCACCATGCCCACTACACCATGTCCCTAAGCGCCTCATCTATACATCTTTTAAATACTTCCAGGGATGATGACTCAACCACTTCCCTGGGCAGCTTGTTCCAAGGACTGACTATTCTTTCAGTAAAGAAATTCCTCCTAATGTCCAATCTAAATCTCCCTTGGTGCAACTTGAGGCCATTTCCTCTCGTCCTATTGCTAGTTACTTGGGAGAAGAGACCAACACCCACCTGGCTACAATCTCCTTTCAGGTAGTTGTAGAGCACGATGAGGTCTCCCCTCAGCCGCCTCTTCTCCAGACTAAACAACCCCAGTTCGCTCAGCCGCTCCTCATAAGACTTGTGCTCCAGGTCCTTCACCAGCTTTGTTGCCCTTCTCTGGACACACTCCAGCATCTCAACATCTTTCTTGTAGTGAGGGGCCCAAAACTGAACACAGTATTCGAGGTGCGGCCTCACCAGTGCCGAGTACAGGGGCATGATCACCTCCCTACTCCTGCTGGCCACACTATTTCTGATACAGGCCAGGATGCCATTGGCCTTCTTGGCCACCTGGGCACACTGCTGGCTCATGTTCAGCCGGCTGTCAACCAGCACCCCCAGGTCCTTTTCCTCTGGGCAACTTTCCAGCCACTCCTCCCCAAGCCTGTAGCGTTGCATGGGGTTGTTGTGGCTGAAGTGCAGGACCCCGCACTTGGCCTTGTTGAACCTCATACAGTTGGCCTCGGCCCATCGATCCAGCCTGTCCAGGTCCCTCTGCAGAGCCTTCCTACCCTTGAGCCGACCAACACTCCTGCCCAACTTGGTGTCGTCTGCAAACTTACTGAGGCAGCACTCGATCCCCTCATCCAGATCATTGATAAAGATATTGAACAGGACCGGCCCCAACACTGAGCCCTGGAGAACACCGCTCGTGACCGGCCGCCAACTGGATTTAACTCCATTCACCACAACTCTCTGGGCTCGGCCGTCCAGCCAGTTTTTTACCCAGCGAAGAGTGTACCTCTCTAAGCCGTGAGCCGCCAGTTTCTCTAGGAGAATGCCGTGGGAGACAGTGTCAAAGGCTTTACTGAAGTCCAGGTAGACCACATCCACTGCCTTTCCCTCATCCACTAGGCAGGTCACCTGGTCATAGAAAGAGATCAGGTTGATCAAGCAGGACCTGCCTTCTATGAACCCGTGCTGGCTGGGCCTGATCCCCTGGTTGTCTCGAACATGGCTCGTGAGCGCCCTGAAAACGAACCGCTCCATAATCTTCCCTGGCACCAAGGTCAGACTGACCGGCCTGTAGTTCCCCGGATCCTCCTTCCGGCCCTTCTTGTAGATGGACGTCACATTGGCAAGCCTCCAGTCTTCCGGGACCTCCCCAGTTAACCAGGACTGCTGGTATGTGATGGAGAGTGGCTTGGCAAGCTCCTCCGCCAGCTCCCTCAATACTCTCTGGTGGATCCTGTCCAGCCCCATAGACTTGTGAGCATCCAGGCAGCATAGCAGGTCATTAACTTCTTCCTCTTGGATTATGGAGTGTTTATCCTGCTCGCCGTCCCTGTCTTCCAGCTCAGGGGGCTAAGTACCCCGAGGATAACTGCTCTAACTATTAAAGAGTGAGGCAAAGAAGGTGTTGAGTACCTCAGCCTTATCCTCGTCCTTGGTGGCAACTTTCCCCCCCGCATCCAATAGAGGATGGAGATTCTCCTTGGCTCTCCTTTTGTCATTAATATACTTGTAAAAGCATTTTTTGTTGTCTCTCACGACAGTGGCCAGGTTGAGTTCTAGCTGGGCTTTTGCCTTTCTAATTTCCTCTCTGCACGACCTAACGAGATCCCTGTACTCTTCTTGAGTTGCCTGCCTCTTCTTCCAAAGGTGATAAACTCTCCTTTTTTTCCTGAGTCCCAGCCAGAGCTCCCCGTTCAGCCAGACAGGTCGTCTTCTCCGCCCGTTCTTCTTACGGCACATGGGGACAGCGTGCTCCTGCGCCTTTAAGACTTCCTTCTTGAAGAACGTCCAGCCTTCCTGGACCCCTTTGCCCTTCAGGACTGTCTCCTAGGGGACCCTCTCGACCAGTGTCCTGAGCAGGCCAAAGTCCGCCCTCCGGAAGTCCATGGTAGTGGTTTTGCTGGCCCCTTTCCTTATTTCACTAAGTATTGAGTATTCTGTCATTTCATGGTCGCTAAGCCCAAGCTGGCCTCCGACCACCACATCTCCCACCAGTCCTTCTCTGTTTGTGAACAGCAGGTCAAGCGAGGCACCTCCCTAGTGGGCTCGCGTACCATCTGTGTCAGGAAGTTATCTTCCACACACTCCAGGAACCTCCTCGACTGTTTCCTCTCTGCCGTGTGGTATTTCTAGCAGATGTCCGGAAAGTTGAAGTCCCCCATGAGAACAAGGGCTAGTGACTGTGAGACTTCTGCGAGCCTCTGGTAGAGTATTTCATCTGTCTCCTCATCCTGGTTAGGTGGTCTATAATAGACTCCCAGCAGGATATCTGCCTTGTTGGCCTTCCCCCTCATCCTTACCCACAAGCACTCGACCTCATCATCACTACCATTGAGCTCTAGACAGACAAAGCACTCCCTAACATACAGGGCTACCCCACCGCCTCTCCTTCCTCGCCTGTCCCTTCTGAAGAGCTTACAGCCATCCATTGCAGCACTCCAATCGTGAGACTCATCCCACCATGTTTCCGTGATGGCGACTAAGTCATAGCTACCCCGCTGCACAATGGCTTCCAGCTCCTCCTGTTTGCCTCTCATGTTGCGTGCATTGGTGTAGATGCACTTGGGCTGGGCTGCCGATTTCTCCCCCGACATTGGCGTGCCGCCCCTAGGCTCTTCTCTAGTGAGCCTGGTTTTATCCCCTTCCCCCTTTGAACCTAGTTTAAAGCCCTCTCGATGAGCCTCGCCAACTCATACGCGAGAATCCTTTTCCCCCTGTGAGACAGCTGAACTCCGTCCATCGCCAGCAGGCCCGGTGCCGTGTAAACCTCCCCGTGGTCAGAGCAGCCAAAATTCTGCCGATGGCACCAGCCCCTAAGGCACGTGTTGATCCAATGAGTTTTCCTGTTCCCTTCATTGTTCCTCCCTGCCACTGAAGTGATCGAGGAAAACACTACCTGTGCTCCCGATCCTTCCACCAGTCGCCCCAGTGCCCTGAAGTCCCTTTAGATCCCTTCGGGACTTCTCTCTGCAACCTCCTCACTGCCAGCCTGTATAACCAGTAGCGGGTAGTGATCGGAGGCCTGTACCAGACTAGGAAGCTTCCTAGTAATGTCCTTAACCCAGGCCCCAGGGAGGCAGCAGACTTCCCTGTGGGATGGGTCTGGCTGGCATATTGGGCCCTCCGTCCCCCTCAGAAGGGAATCACCTACGACAACTACCCTCCTTTTTTTCTTAGCAGAGGCAGTCGTAATGCGTGGGGCTGACTGCCTCGCCTCGGGCAACCCTCTGGATGGGCCTTCATCTGCGTCCTCGTTTGTCTGGCCCTCAAGATCCAGAGCCCTGTATCTGTTCTGTAAGGGCAACTGGGAAGGTTGAGGTGAGGGAGGCCGGGCGGGGGTTCGCCTGGCGCCCCGAGCAGGGACCTGTGTCCATTCCCCTCTGTCGCCTGGGTCCCCTCCTGCCTGGTGGCAAGAGGGCAGGGGATCCTCCGCTTCTTGTGGAGCCTCCGTGTGCTGCCCACTGAGTGCCTACTGAACACTGCTAGAGTGAAAATTGACTAGCACAGAAGATGGAGATTAATTTAGACACAAAGTAACTTTTACATTCAAATATCTTTATATTCAAGACAAATGACAAGACATGGCTCTTATTAATTTCTGTGACTATATATATGTATGGTACAAAGTTCTCAGATATAGAGAATTTGTATGGGATCTAGAGTGCCATTTCTTTCTTTGATATAATATATCAAATATTATGTGGGATCTAGAATGCCATTTCTTTCTTTGATATAATATATCAAGTATTAATAATATGGTCACATCAGCAACACTGAAAGTTTTATTGTTAAAAATTCCACATCAGGGTTAGAATTTATAAAGACATGATTTACAATCTTTTTGTGTCAAAGAAGATTGAGTGAAAAGGATCCTTTGCAAACACATGCACCTTCAGTGAAAAATGAATATGGGAAGCCTATTAATGTATACTTCAGTTCCCATAAGCTACTCTGCAGTGTAACGTGGGTTGTCAGACTGAAACATCATGAAAGGCAGTGAATATCTGGGGGAAATAGGCAGACAGGATTGAGCCACTAGAGCAGTGAGAGTTTGCAGAAACTCACCCTTGCAGACCTGTTCTTTATTTTTAAATTAGATTTCTTTTTCCTGCCACTCCCTCCAATAACTTTTAAAGCAGGAGGTACCTAGCAGCTTTCTCTGAGCTTTAACATTTTTTCACAGCAGAGGCAATAACAATATCTTTCAGAGGAACTACCTGCCTCATTTTTTTCTTCAGCTTTCTCACAATCTGTTTCCACTGCCCCTCCCCTATATATTTACTTTCATTTATTTCTAAATTTTATCCAGAGTTTCCTGACACCCTGCTTCATGTTTTGTTCTCACTCTCTCTGTCACCAGGTGCTGTGTACGAGAGTCTCTTCTATGTCCTGAGAATTTGGACTGTTTCACTTAGACCACTGCAGAAAATAAACCCCTTTTTCTCTTTCAGAAAAAAAAAAAGAACTTTTTTTTTTAAAGCAAAATTAACAGATAAACAGAGGATATTTTACTTTACCTAATAAGTAAGACTGCCATCAAAATACTTTTATTTCTCAAACATATGTAGTTCAATTGAAGGAGTAGAGTTGAATTCAGAAGTGAAACACAAGGTAAAAATGAGTAGTAATGCAGACAATGTGTTTTATAGTCAACTCCGTTATCTTTACTCAGAAGATGAGGTACTGAAAGTAATGGAAACAATCCAGACAGTTCAAGAGTTTTTCAATATATTCTCCCTTCTTTGAGTCAGCATGAGGCAGCGGGTGTCTCATTTGTGTTTCCCACAAAAAATGGTTCTTAGATGGTTTGATTCTGCTGACTCAGAAGCATAATGTCTTCATAAATACATGGAGCCAGGCAGATCTGTAATTAACATAGCTAAACTGGCTTTGAGATGAACTAGCCCACACAGACCCTATACCTTTGCATGGTTTGTATATGAACTTGCCAGTGCACCCACAACTAACAGAGAATTACCTTAGATTTGTGTCTACTACTTTATTCTCTCACTCAAACCTCCTCTACTTGTATCAAAGATAACTCACATAATAAACAGCTGGGAGAAAGCATAATTTATGGAAGGAGGTGCTTTAGCTTACCCAACTCCTTTCAACTTCTTTGTGTGAGAGTTATACTGTGTTACATTGCCTTTCACATTACGAAGATCGGAATATGAAATACTGAGGGAATTCAAGTGAATATTATGCAATCTGTCTTACAGCACGTTACATATCACTTCTGAATTTGGCTCACAGGCCCACTGACTGAGAAGAGAGAACAAGACATCCACAACAGCCAGCAAATGAAACAATAGTTTAACATCAGGGGAAAATATTAAGGCAGACAGTGTTGTAATGTGAATAAGTATAGAACAGTAACTTGATAGGAAACAGAAAAATAGCCTCAGACTTAAGTGAGATAGCAGATATGTAAATATGACATGCAGCTAAGGTTGATCTTTAATGCAAGACTTTAAGGTAAGGGCATATTAAATTATCACTGCTAGAAATGACTTGTTTGAGGAAATTATATTTACAGCACTCAGTTCTCTTTCTCCAAACCTGGAGCACATGGACGTGTTGCTGGCGAAGGTCCCCCAAAGCTGGCTAGTGCTCTGAGGGAGGCTGCACTCGGCCAGCCAGGAGAGCAACAAACATGATGCTCACCTATTTGTACCAGGACTAGCTCTAGAGGGTCCACACCGTTCAATGGTTGCTGGGCTGATTGGTTCGCATGACTGTTTGGAATACTCAAAAATAACCTGACATGAATACCTAGAGTTATCACTTCCAGTCATCATTACACCTTGAAGAATTAGGTGTGTATGAACAGGAGTATGTATACTGAAAAAATATACCATGTCATTCAACAACATTCAGTCATCTTCAGAGAGTCATGTGAATCTAATGCAATAGACATCACTAAATAGTTCAGCTGCATACATCAGTAAACAGAAATGCAATTTACAATGATAAAACAGTTCAATTAATAAAATAATTTTATTAATTTTTTTTTAAATTTTATTTTATTCTATAGAAATTCAAATACAATGTTCTGCCTAAAGTGTTTTTTTAAAAATGACAATACATTAAATAGATAATTTACCTATGTTGATGTGATTGAAAGAGTCTCTTTCTGAAAATCTAATTTGCCATTCAACTCAAAATATATTTTTATATGAACAGTGCAAAAAAAGAGTTGGAAAGCATGCATCCTACATAATAATTTATATGCCAAGGATTCCATACCTATCTGGAGTGCTCAAATCTAAAGGTTAAGGAAAAATATGAATTACCAGGGAATTTAATAAGCATCCTATAAATATTCATTCGATTAATGATACTAGGCTTGACTTTTAGCAAAGCCAAAGAAACATACTGTCAGGAAACATGTCATTTGACGCCTTTTGCTGAGTTTATCAAACTAATGAATGCAGGTTACTAAGAAATATATACCAGTATAATAAATTAATGCAGCTTACTGCCAAAAGTTTCTTGCAAGTTACTGCTGGAGTACATAACTGTAAGAAACTGTGGTAGCTCTTCACTACTAATGCTTTTAAAAATCTGACAATTATACTGCAGATACTTGCCAGCCCATGTGGAGAAGAATTGTGGAATCGGGAGCTTCAGCTAAGCTCATTAGGAATGCTGCTTGCGGTTACCCTGAGGTGTGGAAGCTAAAGAAGAATTGAATAAAGAAGAAGAGGTGGCCTAATGAGTACCAGGTGATTCAAGAGCCAAAACAGGTGAAGGGAATTGTGAGCAGACATGTGATCGTTGCCGGAAGGAAGATTTAAGAGAGGCAACGGAGAAAGACAGAAGGGTGAGGCAATGGAGAGAGAGACTGTGGGACTGCCCTGTTATGATAGAGGCTCCAGTATTGCTGCGCATATATATATGTGAGGGTCTATGCTATCTTACATCACAAATGGCGCCCAAACAGGGACTGAAAGAGGAAAGCCTGAAGAAAGAAGGTCTTAAAGAAAGGAAATAGAAATATCCAGTGGTGTACCCCTGTTGAGCTGGACGGAGGACAATTCAGGTGAGCAGCCACAGGGAAGTTATATGAACTTTATACATTAGTTATGGGGCAGTCGGCATCTCAGTCACAGAAGCTTCAACTTGAAATGTTTCAACGTATTTTGAAGGAACAAGGTTTTAAAGGAAAGCGAACTGTGTAATGGAGAACAGGAAAGGTCTCTGTATTAGAAGTGTTAAGTTTGTATCTCTGTATTACAGTGTTAAGCTCAGCTCTGTATTATTAAGTGTTAAGTTAAGCTCTGTATTAGAAGTGTTAAGAAAATAGGTTTAGTAAGTTAAGATTTGTATTAGAAGTGTTAAGTTAAGCTTTGTATTAGAAGTGCTAAGTTTGTATGCTGTTTTGTCATGTAGAACTGATCTTTGTGTTGTAGTGTAAATAATTCCTGTAGACTGTAATGTTATATGATAAAAGAAGATAGTTGAGATTAATATTTGTCTGACTAAAAGGAGAATGATCATACTCATATTGAGACTCATCATTACTCTGGGAATGCGCTCTCACTCCGACCCATGGTCACTCCGACAAGCCCAAATTGTCATTGTAATTTAGAGTTGGAATCTAAGTAGCAGCTGGACAGCAGCTTACTAAGAGGGCTCACACCTACTGAATTTGCTTTGCATTATTTTATTATTAGGCTTGTTTCATATAGGCAATCATTCAGTTTGGGTTGCCTTGATTTATCTAAAAATGTAAGTAACAGGTTTTTTCTATTTTTCCTCTTGTACTTCTGCTGTTAAAACTCTTTAGTGTTCCTGGTAACCTATTTTTTTCCTGCTCATACTCTCCAAAACTCTTGCAATGTTTTGCAATATTTTCTGGTTATGCCTGAAATGTCAACTTTGGAAGTAGGATGTCTAAAAAAGAAGCTTCACAAGTACTTCCAATCACTGGACAATGTTGTGAGTCATAAATGTTATTTAACTCTCAGGGAATTCATTGAGTATGGTCAGTTCAGGGTTAACGAGGGAGACCATATTTAAATTGATTTTATTATTGTGTCTTTTTTCTTTTAAAAATTTCAAAATTCACTTTTTCACCTATTTCTACTCAATCTTTTTCATTCTTTTCTGGTTTGATTCTTTAGTAACAGTTCACAAGCCCAACAGTCATCCTCCAAACCCATAATATACATGGAAATTATTAAAACTCAGGTGACGCATTTTAGAAAAAAGAGCACCTGAAGTAACCAAAATTTTGAGTAGAGAAATTTGAATGACTAATCAAGCAAACTAAGGTAAATATTTTTACATTCTAAGTACTTTATTCCACCTGCCGGTAAGTTGTAAATACGGTGAACCAGAAAACTCATGAGAGGAGGAGACATAAAGGAGAGACAGATACCAGAAGTCTAAGAAGTTTTATGGTTGTATCTATGTATATAGGTACATCATTAGGAACTAATTTAGTGTGGGAGGATCATCTGATACAAGCAGCAGTGCTCAGGCCTTACACTGAGATAACCAGCGTAGGCTGAGATAAGGTTTGATCTCGAATGGAGTATCTCCACCAACTGAATGTCTCTATGTGTGTTTTTTGAAGCTGTTCAAAGAACCAGTTTTTGGGTTGGACCCTTATGTACCCATCAGAGGTTCAAGCATAATTGTTGTGCATCTGTATTGGAGCTTCTGGTTAATTTTTCCCTGCTAGGAGTCCAGCTCATGAGTACCAAAACTACTCTGTGAACTTGAGCAACCTATAGTAAGAGTGGATGATTTGCCTCAAAACCACATTACTGCACTGAGTCAAAATGCTAAAGTAGATGCAGTTGATGTGGGGTATGTGACAACTACAGTTTGTCAGAGGATTGTACCTTGGTACCTTGTCCAGGCTGCAGTGGATGGATTATCAAATGAATGGCAAAGGAATATCTCTCGACTTGTTTTGATATGCTTGCTGAAATTTGAATCCATACTCTTGCTTTGCAGCATGGATTTGTTAAACTTTTTAAGAAACATTGTGCAACAGAAGGCAGTTCATCCTGAATGATTCATATCTGGAATAGTTTTAAATGTGTGAACAAACAAAAGCTCTTTTAAAATGAGGTGTCAACAGTGGTCAGTGAAACTTATCCATAAACATAATTTTTACATACATATCTGTATCCATATGGAGTATGTATGCCTATAATACTTTCTTACTAAGAAATTTAAGCATCTTACAAACATTAGCTAATTAACTTCACAGAAAAATCCTAAATAACAGCTACTGAAAAGATACCATTCTGATAATTAACCATACCACAGTGTGATTGTCTCAGTCTAGCACCTAGGTGTAGGCTAGATATTAACATTAGCATCAACTCTACTTAGAAACAGTGCTGGCAATCCGGTTAGAGTTTCCAGAGACTGAAAGGCAGGGAAATGGAACTACCCACTCATTTTTAGATGCCATTTATTCAGCTTGTAAGGTAATATAATCATAGAATAATAATCATAGAATAATCATAGAATCATTAAGGTTGGAAAAGACCTTTAAGATCATTGTGTTCAACCGTCAACCCAACACCATGCCCACTACACCATGTCCCTAAGGGCCTCATCTACATGTCTTTTAAGAATCGTTAGCATTGCTGCCACAGCCTGTATGGTATTTATTCTGAGTCAAATACCTTTTGCCTATTCCTGCAGCTGGGTCTGTGGCCATCACTACAGCAGAAGGACTTGGCCTTCTGCAGATAGGACATGAAAGAAGACAAAAGATTTCTGATTTTGGTGAACAGCAGCAGGTGAGCTGGGAGATATAATACAGCTATTGTGCTCCTGAGCAGAGCAACAAAAAAAAGGCTGCAGTATGTGAGTACGCTGATCTGAACATGTTGATTTCTCTTGTAAATGCATCATAGAGAAAAAGTCAGAACATTTACTCTGAACTGCTTTAGAATATCATTAATAAAGGCAGTAATTTCTTCATAATGAAGAAGATGTAATATTAATATATAATATTACTACAAATAATTTATAAATTAACCTGCAAACGAAATGCTTTTACTTGGTTTAGACATCCCATGGTAGAGGAACTGATGTCAGTGTTCATCTGTGACTTGCAGTGCTATTGGAGAGTTATGCTTTTTGGATTTTAATAAAGCTCAGTGTGCTCCCTCCCCTCATTGATGACAAAGGAGGAGATCAAGACTGACTAAACACTTTTGAGTATTCAGACTTCCTTTGAATTCAGTTATCAGATTCAAGAACCATAGGCATATCGCCGTAATATTTTTTATATAAATCACTTCAGGGTGATATAGAAGGTAATGAAAAATAACAGAGAAACATCAGTCAATTGCACCTATTTACTTCCATTCATGACAAAAAAAAAAGAGGGTTTTCAATGGTAAAACAGTTAATTTTAAAATGTAGAGGAAAGCAAATGCTTACATGGGGAATTACTGTGTGGAGCTCATTAATGCAAGATAGGAATTAGGTATACAGCCTAGTAAATTTAAAAAGCATATTCCAACATCACATAAATGAGAAAAGCATTCTCGTAGTACTTCTAGGATAAAATTTTAAGGGCTATCAATCAAGTTTCAGAACACAACTTGTTCAATAATTAGGGTCAGGAAGAAATGTTTCCTTTGGTTTCTTCTGGAAGTGTAACATTTCTAATGGGGGCCATACTGAATGATTCAAAAGCAATTTTAAAACTTTACAGTGAGGCCACTTTTTACAACATCTAGGAAAAGATAGGCTGAAGAACATAAATTAGTAGTTGTAATGGTTCCTGGTGGTTTATTTTCTTTTGTTAGAACCATGGCAAGGATGATGGGCAGTTGGATAGAATATTTTATGAACGGATAAACCAACAGCAATCACACAACGAAGCTGGAATATGCAAGTGTACTTGCATGTACTTTCATTCTTTTATTTTACAGCTTGGAGAAGCTTAGTTTTCTCCATTGATCACTGGCTATTTATTCACTGTGTATCATGTCCAAATATGTGAGAGAAGGCTTAAATATTGAGCTTGTTTGAATTTGAAATATATGGTTGTGATATATGAGCATGAATTTGCTTTTGAACACCTCTTTGCAGCTGTAGAGGTATCCTACTAACTGCACCACATTTGGTAGCATTCCAGAAATCCATGAATAAAATTCCAAGACTGTCTGGAAGGGTCAAGATGGTTGCCATATTTCATTTGTTGTCTTCTATTATGTGTATGGGACTTCTACACCCCTTTTCGAAGTTACCTCTTCCTATTTTTCATATAAAAACCTCTATCTAAGTTTTTCTTTCTTTGGAGCACTTATTTTACCTCACAACTTCCTGCTGCTGTCTTATTTGTATAATGTTGAGAATCACTGATTTATTCTGAGTTTCAAGTACTGTGGCAAGTTAATTGAGTTTCCTTTGCTGCTCAGAAGCTGCAGATGGTTTTCTGAACTTTTTTTTTTCAAGCCATACAACATTTTAACACCTTGTAATTCTTACTGAGGGCGGGGGAAAGAGAGAGAGACAGACAGAGAGAGAAAGAATTTCCTCGTGTATCTTCAAATAGCATTTTTGTTTCTTGTGATGACTGCTTATATTTTGGGACACTTCATTTTAGTAAAGTTTAGGTAAAATCTTCCAAAGTACATGAGTTAAGCACTAAGTCCACCATTACTTTTCCAGTATCAGCTTTTCTTTTTTTCTTCATAATTCATTCTGGATAAGATCACCTGAATAATTTTGTTTTGGAGATTGAGCTAGGAAGTTGTTAAGATGTAATACTTAAATAAAACTTCGTCAATAAACAATTTATTAAACACATTTATTAAACTTTAATAGCAGCAAGTGAAAGACCATTTAATAGAGTTAAGAGACAGAAAGTTTATGCCTGTATCTGATTCTACCCTTCTGTGTGAATTTAAAATGCTGGTTATTTTAATCAAATTCAGTGAGTATTCTGCACATCACGTTCAGAGTTAGTGCACAGCACCAAAGGTATGAGAGTTGTTTCTCTATAATGGTAATGTAGGTCAACAAGACAAACAACCATTTTAAGTTGGCAAATGGCAATGTAAGTGAAGAGTAGATATAATAGTTTAAATATAGTAAGATAACATATACACAAGTTCAACCTTTAGCAAAAGTGTCATTAACATAAATTCCTCCTATCCCACCAGCATTTTTCTTTTCAATATTTTGTGTGGAATAGGTTATTTGAAAGGGAATTATTGACTGGATTCTCAGACCAGAGCCAGTTCCAATACAGCCGTGGTGTTATATATGCAATAATTCATCTGTTAGAGGGGTAAAATACCTATATGTGATTCTCTTCCTGATTTATATTTGTTTTGTTTGTGTAAACCAAGTTTAATAAAGTGGTTTTCTAAATGAAGTTTCTTCATTCTGATTATACTGCATTATATTTATAGCTGCCCTCAGCTAGACTTCAGGCTTCGTTATATGAGAGGTATATGATTTTATGGCATGAGGCGAAACAAATTCACTGATAGAAAATTAGACTTTTAGAGGACTTTAGAGCTGATATTTCAAGTGATGAGTTCAAGACCTGCTGAAGCAGAAACCTAGCAGTTTTGTTGGAGTAGCTGGCAGATGGAATGACACATGACGATAATGAAGGTATTCAAAAGAAATCTGAAGAACAGATTTGATCGCTTAAGGTTGTAAACTTCAACTTAATACTATAGATATTATTATTGAAGGTTTTTTGGGCAACCCCCAAAGTAGTTTTTCTGAAACTTAATTTATTTTCCACATGCTTTATACTATCAGTTATCTGTATGTAACTATTTAGATCCCAATTTGAAACTGATTAGCCTTAAATCAATACAGACACGTACATGTTTTTTCTATACTAATAAAAAGCCATATTTGCACTAAAATTTTTCTTGCATGAATGTGGTTTTCAGGTTATAACTTTCCTTAGCTCTTCAAGATAGCTATAAGGATTTCTTAATTAATTCAATCTGGTCATTCTCCTCCTTCTGAGTAGCAGCAGATGTCTTACCATTGGAGAAAATTTGGTGGTCTATATTCTGAGTATATTTGAGTTTATCTTATTTTGGTTCCACACATTCACCAGTACTGGAACAGAGACCATCACAAATAGTACACAAATAAATAAAAATTACTTGTTTGTTGAAAATAAGAATGATTCCAACTTCCTTGTTTCAGAAGAAAAAAAAATGTATAAACTCAAAAAAATGCCATCTCCCAAACTTGTTTCCACCATTTTGTTAAAAAAAAAAAGTTTTTAATGAGAAATTTTGACCAGCAACAGTAAAAAATATATACTATTTGAAACTGGTTTTCAAAATAAATGTTGTTTATCCTCAAAATTTATTGCATTTTATAGAGTGACTCTTCTTAAAAACTACCATATTCCTCACTTCATTCATGCTGATAGGACTATAGCATGAAATTTTAGATTACTGGTCTGAAAGAAACAGAGGATTCCTCTGCATGAAAACATTCAAGTAAGATAGTAAACGTTATTGCCTAGAATACTAAACTTATACCCTCTGGCAGTCCAATCATTATTTTGTTACTTTTGGAGTATTCCAAATTACATTACAAATCCAACTGATACAAATTTATTTAAAAGAGATTGCATTTAGCTTTTGGATTTGACAGAAATGTATGTACAACAGCAACACCATGTACGGGCAAAACATATGAGGGTATTTGTGCACTAATCTAGCTATACTAATTTATCCAACTAAATGCAATGTTGCAGTTATGTTGAACAGTTTATGTGCACAACTACCTCCCTTAAGACAGCTCTCTAGCACTATTCCAGGAAAGGTGTTTTCATTGCTATGACTCTTAAACGTTATACTTATGGACTCCCTCTTCCAAAGAGTTTAAAACCAACCCTTCCCTCAGCCATGCATGAATTTTCCATAGATTATTTTATTACAATTAGATTATGAGTAAAATCTTATTCAAGAATGAATGAGGTGTATACACTGCAGGTCAAAAGTGATCAAAGGCAAATTTAGAGCAAACTTAGAACAAATGTGTTCTAAAAAATATTTAAGAGCTAAACCTTACTAATTTATTCTAATGGAAGTCTGGAACTAAAACACTAAAAGAAAAATCTAATAAGATTTGGTCTTCATCTTTATGCACCAAAATGTCTTTTAAAATCCATCATTTGGCTCACGGCTTTCTAGTAACTTCCTCTCTAGAACAGAAGTAGCAGAAATATGCAAGCATGATCAGAGGCTAAAAATCCTTGCTGAAGGACAGTTTACTAGCTTACATGTAGTACTTTAACTGTATAGCTACAGTGTATGGATAATCAGTTTTTTCCTTGTGCGTGAAGCTGCTCCTCCTTCATGTGAATATACTTTATTGTGTGAATTCTATTCTGAAGATCTGCGAAAGGTTTTTTTGAACAGATGTAGATATAAGTCTACTGACTTTCAGCGTATACTGCCAGTAACTATCAGACTTCTATTGTTCTTCTAACCAAACAGATACATGTTTCTTAAGAGGGTATTGTCTACTAAGTATAGTCACAAAAAATGTAGGATTTCTAAAATTATTTTCCCCTACACTAACTTTGGGGAAATATTAAAATAGAGGAACATGATGCAATCTCTTCTAGAGTACCAGCTAGGGCAAGATTAAGCAGTTTCCAGTTAGCTACCTAAGATTACACATGCATAAAAACATTAATGGCAATAGGGTGCCGTAGGTGTCTGAAAACGTAATCAGAAGACAATGAAGCTACAGATTTGTAATTGAGGTGTAATTTGGTCTGCAGAATCTTTATTACTCTATTAAAGGAGGAAAGCAGGTTGGCTTTCAGGCTGAATTTGTGTGGCTGGCAGTTAATTTTTTTTTCATATTCATTGCAAGCAGTTTTAATATTGGAATCACTGAAGCAATAATGAACAGAGAATTAAATAATCACTTGCAAGGTATGATTGCATTTTAAAGAAACCTGCCCTATGGCTGAGGGAAATTACAGTAAATTTTGTCCCACATAAACACAGTTTGGGTAAAAGAGCTGCAAGTTTAAAAGAGGAAGGAAAATTTTGTGTGTTATAGGAAAGAACTGCTTTCTTATAAATCAGTCATTTATGAAGGAAACAATATCACTCGGTTTTGAATTCAGTTTACTGATGTCTCTGCACCATTGTGCAACTTTCATTGTTCTACTAAGTGTGTTCCCCAGTCCTTCCAGTCTCCTGCTGCAAGGGAGTTTTCAAATGGGATGGGACAGAACAAAATAGTAGGCTTTCTTACGGATACTTTGTTTACACCTGTTTAAGGAAACATATCTGTGACTTAAATATTTATGAAGTGCTATGTTGAATTAGGTCCTGGGCTCATCTAATCCAGTATCAGTTTTTTGACGACACAGAGCACTGGAGACAGCAACAAAATATCTGAAAGGCAGGGATGCTATAATCTGGTTTGTGAAAGATTCAAACTAAATTCCAATGTAATGGATGAAACTTGATCTTTTTTAAAAGGCTCATTTTTCATAACTCTGAGTGTGATGTCCTTTCTGGCCAACAGAGAATTTAATTAAGTGACAGGAGTATGAACATCAACAGAAATATTTGTTTTGAAACTACTTTTCTTAATCCAGGGAGAATGAAAGTCCCAGTCTGTTGATATTTTTTCCCTGATGTAAATTGAAATTTCAGTGACACAATCTTCTGTGGGTTAGATTAATCAAATAATAGATTACAATAGCTGCAGCAAAGGACTCAAAGAAATAAATCCAGATTTGCCTTCTTGATGTTGATGCAATGATTTCTGACCAACTCTTTACCCTCAATACTACAACTACAGGTACGATTGTAGCTAGCATTCTTTTAGTAATAATTGTCTTCTCCGTGCAGTATTTTCTGTAGTGAATGTCTTTTCTTCTTGCATGTAACACAAAGACCTCAATTTACAAAGGCTGAATGCCAGGTTGGTACTTACTAAAACAGAATTAATTCTCTGCTATACAGTGCGTAACTGCTACTGTCTTTTTGTGCTAGGGTAAAGACAGCTGTCACAAAGACATAGTGCAGAGGAAAATTCAGAAAGTGTTTGCTTTTGTGTTGCATCTGAACACTTTGCCCTTTAAGAAAAAATACATTTTTTGATTTGGAAGTTACCGTTTAAAATCAAACCTGCCCTTAGTTTTTTTTCTTTTTTTCTCTTTTTCTTTTCTTTCTGTTTTCTGTTTCCCTCTTTCTTCTTGCCTCTTCTTGCCTCTTCTTGCCTCTTCTTGCCTCTTCTTGCCTCTTCTTGCCTCTTCTTGCCTCTTCTTGCCTCTTCTTGCCTCTTCTTGCCTCTTCTTGCCTCTTCTTGCCTCTTCTTGCCTCTTCTTGCCTCTTCTTGCCTCTTCTTGCCTCTTCTTGCCTCTTCTTGCCTCTTCTTGCCTCTTCTTGCCTCTTCTTGCCTCTTCTTGCCTCTTCTTGCCTCTTCTTGCCTCTTCTTGCCTCTTCTTGCCTCTTCTTGCCTCTTCTTGCCTCTTCTTGCCTCTTCTTGCCTCTTCTTGCCTCTTCTTGCCTCTTCTTGCCTCTTCTTGCCTCTTCTTGCCTCTTCTTGCCTCTTCTTGCCTCTTCTTGCCTCTTCTTGCCTCTTCTTGCCTCTTCTTGCCTCTTCTTGCCTCTTCTTGCCTCTTCTTGCCTCTTCTTGCCTCTTCTTGCCTCTTCTTGCCTCTTCTTGCCTCTTCTTGCCTCTTCTTGCCTCTTCTTGCCTCTTCTTGCCTCTTCTTGCCTCTTCTTGCCTCTTCTTGCCTCTTCTTGCCTCTTCTTGCCTCTTCTTGCCTCTTCTTGCCTCTTCTTGCCTCTTCTTGCCTCTTCTTGCCTCTTCTTGCCTCTTCTTGCCTCTTCTTGCCTCTTCTTGCCTCTTCTTGCCTCTTCTTGCCTCTTCTTGCCTCTTCTTGCCTCTTCTTGCCTCTTCTTGCCTCTTCTTGCCTCTTCTTGCCTCTTCTTGCCTCTTCTTGCCTCTTCTTGCCTCTTCTTGCCTCTTCTTGCCTCTTCTTGCCTCATTTCCCCTTTTTCTTTTCCTTTTTTGCTTTTCATTTTTTCTCCCACAGAAGAAGACTATCATCTGCTGTGTGTCAGAGTTCTCGCTGATGCCTGGGAAGCTCCTAGGTATTACCATATAACAAATAAGAATATCAATATTCATGGAACCATGAGCAGATTATTTCTGATTAATATTAACTCTTGGAAGGTCTACCTTCTCAGTGGTACACTTTCTCAAGGAACTTTATTTAGTCAAAGTCTGCAAAAGCATTGTTGTGAGGCAAGGGAAGGCAGCACAGTGAGGTGTGCCAGGGCTGGGTGGCAGTGGGAGTCAGGGGTAGGGAGTGCACCCTGCAGCAGATCCCAGCAGGTTACACAGCCCACAGCTGTACTGCCGTACTGTAACCTCTGGCTCCACTCTATGACCCAGATGCATTTGATCAGTAGATCTAATATCATCTCATCTGATTCAGTGGTGTCAGTGACACTGTGGTAGCTGTAGGTCAGCCAAAGATCAGCCAATATTGTAAAGTATGTGAAGCCACAAAGAATGGAATCAAGACCGTAGAGGTCTGTTGCAAAACATGAGATGTATCTCACACTAGCTAACAGCTTTTCACAAATCTTAGATGTGGTTGCCATTTCTCTGCTAAATGGAGTACAGATTATTCCCTTCATGCACAGATCCAAAACAGGATGTGTAGGAAAGAGTGAATGCAGTTTGGAGGTTTTAGAAGATGAGGAGTATACCCAGTCTATGAAGAGTGGTTGCAACTTCGGGAGTTTCCTCAGATTCAGCAGAACAGCAAACTATATCCAATGCAAACTACAGTGTAATTACTAACAAATGACTGGCCTAGCAGATGAAGGGAAAGCAGTGGATATTGTCTACCTGGACTTCAGTAAGGTCTTTGACACTGTCTCCCATAAATTCCTCATAGACAAGCTGTTGATGTATGGGCTGGATGTGCAGACAGTGAGGTGGATTGAAAACTGGCCGAACGGCCGGGCCCAGAGGGTGTGATCAGTGGCACAGGGTCTAGCTGGACCTAGTAGCTAGCAGTGTAACCCAGGAGTCTATACTGGGTCCAGTTTTGTTCAATGTCTTCATTAATGATCAGGATGATGGGGCAGAGTATACCCTCAACAAGTTTGCAGATGACACAAAACTGGGAGGAGTGGCTGATACACCAGAGGGTCATGCTGCCATCCAGAGGGACCTTGACAGGCTGACAGGAACCTCATGAAGTTCAATAAAGGGAAGTACAAAGTCCTGCACCTGGAGAGGAACAACCCCATGCACAAATATATGCTGGGGCTGGCTGTCTGGAAAGCATCTTTGCAGAAAAGGACTTGGGGGTTGTAGTGGACACCAGGTTGAACGTGAGCCAACAATGTGACTTTGTGTCAAAGAAGGTTAATGGTATCCTGGGCTGCATTAGGCAAAGTACTGTCAGCAGGTCTCAACCTGCTGGTGAGGCCACACCTGGAGTACTGTGTCCAGTTCTGGGCTTCTTAGTACAAGAGACATAGACATACTGAAAGTCCAATGAAGGGGCACAAAGATGTTTAAGGGACTGGAGCATTTGTCCTATGAGAAAAGTCTGAGAGAGCTCAGCCCAGTTAACCCCCTTTAGCCCAGTTCAGGGGGGATTTTATCAGTGTATATAAATACCTGAAGGGAGGGTGCAAAGAAGATGGAGCCAGGCTTTTTTCAGCAGTGCCCAGTGACAGGACCAAGAGGCATTCAAGTTCACAGCAGACTCAGTATCTAAGAACGATGTAACACGGCAAGGGATGTTCTTCTCAGGTTCATTGTGCTTACCATTGTTCATCTTAGCAATATTTCCTCCAAGAATTATTTGTGTAGCTTCTTCTGGTATGTGACTTATTTATGTTTTGCCCTGCCTATGCATTTCTCCTTTATAGTTTACAAAGGCCAGAGCACATGAGAACTTGTCTCAAAATTTGCTGTCTGTACTTATGTCTGTATGAATCGGGAAAAAAAAATCCTTCCAGTTCAATCAATCAAACTTGCTTTTAAGAATAAATGATTAAATAATAGTAATAGCAGAAAGATGGAAAAATCTTGGAAAGATCACTGCAAGGTCATCTCACCCACTCTTTTGATACAACACAGCAGTCCTTATGTTTATATAATTTCTAGTGCATATTTACCTAATCCCTTTTTAAAACCCTCATATACTTTATGAGACATATACTTTAGAATCACTCAGCCAACTATTCTCATGCTTTACTTTTCTTACTTTTAGAAAACCTTTTTTAATGTTCAATCTTCTTTGATGCAATTAAACCTATTGTTTCTTTTCACACATGATAAACACAGAAAACATTACTCCTATGGTCTTTGAAGCCATACTTGTTTAACTGTAAACCTCCCTTCTTCAGGATAAATATTTCCTTTCAATTATTTCGTGGGGACAATATTTATTATTTTTTATTGTAGTTGTTTTTTTCTATTTGGTTGTTTTTTTTCCCCTGGACTGCATTTCGGCATATAACATCTCACTGTCCAAAACTGGATGAAGTACTCCAGTTGAGGACCTACCTTGGGGGGTGCAGGAAAACTTCATGACTTTTCCACGAAAAGTTCCTCTTTCTGTTTATTAGAAGATGTAGCTGCATTGCAGTCATTAACATTATTTTGATTTATCCCATCTAAGGTCTGGCCAATTAATCAATACAAATGATTTAAAACATTTCCAAAGGTAGCTTAATGATTTAGCCACATGTCTTGACCACATGTTTCTTTCAGTTGTGTCATTTGTGAATCTTAATTTATACACTAACATGGCGAATTGTAATGACAAGGCAATTTCCTGATTGCCATTGCATGCAACAAGAAGAAACGTTGTTTATCAGCAATCTGTAATCTTTAACCATTATATTAACACTGCTAGTCATTAACTAAAATTAGATTGGAAACCTTTGGAACTATTCTGATTATGCCACAATATGATGTTCTTTAATCAAATGTTAGGAATCCGTATCAGCAAAAGCATGTAAGGCACAAAAAAGGAGTAGACGCTTCATAAAATAATTTGGAAAGCTCAGTTCCAACTTTCTTGTGATGTACCTCTTGCAGACCAGAAATTGCTTGTGCTTCTAAAATAAATATTTCGTTGGGATCAGTACACGCTGAATTGTGATTGTGAGTTGATTTTCCGGTTGTTTTTGTCTCCTGTTACCAGGGCAGCAGACCTTACTTATTATAGTAGCTAGGTGAATGAAGTAATATGCAAGTTTGAGATAGGATTGCAGATAATCAGAGTTTTATTGAAAGCAAAGGAGATAATTCTAGTCACAGTGTTGAGTGGATTTAGACACTCCAGAAAATGTGGCTGGCCTTTTTGTAACATTCATTACTATTTGTGCCATCACTTCTATGGTGACTCTGTTAAATTAGTTTTCAAACGAGTGCTCAGACTTTACTTATGTACTTATCCTGTACCCAGGCCTCAATCACTGGCTTTTATATTGCAAGACTATAACTTCAGTGCTACCTCCATAGCAAGTGTTAGGTTGCAGCCAAGCTAATGCATCTAACAGTGCCTTTGCTCTGCTGATCCTGACGGTAACAGAGGAAAAGAAGAGAGCCTGGGAGCTCAGTAGAGTTCTCTCCTTTCTGTTTCTGCTCCTGGTAACATCACTGTTGCATGACTAGTGTCACTCCATTATCTCATAAGCCTCAAGAGTTATCTTCCTCCCTTCCATTCCTAGAAAGGGAATAATTACTTATCCAGTTATTTCCTGCCAAAAATCCCTTCTTGTGAATGCTCTCTATGTGCATAATTTATATTCCCTATTTCCCAACTGTGATCTTTTTGACATCTTCTGGCTCATTGATTTTGGAATTACCATTTTTTTCCAGTCTTCATTACCATTTTCTTCATCTCAAACAGTTAATCTCTGTAACACTAATACTTACTCTCTTAAAATAACTACAATATAATTTTTCTTAACAGTCACATTATTTTTCTGGGGACCTTAACCTGTGTAAAATCTTGGGCAGAGGAAACATCTGGTATCAAATCAAAACGTTCCTATTGTTTTTGAAGGAATTATACTGAATTTATATATTGAATTATCGCCTTGTCTCCTCCATAATGTAATTATTTCTTTTTGTATCTTGGAAGATGTCATGGTTTAACCGCAGCCAGTGGGATGGGGGAGAGAATCAGGAGAGTAAAAGTGAGAAAACTCATGGGTTGAGATAAGAACAGTTTAATAACTGAAATAAAGTAAAATACTACTAATGATAATAATAATGATAATAATGATGGGTTGAGATAAGAACAGTTTAATAATTGAAATAAAGTAAAATATTAATAATGCTAATAATGCTAATAACAATAATAGAATATACAAAGCGAATGATGCAATTACTCACCACCCACCAACTGATACCCAGCCAGTCCCTGAGCAGCGATCGCTGCCCCCCGGCCAACTCCCCCAGTTTATACACAGAGCATGATGTTATATGGTATAGAATACCCCTTTGGCCAGTTTGGATCAGCCCTCCTGGCTATGCTCCCTCCCAGCTTCTTGTGCACCTGGCAGAGCATGGGAAGCTGAAAAGTCCTTGACTATTAAGCACTACTTAGCAACAACTAAAACATGAGTGTGTTATCAACATTATTCTCATCCTAAATCTAAAACACAGCACAATACCAGCTACTAGGAAGAAAATTAACTCTATTCCAGCCAAAATCAGGACAGAAGATCTTATGTAGCATATATACTTGTGCATATAGCAACCTCCCTATTTTTTGATTGAAATTTTCAAGCAATGATCCTACTTTAAACCCAGGAGAATTTTAATACTATTTTTTGATGCAAGTAAGATTTGGTTCATAATCTTACAATGGATTTTCTCTCTCCCATGAACTGATTAGAGGTGACTGTGGTTTGAAAGAGACGACAGAGTATATGATTGATTTGAGGAAAGTAGAGGATTGCTTTTTTTAATTTCTATGACTAGCAATTTTTACTTTTCTTCACAGGAATAAATTACTATATAAGTATTATTTGAATGGAATTGGTATTTTTACTGGTCATTTTTAGGAAGTTGTACTACCTTAGTAGAAGAGTTAAGCAGTGAAACTTTACATATAGACATGTTTTTTGCAAAGAGGGATTCCTTTAACCAGCTGTAAGGCAGATAGTGTCTTAACAGGATTCCTTTCTTTAAGTGAATTGCCTGGTACTTTGCTGATTGTAATGCTATTTATCTTAATACCAACAAACTGATGAATTGATCTGACCCACAGACTCAAACATCCTCATTTTTTATGTTGTCAGTACGTGTATCTATATAAACACACATATATACGTAGATGGATATAGATATGCAGATATATATATAACATTTCTTTATAATCTGCATTGTTTTTGCAAAATGTCTCCTGCACAGAGACTTTCTATATTTTTCATATTTGCTTTATGTTCCCCTGAATTATGTTTGTCTTCACATAGAAATTACATTTTCTGGAAGCTGTAGAACCGCATGCATAAGAGGGGAAATTTAAATTTTCCTCTACCTAGGAAGCAAAGAAAAATTTAACTCTTCTACTTTATTCAAAATGTTAAATTGTCAGAAACCGTCATTTCCTACTGACTAGACAGTGAAAACAATGATTTCTTTTGTTGTTGTTTTTGAGTGGTCATTGAAGTCAGGAGCACACTCCTTAAGTAATGGCTGCTGGTCAATGCATAAAAAAATGTGTTTCTTTTGAAACAATGAAATACATCTTCAGGATGTTACTGTATGGAGTCTCTGAACAGTACTTGTCTAAGTATTAACATTATTATATGCATGTTAAAATCAATATATCTCTATAAAAATATTCATATTTCAAGGACAACATTAGTGTAGCCATTTGTATCTGTAACTGTGGTGGGTTGACCCTGGCTGGCTGCCAGGTGCCCACCAAGCCACTCTATCACTCCCCCTTCTGAACTGGACAGGGTGAGAAAATATGACAAAAAACCTGTGGCTCAAGGTAAGGACAGAGAGATCACTTACCAATTACCAGCATGGGCAAAACGGACTCGACTTAGGGAAATTAATTTAATTTATTGCCAATTAATCAGAGTAGGTTAATGAGAAATAAGAACAAATCTAAAAACACTTTCCCTGCATCCCTCCCTTCTTCCCAGACTCAACTTCGCTCCCGACTCTTCTATCATCTCCTCCCCTAGAGCGGCGTAGGGGGATGGAGAATAATGCTCAGTTCATAATGTTTCATCTTTGCCACTCCTTCCTCCTCACGCTCTTCCCCTATTCCAGCATGGGGTCCCTTCCATGTGATACAGTTCTTCATTAACTTCTCCAGCATGGGCCCTTCCCATGGGCTGCAGTTCTTCAGGAACAGACTGCTCTAGCATGGGTCCCCCCTGGGGTCACAGGTCCTGACTGCAAACCTGCTCCTGCATGGGTTCCTCTCCACAGGCCGCAGTTCCTGCCAGGAGCCTGCTCCTGTGTGGGCTCTCCATGGGCTACAGCTTCCTTCAGGGCACATCCACCTGCGCCAGCATGAGGTCCTCCACAGGCTGCAGTGTGGATATCTGCTGCAACATGGACCTCCATCGGCTGCAGGGGGACATCCAGTGTCACCATGGTCTTTACCACGGGCTGCAGGGGAATCTCTGCTCCGGTACCTGGAGTATCTCCTCCCCCTCCTTCTTCACTGACCTTGGTGTCTGCAGGGTTGTTTCTCTCACATTTTCTCACTCCTCTCTTCAGCTGCTGTTTTGCAGCAGTTTTTACCCCTCCTTAAATATGTTACTACAGAGGCGCTACCAACATCACTGATTGGTCCAGCTTTGGCCAGCGGCAGGCACATCTTGGAGCTGGCTGGAACTGGCTCTGTCTGACATGGGGCAGCTCCTGTTGTTTTCTCACAGAAGCCACCCCTGCAGCCCCCCTGCTACCCAATGCCGCAACCATCGAAAGAAACATTCCTTTGCTTTCTTTAAGATGGTGCATAGCAGAGCTCTAATAATTCTGTACTGGTAGCGTATAAAGGACTGTGATCTGACTTCAACTGTATGTCTGAGAATTAGGTTTGACACTCTGTCTACCAAAAATGCAATCTTTATGTAATTTCTAATTGCTAGCATCAATTTCCACTTTTTAATCAATTTTGCAATGTGTCCCAATCATACTAGAGACGGATCCAGAGATCCAGTAAAGCTGAAGTACAAAGCCTTCAGCTGTGAAGTGAAGAATACTGTGAAAAAGGTTTCACAGTGTTCTTTGTCCTTTAGTTTGCACAGGCTGGATCGATGGGCCGAGGCCAACTGTATGAGATTCAACAAAGCCAAGTGCCGGGTCCTGCACTTCGGCCACAACAACCCCAGGCAACGCTACAGGCTTGGGGAAGAGTGGCTGGAAAGCTGCCCGGAGGAAAAGGACCTGGGGGTACTGGTTGACAGCCGGCTGAACATGAGCCGGCAGTGTGCTCAGGTGGCCAAGAAGGCCAACGGCATCCTGGCCTGTATCAGAAATAGTGTGGCCAGCAGGAATAGGGAGGTGATCGTGCCCCTGTACTCGGCACTGGTGAGGCCGCACCTCGAATACTGTGTTCAGTTTTGGGCCCCTCACTACAAGAAGGACATGGAGGTGCTGGAGCGCGTCCAGAGGAGGGCAACGAAGCTGGTGAAGGGCCTGGAGCACAAGTCTTATGAGGAGCGGCTGAGGGAACTGGGGTTGTTTAGCCTGGAGAAGAGGAGGCTGAGGGGAGACCTCATCGCACTCTACAACTACCTGAAAGGAGGGTGTAGCGAGGTGGGTGTTGGTCTCTTCTCCCAAGTAACAAGCGATAGGACAAGAGGAAATGGCCTCAAGTTGTGCCAAGGGAGGTTTAGATTGAACATTAGGAAAAATTTCTTTACTGTAAGAGTGGTCAGGCCTTGGAACAGGCTGCCCAGGGAAGTGGTGGAGTCACCATCCCTGGAGGTATTTAAAAGACGTGTAGATGAGGCCCTTAGGGACATGGTGTAGTGGGCATGGTGGTGTTGGGTTGACGGTTGGACACGATGATCTTAGAGGTCTTTTCCAACCTGTATGATTCTATGATTCTATGATTCTATGATAAATGACTCGCAAATACTGTGACTGTGAGGTCCTGTGGATGGCAAAAATATACATACAGAAAAGTTACAAAATAATTGTTAGGACTATAGTTTTTATTAAACAAAAAATAAAGGTACCATAAACCGAAAGTTTCTATTGTGAACAATGAAGGTCACATAGGTTTTTTTTTAGAACACAGCTGGACAGATATATAGAAGGTTGCTTTAATTATAAAGAAGCAGACTCTTCACATTAAATGGTGTATGACCAAACAAGCTGCCTTCATTTGACTTCCCAGACAGCTGGAGTTGAATTCAGAGGCAGCTAATTGCCTCGGGGACCTTTCTCTGGCAAGTAGCCCATTGGTACTCTTGAGGGGTGGAGAGGCTTCACACAGAAAGCATAAAAGCATCTGGGCTGCTGTTGTGCAGAATGCTACTGCTGACAGATTTACCATCTGTCTTTGAGAAAGACAACAGTTTTGGGAGCCCAGATACCACCATTCTTCAGTAGAAAGCCCTTTGTCAATCAAAACCTCCTCATTAGAGTAGAGAGCAGAACTTGAATTATAGCTAAGTGCACTAAGCAAAAAAGAAATATCAAGACATTAGTTTACTTTCATTTGTGTATGGCTAGATGAAAAATCCTGTAACATTAGGAAACAGCAAACTGTAAACACATTTGTATTATCCATCAGCTAAGCTTTCTCTGTGCAAGTAGTTTTACAGATGTACCAACAGTAACCATGTCCGTATCCCCACAAGGAAGAGTTGTGTTGTAATAACACAGAATAATGAATTCATAATATACACTATGCTATGTTAGATAATTCAAATATGTATTTTTGTAAATTGTCTTTGACTTTAAAATGTAATTGCTTTCATTCCTACGTTTGTAGCCAATAGAATGGATTGTATCTATCTTACAAGGGAACTTCAAATCTCTAACCATAGGAAAAAAAAAAACCCACGTGCAGTCATCCCTGTACACTTTCATGTGTACTTGCTTATACATAAAATTATGACTATGTCTTTTGCCTAGTGCAATTTTAAAAGAATCAATCAAAGTTAAGAACAAAATATAGATATTTTCTAAAAAGCTGCAGTACAGAAATATTTTCAGCACACAAATGCACATATATAAATGTATGTAAATACAGATCTAATTTAATACCTACAGGTCTGAATGACATGCATTCATCTCAACAGTTCATAAAACTGTTAGGAATTATGAAGAACGGAATTACGGATTCTATAAATGGTACTTTTTCTTAAGCCTGCAAGTAAGGCTATATGTATCCATAAGACTTTAGTGCCTTCCTGAAAGATGTAAAAAAAGAATTATGCCCAGTTGCTCTCATTGTATTGCTGTTGTTGACCAATAAGTGTGTACTGGGTGTTTAAAGGGAGTAAATATTTGCTTTGTGACCCATGTTCTTGAAAGCCAAGTTTCAGTTTAATGTGACACAGAAGAACACTAAATATATTATATAGTTATCATACATATGTATTTAAACACGCATTTTTTTAATATATATATGTGTATGGATATTGTTTATCACAAATATACGAAGCTGGATACAGGTAGCTGTTAATTTCTTTTTTTTTTTTTTTGTGAGAAATTCTCATGTTTTCTTACCCCAAGTACTTTACCACAAATCTAGAGGGAGAGATGAGGAATATATGCCAGGATTTTCCTTCGAGCTCCATGGCTGCAAAACACTAAAAAATAGCTTCCCCCTCTATATACATGCAGCACAGAAAGAATACATTGCCATATGTAGGAAAGGATGCAGTTTAGTAATGAGGCCTCAAAACTCTACCCAGCATCTTGACATGGTGCCACTATGAAGCAAAAATTACAGCTATGTGGGGAGGTAAAGGGAGAGGGAGAGAGAATATTACTCTCTAGTCTAGTGATTACAGCTCTCCCATGATAATAGGAGTCTTGGTTTCCAGTTGCTTTTTCTAGGGTTGTTTCTGTATTTTAATGCAGAATGCTTGCCTTCCAAGCTTATGGTTAGGGCATACATCTAGGAGATAGAAAATATCAGATTGAATGTTCCAGTGCTGAGGAAGGCCCTGAGTTTAAATGCTCTAATGAAATACAGCTTTACCACTGGCCATGTTTTAAAAGAAAAAGGAAATTGCCTTCTCTTCTCCCAGGGAAGCAGCTTAGTTTTTTACTTCAAGGGAAAGGTTCAGGACTTCAAATTCCAGCCTAAAATATATACCCTAATGTAAAGTTTAGAAAGACCTAAATTATTGAGATTAAGCACAGTATTATCAGTAAAGGAAGCTAAGTGTTGGCTTATTTTCCGTGCTGAGATACTTTCAGTACAGAGCTAGATCATCTACTTCCATACTTTGTTGCAGTCTACAGAGCTGATATATCAATGTCAAAAAGAGGTGTGAGAGTCAAACAGTGTGCTGTCTCCATCATTTCCTATTCTCCAATTTAAGCATTTCCCTGGTTCAGCACGCTGACTGCTATGAATCCTTTTCTTGAATCGATAATTTCCTCCAGGCAGGCTCAGAAAGTTTAGTCGGAGCTTTGAGTTTCATTCTGGTGGTAACATGCCAAAATCCCTTTACGGGGCTAGCCCTTAATCTACCTCTCTCTTAGCTTTCCATTACTGAAATGGCAATCACAGTATTTCCCCACTTCAAAGAGGGTAAATGTGCTATTGGTAATCTAGTTTCCACAGTTATGGAGATCAAATAAGTAGATATATAAAAGTTCTCTTGCATAACAAATTTAAACGGGAATATATTCCTATTTTGGAAGGGATCTTAGCCACAGTATTTTAGTCATGTACAGGCTAGATTTTAACTCAAGTGTGTTGGTCTAGTTAAACCACTGTAAAACTCTGTGAACATATGGAAATTAGTTGCCTACTGACTTATGACAAGTGTGTTCATGAAAATGCTTTCTTTAGCTTTCCTTATTTAGTTAAATAACAAAGCAAAAATCAATTAAATCAATGTCATATTTGTGTACAGCTGAGGTATAATCTGTGAGCACGTAGACAGGACTTCTTGTAAAATGGAAATGCTGACATTTATACCAGGGACACGGGACTCCACCTGTGATCATTTACAGAAGATTTACCTATGTATAATTGAGGGCATAAAGTGAAGAAAATGAGACTAAACAGGTAAAACTGAAAGCATCGTTTGGCTTCCAGATGGTAAGAAGGATATTTTCAGGTATCCACAGACTAATGAATAGGACTGGCAATTAGAAAAAATGTCTCTTGTAAACCGAACTCATTAAAAGACACAGTCAGTGTAAGTTAATAAAGGTAGAACCCCTCACTTTGCCATTTTGATCTGTAAAGTAGAATCACATTTTAAGTATTCTAGCAACTCATTGTGATATTCCTGTGGCTATACCATGGCTGTTAAATATTTCCTCTGGGAACATCTTCCGCTTCTCAATTATGTCTTACAGAAAACCATGGGAATCATAGCAACATCATGTTTTCTGCATATTTTACAGGCTGTAAGACTTCTATGCAGATTTTGTAGGAAGGTTGTCAATATATTAGTTGAAAAGAGTATTTCTAAAGATCACTAAGATCCTAAATGGAGACCTGTGATTCAGTGCACATCTGGTGTTCCTTTTGCAAACCTTAAGAAATATATTAAATTTTTTCTTACTACATTTTTATATAAAACACCTTTTTTTTTCTCTGAAGATAATAGCCCCGATCCTGAAGGTGCATATTACAGATAAAGCGTATTGCAGGGAATGGGAGAGACAGGGGGATTTGCAAAGAACCATTTATAGCCTTTGATGTGTTGTTAATGCTAGCTGCCAATGGCACAAAGGCACGATTCCAGAATTCAAACATGATGGAACATAACCAGGCCATAAATCTGATTGTCTATGTCCAGCTCTAACATTGGATCCAAGAAGAGAGGGAAAAACAGCTATTAAATCAGCTATCTTCTAAAGTTTCAAGGTAGGCAAAATAATCGCAGTTGCTTCTTCATGATTCTGTTGGTTTGTCTACAGTAATCATGGGCAAACCATGATTTTTCTCCTGTTTCTTCCTGCTACCAAGATAGTTACTCCATTCCTTCACAGTTCGTTTGTATACAAGGGACTGACAAGGCAAGAACTGCCTTTCTCTGGGTTTTTTCTTCTAGCAAGTTCTCTTCTGTCAGGGGAATTCTTTCATATCCAAGTAGAGAAGGATATTGTCACAACATTTAAGTTGCCCCCGTCTATCTTAACTATCTGTATGACATTTAGTCTACTCCCTCACTGACACATTGCTGTATTGTCTTTAATTATTTAATTTATTCTGCATTAATGGCAGTTGAAGCAAACACAACAACGATGGCTACACTGTGATGTTACTTTAGAGCTCCAGCTCCTACTCAACTCAAAATTTCCTGATTGTCACATTGCGTCATGGTCGAAGTTCAGAGTAAGCCAAAAAGGAAGAAAACTTCTTGAGAGTGTGTACTGAATCAGCTCTAGAATCCCCCTACAAATCTGTATGTACACTACTAACTGGATCCCCATTATGTGATAGGTAAATACAAGTCCGCACTTGGCCACAATCAATAAAAGTTGTGTAGGTGTACGCAGATACACTGGTTGCTGCAATCCATCATCCACAATGAGATGTATGTAGGAATTTGAAGACAATTTAGTCTCCAATGTACCTATTAGCTGCTGTTTAACCTCAAAGGGAGTCTAAAGTGAGTAGACATACAGCTTTCTGGTTTGGGACATGCTCCGTAGAGTTTCAGCCTCAACAGCTCTGAGAGGATTGATATATATTTAACTTGTCTCCCAAGAACTCACAGACTAAACATTACTCTTTCACACTTGCACACCCAACGAATCATGTTTGTCACAAAGCACGAAGATAACTATCCTTTATTAGTAATGGTTCAGTGGTTAGACCACAGACACAGTGATATGGTGGTTTGCATTTTGTGTTCTTCCTTGAATAATAGTACAGTGGAGGAATATGTTTTTTATGTAATACTCAGGATATGAGTAGGGAAAATGCCTGTGCTTGAATATCTTCTTCAAGGACAAGAAAGAGTGTTAAAGTGATTCTAAGCATTTGGATATAAGACTTTCTTCCAAGAGATGGACTTTCTATGTTCAAGCCACTGCTGCAGTAATCTCTACTGCATCATACCATAGAATTCCTCGGGGAAGAGAATGAAACTTGAGGTTGTACTGCTTCAGGCAAAAAGCCTAAAGTTTTTGCTACAAGCTTATGGAAAGGCCAACAGACTATTTAGTTAGCCTCTTAAAAATTAATAGTTGCGAGGAATGATGGAACCCTCTGACGAGACCATCTATTGGTAGAGCACTCTCCTGGAAAGGTGGGTTTGGATTCCTTCAAATTTGAAGCTAGCAGTCCTGGGTGCTCTGATTATCCCATTTGGTACTATTGCATCTTCCCATGTTTTGAAAACAGAAAGCTCTTGAGCTTCAAAATTTATGAGAAGGTTCAGGATTATGCATCTTTAATGGAGCCCCTTTCTCAAAGTATGTTCTGCAAAGGGGCCAGCTGCATGAACACTGGGTGCTGCAGCATAGATCTATCCTTAAATGACTTATTCAAAACCATAGGGGAAATCTGGTGAAAAAGGCAACAGTGCTTCTCAGCCCTCTTGAAAATTCTTTGGACTGCACATACAAAAGTAATTAATTTTTATCAATGTTGGCCAAAATTTTTATCACTGAGACAATGTAGTGTCTATTTGAATTCTGTTAAAATCATTAGATCAAAGTGCATCTTTAAAGTATGTATGCATAATCTGTGCTGCCAGACAGTGCTTAAACTGTAGGATAATTCCTATGGATAGTGAAGATAAGTGAGAAGTAAATAAAGAAATGATAATATTTCTTCCTTCATCCAGTTTTCTGTTTTTTCAAATGACAACTGTGATATCAACAGTGAAACCTCTTCTACCCAGCCATTTCATTCTCTCATCAGGGACTGCTCTCTGAGTGATGTGCATGCACTTAACTTCCATTAGTACTATTAAGAAATCAGTGAGCACACCAAGAAGGGAGTACATGTCTTTGCAACACGTAATGTACCCTTGGATATACCCAAAATATTTTTGAAAATAATATGAGAGATAAACATGAGGAATAAATTGGAAAACCTAGAGGTAAAGTGCTAATTCTTACATGACAGCAGCTCAGCTGGGGTCATGCAAGAATACTGGAGATTATTATGACACGTTAGATTTGGATAACATACAAATATTAAACATTCTCAGCTACGTATTGTAGGATGTTAACAAAGCATGTATTTCAAATTAAATGTTTGATTTTATCTGCAGCTTGCCTGTATTCAATCTAAATTTACTGGAAAGAAGAAAAAAAATGAACAGCTCTTTTTAATATTTAATCCTATTAACAATTAGCATTTAAAAGAGCATTGTGAACACTACCCTCAAAAATTGTGAAGTGTATGGATATAATTCATGGAAGACATGAGGTCCAGAAGCTGAGGACATGCTGCATTACAAGCCCATTATAACTTTGTAAAGAAGTAATAACAAACGTCTGTATTCTCACTATTTTTAAGCAACACATTAAAATAAATGTTCTCATCATCTGAAGTCTTCATGTGACTGTTTAGGGATTGGAACCCTGCTCTTCTGCATATTTTGTGAACATTTTAGTCTGTCCAAGGCCTGCAATTTGATCGGAAGTAACTATTTTTTTCTCTCTTTATCCAAGACTGTAAAGTTTAAGTTCTGCTAGTGTCTTCTGTGTCCTTTCCAAGCAGTAACTGAACTTCATGTTGCATGAGACATAAACTCTTACTCTGAATATAAGGTTGTTTGGGACATGGTTGTTGTTCATCTACAGTGAGATTTCTACTGAAGGTCCTCATCTACAGTCATATACTCATGAAGTGAATGCTTGCAGCATGGATGTCACAGCCATCTTCAGGAAGGGTGAAAAGGAGAATCCAGGGAACTACAGGCTGGACAATCTCACCCTAGTTACTGACAACTCCTCAAAGTTCTTTTCCAGCCACACGAAGTACAAGAAGTTGATTGGGAACAGCCAGCATCAATTTACCAAAGAGGGCAAATTATGCCTCACTAACCTAATTGTCTTGCCTGATGAGATGACTGGTTGCAAAGCTAAAGAAAGAGCAGTGACTGTTGTGTACCTTGACTTTAGCAAGGACTTTGACACTGTTTGACATAATATTGTTACAGGTAAATTAGGAAGATATGGACTGATAAGTCGACAATAAGTTGGTTGGAAAATTGGCTGGAGCATTGGACCTCAGAGGGTTATAATCTGTGGTACAGAGTCCAATCAGTTACAGGAGGTGTCCTTCAGTGATGGCTGCTGGGGCAATAATGTTTAACACTTTTATTAATGACCTGGATGACGGCATAGATGGAACCAAGAAGGTTCCATGAGGGTGGAAAAACCTTTCTCCATGAGGGTGGTAAAGCATTGGAAGAGGTTGCCAGAGAGGTCGTGGAGTCATTCAAAACTTGCCTGGACATGGCCCTGAGCAACCTGCTTTTATTGGACCTGTTTTGAGTATGTGGTTGTACTAGCTGTCCATAGAGGTCTGTTCCAACCAGCATGATTCTATGATCTAAAGGATAGCTCACAGTGGACATGACCAATGGAGAGAAATGATGAAATTTCTGAACCCAGTATCCAGAATAAGAAATGTAAGAGTCTTCAATCTGCTACTTATTCCTTATATAGTCTTGCACCTTCTTATTAGGGTTTGTAAACAGGCAGAACTTATTCCTGAAAGCTGTAATATTGCACTGATTGAAACAGGCCAACTCAATTTCATATGCAGACCATAAATAAAACAAGTTTCATATGTAGACCATAAATAAAACAATAGTACATTCATAGTAGCAACAGCTCATCGGAAAGGGAAAAGCTGTTACAATACTTTCCTTAGATTATTAGGAACGATTGTAACTTCAGAGGAAGAAAAGCAATGCCATTTTGGAAAAAAAAAAAAGATAAGAAAATTAACGTGTACATCCTGCCTTTTCTATTCTATGAAAAGATTTTAATGAGTAATTTCATGTCCTTATGAAAGATCATGACATAGTGCCATGGTCAGCCTTTTTCATTTTTGATCATTTCTTCAACTTACTGGAAAGCAAATGAACTGCGGAAACTCTTGCTAACAGAAGAAACCTACAAAGGCCACAGGTGCTTCTTGAATTATTGTTATCAATACATTATGGGGCAATTGAAGCAGAACAAATGTGCCCAGCTTGTTAGTTGCAAGTTCTTTTTCTGTTTTGGAGAAACCACACAGCAGTTGTGTTATTGCCACCTAAATTCAGAAGAAGGTCAGAATGACAGAACACAATTTGAAACTATTACATGTGGATACACTTCTTGTAATCTCCCTTCTTTAAAACATACCTGAAAGCTCTAGAATAGATGTGACCTCCATTTGAAAGAACCCATTCGTAATACAAGAGTTTTGTGCGTGATCTCTAAACTATGTATATAAATCCAGGCAATTCTCTTTAGATTTTTATGTCAAATACTTCCTAATGTGAAGTTACAGTTTTAGTGACTTTCATAAATAATGCCGTGTGATAAAGTATTGGCTGTATCATTCACACCTCCTTCACAAACCCAGCCCGGATGCAGGCCAGCTGTTGGTAATCGGATCTTGCATGTTATTACGCTTGCATCTTTGGTATCACTCAGTCTTCTTTTTGCATTCCATTACTGAATCTCCTTTGTGCTGTGGCTTTTTCTCTGCATGTTATTTGTGTATTTAAAATGAACCATGCAAAGAAATATTTCCATAACCATGGTGACACTGTAATATTATGCACACTTACAAAGTACAAAGGTAACTCTACCAGACTGGTATTTTCTGTGATCAATTGTTGGAAATTTAATATCTCTTTTTTTTTTTTTTTAATGAGAGAGAGAATGGAATGTGCTGAGTATTTCCAGATCTGCTTACACTGGAGTTACTACTATAAATTAATCCAATACTTCTTCAACAGAAGTGATGAGCTGTGTGTTGCTGTGCCCGTGTTGCCTACTATTACTAGTTTTTCATGAATCTTGGGATATGATGTAGATTTTTCTTTTTTTTAAGGGCCCATGCTTCTGGAGTCACGTGTATACATAAGAATTTCAGTCAGTAAATTTTATCACCCATAGTTCTGTTATCTTAGGTATTTATATATTTTTTCTGGTAGTATACGAATGCTTAACATATTTATTATTTTTTCTCACAATGTTTGGTAATCTACATTTTCAGCTGGGAAGTTGGGATACACAGAAGGTAGGGCCCAAATCCAAAAAGACGTTTACATACCCTATGCCCACTGTCATTGATGGTTCCTAATTTCTTGTATTTCTGACCAAATTGAGCCTATATGACCTAAGGTTTAAAAAGAAGCCTTTCGTATAGCAAAGACATTTAGTTTTACCTTCAAGATCCTACACTGTCTTTACTGTTTTTGACTAAAAAAATTGTCCCTAGAGACTCCCAAAATGGAAATCAAAAGAAATCCAAAATACACTAGTTATCTGAAAAAAAATTCAAGGCAATCTTGTGATTTTGAGAGGGTTTAGGTTGTGAAAAGAACCGCAGTTGTGGGCAAGTATTTGGGCATTAGCTTCTACTGCTAATTGTGGGGCCAGGTGTGCAAAGGCAGCAAGATCCAGGCTGTAAGCCTACAGCTGTTCACTGCTGCATGTTTGCTAAAAGCTTTGTGTGTTCCCCCACCATGATCTCTTCTGCTTCTCTGCACAACTCCAGAGAAAAGCTGAAAACTGCTAAAAGGTAGTCTTAATATGCAGATTGCTTACCTGTAATAGATGCAGCATAGTTATCACAGTAAAAGACATGTGACTAAAAATTCAACAGTTTTGTTAAAACCCCTTTTGAATGCCTGCTTCTATGTTCTTGCCAAAAATTTACTGCTAAGAGACTATACTAGATAATTATTTAAAGTATTATAGCTTCCTTTCTTCTCTACCTTGACGAAACAGACACTTAGAATTGAATCCCTAGAGCACAGGGTTCCTATTCTATCTCTTAAGTTCACCAGAAACTCTCTAAACAGCCAACAATATTTTAGTGTTTCAGTATGCTGAATATTGCCATTAAACCTCAATAATTTCCTGAAGTAGCGTACCTTTTTGTTGGTAAACAAAGTATTCTACTGTTCTCCTGTTCTACTCATGGCTTCAAGGAACACATCATATACATAATTTTTAAAAATCCTTGAAGATCTTTGGCTATACATTTCATAGTTGACTTGTGATACAAGATGCTTGAAGATCTTTGGCTATACCATTTCATAGTTGACTTGTAATACAGACAACTTGTGCAACAGAACAGTCTTAGCTGATGCATAGTTTTGATAATAATAACGCAGCTTAAGGAAGTCATGCAACTTTGCCAAAGTAGAAACCATAGTGCTAATTCTAGCTAATTGTGAATGCAGTTGTTTTCAGAGTAAAAAAATAAAATGTTCTGTATTTTGAAAGGGGTAATGATGGTTGTCTGACTACCCCCATCCCCACCCCTCTTCCATCTCACAAAGAAAGCTTAATAAAAACACATCTCTGGGAAGGGATTTATGAATGTGAATAAATTGCTAGCCAGTAAACCCACTCTACAATCAAGAGAACAATGTTGTTTTCAGGAAATGGGTAACAGTGAGAGCAGCAGGAGCTGGGGTTATGTTTCATCCAAATCAAAGTGGACATCACTGATTAAATATTGCGTAAAGATACACTCATTCTGCCTCTCAGAGCACTTGACTATTACCTCAGTTGAAAGGTTATTATGTAAATTAAAGGCAAACGGAAGGGAGAGATGACTGAAACCAGCTTTACTCATATGTTGTATTCTGTAATCGATTTGATCAGCATCAGACTTTTACTTAGGTGTAAGCAGAGGCAATGCTATTAAGAGAAGAACTGCACTGTGACTGATATAGAAAATATTCAGCGATGTCCTCATCAAAAAATGTATTTTCAAAATGTTTTGATTTACTATTCTCTTAAAACATTCTTATTACTTTAGGAAACATATTTATGGTAACGTTGATGACAACTGCATCACTAAAGTAATGAGGATCTCCAGTCAGAGGTGTCCTTGCTTGGTAACACTTATTAGAAATATTTAATTTATCTCTGTATAAAAATATTTTCCATAAAATAAGTTTTGAAAACTAGAAGTTTTACCACTATCAAATTAATTCAGCTCTTCAAATTCTCTTTTTTAAAGCATATTTTATTTTCTCTTACCCACAATATGAATAACCTTATTATGCTCTGGTCTTCAGTAATGTTAGATATTGAATCAAATTTACACAACCATACATGGGGTTTGGATGGTGTTAACTATTTCTGAGTATGCTCAAATAAGGGATTGTTCAGATTTACAGTTCAGGTAGCTATTTAACTGATACACTTTCTATTAACTAAAAGCCCATACATAAAAAATTCAGTGTTTAACTGTGTTAATAATTTTACAAGACTTCTGAATTAAATCAGTAGCTTTAGCCCTATTTTATATCTGGGAAAACTGGTAAACAAGAGTTGGACTGGCCGTGACAGGTGTAAATCTAGCTTTCAAGAGCAGAATACCTTTAATCCCTGGCTACCAGAGGTGTTATTTAGATTTGAAATAGAACATGTCCAAGAGGATCCATGGTCATGGATGTAGCAGTTTTTTGTCTGCCGCTTAGACAGACTGACTGACACAGTCCTGCACAGAACTACAGTATCATTTTTCTCCATCCTGGCTTTCTGTCTTTGAGGTGTCATGCTAACTATCCATTGCCATAATCATTAGCACACTGAAAATCATACTGAATAAGGTCATGAAGGCTACTTTTTGATTTTTTGATCCAGACACCTACTGCCCATGAGAGTAATGAACACATAGGTGTCTCAGATCTCTTGTTACTCCAACTTCCATCTCTCTATTAATTCATCTCCACTTCACAGCTTTTGAGATATTGCTGCCACCTGGTCAGTACCTCTAAAACTTCCACTTCAAAATTTAAAATGTTAGCAGATGCTCAAAGGAAGTGTACAAAGTCTATATTAGGATACAGAATAGCTTTCACACCCACCATAATCATGTCTCTTGCTCATGTGGTGAACATATGTAGTTTGTTGCCTCAGGATTTAAACTTAGGCTTGCCTTGTTTTTTTCTTCTGAGGAACGTTCTGAGTCTGTCCTTCATTTTCACTTCACAGTTTTCTTTCCATGCTGTTTATATAAGTAGCATTTTGAAAAAACCCATATATTAGTGACTTCTTAACTGTGGTAAATATATTGAAAAATGTAACAGTGGAGAGTCATCATCAGTTTAAACGATCAGATTGGGTGTCTGAAAAAACTTTGAGATTATTTATTAAGTAAGTAGTTCATAGTTTGATATAGTTTCTTTAATGAATGAATGTCTCAGCATGGAAAAAGCAATAACAACAATTATCTAAGTAAAAATTTTAAGTTCACAAAAAAAGAAGTAGATTTGAAGGTCAAGATGATAACAAAAGTTTCTGTACCTTGCATGCTTTTTTTGGTTTTATGGCTTCAGTAGCTCCTCTGACTCTAAGCTTAACAATACTATTTAATCAAAATGGATAGCTTTAGTCGTATATTTAAAGGAGGGTGATCTGCAGTAAAATGGTGAGCAGATTTAGCTAATTAGGCTTCACATTTAACACTCCATGGAGATGAATGGGATTATTTCACAGTTATCTTCAAACTAGTGTTTGTGTATGTTTGGCATAAAAATGTATCGTTCCACATTGCTAGGGTTATCTAACTACCCCGAAAAACTTTATTTCAGAAGGAGAAAGACTTTATGGCAGAGTTCTCTTTAAAACACACACACAGGAAGAAACTAATTCCTTGGAATTAATGAATCTCTCACACTAATAAATTTGTATTGTTCTTGCACATGGGCATTTCAGTTTTTGCCCGTGTCTAATTAACAGCTCTTGTGAGTTTCTTTCTTTCCTTTTTCCTATTGTATGAATGTGATTATTTTAGCTTTCCTTTCTTGCATATTAATAGTTTTCAATGTCTTGGCAGGCCCCATAGAATTTAGGCAACAGTTAACAATCTGGTATTCTTACTGCATTTGATGGGTCATTAATGTGTGCATATTTGTGAACAATAACAATTTTAAATGTTATTACTGTTTATCAGAAAAGTACAAAAGGAAATACTTCAGTGAGAGAGACCTCTAAACAACTGATTATATAATCATTAAATTATGTGCTATAATAATGAATAACAGAGAATGGACTGGTTCTTTCAAGATAGTAGAGTTTGGTCTTTTATCTAGTTATCTCTTTCCCAGTTTTAGATTTAAGCCATATATAGTGGGCTGAATATGTGACTAAGCATCATGGGAAAATTTTAGCTTGCTTAACTGAACTGTCTACAGTCTAAGTATCTACATTTAAGATAGTCAGGTTTGCGCTTTTAGGGGCTGATTGATCTCACCTATCATCTGGTCTAAAATATATCAGGTGCATCAAACTATAGAGAAATTGTTTCTCTTTATTTACTAAATTACTAGGCCAGATTCAGACATCTGCGTGTCTGAGCTGGGTGAGAAGAATTGTACATATGTGACAGTAATACTATCAGTAGTTTATATGAGAAAGTCCAAGTTAGTTTTGAAATAAAGGAAAAAGCACCTATACATAATGAGTAATAAACTGGGATGAATGACATGGTGCCTCTGATATGCCATGCCATGAGACTGCAAAAGGATCTAAAGAATAGAAGCCTTAAAAGACAAATATGTTTGTCGAAATAAATACTTTTTGTAGCAAATAGATGCACATACTTGCTCATAAGGCGAACTGGAACTCCATGTAACAGGGGAAATCCTTTTCAATGGGCTGGGTCAGGAGATCAAAATAGATTCTTTCAGGATCTAGAAAAACAAAAGTAAATGAGGCTACTATTGCATACATCTCATAGACACATGGCACATAAGTACTTTTCTTAACTGAGACATTTAAGTCTAAAATTTCACAAGACTAAAATTTATCCTACTTCATTCAACTGTTATTTCAAAGCATAAATGGAAATTATATAAAGGTATTGCCTCTAATGAGAACAGTATATTAACATCTGATTCTGCTTTCATTAGTGAGAACAGACAGTATCATCAGTCCAATTTTCCAAACATCTAAGGAAAATCAAGCTTTTATTATGTCCAAGATCAATACAGTCACTTTTCTTTCTCTAGGTAGACTGGATTATTTGGCTAATCCCTGGTATGTGTTTCTGCTCATTCATCTTCCAGGCACTGAACCTGCAAAGCCATACGCAATTCTTAACGATATATCGAGTACTTCCAAGTGTCTTTTTTTTCTTTTTCTTTCCTTTTTGTTTCAGGTAAGTACTTGGATTCTCTCTGCTTACTGTGCAGACAGAATCTGTATGTCTATTTCCAACAAAATGCACTTTCTACTTGTCTTTGAAATTTCAAACCATTCTTCAGTGGATTTGCATTGTTGTTATTTGCCATTGGCTCTCAATACTAATGGGTAATGAGACTGATAAGACCAACGTGATGTTAATCAATCTGTTCTTGGAAAACAGTTATGTAGGTGTGCCAATGAGAAAAATAGTGAGGCAGCCAAGAGAAGAATGTTGAAGCTACTGTAGTTTTCTGAGCAAATGTCCTTTCTGGAGCTGTGAACCCTAACTATGAAACTCAACAGGATCCATTTGTAACCTATTAAGTTAAAACACAGGAAGGCATTAAGCCATAAATAAGTTACTGACAAGAAATCCCCTTGATCTTATAGATTAAAATTAATTTGGCAGAAATAAAGTAATAAGTATGATTGAGTGAGTTCAATCCTTTGTTACACCTGTGCCAATCCAGGATAATCCTTTTATTATAAATACAGTAATCCACTGTACAATTCTTTCCATTGTTCTTTCTTGTATCATCTCCTAAAAGGCCTAATTATCCTTTTTTAATATAGCATTACCATGTCATAGATCATAGATCACAGAACTTTGCCTGAAATGCCAATGAACCTTAAGTACCTGAAAACATTGAATCATGGTGCAAAGTTTAGTGTCATTAACTCTTATTTCTGTAGCTAGGCAGGCCAGGTGGAAGTTCAGGTTTTTCAGTTCTCATTAAATGGTATGCTCAGTTTGCTATGAGATTCCTCTTTCTTTTAGAAAGCAGGGAAAGAGGAATGATGACTGTTTTATGAGCTTACATGTGGCTGTACCTAATCATACTTAGCATATGCACCTCTTCAATTAGTTAACATGATAATAAAAGGAGATGAACTTTGATCCATTCATAGGTTAACAAATAATTCTAAAACACAATTAACTGGATGGATAAGCCAAACTTTTTTGTAAATGTAAAACTTTTATTAAGGTGAACTTGGTTAGAAAGTTATTCTTACATCTTAGTTAATTATTTTTCAATACTGCATACATATACATACAAGTAATAAAGAGGCATGTTGGAGCTGGAATACAATGTCCGTAATTTGAGCAGCAGCACTGTCCTGGGACAGTCCTGCTAACTTCACTGTAATTTCACAGAGAAGAAAACACCCTTATGTTCATGAATTGATGTCTTAGATTTCCCTTAAGGGCAACATACGGTGAGTATCAAAATGCTATTTCCTTCTAATTTTCAGCTTGAACACGGGAGATGTTAAATGATATAATACAGAAAACTGCAATACAAATATACTGGCTTGCATTATGGTGAAGCCAACAGGTCAATGAATGTTGAAGTACATCTTCACAGAATAATTTTATTACTCTTAAAAATAGTTTTTGGAGACAAGAAATAATAAATACTATATGTAGACTTCCTAAGAAACTAAAATTTAGTAGTTTAAAAAAAGTTTACACTGAAAATCCAGTAGATCTGAAATTTGCTGGAACTGCAGATTTGTATTTGATTTTCTCTGTAGAGAGATCACGTTTCAAAAAGAAAATTTCTTTTCAGTCCTAGGGTACAACCATAATTTTACTGAAATTAATGACATTGTTATCCTAGCCAAACAATTATTCAGTTGATATACTGCTAGACCATAGTCTTTGCAGTGGCTATAGCTAATAACTAAACTGTGACTTTGTACAAATACTGTGCCAATGGCACACAGAAAGAGCAAACAGCATATGATATTTTGCAGTGCCCCAGACGCAGGTTGTAACTCAGCCACAATCTACCTTCTGCCATCACCTCTGGGTAGAATAGACTGTAATACAACAGCTCTATACTTCATGCAATTATATGGCCAGGTGCCGCTGTGTTAGTGCAGTTACATTCTTGGGTAAAGAAATAATATCAAGGCTCAGCCTACTCTCTTCACACCATTATGGAAAGGGGAAGTAATGGCTCTGCAGAGGTTGCTTTCCCACCTCATAAATGAAGGATGCTTTCCCACTGGTAATGCAGACAAACCTGTGTAACAGGCAAAAAGGAAGATTGCTGGGGTAACATTAAGTAGAGCTGAACAAAAATTGAAATTACTGTTCCATGGGGAAATTCAGCTATTTCAACACTTGTTTTTTGTACCTAATTGAGTTGAAAAATTGTAACTTGTCAAAGAACAGTATACTGCAAAAGCTGCTTTGGTTGTGATGTGGTGACATTTCATTTTGAGTTCATACAGCATTAAACTGCAGTTCTCTATTGTTCTACATTGTTATATACACCTCTCACAATATATCTGCAGCTATAAGTTCCCCATAATGCACCATACATGTCTGTCCAGTACAAGATTGCAGTGGTTCATAGATTTCAGAGGGTGCTTGACCAGTAGGCAAATACTTGAATTTTGATGTTATCTACTTCTGTCACTTCCTTCCTCTATTTGGACTTAATAATTGCTATTAAATATTGTAATATAAATATCTGCACTATGCTTTAAGCCCTTGTTTCTTTACAAGGAGGTGGAAAGAAACCACAATCTAGTCCTGACAGACAGTGGTACAATGAATCACAATGGTGCCATCAAAAAATATCACCATACTTACAATCACTGTAGCTATGCTGTACAGAACTCTGAAGAGTTGTGTAGTAATAGGATATCTTAGCTGTCTGTGTGTAAAAGATACCCAGTCAATTTTTTAACCTGCTACAAATATTCCTAGAAAAAATCCATACGGTGCAGCAAAACCACAAGGGAAATTATGCTTTTTTTAAAGTTATTCCCTCTAGAAAAATAGCAAGCCCTTCTGTTTATCATTATATTTATGAGGTAACTTCAGTGAAATCATAAAAGTATTATCTTATGAACTGCAGAAGCTTTCATTTCTTTTTCTGCCAAATCACTAAATGGTCCACTCTTTCAGGTGTATTGCAAAAATGGAGTTGATTTCCTCAATGAAATTGGGTCAAAAGGAATGAGATGGTTGGGTGACATAGGGCCTCCTTTGTAGTGGGAAAAAAAAAGATTGTTATATAGATAATTGCCAGCATTTTCTTTGAAAGTTTTATGTGGGACATGTCATGCATTTAATGTGCTCAATTCAAATTTCCCTTGTTATATGGTACATAATGATAAAGCATATGGACAGACTTTAGATTTACTTTAATGTCCCTATGTATATGAAAATAAGAGCTAGATATTGCAGATGACATCGTTCATAGAAATATCAGTAGCAATTTTACTGCCTTCCTTTCCTGTCTCTCACGCCAAAACAAACACCTAATTTCAGAATGCCTTCCTGGGAACTATTGCTTTATTAAAAAGAAAAAAAAGCTGACATCCACAAAACAGTATGGAATTTTGGAAAGTTAAATGAAAACATTAGGGTGTCATTTTAAAATAATCTGAATAATTTAAGAATATAAAACACCAGCACAGTCCTAGTTTTTATATTTGTGACACATTTCTACTTAAAACAGTCAATGAGTTATTGCATTTAGATGGCTGTGTTTTTCAGATGAGAGACTCCTGCTCTGAAGGTTGTCAGTGAGGATTCCAGATGAATTAAGTATCTGTTGGTAAAGTGTAATTTCCTACTCAGAATGACTTTCCCACAGAAATAGTCAAACAGTCTTCTAAGTACACTCACAAAGGAGAGCTAAAGACTTAGGTTGTAATACCTTATCTGTATACATGGAAAGCTGACTAAGGAAAGTGATTTCTTTACTTCCTAGACAAGTGAACTTTCTCTAAAATATTTTTGCAGTATGTTTTTTACGCTTACCATTGAACTCTTAAAAAAAATGATAAAGGTTCTGTGGGTTAGCTGCAGACCACATTTTGTGGTGTTATGTCACTTTGCAGGGTCTGAAGACTACAAACTGGAGATAAAGATAGAATTAGAATGGGAATAGAAGCAGAATAAATGGGAATAAATTGAAAATATCTGAATCTGGGAGCTAGGCTTTGTATTGGACAATGAAGAATTGCAACTTCTCTTTTATAGGAATGCCTGAGCCTCTTAAGTAGACCTAAGTGGAAAAAAGTAAAGTAGAAATACTGGGAATTGTGAAATATATGATTTCTAAAGAGTGGAATAGATTTGGAAGAGCAGAATTGTAAATGTGAATGTTTAAAGCAGACCTCACAAGACCAACGTTACCTCTAAAATGCCTACTGCTTCTCATGAAAGACTGTGCATTCAATACACAGAGTGAGCTACTCTGTTACATTTCAATACATTTACACTTTTGAAGAAACAGCTGAATGATGAGCCATACATCAGTGCCTGAAAGCCTCTAAAGAAAAATGAAACTGTAGGATGGAATTCTTTCTTTCATATTCTTCACTTTCCTCTATCGCCCTTAGGAACTTTATGTAGATAATAAGAGAAAAATAACTACTAACCTTAATCTTCTTTTAAGTTTTGCATGGGCAGTAGGAGGTGTCCTGAATGACTGCCTCTCTAAACTTTTCTGAGGATGCCTGCCTTCCAAAGAAAAGAGTTTGAGAATTCAAATGTAAATGTATCTTCATAAGTTTCTCTGGTAACAACCAATCAACAACTGATAAAAATGAGTTGAGAATATCTTCACATTTCTTCATTGGGCCTTTGGTTAAAAAAAAAATACATTCCAGATTTTATTCAACTGTTTTGTTAATTTATCAAAAATATATTAGAAATATCAGAAAGAAATTTGTCAGTGTATTCCTCTACTGTTTCCTTGGAAGTCTGAATGACGACTATGTGACAAACTTTTTGATGATTAAACTTAGGCTATATGAACCTGAAACTGAATTCATTCAATTAATATTTGCAATATTCGTCTATATATCTCTGTGTATCAGTGAGGTTCAAAAAACCCTCAGAAATAGCCACATTTATTAAAAAAGACTATGAATCCATAAACAGAGAGCATGCAAACATATCCTGGAAAAAGGGTGTGTATTAATTACTGCATTGCACCTATAATAGCATTACCTCTTGTTTAATTGCTACTTCATGGAGAATTCGTGTCTTTTTTTCCATGCAGGAACAATTAGATATTATTAGTATTGACAGCATTTATTTGTTAGACCATATGTGGAATGGTTAAATCTTCCCCTAAGATAGAATCCTTAGTAATAATTCTCATCATAGAAACTCCATATCTAAATCCAAAGCATATAATATGACATTTCCTTTAAGACTTAAGGATCTTATGACTTTTCTTTCTGGCTTCCTAGAATCAGAAAAATTCTGATTGTAAATATATGTAATGTTCTACAGTTATACAGGCAATAGTAGCAAAACCTTAATGAAAATTACAGCAGCAGTAATGCTTTCTTTTTTTCTTGCATTCAGAATCAAATGTCAAAGTAGTAGATATTTTTCCGATCATAAAGCTGGAAAATAAAATATCTATTCAGTGACTCAAAATTCCTTCTAAAACAATATCAAGTTAAATGAATAATTAATAATGAAAAATTTAAATAGCTATTTTTTTCCAGTACTAAGAGAATATTAAAATAGCTTTGTGAGACAGGTTTCAAGATTAGGTGTCAAATGAATAGTACCAGATATAACAAACAGAGAGCTGTTCTATAATTATTCATACATTTTATAATACAAACATGGAAATAACTCCCATAGCTATTGAATTTTGGACAAAAGTAAAGAATATTAGAGTGATTAAAAAGAGAAAATAAAAGTAACTGTAGGACAGAGTATATTTGGAGGGTTTTCTGTAAGCTGCCAAAGGACATCTAATTTGTCTTGTGATACAACACATAATATTGAGCAACATTTGTGTGGTAAATTGCTTCATTACAAGTAAGAGTGAAATACTAGCATCGCACTTTCTTTTAAGTCTGTCTGTAAGACTAGGTTAGTGTGTGCATAAAAATGACTGAGAAGACAATGGTATAGAAAGCCTTGATTAGCATTTTAGGCATCATCCAAATACGTAACAGTATTTGGAATACTTGGAGTTCACATATGTTATACACTCTCCTTTTAACACTCCCATCTGTTGCCTCCACATAGGTAGTTGTTTATTGCTTTATTATACAATGAATAAATGAGCATCACTCCATCTCCTTCCTATTGGCTCTGCCACTGTGAGTTGAATCCAAGATTCTTATTATCCATTCTTTCATGCCCAATTGCTTTTAAGGGTAAGTGAATGGGTAATTTCTTTCATTCCAATGTGTGTGGACTCAAAGTCTGTGCAGAAGGAATGTAAGAGGAAAATTCTTTCTAAGATTCTTTCTATCTGGCACATTACTACTAGAAAGAAACACTAATTTATAGTCAGGCAGGTTCCTTTAAAACACCACTCTGCAGTACTGGTATAGCTCAGACATTCCAGAGCAATGGACTTTGGGGTGGCCCAGACTCTGCAGAAGCACAATATGCTTATAAAAACTGTTTCCACATGGAACACAATGCACATGTCTTTCCTCTACTGCTTATAGAGGATAACAAACAGATGGTGCTTCATGTTTTTAATTAATAATATGAATGTTCTGTGATCCACCTTTATTTTTAATACATACGAAACCCAAATCTCTCAGTTTTGTCTTATTTTATCAGATAAATACTGTAGTCACCCTTCTGCTTTCAGACATTTGTGTTTTGTGATTTTTTGTTTTGTTTTGTTTTTTTAACTTATGGAACACAAAAACGTGGCTTTTCCCTATTTTCTGCTTTTGTAGCAAAACTCAATGTGTCCTGAAGGAATACTGTCTCTTAATTATTGCTAATTATAGATATTGGCTGATAATGTGTATGTTGTGAAACTTTGCAATTCTTGTATGTTTATCAAACACTACAGCAAGGCTCTCTAAATAAATTTGAATAAATTTCCAACAGAAACAGGTATCAGCTGATATTAGTGATGTGTGAACAAAATTTTTGCTTCTAAAAAGCTTTTAAAAATATGAATGATTTCAATTATTCTGGGTTGCAAGATTGACTATTTAAAGGGAATCCCCATGGGATCACTTGGACTGAAATAATGAAACATAAGTTCATTGAGAAGCTGAAGTATCCAAATAATTAAAAAAAAAAACAAAAAAAACCCAGTAAAAATTAAGGTAAGTTTGTGTTGGATCTAATTCTTCTCTGCAATGTGGAGAGAAAAATGCATTCTTTTGGGGATCCACCACCACTGAAAGTACAGGGTTGCTAAGCTGAAATGATAGAAGCCTGAAAGAGTCGAGCGTATCTATTTCTCTGTCTTTGATACCCACTAAATTTATATACTGTGTTGATAGCAATGTATAGACACAAAACTTCATTTTCTATTATGTGTAGCCATGCTATCCATACTAAAGAAAAAGGAGGCAAGTGTACTATAAATAGAGAGAAATGAAGCTTCCATCTAAAAAGACTAGGAGAGAAAGCTGATTTCAGTGGGCCTTGAAAAATGATTGCTTTCGAACCCATGAGAAGACATTAAATAAGAAAACAAAATGACCTTTTTTTTAAAGAAAACATTTTCTAAAGAAGGAAACAGCACATTTTATCTTTATACACTCTTGTTCTTGTATTTGTTCTTGAGGGAGTCACTATAAGTCTTTATCTGTTCTCCTTTATGCCTTTTCTGCGGTAAATAGATCTAATATTTTTGTTTTCATAAGAATCTGGTTTCAAATTTGTATTTGTCTTTTTTCTCTCACTTTTTATTTAAGTATTTCTGCTTTTCCCTTCTGAGGAGTCTGAATGTTTCTGTTTTCCTTGCTTGCTCTGTTTCAAAACACAGTCTTGTCCCCTCCATCATTTTTATTAGAGCTCACATATTTCTTTTCTCTTTTTTTCTTTCCTCTTCTTTTTTTTTTTTTCCTTTTCTTTGTTTTGTTTTGTTTAGGTTCCGACAGATGATGTAATGTACTAGACATTACTCCAGATTCAATTTCCAGCCAATCCATAATACTGTCTGTCCAAAGGTGGGTATCAAATAAGTTTAAAACCTCAGCTGCTCCACATAGCTTTTCACTACTGTAAGCTCATTTTTTACATGTCTACCAGCCACTATCCTGGGAGAAATCTTGAATTATAGACCCTTGCCTTACCTTGCCTTGCCTTGCCTTCCCTTCCCTTCCCTTCCCTTGCCTTCTGTCCCCTTCCCTTTCCTTTCTCTGAAGAAAAGAAATATTTTGGACAATTACCAATGCTGAAGTATGTGGAAATTATTATGGAATTACATGTTATTTTACATTCTCACTAAAACCAAAGGAGTTCACCATGATTGCTGCAAGTATACTGAATACTAAAGGTTTTAATAATTGATAAACTTTTGTTATCCACTGGTAATACTTTTTTAAAGTGGTAAACAATTATTAATTAATTTATTATTCACTGAGAAGCATCATGTTGAATTTAATTTATCATAGACGTAGATAGAATAAGGAATTCCATGTCAGTGTCTCTATAAAGTAGACAGACTTGTATTGCTATTCATGCCAACTTCCTTTTCCTTTCTGTTGATTAAAATAAATTAAGCTGATGGTAAGTCTGGAGAAATTGTGTATATGTGTGGTAGTATATGTGGGTGTGGGAATACACCAGAATTTGGAAAAAGAATGGGTTCAGGATGGAGTCTGCCTGGGCTTGTATATGCCTGTATGTGTGTCTGGAGAAAGTGGGTATGTGTGAGGATGTGAATAAAGGAACAGAATGTAAGTAAGACTATGTGTGTGCAGGAGGTAAAAAAAGGATGGAATATGAGATAAAAAGTAAGGATTACAGGATCTGATTATGCCAATATGTTTTTATATCAATTGACAAGGACGTTGTCCTTGAGAGATTCTTTAATCATCCTAATTGCTTCCTCAATCAGGAATTATGCATTAGCAGCAAAACACAAGGAAGTCCTGAAACTGTGCTAAATTGTCTAGATTAGAAATGGTTTGAATAAAGGTGCCAATATTCCTGTTCTGCCCCAGCTGCATCCGTCTCTGCTAGATACAACAAAAGATCAGTTCCATATATATATGTGCGTATGTGAAGAACACACATTGTTACCTGACATATTCTTCTAGAATGTTAATAGCATGATGATCAGAAACTAATAACACATGTTACTTTTGATTTATATATTTGGTACTACTTTTATGAAATAGGTATTTGCTTTAATAAAACTACTAGAAATTATGAGAAGCAAACTGTGGTCCTAAAATTTGAAAGATATTTTCTTTGTTAGCCTTAGAAATGTATATTTTGCTTGAAAAATTAAATTATTCTTTAAGTAGCAAACAGTCTCTAAAAATACTATGAGATGTTGAAATGCCTGTAAAATGAAATGTTTTGAACAAATTTAATTTATTACTTCTCTGAGTAATAATAAACATAAGAAGTATAATGACTTTTGGGTTATATCCACTTTTTTAAAAGAAAATTCAGTTACCTACGTCATTGCTTTTTATTTCACCTACATGTTAAAAGTCGTTTTTTTTTCCCAGCTGAAATTGTTTATATACATGGTTGCTTGTTTCTTTGAAGGATAGGTGAATTTAAACTTAAGTGGCATAATAGGATCTCAAAGCAACAGAGGAAGAGTCTTAAGTTAGTTTTAGAATGTAAAGCAACCATGTGTAAAGTTCACAAATTTATTTATTCTTACCATTTTACTTATTTATGGGTGTCTCTACAGAGCTTGTTAACATAGCATGAGTAACCAATACACTTCATTTTATTTTCAGACATTCCTGTTGGGAGACAATATGAGGATTAATTAGGCAGGTCTAGTAACTCCATGATATACGCTTTTTGAAAATGGGAAACAGATTCATGAATATTACATAGGAAAGGAAGTTTTGATGTCTGAAATCTTGATTGATGCACATGGAAAGGGCATTACAGAGAATCTTGGACTGCTGCTATCTTTGCTATTTATATTCTACATTTACTGAAAATGATCTTTTGAGAAAAAAAATCCAAAACAGAATGAGAAAATGGTTGCTACTTAACATTTTAGTTATTGCTTTCTTATAAACTTCTCCCTCTTTTCTTTCCTTTGGTCTGTTGTTAATAACAGGCTTTGATTCACCAATGTGTCGTCCGTTTCTTAGCTACACTGACAACCCAGTTTGCTGAATAGAATACTGAAAAGCATTTCTAGTACCTGTTTGACATTTTCAGTGTGAAACAAACATTGTGTTAAAGGCCATTGTTTTAAAATCACTGCACCTTCAGAAACCATTGAGGCTTGAAGGATTCTCAATCAAAAGCAAAAATTTGCCATCCTTAGGATTTTGAAGATTTTTGCTGGCTTAACTTAAATAAACGTGCTATTCCATTTTCCTTGAAATTGTGCAGCATGAATATTATCCTGCCAAAAATACATGCACCTGTGAAATGAGTAGTATCACAGAATCCCAGAACAGCTGAGGGTGGAAGGAATACCTGGAGATCATCTAGTGCAATGCCCCTGCACAAAGCAGGTGCAACTAGAGCGGGTTGCTCGGAGCTGTATCTAGTTAGGTTTTAAATATGCCCAGTATGGAGACTGCACCATCTCTCTGGTCAATATACTGAAGTTGCAATTGGTATTCATGTTAGAGGATAGTGTTACCACATGGCAGTAGCTGTTAGAACTGATGAATCCACGACTGTAAGTTTGTTCTTGTGCTTCCACTTATAGGAACTGTGACTAGGTAAAGACGAAAGTAAAGTAAAGGTGGTTTTAAAGCCCTTAATAGGGAGATCGGCTTTGGCTTAAAACTGGCAGAATCAGCTCTGCCTCCATCTAGAGCTCACTGTCCACTCAGTTTGCGCTGTCAAAGGAAGGAGAGCTTTTCAGGAGAGGAAGAAACAGCAACGTCTGAAGAGTTTCTTCAAATGTTTACTACACTGGTAACAGTTAAGAGATACCAAATTTCTTTATAATCATGTGTGAAGAAGTCAGAGATGTGACTACAACTCTCTTGTGAAGTGAAGAAAGAAAAAAGATAAAAGTTGCAGTATGAGAAAAGAAAGTGAAAATTCTGTTTATCCTTCATATTGCCGCAAAGCAATGTTGAAAGCCTGGACTGACATGGGACAAGAATTTCATCCTCTTGTAAATGGAATGTGTCGTTAAAAAAAAAAAAGTTAGCAGCTATGGAGGGCTTAAAATTTGTATGTTCAGATAAATTTGCAAGTCACTTGGTGTTCCTCTTACATTCTCTCCCATGATATTCTATCTTTTTTCAAAAGACAATACTATACTGTCTGTATTATTTAATGACAAAAGCACATAGGCTTTTCGTTATTTATCTAATAATGTATAATTCATGATTCTGCAGAAGTGAAATAGCTATCTTGTGAGATGAAGTAATATCATGAGTATATTTCCAGTACTTCCTGTTTCTCCTCAGAACAGAAACATTCTATTGCTGTGCTTTTTTACATCTGAAAATGCAAAAAGTATACAGAGTACCAACAATATTTTTGAGTTATATTAACCTTATGTTTGATTTTTTCATAAATTATAAAATCCATGCTTATTTTTGTCAATGTTGACTTTTTTTTATAATAGCAAACAGGGTTAAACACAGAAAAGAGAATGAAACAATTTTTACCAAAGTACTGTTTTGTCAGATCTGTTTTCATCTTAGAAGTAAAATGTTATCAAATTATTTTTGGAATTGATAGAAAGTGCTAACATTTCTTTAATAATTTACAGTAATGTATTACTGTTTGATCATTAATTCAAGTATGAGATGTAACTGTGTAACTGTTATTACAGTAGTTCAGTTTCAATTGTAAATAGAACCAAGTATATGACTTTTATGTAATAATTGGCTGAAACAGTACATGTAGAATCATAGAATATCCTGAGTTGGAAGGGATCCATGAAGATCATTGAGTTCAACTCCTGACTCCACACAGGGCAACATAAAAGTTAAACCATATATCTAAGAGAATTGTACAAACACTTCTTGAATACCAACAGGCTTGGGGTCATGATAACTTCCCTGGGGAGCTTGTACCAGTGGTTGACCATTCTCTCTGAGAAGAACTTTTTCCTAATATCCAAGCGTTAACTTCCCCTGATGCAGCTTTAAGCCATTCCCTCATGCCCTATCACCGGATATCAGAGAGAAGAGATCAGCACCTCCATCTCTGCTCCTCCTCATGAGGAAGCTGTAGACATCAATGAGGTCATCCCTCAGTCTCCTCTAAGCTGAACAAACCTAGTATCCTCAGCTGCTCCTCAGCTCCTCATGTCACGCCATCTAGTCCTTTCACCATCCTCGTTGCCCTCCTTTGGACATATTCTGATATTTTTGTATCCTTCTTATATTATGCATCCCAAAACTTCATACAGTACTTGCAGTGAGGCTGCACCAGTGCTGAGTATAGTGGAACAATCACTTCTTTCAACCAGATAACTATACAGTGCTTAATGCACCCCAGGATACGGTTGGCCCTTTTGGTTGCCAGAGCACATTGTTGGCTCTTATTGAGCTTACCATCAACCAAAACTGCCAGATCCCTTTCTGCAAGGCTGCATTCCGGCTTTTTCTCCCCCAGTCTATACATACATCCAAGATTACACTGTCCCAGGTGCAGAATCCAGCATCTCTCCTTGTTAAATTTCGTATGGTTGGTAATTGCCCAGTGGTCTAATCTACCAAGATCTCCATGTAAGGACTCTCTGCTCTTAAGGGGATTAACAGCGCCTCTTAATTTAGTACTATAGGTCAATTTACTAATTGCACTCGACTCCTGTATCCAGGTCATTGACAAAAACATTGAAGAGAACTGCCCTTAAGATTCAGCTTGGGGAACACCACCAGCGACTGGCCACCAGCCAGGTGCTACTCCCATGTGCTGCTACTACTCTTTGAACCCAATCATTCAGGCAATTGTTCACCCACCGTATTGTGTATATGTCTAGCTGTATGCTGGACATTTTGTCCAGAAGGATACCGTGAGAGACAGTATCACAGTTTTGTTAAAATAAAAAAAACTCCACATCCATTGCCTTCCCTTCATCGACTAGCTGGGTAACTTTGTTATAAAAGGATATGAATTTAGTAAGGCATGACTTTCCTTTCATGACCAGTGCTGGCTTTGACCAATGACTGCATTGTCTCTCAAGTGTTTTTCAATAACTCCCAGAATAATCTTCTCCATAATTTTACTAGTCACTGAAGTAAGACTGGCAGGCCTGTAACTACCATTAGGCCCCATAGACTTATGTGCATTCAGTTACAGCAGCAAATCCTGTACAAGTTCAAAGTCAACTGAGAGCTGATCACTCCGCCAGTTGCGGTCCTCTAACTCAGGGCTCCAGGGGTCCCAGGGCCCACCATTGGTGTTAAACCACAGGTGAAGAAAGCATTAAATATCTCTGCTTTATCTTTCTCCTTATTTGTGAGGTGACCAATCTCATCAAGTAATGGACCAATGTTTTCTTTAGTCCTTCTTTTGCTGTTAACATACTTAAAAAGGCCTTTTTTTGTTATTATCCTGGTTTCGGCTGGGATAGAGTTAAATTTCTTCCTAGTGCTGTGTTTTGGGTTTAGTATGAGAAGAATGTTGATAACACACTGATGTTTTCAGTTGTTGCTAAGTACCCTGCTAGTCAAGGACATTCAGCTTAAGAAAAAAAAAAAAAAAACAACCAAAAAACCCAAACCAAAACAGAACAAGCATTGGGAGGGAGCACAGCCAGGACAGCTAGCCCAGCTGACCAATGGGGTATTCCATACCATGTGACATCATGCTCAGTATATGAATGGTAGGCGTGTTCCAGGAAGTAGCGATGGCTACTTGGTTATCGGTCAGCGCGGGTGGTGAGCAATTGCATTGTGGGTTACTCATTTTGTATATTCTATCATTATCATTATTATTTTCCCTTTTCTGTTCTATTAAACTGTCTTTATCTCAACCCACGAGTTTTTCTCACTCTTACCCTTCCGATTTTCTCCCCGTCCCACTGGGCGTGGGGGCAGGGGGGGAGTGAGCAAGCGGCTACGTGGTATTTGGCTGCCTGCCAGGTTAAACCATGACAGTTATCCACCACTGTCGTGGTTTAACCTGGCAGCAGCCAAATACCACGCAGCCACTCACTCACCCCCCCGCCGGGTGGGATGGGGGAGAGAATCAGAAGGGTAAAAGTGAGAAAAACTCGTGGGTTGAGATTAAAGACAGTTTAATAGGGAAAGCAAAAGCTGCGCACGCAAGCAAAACAAAACAAGGAATTCATTCACCACTTCCCATCGGCAGGCAGGTGTTCAGCCATCACCAGGAAAGCAGGGCTCCATCACGCGTAACGGTTACTTGGGAAGACAAACGCCATCACTCCGAACGCCCCCCCTCCTTCTTCTTCGCCCAGCCTTATATGCTGAGCATGACGTCATATGGTATGGAATAGCCTATTGGCCAGCTGGGCCAGCTGCCCTGGCCACGTTCCCTCCCAGCCCCCTGCACATCTGGCAGGGCATGGGAAGATGAAAAGTCCTTGACTAGTGTAAACAATACCTAGCAACATCCAAAACATCAGTGTGTCAACATTATTCTCACACTACATCCAAAACACAGCACTATACCAGTTAATAGGAAGAAAATCAACTCCATCCCAGACAAAACCAGGACAACCACAATACTGACCAACTTAAATTCCAACTGAGCTTTGGCTGTATGAATTTTCTCCCTGCAGTGGTGACCAGCATCTCTGTAGCCCTCCTGTGTAGCCTGACTTTGCTTCCAAAGTCCATATATTTTCTTTTTCCACCTAAGTTCCAGAAGGAGATCCTTGTTCAGCCAAGCTGGCCTCTGACCCTATTGCTTGACTTATGACACACTGGAATTGCCTGCTCCTGGACTATTAAAAGATGGCTCTAAAAAAATGACCAGCATTTACAGACCCTAATACCCTCAAAAGCAGATTCTCATAGAATCATAGAATCATTGAGGTTGGAAAAGATCTCTAAGATCATCGAGTCCAGCCATCAAATCAACACCACCATGCCCACTAAACCATGTCCCTAAGTGCCACATCTACACGTCTTTTAAATACTTCCAGGGTCGGTAACTCAACCACTTCCCTGGGCAGCCTGTTCCAAGGCTCGACCACTCTTTCAGTAAAAAAATTTTTCCTAATGTCCAATCTAAACCTCTCTTGGTGCAACTTGAGGCCATTTCCTCTCGTCCTATTGCTAATTACTTGGGAGAAGAGACCGACCCCCACCTCGCTACGACCTCCTTTCAGGTAGTTGTAGAGCACGATGAGGTCTCCCCTCAGCCTCCTCTTCTCCAGGCTAAACAACACCAGTTCCCTCAGCCGCTCCTCATAAGACTTGTGCTCCCGGCCCTTCACCCGCTCCGTTGCCCTTCTCTGGACATGCTCCAACACCTCAATGTCCTTCTTGTAGTGAGGGGCCCAAAACTGAACACAGTAGTCGAGGTGCGGCCTCACCAATGCCGAGTACAAGGGCACGATCACCTCCCTGCTCCTGCTGGCCACACTATTTCTGATACAGGCCAGGATGCCGTTGGCCTTCTTGCCACCTGGGCACACTGCCGGCTCATGTTCAGCCGGCTGTCAACCAGCACCCCCAGGTCCTTTTCCTCTGGGCAGCTTTCCAGCCACTCTTCCCCAAGCCTGTAGCGTTGCATGGGGTTGTTGTGACCCAAGTGCAGGACCCGGCACTTGGCCTTGTTGAACCTCATACAGTTGGCCTCGGCCCATCGATCCAGCCTCTCCAGGTCCCTCTGCAGAGCCTTCCTACCCTTGAGCCGAACAACACTCCCGCCCAACTTGGTGTCGTCTGAAACTTACTGAGGGAGCACTCGATCCCCTCATCCAGATCATTGATAAAGATACTGAACAAGACTGGCCCCAAAACTGAGCCCTGGGGAACACCGCTTGTGACCGGCCACCAACTGGATTTAACCCCGTTGACCACAACTCTCTGGGCTCGGCTGTCCAGCCAGTTTTTTACCCAGCGAAGAGTATACCTCTCTAAGCCGTGAGCCGCCAGCTTCTCTAGGAGAATGCCGTGGGAGACAGTGTCAAAGGCTTTACTGAAGTCCAAGTAGACCACATCCACTGCCTTTCCCTCATCCACAAGATGGGTCACCTGGTCATAGAAGGAGATCAGGTTGGTCAAGCAGGACCTGCCTTCCATGAACCCGTGCTGGCTGGGCCTGATCCCCTGATTATCCCGTACACGGCTTGAGAGTGCCCTCAAGATGAACTGCTCCTTAATCTTTCCTGGCACTGAGGTCAGGTTGACCGGCCTGTAGTTCCCCGAATCCTCCTTCCGGCCCTTCCCAGAGGAGCTTGCTAACTAGTTCCTTGAGCAGTCTAACGTCTGCTCTCCCAAAATCCAGTGTAGAAGCTCTGCTGACAGTTTTCTTATACCACTGAAGATTTTAAACTCAACCCTTTCATGGTCACCATGGCCAAGACAAACCACCAATCATCACTTCACCCATGAAACTATCTCCATTTACAATCAACAGATCCAGGAAGGCACTTTTCCTAGTCATCTCCCTTAGTACCTGTATCAAAAAGTTATCTTCAATGTGCTTCAGGAATTTCCTGGACCTGTTGGTGTCTGCTGTATCATAGTTCCACTTAACATCTGGAAGTTGAAGTCACCATAAGGACAAGAGCAATTGATCTAGAGATTTCCCTTAATAGAGTAGTACATTGGTGTCATCATTCTGGCTGGGTGATCTATAGCAGATTTCCACAAAAACATCAGCTTTATTAGCTTTTCCCTTAATTCTTACCTAGAAGCTCTCAACCATGTCATCCCCAACTGCAAGTGCTCTGCAGTCCAGCCCCTCTTTTACATATAATGCTACCCCTCCACCTTGCCTGCACTGTTTCTCTCTCCTGAAGAGCCTATAACCTTCCATCACAGCACTCCAGTCCCAGGACTCTTCCCACCAAGTCTCACTTATGCCAATGATGTCATAGCCAAAGATTCTAGTTCCTCGTTTTTATTCCTCATACTGTGTATTAGTGTTCAAACATTTCAAATGCACTCCAGTGTACTCAGCATACCAGAGGGCAGAGTGAAAGCCCTCAATAGCACATCGTCCCTCAAACAGTCATGCCGTCCCATAGCTTATCACTAGTATGCCTGATTTTATCCCTTTCTGCCTTTAAAAGTAGTTTAAAGCTCTTTAAATGTGTGCTTTCACATTATTACTTGTAGTTTTTTGTTGATTGGCACAAAATGCAAAATACTGATCACTGATATTTTGATTTTTTATTCCTTTTTATACTTGCTTCTGAGGTCTTGAAAGGATTCAGCAGAATCCTTCCCTTTTAGCTGCATGTATTAAAAACATATAATATGATATTCACATGTATCATGTCTATAAATACAAAACATAAAAAATGATAGACTTTGTAAAAAAAGAAAGAAGCATATCGAAGATAAAAATGAAGATAATGATTTTGTTTATCACTTGAAAGTTGAACTGCTCTTTTCTACCATCAAAAATCTGAGTTCTTTGATTTTGACAGGGTTTTGTCCACATTGCAAATTTCTCTTTTACTTTCATATATTAAAATGAAGTCAAGAAACTAATATGCTTTTGCTGGAAAACAGCCAATTAAAGTGTTTACAGGGCTAGAAGGTGAAGGGTCTCTGTGTAATGGGAAGGGATGACATTTCTGTTTCATGAATACAATGATTTAATTCTTTGACCTACTGTTGGCAAGAGCTGCTGTATGGTGAACACTTTTGGGTCTGACACATTCATTAAAATAAAACAACCCCCAAACCCTCTTTTGGCAAAAGCCAAAGAGAAAGTTGAATGTTTAAATTGTGTGAGATTCCCTTCCCCTCAGATGAACCATGGTGTGACTTTGAAAGTTGACTTATCCAAATAAAAGGTAAGAAAAGGAGAATCGCTTTGCTTACCTTCCCTGTCTCAGAGAGGCCATGCAAAATAAAAAGATAAGGAAAATATTTTGAAAGGGTTATAATGTAAACATGGGCAGCTGTTTTAGACATTGCCACATGTGCACAGTCAAAGACACATCAGAAAAAAATTCATTTTTGTGGCCCTGGAAGAAAGGTCAGAAAGTTTAGATGTTAAAAGTAAGTTAACTCTTTGCTTATTTGACCATTAAACTGTCAGCATGAAGCTAGTTTTAAACTTATGATGGTCTGAAATCTTAGTGGTAAATGAAGTCTGAAGACCTATTAACCTGTCCAAGACATGAACCAGAGGGTGGTTCAGCTTCACCGCTAACTACACCAGAGCAAAGGAATGGATAATAAGAGGTGAGGAAAACATCTGAATCTTATCTTTGCTTGACAAAGTTATGTGGCATACATAATTGTCAGTACTAAACTTGAATTAATAATGTATCTTTACTGACATTACTATGAGGCTAAATTGATTTTATATGTTTATCAAATGCTTGCAATTTTCTTTCTATGGGTACATACTTAATGTAAGATATGAAAGGGCATTTGAGTAGCTAGCTTAGTTCAACCTATTTGCTTTTGAAAATATTTTCAAATTTTCATTCTCAGTTCATATCACCATAACTTTAGTTGCACGTATTAATTGATGAAATTACAACTCTATGATTAAAAACGTTACTGAAGACTTTGGGTTTGGGTTTTTTTTTCCCAACTTTTCATCTAGCGTTGAAACAAATTGTCTAGATGTAATGAAGGCCACAAAGAAACAAAGCAAAACACACTTGTAATACAGCTATCTTATATAGTGTTGTATCTGACTTTCTCAGTGGTATGTGTTAAGTTCTAGAATATAATTTGTTTGGTTTGCTATTTAAAAAACTAGATGTAACATAGCTATTAGAAACAAAGCACAACTGCATGTAGTATTTTCTTGCAGTTACTTAGCTTATTAATCAAATAAAGCCTTAGCAAGATTATAAATACCAAAATACAATAAACTTCAAAACACAGTCAAATAAAAAGCAAGTACAATGATCTATAATTATTCTCTGTGTGTAAAAAGATGGAAACAAATTTTTTTTTTAATGCATAAGATAAGATACAATTATGATAAATAAACCAAGCTCACATTAAGAAAATCTGCATCACCTCCTTCTTTGTGTACAGGAACTTCTGAAATCCCTTTTTAAAAGCATAATTGCCACGTTTAGTACCTTTTGTCCTTTCCCTAAGTTCCTTTGGTCACAGCATAGGTAGGCTGTCAGCTTGCCCTGAAGCATGGTCTATACTGTGCATTGTCTTTACTCTCATTAGCAGGACAAGGACTCAGACTTCCCAACTGAGTCTCACATAGTAGCATTTGCACAGCATTGGACTGCCAGCCAGATTGTACTCCTGGTTTAAACTGTATAATCTCAAGTGGCTTCATTGTCTTCAGGAGCTCAGCATGGATGTATATCAGGATGACAGAGAAAGGAATCTTATCGCTTGTAATTATCCTAATCCTACTTTAGTCTATGACTATCAAATAATTTCAGGATTTTGCTTTTTTTTTTTTGTATTCTTTCCTAAATGCTCTAAAGGACACTAAACTGACAGAAGTCATTACTTGCCATGAAGAAAAAGAAATTGTTTTCTTCAGGAAATATCAGGAATGAAAGGAATGAGAGGCTCTATAACAGCATACCTTACTTTTCAGTTAAATATTGATTCTCCTGGCTTGACAAAACCAGGAGGGGTTTATGGGGGTTGTGGCATGAGTGTGAAAAATATAATTCTTAGCAGTCATGGTGATCAAGGATTCATTTTCATGTGACATGCACCGCTTCCGAGTACTGAATGAAATCAACCCTGAGACTGAGGAAGCACAAAAACTTCCCTCTGTCTCATAATAGCTCAGTGTTTTTTGATATACAGCTGATTTCGTGCTAGGATGTTCTCTCTTTCAAACTCAGAAGTAAAACTGTGCTGTAAAGCAACTATACAAATTTCACCACCCTCGGAAACTTCCCAACTAGAGGGACAAGTTCATCTGTGTCTTAATTAGTAAATTACATATGTCTGAGACTGTACGGTGGCACTGATGTCAGTCGTCACAGACAGGTAAACATCCATGTCATAAAGGTCCCTTTCCTGCAAAACATGAAACTGCCTGCTGGGAATAGTCAGTCCCTGACCCATACTAACCCTTGAGCTGTGCCTGGGAACTGGTTGCATCAAAGCTTGGTACAGGCTAAAATTTGTTTAGGAGCTGTTTTAGCAATTTAATAGTGATGACAAACAAGTTTCATAGCCTGGAACATCCTCTGACACTGCTTAAGCTATTAGTATTGATATTGCCTTCAGGATTGGTGCCTATAGCATTTTAGTTTGCCATAGGCATTGGCTATATCTATGCTAATTAAAATGATGATAATGATGATGATGATAATAATAATAATAGTAATAATAACAATAACAAAAAAATATTGGACCTCATTCTGGAAGAAGCTAAGTACAAATAAACTCTCTGACTTCCGAAACCAGAGTGGCTGTAACAAAGATGCCCTTTGGGGATCATCACTGACACATATTATCCTCCCAAATGTGCACAGACACAAGACAGCAATTGGGCATCAGTCTATAACTGTTCAAGAGATTACTCAAGTAATTTAATATTATGGATGATTGCTTACCAGTATAGATATCTATATTAGTAAACTAGAGAGGGCCAGGGAATAGTTCTGGACCATTCTTAACGGACAGTTTAGATGTGGCCACTCTGTTTTGGAGGAGACGAGGGCCAAAGAATGTTCCTGGGCTCATTTTATTTGGTAGTGTAGTTGCATCTGCGATGCCTAATGTCTACATGGTAATGTCTTTAACTAGTAGGTGGTTAAAGATCAGATTTTCTTTCAGAAGGCAGCTCAGGTACACCCAACTGTGGCCCAGCTCTGTTATCATCATGCAGTTAGCTGCCTTAGCTGCAGCCTATTTACTATTTACAGGAGCACGACCTTGCTCACAGGAGCTCCAACTGAGCCTCATGTGCTGAAGCAGTTCTTCGCGAATTGCAATATGTCTTTGTTTCTAGGGCCTACTGAATTCAGAAGAGATCTTTCCTCAGCAACTAGGCTGCTCCTGTACCTGCTAGCCTCTCATTGCAGAGGAAGCTGAATGGCATTTCACACATCTGCGAGACGGACCTGCCATTGGGATCACTAGCTCCTATACAGAAGAAGTTTGAAAGCTTTCCTCATATGAAGAAAGATTTTTCCTCTTTTCAAGATAGGAGTTTCTGGTTTTCAGCTCTCAGTGAGTTCAGAATTTTGTGATACTCATTGCCTCTTTCAGGTCAAAATCTTATGAAAATTTTAGAACTTAGTTCCTCTAAGCTCCCAGTTCAGGGGAAGCCAGAAATGGTGCCACCTATGAAAGCAAGATAGCTTGATGACAAGCACAAACTTGTAATATAATCCATGCTTCCTCTCGGAAAATCAGGAAAATTAGTGAATTTTGTTTTGGAGTAGTACCATAGATATGCCATGCAGCATGAGTATTTTAGCTCTGGTTCACTCTCTGTTAGCTTCCACCGTGGAACCTCAGGTAGGTAAAAAATAAACTTTTTTCTACATTGAAGCAAGCATGTTAAGAGTACTTATGCAGACAGCATAATACAATCAGTAATCTCTAGACATATTAGCCTTTGAGGTTTTGGTGATGACACTAATAACACCTCCTCATCTCAGTTTAAAAATATGGCTTTCATTGATTATTTTTAACTACCTGAATTAATGTAACATTAATTAAATCTTAAATAAATTAATTAAATAACAAATGATTCATGTTTTTATTTCTCTGCTGTAATTTTTTTTTCCCACTTGCCTGGAGTGCTTCCTTATGTGAAACACATACACCACAAACATCTCTTTTCCAGACAGTGTTCGACAGTAAGTGCAAGCGCAGCAATGGAATGTCAGTGATCTGTTTTTAAGTATTGCAAATGCAGTCTTGCTTCTTCAGGTGACAACAAAGAGATGGGGAAAGGCTGTGAAAGAAATACCTAAAACAACCTAAGTCTATGCAAATGCTCTTTACCTTTCAACTGTGTTTATCTTGCTTTATATTAATAGAATATCCAATCTACAAATTGAAACTGCCATCAGTAAAAAGCATAGAATTTTAGAATATGACATAAATAAATAAATAAATACCACCTCAATTTCCTATCCTGAATATAGAATTTGGCATTTTTTATTCATTATAATTCACCGTCACTGATTATTGCTATATGGAATAATGTTCTTACTGTATTAAAAGAACTTAAAGTGTTACCAGATATACTCTATTGACCTCTACTTTACTTGAACCTAAAATTCAGTGATTTGATTTTATTCGAGTTTCTTTTGATACTTGACTATGCTAAAATAAATTAAACTTTTGATTTGAAAAATAAACTCTTTTGAAACTTTTTACATCTTTAAATAAACATCTAAAATGGACTAAAAACTTTTAAAACATTCAGTCTTTCTGAAAACGTAACCCCAAAACTAACATAATAGATCTTTAGAAGACTCTTCTGCTTTCTGTACTGTTAATACAATACCTCAAGGCCCAGTTTGCACACTATTCTATATTTTCACTTAATCCAGATCTGTTTTATTTCAGAGTGTAATCCTACAAAAAGGTAGCTCATAGCAACAAGGGTGTCATTGAGTCCTAAAGTAATTGCCACACAGCAAAAAGAAATGTTTATACATTACACAGAGACACTTTGTACAGGAAGGAGATAAAAATGTTTAGATAATTGAAATAACCTTCAGTTATATGGAAAAAGTTGAAATATCCTTCAGTCCTAAACAAAGGGAATTGTTTAATGGACATGTATTGACATCATGATTCTACCTTGTCAAGGTGCAAGTTTTGCTTCTTCTCTAATACTTTTAAATGAGTCCTGTCTGGGTGGATTGTGCAACAGAAATATGGAAGTCTTAAAATTGGATTTACAAGTTTTCCTTTAACTGGAAGACTTTTAATCTACCCTGTGTGGTATCAGGACAAACATTTGCAGTTAAGAAAGATATTCTCTGAATATTCTGGTTTTAGTTATATGACTTAATACTAATAGGTTATGAAAACTTGAATGTATATGGAAGCTTACTAGACTGAATATTTTCATGTGGGTGTTCACATTTTGTCTCTTATACCTCTCTCCATACGCTTTGTGAGTCCACTTTCATAAACATTTAAATTAATGTGCTATTTAATTTAAGCAGTGTTGTTAATATACTTAGGAAATGTACTAAGATTAAACAAATAAGAATGTGAAAAAGAAAGATATTGATTTTAGGCATACATGTTTTGTATTTAGACTGATAAAAGACACTGAAAATATTCCCAAAGAACTCTTTGCAATCTGCTTGCTATCTAATAGTGTAAGACTTGTGAAAAATGTATAACATTTTTTAAAACTTCTTTGGTGAAATAAAATCTTACCCAAGGTATACCAAAACATTAGAAACAGATTGGAATTTTCAGAACAACTGGAATGGTGGAATTTAGGAGCCTAATGTCTATTTTCTTCCAAAGGGTTTAAATACTTTTAAAATACTACCCAGAAACACCATTGTATCCTTTATAACTGTACTATGTATTTCTTTTTTCCTAGCAGGCTTTTGGTGGTCTAAAAGGTTCAGGTTTACAAATCTTGGATATTGTATTTATCTTAATCTGCTTACTGTTCTACTGCATTTTGGAAATTAAATGACTGGGGTTTGGGTGGTTTTTTTTCTTCCTGAAAAGTAAGAAAATACGATCTTTTGTTTATGCTGTATATTTCACAATATTCATGTTCAGCTCAGTTAAGCTATTTTTTAATCCGTCCTTTCAAGACAGTTCTTACCCTTCTAGACAAAATTCTAATCTTTAGAGTTATTTTCATTTGTTACGCCTTTATTTGTCATAACATATACTTCTGACTATCTTATCATTCGTCCCTGAATTTTTTTTCTGGCACTGTAGAGAGAGAAGGAAACAGGGGATTAGTCAATGAATCCATCAGCTAGGCAGAACAACTGGCCAGGACTCCCATAAACACCCTGAATGGTCATTCAGTCTCTTGTAGCTGCTACAAAAAATTCTTTAAGCCAAAATTCTCTTATCAGATGTTTGCATAGAAATTCTATTGACGTTACGGGAGGTTTAAGCACAAATGAAAGAGTGAACTTGGCTCATTTAACACAATATTTAGAACACTGCTGATGAAAATTAGCTGCTGAATATGCAGCAAACTTCGCAAAGTTTAATATCTCATCCATATTGTGTATTGCTTAACTGCCAAATCTTATTCTTTAACTAGAATGAAACTACCAAAGTACCATCTGTAGATCTAAATATTTGGATACCTCTCAAGCACATTTTGGATTCAGTGTTGCCAACAGCAGTGATAATTTTGACAAAACTGGCACTTAACTAATAAGTGTACTGGAACTGGTGTAAAATTCCACAGATAAAGAGCAATACAGAGCAAAATAGTCAGACGGTTTTCATAAATTTTCTAAAACTGTTAAACATCTTTTAACTATCTTGAAAGTTTTGCCAAGGGTATTTATCAAATTCACAGAATAGATAGGCTTTGCTACGGAAAAATATTGCAATATTCATCTTAACTACAAATTTATTTGTTCTTTAGAGAGGCAAAGTTTGTTGGAACAAATAAGATCTTTAATTGGACAAGATAATATAGTGGAAAAAGGCAAGATTTCACTCTCTGAAGGCCTTTTTTAGGTATTCTGACTTCTCATTTGCTCTTGTTACTTTGTGTAATAACATCAAGTTATTTAAAAGTACCTTACAGTATTTACATATAGATTTTAATTGGTTTTATTTTAATCAAATTAGCATGTCACTCTTTTAAAGAGAGTATATTATAATCTAAGCTCAGAAAATATCAGAAGTGATAAATGTTGCAAGTTGGAGCTCTGGCTCAGTAAATGGATTCTTTCTTATCTTCTACATCTCTACAATGTATAATCTGCTCTACAGACATTTTCATGGAATCATAGAATCATTAAGGTTGGAATGATTCCTTAGATCATCGAGTCCAACCGTCAACTCAACACCACCATGCCCACTAAACCATGTCCCTAAGCACCACATCTACACATCTTTTAAATACTTCCAGGGATGGTGACTCAACCACTTCCCTGGGCAGCCTGTTCCAAGGCCTGACCACTCATTCAGTAAAGAAGTTTCTCCTGATGTCCAATCTAAACCTCCCTTGGTGCAACTTGAGGCCATTTCCTCTCGTCCTATCGCTAGTTACTTGGGAGAAGAGACCAACACCCACCTCACTACAACCTCCTTTCAGGTAGTTGTAGAGCGCGATGAGGTCTCCCCTCAGTCTCCTCTTCTCCAGACTAACCAGTCCCAGTTCCCCCAGCCACTCCTCATAAGACTTGTTCTCCAGACCCTTAACCAGCTTCATTGCTCTTCTCTGGACGTGCTCCAGCACCTCAATGTCCTTCTTGTAGTGAGGGGCCCAAAACTGAACACAGTATTTGAGGTGTGGCCTCACCAATGCCGAGTACAAGGGCACGGTCACCTCCCTGCTCCTGCTGGCCACACTATTTCTGATACAGGCCAGGATGCTGTTGGCCTTCTTGGCCACCTGAGCACACTGCCGGCTCGTGTTCAGCCAGCTGTTAACCAGCACCCCCAGGTCCTTTTCCTTTGGGCAGCTTTCCAGCCACTCTTCCTCAAGCCTGTAGCGTTGCATGGGGTTGTTGTGGCTGAAGTGTAGGACCCGGCACTTGGCCTTGTTGAACCTCATACAATTGGCCTCAGCCCATCAATCCAGCCTGTCCAGGTCCCTCTGCAGAGCCTTCCTACCCTTGAGCAAATCAACACTCCCGCCCAACTTGGTGTCATCTGCAAACTTACTGAGGGAGCACTCAATCCCCTCATCCAGATCATTGATGAAGATACTGAACAAGACTGGCCCCAAAACTGAGCCCTGGGGAACACTGCTCATGACCAGCTGCCAACTGGGTTTAACTCCATTCACCACAACTCTCTGGGCTCAGCCGTCCAGCCAGTTTTTTACCCAGCGAAGAGGGTACCTGTCTAAGCCGTGAGCCGCCAGCTTCTCTAGGAGAATGCCGTGGGAGACAGCGTCAAAGGCTTTACTGAAGTCCAGGTAGACCACATCCATGGCCTTTCCCTCATCCACAAGACGGGTCACCTGGTCATAGAAGGAGATCAGGTTGGTCAAGCAGGACCTGCCTTCCATGAACCCATGCTGACTGGGCCTGATCCCCTGGTTTTCCCGCATACGGCTTGTGAGCGCCCTCAAGACAAACTGCTCCATAATCTTCCCCGGCACCGAGGTCAGGCTGACTGGCCTGTAGTTCCCCGGATCCTCCTTCCGGCCCTTCTTGGAGATGGGCGTCACATTGGCAAGCCTCCAGTCGTCCGGGACCTCCCTGGTTAACCAGGACTGCTGATAAATGATGGAGGGTGGCTTGGCAAGTTCCTCCACCAGCTCCCTCAGTACTCTCGGGTGGATCCCATCTGGCCCTATAGACTTGTGAGCATCCAGGTGGCATAGCAGGTCGTTAACTGCTTCCTCTTGGATTATGGGGGATTTATTCTGCTCGCTGTCCCTGTCTTCCAGCTCAGGGGGCCGAATACCTTGAAGATAACTGGTCTGACTATTGAAGACTGAGGCAAAGAAGGCGTTAAGTACCTCAGCCTTATCCTCGTCCTCGGTGGCAACGTTCCCGCCCGCATCCCATAAAGGATGGAGATTCTCCTTGGCTCTCTTTTTGTCAATATATTTGTCAATATATTTTTGTTGTCTCTTACAACAGTAGCGTTCTAGCTGGGCTTTTGCGTTTCTAATTTCCACTCTGCACAACCTAATGAGATGCCTGTACTCTTCCTGAGTTGCCTGCTCCTTCTTCCAAAGGTGATAAACTCTCCTTTTTTTCCTGAGTCCAAGCCAGAGCTCCCCGTTCATCCTGACCAGTCGTCTTCTCCGCCCTTTCTTCTTACAGCACATGGGGACAGCCCGCTCCTGCGCCTTTAAGACTTCCTTCTTGAAGAACGTCCAGCCTTCCTGGACCCCTTTGCCCTTCAGGACTGTTTCCCAAGGGAGTCTCTCAACCAGTGTCCTGAGCAGGCCAAAGTCCACCCTCTGGAAGTCCATGGTAGCGGTTTTTCTGACCCTTCTCCTTACTCCATCAAGAATGGAGAATTCTATAATTTCATGGTCGCTAAGCCCAAGACTGCCTCTGACCACCACATCTCCCACCAGTCCTTCTCAGTTTGTGAACAGCAGGTCAAGCGAGGCACCTCCCCTGATAGGCTCACTCACCAGCTGTGTCAGGAAGTTATCTTCCACACACTCCAGGAACCTCCTCAACTGTTTCCTCTCTGCTGGAGGACGTCCGGTAAGTTGAAGTCCCCCACGAGAACAAGGGCTAATGATTGTGAGGCTTCTGCCAGCCGCTTGTAGAATGTTTCATCTGTTTTTTCATCCTGGTTAGGTGGTCTATAACAGACTCGCAGCAGGATATCTGCCTTGTTGGCCTTCCCCCTCATCCTTACCCATAAGCACTCCACCTTATCATCACAATCGTTGAACTCTAGACAATCGAAACAATCAATTTTGGTATGATCTAATTTGATAAGGCATGTATATCACATGTATATTTTATACCTCTTGGAGATAACATAATTTCCATTGGATCTAGACAAGTACAATATACAGTAAGTGATTTTTTCTGGCTATTTAGTTATATCTCACTGTTTTGCTAAATTGCTCTTGCGAGAAAAAGTATTTTCTTACCTTCTAGTAGTAACAGTGCATAATATCCTGAATAATGTAAAATTAAATGTCAAAAGGCATGAGCCAAGGAAATGATTTTGAAATATATGAGGGACAAGAAGGTGATTGGAAGCAGTCAACATGGATTATGAAGGGGAAATCATGTCTAACCAACCTGATTGCCTTCTACGATGAGATGACTGACCCAGTGGATGAAGGAAGAGCAGATGATGTTGTTTACCTTGACTTTAGTAAGACTTTTGACCTGGCTCCCATAACTTCCTCACTGACACATTGATGAATTATGTACTAGACACTGAGGCATCATAGATAGTGAGGTGGACTGAAAGCCAGCTGAACTGAATACAAGAAAAATCTTTTTTATGGTGAGGTTGATCAAACACTGGAACAGGTTGCCCAGAGAGGTTGTGGAGTCTCGGTACTGGAGATATTTAAAACCTTAATGGACACAGCTCCAAGCAACCTGTTCTAGTTGCTCCTGCTTTCACAGGGGCATTGGACTAGATGATCTCCAGATGTCCCTTCCAACCTCAGCTATTCTGTGATTCTGTGACTGTGCAAAGGACTTTTTTTTCCATATGTTGCCTACCTAGTCTTGAATATAAAAATTGGTATAGTCATTTTTATTTGGTTAGTCTTACTGAACTTGCTGTTTTGTTGTCAGTAGTAATACTTAAAGCATAAACATTTGCTCTACTGCCTAGCTGAAGTGCTTCCAAAGGTTGTGTACAAGATGGTCAGGAGAGGTTGGTGGTGGTTTTCATCAGAGTATCATGACAGAGCAAAGAGACAATAAATTAGAGGCAACAATGTTTTCCACATTTGTCTAGGATTAGAAGAAAATCCCTGTTTCTGTAACTTTATACCATTGTCATGTAATATATACAATGTGATATTGCTTCTGTTTCCCCACTGGTTGAGTGCACAAATGATTCTGGCATGAATACTTTGCATGTACTTTTAAAATTGCTTTCCCAAACATCCACAGCTCTGGAAATTGCTTTTCTGCCATTGCTCAGCTAGCAAATGTGATCACAAGACTGCTCAAGAAAAGTAAATACAAAAGTTTGTAAGTATATCTGAAATGCATTAACTTTGAGTGAATTTTGGCATACACTCTCCATTCTTCATTCTGCTCTAATAAATTTGATAATTATATTAGATAGTCAGATTTTCATAGTTATATATTGTGCAAAATTACTTCTCTGCTTCATACCTGGTCCCTGAATATTTTTACTGAATCCTTTTGCAGATAAAACTACCTGCGCTGGATATTTACTGACACAGATTCCAGGAGACATTAAAGTCTGGCTTCAGGTTCTGACAGTTCTTAGAATAGGACTTTCCAGCATATATTGGATAGTGAGTTTGGAGCTACATTGATTTAAATTAAAAAAAAAACCCAAACAAACAAATAAATAAATCTGTGTTGTCATAACTTAAACTTCTTGATACAGAGTATTTTGCTACTAGCAGAGATATTTCTTTTTCATGTAGTCTGAAAAATCTGTATGGCCTGAGGGTGCTTCATCACTAGATCTATGCTGATCAGCTGAGGTCTGTGCCCTGAAATGTTAGCTTCTTTGTGCTTTTTTTGACAAATGCAATCACAAGTGATTTTAAGCTTTGATCTTGCAGATATGGCAGTATATTCTTCTGTTAAAATAGAGATGTACCTTAGTAAAAACTTCAATTTGTAATGGCATTCGTAAATAAAGCCATCAGATTCACTGAATATCCATTGTCCTGGAATCCGAGTAGACATCTGATGATTTTGGAACATCTACCCCAACGAAAATCAAACTTTTCATTTAGATTTTGCAAGTATACCAAAAGCTATGCAACTTACAGTGATGTCCCCAAATCAGTGTTATTCTGTGTGCAAAAATTCTGCAATTGTGAGAAGAGAAATACAAAACAGGTTGTGCTTTTCGTATTACTTTTGCTTAGGAAAGGTGATACAGTGCTGCCTTTTTCAAGGGGTTTTTTATTATATATTTTTTCCCAGTACATAAGAATTATCTTATCACCTCAGTGTTTAGTTAGCTCTGTAGAATAAAGCAGATTCTCCTAAATGACTCCAGAGAGGATAAACTGTTTAAAGTTGGGAGCCCACACATTGTTTAGACTACTAGGATTACATTTACCAGATCTCTCATTTACTTCTGAATATGAACTACAGTTGCCAGGCACTACGCCTGCACTTGACCCATCTCCTATGCAAACTGTTTGTTTTCTGATATTGCCAATACAGGGAAATTACTACATTTCAAAGTGAATGTTCAGATATGCTATAAGATCCTCCTGATCATTATAAAGGGAAAAAGAAACAGCTATTTATTGTATGAAAGCGTGTAAAAATACTGTACATAAAGCACGAGTTCAGTTACTATCTTTTTCAAATTAACTCAATGAAGGAATGATAAATATTCATTTTCTCCTTTTCCACTGGCACCAAAATGTAAATACAGCTAATTACGGCCTTCTAAATGCAATTATTAATCAGTTTTGTAGCAACATGTTATTTATACCCAGATGTATGCAAATGTTCAGGTTTGTTTCCCAGATGGGTTTCATTAAGTTACAGCAATCACACAAGTTGAACAAAGCACTGATCTGTGCTCTGTTATCAATATACAAATACACAAACTTCCCAACAAAGAAAGCAAACCAGCAAAGAAAACACACACACGCATGCATATGAGTGTATAGACACATATACATATATGAAATACCCAGTCAACTTGTATTAAAATAATATGCAGGAGCTGGTATAGACCAGCCAGATCAATAATGCTCTAGGAGAGTTTATTTACAACTTCTGTGAAAATATTATCTGTGGTATACTCCAAGGAATTTGTGACAAGAGGAACTGCAAGAGCAAGACCATCACAGAGCACATGACTTAAGGCCTCCTCACCACCTGCCAAGGGGGTCTTCAGGGACTCTGTGAATTTTCATGCTAGCCCCTGGCTTCTTAGGGCATGGAAGAAGCCCCAGCTTTGCCTTGGTAAGAATTCCACTGTTCTAATGCGAATCTTGTGGACATTGATTTCAGCAGTGAATCTTGAAGCTTTGGAGAAATGTTTTAACATATCTGTTGCTTTGGCTTTCCTTTTCCCTCTTTAATGACTGTTGTGCTTATTTCCAGGCAGATGTAATCTTGTCAGATTTTAGACTGTTCCGCACAAATGTGACCTACCGTACAAAATTACTTTTTAAAGGGTTGTGGTTTTTTTCCCCTCTACAAGACTCAATGTTTATCAATATAGGTAATTGAATGGTAGTAACTAGATATCTTTTCTTTCATTAAGGCCTTAGACTTTTCAAATTAAAAGAAGTAAGTTGAAATTCTAGTGGATAGCAGGTCAAATTATATTTTTTCAACTGAACAAAGTACATGTTCTGCTTTCCACTATAGCATACTATACCTCAATTGTTTAAAGAAACCAAATTACTTAAATATAAAATAGAATATTTCATTGTATGCTGTATTTTTTGTTATACTTCATTGAAGCCTTTGATAGGCTCTTATTTGGGCAGAACAATACCCAAGTGTATATACCTTACCTACCAGTCATTTATCATGAGCCTTTTTACCAACATTACTTATTGAGTTTCTCAAGACGATAGTGACAGATTTCTAATGGATTTTGTAGAGATTTTTTCTTTCCTTGATTTCACAGTTCTGTTTATGGTAATTTAAGTGGTTACCTAAGTTCTGTGAATATTCTTTCCACTAAATGATAGACATCGAATTTTTATCTTGAGCCTTAATACCATACAGTGTTTTTAAAATTTAATTAAATGTAGGAAAATCTTAATTCCTCATGCAGCCATAGTAAAGCTACTACCCTGCCGGACATGAATATTTGCAAACTGTGAAGTTGTTGATACTTTGTGATAGATTTTATAAATCACAGATGCTTTTCTTATAGTGAGACTATTAATTCAGTCTTGATATTTTTCTGTTATTTGGTGAATCACATAAATCAACTGTTAGGTAAAACTGCAATCCCTTTGATAATGATCAGCAAGTAAAGCTCTCTCTTCTTCCAAAGCCCCCTTTATTTTAACAAGTGTAGAACCAAGGGACTTAACTGTATACTTCACAGCAAAGATTAGATGCAGTTAAAAATAGTTCTTTGGAAGCACAAAGCTGAAAGTCTGGGACCCATCACTGAGAAGAAAGCTCATAATGTAAAAGAAAACAAACAAATTTACCTTTAAGGAAAACTTGAACTTTTTCAGTAAATTTCATTTTTGTGGGGGAGGTGGTGTCTTTAGACACCGTCATAATTGTTCCACCTTATTCTTCATGGACTGTTTAGGTAAGAATCCATGTTCGCATAAAATATTTTAAAATAATGTTCTGTATTAAAATGAGGCACTTCCACCACACAGTCAATCACAAAAACCCTCTGTGCAGGTCAAATGAATTATGGTGTATTCATCATGGAACTTCTCCAAACTCACCTATGTTTTATACCTATGAAATTAAAGCATCTTAAACTTTTCATCTTCAAAAGTTTTCCTTCAGCTGTATCCATGCAAGCCCACTGACTGGGGCAGTATAACATAAGATTAAGGGTAGAACTTGATCCAACATTTTTATCATTTGTTTTATTTTAAAAAGATACATATGAGTACCCTCCTTTTAAATATTTTGCAACTTCTTTGACTCCAACCAGCGAGAAGGTACCTAATGGAACTTGTCACATTACACTTCAAAACTCCTTTAAAAAGTACAGCCACTGTGGTAGGTCAGAGATAGTTACTACCTCTTCTGGTAAGCTTCTATAACAAGCTTTCAATTTATTACTACCTATAGGTTTCTAATTTCTATAGCATTACAGAAACAACTGTCCATAGTAATAAACATTTAGCTTAAGTTAACAGTATCTTAAAACTTCTCTGCATAAATATGGCAGTCTGTCAAAAAATTTGCATTATTGTGACGATTGAAATCTCACTTAGGATGAAATAACGTGAAGTTGTCCAGCGCCTGCAGTTTTAAAGCTTATACAACTATTTTAGGTGTTCAGCTCTTTTGCTCAACATAGCTGAGATGATTTATCCAAAAAGAAATTAAAATAGAGTTCATATGTAGCTTAAGGTGAAATAATCCATTGTCAGAAAAAAATAACCATAATATATTTATTTGCTCTCTTCTGCAAGCAAGAGACTTTCCGACACATTCACTCTATCAATAACTATAAATGAATTGATGGGTATTTTGGTAAATAGTTCTTTAAATCTGCTTAGCTTCAAGGAATTATTTTTGTATTTAAAGTTTATAGGAAATTGGTCTCTAACCATATACTTCAAGTGCTAAAAAAACATTTAAAATCCAATTGCCGACAAGGGATGACTAAGGTTTTGTTGCCAGCTTTTAGCACACAAAATGTTTTTGCACAAGAGAAGAAATGAGTCAAAGGTTAGGAAAACTTATTACCCTTCATAGAAACCCAACAGTTTTTTTTACAACTTTTAATCAAAAACAAAATAATGGACCAGATATAAGTACAACAGAAGTGGTGTGACTGTACAAAGAGCTGGTGGGTAGTCTCCACTGAGACTTCATTCCCTAGGATGAATGTCAGCTACACAGGAATTCATAGTTCAGTACTGAAATTTATCATGTACTATTTTTTTAAAAATCATAACAAAGAAAACAAAATAAACACTCCCTGAAAGATTTGGAAGCTAGTATTGAGCTACATAGTGAAAGATTAACTGAATAGAAGCTAGAATTTTGTCCAAACCAAACCTTGTAGTTGGCCACCCCAAACTGAGAATTTCAGATTCACCTCCCAGTGACAGCTCTGTAACTGTCTCCAGCTTCTTAGTGTGTCCTAACAGCCTGCTGGCAGCCGTGCGGTTATCATCCACTGAACGTTTCTCAATAGACTTGCTTTTACTTCCCAAGAGGTAACCCCTCACATTTCTTGTGCATTTGTGTTGTATCATGGTAGGACCTATCTCCCACTACATAACCTCATGTGCCAGCCACTGCTCATCAGGGACATCCCACAGAGAAGGTATGGCTCTGCACTACAGGTGAAGGATGTGCTTGCTCATAAGCAACTGGTTCCCTGGACCTGGCTGTGGGGCACACTTCCTTTGTTGATGTTTATCATTGGCATTTGTTGCCATTTATCTTACATGTTGAGAAAAATGAAACTGGAAAGGTCTATGCTTCAGCACATCTTGTCTATGAAACTGGCAGTTGGATTCAATGAAAGGAATCACGTATTAAAAGAATGATGAAATCATTAAGAAACTGCCTAAAGAGACAGTTTCATTTTTTCTCTTTTCTAATTTTTCTTGTGGTAAAAACAGTAACTGGGGCTAGGACTGTAGTAGTTACAAAAAGGACAAAATATACTGATTTACACTTGCTTTGGGCCTGCTCCATCTCTCAGGGAACTTACTGGGAACTTCAATATTTTAGTGCTGTAAGAACACACTAATTCCTAGAAAAGTTCACGTGAGCAGCCTCTTGAGGTTTGTTTTGGGATGCTTGTGCCTGGATAGAATAGCTATATTAAATTCTGCTTTGTGAAGTTACATCTTTCTGGAAAAAAATGAGTGTTGGTTAATTGGCTTCCAAGTCTGAGCTTAGAAAAGAGTTTTGGAGCTTGAGGTGCAACTCTTGTTTTTAGTTTCTTAACCTTAACTTTCAAGTATCTTTTGCTCTAATGCAATCTATTTTTTCTCACATGTCATTTTTTGTTACTGCAACAGAGCTATTTTTAAACTCTTCAGTCATCATCATCTGTAACACTAGTTCCATTTCCTAAGAAATTGCTGACATCTGTTTAAACACTGATACTTCTCCATCTACATGGATGTTTAACTCAAGCTTGTTATTGTGTCAAAGATATTAAGTCTTGAAAAGATACCAGCTTTAAGGCTTAATTATAACTTTTTAAGCACTGATGCATTAACATGAGAAGGAAGCTTTTGTCCCCATAACATTTCCACACAGGAAGTAGGGCTGAAGTTCAGTGAGACTGGTAGAAAAACAGATGAGGCTGGCTAAGGTTCACAAGGTGCCTGCCACCCCAAAGAAGGAATACACGGACTGAGTAGACCCAAAGCTTTATTTTATTTGTAAATCAGATCATTTTTGTGAGGCACTGCTGAGGACATGGTTCAGAGCTCACCAGAGATAATGGGAATTAATGTATTTATTTTAATGAATTTTTGATTACGCCTTTGGACAGCTGAAATATTAAAATTCCCTTTGACAAAGGAAAATGTCATTTACCCCTTTTACTCCTTTGGGTATCACTTTCAGGCAATAAGAGATGCCTGAAGCTATTTCAGAAGTTACAAAGATAAGGTATTTGAATGTGTTACCTTTTTTGCTTCTCATACTGAATTCTTTAAAAGATAGAATAAAGATAATGATTGTTGTCAAATAAATCCTCTCTTGGATAACTGACAGTAAAAGTGTGGGAATTCTATATGTTTAATTTATTTTTTCTGACCAGACTTGAATAGTCCTTTTTTTCGGAGCTGATATTTGCAGTTTGTGTCTTACGTTAGTGTGATAATATTATATTTCTAAGTCCAAAAAGAAAAAATAAGAAGAAAATATTTTTATTCATTGTTTCTGTGAAGCAGTTCTCATTAGCAGTTCATATAGTACAGATATGTGCCGGTTTGTGATCTGATGAAAATATAGAAAAAAGGAAGACAAAGACACGTAAAGTTTTACACATATGCTAAGTAAAGAATACACTAGCTCTAGGTTTCTTAAGTAACCATAAACTGAAATTACTGCCTTACAAGTTAGACATTGTGATTAATTGCATAAGCACTACTCGTCTGTATCAAGTTCAGGTATTGTACAGAATCAGTTCAGGTTAAGTCAATACTATAGGTTATCAAACTTAATCTCTCTCTTAGAAGTGAAGTGGTGTAGGAAGGTGCAAAAGATCATTTAAAGCATCTGCACTGTGAGGTCTCTATCCAACAGTTGAAAGGAAGTAATCAACAGGGTCATCACTTATTGACCAATTTTCAGTTTGATTCACAGAGCATGCCTGTAGAGGATTTTTTTTAGTTTAAGTAATTTTCTGTCCTCGTGACACAAAAAACTCCCTATTATCACATAGCCAAAACAAGACTGACAAGTACTTTTAGAAATGACTGATACATCACTCCGTCATCACGTTTGGAGTTCATATAATGTGTAGTCTAGTGACTAGTATGGTTAGCTTAAATTACAATTTAGCAGAATTTTTTTTTACTCTGATCCTCTTCTATAGCATGTTACCAGTTACTTGTCACCCAGTAACCAACCTTGTGAGGTCCCTATATCTTCTCCCATTTTCTGTTCCTCATCCATCTCCTAATTTCTTCTTCCGATGAATTTCATCACATCTTACTTTGAGAATTTCACAATGTAGTTTCTTTGCAAAGAAAATGAATTTGAAAATATATGCAAAGAATTTAACTTGGAGAATGGGGCTGAATAGAAGTGAAACAAAAAGCATGATGCGCTTGTGAAATTCTTAGGAAAATAAGATAAATCTTTTGCTCTTATTCAAAGAGTACTCCTGAGCCACTACCATTCAACTCCAGAGTCCTTTTCAAGTGTCTAATTTTTTAACAGAAAACTTAATTTTTAACTTGAACCTACTTGACAGCAGCTTTTAATCAAGTAATCAATTAGAGGTTTTCTCTGCAGACTATAATTGTTAATCAGAATTTAGACTCATTTGATGGAACACTTCACCCCAATATCATCCAGACTTCACTCTTCAGCATCATTACTTCTGCTTTTGTGCTACATTTAGAAACAAGCATGCTAAATTGAAAGCTGGGAAAAGATTTTAAGTGTCTTAGCATTATAGTACACATACATCCATTCCCTCTTGTTTCCACATTTTTACTTGTTCTTTCTTCAAATTATTTGTGCTCTTTGCATTCATAACTATTTTCATCCCCTGCGGTGATTCTAGAGCCTGACTTCTCAGCCTCCTAGAAATTATAAAGCATAAAAATTACTAGTTAGTTTATATTTTCCAGATTGCCAAAGAACTGATATATAATCTTTATAATATATTTATTTTTAAAGCGCTGGCTCGTGAAAATCTGGTGTAAATTGATTAATTAACTATCATACAGTCATTTCAATCAGGACAGACTGGAGGACAAGCCACCACGCTCCAATGGATTAGTGGCACTATAAGGAAAATGCTCTGTCTGTGCTTTTGCCCTTTCTGCTTGTACTTAGTTGGTCCTGCATTTCCCAAGACATTGAGCTCTAACCTCTTTTTAAAATCTAGGAAGCCCATGAAATTAAAAAATGTTGCATATTCAGTTACAAATCAAGATCTCCGTAATCTTTTAGGCCTTACTTTCTGGTCTGAGATTTATTTTTCCATCTAGTGTAATTGGAAGTGGAATCTAGGGCAATTGTCTGAGTGTCCAGACCCGAAAGCCAAAAGCTTTTTTCTTTTAGATCTTCTTTCCATATGATTCTCAACTGCCTTGTTGTAGAAGGCACCACTTTGATTGCTGCAATTAGTATTACTCTATTGCTGATCCTGAAGGATCTTACTGCTTGGTCAGGTAAGATTGCTATCTCCATACTTAAGCAAGACATGATGACTGAATCTTGAAAACACCCTTACCATGGTTCCAGTTTGCTGTGGAATTCACTTTTGTGTCAGCCAGAGGTCAGAGAATTTTTTTCTGATCTTCTTTTTCATTGTTGTTCTGTCCAAAACTGTTGTGTTTTCGTAACTCTCATTGGCTTAAATTAGGGATCTACGGTGTGTCTTTTAAATCTCAACATTATTCCTTGGTTTATTTTTTTCTTACCAGGGCAGTGGAACTACAGTGGTAGCAACATCCCAGGTAATAAGCTAGGTGGTCTTTGGGAACCTCTTCAGCATTTGTGAATAAAGTCTCCATTCAGTTCTCAAACATCATCATGTATTTACTCTCTACAAAACTAAGTCTTGTCTGTCTGTGTCTGGTATATCTAGTAATGTCTTATACTGTTTTGATACCTTAGGAAAGTCTGGACTTATTTTACTAAACACAAGGCTTTAGATGTCTAAAGGGTATATCAATAGAAAGTGAAATGTGACCAGTCATGCTTTAGTAAATGTTATTACTAAGTTAATTTAACTTTTATGACTGTATCAATGGATTTCTTATTACAAGTAATTTTTTGAAAAGAAGAAATAAGAGAAAAATTTTCCTTCTGTTACTTTCTTGGGAACCACACATTCCTTCTATATTTTGTTTTGTTCATGTTTCTCTTTTATTTACTGTCACCTCTTCCTAAAATCCTGTTCTATGTTACTTGGTGATTTTTTCACTACGGACTCCAAAGTTACTATCCATCTTACTCTACATGTAATATTGAACTGAAAATGTCTAGAAAACAGATTTCCCTGGAACCCTCTAGGATTTTCTATTACAGGAGCACAGAACAAATTTCTTTTTAATTTTTCAATAATTTCTGGCATTTGGATTAGAACATTGCTGGTAGTACTAATACATGCCCACACACCCACAAAAGGGAAGAGGACCTAATTTTTTTTATTTTTGGGAAAGTTTTGAAGAATTTCATACATCAAAATTTGTGGATTAATATTTGTATCAAATTGTATTTAGTTTCACAAATTATAAAATTATTTCTAATCATAGTTCTAAACCTGCAAAAGTAGTTTTTTGCCTGTGCAGTGTTACACTGTAATGGATGTACTTGAATAGATGCATTAATGGTACCTGGTCTGTAATTTTATTTTTCCCCACAACTAATAAAATTATTTCCAAAAATTCTGAGCATAAACATATTTTTTGTTTTGTTTGAATGAATTCCTGATCAGTTTAGGTATTGCTAAAATACAAATCACGGTAATAACAACATTAGAAATATAATAATAAAATTCTGAAATAACTAATATAGTAAGTATATTACTGTATAACTATGGTTAGATGAGATCTTCAACTCCCTAAGCTGTCTGGATGTAAACTAGGTTTGGATAAAAACTTTATAGCCGTGTTATCACACAAACAACAGTTAATCAAAATCCCTACTACTGAGCCCTGAAATAAAAGATAAAGTACAGCACTACGCTAATGCAGCTGTATGGGAAGAGATTAGTTTTATCTGTATACGTATGCATAGTCATGCACTCAGTAATGGTAAAGAATACATGTTCACAACATTAGTCTTTAGATTGTCAGCTAATGTGCATTATAACCTTCACCTACAGATGGGTTTATATTGCTAACCCTGTTGCTGAGCAGTGCTAGATTTTGGCTCTGGGATTTGGAAATTGACCCTAGAAACTACGTTACACAGCTGTTTATTTTATGTAAAATATTGGAGGCATTTCATTGCAGAACACAAAGAGCTCCTAATTTTGCAAACCAGATGTATTTCTGTTCTTTCATTATCTCAATTATAATAGCATTGCCTGAAAAGTTTTTTTTTTCTTTGATGATCTACATAATACTATTAATGGACCTATAAAAAGCATGGTGTATTTTTACTTTCTAATTTTACTGAAATTTTACATTTCAGTGACAGTATTTTCTCATGGTAAAATTTACTTCAAAACCTTTCCATTTTCCCAGTTACATCCTGCTTTAAATCACAGAAAATTGCCCATAGTGCTTGGAAGCACAGGTGGCTGGTAAACTATCTGTCTCTGGACATAATAACAAACTATGAAGGAAAAATCTATTTCCCTTTGATTACTGTAATTCAGATAGTTTTACTGTGCGGGCAAGAATTGTGAATCCATACCACACAGATAGTTTACTCAGCAGCAATCATCCTTCCCAGTAAATTTTCTTCAAGTTAATGCTTTGTGTCTGGTATAGTGCAATAGAAGAAGACAGCAGGTGCAAAGAATTTCTGCAATTAGGCTGACACATCTTTGGATCGGTCTCTAATTGAGTTTCTTGGAAAAGGAAAATAGCCTCCAAGTAACTGCAAGTTCAGCTTGTGAGATATCAAGAAACACAACCACGCTCAAATAACTCAGATTCATGAAACCAATCTTCTTATAGTTTACAGTTTCTAACTGTAACTTGTGGGAGAGTGTATTTGTGATAGCAAAATGATTTCTATTATAAATTCATCTTCCCAGCTTCACATGATCAAATTTTAATAATTGCCAGGCTATAAAGTGGCTATTTTAATCTTTTCTAGGCGTTCCTAGGCTACATAATTTCCCAAACAATATTGTTTTTCAAACCCTTTCATTGTAGTTCTAGGTCATCTTTCACCATTTCATATAATTTAAAATTTAAGTAAATATTTTTTTTTTTTTTTAAGGCAGGCAGCCTTGACATCTTTGTTAAATGCATTTTGAGACGATAAGACCACAATTCCCCTGTTCATACACATGGAAAGCAAAGACAGACTAGCATTCAAGTGGAACTACTTACTCATCAGCCATATATAACAAAGCACCTACATCTTCCAAGTACTGTCTTGGCTCAAGTCTGTTTAGCTTGTGAAATTTGAGAGATCACAGCAGGTGTTAATTGCAGGCCATTCTGGGATGTTTACCTTGTATTACTATACAGAATAAATGGAAGAAACATAACCATGCTAGAAATTTCCAGTCCAGCAAGCCAAAATTTCAGACCATTTACCTGAAGTTCTGTGGCTTTACAGCATATTAAGAGCCCTCTCTGAGGTTAGATTTACATGTAAAAGTTCTCATCTTTTATACAGCCATCACAACTAATTTAAGAAAATTTAATGCTGTGAGCTTTTTTGAAGCAATATCTTTTATATTCCTGAAATTATAACCCATTAAATTATTGTTTTTCTTTGTCCTGTGATTGTAGTATTTTACGGGCAAGTTAAATGTGTTACATGCTAAGTCATTTGTTATTGGTGTCATGTCACACCACAGGAAAAATAAACAGATATTATGTTTTTATAGGAGATTTATAATCTGCTTCCATTAACTAGAAACTCTTTGTTTTCATTTTCATATAATTTATTTGATTTCCTACATTTTAGCAAAATCTCATATTGTCCTTTCCTTAGAAATAATAAAGCAGCCCTTAGATGTTCTGACACGTGCTCAATAGTACTCAAGGTTATACTGTCTGCCCAGAAAACTTAATTTTTTTTAGCGTGGAAATAAGGAAGAACATAGCAATTTGAGCTTTACGCCTTTAAAGAGAGGATATACAGACCCTAAATAATTTCAGAAGTATTTGAATATTTCCACAGTCCCTCTTCCTCTCTTGGGAACATGTGCGGCAAAGACTTTCCCTTAAGGAATTCCTTACAGAGCAGGTCTGTTAAACACACTCCAGAGGAGACACTGAAAGACAGGATGACTGTTTTCTATATTCTTGAATATAGTTTGCCATTTAATTACAAAGTAATTCCTCTTCCTTTGCAGTACTTTTATTTATGTCTTTAGTGCCCGAGAAAAACAGAAGATATGAGAGGCTTCAGTTCTGAAGTGATGCAGCTTTGCCCTGTGACCTTCCCTGCTATACCAGACCACTATTACTGATAAAGTGCTCCACAATACAGGTTTACAAACTGTTTGGTTTAAAATCATTCCTTTCTTCTGCTGTCAGTGAACTTAAGGACTCAGCTCCGGAAAGATGTTCAGCAGATGCATCTCCTGTGAAGTCAGCGCTCTACATTTTACAGGAATAAGATGTACCAGAGGACAGCAGCTTCCTTTTCCTGAATCTAACCTCGGTAACCGCAGAAAGCCTCACATATTGTGCTTAAATGCAGGATGGGTTACATTCCCATTGTTTTTCTTTGAGCTTTCAGTGTCATGCTCTCCATTTCTCCACATACCACTAAAGTCACTTCACTTGGAAGCTGAGAAGAGAAGGGGTAAAAATATTTCTGGACAAAATCCTTATGTTACCTCTATATTTCTTGTATAAAATGGGAGACTTTTAATTGCCAATATCTTATTCAATGCTTCAAAGGTAGTGAAAAGGCTTCTGGAGACACGGAAAGAATAAGAAACTAAACGTTTCAGGAAGACTAGAGCTGTGATTTTCTGTGCACTGGTGAAGACTGTCCTAGATGCCTGAGTTGGCTCTTCGGAAATCTACTCTGTCCTGAATAAGGAAAACTTCTAAAAACTTTGAGTCTACCCTGACAGGAAGTGTGGATTTCCTGTATTTCTTAACATACAGCTTTATGGTTATTCTTAGGATATCTACTTGATGAAATGTGCTCCTAAAAAAGATAAAGGCATAAGTGTCTTGAATTGATCCTGGAGCCAGCAGGCTTTAACAGGCAAGACAGAACAGCAGGAAGCTTCTCTCCCCAGCTCTGAAAGTGAATGGATTTGGTTGCTTAATGGATCATCTGGGGTCCATTTGGGATGCCCTTGAAATTACAGTCTTTTCCCTCCTCAATGAGACTGATGATGCTGAAAAAGCTGTGTTGGCCCAATGCAAAACACATCTTCCATGGACAAAATTTTACATTTGTTTCATTTTGCCTTTTTTGAGAGTCTAGAGTTTCATCTATATTTCATATACCCAAGACTTATGTTGTACTTTAGTCCCAACAGGATTTTAGAATTTCGATGATCTCTTTCCAGACAGAAATTTAGCAGAATATTATTTAAAGGTAAAGGTAATCTTAGCCTATCTGAAAAACAGTGTACTTCACAGCCTGTCAAATAAATAGAATGACTGTTTCTTAAGAAATATATATTAAATATGTTTGAAAGAATATGTACAAAACACCAGAAACTAATTTACTCTTTAAAGTAACTAAAAAGGTTACATAAAGAGAACAAAGGAGATCTTTAAGTGATCTTTATAAAAATGTTTAATGAGTTTTAATGAAATCATACCTCCTTCCCACTCCTGCGAATTGTCCAAAAACTTTCTATCATGCTATCCCTACCCCAGTTCCACTTGTTCTGTCTTTGGAGAGATAGTAAAATACCTAAAGATTCAGTAACCTATGGATTTTTTAACATTATATTAGTTTCCTAACATACAAGATCTTAGGACATTAAAATTAGTTTGTCAGGTAGGCGTCTAGAAAGACTTCAACAATCTCTCCTGGACTTATTTTGGCCTTCATTCTTCTCTTTTGATGCAAATGCCTCAGGTATAGGCTAGTCAAAGAATATAAGCTTTATTAGCCTTCTAGAACAAAACAGTTAGAAGTAATAATGTATTTTTTAAATCTAAATAGCGATTGGATAAACACTGATAAGATTTTTATGCGGAGATAGTTATGCAGTAGAAACTACATTGTTTGCTGCTGGGCAGAGATCCTGACTGGAAATGTCTCTACTGGGAGAGACTTTTGTACAGATTTCTTGAATGTTCTGGAGATCAGGAAGTCACTGTAGACAGAGTCTACTGGTTCTAGCTCCTATCAGTTCAGTAGGTTTTGCATTGCACTACTTTTCATTTGTGAAAAGTAAAACAGCAGGAAAAGTTATAAAAAAGCTCAATAAATTATAGAAATTAAAAGAGGGGAAAAAACCAGGGTGCTGCATGTGAGAGTGTTTGTGTGGGTCCAATTAACATTCCTGAACATAAAAGCGAAGTTAAAACATTAGGCAACATTAATACCTCCAATAACTCTTCCATATGCTGTTTCAGCTTTCAAACATTGGATGTGACAATCTGTTCAGACAGCGTACGGTTCAGTGTAAATACAGTGCTTGAAGCAAAGCTTTAAACTTACAATTTCTCTTTGAAGTGAACAATGTGTTCATAAGTGAATCAGATACTTACATATCATGTGAGAGTTTCTGAGCAACCCTCCATGTTTAGATCCAAAGTCAACATTCCCACAAAACTTCATCATTCTATCAGAGAGGGAAACCACGAACCATGTGCACTTCAGGCATCTAGATTGTGTTATCACATTCTGGGATCAAACCACTGAATGAATCTATCTGTATGACACTTCAGGAGCATCTTGGCCTTGATAAAGATAATGGCAAACTCCAAATGATTAAACCTAGGACAGGTTTAATCTTCAATTTTATAAAGCCTCCTTTGCTGAATTTTATATTCTAAAATTCTAGGGCTGTATTTATTTCTCCCCCAACACACACCCCTCAGGATCCTCTTGATGGTGCACTCTAGATAAACAAACAAATACATTGTAACATGAACAATATAGTGTAATCATGCTTAAACAGAAATAAAACAAAATAGGAACAAACCAGAAAAAGCAGAGAAATGTGCCTCTGTATTCTAACAGTCTTCCTACTCTTTTCTTTGTTATTCATTTTAAGGAATGAGGCCTTTGGGAAGGACCTTTTTCTCATTTTACACACCACATCTAGTATTATACGGCCCAGGTATGTTGCCCATCAGGCACTCCTGAAATGAAACTAATAATGAATAATGAGCTAAAATTTCTGTATATTTACAAAAATAGAAGTCATGCATGCTAAAATAAAAGCAGCCTTTTTTCAGGCCCCAATAAAACTGTGAATTGTTCAGGATTCTATATTTTGCTTTAGTTTTCCCACTATAGTAGGATAAAATGTCCAGGGGTACAGATTAGTACGCATGTGGAAGCATTGAAATATAATTTACTTTTAAGGCAACTACCTTGGTTTTTGTAATTCACTTAGGAATCTGTGTAAAGGTTTTGCATGCATTAAATTATTTTTTCACATTTCATTCAACCCACAGTGGGACAATCAGCTTCGGGTTTCAGCTATGATTCAGCCTTGATCACAGCACATTATTATACCCACACAACCATCATTTGCTTTTCTTTCTCCAGCTAGAGATGATTGGGTTGCTTGCAGCTTTCTTAATTAAAAATCTGCTTATTTTGACTGGACTTAGGTTAAGAAGATTAAAGGATATGGTGAATATACAATTTATGATTGAAACAGAAAGTTATCTGGGAAGTAAAATAGAAGTGAAGCTTAAGATTAAAGTTTAGTCTTCCCCTTCTGCAAACGTAGTCTGGTATAGCACAGGCCACATTTTCAGTGGAGACTTTATTGTTAGCTGTAGCCACCCACCTTTCTATTTGCACAGCATGACCATTTTCAAGGAATTATATGTGCACCTAGGTAGGCTAGAAAATAGCATGGATACCAAGAGACCAATTGTACACTTCAGCAGCAGATTTTGTAAAGCAGCTTCTGTATGAGTCAGCCCAACTTGATTTTACCAACAACTGACAATTTACAATCTCATCGTCCTGCTTTTATGAGAAGTTGGTTTAGATACTAGTGGATTAACATCAAAATATCTGTTCCGTTCTGCAAATTGCACATGCTCTAGACAGCATGCCTTCTGAGGGAATACACAAGTTTGTAATTCCCTTAAAAAAAAGGGAAGTCATGTATGGATATGTATTTTATTTGGCATACCTTGTGTATCCACAGGAACAGAGGACAAAAGACAGCGAATCACTAATAAGACTCTGAACATGCAAATGCATGGGATAGCAAGTATTGGTGCTCTCTGAAGCTGCATGGAAAGATCACATGAAGACAATGAAGAGACTATGTCATGCTTCCCCTTGTTAAGTACTTGTGCAGATCGAGAACTTTATGCATGGGACATATGAATTCATACCTCTCTTCTGCTAGGAAATGAATCTGATGAAAACACTCAACAGAACTTATCCAATGTCCTCGAGTAATTCAGGGATGGATTGTCTTCACCTGTTCTCTGTCCTTCCTATTGACACTGCTGTAGTGTATATGAACTCTCAGGGATGGATTGTCTTCACCTGTTCTCTGTCCTTCCTATTGACACTGCTGTAGTGTATATGAACTCTTAAATATTTCTTACAGAGGAAAACAGTTTTGTGTGTTGGTCAGTTTATTCTTTTCGAATCTGTTCTCAACTACAGCTAGGAAAAAACAGAGTTGGGCTTGGGATGTAAAATTTCTAGGTAGTCAAGATAGTCAGGATACCTGAAAGGAGTTGGAACTGCCTTAACTTTTCTGCCTGATGCTTATGTCAAAATTTGAGAAAGTTGCTTTCAGCACTTGCTTTCCATGACTTTTTTTTTCATTAAATATGTGGGAATTAAATTGAAATGTTTTTTGTGCTGAAGAAAAAAATGCCTCTACTTGATATGGAGAGTTGTTTGTTGGATTTTTTTCTTTTCTAGGAATAAAAGCTGTTTTGTCTGGATCAGGTATATATATGTCACTTCACATTTTTGGTTCAGTTATAAAATTTTAAAAGGTAAAGTTTCGTATAACTTTATGTCAAGTACAGATTCCACCTTGATTAAAATGAGAAGACAGGCTGAATAATGAGATGGGCATTTTATGGTTTTGCCTCATTTATGTAAAATAAATGGTCATCTAGGGAAAAAGAAGGAATGGATATTTAAAAAAAGTATTACCTTGGATCAGAGATCTCCAATAATCAACAGCTGTGAATCAGTTGTTTATTAAAACAAAGGTAAAAAATCTGCTGATCTTGACTGGCAAGAAGAGGATGGTCTTTTTAGCAGCGGGTGCCAGTTTTTGGACTTCCATCATTGACTGTGCTGTTATGAGAACAGGTGCTACAGTATGAGATACCTGGAAGAACTAGGGAAAACTGGGGACATCTGGGGCCACCTTCCTTCCTTTTTTTTTTTTTTTTTTTTGGTGCTGCTAACTGCTAGCTTCTGTCTGTGAAAAGACACACTTGATTTCTGGATTTTATGTGCCCTCTTTTTTCTATCTCCCTCTGAATTTGAGTAATGAGACAGTGTCATGAATCACTACTGGGATTACATCGTCCTACATCTACAGCACTAAACAGAAAGCGCTAGAAATGTTTGAAGACAAGCACACTTGATGTGCTATAAAACTGATGACATTATTTAGGAAAGAAAACTGGTAGGAACTAATAAGAAAACTGTATTTTTAACTGAAGTAAAAAGACACAAATGTAATGTTGCAACCTCTAAGCTAAATCTACATAGCAAACAGAAATGGTGTAGAAAGAGTTTATTTGAAGAAAATAGATCACTGAAGATGGTTTCTTTTTCCTTCAAATTATTCATAGTACAATTTCTTATTTATTTTTATGTTTTAGTATGTTTTCTGGGTTCAGCAAATATTTATTGTGCTGTGAAACCCAGGGTATTCTCCCTTTGAGAATTCTGCCGGCAACAACTGAAACATGCTGCAAGGCAGTTTAGATTTACACAATTTCTACATTTAAGCTTTCCTTCAGAAGGTGCGGTCCCATTCTTCAAGCACACATGGCAGCTTATTGTTGCTTCTTCACAACTTTGTTGTGCTAGAAAAAGCTTTCGCCATCTATGGCAGGTAAATTGGTTCAGCACGCTGCTTTTTGTTTAAAATGCCCCTGCGATGCCAGCAGTTCTTAGAAGCAGCACTGCAGACAACACTGTAGATACGGTGGTTAAATTGCTGTAGCAAGACTGATGAGACAACATCAGAGCCCACAGGTGATACAACACATGAAATCATTCTATGAATATTTCTAAAATTCAAAAGAGTATTTGTGGAGACCCATGGGCTTCAACTCTCCTTAATCTTGAGGTGGAAGAAAAAAAGAAGGGTCAGAGACTGATACAACTGATTTTCAGTTGTTTACTGTTGGCAGATTATTTTGAATTTTGGAGCTTCATAGCTGCTAAGCGCTCCAGTTCATTACATCAGTCAGAAACATCCCTCTCGTCATATCGAAGTTTTACTTATTTAAGAATCTCCCACATAAGGAAATATAATATTATCCAAGGAAAAAGAAACTACAATCCAAGTGAGCAGAAGGACCTCCAGGACAATGAATTGATCTTTGTTGGTTTTAGCCAGTAAATGGATTATGCTCTGTTGTACTCTGAAAGAAGTATGTTAGCATGATGGTGAATTTAAGTGTACCTCAGCGTCATGCTTCATTTTTAAAAAGTGTCAGTATAAAGACTTATATCATGAGCTTGCAACTCTCAGGTTGGTGATGAACGAACTCATGTAAGACTGCTGAAGATGGTTCATCTCAGCGGTGAATGTATGTATATAATAATATTTGGGTAACCCATTACCATGTTACTTGCAGAATACTAAGCTAGATGGAAGTTACTGAAAATTTTAAAAGCAAAGGAGTAGATTTATTCACTTTATAAAAGACTAAAGATGTGAAAGCTTATTCTTTTAAAAATATATGAAGTATTCTTTAATTCTTAGCAGGGGAAAAAAGCAACATTTTAATTCCAATCTTTTTGTTTCTTTCCCATCTGGTTTCCCAAAGATTAACAATGAGAGACAATTTTTTGTCAAAATTTCAGACTCTAACATGAAAATGTCAAGTCTACAGGAAAACTTGTTTTCTCTAAAAAACCTCAAAACCACTCTGATATGACCAAGTCTAATGATCTGTACATTCAGTTATTGAAAATCTGTCGTGTACCATAATTGTAAAGTTAAATGAGGAATTTTAAAACTATTTTAAATTGAAAACTATTTTAAATTTTTTACATCTAGCTATCCTAATGATACCCTGCTATAAAGTAAAGTTTAAAGCTGCAATTTTCACAGCTTTTAAGGGATGTACACATGCAGTTCCCATAATTTTTAAATTCTTCCTGTGGGTTTCACAATTTCACAAAATTGTAATAAAGATATTTGCAAATATATGGAGATTGCAAGGCAAGCACACTATGTGAGATTTAAAAAAAAAAAAAAACAAACCTAAACTGCTGAGGCATTTCTTATTGTCTTCATCCTTGGCTACCTAAATGCCATTAAAATTGTGTCTCCAAATCCCTTAGGCAGTTTTTAACATCAACAATTATTTCCCCATTTTTCTGTTTCACATCACAATTTTAAAATATAACAAATATATAATGTAAGTATATATATAAATATATATACAGAAATCCCAACTGTAACAGAAAAATAAACAAAATTATCCTTCTAAAAACCTTCAGAATACCCTCTCTCCTTACTTCAGAGCAATCACAGGAGTTTATATCCTTTCTGCAATCACAACCCCATATTTTCATACCAGCAAAGTGGAGCTGTACCACAAACTCAAACATTATTTTGAAAATCTTTGCAATATCCTGAGATCTCATTCAAATTAATATAATTGGAGTAATAACTAGTATTCCCAATGTAATAATAGAAATTATTTCTTCTTTATGAATCTATAGCATACCTCCAATCAGTTTTCCTGATCAGCGTTGAATATGGCTTTTAGGAATTCCTACATCTGACAGCAAAAAAAGTTGAACATATAACAGAAGTCAAATCATAGGCTATATATTAAAAAAACCCATAACCCTTGGATAAACATGTTTTGAAAGAGCTGTTCTACAAAGTTAAGATGCAGTGTGTTATGTTTACTGGAAGCATATGTTTATATTTTCTTCCAGCACTGGAACAAAAGTTTTGGGAGATTCAGATAACAGCTCTTTCTTCTCTTGTAATGCATGGTTGCAACATTTTTTGATGTCATGTTTTTTCCACGCCTGTTCACTCAGAAAATTTTTCTGCTTGCAACAATATCTAAGAGAAGCTTCGTGGCTGACTGCCACAAATTCTTTTACTTTATCATAATATTAGCATGGACAAAATTAACGATCCTTTATTTCAAGCTCCAAGACAAACAGCCTTGTAATGGCAAGTATTTAAATAATAAAAAAAAATGATAGATTACACTTCTGTTGTAATTCTTTGAAGAGAACTAAAACTTTACTTATAAAAAAACCCACAGATTTCAACAACTACCTGTAACCAATTACTCCTACAATGTCACAAACTTTCATTTCATGGAAAAGTGTTCTCTGAAAGATGTTTCACTGATAAATTTTTAACTTTTCTGGATGTTTTAGTCTACTTAATATAAGCTTGATAGTATCTTAAAATGTAAGACATTCCATATCTATTTGGTAACGCAATAGGTATTGTTAGTCTTATAGTGAAACATTTAGCCAACTTTTCTTCTTTACTTGGTTACTTTTTTTTTGGGGGGGGGGGGGGGGGGGAATAGTGTTTTCAATCCTGGGACCTCAATAGGGAATGTCACAGGAAGCATTGAAATCATTGGAAATGTTTTACCAAAATAAGACTGTCCTTTGAGACGAACCAATAAACCAAATCAATTCCCTCAAATATCTTTGAGTTCTAAAAAGCAAAATACCCAGGGAAACCTGAGATCTTAAGATGGGGGCTGCCACGATCTGCTGACTGAAGTGGTTATTTCCTTGTGCAGCCCTCTGTGTTTTATTCAGAGGTTATCTTCCTATAACAGGGATAAGAGAAGGATATGTGTGACTGTCTTCGGTTGTTACCGCTTACAGCCTGGTATGTTATTTTAAAGCAAAATGTATGGCAGCTTGTTTTAGTATGCTGGGCTATGAGTTACAGTAATCAGAAAGCTGCTGAATACTTGGTTTATCCACTTTCTTTATGGGCATTACCTCTGGCATCAGGATAAAGGTTAGCTGATGGCAGTAACACCTTAAACCACTATCATAACACAGCTTGATAAGATGCTTATAAGAAATACAGAGTTGATCAGGCTTATAAGGTATAAGTCTCCTTATTCTTTTCTTCTGGTATATCATTCGTACTGATTATACAATTGACAATTTTTTTGAATCCTAATTATTTTCGATTTCTGTGGAACTTGGTTGTTCCTTTTTTTCCAAAATCCTTTATGTTTGTTTTTTTTTAAATCTATCTTTTCTATTTATTATTCCTGAGATTTATCTTATCTAATGTTAAATGTCTCAAAGATGTAGGCAGAACTTTGAGCCGTTTCCTAGTTTCCCATTTTAGACCGGGGAAGATAATAGGTGCTCTGAAAGGGATATATCTGAGTCACAGAAAACTATCTAGATAGATATGACTGTGGACATGGGTGACAAATGTCCTTGTGGGAGGCAGTTGAAAACTGTGTCAGATATCCAAGGTTATCTCAAATGGTATTAGACAAATATGTGGGGCAAAAGCTTTGAGTCCAGACTCCCTAGCTTAATGGTTATGGAACATCAAGAAAATTCTGCACTTTTCTCATGGGTCTGTCTCAGTATTTTACATTAAATATTCTCTCTTTAAAAAAAAAAATAAATAAAACCAACTTAAACTTGCTTTACTTTGCATAGTGGAGTTCAGGGAGAATGAAAAGTTAGGTCTGAATTCTTTCAGAAAGGGAAGAGAACAGAAATTAGGAACGTCATTTTGTGAACACGTGTTCTAAACCATAGGAATGGATGACAATGAAGTGAAAAGAGAGGAGACAGCCCTCTGTAATTTTTTATTTACATCTTGCAAAGACCCAGGTCCCAAAGATGTTCTTCAAAACTGCTGGATCCAGCAGCAGTTTGTCAGGGGACATAACAGTTTGTCAGATAGAACCTCAGGTATGATTTTAGGATTCTTTTAGGTAGGTAGGTAGGTAGATAGATAAATGCCTGCTTGTGTAACTAGCTGGTTTTTGCAAGAAAACACCACTTGCCTTGCCTCTCTCTGAGTACAACATCTGCTGCTCAACTCTAAAATTGTTATATTGAGGAGAATTCTGAGCCTGTGAGAAATCCTTCCTCTCCACTTTTTTTTTTTAATACATATTTTCCAGTTCCTCTTATAATGTATTGGGTTTAGTTATTGTTAGAAGCAAAGAATGAACTAAGTTAGCAGAGAGAACTTATTGGCTTTATACAGTCACCATAACTACACAGCAAACTAGTAATTTTTCTTAAGAATGCATGTATTCAGATATTACTTCAGGATAGTTTCATGTATTATGTCATCACGCATACATATTTGGATCTAAATGGATAGGAATTGGAAAATGAATACATTTCCAAAACGTATTAGTGACCAATGCCAACCCAGTGTCTTGGTTTTCTTGGACATGTTTTCTTTTTCTGCTTGGACATGTTGCCTGACAACTCTCCTTTTGCTTCCCCACCAGGAATTCAGCCATTTGGTTAGGTTTTTTGAATGCCAGGGCATAGCAGCAGAAGCAGAAGAAGCCGTTTTTATTGTGCTTGCTGACCTGTGGCCATTTCATGATCCCAGATCATTTGCACAGCTCATGTGCTGTATCTGTCACATCAGGAATAATTGTTCATCCGCTGTAGGGTAAGTAAAAATACACAGGAGGCCTGACAGTAAACCACAATGCCCTTTGAATGTATTATAATGAGTTAGCAGTCTTTTTGAAGTGTTCTGAATGTGTTGGATCATTACAAATGTACTACACAATGAGTGAGCTCATGTTTCTGTTCAAAGACATAAATACTGGCATGTTAAAAATATTGACTGCTCAGTTTAAATTAATATTCTGTACATGTGTAGATACGTATGTTTATGTATGTGGACGACATATAAAGCATATGACCTATGTTGTTCCTTAGTCTATAGCTGTAGAGCTATATTCCAGGTTGTTACATAGTAACTTTGATTTATTGAGATTTGAGTTACTGAAAGTCTGTGTATGCAAAGTTTTTCTAAACTGCCATTGTTTGCTACATGCATTTGCTTTTGTTTTTTAAAATTGTATTTAAAGGAAGTTCTAGTTGTCACTGATGATTATGGTCATTAAAGCCCTTCCAGTATATCCCTAGAAATTTAGTTTCATTTTCCATAATGCTTTCATATTTATGTCTGTCTAATGATCATATAAATTAAGTATAAAAATATTAATTGCCTTAAGAACATTCTGCTAGCTTTGTGGTGTTTTTTTCCTTATTTTTAAAACTCAGCAAATATTTGTTGATAAATAATTCCACATTTTTTATTCCTAGGGGAAAAATCACATTACATTGATCCCAGAAAAGAAAAAAAAAAGATACAGATGTTGCAGTCACCTTGTTCTATTCATATGATTGCTGTTTTGAAGAAAATCTGGGGTTTTTTTAAACATAGATAAGAACAAAGAAGGAGAACCTCCCCAACTCAAACATGCCAGTACAAATTTTGCCTGGAGTTTTTACATTATGAGTACAGGAAAGATAATGCAAAAGGCAGAGATGAACTGAAACTCTTTTTCTAAACGACGAGCCAGGACATGAGAAAAAGCACACAAGTGCACTTAGTTTAATTGGATTTTACTTTTCCAGTTCCAAAAAATGTTTCCATTCCAAAACCTAATTACTTGTTCAGGGTTTTTTTTCCACCTAGTTCAAAGATATATATATTTACATTGTTTCATTTTATTAGGCCTAAAATACCCCTAATTTGATGAACTTCTATACACATTGAAGAGGTCATCTGTCAGATAGAAGTTTGTGACAGAGTTGACTGTTCAATGCTGCTGGGTTTTTCACTTTTTTTTTTTTTTTTTTTTGCTTTTTTTTTTTTAGGAAATGAAGTTTCACATCTGTAAATCTTGATGTGGAAAGTACTTCCTTTTAGCATGAATTTGGTTGTCCAGCTCTGTTAATGAGGTAAGAAACAAGGTTAACATTCTTCTAGGATTTATCCTCTTTGCTATCCTTCTATGTGATTTTTATTGACTGTTTAGTTGCCACATCTTGTAATTGCATTCTCCGGCTACTGGGTCTGGTCACAGATTATGTTTAAAACATAAGGTCTTCATTCAGAACTATGTATTTTACCAGGAAGTAGGGAGGGGGGGAAAAAGAAGCCTATTTATTTATAAAACAATAAGGCCTTTCGTTGCCTTGGTTTTTGAGTCTTCTTGAATGAAAGGAAATTACTTCGATGCATAATTTTAAATGCTCTGTCATACAAGGGTGTTAATAACGATACCTAATTTCTGGCATGATAGCCTGTCACTGCTAAAGTCAGCTCCTAGCCAGGCTAGGAGCAAGGGGAGGAGTTCATTGTAATGTTAAACCCTATAATCTGGCCCAAAGGGACCAGGGGTGGAGATCGTAATGGATATACCTTTAAATTGTTGTAACCCATGATTTGAGTTGCATGTTACAGGAATTACTATAGCAGGAACCACCTGAACCAATGGAGAACAAGCCTTGCCTTACAAGAAGCAGTGCAAGTGCAGCAGTGACCTAACGTGAGCTGGCTTTGGTGCCCAATAACTCCACGCAACACACCACCTTTCCTGACCATCGTAACAGATGGAACCCTAAGTCATGAACTAAATGAATGCAGTGGACATTTTGTGGACATTTATGGACATTTTACAGGGGTGGTCCATAGACTAAGGGAATGATATCTGTGTATTATATCAAAGGATGGGAAGGAGGATGGTGAGTAATGAGAATGTATTGCATCGTGTGGGACCTGAGCATGATGTAAATGGTACGGAATAAGGGATGGATACTGTCCTGGTTTCGGTTAGGATAGAGTCAATTTTCTTCCTAGTAGTTGGTATAGTGCTATGTTTTGGATGTAGTATGAGAAGAATGTTGGTAACACACTGATGTTTTAGTTGTTGCTAAGTAGTGCTTACGTTAGTCAAGGACTTTTCAGCTTCCCATGCTCTGCCAGGTGCACAAGAAGGTGGGAGGGAGCACAGTCAGGACAGCTAACCAACTGGCCAACGGGGTATTCCATACCATATGACGTCATGCTCAGCATATAAAGCTGGGGGAAGAAGAAGGAAAGGGGACGTTCGGAGTGATGGCTCTCAAGTAACCATTACACGTGATGGAGCCCTGCTTTCCTGGAGATGGCTGAACACCTGCCTGCCGAGGGGAAGTGGTGAATGAATTCCTTGTTTTGCTTTGCTTGCGTGCGCGGCTTTTGCTTTACCTATTAAACTGTCTTTATTTCAACCCACGAGTCTTCTCACTTTTACCCTTCTGATTCTCTCCCCCATCGCATTGTGGGGGGAGTGAACGAGCGGCTGTGTGGTGCTTAGTTGCTGGTTGGGGTTAAACCATGAGAGGGTGTTTTGTCATGGGTCAGTGAAATCAGGACCTCAAGACTCATCTCCCACCCCTTGGCCTAGCTTTCAGGGACTCACACAGGAATACAATTAGGTTCAGGACAGCAGAACAACTTCTTTGTAAAGAACATCTGAATTTGGAGATGACAGTCTTTGATTTTGTTCAAATGCCCCAGACAATATTGAGGTAAGCTGGTAAAACTGGTAAGTGTCCAAAAACCTTTTCACTGACCAATGAATGTGGTGTATGGAACAGTGAGATCCTGTTTTGCTCATCCTTTTATGGGTTATCTAGCCAAACTTGGGAATACAGCCACTTTACTAGCCCAGAACAGCAGGATGCAACCATAGTCTCGTCTGGGAACGAGACTGCTGCTCCACCTTTCCTTGAAAACATAAGTGCAGGAAAAGAAGAAAGGACAAAGATTTCTTTTAAAATGTTTTGCATAGATAGTTGACCTCTCAACAGTCTGAAATCTCACTTAGTTTCTGGTGTTCTCCTCTCTCCTCTTCCGTTTAAATTGTGGCCAAAGGCTTTAGACTTTGTTCAGTTCAAAATGTCGTCTTCAGTTTGTAGACTTCTGCAGGGTACCTCCTTTGACATAATTATATTTTTATATTGAAATGTTTTCAATAGAAACCCCATTTTTCAAGGATTTATTTAGCCAGCTTCAATTTAGTTTGCATTAGATTTCATCCTAGTACAAATGTTTGTTTACCTTCTATTATTCATCTATGTATCTATATCTACAAATCCAGAACACATGTTTGTATAGCATTGAAAAGGAGTGTACATTTATGAAATAACCATACACAAAAATATTTGAAGTATCATAGTTTTGATAATTGCTTTAGGTACTTCAGAGTAGATTTCTCCTCAAACCTAAGCATATTACTTTGTATATGTTTTTTTAACTGAATAAATTGGAATGACAAGGTTAAAATCTATGAAGCCTGTAGGAAAAGTGGTTTAACCCCTTTCTGGAAAATGTGTTTTATTAATACAAGAGATGTTATAAAAATATGAGAGGAAATTAGAGTGAATTCCACTTGATTTATATTTAGGCAACTACTACAGACAGAATGAATCCTTATTTTCTACTTCTTTTTTTTTTTTCTTTTGAGAATAAGACATTTGACTCAAATAATTTAGTAAGCCTTCATAAGAAAATGTGAAAAACTGTCAGCTGAATCTTATCTTGATGAATTTTTCAGTGAATTTCCAGATTTCCAGTTATGTCCAGTAGCAGTACTCTAGTCTTATATATTTTGTTTGATCTTCACCTCTAATTGGATGAGAGTGAGGAATGTGAATTTATAAATAAAGGTCTGTATTACAGTTTATGCTGAAAGGTAAGGAGCCTAAAAATATGTCTTTAAGCACACATTAAATAGCCCCCAGGAACTGAAATATCAGGCCTTGGAACAGGCTGCCCAGGGAAGTGGTGGAGTCACCATCCCTGGAGGTATTTAAAAGACGTGCAGATGAGGCCCTTAGGGACATGGTGTAGTGGGCATGGTGTGTTGGGTTGACGGTTGGACACGATGATCTTAGAGGTCTTTTCCAAACTCTATGATTCTATGATTCTATGATTCTATGATTAATTGAAGCATAGATCTATGGATTCAGCAGCCCTCCTCACAATGTATTTACTTATGTGGGTGCAGGCATCCAGTTCCTGCGTGTGCTTTCTGAGCTGGCTGGATATGCATCTAGAAGCCCCTTGGGCGTGACTTTCAAAAAGACATAGTAGCTTGGTTAACCCATCTATATGGCATCCAGAAATGTCTGGAGGTTTCTCCAGGCTGATTGGAGGCATCAAGAACAGCCTGAATCTTCCTGCATAAACATGAACATGGAAGAGCAAATTAATTCAAAAGGCTACCTTGGACTTTCATCTTCTCTGTAGAAGTCATTTGTTACTTTGCCAACTTCTTTCAGTATCTCATAATTATAAGTATAACCAGCCAGTCAAAAGAGGTGATTATCCCACTGTATTTAGTGTTGGTGCGGCCTCACCTGGAGTACTGTGTGCAGTTCTGGGTCACACAATTTAAGAAGGATGTGAAGGTCCTTGAATGCTTCCAGAGGAGGCAACAAAGCTGGTGAAAGGACTGGAAGGAACGTCCTATGAGGAGCGGCTAAGGACTTTGGGCTTGTCTAGTTTGGAGAAAAGGAGGCTGAGGGGTGACCCCATTGCTCTCTACAGCTTTCTGGACGTCTGCTGGAAATACCACACGGCAGAGAAGAAACAGTCGAGGAGGTTCCTGAAGTGTGTGGAAGATAACTTCCTGACGCAGCTGGTAAGCGAGCCCACTAGGGGAGATGTCTCGCTTGACCTGCTGTTCACGAACAGAGAAGGGCTGGTGGGAGATGTGGTGGTCGGAGGCTGGCTTGGGCTTAGCGACCATGAAATGGTAGAATTCTTGATACTTGGTGAAGTAAGGAGGGGGGCCAGCAAAACCGCTACCATGGACTTCTGGAGGGCGGACTTTGGCCTGCTCAGGACATTGGTCGAGAGGGTCCCCTAGGAGACAGTCCTGAAGGGCAAAGGGGTCCAGGAAGGCTGGACGTTCTTCAAGAAGGAAGTTTTAAAGGCGCAGGAGCAGGCTGTCCCCATGTGCCGCAAGAAGAACGGGCGGGGAAGACGACTGGCCTGGCTGAACGGGGAGCACTGGCTGGGACTCAGGAAAAAAAGGAGAGTTTATCACTTGTGGAAGAAGGGGCAGGCAACTCAGGAAGAGTACAGGGATCATGTTAGGTCGTGCAGAGAGGAAATTAGAAAAGCAAAAGCCTGGCTAGAACTCAACCTGGCCACTGTCGTGAGAGACAACAAAAAATGCTTTTATAAGTTTGTTAATGACAAAAGGAGAGCCAAGGAGAATCTCCATCCTCTATTGGATGCGGGGGGGAATGTTGCCACCAAGGATGAGGAAAAGGCTGAGGTACTCAACACCTTCTTTTCCTCAGTCTTTAGTAGTCAGAGTGGTTATCCTCAGGGTACTCAGCCCACTGAGCTGGAAGACAGGGACGGCGAGCAGGATAAACCCCCCATAATTCAAGAGGATGAAGTTAATGACCTGCTATGCCACCTGGATGCTCACAAGTCTATAGGGCCGGATGGGATCCACCCGAGGGTACTGAGGGAGCTGGCGGAGGAGCTTGCCGAGCCGCTCTCCATCATTTACCAGCAGTCCTGGTTAACTGGGGAGGTCCCGGACGACTGGAGGCTTGCCAATGTGACGCCCATCTATAAGAAGGGCCGGAAGGAGGATCCGGGGAACTACAGGCCGGTCAGCCTGACCTCGGTGCCAGGGAAGATCATGGAGTGATTGGTTTTGAGGGCGCTCACGAGCCATGTCCGGGACAACCAGGGGATCAGGCCCAGCCAGCACGGGTTCACGGAAGGCAGGTCCTGCTTGATCAACCTGATCTCCTTCTATGACCAGGTGACCTGCCTAGTGGATGAGGGAAAGGCAGCGGATGTGCTCTACTTGGACTTCAGTAAAGCCTTTGACACCGTCTCCCACGGCATTCTCCTAGAGAAGCTGGCAGCTCACGGCCTAGACAGGTGCACTCTTCGCTGGGTAAAAAACTGGCTGGACGGCCGAGCCCAGAGAGTTGTGGTCAACGGAGTTAAATCCAGTTGGCGGCCGGTCACGAGCGGTGTTCCCCAGGGCTCAGTACTGGGGCCGGTCTTGTTCAATATCTTTATCAACGATCTGGACGAGGGGATCGAGTGCTCCCTCAGTAAGTTTGCAGATGACACCAAGTTGGGCGGGAGTGTTGATCTGCTGGAGGGTAGGAAGGCTCTGCAGAGGGACCTGGACAGGCTGGATCGATGGGCCGAGGCCAACTGTATGAGGTTCAACAAGGCCAAGTGCCGGGTCCTGCACTTGGGTCACAACAACCCCATGCAACGCTACAGGCTTGGGGAAGAGTGGCTGGAAAGCTGCCCAGAGGAAAAGGACCTGGGGGTGCTGGTTGACAGCTGGCTGAACATGAGCCGGCAGTGTGTCCAGGTGGCCAAGAAGGCCAACGGCATCCTGGCCTGTATTAGGAATAGTGTGGCCAGCAGGAGTAGGGAGGTGATTGTGCCCCTGTACTCGGCACTGGTGAGGCCGCACCTCGAATACTGTGTTCAGTTTTGGGTCCCTCACTACAAGAAGGACATGGAGGTGCTGGAGCGTGTCCAGAGGAGGGCAACGAAGCTGGTGAAGGGCCTGGAGCACAAGTCTTATGAGGAGCGGCTGAGGGAACTGGGGTTGTTTAGCCTGGAGAAGAGGAGGCTGAGGGGAGACCTCATCGTGCTCTACAACTACCTGAAAGGAGGTTGTAGTGAGGTGGGGGTTGGTCTCTTCTCCCAAGTAACTAGCGATAGGACAAGAGGAAATGGCCTCAAGTTGTGCCAAGGGAGGTTTAGATTGGACATTAGGAGAAATTTCTTTACTGAAAGAGGGGTCAGGCCTTGGAACAAGCTGCCCAGGGAAGTCGTTGAGTCACCATCCCTGGAGGTATTTAAAAGACGTGTAGATGAGGCCCTTAGGGACATGGTTTAGTGGGCATGGTGTGTTGGGTTGACGGTTGGACATGATGATCTTAGAGGTCTTTTCCAACCTGTATGATTCTATGATTCTATGATTCTATTCCCGAGAAGGGGAAGTGGAGAGGGAGGTGCTGATCTCTTCCTCCTGGTATCCAGTGACAGGACGTGTGGGAATGGTTCAAAGCTGCACCAGGGGAGGTTTAGACTGGACATTAGGAAGCATTTCTTTACCGAGAGGGTGGTCAAACACTGGAACAGGCTTCCTAGAGAGGTGGTCTATGCCCCAAGCCTGTCAGTGTTTAAGAGTCCTTTGGACAATGCCCTTAATAACATGCTTTAACTTGGTCAGACCTGAATTAGTCAGGCAGTTGGACTAGATGATTGTTGTAGGTCACTTCCAACTGAAATAGTCTATTCTGTTCTATTCTAATTGAGATACTAGGATTGTGGCACAGTTTTTGCCCTCTGTTTATCTATTACTATTCCTTGACAAAATGAACACAGGCTATACAAACAATGCAAATGAGGTTAGTTTAAACTTGCTACAAAGTCATGTCCTCCACAAGCTCCAACTGTAATTATGGATACAAATTTTAGAAGTTGTCTCCACTGGAGTTTTTTAGGAACTTGACTGTGCTGCTCTGATTTTTTCTATCTTTTTTTTTTCTCTTCCTGTGCAAAGCAAAAACACTGATTTAGTTCAAATTAAAATCCTTCTGATAGATATATGAGGTTTCGTGTGGAAGTTGCAAGACAGTTAATGTTTGTTAAAGGGATATTTCTTTAAAAGTGATACTCCACTGTGTAACTGTCAGTAAAAGATGTGCAAACTTTATCTTTCTTTCATTTCACAGGGTCTGTGGTATATTTCTTTTTATTTTAAGCTTGTTTCAAGAATCTTATCTAAATATATAATTGTAATATTAATTTTAATTGAAGCTGCAGAGTTTTATTTATTTTGTACATAATAATCTGAGGTCTTAGTTCAGTGGGACTTAACCAAAATCAGGAATTCCAAAGTTGGGAATCAGTTCCATATTAGAGATCTTAATTTAGATGCCTATGTGCATTATATCCCCACATATGTTTTTAGTACCATTTAGGATCCCCTAAAGTATTTGAGATATCTGCATGGAGCTGGTAGGTAGGATATAGGCTCTATGAGAAGAGACACCATCTCAAATTTCAGTATGTTGTGGGCAGCTGACTGAAAGCATCAGTCAATACCAGTAACAACTTGAAAAGATACACATCTGAGCAGCTATGAGGTTTCTAGTCTACGGTGAGCAGGATCACTCCCTTCACTCCACTGTCTGTATTTATTAGATTTCCATTGTCTCTACCAGGAGTTTGGAAACTTGAGTACCTCCTAATAGATGCCCTTCCATAGCCACACTGTTTTAAGTATCTTCATAAGGAACTGAATTTCACTGCAGGGTTCAGCTTTCTAAAATAGGTGCTTAGTGTTATTTTATGTTCTGCAGTGATACCCTGCCTAAGTGTGGGAGCATCATAATCTTGATTCATATTTTCCAGCCCCATTTGCCAGACCTCAGAGACCCAGGAATAACTTAGATAGGACTAGATGTCTATGTTTAGGTTACTGAATCATGCCCCATATATCTATAGTCTCAACCACTGACGAAAAGTTTTGCTGCATAAGAAATCTGCTGTATCTGACACCAAAAGAATGCTGTTTGTGTGGCTTTCATGAAAAATTGTAACTCAGACCTTCACCACTTCTTACTGATGTCTCAACTTCACAGCAGCAGTGGAACAAATAAAGTCTTACACAGACTTATTCATGCGTCTTGGTGTTCACCAACTGGCAGGCTGTGATACCCTAGTTTATTTTTATATTGCAGGAGATTTTCAGGTGGTTTCCAGAGCTGCTTATCTTCCAAGATCAAACAAGAACAGATGCATCATCCTGGCATAAATCAGACTGAACGGATTCAAAAAGATAGTGAACTTCTTGGCAAACCCAGTTTTGTTTTTCTGTTATCAATGCAAATTTCTCTTGAGATTTGTGCAGGTTAAGGCTTCAGTGCAAACTTTTTCCACAGTACCATTAAAACTAGCTCAGTAAGAAACAGAAAAGGGTCAATCATTCAGTTATGGAAGAAAAAGGAAATGAGAGACAGTTGCTCCAGAATGGGAATGTTTCTTTTTTTTTTTTTTTTTTTTTTTTTTATTTTACAGATTTAATGGATTATTAATTTACTCCCAGGTTCAAATCCTCCCTGGATTTTCCTTTGTTCATATGCCTGTGCATATCAGTCTGTGCAAGAAAGACATACACATTCCAAATAGTGAACTGGAAATGAAGGGATGGACTGCATAGAGAGTCTGCATGAATTACCCAATGTGTGGGCAGACAAGGAGACGACAGCAGGTTAGAGCCAACGATTTTAAGAGTACCTTATGGACTTAATTACTGAAGTTCAAAAAGTCTTCAAAAGCCAATTATAACTGCTATTTGTAATAGCTAAAGCAATTAATATGGAAATATAGCAAGAATGAGCCTTTTAGTTTGAGAACCCTGAGGAATTCTTTGTTACAGGTCTTTCAAATCACTTTCAGAAATTTGGAAAGAAAATTGAACAGGGATTTCCTGCTGTTGTGTAAGATAAACAGAACATTTTTCTGCATGGGTAACACATTGTAGTTGCAACACTCCACAGTGAAATCTCATATCTGAGTGAAACAAAATGTTACAGGAAAGGGATAACCGAAGACTACTAATATCAGTCATTAGCTAATAGCACATTTGAGAATCATTTACACTGGGACATGATTATTGTCTTTTAATAACCTATTAAGGCACTACCAGACAGACAAGGGCTCCTAAAGTGGGAAAAACATAACAAACATCTAATTCCATCTATTTGGAAACTAGAGTTAGTAGAGATAATGACGGAAGGGTGTGTTTTTGCTGTATCTAAGCAGTAATACAAAGTGTTTATTACTTTGTCAAGAACAAGATCATTTTTTAAAAAAGTCTGATAAAGAATCTCATTATTGTCTTTGTAACCTCAAATACATTCCAGACTTGATGTCTGTTACACTATCGGGTACTGTGGCAGCAGAAATAGAACACTATTAACAGAAATGCATGTAAGTTAATTTCAGAAAAGGGCAGAGGTCTCTCCATAGATATTTCCATCTTTCTTTTCAGATTAAAGTTAAATACACTCTTTGAAGAACTCTGTGAAAGACCTTCCAGCACTCTAATGCAAAATGAAGACATAAGGCATGCCACAGTACATATTTTTTTAGGTATCTCTTTCAGTGAATCTATTGGATGCGTTGTCTGAATAAAATATACCAGCCTCTGTCTAATGTATGAAAGCAAAGGTAAATTGTACCTAGCTGGTATTTTCCAGTATGATCCATAGGTTTCATCATTTACTGAGGTCTACGTGAGACTACAATGGCACATGCATATATCCAAAAGAACACTTACAAGAAAACGCCAAAAGCAATTAAAAAGTCCAACCTTCCTGACAAAATCCAGGATATCATCCATAGTTAATTGGATTCAGTGCATACGTTGGATTTCTGTTAACTTGAGTGTGTCTGGGCAAATGTCCTTGGTTTATCTAACTTAGCACAATACCTTTGGATAAAAATGGTCCACATCATAGTAACATTTTTCTGTACTTGTCTTATTACTTCTTGGAAAATCCCCTCTTTTAAGGTTTCAGTATGTTCCTAGTCGTGGAGATGTAGTTTATACTTTAGACATTTGGCCTGTATGAAAAGATTTCTGTCTTTGAATGATCTTCAGAGTGAGTCAGTGACTAGCACCAAAACAGAACTGTTGTAACAGGAAAGATTACCCCTTTTCAGCACTGAAAAGCATATATGAAATATGCATATAAAATAAATATTAAATGGTTTTCCATAAATATTAACATATACATGTTTGCATGGTGACAGAGCATGTTTGAGAACCCACAAATAAAATTCGGATCTAAAACCTAATTTCCCTAGAAACTATTGTGTTTCAAATGCAGGAAAACACTATATTTAATCTTTCTCTCATTTTTCAGCATACGGCCTAATGTTCTGTTTACTACTTTTGTGAGAAAAAATAGCTTGAGGCAAATCCTGAGCTCGCCAATACAGCCATTAGGGTTTATATCACCTGAAGATTTGGCCCATTTTTCTTGCTGTGTTTCATTGATTGTTTTAGCAATATTTCCTTGTATTCCACTGGCCACCTTTGTTTAACCATCACCATTCAAAGCATACAGATGATAATATGAAGCTCCTAAAATAATAATAATAAAAAAAAATTCCCTTGGCTTCCCAAGTTCTTGATCTGTCCAGTTCAGTGTTCTCAATTTTGGTGTGGAACTTCAGGACAACTTTATTAGATCTGTTCCCTGCTGGTGGAACGATCAAGTATTAATTGCACCAAAAGTACTAAGTATGACCTGACAGTCTGTTGCTTAAGGTGCATACCTGGGATGAGAAATCTTCACTGCACTGCACTTTCAACCTGCGCTAAGTACAGTGATTGGAAGTTCCAATGTAAATCACATTCTGCCTGGGATACTATTTTCATGGGGGATGTGCATTTGAATCCCCTGATCCTGGAGAAGGAAAAACACTGCAAGAGAAAATACCTAACCACTGAATTACTAGGTAAAAAAACAAAGAATATTACATTTCATTTGGAAGTTTCCTGTGAAGAGAAAGAACTGACTCCCTGTTGAGTTTTTAAAGAAAGAGCTTAGGAGCCTAACTGAATTGGATTCAGTAGTTTCTATGTTATATGGAGGGAAGTTTTAAATTAGGTACAGATATCTTTTGTATTCTTCTCTCAGCATTTTTTATTAGTTTCCTTGAGATGTTTACCCAGTATGCTGGCCCTAATGTATTCCATCCCTTTTGAGTGCCTAACTCTTAATTTACTACATAGCTAGGTTAGTTGTCTTCCTCAGGGTTATGAATTTTTCCAACTGCCCATGTCCCATTGTCAATCTCTTTTCAATATGGATCCCTTGTTTACTTCTCTAATATCAATAGGAACAGGAACAAGATCTCAGGATGTTCAAAAATACAGTGATTTCTGACAGCGAAATAAGATCTTTCCTCAGCTTTTCTATGCTGTCTCTGTACTAACATTCAATGGTCCTACATATCTGCTGTAAATATAAACCAGATGCTGAACTGACTCAGATTAAAAATAAATCTCAAAAAAGGGATATTTTTTAGTAGGATGATTCTATTTGAATTCAAGCTCCATGAACTGCTATAGAGGTGTGAAAGTGATGGCAAACTACAGTCCAGAGTAGAGAATGGAGAGCCAAAGGGAAGGAAAGAGGTGGGAACTTTTCACCTGGCTTTGCAGCCAAAGTCAATATTTGAGAGAACTTTGGCACCAATCTCTTTTTCTCTGCAATGGGTGGGTGCTATAGAAAAATGTCCATATAAAAGAAATTTAATCTATGATCCTTGTCCTTCACTGGCGATGATTTAACATACATCTACAGAAAATTTTGATGTAGTTAAATCTCCTAATTGTGCTGTTGTGCACCACATCCAATTCCTATTAAGATGAATTGGTACTTCTATAAATATTTCAGAGGTTATACTGAAGCCCCTTTTGTCAACTCTGAGGATTTACCTGATTCAGTTGGTAGCATGTGGAAATAAAGGACTGAGCAGTTGTGGACATTTGGGATTACTCTTCCAATGTCTTTTATAAACATGAAATCTTGTAATTCTGGCTAAATTTCAGGACATGGTCAGGTTGTTTGCAAATATTAAACATTTTTTTTCTAATAAATATGCAACTCTGAAAATGTCATTGTATTGTTCTAAATTATTGCAGCAAACGATTGTCTGAAATCATTGCATGCACATAATTAAACACAAAAAACAAGCTAACAAGGTTTTTTAAACTCTGTATGTTCTGAAATTGTTATGTCTAAAGGAGCATCAATAACAAGCCATAAAATCCAAACAGGATACATATCCTCTTGATATAGATTTCAAATGGACATTTTGAGAGGGAAAAGTCTGGCTGCAGTTTAAGGGAAATACTGCATTGGAGTCCTGTATTATAGTGTTCTCTGTATAAGAACATCTGGACCATCCCATCTCGTATCCTATCGTTATACAGTTTATTTGACCTATATTTGGCTCAACATTAATTCCCGGCACTTCTGGTCTTGGTTATGCAATACAGTATGCTGTCAGAATATGGTAAGAGCTTACAACAGAAGTTGCACCTGGGGTTTGAAGAAATCTCAGTAGTGGGTATTGTAACATAGTTTTATGTTTATAAGCTGTAACTCAATCTAATGTTTCTAGATGAGAGCAGCTAGAATATGCCAGACAAACTTCATTGAAGGAATGGAACAGCTTAAGCTGATTGTTTTCCATAACAATGTCACATTATAGATATTCTCACTATATTTGTTTATCTATCTTAATTGCCAAGTTAACCTTGTCTCCTTTGAACCATCTCTAATACTCTGTCTGAAGGCAATGATCTTCACAGATGAGATAGTGGAGCAGGTTAGTCATAATGCCTGCAGTGGGAGAATACAGCCAAAAAGTCACTTTAGAAACACACAGATATTTTCACATATTGAAGCCAATGCAAAAGTTCTTGTGCTCCCTGCACATCTCACAGTAAATGACATTCTGAAGAAAGAAGTTTCCACCTGTATTTACAAAGAAATATGAAAAGTGAAAGTCTAGCCAAGCTGCCAAAATGTATATACAGTAGAGAGATAAGCCAATATTTCATGAAATTCATTGCACCTATTTTACAGTGATTTTGTGTTAAAATATACATTATCCTGCACAACATTACCTGTGGAAAAATCCAGTCATAAAATCTAGTGACATGCAGCAAAGATAATTTCTACACTATCTATTCATATTTTTTATAAAATAATCCCCTTTATAGTGAATAAGTTCATGTTATCTCAGTTTTGTTGAATTTTGCAAATTTAATTACTTACAATTTTAATAGATCTTATCCTGATCACAGCGTTATAAGGAAGATCGAAAAACTTGAGACAAGTGTTTTTTCAACAGTGTTGAGAACATTTACAAATGATTTAACACATTTTCTGGTAAAGAGTATCTTTCCTAAAGATTAAAAATATCTGTTTTGTTATTTGCCTTCTGGAATGGAGAAAAACAATAACTGTGGATATAAAAAATTATCAGACATGAAGAAAAGCTCTAATAAGGTATTCTGTGGTCTTTAAGCCACAAAAGAAATCTATATGAACTGCAATGAAGTCATTCATCAATGCAATAAGCTCCCATCCCCCAATCTTTAAATTAACATGCATGTAATCAAAAACCAAAACAAAGCATGCAGACTACAGGGGTTGCTTCCTTTTATATTGTTCCCGTGACTTAGTGACCACTATCTCATATTTTGAAATAAATCAATTGTCCTCTTTCAGAGGGCACTTAAATAAATGTGGAGTAATATGAAATGAGAAGATGGATTATTCTCTAACCCTCATGAGCAATCAGCTGAAGCCCTGAAGCCTAAAATGTGATTACTTACATCATTGTCTAAGCTTGCATAGCAACAAATTTTAATAATGGTTGTAAAGCTATCCAGTCATTTGTTAAATCTAGCCACCTAGATAACCTCCTGTGGAAAGTTTTCTCCACATGTTGATTATACTCTGGGTTAGGAAAGATCTCCTTTTATTCGTATTAAATTTACAGCTGTTTAATTTTATCACATGTCCCCTTCTTTCCTATGATACACCCAAATTTTCTCTCATTAAAGTTAATGGAAGCTTTGCCTTTGAGAGTACCATTCGTAAGGATTATGCATTTTTTCCCAGCTGCTTATTCTGAAACCACATATAAAGCTGTCTAGTACAAAGGAAGTTCATTTCTCTGAGCTTGATTCACAGACTATTGATTGATTTCAGTGGGGGCTAGCTTAGATCCTTTTTCAAGGAATACTCAAGAAAGCTTCACACAAATTGTCTATCCTTTTCCTATCTCAGCTAAGAAGACATACTGGGGAGTTTTGAATTTAAAACTGACTGAAGAACAGCGGTTTCAAACTTCAGATACTCAGATACAGCAAAAATGTGGTTTTCTTTTTTTCTGAAAACAGTCAAAAATAGAGAAAAGAGGGAGAAGTTATTGAATCAGTTCATGGATGTGAATGAGGTAAAACATGTCAAAGATGGTTGTGAGGTCATTTGATATCTGAGTTCTCTGCTTCACAGAACAAATTGTAGTATTTTATCCTGCTTAGTATGCTCAGTAACTTCAACCATGTGAAGCCTACTTCTGTCCTCACTTGAAGAAAAGGAAATAGCCAGATCCTGTTTGTCACAAAGTAAAATGAAGTTGAGCATGACTGAGTGCCTCCGCAGTGCACTAGAGAGTGATGTGACAAAACACAGCCAAATCATTCAGATATTCTTTATTTCTCTCTTAATGAATGACATTTATTTTAGGGACATGAGGAATAAAATTAGTTTTCTAGTTAAAAAGGGCTGACATGAGCTAGTAGAACCAAATCTAGACAGACAGCTGGATAGAGACTGGACCTGTGAATGAGAATTCTCAACAAATTTAGTAGGATCCTGCCAGAGTAAATAAAGTACATGTTACGAAATAAACCTTCTGTGTTGGTGCTGAGTTTTAAATGATTCTTTATGGAGATTTGCAGAAATACTATTGAAGCAAGATCTGGATTCCTACCAGTTCAATCACTGTCTAAACGTGACTGTCCCAGTACACACTCTTAGTCTGTGGCAATTGAACTACAACATGATCCAATTTAACTCTCTTTCACTAAAGAAAACTAATTTTCATTACCTTGAAACTACTGACTGCTAAGCTGTAAAGCCCTAGTAAACTCTTTACATCTTTGAGACGTAATTTAAAAAAATGACCCAAATGATAAGAAACGTACTGAACAAAATAAGTAATTGTTTTCTTTTTCTCTTCCTGTCTCTTGCTTATTCTCTTTCTTTCCATCAACATATTTAGTTCTCTATCTTATTTAAATATAGCTACATCTGGACTGAGCAGTGGGTGATTGCCGCAGCTGATGCCAGATTCTTGGGCCCTCAACTGGGCAGATTAGATCCCTGTGACACTTGCTCTGTGGCTGTTCATGGGACTGCAAGACAGTCACCTCCTGTGAGGGAAATCTGTTCCACCTCAACATGGGATTGGGACAAATCTGAGATACATGCCCAGACCAAGGAACTCAAAATTGAGAAACCTATTGGAAGTCTGCAAGTGTCTAGACATGTTAGTGATAATGATAATATCATGAGTTGATATTACCTACACAGATTTGAAATATTTTGTTTAGGATTAAAATGGCAACATTTTATTATGAAAAATACCATGATTAGCTTTAATGCTAAGGCCACTTTGGTAATAAAACCTTGATCTTTTAAAGATGTTATTGCTCAGAACAGGGTTCAGATTGTGAAACACATGGCATCTGGTGCTCGGTTATTTGAAGAGCTGGCCCACTGTTAGGTGTTAAAAATATGAAACTCTTATCCTAAGTGATTTTGAAAACTAAATTCTTAACCATGAAATCATTTGTGAAGGTGATTTTTACCTCCCATGGGACAAACTATTGGTGTAGGTTACTGTGTAAATAAACTTTCCTGAACTTTTTTTCAGCCAGGCTAGGGATACTAGGGAATCCTTTTAGACCTGTAGTGATGAAGTCGGGTTGTTTTCACCCAATGCTCCGGCACTCCGTGGACTTAATCCATGTCGTCTGTAGTCACCAGAAGTTTTTCTAATACCTTAGATGTATCTAATTTCATCTTTTCCATAAACTTCTCAGTATATAAAAATTATTATGGTGACAGGACTGTGTCACAAAGGTGACACCATTCTCATGCCGTAGTTTGAAGATGATACCTATAAAAATGCTTGGGCCAAATTGTAAACCTCTGCTTATTTCATAAAATAAATCACTGTAAAAATAATTATATTATAAGTAAACTTACATCTAGGCAAGAAATAATTTCAATTTAAATTAAATTCTATCGATAGGCCACTATAAATATTTAATTAACTTGGTAAAACTGCTTCATTTTCATTCTCCTTTTTTAATTACTGCATTCAATACTTTTTAATAAATAAGCTACGTGACTTAAAACCAAAATTTTTAAAATGAAGTTCCTCAGATTGTATAAATTGTCCTAAGTTTGTAGGTTTCAATAGGGCTTTGGCAATTTATATTAGCTGAGGATGACCCTTAAGATGATCAATTGTTCAATACATTCCTTTTCTACGTGATTAAAAGTTCACTATCTTGTAACTACATAAGATAATTTTGAGCTTAAAGAGGGCTGAAGAAACAAAATGAAGGCTTCTAATTGTTCTGGAAAAGGTTTGATTTGAAGTTAATCATTCATTGTCGAAAAACTTTTTCTTTCATAAAAGTTATTGTCCAGGAATTAACATGCCCAGGCTGACTAGAATGCTGGATGAAACCTGTGATACTTGGCAATGTTTTACATCCTGATTCTAGTAAAGAGTCATTATAAACAGATTTATAAACCTTGATTTAACAAAGCAAGAGATATCATTTTATGATAAACATGTTTTCTTTTTTATTTCAATATATTCTTAATAATATTTTTTCTCCCAGACTCACACATGGTCTTTTTCTTTCAGTCTACACAATGCATTTAATAAAAACCACAATAAATTAAACTCTTCACCTTTTTAAGGGAAGAAATGAATGACACTCTTTCATATATTGCCCTAAGAAACAAGTGAATGGGTAGCTCAGTACTTCAGTCCCAGAGGGCTCTAATTGAGTCCACTTTTATCATCAGAAGTCCTCAATGATCTTCTGTAACCCCTAGTTATGGTTAATTTTCCAAGCAACAAACTAAGAGCAAACATGTTGTCTTGCCATTTAGATGCTAAATCTTGAGAATTTTCCTCTATGAGTATCATACACTGGAGAATCATATTGCAAGACCACATCAGCAAGTTTAGACAGCCAAAACTCAAAGTGCGGTGAGCTAATGGCAATGGTTCACTTATGGACTAGTTAGTTTACTTGCTTTTTGTTCTGATAATAAACTACAGTCATTCAGAATTTGTTTCTCACAAGATGCAGTGAGTCTGAATTACCCCAGAGTGTCTTTGCTTTATTTTTTTAAGAAACATTTAGAAGAAAGCAGTGCTCAAAAAAGTAGATGCTTGTTTATATTTCTGGTTCTCTCTCTTATTTTATTTATTATTTTGTATATATTTATGTATTTATTTATATATTACATATATTTACATTATTTGTTCTTCAACATACAGATAGTAGATTATGGAGTATTTCAGGAAGAACTTAATGGGTTTTCCATAATTTAATTTAAGTTGTCCATCTAGTTCCATCAAAAATTATGATACTAATGTTATATAGTTTAGAATGATTAACTATAAAACAAAAAGATAGGGAAAATTCAGTTAAGTAGTTCTTACAAAATAGTATCCATATTCTTACTTTTCAAAATCTGTTCATTTGTCTTTCATATTATTGACAACCTGTCATAGCATGAGGCAATAGAACCAGTGAGTATTCTGTTAAAAATCAATCACTTCTAGGAAGTCATGCCTGCTCAAAGACCGTAGCATTAGTTTTAGCAAGCCCAAATTCAAAATTCAGCACCCATGGTATTTTCCAGTACATTTGACTGAATCCTTTATGTTTTGACACACTATCTTTCAAACCAAGGTCTGCATATATATGAGAGTTTCAAAGCCATCCTTCAGGCTTTAGTTACCTATTCCAAAGGCTTAAAACCCCTGGGCACTGATTGAACAAATAGTCTTTAGTATTTTAATGATTTCTCATTGACTAAATAGATAAAGCTGAGTCTACCACCCTCCTGAGTGTGGAAGCACACTTAATATTTTCATAACCTCATGAGTCCACAGTTCAATAAAACCCAAATATATGATATTCTGGTACACACATTATTCAGGGTAGCCTGAGCAGTACAGAAATTGAGAAGAGTAAATGGGTAAGTACATTCATAAATGTTGAAGTGCAATTTGACTCCTAAAAGTCCATGTAAGTAGCTTCACGAAGTTCCATACTTACTGTGTCTCAATGATTTCCAGATTTTTATGAAGATGGTGTAGACGGTATGTAAAGCGAAGTCCTGCTACATTCAGTTTTGGTTTACTTTGGATACTTCTAGAATGTTGCATAACAATATGATACACACTTAAATATTTGGTAATAGATTCATAATTTATATGAATTTGGATTTACAAACAGAAGACAGCTGAATGATAAGGTTGCAAGTTTAGTAAGAAAACATGAAAAAAAAATTGAAAACCACTACTTCTTGCATCAAAATGCTGCCTCCAGAAAAATGAAAATCTGCAAAGAGCAAAGCCAGTGTTCAAACATTCATAGAATGAATGCTGCTGAATCCTTTGTAGTATTTCACAGCAAACACCAATTACACACTGAAAGAACATTTTTACTGTGTTTTGTAAGTGCCATGTGGTGTTAGGAAGATTATCAGTCTATTGTTAACCATCTTGAGAATACACCCTATGATTTTCAGGGGAAAAAACCCACATCTTGAATGAATAAAGTTGTTTAACTATAACCTAGGCCATAAACAGATTTATTAATCAAATTATGATAATGTGATAAGTTCCATCTTTGTAATTATTCATACTCGACTGACGTAAGTAAACAAGATTTACCCTTTTTTTGTTTCTAATTGGAGACAAATCCTTCTCACTTTATTTCATATCAGGAAAAGGAATTTTGTTTTCCAGTGCAAGAAGTTTCAAATACAGTGTTAGAATGCGACAGGTCAGAGCACATGAAGTATACTTACAGTATTCAGTCGGTCTACTCAGGGATCACAAGAAGATCCAAATGCTCTATTACTCTGATTCTGTTGAAATCAATGAAAAAATCATATCTTAACAATATATCTATAGATCCAAAGCAAGGAAATTTATAGGCAATCTCCAGACAGCAAGCTTTGGCCCAAATGACATCCTTCCAAAGAAGGGTTGCAAGCAGGCAGTTCTTGCAAGCAGGCTGGCAAGTGACAGATTGTTATTTGAACAAAGAGAAGTGCAAAGTCCTGCACCTTGGGAGGAACAACCCCAGACACCCGTACATCTGGAAAGCAAGTTGGCAGAAAAGGACCTGGGGGCCCTGGTGGACATCAAATTGAACGTGAGGCAGCAATGTGTCCTTGTGGCAAAAAAGGCTAACAGTGTCCCAGGTTGCATTAGACAAAGCATTGCTGGCAGGTAGAGGGAGGGGATCCTTCCCTGCTCTTCAGCACTGGTGAGGCCACACCTGGAGTTCTGGGCTCCCCAGTACAAGAGATACGGAGCTACTGAAGAGAGTCCAGCAAAGGGTCACAAAGATGATTAAGGGACTGGAGCATCTCTCCTATGAGGAAAGGCTGAGAGAGATGGGACTGTTTAGCTTAGAGAAGAGAAGGCTCAGGGGGGGTCTTATCAATGTGTATAAATACCTGATGGAGGGTGCAAAGAAGATGGAGCCAGGATTTTTTTAGTGGTGCCCAGTGACAGGACAGGAGGCAATAAGCACAAACTGAAACACAGGAGGTTCCCTCTGAACATCAGGAAATACTTTTTTAATGTGAGGGTGAATGAGCGCTGGCACAGGTTGCCCAGAGTGGTTGTGGAGTCTCCATCCTTGGAGATATTCAGAAGCCATCTGGACATGGTCCTGGGCAACTGGCCCTAGGTGGCCTTGCTTGAGCAGAGGGATTGGACAAGATGACCTCCAGAGGTCCCTTTCAACCTCAACCATTCTGTGGTCTTTAAGACCACACTGTTACTTTAGTTCTTTATGGTAACTTCCAAAAGGACTTATCTAAAATCTAATATCTAATCAGGTACAAACTTCAAATTTTCTCTCAGTTCATGCTTAATGTAGTTCAAATAATATGCTTTCCTTTTATATGTCTCATCATTTACAGATTAGTTATGGAAGTCGCTAGGAGTAAGGTTTACCAGGAACAATACTGTTACTCATGTGGGTTATCCTCATGGAAAATACAAAATTACACAAGTGTTTAGCCCTTAAGAAGCCATTCGGAAGTAGTTCTTTTCTGTTAAGTTTATAAGAGTCACAGATAAAAGTTTTCTATGCAGTATCTATCTGTGTACTTTCCATCAAAGGCAGCAGCTGCTGTATCTTTTTTTCTTGTATCTTAGTTTGCTATAGTAAGTTTCTCAGACATCTGTTAACCTAGTGCAAGGATCTTCCCCCTGACCTGGCTATAATTGCTGCCAGTTTGAAAAAAAGGTAAAGCTTTTTTTTAAACACCTAGCTGTAACAAAAAAAAAAAAAAAAAAAAAAAATTGCCTAAATGAGATGTTGTGAAAATAATGGCTTAATTATTTCCAGCTTTTCACATTTGGAAACGATAAAAATGAACACTCATCTGTTTTAAATATATAAGCCTTAAACGTCAAGCAGAAGAAGAAATTCTTACAACAACCAAACTTTTGTTAAGTTCTGGCTTTTCCAAAACTCCAGACATAAAGTGTCTTATTTTCTCATATTATTGTTGAAATCGATTTGAAGTTCCATTTTTTTTTTCTCTCTCCTTATATTTTCCACTTCCAGTCTGTGAACCATTTGTATATTGTTAGCAATACAGCAACAGCCCTCGGCGTTAAGCCAGTATTTTTGATATCCAGGAAGACAAGAGTAGTTGGCAAAGAATAGGTCTTAAGACTAAATGGTTTGAGACTCTGCTGTTCAAACTTTTTCTGTATATGTTGGAAATCCATAATTTTAATTGCACCTGTTTGCTTCCAGGATAGTTTTGCATGCGTTCTTTTTCTGTTTACAAACTAAGGAAGCTGGGAGAACATAAAAAATAAAATTTTAGGGGTGATATCTAAAAATAGAAGGAGATTATTTAGGCATGGGGGACTTTGTCTTTGTTTTCTTTTTCTGCTCCTCCCACCATCAATTTACTTAATGAATCCTTTAGCTGAATCCACTGATTACCACTAGCTAATTAATATAACTATTTAATTAGTGTATTCTATTATTCCATAGTTGAGAATGTACATTGTCTGCTTTTCAAAGATTATAACCACACCCCCCTCATTTGATTAAAAAAGCATCTTCATCCTCTAAATGGACTGAACAATGTCTTTATTTCTATGAATATAAAGTTTTGACACTGTCTTATGTAATAAAGCATTAATGTTAATGCCCCATTGCTTTATGATGTTGCTTATCTTTCCATTTCAGAAGAACCATGAAGCATTCATATTGCATTTATCCCCAGTATGAAAGCCTGCTTTACAATCAAGAGGAAGAATAACTCTATTTTGACTTCAAAGAGAAATTTAGATCCTGGTCAACACAAAGCAATTCCCTGAAAGATTGTAATTCCATGGTTACTGAATTTGAAGTGACTTTGTTAGTGGCTTCTGCAGCAGTGTTTGGAGGATTTATCTACCAATGAAATATGCTGATGCATGTGTGTTTGTGTTTTCAGTCAAGACAGTTATTATCATCACACTATTTTTCATATTTAGCTAATTGAATAAGGATTTGGAAGACTGGAAAGTGTTTATACAGTGCTGCTCTGTCCTGTGGCTCATAGAACAGTTTCACAAATCTTTCAAAGTATGTCTGACCAACTATAGACCAATGTTAGGTCAGAAAAACAGGAGGATGGGATATTGGCCATATATATGTTGAACTGAATGAGCAGATGTTTTATCATATAGGAAGGAGGGGAACTCATTTTCTAAACCTGTGTCAGGTGACCTAGAAAACAAAACTTGGACTTAGAATTTATTGTATTCTTGAAAGGTATTCCATTTCTGACATGGTAAGTACATAGTGAGTCTTTGTTAAGTACAGTAGCAGAGGGGAAGAGACAAAATTTCATGGGAATCTAATGGGACTCATGAAAATATATTCCACTGAAATCTAGAGAAATCCCAATTATTACACCCAGCAACACAGCAGGTTAATTGAATAAACACAATGATTCATATAATTGAAGGACATGGCCTGTGCAATGAAATATTTGTAATTGGATTCAATATGAAACATTTACTGAATTGCACAATGACCACAGACTTGCAAAAAATCATGAAGGTTGGCACATATATTGGGGAAAACCAGAAATATTATATTTGTTCATGGAATTCAGCTTGAACATTCGGTGATTCCTACAAGTGAAATCTTTGCACCACTAATTTAGTGTGTAAGACCGGAAGATGAACACATTTGCAGTCACACTTGGACTAATACAAATCATCCTGTATTCTCATATTCGTGCCTGAGGTATGAAACAGCTCCTATTTTAGAAATTGAACAATTTCTTCTTTACTTTGGGCTTTATTTGTTTATTTTATTTTGTCTTCCTGAATATTGCATGCTAATTTCTTGGTTTTTGTTATTTTTTATTTTTATAAACCGTCCATGATACCTCTGTCATTCTAGAATTCTATTAAGACATCGGATTTGTCACTCTTAACTTCACAACAAAATGTTTCTAAAGTTTTCACTGAATAGCTCTCTTCTCATAAATTTCGTTGCTCTACAGTGTTAAAAAAGGTGAAAACTACTAGTGACACATTTCCTTTTTCTATACAAAGGCAATGCAATGCACAGAGACATATTTCTTTTTTTCCTTAATTTTCTCCTGGATTTGCTTAACTGGAGATTGAAATGGTCTGTTTTTCACTTTAAGCTGTTTTATCTTATTATACTTATAAGTGGACTGAGAAATCTCTATTAACAACATTCTTTTCCCATTTAAAAACTTACACATTATGATTAGATCTCTTCTTACTGTTGTTAGGATAAACAGATTTAGCTCCTTAAGTCTTTCACTGTAATGCACATTTTCTAGTCTTTTAATCAATTTCATGCTTCTGCTTTGAACTCTCTCCAACCGATCAACATCTTTCTAGACCTCAAAAAAGTGCATAAAGCTTTGCAATTACAGTTGCATGATTGCCAAATACAAAGGTAATGTATCCTTCCCAATTGATAGTCCTCTGTTTAAACATCCAAGGATTTCCTTTCAGCTGTAGACCTGTAGTGAGAGCTCATGTTTGGCTCATTATCTACCATGACCTTTCTAATCCCTGCCAGAACCCTTGCCTCCCTGGGTAGATTTCTTGCTTTACAGCTCATCATATTAAGACAGGAGTTGTATATTTGTGCCCACGTTATCAAGCTGTCTGGATTACTCTGTTCTGTTTTGTTTTGTTTTGTTTTTCCTCTTTCTTCCTCTTTACTTGCTTCTTTTGTAATCCATTTGCTATCTACTAACTTTAGCAGCAAAAATGTTTCAGGTTTTCCTCCAGTAGAGGAATTGAACAAAGAAGTGTATAAATGGATCCCTTTAGGGAGTGCACCTGTTTCAGGATGATTCCCTATTAATAATTGATTTTTGAAACATATCAGCCAGTTTTCAATCCTTTTAATATACACCATGTTGGTTTTGTATCAAATGACATAATTATGGGAAAAGCACAGAGTATGAGTTATATAGCAAGGAGAATGTGAACATATTGGTCTTTTTTTTTTCTTTTTTTTTTTTTTGCCACACATAGAGCATTTGTTACTCTTTATCAATTAGTGAAAGAAGCACCTGGGAAAAATCACCCAAAGTCACACCATGTGTGGCAGACAGATTTCTTCTCCTACTTCATTTGTGGCTTAAAGATTTGTGATAGCAGTTTTACATGACCCAGGGTGAACCTCCATTAACTGATTTCCTGGAGGAGTAATTAAAAGGAAATGATTTGCTTTTCTGGTCTCTGCTTGGAGTTTACCTTAAGTCTCAAAGGTGAAATGAATAAAAGTGGAGGAAAAATACGCAAAGCTAAAAATAACATAAAATCACACATTTTCTTTAGTATTTGGTGCGTATATAATTTTATGTGATGGAATTAGGCAGTACTATAGTTAAACTAATTCAAACCCCACTGGAATATTTGGCAAAGAGCACAAACCAGTTTCTAAGCCTAGTGTACCTTTTTTTTTTCCTTTGTACCTTGACCTTCCAACTTAACATGAGGAGTGCCATTGTATCAGAGTAAAATACTACTATGACTTTACTTCTTTTTATGACACCTTCACTCAAACAGAACTTATTCTTGTTTCCAGAAGCAGTTCAATTACATTGCTGTTCCAAAGACTTTTTACTGGATTCTGGGAAATTGTCTTTATTTGCTTTCATTTAACTGGTGCACCTCAGTTGCTACATCTGCTTCTATGTGAGGAGAATTGTATTCCATTTGAGTATATGTGCATGTACGTGTGTGTTTCCCTTCTCCCATATTCTGAGCTCTGACTGCGGTCTATTATCTGGAGGGAAACTTTAGAAGCTATATCATAGTTCAGGAAGCAGGAACTGGCTTTTGATAAAAGGCTTCCTTTTTCTCCTCCACAATACATCTGGGGCCTTTCACAGTTGATTACTGTAATATTAGCTTAATGCAGCATTGACATACAACTGAGAACTTTAACAACATTTTAAGGCTGGAAAGAAAAATTTGCTAGCAACAGGGATATTAATTAGCAAAAGGTGGCCTGCTTCAGTTAATCGCTAGTCCAAAAGTCCTCTAAGCTTGTCACTCTGTATCAACTTTTTGGAGGTTTGCTTAGAAAATGCTTTAAAAGCAAGAAAAGCAACTTGCCAGAAAGACATGTTGCTCCTGCTGCAGAACAATTTTTGCCTGAAACTCCAGATGGATCATATGGGCACAAATTCCACAGGACTGAAGAGATCTTTTATATTTATTTTTCCACACAAACATGAATATATTTACAAGGGAAAGTTCAAACTGCTGATTTTAATCACTTGATTTGAGCAAGAAAATTTTTTATTCACTAATAATAGATATGGTCCCTTAAAGTAAATTAAAACTGGGAAAGTATGATGTCTAGAAAAGAGAGAAAGAAAAAAGAAAATGTACTTTTTACCTTAAATTCTCACAGTGTTTTTATATTTTCACTTTTTGCTGAAAAGGTAGAAGTATGGGTTTTTTTTTTTAGTTTATACATATCCCCACCTTTTTGGCAAAATTGAAGAAAATGTTCCTATTACTATTAAACCAATTTTTTATCAATAAAAAAAATCTTATAAAATTAAGCTAATCTGGAATTCCTGTAAAAAATTTGTGATCAAGTTATCAGCCTTCTTGTTGCTGTTTGAGACTATGCCATTTAGATTCTTTCTGAAACGTGCAAATCTGTGGAGATTTCTATGTATCACCTTCATTCAGGATTAAAAATCATAATCTAAATCATACAAGTCAGTCGCCAGTCCCTGGGATTAGGGAACTAATATGTTTGTTTTTTACCTGTAATTGGATATATAAGCATAAAGATATTTTGGAACCTGGAAAAAAAATAATGCCTGAATTAATCACCAGATAACTTAAATACATCCAGGTAAGTGTTACTACATAATAGATAAAGAGTTAGTTGATGTTAAAACTAATTTGAAGTGTATAAAACTAAGGGTTAGCAAAAGGAATAAGGTATTTAATGTAGGATGCAGTAAACTCAGGTTTAATATCACAAATATTACTTAATACATAGAAATGGACTGGAGAATAAGCCAAAGAAAATGGATGGACCTTTTTTTGTTAGAAAATCTACACTGTAGAACAATATTGAATTGGCAGCAGATTTAAGAATGAGTTGTATCAACTTCAACTCCATGCCTACTTCAAAAGGACTACACATATATAATGTTAAGTGTGTGTTCAAGTGCTTTGTTGATTCAGATCATAGTGTTCAGTCCATGCAGGCTTAAGTCTTGCCTCATTAAAAGGGACATGACTATAGTTAATTAATAAAGGACTACTGGATGTCAACGGGAGGAATATTTTTCTGCCGTGTTTGTCCCTTTAGTATGGACAGGGAGTAGAGAAAGAGCTTTCTAATTCCCTTGAATTGCCAAACAGTGATTAATTAACAATGATATTAACTCATCTGTCACTGTTTAGGCAGTGTTTCTGAACTGATGAAGTTTGTTGGAAAATCAGGCTTTCTGTTTTAAGAACAAATATGTATGCTTCAAAATTTTGCTTTTTTATAGATTAAACCAAATATATTGAAACTCCTTGTAAACCAGAATTTCTGTCAGAGAAGAAGAAAAAAAAAGGACTTTGAAAACAGTGTTGGAAATATACACTGTAATAACCTAATTCCAGCCTGAAGCATATATTCCTGTTGGTTTTACTTTCCTCTCTGTTGGCAGTGGTGAATCTGACAAGAATCTACATTGAGTTGCTTCCAGAGTTTGCAGTAGGTGGATCAAGGAAGAGCTGTAACATAGATTTCCTCCATTTTTCTAAGCCAGCTCTCTGCCAGGTTTATCCCAAAACCACAGACTCACAAACTTATCAGAAAAGAGGAAATCTCACTGTAAATTCCAAAGTCATGTGTGTTGCCATGTGTTGCCAAGACTTATTGCAAGGGCAAAAATTTTGCATGACTGTATAGAAAGTTGTTAGGAACTTGCATAATAAACTGAGATTCTCTGTATGCATATTGTTGATATTTCTTTCAAAATTTTAATTTTGGACAATTATACCGAAAAGTTCGTGCCCCAAGATTACAAACACCTGCGTTTTATAATGTATTTAACAATGAAAAGAGTAGTCTATATCAATATTAGCATGACAAATTAAAAGATCAGTTATATCTGTGAGCTGTAAATCACACCTTTACAAGAGACATTGAGCAATTAGGCGTATCGGTGGAAGATTGTTATCAATACTGTTTTCCCTCTCTTCTTTCCTTCCCCACCCCACTCCTTGTATTAACACTGCAAATGGAGTAAACAAACCAGAAGAAGTCAAAGGCATTCTGCTTGTCTTTGGATATACCAGTCTGGCAAGGTCAAATTGAAATATCAGAAATACTTATGATAGTTACTAAAAAGCACCCAAAAACCCCCAAACCCCGTCATCTGAGGTTATACAAGAATATGCACATGGGGAGATTGCACATATATATATGTACACACACACATACATATGTACACTGAATGATTCTGTATCTTTGTGTCTCCTTGTTTACTATAACTAATATGATATCATTGTAAGGTAAATAGATGCACAGCTGCTTAGTCTGCTGATTGCAAACTCTGTGGGCCTGTTTTTCTCTTCCCAAGTACCGTAGATTGTTACTTCAAAATTGACTGAAGTGAGATTGCAAAATGCCAAAATATGAACAGGCAATATTTTCAAACCACTTTGCAGTCATTTTATAAAACCTTAAGTGATGAGCACTGGCAAAAGAACCGTCTTACTCAGTTTAGCAGATATTTCCAAGATTTGCTATTCAGATAGACTTTGATAGCATTTTAACTCCTTGCTCGTTTCAGAGTCTATAAGATTTTTCCCCTTAAAATTTTATTCCCCCTTGTTGTTTGCAATGTGTTTCCTGCAAAACTGATTTCTGAAAAGCTGCAATGATAACCAAAGAGTAACGCAACTGAAAGGTTTATGAAAAACTGCTACATACCTGTCCAGCACTGTTTTCTTGCTTTTTTTTTTTCCTTAAAAGAACTAATCGCAGATAAAAATAAATGGTTCAAAGAAAATCCAGGTCATAAAGTAATTTTGTACTGTTCTTTCAAATGATCCTATTTCAAAGTCTACATCTGAATTTCAGAACTGGTGGATATACAGACCATGCTATAAGAAATACAGTTAATTTGCACCTGTGTCTCTACACAGAAATTTCAAGTACGCTTTGAAAAGAGTCTAACTGAGTTTAGGTGCAAGATTATTCTTATGTCTGTGGATACTGCCTCTGTCAAGCTATGCCTGCAAAATGCTATCTGTTAAAGCAAAACAAAAAGTACATTTTTTGTGCAAAAAAATATAAGAATTTTGACGTTAAAAACTCTGCACTACATTTTTCATTGTTATTGCATTGTTACTGTATGGCTGACAAAGCATATGGAAGTAGATTGTTTTTCCTTCTTTCTTCAGATTAAATGCTACCTTAATTGGCAAGTCTTACTGGATGCAGAGTTTCTATTTGTTTAACTTGTTTTAACCAGTTTTTAGAGCCATATGAAGTGGTTCTGATTTTCAGATATTTGGGAACATATGCGATAACATGCTTCATTTACTTCAGCTTCTGTTTCTCCCTTTGTAAAAATCAATAGAGGGTTATACCTGCTACAGAAGGAAAGACTGGATGTGTTAGGGAAAGGGGCAGTTAACCTGTTTGTTGGAACTTTCTGTGTCTGGCTAAGCAAAACAAGTATATAACACACTGGGAGGGTCTTTCATGCCATAAAGTTTTTAAACTATGAATCCTGTTTCCTGGCTTCTTTTATAGTACAATCTTCAAAGCAATAGTTTCTTTTGATTGTCATTGATGTGCCTTATGCCAAGAAACTAATTACTCAAAGAATAGCAGGTAGTAAACACGAAAGGAAATTTCACAGAAGTCACATGAACTTTGAAAATGCAAGCAGCATTATATTGCTTCCCCGGAGTTTGGGTGCCTGAGTGCATAAAAATCCAAGCTTTTCTTATCTCAGACTTCAGTTCATGTCTCTGAGGCATAATTTGTGGTTTACACTCAGTCTCTAAAGGATTTTATTTCCAATCTGTAGTTGAGAAAAAACAGAATTTAACTGAACTGTTAATAAACCCTATAGAAAGTGATCATTCTATATTAGGTCAAGATTATCAGAGATGTATTCATTAAAGTCCCAGATGAGCAAAGCATTTAAGCTTATGCTTAAGTGCATCACTGTTCTGCAAAGCACTCACTGTGGCATTTAGACATATGTCTAAAGTTAAAAGCTTAAGCACTTTATTGAATGTGTGGTGCCTACTAAATCGATGACTGTGTTGTGTGAAGTGGTTTTTGCCTCAAATATTTGTGAAAGGTAATGCCAGTCTTTCTAGTTCATTATCGCACCATTGTGTGGACTGCAAAATTACTAATGCAGTAATTCTTTATTCTCAAAAAGGCTCGTTCTTTCTTCATCAACTGCAAAATAAAAATACAGCTTTAAGATCTTGTTCTTCTCTTTCCCTGGAATGGAATTCCTATCTTATTTCTATCTATCTCTCAGAGTTCCTGAACTTATCTGATACTGCAATAGAATGGGCTGATAAAACCCTTCAGAATACAGGCTACTCCTTCAAAATATCTAAATAAAGTCCAGCTCAACAATGGTATATTTCTGACCTTATTGACAAAAACATCAAACTATCATTTAAAATTAACTGAATTAAAGAATCATTGTGATAACTCTCCACCATATATCTTATTTAAATTAAATTTATACAAGCCACTGAATTTGTACAACTAGTATAATTAACAGAAACAGCTTCATCAGACCCCTGCTTCTTTTAAGTAATATATTATCAAAGCCAATAGAATGTGAAACTGTTACAATTTGAGATCCATGAATTGTAAGGATTTATGTGATAAAAATTTTTTTCAAGCTTCGTATAATTTTTCCTGAATTAGCATTCATAGACCTATGTCTTTAACCTTTATGTCCTTTCATGAATTGTTTGTCGTCATATTTTAAGGATATTGGTCCATAAAAAATTACTATATCAAGGTTCTGTGATTTATCTGTGAAGCTTTTATGTAGAAGTCAAAGAACATAGGAAGCTTAATAACCTATTTAAGATAAAAATACATCTAGTTGAAGGGGTAGATGTGATCCATGTAGTTGCACATGAGAGATATAATATGGATAGGGTAAACAGAAATTCAACGTTAATGCAGGCTTTGCACTTATTATAGGAAATTATGGGAAAAATTCAATGGAGTGGCACCTTTAAGCAGTCTAAACTTGGCACAAGAACATTACTTTCAATAAGCCATTTCTGAATAAAAGCCTTAGAAGGGAAAAATATCCCGAGTCTGCTTCCTTTACACCATTTCCTGCTCTTTCTACCACTGCTCAATGACTGTAACAACCACTTCCAGGCCTGCCCTTCTTCACGCTTACCAGTGGAAAGACACTTGCACGTTTGGCATCAGCTTAAACATGGGGGAGTTTCTCAGATCAAAGTGGTTGTAGAACTGTAAAACATTGTACTTGCAGAACATCTGCACCATCTTACATTATGTAAATTTATGCCAAATTCATGAAACTAGCTGGAATTTACTTAAAACAAATCAATTGTTTTCGTGTGACATTTTCTAAATTACAGAGTTTTATCTCTAATTGTTTTGGAGACACGCACTTTCTCTGTTTTCACACATTTACCTGGCGGCATGATGATTTATTCTGAATTTAGGGTAGCATTTCAGTAGACCTGAAAAGTACACTTAGGAAAAGAGGATACTTTTTGTTCTGCTGCAAAGAAACGACCCCTCAGCCTATAACTAACCTTGATATAATCCAAAAAAGGTCTTTTTTTCAATTGTTTTTGCATAGTGATGAAACAAATTATCAGCTACTCTCTACATGCACATCTCTAATCTTATCTCTGGTAAGGGACTTGTTGGTAGTAGGCTTTGTGTGAGATGAAGCTTGGGATTTAGATGAAGTTGTTCTTCCTTCTAAAGTAACATATTTCCTGATAAGTTTCCACCTGTTTCTGCAATTTCAAAGTTTTGGAAGAGTTAGCAGGTAGAATTACGTGTAGGTGCCCAGGTGCTGGCAGTTGGGGGGAGCTGCAGGGGCGGCCTCTGTGAGGAGAGGTCAGGGGCTGCTCCGTGCTGGACACAGCTGGCTCCAGCCACCTCCAGAAGACCCAACACGGGGCACAGCTGATGCCTCTGGGAAAACAGATTTAAGAAAAAACAATAACACCAGAAAGCAGAAAGGTGTGAAGGGAAAGAAAAAAATGTGAGAAACAACCCTGCAGACACCAAGGTCAGAGAGGGGGAGGAGGTGCTCTAGGTGCTGGAGCAGAGATTCCCCTGCAGCCCATGGAGGAGACCATGGTGGAGCAGGCTGTCCCCCTGCAGCCCATAAAGGACCATGTTGGAGCAGATATCCACCCTGCAGCTCGTGGATGACCCCATGCTGGAGCAGGCGGATGTACCCTGAGGGAAGCTGCAGTCTGTGGAGAGCCCATGCAGGAGCAGGCTCCTGGCAAGAGCTGCAACCTGTGGAGAGGAGTGCATGCAGGAAGCAGGGGAAAGTGAGGAGTAAGATGAGGCAGAGAGGAGCTGTTATGAACTGACCACAATTCCTGTTCCTCATCCCACTGCGATGCTCAGATTCCAAGGGAATGTAGAGTATTTGGGAGTGAAGGAGTGAAGCTGAGTCTGGAAAAAAGGGGTGGTGGTGGTGGAAAGATTTTGTTTTAATTTTGTTTCTCACCATCAAAATCTATTTTAATTGTCAATAAATTAAATTAATCTTCTGCAAGTTGAGTCTGTTTTGCCTGTGACGATAATTGCTAAGTGATCTCCCTGTCTTTATCTTGACCCATGAGCTTTTTCATTTTATTTTCTACCCCTGTCTTGTTGAGGAGGGGGAGTGTGAGAGCAGCTGGGTGGGCATCTGGCTGCAGTCCAAGGTCAGCCCACCACACAGGTGAAGTTTGTTGTGACCTTTCTACATTATGTTTAAGGCTAAGAAATGAAATCTTGTGTCTGTCTTGGCTGTCCCACTTGTTACTATTTTTCTCTTTTTGGTTGTCCCTTGTGGAGAGCCAATTATGAGAACCATAACTAAGCCCTACACAGAATATTCCAAAACACAACCACTGTCTGGATCTTTTTCCTAGTGTCATTAATTTATTATTAACGATTGCATTTCATGTTCTGATTACTTAGATAAAACAGAGTTAAGATTAAATTCAGTGGGATATATTTATCTTTGCTGTAGTTATTTCTGTCTTGTTCCCAGAGGAACAAAAATCTGTTAAAGAAATCTGCTCTATCTGAAGTATAGTTTTATAAGATGCAATGATTCTTTAATTCAATCATCATAACCAATTAAGTTTATATCAGATCACACAATTAGCAATAAACCACTAAGGTTTAAGACAAAGTATTTAAAATTGATGACAACTGTAATTGTTTAATAACTGCAAAGACCTAATTATGCTGCTAAAACAATTACAATCAGGTACCAATCCTAATATCTGTACCAGATGCTCTTAAGTCTTACTTTCCTTTGGGTATAAAGCTGAACTAGGTGAATACTTGAAAACCAAAGAATAATCTCTTGTGATGGTAGTGTTTCCTGAACACAAAATTTGTTTTAGAGAACAGCATTGCTCAAAATATAACGGGTAAGAAAATTAATCATGAAAAAGTCATGACAAAGTTTAATCATGACAGATTAAACTAAGTAGACAAGTCTGTAACACTAAGTCAAAACCAAATGTGATAGATGGCATCTTTTTGGATGATATAATTTTCTTATTTGTTCCCTAATTGCCTCCTCCATGTTTTGTTCTGTTAAAAGTCTGGGTGTGTAGACAGAAATGTGTTGCACAGAGCCAACCTGTGTTTTTTGGGGAGGGCAGTGACTGCACTTTCCCAAAGTGGGATGACTACCTGGATCTGAGAGAAGAGTCCAGGGAAAAGGAGGGGTCAGTTAAGAATGGGGTCATGGGGGTAGGAAGGCAGCAGCGGCAGCAGCAGCAGCAGCAGCAGCAGAGCCTGAGAGGTTCCTCAGAAGAGCATGGGTCAAACATGCAGCCAAGACTCATAGGTAATGAAAAGAAAGAAACTTTTTCTAGGTATGCAAGGAGAAGTACTGTATTCCAAGAAGCCATTAGAAAGGGATTGAAAAGAGACCAAGACTGGAGGAAAGAACATGCCTTACATACAAAGACATTCAATAGACACAGGTGAATCTTACAAAAATTCTTAAATGTGTGATGTTTTGGGTGTATTAACATTAAAGAGTTTCTGAGATAGATCAGAGATCTTCAAATTGTATGAAAACTCTGAAACTTCACAGTTAGGGCTGACTTGCTGTTCCTTCACATCATGTCAAGCAAATAACCTCAAATAATCAACTTCATGCAGGAAGAGTAGATAATGATATTGCTTGTATTTTACGGAAGATTTACAATTATTATTTCTTAATCATTGAGAAGGAAATAATATCATCCATACACTTGCTGTCTGACATTCTGAGAGTTATTGGATGGAAGCAAATAATAGAAAAAGTTTTACTGAGTTTTATCCGTAAATCTACCCATCTGCTTGACACCCATTCTGACTTTTTTCCTGCTTCTTTATATTTGTCTTTATCCTCTTTATGGAAAAAAAGGATCCTGAGATATGCTTTGAAGTAATTTCCCAACACAGCACAATGTGATTCAGCCATTAAACCACCTTCTCTTCCTATACATACTTCTGTTGGTCTCCTCACTGGCAGCCAAAGGCATTTGCAAATCTTTGTGAATTCCTGGAAAGCATCCAAGTCATTTCTTGATTCAGGCTGTTGGCCAATATTCTCCTTGAGTTCAGCAAACAAAAACAAACAAAAAAGTGAAAGTGTGGTGAGTCTAGTGAGAATATCATGCGTTATGAATTTTAGGCTGCATTTATCACATTTTTTTCATTTCTTTTAATCATGCATTTAAGAAAACTGATTAGTTTATTCTTTATAAAGCTTTCCTTGGAGTATTCTGCCAGCCATTCCTTATAACTCTGAATTTTCCATCAACTATTTTTTTACTTAGGCAACATGTGTTGTCCTTAGAAAGAAAGAATGCTCTTCTGATGAAGAAATTGGGAAAGGGAGCTGGATTTTGTTCTTGGCTCTGCTAGTGGCTTTTCCTATGGTACCAGGTAAGTTATTTAAGGTGAGATTCAAGAAAACACACTCATAAACCACAATGGCAATGTATATTCTTAGCAAAGATACCCAGAAATTGTCTCCAGCCCTCTTAGGCAGTTCAGGTATTGTAAATACCTAGATTTAAATTAAGTGTCAGAAGTTGTTCAATGAGCATACCTAGAAGCATTCCTGCTTAATTTTTTGTACTGAGTATTTAGGTGACAATTTTTCTTCCCAAGGCTTTCTGGAATTCAGACAAGGTTCCTCATTGTTATATACTTAAAGACTTATGTAAATCTCTTTTAAAACTAACACTCAGTGATCACACAGAGCTCAACTCAAAACAATGAGCTTATGCTCCTTATTTTCCCTTTGAATTACAGGTGAGAGCGCTCTCTCCTTCAGGAAGGGGGAAACCTGGGTCCTGGCCTTCTGCAGCCTCCAGGAACTGCAATCACAACTCCCACTTCACAGATACCGTGCCTAGGTACCATGCAGAAGGTTGGCCTCAATGAAGACCTCCTTCCCACCTGCCCAGAGGCTAGGGCACTGGATAGTCAGAACGTCGCCAGAGAGAAACCTCACAGAAAGCATGGGGGTAATATGGGGGGAAATATGCTCATAAAAAAGCAGTCCTGTGACTTGGATTTAAAGTTCAGAGCTGTTCTGTGTTAGGTCAACAGCGGGTTTTTATAACTCTTGCTCGTCATCTTCAGAATGGAGGTAACTTTTCTATACCTGTATAAAGTATTGAACTAGTTGATATTTTTCAAATACTTTTATTAATTGAAAAATTACGTAGTTTAGAAAATAAACTTTGTCTTTGAAGCCTATTGACTTTTTGAAAAATTCTACTCTTCATAATATTTTTATGACAATTTTATTTACTTTTTTTTTTCTTTCAAATTTACAGACCATTATGTGGTCTGTTTTTCATTTATATGGGACTTTTTAAAATGAAAAATATTAGTGATGGTTTCAGGTGGGCTTCGGTTTTCTGTTTTGTTTTCTTTTTTTTGTCAGATCTTTGAAATGGAAACAACTTTGACATCTGGAGATTTTTATCATAGAAAAACCAGACAGTTCTAAATGTATATTTTGTTCCTCTAACATCAGTCATTTTTCATTCTGACCTTCCTGATCATACCTCGTGGCAATAATTTATATTAATTGGTTCTCTGACATTTCTTATGTCTAAGATACAGTAACCTATGATTACAAAATACTTTTATCCCGGTTATATATATGTTCATCTGTTCACCTTTGACTCGGTGTCATGTCTTTTTTAAATTTCTGAGTTGTATCTCACTGACGTTGACAACTAGATGTAAATTTTGCTCTCTGTGATTCAAAACAGTATAGCAAACAGTTATCTCTGCAGTCTGTCTTGAATGTAGGCAGAAAGTATGGCATGGTTAGGCTGCTATAACTATCAGAATAAGTTTAGCCTGATGGCTCATGGACAGCACAGGTGTTTGAGTGAAGTCTGAATATATTGAGAAAGGGTGATGCAAACAACAGAAGTAAGATCATTACAGCCATCTTTTCTGAAAAAGGCACATTGATCTTTCTGTTGCCAGTTAGTTTACGTACTGAATAGCAATATATATGAGTGAATAATTCTTCAGTGAGTGAGGTCTCCAAACAACAGAGGATTTAAGTAAAAGATTAACAGGGTTATCGCTTGTTGTACCAATTACCAGGAGAGTAAAAGATAACCCACTTATCAGCAGTTCATTGTTAACTTATTTAGAAAACTGGCATTGTTACGCTAAAGGATTATGTGATCAGAAGGATATTGGTTTGCATTAATCATGTAGTGCAATCCATTTTACATGAATACCAGCATCATTCCAATCACCCTTATGAAGGATATTGTAAGCCCCTAGAGAAAGAGACAGATTTATTGAGCTAGTAAAATATGTTTCACGTACAGGTGTCTATTTACTTCAGAATTAACATAACATAGTGATAGCTATTTGTCCTTCCTCTGAATGGTGAGAGGTGAGATTTTAGACTAAAAATGAGATAATCTGTAGGCTAACTGTTCCCCAGTAGGCTAAGTCTTTTTCTACTCTGCTGCAAACTATGCCATGTTGCCATCAGTCTTGCACGAGTTGGCTGCATAATGAGTTAAACTGGAAGAAAAATATTCACTTTTCCCCATTTTCTGCAAGGTTAGACCACTGCTGTATGGTTCATACCACTGAAAAGTAAAATAGGTGCAAAAAAGGCAGGTGAAGTGACTGGTCAGATGCAGAACTCCGCGTTACATTGCTGGGTACTCATCCTGGGGAGTGTGAAGCTTCATTCCGCTTGTAGTGTAGTGAAATTATTTGTTCTTGGATTTGGTAGTCTAATAAAACACTACATTTTACTTTATTAAGAATGAGTGACTTCATAGAGAGCTTTTACAAGTAAAAGAAAGGCTCATGCATTGGTCTGATGGTACAACAAATCTGGCCATAAGACGCTCTGCACTAGATGAAAACCATTACAAAGTACTGTTCCAGTATAAACTCATTTTATTTGTTCAAGTTGGTTCAAATGATTTTGTCAGTTAACTTTATATAAGAAAGCTTTACTCTGGATCAAGTACTGTTTGACCAGGCCACTCTATAGCAGGTTATTTGTTGTCTGTTCTCCCACAGCCGGCAAAAAAACAGTGTAAGCTCCCTAGTGTGTACTCTAGGTAATTTGGCAGACTTGTGATCTTGTGCTTTACTGCCTCCTTATCAGGTTCCCTGTTAGTGGTTCCTATTATATTGGACAGTATAACGTAGACTCATAAAATCTTCCAGTTTAGTTTTATCCAAAAGAAATACAGTCTGTACACTCCCATGTTTCTTTACAATGTGAACCCAGAATTCAGGGACCTGAAGCGCTAAGAAAACCATCAGTTATCAGGAGACTTCAGATGAACAATACTGACCTTTGTTGTGTCAGACCATGATTTAATATGAAGACTGTTTTTTGTTACTATGACAAAATCACATGTACACAAGCTTTTATAAACTTTTCAAAGGCACAGGAACATATTTAAACCAGTTACACTTGTGACCATCTGGAGAATCTCCACAGATTTTCAAAAAGTTTTTTCAGACTTACATTAAAGTATTTAAGAACACATTTTTGCCCTTTATTCCTTGCCCATAATCAAATTCACACAAATGTGATAGATGAGGCAAAGAAAGAAAAAGAGAAGATGAGGAAACTTTCTCTAGCTGAACTCCATGAAAGATCTAGGTCTATGGAAGGATTTGAGAGGAGGATTTTAGCAGACAAAGAAGTAGAATGTTGTTCCAAAAATAAATAGATATGATCATTCATTCAAAATTATATAACTAGCTTTAATATGTTAGACTCAGACTTTGGTTTCTCCTTTTTTTTTATTCCTTTTGATTCCATTTTTAAGAGAAGCAAAGTTTGAAGAAAGAGGAAGTTTCTTTTGCTGATATTTCTTGACAAACTTGTAGGCATGTTCATAACGTACCAAAGGTAATGCTTAAATTGCCATACTTGTTTGGCTACTAGCTTTGAACATGGTCCCAAATGTAGTATTTTCTGGTGAATGAGCCAGCTATCTTCCTTGCAAGATGAAATTGGCTCTGACTCGAATCTCAAATGCAGCTAAAAGAAAACATTCATGTGACCAAGAGGACAATATTTCCAAAGGTTTATCCTTTAAAATACAAATAAAAGTAAACAGATCTAACTGAAGAACTTACAGTTCCCTACAACTTTCCCTTAAGTGTCATCACCTTCGCTATAACGCTGCCACTAGGAAATGTAAATACTTCTTTCCCAAATGTCCTGTTAGACTATCTTTTAGTTCAGTAGAGCAATGGAATGCCAGAATGAGATTTTATAATCAAAAGACACAGTGTGTGAGATTTGTCCATATAACAAGTATCCACTCCTGAACTACTGTCCTTGATGTTGTTTATATTCAATGATGGAAAGAGACATCTGTATGGTATAATTAATTTCATTCTATTGAAAATAGCTGAAACTGGTCAATGGCATTGTGCCCTTGGAGTCTACATGTCTCTTTGATGAGGAAGGAGCTTGGATATTCTGATCAAAATTTGAATATCTACAATATATACAGGCATTCTACAATTAGACGTAATAATCTTACTTTAATAATCATATTCCAGGTCAGGTTTTCACCATTTCATTCTTGTGGGCACAAGAATTTGGTACTTCTGGCCAAAGTTGCATAAATGTTCAGGCAGGACGGTTCAGACAGGACAGGACAAATAACGCATATCCAAACTTAATTTCTGACATTTCATGATATAAAGAGCCCTCAATTAACTGCATTGTAACAAGGCTATATATTCAAGTTAAAAACCTCAGCATCTGCTGTAGTTTCAGGTGCATAGCACCTAGTTCTGTTAAGCTCTCTCTTCTGTGATGACAATCATTGGATATACTCATCTTTCTGGGTGCATGAACTCTTACACATTCCTTGTACATATCAGGCAACAAGGAGAAGCAAAAAGAAAATAAATGACCCTAAAGTTGAAGTGAAGCTCTGGCAGAGCTGCTGAAGTTTGCAGTTCATGATAACACAGTAAAACACAGAGAGATGAGTTTTCCATACTGATGAGGCAGCAAGAACATTGTGCTGCAGATCTGTCAGTAGACATCAAGCAGCTGGTTTTGAGACATGTTGATCATGGGAACAAGAAGTTGAGCTGACTGCAAAACATGGAGGAAAAGTTATCTTTCTTCCCTTTTATTAATGAACAGGAAATAGACAATGCTTGGTAGCCATCTGATACCTCCCAACCCTCCTAGAGACATAAGAAGAACATAGCAATACTTCCCTATTGGTCTACCCAGGATCAAACAGTGATTTGGAGAACCTTAGTCCATAAAAATCCTTTTATTGACATAGCCGCTCTGCCACTTCTGTGCTTGTTTAGCTATGCTAACATTCCCTGTGCTGGCATCCCAAATTTCTTCTAATAGTTCAACACTTTTCCTCTGCATTCAGGAAAGAAAGGAGCTTCTTCAAGCCTCTTTATTCTTTTGGATACTTGCTCAGTCCACCTCTTATATGAGCTCAGGAAACAGCTGAACCATTTCTTCTGGCATGCAGAGCAATCTTTCTGAGTCTAAGACCTGCAACCCCCAACTTCCGCAAAAAGCAAGCACTGAGTTGTTCATGTGAGCAAGCAGGCAGGATTCCTTTCTTATTCTAGGTAATGGAAAAAATGAATAAAAGATAGAACTGCAATAAAAAGGTAGGAAAAAAGCCAAAGGAGACAAATTATAATAACGTAGAGCCTAAATTAACTATAAAAGTTTTACAAGAGCAATAGCTGCCCCTCACCCCTTTAAGAATGGAAGGCATAGAGTTTCAGCATGAATTCTTTTCACATTGGAGTTTAAGATTACAGTATAAACCATCCTCTCATAAAATATATATTTAGTAGATCTATGCTGGAATACTTCTGGTGAATAGGTAATAGGGGAGAGATTGTACAAATGCTTAAACAGGACGCTTAGAGCTTGCCCTGGGACTTTCAAGAAATAAATAATCACAATTATATATTTATCACCCAATATTAATTCTGAAACTAAATTGATGGAGCACAAACATCTTTCATATTGAAAATTATAATATGGAACAGGAAGCTAGAAATTATTTCATATCCAATTTACATCAAGGATTATGGTATGGAAGCTCAATGTACTTGAGTATGATTTCATTATACTGTCTGACAAAATAAATGAGTAGTAATCTGCTCTTGGTAAACCAGTAACAAAATAAACCAGTTTATTTTTACCAAAACCATCAATGAAAATATCATCTCATTAGAGAGACTATTTGTTTATGCATGGATTTGTTACATGACAGGCGGGTTTGGCATCAGAATAACCTTCTGTTGACTTTAAATTTTTAAGAACCATACTCATAGCTGACTCTGGGCTAACCTTCCTGTGTACAGGGGGCATTTTCTTGTGCTAAGTGTGAGTCCCATCACTCTGTACAATTGTTCCAGCTGTCTTTGCATGATAACGTTATATAGAAAAGACAATTTGTCACCTTCCTTAGTGACTTCTGTTATAATCTGCTTAAAGTATCTACCTAGTTTCAAATTGGCCTCCGTAAATACTGCTTAGAAAGTCAGATGCAGACTGCCTGTTCTTAACATTCTTGTAGCAGGGCTACAGTGGAAACCACTTTTGAGCTCTATTTTTGGTACTGTCACTGACATCTTGAGTGAGGATGAGCAAGTCCTACATTCTCTGCTTGAAGAAGTAAGATGTAATATACTCATTTTCCCTTTCTCTTTTTCTGCCCCATCTATCTACCATTTTTAACTGATGCCTACTATATATTAATAGAAAACTGTTATGTTGTGGTGATGGCTTTTGGTTTGTTTTTTTTTCTCTAGTCTACTAGTTATTGCTGGGATAGAGTTATTTTCTTCATATAGTGTTATGTTTCGGATTTGTCACTGAAAACAAAACTGATGTTTTAGTTATTGCTGAACAGCGCTGACACAGCAACACGGCCTTTTCTGCTTCTCATGCTCCACCGCCAGCGAGTAGGCTGGGCGTCCACAAGAAGCTGGGAGAGGACACAACTGGGACAGATGACCCCAACTGACCAAAGGGATTTCCCATACCATATGATGTTGTGCTCAGCAATAAAAGCTGGGAGAAGAAGGAGGAAGGGGGGGATGTTCGGAGTAATGGTGTTTGTCCTCCCAAGTCACCGTTACACGTGATGGAGCCTTGTTTTCCTGGAGATGACTGAACACCTGCCTGCCGATGGGAAGTGGTGAATGACTTTCTTCTTTTGCTTTGCTTGTGCACACAGCTTTTGCCTTACCTATTAAACTGTCTTTCAGAGTTTTCTCACTTTTGATTCATCATCTGATTCTCTTTCCCATCCCACTGCGGGGGGAGGGAGCGGGAGTGAGTGAGTGGCTGTGTGGGGCTTAGCTGCTGGCCGGAGTTAAACCACAACATCTAAGCATAAGCTCAGGTGTTATTTATCTATTTTTATAGGAAAATTATAAAAAATGTAATAGCCCAGATGGTATCTTCCAGTTCTGTATCAACAAGAGCAAAAGGATCTGGAAACATGGTAAGTTCATAATAATTCTGTAGTTACTGTGAAGAATATTTAATTCATGTGATATCAATATCACCAGATCTGTGAAAGTCTAATGTATCATTTTTTCTATATATTGTAAACTAATCAAAATGGTCATCTGTTCCGAAATCCTTAATAATTTTAAAATATCACTGAATATTAATGCAAAATTAGCAGCTATGGCCTTAAAATGCCTTCTGTTCTGTGACTCTGTGCTGTGAGTTTTGTTTTTACTATTGCGACAGTGTCAAACGTATTCACCGAATTTTCATTCTAGATGCTAGATTGGCAGACTGCAAAATCTCTTTCTCTGATGTATAGCTGCTCTCACTAACCTACTAATTTCCTTAAAATTCTATTTGATAATTTAATTTTCATCTTCAAATAGAAAAAAAAGAACCATAGGAAGATGTCTGGATGCTTTCACTAATTTTTTTTCTTCCATAGGAAGGGAGAGAGATAATCACTGAAGTTTCAGCCTCAGAGTTAGATTTTGCATGCCAATTTCTCTTGTAAAATATACATGACTTTTTTTTTAAATATCCCTATATCTTAACAAGGATTCATGTTACTCCTCATGGTTATGGTCAGTTACGGATCAATGAAGAAAACTAAGAGAGCTTAATCTACCTGTCCATTTGTTCTTTGCAGAACTGCTGTAAACTCACACACTAAAAACATAAAAGCACTCTGTGTTCAGTATCTCAGCAGCTTCCCAATTCCTCAAAGCTACAAGCCAAGCTCAGATAATTGGTTTCCCAAATGAGCCAAAGAAGTGCTTCTGCCTAGTTTGTAACTGAGCACTTTTTAACCTACGGCTGACTGTTCAGGCTGAATTTCGTATGTTAAGACCACTAGGGACATGATGAGAAGGTAGCTGCAGTGGAGAATGAAGTTTGTTGTTTTACAACTATTCCATTAAATGGCTGAATCATATAATACAGTTTCAACAGACAGCAACTCCTGAAATAGGAGGGAAATTGCAGTAGTGTTCAGCAGACTGCCCTTAAGAGTGCTGCTATGGCACATTAGAATCATAGAATCATAGAACCATTAAGGTTGGAAAAGACGTCTAAGAGCATCGAGTCCAACCGTCAACTCAACACCACTATGTCCACTAAACCATGTCCCTAACCGCCTCATCTACGCATCTTTTAAATACTTCCAGGGATGGCGACTCTACCACTTCCCTGGGCAGTCTGTTCCAAGGCTTGATAACCCTTTTAGTAACAAAATTTTTCCTAATGTCCAATCTAAACCTCCGTTGGTGCAACTTGAGGCCATTTCCTCTCGTCCTCCATTGCAAGAGCATGCCCTCGTCACATGAACTTTTCTAAACAACCTGTGTTGTGCCCTGACATAATATCTGAAAGCCTTCAAAATAAAATCAATGTGTTCCTTTTGAACCTATGAATTAGCTAGTGTCTCCTTTTTTAGTCTCATAACTCTGTTTGAGTTTTGTTTCAATATGCAAATCCTAGCAGAGCTTTCCCAAAACTGTGGGTATTCAGCTCTGAGTTTTTCATTTGGTCCCAAATCCGTTTAAAAGTCTATTAAAATGTACGTTCTGAAGTTTAGTGATTAGGGGTTATTCCTGCAAGATGGTGAATACTCTGGCTCTGATTCACCAAAACACTTAAGCTTGTACATAACTTTAAGCATGAGTAGTACCTTTGAAGTTGCAGAGAGATTAGATATGCATTTAGGTGGTTTATTGGGTCATATGCATAATACTCAGATCTTGTAGACTCAAGCTCTATACTATATATGTATACACACATACACACATGTAAGAACATACATACGTATAGCGCATTTAAAAAGTCAGAACTGTAATTTGATTTCATTTTACTGGTAAGATATTCTTGGTATAATTCTACTGAGTGCAAAAATTACTGCTATGCATACACTAGTGTAGGTGTATTTATAATAAAGTCCAGAAATTGTTGAAATAGTCTGCTAGCAATCATTCACTTCTCACGCAATAACTCTAGCTAAATCTAAACAAAATGAATACTATATTTGAGAGCCTGAATTCAATAAATTTCCCATGTCTGGATATAGGAAATGAAGTGAAATGACGTTTCTATCAAATCAAGACAATGTGTTGCATAAAGCAATCCTGAAAAACAAGTCAAACCTACTGCAAGAGAATGTGCAGATACATGATGCACTATACAGATATCATACTAGGCTGCAGTTTATATTTTGGCAATAACACGTTGAGGTTTTGCAAATACATCAAACACTACATAGCAATATTTATCTAAAGTATTTTAGCTACGTATGTTTTCTAGCTCCTGCAAGGCCAGCGACACTATTCAGCTTTTATAATGTCACTTATGCCATACACTGTTGTCCTTTGCTTACATGTTTTACTTTGTAAATGTGTATTATTTAAAACAAAAAAAAAGTGAAACAAAGTCATTTTCACCTTTCAAGGAGTTTGATATCTAATTTTATTTAACTAAATTTAATTTTCTGTCTCCAACAGTCTTCTCTTTTGTTTGCATATTCTTCTTGTTGTTGATTTATTGTAATAAATTATTGTAATAAATTAAATATCCATATTGATTTATATTTTTAAAAATCTACACATTTTTTTCAAACAAATATGAACCCATCTAACATTTGACAGTGATATGAGCTTTCTCCCTGGGAATATCTATTCCTATATCAAATATTTCCAGAGCAAGCAGATGTGGATTCATGAGTTTTATATGATTTTCAGTTAGCTGAATTATTTGTTGTCAAATTATCCAACAGAAGTAATCTGTTGTGTTCTTCTGAATTATTCACGACCCAGTCATAATTTCTGTAACCATAACATAATGTTCATCAAATAATTTATCCAAATAAATATTAGCTTTTTTATTATTGAACTGATTTTTCAAAAACCACTTTCATCTTCGTCAAATGGCTGGCTCTGGAAAACAGGGACAGTGTTAGCCCCTGAGAGTCTAGACCCAGTGTTGGCAGTGTCACTTGTTGGAGGTCCTACTGGTACTGAGGCATGGCACAGGGCATAGGATGCTCTGTTAGGGGTTCTTAGGCAGAAATACAGGCACCTCAGCATGAATCTACCTAGACACAGCAAAGCTCACTGCTGATGCACACTGATGCACTGATGGAAATTCCTATGTTTTCCACAGGGTGTAAATAAAGAATTAGGTGTACAGAGAAGTCAGCAAGCATGAGCAAGAGTCATCTCAATCCCCACATAAAAAAAGCTGAGAAGAGTAAATTTGTGCACTCCAAAAATGAGGTGAATATCTATCAAGATTCACAGTCCTAAATGACCATTAGGATCCTGGGGACACTAATAAGCTGTAACGGTCCTGAGGAGCCCTGCCTGAGCACTCCATCCAAACCTGAGCTATGCTTTAAGTGTACATGTCTCCAGTCCTGTCCAGCGAGGAAGCTGCATGTCTGTCTGCCCAGTGTCTTAACTAAGCAGCACCTGAGTGAATGCTTTTTGTCTGACCCTCAAACCTCTGCACTTTAGAATAGTAAGTCTTAAATTTGTAATGGTGGATACTGCACCCTTCTGGAATTGCAGGGAAATTTAGTCTCTGCAATAAGAAACTGGGCTTTGTGTTTCACTGTTTCACACCAGGTATATAAAATATTAGAACAGGGTTTGGAATTCAGAAATTCCCCTTCTTTTCTGTAATTAACCTGCTGTGAATCTAGAAATTTGTATTCGTTTATGTAGTGATTATATGGGTGGTTACAGAGATGAAGCCAACCTTTTCTCTGAGGTGCAGAACAAAAGGACAAGATGCAGGAAAGGAAATTCCCTCTAGATATAAAGAAGAATCCTTCACAGCTGGGGTGGGGGCCAAGCATTAGGACAGGTTTCTCAAAGAGGCTGTATGATCTCTATCCTTGAAGATAATCGAAACTTGACTGGGCAACATCCTGAACAAACCTGATATAACTTTCAGGTGGGCACTGTTTTAAGAACTGGTTTGAACAGGATGACCTCCAGTGATTCCTTCCAGTGTAAATTATGCTGGAATCAAAGATTCTATATTCGCTTTTTTTCATTCCTTTTTGCCTCTCAGTGAATGCAGAATTATTTCCTGAAGGACATAACACAAATCTCTTTGTGCATCTTTTTAACTACAGAAAATTGAAGGAAAATACAGAGATAACAGCCATCATTACAGAATTTTTTGGAGTAGGGCTGAGTTTAAAATTAATCTGTGCAGTTTGCACAGTCTGGTCTCCTTTTTCCACATATAGAATTTTCTTTCTGTGCAAATGCCAAACTAGGAGTAGTTCATAGTTTATTTCTCCCCACAGCTGATCCTCGACAGCTTAAAAATATGGACTGGAAGAAACAGATAGAAAAGTCTACATCTAAAACCCTATAATATTCTGGCCAGAGGTATAGAAAACCTCTCCTAGGGAATGCTAAAATCTGAGATTCAAACAAATGCTAAAGGGCAGAGGCAAACATCCCGCAGTTAGTGAGATGAACCATTTATTACTAATTAAATCTATTTGTTTCATTATAACCTTAATATCTTATGCATGTGTTATGGGGGAATTTGGGTAGGGTGGCCACAAGATGAGAACCACACCACCCTCTAAAATATAATCTAAAATTTATTTATTGAACAGGATGGTTATGTCAGGTGATTAGTGATTTCTATCCCAGGATTTCTGTTCTACAACATGCACTTACTACACATGCACGCTGATCAAAGCTCCTCTGGTCTGGTTAAAGGTGGCGTGCTCCACAGACCGAAGGTAAGAGGACATTCACCCTGAGCACGGGATGAGTTGGGTCCTGGCTGGCAGCCTGGCCCCAATATGTAGCAGTTCTACTTTGGATCAGCCTTCTGCACTGTGTCCAGCATTTGTTCATAGGAGCTTCTGTTTTAGCTACTTATTGCATTCTGAATTATACTGTGAGTATAAACTGTCAATGGCTGCAGCAATTACATAGCTTGATGGTCAATTTCTTTCATTTTCTTTACATTTAAGGCCAATTAATGGTTGTCACTGGAACTTCTATAACCCTTTGGTCTCCTGTTCCCAGTGTACTACAAATGTGTGAAGTTAGTAACATTTACAAAACTCTGTCTATGGTTTCTTTGTTTTCCAACTAATACTAGATTAACCTGGTGAGTAAGAGGTGGGCAGATGTAATCAAGGTCTCTTTTATCTGAGTGGTACTTTAAGCTTCACCCCATAAAGTTTGATTCTACAGTGATCATGCAAACAAACATCTAATTGACAGAAAAGTAAGACATATGAATCAAATGATACAAACCTTTATTTTGAGTTAGGGATCAGGAAAAAAATATTATGATGTTCTTCAATACCACTGAATGGTTGGGACTTTATAACACCTTCAGAGAACTATTAATGAAGTCATCATTACTGAAGATTACAATCTTAAACAATAAACCGCAGACCAAGTAGTATGCAGGTATAGGAATGGATTATTTGGCTCTGTATCTTGGTATTTTTTAACTGAGCAGTAGCCAAAACTAACTCTAGTCCTGTCTTAAGCTGCAGATGTTTTCTTGTTTTTTAATTCTCTAAAGCATTTGTTAGGCTCTAAACCAAAAGCAGGCAGTTTTCTTCCAGGGACTATCCTAGATCCAAGCTTACTTGCTTTCTTTTTCTGCATCCAGGTAAAATGCACCGAAGATTACCTCTGCAAGCTCTTTAATCTATAAATAACAGAGGTTTTTAAACATTGGAGTTTTTACTTGCTCAGGAGATCACTGGTGATTACTGGTGATGGGAGGGTGTTGTGGGTTAACCCCAGTAGGTAGCTAAGCACCACACAGCCACTTGCTCACTCCTACCCAGTGGGATGGGGGAGAGACTCAAATGGGTAAAACTGAGAAAACTCAAGGGTTCAGATAAAGACAGGTTAATAGGTGAAGCAATAGCTGCATGTGCAAACAAAACAAGGTAAGGAATTCATTCACCACTTCCCATCGGCAGGCAGGTGTTCAGCCATTTCCAGGAAAGCAGGGCTGCATCATGCGTAAAGGTTACTGGGAAGACAAATGCCATAACTCTAAACATCCTTCCCTTCCTCTTTCCTCCTTCTTCCCCACAGCTTTATATGCTGAGCATGACGTCATAGCTATGGGATATCCCTTTGGTCAGTTGGGGTCAGCTGTCCCAGCTGTGTCCACTCCTAACTTCCTGTGCACCCCCAGCCTGCTTGTCGTGGTGTGACAAGCAGAAAAGCCTTGAATCTGTGTAAGCACTGCTCAGCAGTAATGAAAACATCTCTATATTATCAACATTGTTTTCAGCACAAATCCAAAACATAGCCCCATACAAGCTACTATGAAGAAAATTAACTCTATCCCAGTCAAAACCAGTACTATTCCTGCACAGGTGACTTTTCCAACAATTATTTTATCTCCTACATCTTTTCCTAGAGTGGCTGTCTCTGTGATTTCTGTGTGTGGTGACTGTAGGCTCTGCTCACTTCACTGAGTTAAAAAAAAAAAAAAGAGAATAGAGGAAATACAATACTGAGCCTATGGTCTAGTTCCTCCTTCACATCAGCTTGTGGAGAACGTGGAGGCACAGGAACAGATAACTCTGCATACATTCTCCACTGAACAAAGAATATCCAAGGAACCAAATTTAAATTAATGACTAGACCATATCTCTTGGAAGTCTGGTTTTGTAGCTAGTTACTTGTCCAAGGTAAGTACCTAAATTGGACCTTTTATTTCCAGTCACAAATTGCCTAGTTTAGCTTCCAGCCTTTTGATATTTTCTGGTTATGTCTGTGACTGAACAGTTGATTTCTTAATCACTTCATGCACACATTCCTTCTTCACAGGCACAAACTTCATCCAAAATTAAAAATCTGTGCTTCCATCTGTAAAATAATGACCGGAGCATGAACGAGTAAGCACTCTAAAGTATAATAACTGCTAACATGTACTTCTCTTTGTGCACCTATATTGCCAGGTTGAGTACGCTACTAGGGTCTTTCTTATCTCCTACTTCCTTGCTGCATGTGATGCAGCTTCAAAGCAAGAGCCTAAGCCAGCTTCTCTGCCACTAAGGAATTGATTACCTTATGTCTGAAGACATATGTGGGACCTATGGTAGCCAAGGCAAGTAGAAGCACACATAGGTCTGTACTGAAGAGCTCAAACCTTCTCATCTTCTTCCAGAGACCATCAAAGCCAGTCTCTGAATTTGGAGTGGACATGCTACAAATTTGGGTCTAAGGTCATAACTGAAATGTTGTAGCTATCAGAAGCATGGCTTTGCTTCTGGAGCACTGTGGCTTTTCATTGCTATGATACGTAGAACTAGGAAGAACTAGCCCCAAAGAGTTTCTATCTAATCAACAGTCCAACCTAAAGAGCATTCCCTGTATAGGGGCAGTATCCTCTGCAGTCATCTTGGCTCATGACTCAGTCACCCTTATGAGTGGCAATCACCCTTGTTGCAATCTGGGGTTGCTTTCAGGCAACAGAAAGGCCAGAACTCATACCTCTGTGTGTAGCATATAATTTTAAAAAATATTTTCCAGGCCATGATGTACTTACCGGTACTGATAGGAATCATTTCAAAGTGATATGCTGCTATGCCTCTAGCTTTGCCTGTATGGAAGCTCTTTCCTGAACTGAACACTTCTAAATATGTCATTATTGATGAGTATTACTGACCAGTGCTGTATTATTTGTTGCTGATGCTTCTGAGAGGTATCTACGACAAAGGTGTTTCTGTGATTCACAGAATAAATGTCTTCTAATTAGCCAGTTGGTGGTTAATATCAGTCAGCTAAAAAAACCTCTCTATTTGATAATATATGCAACAGTACTTCCAAATCCCTACTTTGATTTGTTATGCATCCTGGCATTGAAAAGAGCAAAAACAATGAGCCTGGATGTACATATCTGGTTCAAGACTGAGGAAAAATGAGGATACTTGTTTGGTTGGTTTGTTTGGGTTTTTTACTAATCTTTAGGACCTTTGAAACATTTGAGGAACTTGTGTTGACTTTAAAAAAATATAGTGGATGCCTACAATTGTTTGTTCAATTTTCCATTTTTAGACAGCCCTGAAAGAAAAGATTATCTTTCTTTTCCTTAACACTTCAAATACACTTAGAAATCTAATTGAATTTTTGTTAAAATTTAAAAGTTTAGAAAGGCAGAATATATTAAATAAAATGGTGCTAGGAAACTTCCTAACCCCTAGTTAATCCTGCTACAGATGAGGTAACCCCTTAAGACTGAGTTAACAGTCTGGAGAAATGATTAACTTGATTGTCTGTAGTTGTTTCAGTGTACCTAAAAATGGCATTGAACATGTGCTTAAATACATTTGTAAGAATACCTTTGTAAGAAACAGTAAATACAGCTCTTTTTTTTTGTTGTTGTTGGTTTGTTTTTTTTTTTTTTTTAATAGCCCTTTAAGAGATTTTTGGGGTTTTCTTGGTTGGTTCTTTTTTAGGGGGGTGGGGGTGGGGGTTTTCTTTCAAATTTCACTTTAGAGAGATTTCCACAATAAAATACTTCACTGATAGGAGATAAAAGAGACAACAACCTAGTTTAATACACAATACTGCATCCATTTATCTCAGTGGAAATTTTTCTCTAGCTTTAAAGGGAACAGTAGCAAGACCTCAGATACTAGAAATACCTTATGGTTTAGGCAGACTTCTGTGGTGTGGTAAGATGCACTGGACAGTTAAAATACTGGTCCTAATAACCTAAGAAACTATAAATGTCTTTAATTTGATTCCTTGCTGTTGTACAGAAGACTCATTTAAGAGGAAAGTATCTGAAATCCATGAGGTGATCTGACCTAACTTTTTGAAAATAATATGTCAGAGTTAAAAACAACCACTCATCGACGTGTTTTTCTATTTTCTTCCATATCGATAAGGAAGAGCCTTGTGAATATGTGACATAATTTAAAGTTACTGTAACAGTATACTTATGTTTCGTGAGTGTGACTGTCTGTGAATAAGTCTAATCCTTGTACTTTTAAAGAACTGTTCTTTGCAAATAGTGCTTTCATTCTGAAAGGTGACAAGACAGAGAAAGAGTGTATTGTAAAACTTTTCAAAGACTACAAAAAGGTGGGAGAACTTCTGAGGAAAAGTTTCTTGTTTTTTTTTAAGTTGTTATAATCAAGCGTGAAAACTAATTTGCCTCCAGTTATTTCTTTTCCTTTTTTCTCCCCTAAATGTGTAACAAGAAAAAATATTGTCTGTAACTGTTGCCTCAGAATGGAAAATCATCTGGACAAAGTTTGTTCTATGTTTTTTATTTAGCAAGTGAAGTGGTGATATATCAGACCACAACCATCCTACAAAACAGTCTGTGCTGCTATGTGTGAATGTGATTAGCTAGTTTTAAGCTCAGTCACCTGTGATCTTGCAAACTTTTCCGGTATTGATGAAGACTTATACACACTTTATAAGCAAACAGACAAGAACAAATATTTTGCTGTTTGAGGTAATGTGAAGTAGGAGGTTGTGGTGCTGATGTGCTGGGAGTAGAAAAACAAAGAGGGTACTGGACTGCCTCTTTTTTGACCCCTCTTTGCTGTGCAGTGTAACATTGGAATTCCCTTCTACCGACCTGTTTTCTTTGAAGTCCTTTGCCTGTCTAGAATAAGAAGAATGAGTATAACATATAGCTGACATCATCATCTCCAGCAGAGAACTAGGGGGGATTGATTAAAAGGGGATCCAAACCAATCTGCTTATACTACGTGCCCAGATTATGACCTGTTGGTTTGATGAATTCTGCCCTAAATGGGTACCTTACTGAGGTGGAAGCTGCACACTCCGAAGCTAGAATTTCCAAGTGGACAGGGGTGGTCTTTAGTTCCCAGGGAAGCAAGGCGTTCTGCTATAGCTATAGTCTAGAGATGCCTGGCTCAATTCTCCGTGTTTTAGCTTAGTGGGCAGCCAAGATATACAGTCTTCGCAATGAACATTCAAGTGCATTTCTGATATTTGAGCCCCTGATGTTAGCTGGTCTTTGGCATGCTATTGTAGCTATTAAACTAATTGGGTTTTTTCCTTCCTCATAGGGATGAAGAAGATACAGATAAGATTTGTATGGAGCAAAAGACTCTGGAAGATATAACACAATAAAAAAGAAGACAGAAACAGTGAGAGTGAAATGGAGATGAAAAAAAGAAAAGGGAAAAACATGTCAGGGAGAAAGTAGTAAGAGAAAGCTGATTGTTCTTACAAATCTGCTGAATAAATACAAATGGGACAATAAAATACATGACTAACATACAGAGATGAGACTAGACTATTCACACAAATTAAAGTTCATTGTGATGCAGGTATTCACATTCCCCAATGGAGTTCACACCACTCCTATCTGAGCCTGGAAAAACTTTATTTCAGCTGCAATAATAATTATACAACAGTTTTTGGAATAAATATATCAGATCATATTGAATGACCTCTCTTTCCCTGAGGAGGATCCCCTTGGTAAAGAATATAGCACTATAACCTTGAAAGTGCTTACTTCATCACTTCATGATTTTGTTGACTGTCCAAAAGATATTGTGCAGTTCACTTGCACCTGCCAGTGCAGCCCTGGGGGTGGCAAGGTGGACTGTCAGAAGCCCTGCTCTGCACAGCTTCATACAGAAATGAAACAAGGTTTAATTTTCTCAAAATCCTGTGGTGATCTTTTCCTTATTGTCTGAGCTTTGACTCTTTCACCTTATTGTTCCTAAATATCCTTTGTTCCTGAGGGAGGGGTGCTGCTGAGATGGTTCTTGTTAAGTCATTTTCATGTCTCAAAGCTTTCAAAGTTCTATCCTGGAACAGTTTCACGAACTGTGTTCCTTGCCTCATACAAAGCATGACATATATTGGAAAACAGTTTTAATTAAAATCTAGCTTAATGTTTCTATTTAATTTAAGTAGCAGCTGGCATTACTTGTTAAACTGACTATGAGAGAAAGAGGTCGGAAAACAGAAACTGGTTGCTATTCCTTCTTTTTCTATTTTCCAGTTGTACTACTGAAAGCATTAACATTTTAAATCTCTATGACTCTGGCTATTAAGTAAGAACTAAATAAGAAGTAAAATGTGAATAGAATTGGTTTTCCATCATTGACGTGGCCATTAATGCCAATATCACAAGATAAGCTTCTCATTAAAATGGCAGTAACGAAAACATAGGTTCTATGTGTTGAGATTTATGTATCTGGCAGAGAATTTCACAGCATCCTTTAAGATGAGAAAAGTTTCCACTGTCATCTCTCTCAATTTCTGTATAACTAATAAAAAACTAGGGACACTGCTGAGCACAGCATGATGTGATCTAGTTGCCATCCTTGATCTGGTTGCCTTATTACAATTCAAAAATAACCTTGGCTTTTTAAAAAAAAAAAAAAAAAGTTTCAAACTCTGTTTGAGTTCCTTATATGTATGCCTATTAAATACATTGCTTCCATACCAACAGCTTCAAAGGGCTAATCACACTGGGAGTGGATTAATCTTATTTAGTTGTAAGCATCTACTTCAGGGACACCTACACCTGAGATAAATATCTCAGGTTGTCTTAACAGTGAGTAGAAAGAGAGAGATCCCCTTAGAGTACTTCTCATCCGACCTGCTTTAATGGGAGCATCAAGAACAGGGTATCTGAGTACACTGTGCAATGACAGATAGGACAACACAACCAAAACTGAGCATGATGAGGTTTGGCATAGGCTATGGATTGATGAGTAACAGGGCAAAAACACCTGAAACTGCTGAAAAGCTGGATCATGGTATCCTCATGGACTGATTACATTGGCAGCCTGTGCCTATAAACCCCTCCCTGTCCCATAAGAGAGACTGGGGTGAAGTGTTACACAGACATCCAACATCCAGCACCATGTAGAGGGGAGGGTATATGTAGTGTACCAACTGTGTGTTGGTACTCAGTCCCCAGCCAGAGCGTGATGCTGAGACTGGTCTGAGCCAGTGTCATGTTTCCCCTAGGCTCGGCTGTGTCAGCCCACTGGTGAGGTAACTGTTGTGGTCTCAGTTTGGTCTATGAGAGTCTTCGTGTAAAGCTTTTCAAGATGTAGCCTATCCCTTACTTGGTCCACTTAACAAATTTTTTCTCAGCAGTGTCATGTTGTCTGGTGTTCTCTTTCTTCTTTTGACACTTATTATAAATGTTTATCTTAAGATAAAATGAATAGCCCCCTAAAGAGGCTTAGCTATGCACTCATAGTAAAAAGATAGCAAAGTGGGTATTTCAGTTACAGATATCAATATTTTAGGTATTTAAGGTTTGTGAAATGAATTCTACCTACCAGTGTCTATTCTCCATATATAGCCATTGTGTGAATGGCTGTGTAATTAATGAGGCAGGGACTTGATAAAGACTTTTTTTCCCCCCTTATATTTGTTAATGTAATAGAACTTTCTCTATTCCTTTCAAAATAGCTGTATTCTTGAACAGAATCATGATGACTACTCTCTACTGCAAGCAAAAACTACAGTTCCTGAAATCTATATGGACTTTCCCTATTCTTATCCACTTCCCTGTTTTCTGTCCCTTGAACTCTTGGTGTGGTTATCAGACCCCCAAATAGCTATCTCTGGTATGGAAATTCCTGTACATTGGCTAGCAGCCATTGCAAATTAGCCAGAGGATACAGTTCAGGGTAGTGTTTCCACGGTGGCCTGTCATCTGTTACCTGCTTCCATTGAAAAAAATTATTCCTGACAAAACCATCAAATAGCAATCCCTCCTCCCAAATGCCCAAACAAAAAAAAATGTGTAGGCAAAGAAGCTGATTCATACTGGGCCTTAAGAATACCCCTTTTCTCCAACTGATTAGTCTAGTCAGGCTGTACAAGCACTTTACCTATAAAGAGAAACCAGTCTTTTCAGATTATAAACATAATAATATTTGATTGAAATACTAAACCTAAAGAAACAAGATTTGAAACAAATTTGGAAAAGATTTTTTGTTTGGCTAGTTGGTTGGTTGGATTTTTTGCTTTGCTTGTTGCAGGGCTTGGGGTTTTCTTTAAAAAAACCAACATAATTTGGGATTAAATTCTTTTAATCTGAAACACAATTTTCGGAAGAGATTACCAGTGAATGAATAGTATGGGAAAAATAAAACCAAAATAAATGTTTTAGTTTGTGATAAAAAAACATTCAGCGTGTTCTGAAAAAGCTTTCAACTCTTTTTTGCTGCAACATTGAATCATGTGCTGAAGTAAGAACACTCATGTTATTATATGTTTGGGTTACCCCTTCATGCCATGTTGTGTGCAGTACTTGCTCAGTTATATGGTAAGGAGTGCAGGAAGAAGCTGCAGGTAGGAAATGGGGATCCCTCCAGAAGACATAGAGTCTATGGAATATATGTGGCAGCATTTTTTTTTCCAGGGAAGGCAAGGAGCAGCTGTGTTTATAGCAATGTACTTGTAGGCACAACCAGAAAGTCTTGAACATGGGTCAAATGATTAAGCTTATGGTATAGTGTGTCAGGTTTATTTCAGTGATGTTCTGATCCAGCCCTTAAGCTCCACTGTGGCCAGCTCAGCCACCACCACGATGTGTGTGTATCTGGAAGGGATCTGCACAACAAAATAGGCGGCCACCAATTTACTCTTTCTGAGTTCAGAAATGATACGAAGTTGAAGAAACTCTTCTGGTAGTTTTTAAAGATATATATGAAACACTGATTTTGCCATCCAGAAAAAGGTCATGCCTGTGTAAAAATAACTCTTGAATAAAAAAGGGATAGTTTTCAAATCCACTTCTCTCCTCATTTTCCTTTCCTTTCATTCCTTAGAGAAATTGTGACTGAACATTGTGGAGATAAGTGTTAACAAAAGACAAAACAATCTCTAAAAAGACCCCAAGCTTCATTTAAAAAGCAAGAATTAGACATTCTGACTGGCATCTGAAAGAAATCTTATTGTAAAGATTCCTGAAATGGGCGCATGCATCAGAGTCAGACTCTCAGGACCACAAGCTGCTGTGTGCTCATGAGACAACTGAAGAACAGTAAGAATTCCCTACAGGGAAAGAAGATACATCAGAAGCACTACAAAATATATGCAACATGATTGGCTACTGATCACATTTAAACTGTGAGGTAGGTGAGGATACAGACAAAAGGGGAAAAAAGGAGTGTACTGCGTAGTAACAGCTAGGGTTATACTGCCATTTCAGCCTATTTACTGAAATGGAATGAAGTGATTAAGAAATTGAGTTTTAATCCGGTTTTCTTTAGCTTTTGTAAAATGAAAGCAATAATTTGGGGGATTAAGATTAACTGAAATTCCTTTTGTTGCATACCATGTATTTCAGCGATATTGTCTATCTAAACATATATTTCAGAATGATACTTACTGAATTCCCTTCTAGGAGAGGATCAGTTATGTCATGCTGCTTCTTGAAGTTTAAATTCAAACTCCACTTGATTCAGAGGATATAATTTGGATCAGTTTATAGTTTTTATAGCAGCTGAAAAGATTGAAAAGAAATCATCAAAGAGGATGCTAATTGCAATCAAATTAAATGACTGGATGGATTTGAATTAGGATGCAGAACTCTGGGAGAATGTGTGCTCTGATGCATCCTGCTGGTGACATGTTTTATTTCTGTGTATTAACCGAACATCTCTTGAGTACTTTTTCATCACACATAATAGTGTGAGATTCACAGTGACCCAACCATAGACTGAAGAAAAAAAAAAAGGTTCTTGCCAGTTGTTAAGGGAGTAGTTTAACTTAAGAATAAGACACATTAGTTATGCAAAGTCATGTGTATGTAAATTCCAGAATATGCATATCAAATCACCCAGCTCACCACTATTGGAATAAATGCAAAAAAGATTTTTTTTTTTCTTTTTTCACCTGGGGTAGTCTTATGAGGTAGCTATGAGTTTGAAGTGTAGTCTTGGTATTGTCACGCAAATAAGCACTTCAAGAATATCTTCTCAATATATATTGCAAGCCAGAACTGTGGAATTAATTAGTCTGTTCTTCATGGTAGATTTTTCCATAAAACTTTTGAATGTTCATATAAGGAAGGTTTTTCTTTCTTTAATTTACTCTTCTGTTAAATTTTCGTATACATCCAAGGGAATGTTATACTAAATGAAATGAATGGATGCAAAGGAAAGTTAACTCAAACCAAACTAGAAAACTATTTCTAGGCAGTTCCAGAGGCAAACATATGCACATGCACAAGGATTTCAGTAAATGTCAAAAACAACAACAAAAAGATTCTTTTCAAGTGTGGACACCAACTAAGCATCTTTCTTCCTTTTAGGGATGTTTTTCCAACATTGGGGGCAATACTTCATGTAACAAACTTCAGGTAACATTTAAATATATCTACAGACATAAGATATTTATAAATATAAACACATTATATACATTATAGAGCATATACAAACAATCTTCCTGTTAAAATCTCCAGACCATGATGACAACACGAAGTTACGGCAGGTAACATTTAGACTGACAATGTATTTGTCTCTTCTTCCAGACATAATCAAGAAGTGAAGACATTCTTTGAAATTTGAAACATCATCCACAGGAGATGCTTCATTTCTCAGTCCAAGCCTACATTTGCAACAGGCAGAGATTTCATTTTCTTATGTGAATTTTATAAATTCAAATTCTTCTACAATTTCACTGAACAATGAACCTTACATATTTTTCATAAACCAATCCTCTTATTAAAAAAATTTACACAGTCTGTATTCGTTTACAGGGTTTCCATAAAGTGGGTTCAAAACTGTTGCTTGGGGTAAGCCTGAACACATAAGATTGGCCATGAGTCTATCTTATCTTACATAAGCTTCTGTGAATTTTTGTCATCTTTTTTTTTATTATTTTTAATATTACACAGGTCTGACAAAAGTAAAGAAAAAAAATTTGAAAAATTACAAATTGGTATTCATATATAGTCCTTCAGAAAGAGAAATTGAAAGACTGCATTACTAGTAGCTCAAAAGTAATTTTCAAATACCAGGTTTTTATTCTGGTTTGTAACCTCACGTAGGCATGAAATTGAAATACTTACTTCCCTATCACACTTCATTGCAAGTGTTGTCTGATTTATTCTTATAAAATTTTTCTCATAAATATTGGCCTGCCAACATTGGTCTTTAAAAAAAAACCAAACAAACAAATAAACATGCTTTTCAAAGTGAGAAAAAAGCAAAAAAAAGTATTAAGAATTACATAAACTTTGTCGACAGTGATGAGAAAAGATTGGGGAAACAACAATTTGTTCTATCAACCTTGAATGACTCTTTAATTTTATGACAATCTCCTCTAAGCTTATCATTCATGGAAATCATCTTTTTGTCACATATAGCTGAGATAGTAAGATAAGTTAAAAATAATCCTTCATATATGAGAAAAAAATTCCCAGAAATATCTCAAAAGACTTAATTGTTTTTGTGAGTCTCCATAGCTGGGATGCTAGCAGACTTTTCCTATATGGTTATAGCTATCAGGACAAGAAGGTCAGAATCCATCCAGGTACTCTCCCATTTCCCTATCTGTATCGATTTTTTATCTACAGCTTACAATAAGGTTATAAATAATTTGGGAACAGGTAATTAATTTTCTTTTGTGGTTGTTTAATGACTACCACAGTAATATTCTTGCCTTCAGGTTGCCACACGCCATCAAAAAATAAAAAATAAATCAGAATAATGGAAAAAGATGTATACTAATGACATTAAATATGGAAGGAATTATACAACACTGCCTAGGTTGCCAGATGATTACCATGGCTTCCAGCTCCCCTCCATTCTTCCTTTTTTTACTCACTGTAGAATTGCATGGAGCACTGGAGACTCAGTCACAGAATAAAGCAATCTGAAGTACTATGCTTTCGATGGTTTAAAGAAGTAGGTTGTGTTTTTGTGAGACTCCACAAAAAGATATAATTAGTTTTCATATGTTTTCTAGGTTACAGTAAGATCGGTGGTTGGTTTCACCCCCACATCCTTTGAGCTTTGTTCGTAATGATTTTTGTTCTATTTGTGATTCCACCACGGATTAACCTTTAAGCACACTACATAGATATTTGTAAGAAAAGCACTTCTGCATATGCAGCTGAGATCAGTAGAAAGGATCTAGGCAAGCTTCTTTCTTTATAAATGAGGTTCCTGCTATGTCTTCCTCTGAGAAGAGGCCTAAACTCTGGCACTTTCTTCCTTCCCACCCCAAAAGAGGCCAAATTTTCAGGGAACGCTGACCTTTCTGTAAGTTCTGGGAGAGAAGACAGAATGGATTTTGGGAAGTTTTGATTAAACCTTACGTCATATATATTTTCATTGTGTTATTGTGTAGTTTCATGTCAAGGTGAGGCACTGAAGTATGGGATAGCCAACTACTTTAAATTCATTTGAATAAATCAATATAACACTAAATTTTGCTTTGCTTATTGATTTTTTCCTAAATCTTGTAGGGAAAATTGTTTTATCAGGAGACTAGCCGAAGTAAAGGAAAATAAACACACTATCTCGAGAAAATTAATTTCTTATAGATTCCTTTGGACACTATTGTGCTGTAAAGATTTATGAAAAACTCTGTCCATATATATGACACACCCTAGTTATGATGATATAGTTAAAGAATAATATGATATGTTTGATTATGGAGGCCTGCCAGCTCTCAGTGTGGGTTACAGTTATGGATCTGTTTTGACCATTACACAGCAAATACTAACATCTGGAAACTTGAAGTTCAAAGGTTATTTTTCTCATAAAGCTGAACAAGTATGATTCATAAAAACCCAATGTTGACCTTCAATTTAACAAAGTCCTGCTGCTAATATTGTATTGTAAAATACAGGGTGTCTCTTTCCTTGACTTGGTTTGATTTTGATTTTATTGAACTATTTAATCAACTAACATAGAAGGGGGCATCTGAAAATAACCCATTCTTGTGATTATAATGCAGAAAATTGTACAGATAAATTACTAGTGTTTAACACACCTGCATATGTTAACCTTGATTGTAAAAAAGCAAACTCTTTTATGATTGCCTAAGAAGCTCCTGACTTGTTACATATTGCCTGCGGATTTTTTTTCCCTTTGTTGTCATCGTCTTTCTCATTCATCATGCTACTCATCATAGTATACTACTTACAGTTCTATTCATCCTGAGTTTATAGTGCCTGAAAAACGACACTATAAAAAACTACATTAGCATAAATTAATCTCATGTTCTAGCTCATGCCTTCGGGCTATGGAGATGTGCAGTAGATTAAATGATTTCCTTAATACTCCTGCACAGCTGGATTCCCTTTCTGCCCTTTTGTAGCTCTGGACTATGTCTGTGTGCTCATATTACCTCTGCTCTGACAAACAAATGTGGTGGGCATTGCATATGTACCTCTATTCAATCCTCCAGGCAGTTGCTAAATTCTGTACAATATTTCCCCTTCACGTACATGTGATAGGGACTGTATGCTACCTGGGATGTGGTACAGCCCAACAGCTATTGCTAGAACTACATATACTGTCAGGTAATCTGGGAATGCCTAGATTCAAATATTGACTGTCTGATCATGAGTTTCCTCCTTTCCCCATCCTTCTTGTATTCAGCAGTAAATACTTACCTAAAGTCTAACTTTACTTGTACCACTCCTCTCCTTTCTTCTGTGTGTGGCCTTCTTAAATTAAGAACCTGAGCAAGCAGACCTTCTCTTCTCAGTATTTAACAATGGGAATAGAAAATTAAGGAAGATATCCATAATCACAGGGCTAAGCTGTTCCTTACACTATGTCTGGTTTGGGAGGCAATAATGAGCCTTGGGATGACCAGCTGGGAATGACCAATAAGCTTGGTTTCTTATTTCCACATGCTCTCTTGCCTGTAGATTGTAAATAACCAGGAAATCCTATATTCAAGTGGGAATTCTGTGGAAATGAGAACTATCATATACTCCATTTAATCCTCATTTTAATGAGGCATACATATAATTGACTTGACATTAGAACGTTACATTTGCCGCATGGAGAAATGATAGATAGCTTGGTCATGCTAAACTTGTCTCCCTACCAAAAACAATTAAAATAAAAGGAAATAAAACCAGAGAGAGTTCACTAGCTAATATCTGTATTTATTTCTTTTGAGTAGCAAGAGAGTTTCCCATAAGTACTTTCAAAGGAAAAATATTTTGGAAAGCCAAAGTGTTAAATACAAATCTACATGAGAAATGAAAACTGTTACTTTTTTAGGATCTGAACTTGAAATTCAATTCAAAGAGCTGAACGGCATTAAAAAAAAAACCCAGGGGTAAAAAGTGCTTGTTGAACTGAAAGGTAGAATGACATGCTTTAATCCATCTTTGACTTGTGTTTTACGTTGTTGAATGACAAGTCCCTTGGAAAGAAGAGTTTAGAACTGTAGTGCTGACTTGACCTTCATTACATCTCTGTTATAATACAAAGGCAATCTCATTTAGTAGGTTTAACAATATGTTTTTCAGTATGTTTTGAAACCTTTTTCTTTTGACATATACTTTCCCTAGCTGAAAAGATGTGCTATGATTAATGAATAACTGTATATCTTTTTTTAACATGTACCAGGTGTCTGTCACTTACCATTTGTCAGTCTTCCATCATTACCTGTGAATAAATGTTCCTAATTCACTATAGCAGGAGGTGTGGGGACTACAAAGTGGTGAGCTATATCTGGGACACTGTCAGCTTCATTTGGTATAAAGCTAAATGTCTGAGGTATTTAAGATCTGAAACTTGATATTTTGTCATGGTATCTTTTGATGGTAATCCTTTATGGCTTGACCTTAGAGACTGTCATAGCTAAACATACAGGAATACTGCAAGACATCCATAGACATGTTAACTGTCTTGAGTTTTTCATGTTGGAAAGTAACATGGTAATAAACAAACCTTTGTGGTTTATTGTCCTTCTTGTAAATCTATTCTTTCCCAGGTCAGCTGTGACTTAAATAGTCACTAACTATCCATTTGTTTGTTTGTTTGTTTGTTTTGGAAAAAAAACTAGGTAAAGTCCTGTAATTCAGGGGCTTTTAAGTATAGTAAGTGAACTGCTTCTAAAAGGTACTGAAAAGGTAACTAAGAAAAGCAAGCTTGTTGTAAGTAGGCTTAAATTGGCAGTATTAGGGTCTGAAAGTGTACTGGAAAATTGTTTATGTGGGAGCCTGCAAATTGGAAAAGACTGAAAAAAATCATAGTCTTCAACCATACACTAAGGGAAGAAATACAGCAAGAGCTGTTCTTATGAAGAAAAAGAAGAGAGGAGTGTAAATTATGGCCCAGATCTTGCTTGTTTTATTTTTAATTGAACGCCTTTTTACCTCAGTTTGCAACATGTTGATATTTGATGCTGTATAAAAGTTTTGGCTCTGTGCAAGAAAAAATGGCTCTCTAATGCCAAAACTGTATTATATGTAAACTGTTTCCATCATTAAGCAGACCTCTCTATGCGGATCTGCTGCATACATTCATACCTTAATGTAAGCAAGTGTTAGTCACAGATAATGGATGGGTTTTTTTCATATTTTTGAAATATTTTCGAAATATTTTCATTATGAATGAAGTAAAGCCCACTTCATTTGTTATACCTCTGCAATCAATATGCAATCCATACTTTCCAAGCCTGAATTTTATGATTTTAAACAACTGGCTTCTCACTTACTTCGTTTTCCTCAACCTTTCTCTCTCTCAGTCTTTTTTTTCCCCTCTTGTATTTTGGGTGAGCATGGAGGAAAAACTGAAAGATAAGTTCCTTGTTTTTTTATTTTCCTCAGGCAGAAAAATCAACTTTACTTATGAATTGGTTGTATTGTATATATCTTGAATCATACAACATTTTAATTTCTTTTTTTTTTAAGTCTTTGTTCATTTCATGGGAGTTTGTTGACTAATATAGAACATACAACTTTTGAAGTACAAAATATAATGAATGAAACATCAAAGAAATGAAAGCAAATGATCTGTCATTTCCAATGGGAAAGGAAAATCTCTGCAGAAAGAAATACAGACATGGTTGGAACACACAACCAATACAAAAAAACTTAAGAGTTTGATGCTGCTCATTTCAATTCCTTATCATCAAAAGGGAAAATCCTGTCCTCATTTATTCTGCTGAAGTTGATCATTAGGCATGTGACTAGAAGCAGGATTTAATCTATTATTTTGATGGTAAACCAGCAACCCCTAAAAACCAAATTAAATAATTATGTTGTTTTCCCAAATAACATAATTTTAATAGCAGTAATTATAAATCCTGCTTTTATATCTCATATTATTAAGGACTACATGAGGTAGATAATGGTTGAAGAAGACTTGAATGTTCTTTGAACATAAAAATTGTGTTTAAGAACAAAATCAACCAGCATCCTCTACAGTAAAAAGTTAAAGATATCCTGATTTCAAAAACTAGTAACTGTTTTTATGTCCACAAAATCTATCTTTATCATATCTAATACTGGAACCCTGATATCAGACAGGGATAACTTGACATAACTGTATTCCAAATTACATGTGTTCCTTTTCATTATTGCGTCTGATGAGGCAAAGAAATATTTTTTCTGAGAAACATTTTTGTGTTGATTCCCATGTTTTGGAAGAGCCTCACACTACTTTTTGCAAAGTCAGTTAAACCTTGTCTTTTCAATCTTTCTACAAAACTTAACATTTATCTTCTAACCTGTGCTGCCTATGATCCCTATATTTCTTGACAATCATTGTCAAATGCTGTCAGTATGCCTACAGCAAGGGATTAATATTATTCTCTTGCAGTGTTATCAATCTCTTGTCCTTGGCCCAACCCACTCATCTGCTTGGTATCTAGAGTGCTTCCCACATTAACCTTCTAATCTATTTCAAGATCTTCAAAATACCATGAGGATGCAAATGATCATACTAATAAATAACTTCACTATGAGCTATTGAGGCTGATTTTTTCTTCAAATAAAAACATTTATTAAGGTAAAAGTGTAGTCACTTTAGATGTGACATGAAAACTGTATTTTTTCTCAATTAAATCATATCCTAAGATATCTGTTTTAAAAGGAAATTTACCTACACTCATATGTGGCTTTTTTTGGTTAAAGAATGTATCAGAATGTATCTTCACTGTCTGTCATCAGGTCTTTGATATTTACATTAACTTTTTGCTATAGGAATATTACAGATTTTTTAAAAATAATATATATATTTTTAATATAGTTTAGCTTACATTTGTGAGGTTTTTTTCTTCTTCCTCCACTCCTTCAAGGGAAAAAGATCTTCTGTGATCATGCGTTCTCTCAGTGTGCACCTGCAAGACATTTATGCCACTTGTCAATTTCAAGGAAACTTGATGAAAAGCTAGAATTATCAGAGATGACTGGGTTTCTACAATCTTTTTAAAAATCAGTGCTGAGTAAAAGCAAGTGAAAGGCTGAATTCAGTCTTCAGGAATTCTTCCTGGCAGCATTTGGAGAGGCAATCAGCAACTGAGTTTGGCCAGTGCACACATTGCTCCAAATATCTGCAGTGTCTAGTTGTTCCTATCTGTAGTCAAATCCTTGGGGGGATTGTAGTAGTCACTGGGATTAGAGCCCATAAGCAAGAAAAATACTCAGAGACACCCCAATTTCCATTGGTCACAAATACTGTCATTCCTTCAGGACACAAAATGTTACTGGTTCAGCCCTTGTAAGCAGGATCATGAAACGTTTTCCAGAAGACGCTTTACAATATTCACCATGTTTTTTGCACTGTCATTTATATTACAGAAGTGATCATGAGTGCATTAAAATGTAATATATTATCCATCTTCATTGATTTTAAATTTCTTCTCTGTTTTTCTACCTATAGTACACAGAGGCTTGCAAGACCCTAAAATTTTACTGTCATAAATTAGATTTTCATGAGGAAGATTATTTCTATTGGTTAGAGTAGAATCAATGTCTTCCAAATATTGCATGTTAAACCACAGATTTTGAAATATTTTATATCATTAACAACAGTTCAGAAAATAAATCATCTTGTTAACATCATCCCATTCCTGCGAATCAGAAATTAAATGATTTATTTAAAACCATTACCTGTTTTTCAAGTCCTCTGTGACCTTATTTATCTCATTCAGCTCAGAATCACAAGAAACGCTAACCTGCTCACAATGGCAATTCCAAGGAATTGCTATTTAATATTCTAACTTTTGTGTTTCTTTTTGCTGCCTTACCTTCACCTAGGAAAATATGGCCCCATACATTTTAAGTTATAACCAGATTTCTGTAAATTTCTTATAACTACTCTCACAATGAGCTTTTCACAATAGTTTGAATGTTGTCAAGAGAGCCTGTGTAATTTGCTTCCACAAGCTTGCAAACTCACTCAGAACCATAAAGCTTGCAATCAAGAACAAATAGAAAATTCTGCCACTAAGCCACCAAGCTATCAATCTGCTAGTAAAATCTATGAGTTCCAAGCATGACAGGAAAGGCTGTTGAAACTATTAAGGCAAAGTTAAGACGAAAAGCATTGCTTCATAGCTCCTGGTATGAGAAAACTGAGGGTGTGAGTAAGCAGACAAATGAGGAATAATATGGAAGAGGAATAATATAGAAAAGGAATATTATGATTAGAAAGATTTTTTATGTGTATATATACATACTAATATATAAACATACATGGTAATTTATTCTTTTTTAGCTCAGAAATACTGTCTTGATGCTACACAGACAGTGTAAACATTTGTTTAACATCACAGAAAGTGGGAATATCAGAAAAAAGAAGCTAATTTTTCAGGGTATGAGATTAATGTACAATATTTAATATACTGCCATTCTAGATATTGTGATGGATTGACTTAATTTGCTGAACTAGAAATATGGGAGTCATCGTGCACAGTGCAAAATGTCTTTGAAAATCCCCTAGGAATTTGTGAACTGCTACAAACTGCACTTCAGGGAACTGACTGATGACTCTGTAAGTAAAAAATCAGTTATTGTTTCAGATCTTATGAGGAGAAATAGGATCCTAAACATCATTTTTTCAATGTTCAGGTTCTTTGGACATTTAGTATTTCTGCAATATCTGAGCTCATTATCGGTTTAACTTGGTAGGAAAAAACAAAACAAAACAAAAAAACAACAAAAAAAAGCATAGTGAAGTTGTCCACAGTTGTCCACTCCTTTGTGAGTGGTAGGAGAAATATGTCTATTCAGTTCTTTCCTCCTTTTTCTTATTAAAGTAAAATATACATAAGATCTTTTATTGAACTAATGTTTCCTAAAATTTTAAATGAAATTCAGCCTACATTTGACAAAATCCTATAATTCCAATGAAGTTAATGAAATTATATTGGGTTTGTGTGTATGACCCAGCTTTGGGTGTTATCTTCTCTTTTTTTCCTTATTTTAATATTATCTTGTAATCACTGTTAAATCAATCAAATTTTGCCTATATTAAAGTCGTCTGGCTTTCTACAACTTCAACTGAAGCTTGCCTAAGGTATTGAAACTTGAATTTTCCTTTTAGATGAATATTTTAACAATACATCTTTTCCAGTGCATTAGCATTAGCTGCTACTGGAAATCCAAGACTCTGTGTCATTACTTGCAATTTATAAAAAAACCCCGACCATTTTAGAAATTTCTTAGGTACTAACATAATGCAAAACTTTCAACATATATTTTGCAAAGAGCTTTTAAAATTTATCAGCAAAAATCTCCCTGAATAAAACACAAAGAAGATAACACATCAATAATAACAATGAATATTGTTTTGACAGTTGGCTTTACATAAACAATAAACCACAGAACAAGAATATAGTATTATGGAGCGCCTGCATTTTGCAGAAAGCACACACTGTGTGATGTTACCTGCCAATGTAATACGATTTACAATGAAAAATACGAATAGAACTTTGTAAGCCAATTCACCGAGAGAGTATTGAATGCAAAAACTACATAAAAATGCTATTAAGAACATGACAACAGATATAAAGAAGTCTGCCACTCTGACTTCGTTTCGGCTAGTTGGACCTAGATATTGCTTCTTATTTGACAGAATCATAGAATAATAAAATCATAGAATAATAGAATAGTTTGGGTTGGAAGGGATCTTTAAAGGTCATCTAATCCAACGCCCCCTGCAATAAGCAGAGACATCTTCAACTAGATCAGGTTGCTCAGAGCCCCATCCAACCTGACCTTGAATGTTTCCAGGGATGGGGCATCTATCACCTCTCTGGGCAACCTGTTCCAGTGTTTCACCACCCTGATTTCCAGATATGTTGCTTTATATCAGCAGTATAGAAGACTATCTTAAAATTTCTGGGACTGGGTTGGTGAATGCTTTCCTCATTAAGACTTGGACTATGTGTAAAAATAAATATGTAATGTTGAGGAAAAAGTGGAACCTGATGCATGTAGTCCATGATTTGGTCTTATTACAATGCAGAAACTGATGGAAATAAATATTTTCCTTGTTGTGACAGCAGGTCAAACCTACCCACACTGCCTTTAAATTTCAATTATCCTAATCTGTACAAGGTAGAGAACTACAGACATGTTTGTAAGCAAACTCCTCTAACGTAAGTTATTCCTTCTATGCGGGCAACATTTTAATACTAGTTAGTATATGGTTCAATGAAATTTGTTTGAAATTAATGAAAAACTAATATTTTAAAACAAACATTTGAATGTTATTCCTATGGATCCATGTATTTTTGCTGTTTGTAGTCTCTTACTATAATTATTGCTGGTTTCCATTAATATGACGGATAATATGATTTTAATTTCTAATGGCATCCTATAATAGCTATGCTGAATTTCCTATGCTATATTTTTGCTCAGGTCTTTTATCTTTTTTTGAAATTTCTATTATAATGAAGGGATAATACAAGACACATCAGTGCAAATCCTGAACATTCCAAGTCCTTCAATAAAATGAGTGTTTCAGTTTTGACCTCATATATGAATCACAGATTCTTGCAGGACCTTTACAAGGAATCGTTACAGTTACAGTACTTGTGATGCAGTATGAATTTCATGGACATTCTAGAGTTTTTTCTGTGACACCGAATGGTTTATTTTGAAATAAAGCTATATTATTGTCATATTAGATAGGTGGTCTCAGACCATCTCTGCAATATCCTGGAGATTTGTTATTCAGGTTTGGGGTATTTTGGATTGGATCTCTTGGTTTTAGCAATCGATTTTCTCTTCCACCTGAAAAAGGAACCTGATAACCATACACATCCCACTTAACTTCTTGGAAGACTTTATTACTTTATATTACTTCAAAATTCCGTTGCATCTTTGGGAATTTGCACAGAGAAATAGAAATACCCCAAATTAGTTCCAGTCCTTTTCCCTTCCTTCCTTGGATTAAATGAGTCAGCATAACCAAAAACTTTCAAAAGAATTGTTGGTTTACAGTTCAACAAAATCCATTTTTACTTTTGACCATTATTCAACATCTTTTACAATTCACTGAGGAAAATAATGGAAACAATATGTTCTGAGTTACACAGATGGCATATCTCTTTTGAATGAGTCACAGATACATCACCTGTAATTGCCCATTGCAGGTCAATACTCAAATAAAGAGGTCCTGATCACAGCCAGAATTCATAGGAATTAGATCCTGGTAAGAAATGAAGAACGCTTTACCTCACCTTTATATTCATTATTGAAAGAGTGTGCCCTTGAATCTAAGCGGAGCACTCTCCCAGATCCTCTTCACTCTTCCATGGCTACTGGATATTAAATGAATGCAGCAGTTTCCATGGAAGTGTGGAATTCCCTCACACTATAAGTAAAGGAATGCGTTTAATGACTTGATTTTGTAAAGCAACATGTGTTTTTCAATTACTGTTTGTATACCTGCAGCCTAGACAAGGCACAAAATATAAATGATAGTATCTTTGGTGAGACATTTAGTAGTTATATATGTATAAGTACTTGCCTTATTTTTAAAAGAAGAATACACACACCATCATGGAGATGAAATACAAGAAGAATCCTTTTCCTAAAAACCTCAAACACTGAAAGTAAAAAAGCTATTCCAAAAAGCAGTTGAAAAGCTAGTTTCTGTTTAAAATCTAACTACCTCTAGAATAGCTTTCATCATATATTATAAGGCAGTTTACATTACACAGTAATTATCCCACCAAAATGCCTTGACTTCTTCCTTACTGTCATTGTGGTGGCATGCCTTGGATCTACTATATACAAAATTTATCTAAAAACATCTCTAGGAAGATGTTACTCTGCATACAAGTCTTCACAATCTATACAGCATATTTTATGCTGATTGCCCGTATTACCATATCAAGGAGAATTAATAACGTGAATTAATAATCTGCAGGACTTCTATCATACACATATTTTTATTCAACTCTTCAGTAAAAATCATAAACACAAACTAACCAAAGTAAGGTAACAAAGAACAAATATTGGGATTTAAGTGAAACATAGACAGAGAAAGGAGAGGGTACTACAGCTTTCCTGAAAGTTTACTTGCCAGCTAAATTCCAGCCTTTGATAATTTAATTCCATTTGTTTGGATTTTGCTTTCTTTTTTTTTTTTTTTTTTTACTGGAAGGATGACAGTTCCTTGAATACACTGGTATTATTGGTGCAGCTGCAATGAGGAAGAACAGATGATCAAGTCTTGTGGCAGCTGTGCACTTCAGATAATATACTACAGAGATGGATGAATTAGCTCAGAACTATCAGTCTAGAGAGAAAAATATGTGCTCACCCAGGGGACACTTATGTCATAAGCTTTCGTAAAACAGGAAAGCGTCTAGACAGATAGTTACACAAAAAGATCTCCTTTCAGAAAATTTACGTGAATGATATTATTAAAAAATGAAGGCATCTGATACATTTTATTTAAATATGGTTCATATCATGTTATTAACAATATTAGCGTCCTGTATGTTGTGCACACAGAGTATCATCACTTTGCTATGCATATAATTTTGAGGGTATGTCGCAATCACCCAGGAAATTAATATCCTCTGGTGTTATATGAAATGCAGATACTTATAAGAGTATCTACTGTTTTTCAACATTTGCATTTTCAAAGCAATACAGATGATAACATTAACAAGCCTGCAGTTTGCAGTCCTTAAGACTACAGAAGAGATATTAAATCTTCCATGTGGTAAAACTAATCAAACAAACCCAGGGAATACCAGGGATGCCATCTTCTTTTTCTGGAAAGATTCCACTTGCAAAAGTTACATCAGACTCATTCCTCAAGGGAAGTCCTTGAAATTATAGTACATTTGATCTGTTGATTTGTCAGACAAGGGGTAAACACACTCCATAGGCAAGTGGAGATGATCTGCTCTGACATTTCTGTCAGGGGGAACTCAAACCATGACTTTCGTCATGACTACAACTGAAGCTAACCTGTCATGGATTGACTACATGGATTAACTGCAGCTGCCATGGATAAACTGCAACTGGAGCTGGTGAGTATTTATTTTGATGATGTAGCTGCTTATCAAAATTGCTGACTCATGACAACATAGCTTTTCACGAGGTTAGGTTAGGATTAATGATGTTGTTGGGGAGTTTCTCTCAGTGTTAGGACAGAATATCCAATTTAACAGCAGACTGCAAGGAGTGAGGCAGAATATATCAGTGCATCCTGTTCTTAGATGTCACTTTTATTTCTAAACCCGTGCTTTTCCTGTTTCTAGTTGGAAGTTTGGGTTTGTTCCTACCTCACATCCTAGCTGAGGAAACTTAAGGTGTAGTGTATTCTGGGGCAGGTTTTAAACCTCTTCTTTTGCTAAATACATTCATTTTTGCATAAACAACTTCATTAATCTAACCAGAATTACTTCTGTATTATCTCTTGCTTAAGTCACTCACATAAGAGAAGGACTTGACTTCAGTTTTACTAGTCACACTCTTGCCCCACCCAACCATGTCCCCCTCACCCAAAAAAAACCCTCCCAAAAAATCTTGACTCAAAGAATTTTGCAGACCGGTTAAGTTCTATAGTGACTGGAATATTTTCACATTATGAAAAAAGGATTTCTGAAAAAAGGGTTCTATCTTTCACCCCAGGATTCAATGAGAGGGAAAAAAATCCTGAAGAACTTTCTGAGGAGGGAACTGTTCTCAGCCAAGCCATAAAAAAGCTTTTACAAAGTCCATCTTGTTTGAGAGCTTTTTCATGCTTTTATTTGGTACTGTAGTCAGCATGATCAAAATAAAATTGTTCTCCCAATAGATAATGGAAATGCTTAATCCCAGATTCTTTTAACTGCATCATGATTTATTCAATTAATTTCATATTTTATGTTTATCTTTTTGTTCTATCCAGAGCATATATGGTTTTACATTTTATTTAAAATTAAAAAAAATAGATATTCTATTTTGTTATAGAAGCAGAAAACGCATGTCAAGAAAACTCTGAACTTCTCATCTGAGCATAGTTATGTGGCTAGACCAAGAAATAACTTCAAGATCACAGTTCTGTTTGGAATCACAAGGCATTAAAACTGATGTCAAACACTTCATACTTGCTAGCTCAAGGAATACAGCCTCTGTTACCTATAAGGATTAATTTTGACTTCAAATGCAATAAATAATTAATATTTTAGAGCTAGAAAAAACTCGGGGAAAAATCCTTAACACCATTGTGAATAGGGTCATTTAATTTGCCCATTATTTTTCTCTGCATGGGTGATAGAAATGAGACATAAACTTAATACTGTCCATTTAATATTGTTTCCAACTAAAAATTTAAATAAATAAATCCTAGCTTGGCCATTAGGCAGTTGAGAACTTAAAGGTTAATGGCAGCATGAGGTAATTTACTGTGACCCAATCTGCATTACATCTGTATCTGTTACTTTTCCCAGTCATCAACATTTGGTGTTTTGCATAACTGTCATAAAACAGCATAGTTCTAATAATTTTATAGTTTTTACCAGAAATTTATGATACAGGCTGTCAAGGCCATTTGGAGTTCAGTATGTGGAGTTCATTGAGAAGACTTTCTTATCCTAGTGGCTTAGCAGAATAAAATAATACATTAACTATGTTTGAAATTTCATGTTCAAATGGTTGGAAATTTTCTGATAGAACATAGAAAATGCAGATTCAGTAGCATGTTTTGGGAAACCTATTTGTTTCAACAAATTTTTACAGTTTAGTGTCCTACTGCTTCTACTGATGAACTTGGATTCTCAGTGTCTGTGGGTATTAGACAACTTTTGTGATGGTTTGTCGTGATTCAATGGAGTATGGATTGTTGTGATTCAGTGTTGCCTGGTTGTCAAGTTTAGTCTACCTGAATTAAAATGAAATCTTAGATGACTTTGGGAACTCTATCCTTGTTAAGAAGTAGATGCATTTACTGGTCAGGTGCCTGAAAGTCTAGCAATACTAATATTTCTCTAAGATGGAACATTGTTTCATGGAAATTGTGTTTTCAGTACTTAGTAGTCCTTTCCTTTCCATGGATGCAAGATGATTATGCTATTTTACTGAGGCACCTTATTATTTGGCAGAGTGGGAACGGATTAATTTTTAATTACATCAAAACAAATATCCTAAAATCAGTTCAATAAATTGAAATATTTTGTTTCAGGTTTCTTTAGTATTTTCTTCTGGGCTTTTTTCTTGCTAAAAAGTCAATATTTTCTGCAGAACATTTTAACTTTGTAGAAAATTCCCAAGTAATTCTCATATTATAGAAAGCATAAATAAGTTGCACCCTGAAAATTTAAATTTTCACCGCTTTGTTTTTTGGTTTTTTTTTGTTTGGTTGGTTGGTTGTTTGTTTGGTTGTGTTGTGGTTTTTTTTGTATGAGAGAGTTATTTTCAGGACAACATTGTAGTGGTGTCAATCTTTCAATCTTGGATTTGTACATAGAAGCAGCCTTGGGGCAGTGAGGTCTGTGGCAGTGACTAGAGAATATTATGTTTTTCACTTTGTAACATAGAATCCCTTCATGGGCACTTATTATTGTTAGAAAGTGCACTAACCTTATCACTTTATATGTCTATAGTTGAAGTGGTGAGTACGGACACTTAGCCTCTCACAAGATACCCATACTTACCAGATATGTCTATACCATAAAGTGCAGTAATGAGTAGAACTCACTGAGTTATCTCTCAGTAAGCCAACTGGTGTAGTTGCATTAGCACAGCCTTATATTTGGGCTCTTTCTGTTGTGAGTTGAAGTAAATAAATCTAGGTGGACCACTGTGTTACTGGTACTGTATTGCTGAAACCTCTTCAGACTAAACATGGGTACCTTTATCTATTCCTGCATAGAATCAGATAGGTATACCAATCACTAGGTATTGATAAACTTGGAAATACCAAAAATAATTTGTTAAATCATGTGTTTAGTTGGGGAGCTAGAATATCTTTGTTATGATAATATTTGTAGAATCTGACACTTTGAAACAGGATGCAGGTAGCTAAAAATGTCACAGACCCTCCTCAACAGAAGTTAACTGGAGAGTTAACTAAAGAAAAATGCTACTGGCTCTGAGGGCTATAGTTATGTTTGCTGATAAGCATCTGGGGCTGATCTTGGTCTGAAAGATGGAGAGAAAATGGGGGTAGCAGAGTTAAGACAGGACTTTCTTAAGGACAAGATGTTAACAAAGACAATTGTTAAGGAACACAAGTTGGTTTAATTTATCATGACAGGATAAGAAGATTTCAAGGAAGACAGACAGCTACCTTTATTTTAAAAATCACAGTAAATTACCTTGTTCTAGCTTCAAAATAAATGGTACCTTGGCATTAAGCAGGATTTCTGATCACAGCGCATAAACATTCATATGAGGAAGGACGTGTGTCCAAACTCAATGAAGTCTGAAGATAAATGAAATCCTGACGAAGGCAGAATTTGGTAACCTACTCAAAGCATGGAATAAATATGAGGTCTTATTACAAGAATGTCAAAGGAATAAGATATGTCCTGAAAGGGTATCCATGGAGGTATAATAAAGAAATCAGAAATATGAAATATATGCTAAGTGTATTATGTTTAATTTTTTTAGGCACAAATTTTAGGTGTGTACCAGTGTATACAGTTCTGTTGAATTTATTGGTTAAAGTGATATTACATGACAGGTTAAAAATAATCTTAATCCTAACTATGCATTATCTGTCTCAGCTAAACTTGTATTTAACTCAAAGCCTTGGAAATGCAAACTTGACAAATACTTAATTATGTGAAATGTATGAAGATTGGACATAGCAAGAAGTGAGTGAGAATGAATTGAATATTTAATGAATAAATTGGCTTCGTACCAATTTTTAGCAGTGCAATTTGCAGTGATAATAATAAATGAACGTTTGCTAAGATATTAAAACTACTGGAGTATGTGGTTTCCTAGGAAAAAGAATGCATTAAATCTGAATTGTATCTAACAAAGGTTTTGTTGTTTGGTGGGCTTGTTTTCTGTGGTTGTTTTTGGGGGGGTTGTTTTTTTTTTCCCTGCAGCTCTTGGGATCAGCCTTCTGTTAAAGTTGGAATTTAGTTGCAATACAGATTGAAATTTAATACCAACCCATGTAATTTTCATGGAACAAAGGTTGATTGCTCAAATTGCCCAGTAAGCAAGGGTAAAACATCTGTTATTTGTTTGAATTAATATGCATTTATCAGATAACACTTCCTATATGTTATCTTTTTCTGAATCCAATCTTATTTGTAGTTCTGGGAGAAACACTTTAAGGGGGGACTAACTAGGTGATATTTTGGTACACCAAATAAAATACTTAAGAAATATAGATATATTTTGTAAATAAAACCTTGTGGAGCTTAGCTGTAAATAGAGATCAGTGTAATTTCTGAAAATAATATTTATATTTGCACTCTGTTTAACACCATTCACTAGAAAACAGATCTGAGAGTCGGGCTGATACAATGCAATTCAGCATGTAAACCTCTTTTCAATCTGTTTGCAATAATGTGTTTAAAGACTGATGCTGCAGCTGAGTGAAAAATTTACATGAAGTGTGGTTAATTAGTATCTCTTTATTCATATGTTCTGACAGTATTAGAATATAGCCTATAGCACGTGTGAACAAAATTGAAGAACCTTCCTAAACATGTTTGAATTTAAAAATCTAAGCTCTACTGCAATCAAATCCTACTTGATAATGGAGGTTTTCTTGTTTTCTGCCTGCTTGTATTCATTTTTAACTCAGTTATCCACCTTTAAGAGGAAACTCAGCCGCATTTCTCCTTAAGAAAGTTATTCTTAAAATAAAATTTAAAAAGCTAATGAATGGGAGCATGGACTGTGATTGTGCTTTCTTTGATATAAGGTGGAAAAAAAAAGAATGTTCTTTTGCTGGTGATACTCAAACAGAAAAGAACCAAGCTAAAATGAGGAAGCGGTGAGATGATTTTGGGGTTGGTCTAATTAAAAAAGGACTAAGAGAAGAAGAAGATGACAAAACTGATAACAGTTATACCTTCCAGCTATTCTTCCTTTCTGACTCAAAAATAAAAGTAACATATAACAGTTCAGTCAAAATTAAATAAACCTAAAAAAATTCAGAGATTAAAATATCAAAGAAATAACAATACAAACAGCTGCTATGGCCCTCTTTGTCTTGAAATCCCTTATGACTTTACTAGAGTGTTTATAGAAACAGCACGCCATCTACATTCATACGTGGTCATAAACAACTTGTGCCTGGGTGAGGCACCATGTCTCCAGAAAAGTTCCCTCTCTATTAATATTAAAAGAAGAAGAGACAGCTGTGACTGTTCATTCTAAACTACCATGGAAAACAGAAACAGCACTATATAGGAAGAGACAGTTGAGTGAATAACTTGCTGTAAATTATGTATATGATTAAGTTAGTCCTTTATTCTCTTTGTGGTCTCTCTTTAAACAGATTGTGATTTCCTTCCATTTATTTTTCATTAGATTTCACCCTGTAAATATAATTAAAAAGTCTTATTCATTGTATTTACACAGATTATTGCAAATGCAATCAGTGTTGCTTCTATATTCTCCTCATGACTCAAAGAGATTGTATTCTTTTCATAGTTGCTGTCTTAATTTCAGGAATCACAACTGGTAGATGATATAGCTCTCTATACAAGTCTCTCAACCTGCGTTTCCCTAAAAAGAAAGTTGGGTGGAAATACATTTCCTTTTTTATTGAACTGAAGCTTACTGACTATGGCCTTGTTTTTCTTAGTTACTCAGCAAAGAGACCCACCAACCACCCAGAGACCCATGTATCATAAAATGAAAGTTACTGTTATTTTCCCCTTACCGTCTATGTTTGGTGGTCCTGTATGGCTGGCCTTCATATTTATCCAGTTTCCCATTTCCTCCCTAGTGAGAAAATAAATATTTTAAATCAAGAGGCCTTGAAACTCTGGGTACCAAGTGTTCTGAAAGAGCTGGCTAAGAATATGTATGGCAGGCCATGCTCATTTTTCTATAGTTCTGGGTGACTCCAAATACTGCTGGACAAATATATGGCTTATTCTTAAGAAGCAGGACAGCTTGGGCTGATATAAGTCCCAGCCAATAAATGAAAAAGGTGATAAAATATTCAGGTAATAAAAAGTTACAGTATAGCACAATAAAGAAAACAGTCCACATTTTTTCATTTGTTTGGTTTTTTTTGTGTTTTGTTTTCCTGGGAGTGACAGAATGGGTTTCTTTTTTTTTTTAATGATAAATAAGATTTGTCAAAGAGGACTGTTTTCTTAGATTGCATGTTTTAGTGAATAGAGGTAAATATTTATATGTATTATATTTACACACTGTTGAGAGATTAGCTTTACTATTGCATTGCATTTAAAAGGATCAACACTCCTTAACGGTGAGTAAGACAAGCCCTCAGTCAGTTGAGGATGGCTTGTGGACTGATCGCAGACACACCTGTTGATGAAGCATTTTCAATTGAAAAATAGATATTATAGTTGTCTCCATGGAGAACGATAGTACACTAATATTAAAATTTTCATCATTATTTTGTGTGAATATAAAAACTAGTCAAAAAGGGTGAGAAAAAACATTAAAATGGACAGAACAGTATCGGGCATCTATACACAATAGTGTAGGTGGAACACAAACACGGTAGGTAGGGATGTACAGATGGAGACAAGGCAACCATACAGACCTGAATGGCCTAATGAGGTTAGTCCAACCCCCTAAAAGTATCTGAATTTTAAAAAGCTTTTCAGATGGGAAATAAGAAATGCAGGTCAGACCAAAAGGCTGTGGACTAGAGCCTTTAAAACCTTGAAGGTTTTAAAGGATCAATAGTTGATCTTGAGCTCTGTTGTGGTTTAACCCCAGCCAGCAACTAAGCACCACACAGCCACTCACTCACTCCCCCCTGGTGGGACGGGGGAGAGAATCAGAAGGGTAAAAGTGAGAAAACTCATGGGTTGAGATAAGGACAGTTTAATAAGTAAAGCAAAAGCCACGCATGCAAGCAAAGCTAAACAAGGAATTCTTTCACTACTTCCCATCGGCAGGCAGGTGTTCAGCCATCTCCAGGAAAGCAGGGCTCTGTCATGTGTAATGGTTACTTGGGAAGACAAATGCCATCACTCCGAATGTCCCCTTTCCTTCTTCTTCCCCCAGCTTTATATGCTGAGCATGGCGTCATATGGTATGGAATACCCTGTTGGCCAGTTGGTTAGCTGTCCTGACTGTGCTCCCTCCCAGCTTCTTGTGCACTTGGCAGAGCATGGGAAGCTGAAAAGTCCTTGACTAATGTAAACAGTACTTAGCAACAACTAAAACATCAGTGTGTTATCATCATTCTTCTCATACTAAATCGAAAACACAGCACTATACCTGTTAATAGGAAGAAAATTTACTTTATCCCAGCCGAAACCAGGACAAGCTCCTAATGTAATGTTATGGGAAAAAAAAAGATATTGTGAAGCTTAACTGTAACAACAGGAATACTGTTAATAAGAGGAGAGAGGAGGAGGAGGTGACTTTCGCCTCTACTTATGGTACAGGGAAATTAATTTTGAAACATAACTATAATTTGAAGTCTCTCTGAAAAAGAGAGTTGATGGTTTTTAAGAAAGTTATTCTCTAGTCCTCAAATAATAGGTTCAACATAAAGGGTTCAATTCATACTGTTGGCTAAAAAGAGATCAAGAATTGACTTTGTGAACCTTTCCACCTTTTTGGAGAAAGTCACACCAAAACCAAGAGGTAGAAAGTAAAGGTAAATAAGGAATGGATATAAGCACAAATAAATGTGAGCAGAACAGATATCATGCAATATTGGATGCAAAACAACGGGAACTAAGGGAAGGATTTCCAGTAATTTCAAAGGCTTCTGAAACAGTTCCTTAGAAACATAAATAGATAACTGCATATCTCAAATATATCTAAGTTGTATTTTCATTTATTTGAACCCAAGCGCTTTTTGGTCCAAATTGAAAAATCTTGTTCAGGATCAACATGTACTTTGCTTTGCATTATTCAGAGAGCTGTGAGGGAAGAGAGGTGTTCACTGGGTACCAATGATGAATATAATTAGTTGCAATAGTTACTCTGAGGTTTAATGATGCTTATAAAATAATAAACAATGTCAATGTCATGTGCTACACTTTAAATAATTGATTGCTTAATAGCATTTTGAAGGGAATTCAGTTCCCATAGAGATCAGCATGAGAGCAAACAGGATCTTTGATTGCATTTTAGTGTTGACAAGTAATAGTGAGGGACATACCTCCAAAGACTTACATGTTCATTTCAACTCAGAGATGTATGAAATACTTGGCTAAAGCAAACTAAAAAGTTGTTTTGAAAATCTCATTTTATCTGTTACATTATTCCATCCTTTTTACTTTCAAAAGTTACTGGCCTGTGCTAAACTTAAGACTAGATATTTGTAATAAAAACCTTTACTTCAGGTAGTTCAACTATACTTTCTCTACTTTGTCTATTTCAGTGTTTTGTTTCAAGAAAAAAGTAGGTGTACAGAAAGAAAAGAGAGACAAAAGGAATAGGCTGTAAAATTTTTAGCAGTAGTAGAGATACTTCTTTTTGTCTTATTTCTTAATTAGTACTGAGTCTTGTTTGCTTGTTTAAAGTCATGTCACTCAATCTAAGCCACTTCCAGGAGAAATTAATATTTCAGTTAATTCAATGTAAAACAGTCATCAGAGTGTTCAGAAAACTTTCATTTAGCATATCTTTTTTCTCTCAATTTTTCTTTTCACATGCCACAATTCCTCTAATACGTTAACTTTCCACATCAGACAAAACACCTTACTCCTGAAAATTCTCTTCTTAGCAGATCTTTCATATCCTCATAATTCAATGCTATTCTTCATGAAAGAGTGGGAGATTATGAACCTGCATTTATTAAATTGTGCAATAGGCATCTGGAATATCATTAAAATGAAACTTCACAAAAGGGGTCTATTTTCTGAAAGATCATATAATTTTACAATGTAATGCAATCAGTCAGAGAAAAAAAGGAAAGAAAAACAAAACTAAAAAACATACAGTTTCTGATTTTTTCCGTCAAGTAATATTAACTAAACAAGTTTGAAAGTCGGTGATAAAAATACTGAACTGCTATTATTTTCTAATACTTTTCAGCTATTACATTTTCTACGCTATTTGTGCAAGCATTTTCCCTGCATCCGTTGAGGCAAATCCTGGATCTTCATGTGTGGAGGGTGTTCTCTCAGGCGACATTCAGACAGAAGCTTAGAGGGTATAAATGTTCATAAAAGTATGCTCTGAATACTCTTGCAGTATAATTTTCTTAATCTGCAGTTTAACTCTTAGTTCATTAAATTGACTATCTTGGTGGTAACACATTATGCCATGATGCCTAGAGATCTGTATTTGAAATCAGTCATGATCTTCCTGTTCCAAAATACAGTACAAGCCAAACAGAACTTGGAAATGACCCCAGGGTACCAGTGGAAGGAGAGTGGAGGAGGAAAAATTTTCATGTGTCATCTCTAGTAGTGGTCCCTGAGGAAACTGCCTCTTAAGTCTGTAGTGAGGGGAAATAACCATTACCAACAGCACTGGATGTTTGGATAGGATGACTTTGGGGAAATCTACAGGCTTTGAATAGCGATAAAGAATTGCTGTTTTCATTAGAAATAGATGTGAAAATCCAGAAATGATTCATTGCTACATAACACCAGGATACAGCAAGTAAGGTTTGCCAGTAAAATTTTTAGAAATAACAGAATTTTATGCACAGATTCTGGACTCCAATCTGAAGTAGCATTTTTCTGCATCTCATTTAAAATTTCAAAGTTCTACTTGTTTATTTTTCCCCCTTCCCATGAAATTTCTTTCATGATTTTGTAATGAACTTTGGCACACAATGAGAATAGAACTATTGTGAATTTGTGGCTGGTTGAAGATTGGGTGTTTATTTTTTGTCAAGGGTTTTTTCTTGTCTTCCAAGAGATAAATAGAAATAAATAGAAATAAACAGGAAGCTATTCAAATTCAAAACTGTAGATATTGAAAGAAATAGCTGTAAAGTCATTAAGCAGTTGATAGAACCCAAGTTTTGCATGACTTATTTTGAAAATCGTTATTTATCTAGAACATAAGTGAAATATTCAGGCAACATTGGCAAGCCTTTCATGATGGGTTGGTGAGGTTTTGTCTACTTTACTTTTTGTATGAAAAGTGAAATGCAGTATATTTGAAGATGTAAGATCAAAACCTGCATATGTCTGAGAGGAAATATTTTCAGTGATCATTAGTAAAGCTCCTGAATATCCTAATTCAAAACTATTTACAAAATAACCAAATGTTGCTAAGAAATGCTCACTATTTTGCAAAGTGATTCATAAGACCATAACATGTATGTGCTTGGAAAAAAAAAACCAAACCACAACCAAACTGAATTGTATTTTAAAGCTTCAAAATGGTACTTCCAGTGCCCCTACTTCAATGAGCAGTTTCCAGGAAGAGAGAGAAAGAATGCATTTTTCTGTGAACTAGATGCCTGATGCATTCCTGAAATATAAATTTGTATTCTCTTCTCAGCTAGTAATTATTCAATTATTCATTCCTTTACAATGAATAGAATCAAGACTCTATCACCCATGATGCATTCAGCTGGAGAATACAATTTTTCAAAATAGATGTGTGAAGCTAGGTTTCCAAATGTATTTTTAGACACTGACATATGGGTTTTGATACTTAGAAGTACCAAGAATTCAGCAACCTCCTGGAAGAATTTATGAGAGCTGTTCGAAGCTCAGTATTTTGGAAAATCTGGCTTACAAATTGCATGTCTAAATTTAGTTCTGGATCTTGTTTTAAGTCAGTGATTAAAAAAAAAAAAGCTGTTGACTGATATGTTGCATTGCATAGAATATGTATTTCATCCCCCATTTCCCCAAACTAATTTTTCTCAGGTTTTTGGTTCTCTTTCCCAATATTGTTGTAAAAAGAAGCTTTATTGTTACCCTTATAGCTTGAAAGTATTTGAAAGGAAAGCAAAAAATACAGCGAGCTTCCAAACCGAGAATGTCCATTCATTTGAAAAAGAATTTCAGATGCCAGATTTTGCAGTCATATTCCATCTTACCATTATACTATGTATCATTGGCTTCATCTTGTAAGAACTAACTACTTCCAGAAGTGTTGAGGACTTTTTACCCTTGTGATATCAATACGACATAGCATATGGAAGATAGTTTTTCAAACATATCTTAAGCGTGAAAAGATGTATCTAGGTATTTCAACAAAAGTTTGGTTCTTTAGTTCAAATCTTAAGATTTTGGCTTGATTGCTTCCCTGAAAAGTCAAAAGTGTGCCTAAATTAATGCACAATTCATGCTGGAGTGCCTCCTAATACACCGGGGCATTGGACCACTGCCCTTGAAGATTTATTAATTGTTGTTCAACTTGATTTTGTGAAAACAAAATAACATTGGAGTATTTTGTGTCCAAAAAAAATTCTGAGGAAAAATGGCAAGAAATTATACTGGACAGTGCACTGGAAAATTAGAAGAGGCAAAGAAAGAGCTTCATATACCGATCTTTGAAATGCAGAAGCCAGTAATACAACATTTCAAAGCTGCTGAACTTGAACTGGGTGGAAGGCAGTCTCATTCTTAGCAAGATATTGCCATCTACCTGTGGGATTGATAACACTGATTGATTTCTAGTACCTTAATATCACAATTACTTCAAGAGTTAGCTTACTACTGCCAGCATGAAAGCAGTGGTTCTAGCAAAGCTTAACACTGCCTGAACTGGCATCAGTACTGAGACTCTGCAAGGACAGGTTGCACCTTTCTCCTTCAAGTAATTTCTAACCCAAGTCTTTTAACACAGTTATATTAGTCTTGTGCTAATGGGAAAAACCTAAGGAGCATCACAGAGGAAGGAATATGTCTTTATTAGAGTGGGACTTCTTTTGACGTATCACAGACTGAGACCTTTCTCATAACTAGGCCATCTTCATAGCCATGAAGGCAAGGAAACAAGATTTCATACCTGAATTCAAATCTTCCTTATGTCCCTGTGTATTCAGTTTAAAATTATAACTTTATGATGGGTGGTTCTTGTTAAATACGATGAACAATGAGTTTAAATGAGACTCCTATGCTAGGGTTGTGGTACATTATTCAGCTGGACTACATTTGCACAAGGATTTCTTAATGCATGAGAGGGCTCCACTTTAAAGTTTCAGCATGGTTTTGAAGCAAATCTGACCATCTTCATTTACTGTGCTTTGGTTTGCACTTGTGAACACATTAATTGATTCTCCTTCCGAGGCAAATGAGAACATGTGATCCAATAAGCACACTTAAGAATGTAGGCAGGCAGTCCATAAGAATCAAGCAGAGATAGCTTTATGACTGGTTTTGTTTCTAAAAGTCCCTTAGCACTGCCTATTTCCCTCTATAGACATGCTGCAATTGCCCTGCAGTACTTGCTTCTTTTAGAGACCATCTAAAAGAAACAGACTGAGTAAGCCCTTCCAAGACTGCTCTCGCAAAGCTTTCCTTGAACGCTGATGGGGAACCATTCTCATTTCCTGTGTTTCTCTTTCCATTAGCTCTCTGAGATATGAGTGTGTGTTTGAGAGCATGCTTTGTTGCTTTCAACCACAGATCAGGAAAGACAGCTACCTCCATTTTAATAATGTTTTTAATTTAAAGTTCATGGAAAAAAATAAGCAACCCAAAATTTAATGAATTATCTCTGGGAAATATGAACAATTTGGGTAGTGTTTTAAGCTTCTCTGCACAGTTATAAGTGTTGATTTTTGTCACTCATACAATCTCCATTGCCATAGTACAAAGAGGTGTACTAAAAGCGGAAATGTTCATGTACTTTTATTTTTTAAATCATTTTCGTAAAGGATCAAAGCCATAAACACTAAATAATCATGTGTGTGTGCAAGTGTGTTTGTGTGCTTGCATGTGTGTGTGGTTTATCTAGTATTATAAAATCCCTGCTTGATCCCACATAAACAGTGAAAATTGTTCGAAATCATTGCATCTCAGGAAATAATAAAGCTAAAGGGTTACATTGTAATTCATGTTTTTAATATCCATTACTTAAACAGATATACTCCGGTCAGTTCAGTACAAGGCAGACATTTTCTGATTTTAAATAGAGGGTAGAGTCCTCAGAAAGCTAGTTAATAACTACAAAGTGAAGAAAAAAACTCATTTGCCTGTCTCAGTGCCTGTGTTCATATAGACAGACTTTTTAGACAAAATCCTTGACATTTTTCTATGACATGTTATACAGCTCTTAACATGTTGTCAGTAAAAAAACCCACACACCAAAACAAAAAAATCCACCAAAAAAAAGAAAAAAATATTTATGAATGACCAATCTGAAGAAAATTTCGTAAACTGTTCATAGTAGGACTGAGTCCATAGGGATTGTTAGTTATTTTAGGCAAAATCCTTGTTATTTTTCCATGTTATATAGAATTTAATGTGTTGCCAGTCTGAAAAACAACACGCAGGAATAAAATTCAGTGACATTTCTTACCAATACAGCTTATCAAATTCTAAACGGTGGGGGAAAAAAGCAAAACAACCCAATCCTTGATTCCTGTTTGTTGGTGCCAATGAATGCAACACAGGGAGGAAAATAATCCAGATCACCCAATCCTCAAAAACAGCACCCCAAAGCTGTTTTTTGTTTTGGGAAAATACACGTCCTCTGTCCTTTCTATATGTACCAGTGCCCTCAAAGTATGTTTTACAAGAGGACAGTGTGCTGCCATGTATACCTCTGGTACTTAAATAAATAACATTGATTACCATAGCATTTTTCACTGAATGTGTGTACCAAAGACTGTTGTACAATAAATATAAATATATTTGTACTGAATTGCAATCATTTGTTCTTTTCAAAATCCAAATCCTCTTAGATCCAGGGTGGATTGTATCTATCCTGGAATCCAAATAAAAGTTAATAATTGTCATTTAACTTTGGAAATGAATGAAACTGCAAATATATAAAGTAAAACTGTAATGAAATAAAAGTGACAACTAGATTTCTCAACAGTTGTTCATGGGAACCACCTGGAGTTGCACCAGATTTTAAGAACAGTCTTGATAAATAAAGTCCTTTTGTTGTCTTTTCCAGTGCTATCGGGGACAAAAAGGAGATTTCTGCACAAAGACAGAGAAAGTAACTCCGTAGGTAAATGCCAGTCATTGTAGTCACAGGTAGAGCATATGCAAAAGCCAAGTACTCCAGAGGAGACAGACAAAGCAGGAAACACGAGACAGAAATCTCCTCCTGCCTCCTTAGCAGGAGTGACAAAAAATTACCAACAAAAAGGGTGGTAACAACAAAAATGTTTGCTGTTTGTTTTGTTCATTTTATATAAATAAACAGTCTCTTTCAAAATATAAGAGAATACCACAATCTTCAAGGGGAAGATAAGACAGTCCTAACACATCTTAAGAAAACTGGACCAAAAGTAGGATTGGGGAAGATTACCCTTAACTGTGCAACTCTAAGAAGAAGGACACTTTCAAATAGATCATGAAAGAGTATCCAAAAATTCCCTGAATTTTTTTTTTAATTAATAGAGCCTTGTATATTGTTATATTAATAGTAATAGATTTACTGAATAAGGAGTTGCTTCACCATTAACCTGATTTATCAGATTTCTAGCTATTGATAATGAAGTCACAAGGAGTTACTGTTGCTGTGGTGAAAAAAGAAAAAAATAGTTTGGATAAGATGACCGAGAACAGTAGGATCTAATTTTTTTCCCCGCCCCTGACAGGAATGAAATATAGCCTACACAGGTTTGTGAGTAGGCATGGTGCTGTGTCTCTCTACAGGGAGACATTAAATTCTGTAAGTATATTGGAAAATACAGAAGGTTTCTTCACTCCTTCAGTTCCTCAGGAAATTAATTGGCCAGTTTCCAGATGCTTTTTCATGTATTTAAAACTATGTTGCAATGGGCTGTTTTGGCACACTGGCTTAGCTCATGAGCATTGATTCAGGATCAGGTGACATTGTTGATTTAGCTCCTTTCTGAGAATCTCCTGTTTTGCAAATGTTTTAATAAGGTACAAGAGACATTTACTGACTATGGGGTGTTGAAGCAGGGTGCCAGTTACATAACTGGAGTTTAATATCTAATTTTTAAATATTGTAAACCTGAAAACAATAAATGTAGAATAAGGTAGATCAATCTTTGGAAACCAATTTTCCTTCAATATAGTGGAGAGGATTTTTGATTCTTGAAAGTTTAAGGTACAACTTGTAACAATGGGGGTCGAGATTTGTTAATTCTTCTTACAAAAATGGAAATTATTATCTTGGATATAATCTTGTTATAATACAAAAGGGAATTATTTACGTTTTGATGTGCAGACTTTTTTCCAGAATAAAATACCCTGTGCAGAGGGACTGAGAGAAATTTTCTCAAAAAATTAGGTTCTTGACATGCATATTTAACATTCTGCATGACATTGATCTGCTATTCCATTTGAAGTCTTTTCATTGCCTTTATTTACTGTTTACATATAATCAATTTCCATATGTTTGACTTGAATTTTTCCCTTGAACAGTTTGCATTTTGACCCTTCGACTTTTTCCCATCAAGTTATCTGTGAAAAAATTGGAAACTGTGAAATTCACCTTTCTATGCTCAAAAAATGATGATGTTCTATATATCTTTTGTCTAATCCATTTTACAACTTATGTAAAGTCCTCAATTTTTTAATTGAAAATTAGCAGGGAGGTTCTTGATGCAGAATAGGGTGTTACTGAAGATAATAAGATTTTGATTTAGTTATGAAATTTCAGACAGAACATTTTCCGCCAGAAAACACAGATTTGCCAGAACTGAAACTTGTCGAAACTGAGGTTTTGTGACAAGAACAATTTCCTAGATCAAAATGACAGAGATAGGCAAATTGTATAAACTTTCAGAGTAGATTTAATGGCCACAACACTCACAGGTAATGTAGGAGACTCAGATTCAAATCTCTGTTTTGTGCCTGGTTCGGATCAGGGACTTAAAAAGAACTTTCCTTCTGGGCTATTAGTGTCCTATCATTTCCTTTTATTTCCCATGTTAAAATTTAATTGACATTATAACATATGTATTAATGAAAACATGGGTGTGCCCTGAAATGAGGTTACGTGGTATTATCCCTAGACTATTGAGTTAGAGTTTTTTGTTGGATCAATGAATACTAAAGAGCTAATGAGAGTTTTCTGACCACAGTGAAATAAGATATCAGATGAAATGTTTAATTTCACACATACAAAGAAAGGAGATAAGTATTTGAAATGTTATTTTCATGAAATATGTCCATGTGCTTAATATGCAAATAAGCAGAACCAACTACTGAGGTTAAAAACACAAGCTTTTCACAAGTTAATGCTTACTGATGATCCTAAGTAATGCCCAGTTCAGTCTACAGAATAATTTTCATTGATCTCTGTAGACTTTTGGATCAGTTCCACTCTCAGCACTGCTTTTCACAACTTTTAAAAAATCAAAAATCAGTGTGAGGGTGAGCAGGGCTTTGGAAATATGGGACGATACTTTAGATTTTCAGAAACAAACTATCTGAAGCTTCTTAGAAAGGGTGAGGCAAAATCCAAGGAGTGTAATGATTAACAATTAATTAGCTTAAGCCATTAATTTTCAACAATTGCTTTACCTTTCCAGAATCATTTGTAGCATAAATCATGCCTGACTAATCTAGTGGCTTTCTATGGTGGAGTAACTGCATCAGTGGACAAAGGAAGATCTACAGATATCATCTATCTGGACTTCTGTAAAGCCTTTGATACAGTCCTCCATGACATTCCTGCCACTAAATTGGAGAGATATGGATTTGACGGATGGACTGTTAGATGGATAAGGAACAGGCTGGATGGCCATGTCCAAAGAGTCAATGGCTCAATGTCCAAGAGGAAACCAGTAACGAGTGATGTCCCACAAGGGTCCGTACTGGGACCAATACTATGTAATATCTTCATCAATGACAAGACATATCTTCATCAATGGGATTGAGTGCAGCTTCAGTAAGTTTGCAGACGACATCAAGCTGAGTGGTACAGTTGATTCACTAGAGGGAAGGGATGCCTTGACAGCCCTGATGAATGGGCCTGTGCAAACCTCATGAAGTTCAACAAGGCCAAGTGCAAGGTCCTGCACCTGGGTTGGGACAATCCCCAATATCAATATAGACTGGGGGATGAATGGATTGAGGGCAGCCCTGTGGAGAAGGACTTGGGGATGGAAAATTGGACATGAGCTGGCAATGTGCACTTGCAGACCAGAAAGCCAACCATATCCTGGGCTGCATCAAAAGAATCGTGGCCAGCAGGTCAAGGGAGGTGTTTCTGCCCTTCTACTCCCCTCTGGTGAGACCCCACCTGGAGTACTGCTCTGGAGTCCCCAGTACAAGAAAGACATGGACCTGTGAAAGTGAGTCCAGAGGAGGGCCACAAAAATGATCAGAACACCTCTCCTATGAAGAAAAGCTGAGAGAGTTGGAGTTGTTCAGCCTGGAAAAGAGAAGGTTCCAGGGAGACCTTGTTGTGGCCTTTCAATATATAAAAGGGGTTTATAAGAAAGATGGAGAGAGACTTTTTACCAATGCCTGCAGTGACAGACAAGGGGTAATGGTTTTAAACTAAAAGAGGGTAGATTTAGATTGGATACAAGGAAGAATTTTTTTATGATGAAGGTGGTGAGACACCGGAACAGGTTGCCCAGAGAAGTTGTAGATGACCCATCCCTGGAAACATTCAAGGTCAAGTTAGGCGGGTCTTTGAGCAACCTGATGTAGTTGAAGACGTCTCTGCTTGTTGCAGTGGTGTTAGACTAGGTGACTTTTAAAGGTCCCTTCCAACCCAAACCATTCTATGATTCTGTGATAAGAGCTGTATTTTTTCCCCTTGTGGGTGTAGAACACATTGCACCTATAGACTGTTGAATACCAGCAATCCCAGCTTGTAGGCCAAGTTGGTTGCACTCCTCTCTTGCTCACGCAGTACAGATTTCTCAGTTGTATGGCAGGGCCTGTTTCAAAGCTGGTGGAAGTCAACAGAATCAGTTCATGTTGGACCACGCACTGGGTGATAAGGCCCCTTAATGTTCAGCTGGCACTGACACTGCATCTCTGAATTTCAATAATCCTCTTTCCATTTTATGTCTTAAAGAAGAGAGTGCAAGCAAATTGCATCAAGGAGCAGGTGAAAGAATGAAATTTGACAGACTAGTATAATCTTGTTACTTTATGGATAACACTAAAATCGCAAAACAGAGCCTGAACCACAGCTGCTTTAATAAGTCATTTCTGATTGCATCCACAGGAAGCCAAACAGCAAGCAACCACTCTGCCAGTCTCCAGTTTCAAATTTTCTTTATTACTGTACTTAGAAATTTACACTAACAGCCAAAATTTGCCAAAACCTCTGGAAGCACTCCCATCCCAGCTGTTTCTATGGGAAAGAAACTTCAGGCTTCAGACTAATCATCGGGATTTGATTTTCTATTTGCATCACTTGCCATTTTGCCAGACACATGTATTAGAAAGGTATCCAAAGTAATACTTATTGAATGGTGTGTGTAGATTGAAAATGGGGAAAATGGAGGAGTTTATTTGCGGCACCCAAGTTCTACACAACGCATAGAAAGTCATATAAACCCTACTGCACATCTTGTCATGGGCTGCTGTCCAAAAAAGTGGATGTCAACTAAAGTTACTAAAGGGAGTTTTGGCAAACAGCAGTACAGTGGCATGCCAGAATCCTCTTTGCCTAGCCTTTGTGTAGGCCGGTGATGTCTGTTCCTATGAGCACAGGCAGCTTGGTGCTTGCTTACTCCAAGAAACAAATTAGCTGAAATGGAGCAGGCAGAAACAAGGGCGATTCCATCTACTACCTCTACACCAATCTTCCAGAATGGAGCAGACTTTCTATCTTCAGATATGAAACAAAAGAGTAGCTTTATTTAATGCATACTGCATAGTTTTGGGCAAATCTGATGACCTCAGACTTAAGAAAAAGAACAGACTATTTCTTCACATTCTTAATTACTGGGGGCAAAATCTGAGTTCCAGTGCAATATGTTTGCATGTGTGACTGCAAACACTCCTACAAGATGTTTATTCAATTGTTTTAAATCCCCAAAAAAGTTTTATAATGATGAGCTAAAGGAATAGTATTGTTGGGTAATACAAATCTTTTTGCAATTTCTTTTTTGTTATGCACTTTGTGAGGTCGCAGATTTGTTTCCTCATCTAATGCCTCATTCTTTTTTTTAAGTCTTCTGAACATCACAAAACATTGCTATTTTTCTTGTAAAGCCTCATATTATGTACTAGGTTCATTGTATGGTCAGTATGCAAAAAATAAATTGTCTATATATCAGTAAAAAATAAGCAAAAAAAATCACCTTAAACTATTTTATTTCCCTATCTGTTTCTGAAGCATGACATTCACTGTTGAGCCAGCATAAGATCTTGCATACTACATTAGATTTGCGGAAATCCTATTTTGGATTTCACAAAACATGGGCAAGGCTCCTAAATACCAGGAGAATATCTGCAATATCACAACACATTTTAGGTTTTTCTTTCTATTTATTTTCTGAATTTTTTTTTTTTTTTTTTTTTTTTTTTTGCGTGGGGGTTCTCCACAGACTTTTTTTTCCTGTAATGAAAGCTGGAATTCTCTTATGATCAATATCTCTTGTGATTTCTCATGATCTTGATCTCAGGCTTTAATTAACCTATAAAATTTGGTAAGATTTGCAATAAAATAACGAGATTTAGCAACTCTGGAGCTCATCTAGTTCAACCTCCCATTTGAAGTGGGACGTTGCCAACATCAGGTGAGGTCAGCAATGACTGTGTCTAACAGAGCATTGAAAATCTCCAACGACAGAGGTCCCTTGACCTCCCTAGGCAACAAGTTCCAATGCTGTCTTACGCTGGCAACTGCACTACCATATTAATGAATATTTTTCCAGCCTAAAACTTCAAAGACATAATGTATGGCAACTTCGTCTTGTTTTGTTGTTTGGTGTTACTACAAAGAGTACAGTTCTGTTGTCTTTGTAGCTGCCCTTCAAATGGCCAAAGGCATTTGTTACATTTCCCCTCAGTCTTCTCTTTTCTGGATTGAACAACCCCTGTTCCTTCATCCTCTCTTCACAGCACATGGGTGCTCTGGGTCCCTGGTCATAATGGCAGCCCTCTGATGAACTTCTCCAGTTTCTCCATATCCCTCTGGAACTGGGTGGAAGTCAAAATTGTATGCAATATTCTGGGTGTAACCTCATCAATGCCAAATACAGAGTGACAGCAACTTTCCTTCATGTTTTAGCCATATTTCTCTTAACATAGACCAGTACATTGTTTGGCTTCTATGCAATGACAGTTCACTGTTCCACTTGAAGTCCACTATAATCTTTAAGTTCTTACCAACAGTACTGCTATTTGTCTGTCAGTTCCTAGCCTGTACAAATGCACAGGATTTTCCATCATAGTTTCTGACTTTGAACTTTGTCTTACCAAAGATCAGGAGGTTTCTGTTGGTTGCAGTCTTCACATTTTTCAAAATGCCTCTGGACTGAAACTCTGTGCCTACAACTCCCCTTAGTTTAGAGTCATCTACAAATTTGCCTGTGGGTACACTCTGTGCTATCACCCCAGTGGCTGATGAAGATGTTCAATACATATGGGGCACAGAATTGTTCTCTGGGACCCTCTGATTGCTGCTGGCTGTCAGCCAAAATCAAGTCAATAATCACTACTATTTGTGCCTGGAGGCCCAGCCAATTTTCAATCCATGTAGTAGTTCATTTTTCCAAAGTGAGGTCTGTGTTTTCTCAATTTCCAAATGGGAATGCTGTTAAAGATGGTGTTAAAAGCTTTACTAACAACAAGGTAGAGTATGTCAACCAGTCTCTCCTCATCCATATAATCACTTGTTTTATGGCACAAAGTTTTTGTATTGGTCAACCCCTTTGTAAATCTGTGCCAATTACTCCAGATATACTTATCCTTCACATGCTTGGAATAGAACCTAGAAGTAAATGTTTTGTGATCTTTCTAGGGGCTGAGGTGATGCTGATTAGTTCGTTCCTTGGACCTACATGGACTATTTTGCCTTTTCTAAGGGCAAGATGGGCAAAGCGTTAGTTTTTTTCCAGTTTTTATTAGTCAGGCACCTCCCCTCATCACCATATTTTTTTTGCAGATGACAGACAGTTGAATTCAAAAATCACAGCAGCCAGCTCTTTCAGCCCTCCTGGGTGAATCCCATCTTGTTCCAGGGATTTGAATGTATCCAGCTTGTCTGAGTCTGTTGTGCTCCTGCTGTTTATTGGCCCATGCCTTTCTATCTTTTCCCGGGTCATTCTTCTATAAAAACAGATTGTTAATAATCTAAGAATCCTGAATAGCTACTACTTTCCTATTTCCCTCTGTGAATCCCTCATGGCTTTTGAGACTCCTGAATCAGAAAATGTTAGGCAAATGTCTCTAAAGAGAGTACTTGATTGGAACCAAATATATCAGACTTGCTACCACCTGCTACTGTCACATTTTCTGCTAGTCTCACTCAAAAAGGGAAATTGTAGACCACCAATGTGATGTAGGCAAGAGACAGACGAACAGGAAGGTGCCAAAATGCCTTTCCTCAGAATAATAGCAGTTTTTCATCCAAGGAATTTGCTAGTGGTGAATAGGGGAATGGTATATCTGAATATACAACAAAAGTAGGTCAACAGTTTTGATATGAGAGGGACTTCTCTTACCTTCAGAAAGTATGTACCTTTGGATGAGTTTTCGTTTAAAATTAATATGTTTATTTCAAGCTTGATATCTATGAAATTTGACAGAGGAAAAAAAAAAAAACCCTGCACAGGCTTGAACCCTCATCAATGATTAGAAAGCCATGGGTAGCAAAGAGAAATAGGATTGGTGTTTTTCAAAGATGTGACTGTTGTCTTTAGCAAAATTTCTAACAGGCATGACACATTTAAATACATGTCAGATATTTACTGTAAGCATACAGTAAACGAGTGTTCTGGTTTTCTACTATAGATATGTGTATTAGAACATGGAAGGCACTTTCTGTTACAGATTTCAAGAGGGAAAAATATTTGCTGAATCAATGCACTGAATTATATGGAACTGTGTGTATTGTCAGCATTAGCAATGGCTTTGCGTAAACATTGAAAATCAGAAAATAACATTTCCATTTCTTGTTATATTTAAAATTAGCATTAAAGCTGTTAATTTTAATTCAGAAAATGCATGAGATACAGTTTTCAAGAAAAAAAAATGTTCATTACTAAGTTCTCCTTAATGTTGTGTCAGATGTCTTTCTGTCTTTCTGTCTTTGGTAACTTCAGTTAGCCTCATTCAAGCATATGTCAAAGAAGAAAATTATTGTAAAACATGAATTCAGCAAATGGGAAATACTGCCAATGAAAATAGAAAGCAGTACAATTATAACACAGTGGCAAATTAGAAGTTAACAATTCAACGGTTGTTCTCTGATCCTCGTATTAAAATTGTTTTTTTTACCAACAAATTGGATTAATCTCTCTACCCAAATCCTCCAAATTCCCCCTCCTTCCCACTCACCCCCCCATGTACAGGAAACAGAAGTTAATTTAACCCTGTTGTTAGGAAGTGGAGCTCATTTATAAATTAAATTGGGCCGTAGATTGGGTTCAGTCTAGAGATTATGTATCAGAAAAGTATATTTGCTAGATTTTGTTTTCTATAACTCAGCATAAGTACTGAGTTTTCATTTTAAACACTGAAAATTGCTAGAAATAAGTTGAAAGGCAACTTAGAAGTTATAAATAATTACAGCCAGCTAAGTAATTTACATAATTAGTTTAGCTACTTGTTTCTGAAAGAACAGGATTTCCTCCCACTTATTGGAAATTGATTATAAAAGGAATTCTTATTATATTTATTATTTCATTGTAAATTTTGAACATGATATTTAAAACACAGTAATTCAGTTTCAGACCATTCTGTTAGTAAATGATGGTTAAGGTCATGAGAGACATTACATATTCAAACTGTTCAAGACTTGTGAAGAAAAAAAATCACTAAATAACATGATTTGCTAAAAAGTAGATAGATGCAGAAACACAAATGCTTCTTTTAAATTTTTTACTCACTTTCTAGTTTGTAATTTCAAATTTCTCACTGCACTCATGATGTCTATGAATAACCCTATTTAAAAACAATTGAAAATCTTACAAAACTACAGAACTCCAGGAGCCAGGTCTTAAACAAAGACCTGTAAAGTTGGTAATTGTAGTCCTACAGAATTCAGTGGCAAATTTTCCATTGTCTTCAGTAGAGCCATGGTTTTACCACATATAGTACAGTATTTGCAATAATGTGAAACAGAGACAGTTGCACATTTTGCATTGTTATTTATTCCTGCCCAGTTGATACTGTTACTAGGAGGATACTTTTCAGTAGTCATTGTGGCACTGAATCTTTTGCAGAGTAAAGAAGGTTGATGGGAGCTATCAGGTAAACAGCATCAGAAAATTTTATAAACTGCTACAGGTTTTCCTTTCTAGGTCACATAGGCCTTGCCCAAGGCAATGGAAAAAAATAGGCTTCTCTAAGATTTATTGGCTGGGTACAGAGTTTAAATGTAGTGTGTCAGAGTGCTGTGAAGTAATTGTGTGTGCATGCCTGGTTGTAGTTGTGAAGGATGCAGTCAGCCTCTTGTCTGGCCTGCTTAATTGCCTCTGTGTCAAGAGTCTGAGGGATTTGGGATTCTTACTATCCCAAACATTATCTCATTCCACATAAATTATAACCTTTCTGGCGTGAGCCATCAAGTGTGCAAGCTTAATATTCACTTTCTAGGAGTATCAGTGCAACTGTTTATCCAGCTCTAAAAATTATTCAGCTCAGATTTTAATGGTATGGGTTTGAAGTAGAGAGAAAATGTTTTTTGGTTTCTTAGGAAACAAGTATATTTCAGTTCAAGGATGAATGTTAATACAATAATTTCATTACTGTGCTTCTTAGTTGAAATAGTAATTTCTTAGAGGATTAAAAAGGATTTAGTATACTGCATGGCATGTAGCTGTATAAATGTAATGCCAGAAACTGAATCATAGGGTTGTGCAATGTAAGCATTGTGTGTTAGCAATGAAGTGAGATTAGTTTAAATATAATGATTCAAACTGAGGACATATCTATTTTATGTCACATTCGTGTACATTGTAAGCAGTAGTTCAGAGGCATATTTGTCACAAAGGTACTTTATTATTAGTGATCTAAGAGAAGGTATACGTGAAATCAGATTTGGTTTAGTTCAAAGCAGTGCTTTCACATGCTTTCAAAAGTGTTTTTAAAATGTCTAAGTCAGAGGTTCTTTCTGCATTAGAAAAGTTATGCACTTTGGACTGGAGTAGAGGAATGTTGATGAAATGACAAATTAGCAAGCATGACTTTGCAGTCTGTATAGACTAAGCAGAGTTTGTGTTGACACAAAAGTTATAAGAATACAGCCATACTAGGTCACACCAGAGATTTATCTAGTCCAGTATTCCATCTTAGAAAAAAAATGATAGTGGATACATTCATTGTAATTCCCTAGTGATACTTCCCCAGACAAATCCTTCCAGAAATCTGCAGTTTTAGTCTTTTCTGAGCTGTAGACCATATCTTTGTGTTTAACTGTATTTGATAGCATTTTCTTCCATGAATATTACTAATCCTTTTTAAATCTATGTTCTGGCATTTACGATATCCTATGGAAAAAAATTCCATATTTTTATCATGTATTGCACTTCCTTTTGTTTATTTTAAATCTGCTTTTTAATAATACTCAGACTAATTTACATTCACAGAAGATTATGATGAGCATCAAGTCATCCAATCCAAATTACTTCATAGTCAAGAACAATGAATAGCATGATTTTTTTTGCAGTAACGTCTTGTATAACAAGTGCCAATTTCTGACAAGATAAAATGATGCTCTGTGTTGCTGAAAATCGTTACCCATGTGGCTGCCATTCTTGAACATTCCATTGAAACTCTTAGAAAAGTAAGCGGGGAGGAGGAATCTGTCCTTTAAAATCTCAAAACAGCCAAAACCAAATATTTTGACCAAAAAAGAAAAAGTCCATAATTTTAATAGTAACACCTTCTAAATCTGGCTTGTAAGATATTTTGGTATTGCCATTGACATCGAAAATGCCTGTTCAGAGCAAAAGAATGCATCAAGACCTCTTTGAGATGGTAAGGAATTTGAGGAATACACTAATAGGACTATGTTCAGATGATTGTAAAGCAAGAATTAAGTGGACTTTTAAGTTTATTGCTCAGCAGATACCACCTACTGTCAAGCATTATTTAATGTTTAAGAACCCATCAAAGGTCCCTCAATTGGAGTTCATTTCAAGGTGACAGTGGTGCCACCCCCTGTTTGGACCACAGCCTACTTATTAAGCATGAAATTATTCATCAGAAAAAGAACTCGAGTCATTCTCAGCCTGAGAGTGACTGAACGCTGAAATTTCATACTCGTCTTTAGAATCCTGAACACTACTCTGTGGCACAACTATGGTTGAGTGTATTTTGCAAAGGGAGAGGTATGTTACTACGCAGCTTTAGGGTAGCTGAGGAAGACAGCTCATAAGGCTGGAACATGTTAAAAAAAAGGAAATCAAACTTCGTAGTCAAGAAGATTCCCCAAGAAAGAAGTCCTGAGATTTCATGTCTGCTGCTCATTCTATTTATACATATTATCCCAAGACTCTTAAATGGAAAAAAACATATGCAATTCTTGGAGGTGGGTGCAGAATGTTTCTTCAGCAGTGAAGGACCATTTGTCACTGGATTACAGAGAGGTCCTTCTTCTTGCTTGCCCTTTCTCTGTTGCAAAATAGTGGTTTTGTATTTGTAAGAATCATAAGCCTAAGTTAATCACCAAAAATAATCTAAACCAGGCTCGTAGAAGAGGAGCATATGAATAGGACATATTAATCAGCACTCAGCAGCTAGTGCAGGATAGGACATGCAGGACGCCCAGAAGCACTGCGCAAGGGACTGTGTGAAACTGCTGGAGCCTGTGCTACAATGGCGAAGGTATATCAAGGAGTGTGGTTCCCAACAAAACCTGCAGTGACCCCCCCATGACACGGTTTGACTGAGACACGGCTTTGACCAAGACACAACTCCCGAGGAAGGACAAGGTTGCCCAGGTACTAGGTTGCCGGGAGTGCCTGTTTCTCCTGCCCCAGGGTTGAAACCTGTGGGATGTGCACCCTAGCAGAGACACGGGGCTGTCAAGTGAAGGAGCTATGGGGAAAGGTGAGTAGATGGTGTAATAACAGGGAGGACAGGCAGGACTTTGCAGAGACCTTGCAGGGGCAAAAAAAACCCAAATCCCTATTACATGGAAGGAAGATGGCCTGAGGTTATTCTTAAATGACTGGATATAGATTCCCATGATGGAGGCTGGACTTAAAGGGAGATTCAGAGAGAGAGAGTAGATAAAGTACGAGGAAAAGTGGAAGAATGGGGTGGAACATAGGAGGCTCTCAGGAACAGCATGGTGCGGGAGGCTATCACACTTCCCCAAAGAAAACTGTGTATCTGGGTGCCCATCCCAAGTACCTGTGCATGAATACATGCAGCATGGGATAAAACAGGAGAAATTAGAAGTTCCTGTGCACTCACAAATGTATAATCTCATTGGGATCACAGAGACATAGGGGCACATTGATAGGTATGGGTTTTTTGGGAAAGGCAGGCCAGGAAGACAGGATGGAGATTTGCACTCTGTGCAGAGGAGTGCCTGACTATGTAGAGCTTTGCTCTGGAATGAGTGACAAGATAGTAACAAACTGAAATGTTAAAGAAGAATAGAAATCAACAAGAGGGAAACTGTGGTTATCATCCCTTACAGAAGACGTCCACAAGAGGAGGAAACAGATGAAGTCTTCTTTATGGACTATAGAAGAAGAAGCCTCATGGTTGAAGGCCCTGGTACTCATGGGAAATTTTATCTTGATATCTGCTTGACATGCAGGGCACAAACAAAGACACAGGAGTTTGGCAAGCCAACTAAGGGACGTGCTCTGCAGGACCTACTATACATAAATAAAAAGGAAGAACTAATCAGGGAGGTGAAGATTGATGGAAACCTCCACTATGTATATGATGGTAGAGTTTAAGATCCTGAGAGACAGGGGTAAGGTCTGAACAGAGTCCTGGACAACCTGCCCTAGCTGACCCTGCTTCAGCAGGAGAGGTTAGACTTGACAATCTCAAGACATCTCTGCAAACTTCAAACAGTCTGTGATTCTGTGAAGGTAATAGCAGAATTGCAACCCTGGTCTTCAGGAGAGCTGACCTAGGCTTTTTCATGGAAATACTTGGCAGACTCCCCTGGAAGTAGCCCTGAAGAACAAAAAGGTCCAGCAGAGTTGGTTGATCCTCAAGGACCATCTCTTCAGGGCACAAGAATGGTCCATCCTGATGTGCAGGAAGGCAAGCAAACATGGCAGAAGGCCAGCATGGATGAAGAAGGAACTCTGGACTGAAGCAATATAAAAATTTTTTTTGGATGTACACAGTCAGTAAGTCAGTAATAAGACAATGGGATCTAATAGGACAATAGAGTGCATCCAAGGCTTCTGAAGAGGCTGGCTTATGTTACTAGAGGTGTTCTTCATGGGAAAATAATGAGCTGATGCTACTTAATGTCTTTCATTAACAGCTAGGATGACTAGATGAAAAGCACCTTCAGTAAGTTTGTGGATGTCACCAAACTGGGAGCAGTACTTGATACGCTGGAGGGAAAGGTGACCATCCAAGGGATTTCAATGTGCTGGAAAAAATGGACTAACGGAGACCTCATGAAATTTAACAATAATTCCTTGCAAGAGGATGGGCCTAACTGGCTTGAAAGCAGCTTTGAGGGAAGACCTTGGAAGTCCAGCAAGTTGATCATGAGTCAGCAGTGCGCTCTTGCGGTTATGGAGGCTAACTGCATATTGAGCAGCATTAGTAAGAACGTAGCCAGTAAGATGAGAGAAGTGATTATCCCCATCCCCATATTTGGCACCTGAAACCACTTTTTGAGTGCTGCGTTGAAATTTAGGCTCCCCAGTACAAGAAAATGTTCACAAACTGGAGCAAGCTGGCTGGAGGGCTACCAAGAGGGCTGGAGAATATGTCTTATGAGAAGAGTCTGAGAAAATTGGTGGTGGGTTTTTTTTCAGTCTGAGGAAGAAGAGTTAGTGAAGTCTTCAACTACCTATTGGGTTATTATAAAGAAGATGAAGCCATACTCCTCTCAGAAGTACACAGAGAAAATACAAGACTGGGCAAGATCCTGAACAATCTGATCAAACATTAAACTTAGCCCTGCTTTGAGCAGGGCCTTGAATCAGATGATCTCCAAGGATACTTTCCAATCTACTTTATTCTGTGATTTTAAGTTATAGAAAGCAATATCTAATGAACAGATCTTAAGTTTCAATGATTCCTGCTACAGCAATAAAGGCAGAAAAATTTACTTTTAAGAACACAGAGTATTTCAGGAACCTTTTCTTTCTTTATCCATGTTTTTGCTTCTAGACTTTTCCAGCTGTGTTTTTATGTGCTCATCTAGAGGTTTCAGTTCTCTTAAACCGTACTATACATAAAATACTGAGAGTTAAATTTCTCTTTCATAAAGGAAATTGTGTTCCTTAGAGGGCCAGTTCTACCGAATATCACTAAACTCACATAAAATACATTTCTTTTTTGCAAGACAGAGTTTTAAAGCTTCAGGTCTGTATGCATTGTCTAGCTGCACTGGGCACAGCTTACACCTCATAAAGCCATAACACTGTTATTTCATTTTTTCCTATGCAGTATGTGTGAATGTGTTCTATTCCTTGGTAAAATTCTGTTTTTCCATTCTGCTCTATGGGACATGACTCTGGAACAAATATTAGTTTAAACCTATGATGTAAAGGAAAAAACGATAAAAACAGACCAGCAATAATCTATAATAATCACTGTAATGTGTTTTATGCTTTCACAGTGCTTCTGGTTTATCAGCCAGTGCAGTTATGGATAGATTAATATCTGCTGTTTTCAATGTCATACTCTGAGGGTACTGCTCAGATGAAGAACATATACTGAAGAACAGACAGTTACAGAATGAGGAGCTGCACATATGAGTATCTCAGAATACCTATTGCCAATTAACTAAATAACCATTAACAAATTAATCAGTATTCAGAATATTGGTTAATATCAATGCTAACCTGAACTCGTTCTTTTTCCCAGTGAACATTAAAAATGCATTAGCAATGTAGAACTAAAAGCATGCAGTAAATATTCTCATATAAAATTATGCCAATCAAGACTTCAATTCTCAGGCATGTAATTACCTAAACACTACTTTTGAGCAATCTAAACTTGAGAAAGACCATTATGGCAATAGAGAAATCGTCATATCTTTCAGGTTGTGCAACTACTTCTGAGTGCTGCTTCTACACACAGCCCTAGAACTTCCAGGTAATCATTGTTTTGCATGTTTGAAATGGAAAGAAAGACATTTGTTTGCTTTCACATTTCTCTGTCCTTACATTTACATCCTGCTTCTCCCCTTTATGGTCATTCTCCCCGCACTTCTCTTTTTCCTGGTATCAGATTATCTGGCTCAATCTTTTTTTTTTTTAGAAGAAAGCATACAATAGAATATGTATTAATTCCATTAATCTCCTTTTAAGTGAGGGTAAGGGGGGAAAAAAAAGTGGTTGATATGTTAACATTCATTTAGTATCCAGGTCATTACTACTAAATGAGTTTTAAAAAGACACAACCCAAGAGATCTACTTAAGCATTTAGGAAGCAAAATGAAGAAAATATGCATAATAATATATACTGTTGTCATCTAAAAAAAAAATCTAATTTAAAATGTTTTATATAGTGTCCTCACAAAAATGGAACCAGGATTTTACTGTATGCTTTTGCAAGCCTAACATATGTAAACGTTAATATATTTTGATCTTGCCAAAAGGTAATAGCTATGATTATATACTATAAATTTCACCTTCATTCAGAAAACACTTTAATGAGATACATTTTACATGGCACAGAGTGACCATATTCTAAAATCTAAATAGCATCACTGAACAGTAAAAATGAGTTTGGTACTTGGTAGATGGGAATGCAATACTCATTAGGGATTCTGCCAGATGTATCTGTGATCACTTCATTGTGCATTGTTTGGAAAAGAAATCTTCTCATAAGACTATCTGAATTTATTCATCCAGGAAATTTGATTTCAGGGCTTTTGTCAGGGCTGTTGTAATTATTGGAATGGACCCCATGCCGATAATTTCACAGCCTGGATGTGCTTTAATTTTCATTATACTAAACTTTATAAGATTGTATTGACCAAAAATGTATTTTGCATCCATAGCTCCAGAATTAGTGAATAAACAGCCTTTAGAGTCTTTCTACTTCTTGTAGCTTTCAATACAAACCCAAACTAAGATGGGGAATTATGCTGGGGATAAGAAAAATGAAGTGAGGGAGATATGATAGACAAGTACAAAACAATGAAAGGGAGGAAAGGTCGGGGGGGTGGGGTGGAGGAAAGCAGCATTCAGCTAAACTGAAAAGTGATATAATTCTTTATAATATATAATTAACTTCTGGAATTCATTCCTACAGGAGGAATGGCACAGTCTATTAGTGAGGTTGAGAATATAGCTGACTTTAAATGAATGAGACATTTATGTGAGCCATGGGACAATCGTGGTTTAACCCCAGTCAGCAATTAAGCCCCACACAGCCCCTTGCTCACTCCTCCCCTGGTGGGACGGGGAAGAGAATCAGAAGAGTAAAAGTGAGAAAACTCATGGGTTGAGATAAGTTTAATAAGTAAAGCAAAAGCCATGTGCTCAAGCAAAGCAAAACAAGGAATTCTTTCACTACTTCCCATCGGCAGGCAGGTGTTCAGCCATCTCCAGGAAAGCAGGGCTCCATCATGAGTAAAGGTTACTTGGGAAGACAAAATGTCATAACTCTGAACATCTCCCCTTCCTTCTTTCCCCAGCTTTTATATTGCTGAGCATGACATCATATGGTATGGAATATCCCTTTGGTCAGTTGGGGTCAGCTGTTCCAGCTGTGTCCCCTCCCAACTCCTTGTGCACCCCCAGCCTACTTGCTGGTAAGGTGGTGTGAGAAGCAGAAAAGGCCTTGACTCTGTGTAAGCACTGCTCAGCAATAATGAAAACATCTCTGTATTATCAACACTGTTTTCAGCACAAATCCAAAACATAACCCCATACAAGTTATTATGAAGAAAATTAACTCTATCCCAGCCAAAACCAGCACATCCGCTAAATTAATCATAGGCTATTATTTTCTTTTTATTATTATTGTAACAAAGACAGAGTTTCATTGATTCTGAGCATAAGCAGTCACCCAAGAGTGAGAGTTAAAAAATGCATTTCTTCTGAGGAAAGGTTATTCTTTTTCTTCAATTTTTCTTAGGCTTTCCCCTAAAGTATGTGGTAGTGGCCACTTGCAGAGAGGGGACATCGGAATTTACAGACTCACTGAATTTTTCTGTTTTGATAGCTTTCCTACTTACATGATATGTTTTCCATAAATCACCCAGGAATGACTTATCTTTGCATGACTGTTGTGAACACCGGTCACCTCAGCCACTGTATTTTCAAAAACAGTCTTCATATCTAATAGTTAAAAAGAGCTCTGCAGAGCTAATAGTTCTCATACCAATACTCTGGGGATGTGCTTAGATGTGAGTAGTTCCTTCAGGCTAAAAGTCACATTGTGTGGGGTGAAAGGGCAAGCTAGGACTGGAAATAACTGTGTGAATTACTTCATGAATAGTCTCCTGGCATGAGAAAATGAAAGATTCAGTGGCTTCCTGCAACAGATAGGAAACCAATTTGAATAATAAGCTACAAATGGAACTGAACTCTGACAGGTGCATGTTTTGTTAAAGACTGCCTTCTCTAGTTGTTTTTATACAGCATAGTAGTAACAGGAAAAGAAAAGAAAAGACTTAAGATTTAAGCATACAAATTTTAAGTGCTGCCATTGGAATTTTTTATTTATCAGACTGGAAGTGAGTGAAGAGAGATGGAAGCTGAATAAGAGTTTGAAGAGTTTGAAATTTAGAACAAAAGTGTGCCAGAATTTCATTATTAGGTCAAATCTCATTTAATGAACATGGAAATGATTCAGCTAACTTTGTTCCATGCTCCTTAGTGGCCAGAAGTGTCCCTAGCACACTTGCAGCAGTGTGCAGTACCTCTCCAGCCCACTGAACAACTGCAAGCAGACCACAGGGCAAATGAAAAGACTGTGGTGTGGAGCAGTGAAGAGGTGCTAGTCCCACTGTGTCAGGCTACAGGCTCAAACAAGCTTCCAGGCAGCACTCCACAGCTTCTGCCCACTGTTTGACATTATGAGATTATCCTCTCCCTCCTGCCCCTTCCTACCACTGCTCTCTCCAACATCTAATCCACTGAGGATGGAGGAAATATGAGATACAGGTATCTGTAGAATCAGCTGCACTGTGTGACAAGACGATGAAGATGTTTGTAAAATGAAGGTACTGTGCCAGACAGTCAATGATGGACCTTAGCTCTGGCAAACACTTTAACAGTGTACTAACTTGGGTTTTCTTTCAGCAAATGAAGCCATTTCCTGAGCCCCTGTTCTGCCTTGGCAAATTACTCTTGACTGAGCTTTCAGATAACAATATAATAAAATTCTCATAGCTTTCTACTTGCAAGATTGTTGGGAGGTGGAAATTACTCTAAATTAGTCCCATTAGTCTAAAATGGGATTTAAAGTATAAATGTAAGGAAATAGTTGAATGGTGGAAAGGTCTGTGACCCTTTGATCACCTACCAGCAGAAGGAAAAACTGACAGAAAACAGTACTTCCTTCGCTATAGTAGAAGGCTGAATCTCACTTATTGTGAGAGAGATATATATAAGTACTGATTATATAATTGCTATATAATGAGCAAATGGTACCCTGAATAATTGTTTTCCTGCTCTTTGTAAGATCTTTTATACACATTTTCAAAAATAGCCAATTAAAATAAGTGGAAAAGTTTATTTTACTGACTTACTTGGGCTTCCTGTGTATGCTGGTCCCATCCGTGCCACAGCTGTATCGCCTAGGACCATGAAAACATTTACTTATGACACTCAGTCACTGAAGTTTGCTTTTTTTCATTAATTGCAAGGAGATAAGGATGACCATACATTCCATGTAACCAGAAGCAAAGCAAAAAAGTTTCAAATGTTCTCTTTTCTCCTTTACTATCCAATAAAACTGTTGCATACAACTGTAGTAGCCAGAGATTTGTTTACTGGTTTCTGTGCTTTGGCATAAGTCTGAAGTAGACATTCATAGAAATTATTCTTCCACTTGGTTACAATGACCTAAAAATCAGCATCAGATAAATTTTTGAATAATATAGTTTGAACATATCCTGTGCTACAGCAGTTTGCTACAGTCACTCTGATCCATATTTTGAAGCTACAAATCCCAAAGTGCAGTAAACATTTTGTTTATTGGTATCCACTCCATCCTCTGACAGTTGCAGGTAGCTTTTATCTCTGTCAGGCTATAATGTTCCATCTCTTGTTGCCTTCAAGCCTCGTATTTTTCCTTTCACACCAAGCTGATGCCAGAACAGAAGAAATTAGGTTCATTCTTATTTTGAAGAGGAGACCTCTGAATTTTTCTAACACTTTATTTAGTCTTAGAAAAGATGCACTATATTGAATCCATTACTTATTGCTCTTTACTGTGATTTAAGAAGCTTTTACACAATTAACAAGAAGCAAACATCAAAGCTAGATTTAATCTCACCTACCTACACCATACATGTTTTTTTTTCTGAGTTAGCCATTTGACTTCTGTTATTATCAATGGAAGGAAAGTTACTGTTAGAGTGAAATTTATTTCAGTTTAATACATAAATCTAAACTAGGTCAGATGATTCACAATACAGAAAAGCTTATTTTTCTTCACTGACTACAAAAGGATTCTAGATGGCTAACTCAGATGTAGACATTCAAAGTAAATTGAAACCAATCCCACCTGCATCTGTATTTAACTATATATTCACACATATATCCATACAGGTGTTTGCAGGTTTGCTTTTGCTAGTGCAATCCAGTGCTGACGAACATTTCATGTCTCTGCAGTTAGAACATTATATTTCTTCATGATATTTACACAGTGAAATCCATTTTTGGCACATGTTTTTGCCAGTTCTATTCTCAAAAAATTGTGATGGTTTAGTGATGGAGTTGGCAGTGTTAGGTTTACGGTTGGACTCGATGATCTTAAGGGTCTTTTCCAACCTAAATAATTCTATGATTCTATGGCATTTATGATTTAAAAAAAAATTGTTAGGGAACATTGTTAGAAAAAACATCACCTATCTCTTGTAAATAAATTACTAGGAATTTCACAGCTGCCAAATGTAAGCTCACATGTGTTGAAATTTGAGGTGATTAAGATAAGAGAAATGTAAGAAATTGCACTGGACAAGTGAAAAGGATGATGCTTTTTCTGCTGAGAATGTAGTCTACAAGATGCTAGACTGATTATAGTCTAAGCGTATTCTTCCTTTTGGGAATAAGTCTTCATTTATGTAGTGAACCTAGTCACTAACATCACTGACGAGTGGTCCAGTGAGACCAACTGCTCTTTCCATTTACATGTGAGAAGGTTTCTTCTGAAAGATCTTGTCATATGAAATTATATATTTTCTCTTACCAATCTACTCCAAATGATTTCTTTACAAGTCCTATGCTAATGCCTTGGTTTTCTCATCAATAAAAGAAGGATATCAATACCTCTTTTCTTAAAACACTTTGATAGCTATTGTGTTATATGGGAATAGGATACTATAGCATAATGTGGGGATAATAAACTTAGGGTTTAAAAGACTCAGCAGTATAATCTACCCATCTCATTCATACTGGTGCTTCTCAAAATGAAATACTCTGTAGATGGAGAACAATTAGTACAGGACATCAAATCATTACATCTAACTCTTGATTACATGCTTGCCGTAAGTGCTTAACTAAGCTAATTATGAACAGGAAAAATCTCTAAAAGAGCTGAGGTCAGCTTGAGGTAATGTGCCAATCAGTGTTAGCTCTCTGACACTTAAAGAACAGCGTGTTCATCATATAGGTAGTTTCCTTACATTAAATTAGTTGATATGCAGATGAATTCAACAATAAGAGTAACAATAGGAACAATGAAAGCAGAAAACTTTCTGCTCTTGCAAATCATTTTGATATTGTCTTCTTTTGTTAGTCTCCAAAAAGCCTCATGACAACATCCATGAGGTATGATCACAGTCATTTTGGAAAGATGTAGGGGACTGACCCCACCATCAGCTCATTAGCAAATGACTAACTTGGACTACATTACCTAGTTGTCTTGTTGATGGATGCTGACACATTGTTGGAAGCAGAATAGAAATGAGCCAGTCCCATTTAGAAACTCTTCCTTCATCACAATTCTTAATAAAAGGAGCATGATAAAACCTCATAAGACCCTCAAAAGAACTCATAAAAGACTGCCTGATTTTGGTTGATATCCTATAATGGCTGCAAGCTAACCTCTTTCACATGTGAGAAGGTAAGACTCAAGCTAACAATCTTTTTGGGGGTTAAAACATAGCTCTTTTCAACCCCATGCTGCTCAGGATGTTGTCTGCTCCACTAATGGCTGCTCATCTCATCCTAGCCCTGTTACATGAACTTCTGAATTTCCACACTGCAGTGACACCAATTCCATCTTGAACAACTGAAATGTATTCAGATTGGTGCTTCTTAATTTCCTATACCAGCAAAAAGGCAAAGAATAAACTGTTCCCCATAAGATAAGATTCCTTATTTTGTAGCAAGGGAGGTCTTCAAGAATGTTAAGAATAATGAAGCACCGGAGATCGTGAAGTCTTCCTTACTGGAAATATTAAAAGCAGGTTATAAAACTATCTGACAGGAATAACATATATATAATCAATTTTGCCTTTGGATGGATTTGATAGCTTCACAGTCTCTTCCAACAGCACTTTCTATCATTCTGCGACTGGGGAGTAGCCAGACTTTAATATCTAAGAAGTTTTCAGTCTGAAATACTTTATAACATGGGATCCCAACATCTTACACTTTAACATAATGTGTACACTAGCATTGTAGCATGTAATCTTTTTTAATTTGTCAGTCCCGGGCAAATCATCTCCAAAAATGAGTGAAATTAAACCTTTTTTTTTTTCCTATCGCTGAAGAGATAGTATGTTTATTTGTACTGAGATTTGTAAACAAAGCCTTTTGGATTTATAGTGTATAAAGAACTGAGAGTTTACACGTGTGCTGGCATGATATATGTGATTTTGCAAGAATTCACTACTGTCCATGAGCACTGATCAATTTAAAATTCATCCAGACCTAATGAAGTTTGTAACTTCTATGACCTATTATGTTGTGTGACTGTAACAACAGCTGTGTGACATTGATCTGTCCATTATGCAGTTGCCACATCAGCCTTTTCACAGACAAAAGCTTCTGCACTGGTATTTGACTGTGAAGCTAATAGGAATCTTTCCACTGTTGTCACTGTTCTGCGTTCTCCCAGCTTTGATATAATACTAATAATCTCATTTATAAAGTTGTTTTCTTCCTTTGTCCTTTCAAAACTCTGAAGACATGACTAGCATGATAAATAAAAACAAAATCTAAATTCTCAAACTTCAGGAGAAAGGGGAAGTCTGTGTGCATGTGAGATAAACAGAATGACAATGATAACCCAGAAAATTGGGTTATCTACCTGACCAACCTAGTGACCTTCTATGATGGAGTGACTACATCAGTGGACATGGGAGGGGCTACAGATGTCGTCTATCTGGACCTCTGTAAGGCCTTTGACACGCTCCCCCACAACATCCTTTTTTCTAGACTGGAGAGGTATGGATTTGATGGGTGGACTGTCCAGTGGGTGAGGAATTGGTTGGATGGTCACATCCAGAGGGTAGAGGACAACGGCTCAATGTCCAGATGCAGATCGGTGACAAGTGGTGTCCCGCAGGGTCGGGACAATCTCCAATATCAATATAGACCGGGAGATGAATGGTTTGAGAGCAGCCCTGTGGAGGAGGACTTGGGGATACTGGTGGATGGAAAACTGGAAATAAGCTGGCAATGTGTACTTGCAGACCAGAAAGCCAACCATATCCTGGGCTGCATCAAAAGAAGTGTGGCTAGCAGGTCAAGGGAGGTGTTTCTGCCCCTCTACTCCCCTCTGGTGAGACCTCACCTAGAGTACTGCGTCCAGCTCTGAGGTCCCCAGTACAAGAAAGACATGACCCTGTGAAAGCGAGTCCAGAGGAGGGCCACAAAAATGATCAGAGGCCTGGAACACCTCTCCTATGAAGAAAAGCTGAGAGAGCTGGGGTTGTTCAGCCTGGAAAGAGAAGGTTCCAGGGAGACCTTGCTGTGGCCTTTCAATATATAAAAGGGGCTTATAAGAAAGATGGAGAGAGACTTTTTACCAATGCCTGCAGTGACAGACAAGGGGTAATGGTTTTAAACTAAAAGAGGGTAGATTTAGATTGGATATAAAGAAGACATTTTTTACGATGAGGGTGGTGAGACACCGGAACGGGTTGCCCAGAGCAGTTGTAGATGCCCCATCCCTGGAAACATTCAAAGTCAAGTCTTTGAACAACCTGATGTAGTTGAATATGTCCCTGCTTGTTGCAGCGGTGTTGGACTAGATGACATTTAAGGGTCCCTTCCAACCCAAACTATTTTATGATTCTGATTCTAAAATAGTGGGAGGAACGACAGAGAGATGAAAGACCATATAAACTGAAACAGAAAGAGGATAAATTAGAATCTTTGTCTTAAGACAGTGAGAATCACAGGGCAGATCTTGCTCTTCCATTATGTTGTTCGTAATGCTGACTTTGCTGTTCTCTTATTTTTATAATGAAATTTTATTATACTGTATTGCAATGCTTCCATGAAGAAGTGCTAAAATATATAGTCAATGAATCAATGTTCTCATTATTTTTCTGTACGTTGAGATATGAGGAGAAGTCTCATTCTTTAATATCTTCTGCAGTTTGGAAAATAGTAATAAATGGGGTTTTGTATCTATTCACATGTAAGTGACTTTCCAAGAGACTGTAATCACAAATTGTCACTGCTTGTCATACACAGGTATTAGGCATTATGGATCAAGATGATATCCCATACTGATTGTGATGATTGCCTTCATTCCTGTCGTCCATTTGAAGAACTTTTAACAGTTTTAGTGACAACACTGACAGGTAAATGCTTTTGCAAAGTTTTAATCTTTGAAATTTTGATTGTCAAAGAAAACCCAAACAATAACTGTTTTCCACTAATGGAATGGAAAACAAAACAATGTTTGGGTGGCCTCTTTTTCATATGTTTTTGATTGTTATTATTGCTATTATTTCTGTTACAATACCATCTAGAAACACAGATACATTCAAGACCTTTTTTTTTAAGGTTCTGTACATTCTCAGAGTGAGGAATTGTCTTTTGCTCTAGAGAGCTTACTGTGTAAAGTCTTACCTTTTCCTCCATTATAATGCTTTAATTTAAATGGATTTAGGTTCTCTGTCTGGACTCTGTCACACTGCTATAAAACTGAGATGTTGTTTAGCTTATGGTTGAAAATTTGTATGTAAGAACTACAACATTGTTATATCATTACAGTTTTCTGTGTAGAAAGGGAGAAGGGGGAGAATTAGGCAGGAGAGTTTGCCTGATTTGCCACAGATCACTTTTGCTATATTTAGTCTGAAAGGGAAGTGTATGTTGGGTGAAGTGAGGTGGTTGCAGTATGGCTGGAATGCAGGGCTTTCCGGTGGCTGCTGGGACCAGGGACCTCACAGGTCCCTCTTATGTCAGCTGCAGCAAATCAAAGTAATGAGAGACCAGGACACGGTGATTGTCCAATGTGGATCCATTGCTTCTGGCAAAGGGACTATCCTTGCCCATCTACTGCCCATCTACTCCTCCGGCACTTCAGTGAGGCATGTTGACATCACTCTTGACTTCTGCTTTCACTGTTGCCCAGTGATTAAGGAGTCAGCCTTGCACCAGTCTCGTGCCAAAAAGTAAGTGCGAAGATAATGGATGTTTTAAGAATGCATTTTCTTATGATTTCTTTTGTTAATGTGTGTCTTCAAAGTTGCTGGTTTATTGGCTGTATTCCCAGCCATCATAAATATAACAGAAGTCTCACGATATTTAGTATTTTCATAAAGCCAATGCAGCTGGAATTAAGAGATTGCAGGACATCTTTATTTTAGAAGATAAGCTTCAAGTTTTAATGCTTGTTTATAAAACATTGACAAAATGAAACAAGTAATCTGTAAGATCTCAGAAAGCAAAGGGCTAGTGAAAAGAAACACAAACTAATTTTTTTTTAACATTCTATTTTTAAGCCAATCCTATGATTATCTGGGGTTTTACTCATGATTTTTGATGGTTGAAATTGCCAGCGATGTCAAAATAGAAATCTTTCCAGTTTCAAAATTAATGTTCTGGTTTCCAAAGTGTTTTCCCAGACAGTCTGTTTTGATCTTTACTCAAAATGTTTATTTGTTCATCTGCTTCACTGTAGTGTATAAACAGTAGTGAAATATGCCACAAATGTTTTCTCATTCCTTTATTTTCCTGTATTGTCAGATTACTAGATTTTGGTTGGGAGTAATATTACCTGTGTCCCTTTTCTTAATAGATTGTCATTACTGCTATGTGAGAATGGGAGAATTTTGAAAGATTTAGATGTTTTGTTGATGTGAATACATTTGACATCTGCACTATTGGTGGTTTAAAAGTTGTTGAAACTTTTCATATGATCCCTTGGCCAACTGAACTTTATCTTTGAAATAATTATACATCCAATTATCCATCCAATAAACTTTGCCTTGTTCTTGATGCTCCCTAATTTCCTCACTTTGGTGAAAATGTGTCCTAGTTTAACCAAAACCTTCACACTACACTGGGCCACATATATATGTATATATGACATCTAAATGCAAGAGAGCGATGAGAAATGAGATATCTTTCTCTTCTCTTTCCCACGCTGTATCCGAGATGCTGAAAGAATCAAGGGAGAGGTAAGTGCAACATGTAAGCAGTGGGAGGAGGGGCTTTATTGTGTTCAGCTGGCAGTGATGGTTACCATGGTGGAGATAACTGTCTCAAGAAACTAGACATTTTACAGCAAAATAAAACAGATAAATTTAAATCACTTTCAGGAATGGTCTAGACATCAGGATATTCAGAGCATGCATGGAATTAGTTGCTTAGACAGAGCTTGCTCATAGCCATATGCAAAAGATCATCTTTTAAGTCAGTCTGAGACAGTTAATAGCTGACCAAAGCATAGGACTTTTGCCTTACGTTGACCTGTAATGCTTCCTTTTCTTTCAGCTTATCTTATTTTTTAACTACAGCAACAGACTGTCAATTAACTTGCACAACATAGTTATAACAGACCATGCCTGGGAACAAATGATTATTTCTAAATGCCTGGAAGTGTCTACATTGTTAATTAGAGTCAATTGACAGTCAATTTGTTCTTTTTATGAAATCAGGAAAAACTGTTCCATGCAGGGATCTGCAGGAAGATATATCTATCCATTAAGATTTTTAATACTTCATAGGTTTTAATTAATACAAATTTTATTTTGTTCAACAAAAATAGTGAAAATTACTTTTCAAAATATCTTGAAAGCAGTATGCTTAAGCAAATAACAAATGGTTCAGGTCATTAACTGACTTCTCATGCATTTCCTATAGTAAATAATTGACAGCAGATGGTTTTTGCCAACAGATAGATTAAAGTTAGAGAGGACAGTTTACATTTAAACAGAACACTATTCACGGCTACAGCTACATTTAGCTTTTTACAGAAAATGGGAATGGGAAGGTATAAATGGAGGACAGGAACCCTGAGCTGTTTAATCTCACTTGGCTTTCTGCAGCAAGGGATTGCATCAATTGAAAAGAACGTCTCTGTTTATACTTAATTTGATTGAACTATATGTGACATTAAGTAGTTTGCACTATATGAAACTTCATGTTCAATGATGTCACTTTCAAAAAAGGACCTTTACACTACTTTCTTGATAAAAATAGCTATGAAATCTCTACTCTAAAATGGGGTTACAAAGTCAGAGGATCTTGTTTTGGAAGCATGTAATTATCAGTAGATTATTAATATTAAAAATGTGATTTGATACACTATGAAGTCAGCAATATAATGTCAAATCTTGTTTTAATGAACACTGTTAGTTTTAGTTTAAAGTGGTAATACATTAATAGGGCATGTTGTATCTTCAGTACCAATCATAATTTAACAAGCCAATAGCACCTTGCAGACAGAATCATAAATGGCAAACAATATTTTTGTCTAGATTTTACTTCTAGATTTCATTGTAAAACAAAACTGCTTTTTAAAAATACACTGAAAGTAACTTTTGCTGGTGGTAGGCTAAAAGGCTAGACAAAAAGTAAGATGCATAGTACAAATTAAAAAATGTTCCCAGATTTGGAATTTTTACATTGCATTATGTCATAAGGAAAAGCTTCAAGCAGAATAGCTTGAGCAGAACTAACCAGCAAGTAGACAAAAGCTGTCCGGGTTGGTATATGGGTGTGGGTTTCTATTTCTTAGATAATATTGGTAATATTCCAGAATTTTTTGCTTTCTTTTTTTTTGTGAAATACTTTTTCTTTTCAGACCCAATCTCAAGAGAAGAACATGTTGCAGCATGTGAATATTCTTTCTCTTAAAATAACACACTGGTGGGTATCTTTGCACAGGGTTTTCCTCTTGTAAATGCATTGAATTAGATCCTTATGTTCTGTTGGAATACAGTTTCTCTAGCAGTTTCAGTAATCAAAAGCTGATAGACCAAGGCACTGAGTATATATAAATATTGTCTGTAGGTACCCAGGCGCTGGCAGCGGGGGCCGCAGGGGCCTCTGTGGGGAGAGGCCGGGGCTGCCCTGTGCCAGACACAGCCAGTTCCAGCCGGTTCCAACCGACCCCCAACAGGGCACAGCTGAGCCCCTCAGGCAACATGGCCGCACCTCTGGGAAAAGATACTGAAATAAGGATGGTAAACTCTGAGAGAAAGGAATAGCAAGGCAAGAAGCGAAGGAGGTGCTCAGTGGAGGGGCTGGGTGCACCCCGAAGGGACGGCTGCCCGTAGAGGACCCTGATGTGAGCAGCTGTAAAGATGGCCTGGTGAGAAGGGGAAAATTACTGAACTGAACAAAATGCCTGCTGAAAGTACAGGCAGAGAAATTGGCTGCCACCCTGAGAGCTGTGAGCCTGGGAACTAGGCCTTGGGACCACAAACACCCTTGAAAAGTGCAGCTGGCCTCTTCGAAGTACAGCCAGGGTACCTAGAAACTGGACACATCCTGAGATACCATTGATAACTGCAAAAACAAGGGACTAATTGCAACTTATCCTCTGAGAAAGTGGAAGACAGTCTGGGAAAAGAAAATGGGTCTCAAAGAACAGAAATCACCATCATCTAATGGCTGTTACAGGTGAAAAATAGGAATTAACAACATCGAAGTAGACTGCTTGAAGTAGGACCTCTTACGCTCTCTTATGTCTCTATATTATAAAAAGGACTTAATTTTTCTCCAAAATGGAGCCTCTCTCTCTGGTAACTTCCTGTGCTGCTTGTACTTTTTCTTTCCTATGCAGGTTGAATTCTGCACAACCTCTCTATGAAACCTTGGACTCTCACCGCGGACACCTGGCTGACTCCAGATTGTGATATGGATCACCTTTGAGGTAAAACTCTGCCTGTTATCTTATTCGTCTTCATTTGGGCTCAATTTTGGGGTTAGTTCGGTTTGTCCTCCCACCTCTGAGATGGGTGGGTCTCCCTTTGTGATCAGTTTGTCCTCCCCTTTGGGATGGTTTGGCCCCTTCTGAAATCTGTCTAATTCACTTGATAGCAGTATTATATATCCATATAAGTAATCTATCATAAGCATACCTGCTGTTATATTGTTCATAAGTTGTTTCACTAATAATAAGTTTATAGTAACCTGCAATAGTACATACCTACTTGGTTGTTGTTGTTATTGCTTGCAGCTATTATTAACTGCTGCCATACTATTAATTGATACCATATTATTGCTGATAGTAATTTGTAATAGCTGGATTATATATATTCACTTTATTAATCATAGATATACTTGCTAATGGTGATTTTTGTGGTATTTGTGGTAATCCATAATAAAGTAGAGAAATTTAGAGGATAAAACCTCTGTGTCCTTGTGTATTACAGAATCCTACAAACCCACAGTCACAATCTCTACATGCCTGCAGGCCAGGTAACCCTTTAAGTCATGACAAACCCACACCACAGCAGAGGAAATGGGTAAGCAGGAAGGAGAAGCTGGAATGAAAACAATGAGAAACAAGGAGTGGCAGAAAGAAAACACTTTGTCATGACCCCAACCTCCTGCACCGTGGGTGGCCCCACCAAAGGGGCTGAGAGTAATCTGGGACAATGTAAAGGGGAAGAAGACCAGGAAGTGGTAAGGAGAGGTGTCTGAAATGAAGTTGAGCCTGGGAAAGAGGGAAGGAAAGGTGTTTTCACAAAGTTTGTTAATGTTTGTCTTCCTTGTTTCCTACTACCCAAATCAGTAACTACATGTTTTAAATCAAGTCATTTCCCAAGTTGAGTTTGTTTTGCCTGGGACAGCAATTGGCAAGTGATTTCCCTGTCTGTGGTGGTCCTATCTCTGGATACTGCTGAGAAGTACCTGAATCCATCTTCTTATTCACCCCCACCCTGGTGTTTATCCGCATGGATAAGATCCACCTGAGTCTTTTAGTCTGGACAGTCCCAGTTCTCTCAGCCTTTCCTCATAGGAGAGATGTTCCAGTCCTTTAATCATTCTTGTGGCCCCTCGTTGGACTCTCTCCAGTATGTCCTTGCCTCTCTTGTAACAGGGAGCCCAGAACTAGACACAGCATTCCAGGTGTGGCATCACCAGTGCTGAGTAGAGGGGAAGGATCACCCCCCTCAAATTGCTGGCAACACTTCTCCGAGTGCAGCCCAGGATACCTTTACTTTTTGTCAGAAGGGCACATTGCTGGCTCATGGTCAGCTTGGTGTCCACCAGGATCTCTAGGGCCTTCTCTGCAAAACTGCTTTCCAGCCAGCCACAGCTGTTGAGTATTACTTGTTTTCTGATTACACCTACTACTGCTGACTCTGGATCTCATGCAGTGTACTGAGTGTGGGGAGACCTTCTCTGGGGAACTGTGAAGTTTTGGTAGTGTTCTTTAAAACATTTATGACAATTCCTACAATGTCTCACTGCAGATGTCTCTGCTTCTGCCTTAGGAGAATATGAATTACAGTAGTCAAGTTTGAAAATGCTCTTGATTGGAACTATATTACATCATTTCAGTGAAAACATCTTTCATAGATCCAGGTAGCTAAGATAAAGGTGCATGGAGTGAGGGTTTGGAGTGAGGATTTGAATTGTTTTCAAATTCATAGTGTCAGGTGCAAGTCATTCAACTGGATATGCAGTCTGTAGCCTGAGTTAGTCTCTCTCCTAGGTTCATTTCACAGCCTGCAGAGTACTAGCCACTGCAGTCCATGGAGTCCAAGGTATGATTCAGCTCATCTTAAATGAGACCTCTATATATGGTTGTACAGTTTGCACCCTAGTGCCTATTTTCACTGATTATAAACAGAGACTAGCCTGACTTGCTTAAGTTTCTACAGTAAAAAGGAGAATAAAACTAGATTAAATTATTCTAATCTATTTAGTCTTTTTCAAGGACTTGTAGCAAGCTATCCTCTTTTCCTTATTTATGCAGGGTGTAACTGTTTGAACTGTCTGAGCTAAACACAGATATAGATTCAACAAGATAAATTCTCCTACCAGATAGCAGAGAAAATAAACAAAACTTAGTTTCATCATCTGAATGAATTTGTTCTTATCAAACTAATCTTTAAGATGACCATAGTCTCTGAAGGAGTTTCATTCAGAAATGGTCTTGTACGTGAAAATAAAACACACATTATTGAATGCAGGTCAATTACTCTGCTATTTCATTGGGTGAATTATTGAGTTTGAGAGTCGTAAGAAATTCCACAGGATACTTTCACATTCCCAAGAGGAACACATGGGAAAAAAGCTGTCTTGTGTCACATTTCCTCTTCAACCAGCTCTGGAGGATATGACCTGTCTGAAAGGTTGACCAAGCACTCACATCTGTGCTAATTATTCTGTGTGTAGCTCTACTTCACTTCTACTTCACCTTGTTTGTAATGTATTTCAGAAGTGGAAGACTAGACCCAGGAGTAATGACAGTCAGAGAAAACAAAGAAAAGATTTTATGTTTTCTTTCTGTTTATTTCATGTGAGAAAATAAAATAGTCAGAAATTTCAAGTAACTTCTTTCAAAGTGCATGGTGTTAGTTCTCTACAAGGAACAAGTATAATAAAAAGGCTTTGTTTAAGAAAGGCTAATTAGTACCAGTTTAACCAGTATATCTATATACCATCTTTGCACCTAATGCTGCAAAGAAGAACGGAAAACCAGAAGCAGAAAAAGCAGAAGTATGGCAGAAGTTTGAGAAACAGTAACTCATGACAAGAAGTGAAATTTTTTTCACTCATGGCAAGTGATCAGCCAATATTAGATTTTGGACAGTAATTAATTAAAGAAAGCAAGAAGATCAGAAACCAAAACATCAAACATGGATGTACTGCTTAGCTGAAATGCTTCTTTATCTAGTATTTTAGCACATCCAAGGTTCAATAAATTGTTTGAACCCTTTAAAACTTCCCCTATGCAGGATAAAGGCAGTTCAAATAGAGGAGAGAGCATTCTGTTACCACACAGATCATCAGACAGCAGTGGGTAAGTTTATGCAACCTCAATTTCAAAGTTCTAGGGAGAATAAATAATAAATAAAAAACCCCACCAAATTTCCATGACTATCTCAATCAGAAAGACAATTCATAGTTACGTTTCAACTATTGTTTTCTTCTTCTAGGTAAAATTCAGGAAATCTTGCTATTTTCCCGCTTAAGAGGTGAATTCATTTCCTGACTTTTGGAAAAACTATTCCTCCTGACTTACCACCAAAGTGCTGTTGTGTGGCCATCAGAAATCTAACCGTATGTGTTCAACTGCAATTTCCAAGTGATAACTTTGCTACTTGTAATTTAACTGCTTTCCCAAATGGATCCAAATATGCTCATATCTGCATGGAACTGGGTGATCCAGGTGGGAAGTCATCTTATTATTTACCGTATGATGTTTCTGCAGAAACCCCACAACGTTACTCAGATTCTGGAGCTGCTGGAAATATTTCATATGTGATGTTTGTAACTCTGAACATTGAAAGAAAATTCTTTACTAGTCATGAATATGGAATTTGATTATATTTGATCATCTTTTTTTTTTTGTTTCATCTTTTAGTACGTGATAACTCAAGCTTAAAAGGCCACTTGAGAAATGAATAGAATTAATTCATGGAAGACATTAATAAAAAATCAAATAAGGGTAAATTGAAAACTGAGGAGAAGGTTAGACTTCAGTTTAGAATTTTACAGATTAAACATGGAATCTGTTCTCTCATAACGAGTTTTACACTCCCCCTGGTGTATATAGGCTGTGTGTTTGGGATTATAATGGAAAAGAATGATCAATATCAACTGAAGAGCATGTATTGTTGTACTGTCTTTAAATATTACTTATGACATATGTAAAGAATTAAAACTCCTGTGTTGTAGACATGACTATAAAATAGAAATGGTAATAATGAAAAAGAGAGATAACCAACAAAATCCCTCAAACTCTGATTATAGCTCAATCATTTTACTGAGATTTTTTTCTAAATACAGCAGTTTCTCTCTGTAGATTGAGACTTTGTATACGCACATAAAAATCAGACTCATAGGTACGGATTCAAGTTCATAGAAAATAGAATGTCAAAACTTCAGAAACTACAAGTCACAATACTTTTACAGTGAAGTGTGATTAAGAATTATTAAATTGTTATTATTTATTAAAGTATGACAAGGAACCATCCTATATGATAGATTTAATGATTATGAAAATGACCCTGGTATGTATACATATCAAGCCATGTTCCATAAAAAACTCATAAACCCCAGCAGCAATGAACAAACAAACCCCAAACCCACAAACTCAGAACTGAAAACTAAAAATGCTATCCAAGGTTGATTGCTCAGGCATTGACTAACATTTGAAAGTTTTAAGCAAGCATCAAAACTAGCTTCCTTAAAAATGATCTAATAAAAATATTATCTTAACCTACAATTTTGCCTAGATTTTTAAATGTATGTCACAGAAAGGAAATGAAGGCAAAATAGAGGTTGGGGTTTTTAAATATATTTTTGGTCAAGGAAACTTACTTTCCATTCAGTCAAGTGAAGTAAAAATGGAAAAAAAAACAGTCATCACAGTAATTTGTTCCATAGTATTCAATACTCTAGATGATAGAGAATACTGGGGCCGGTCCTGTTCAATATCTTTATCAATGATCTGGATGAGGGGATCGAGTGCACCCTCAGTAAGTTTGCAGACGACACCAAGTGGGCTGGGAGTGTTGATCTGCTGGAGGGTAGGAAGACTCTGCAGAGGGACCTGGAGAGGCTGGATCGATGGGCTGAGGCCAACTGTATGAGGTTCAACAAGGCCAAGTGCTGGGTCCTGCACTTCAGCCACAACAACCCCAGGCAACACTACAGGCTTGGGGAAGAATGGCTGGAAAGCTGCCCAGAGGAAAAGGACCTCGGGGTGCTGATTGTCAGCCGGCTGAACATGAGCCGGCAGTGTGCCCAGGTGACCAAGAAGGCCAATGGCATCCTGGCCTGTATCAGAAATAGTGTGGCCAGCAGGAGCAGGGAGGTGATCATGCCCCTGTACTCGGCACTGGTGAGGCCGCACCTCGAACACTGTGTTCAGTTTTGGGTCCCTCACTAGAAGAAAGACAAGGGGGTGTTGGAGCATGTCCAGAGAAGGGCAACAAAGCTGGTGAAGGGCCTGGAGCACAACTCTTATGAGGAGCGGTTGAGGGAACTGGGACTGGTTAGTCTGGAGAAGAGGAGGCTGAGGGGAGACCTCATCGCGTTCTACAACTACCTGAAAGGAGGTTGTAGCGAGGTGGGTGTTGGTCTCTTCTCCCAAGTAACTAACGATAGGACGAGAGGAAATGGCCTCAAGTTGCGCCAAGGGAGGTTTAGACTGGACATCAGGAGAAATTTCTTTACTGAAAGAGTGGTCAGGCCTTGGAAGAGGCTGCCCAGGGAAGTGGTTGAGTCACCATCCCTGGAAGTATTTAAAAGATGTGTAGATGGGGCGCTTAGGGACATAGTTTAGTGGGCATGGTGGTGTTGGGTTGATGGTTGGACTTGGTGATCTTAGAGGTCTTTTCCAACCTTAATGATTCTATGATTCTATGATTCTATGAAAGATAAAATGCCAGCATTTTTAGAGACATGGATGTAGGAAACAATAAAAACATTTCCTTTCAGCTGCATATCAGTATTTAAGCAACAGCTTAGAAGTTATAATGAGCTGAATTCAATTAATCTCCCTTGACCTAGCAGGAGAGGTATCAAAGCAAAACTGAGACCCTCTGCTGAAGTAAAAGAAATGTTAAGTCAGAGCACTGCAGTTAAAAACCCATAATAGGGTCCCAAGCCTATATCCGAGAAACTTCAGACTTGCACTTACTTATTTGAGATGAGAATCTGAGACACTTCGTTGATTGCAGGTGCAAAATGTAAAAGTATTAGCTCAAAAGTTAAATGTGTTGAACGTTAAATTGCTTCTTAGATCTTTAGTAATGTTACAAAACATTAGGATTCTTTGCATGCTAGTGAAACAGATCCTAGGTGTCAGGTTTTGCTTGGACCTAATTTAAATTCCTCTACATCTTAGCATAAAATATAAACCAAATCTGACAGAAAAAATCTGTTGACTTTTTTTTTTCTTTCTTCCTTTCTTTCTTTCTTTTTTTTTTTTTTGGATTATGAATGCCACCGCTTTTTGTATTGACTAGATACAAAAATAGAAAGTTCCACTAAGAAAAAATAATTGTTTCATAACGTAAAAAAATACACTATAACATGATAATATATTTTGTTACCATTACATTAAATCATGAAACACTTGTGATATTTCTAGTTCAAACCAAACCAAAAGGGTAAACTGAAGATTTCTATAGGTGTTTAAAGGTTGTTTATCTCAAACTATATTCTGAGTTGGTTTTACACCTATACAGCAAATTCCATTAATCTTGAAGTTGATCACTGGTGACTTTAGAAGTCAAGATTTCTATACTTTCCTGTGTATGATTAATCAGGTAAAAGGGTGTGGATCTCAGGCTTAAAATCTTATATCATATGCAAATGATTGACTTCTTTCTGCACAGCTACAATGTTTTTCTGTCCGCAGCTTCAGTTTAAAGTCATCCTTAAACTTAAGAAAGAACATTTAATCAAAATGAAGATCCACAAACCTCCTGTGTGTTTTGTAAGTTCACACACTGGTTTGACAGCTAAAGCAAAAGGTGTATAAAGAAGGTAACCACATTAAAACCAGTAAGTATTAACTAGTCACCTTATTAATGACTGTATGAGACAGTAAATGCTCTAACAATTTCAAAAGTGTTGTGTTATTCAGTGTTAAGATCAACATTTCTTTCCCCTGTCTCTGAAAATTCATTTAATTTCACAGAATATTACATATTAGTTTTGGTTTTGGCTGTATGTTAGTTTTTAGAGTCAGTTTCCTTCAAATCTATTAACTGTAGGTTCAGTGAACCACATATGAAAATCTCTGCCTGTCCACTGTATTTATTAAAAAAAGAAGAGCAGAGCAGAATGAAGGTGCTGTAGGTTCTTACAGTCAAGCTTCACTGGACCTTACTCTAATAGGTGAGAAAATGATGTTTACACCAACATTACTGAAAAGCATGGCCCAACAGGAAAAGATTCATGGAGCCACATGGTGCCGGGTGCTGCACTTCGGCCACAACAACCCCAGGCAATGCTACAGGCTTGGGCAAGAGTGGCTGGAAAGCTGCCCAGAGGAAAAGGACCTGGGAGTGCTGGTTGACAGCTGGCTGAACATGAGCTGGCAGTGTGCCCAGGTGACCAAGAAGGCCAATGGCATCCTGGCCTGTATCAGAAATAGTGTGGCCAGCAGGAGCAGGGAGGTGATCATGCCCCTGTACTCGGCACTGGTGAGGCCGCACCTCGAACACTGTGTTCAGTTTTGGGTCCCTCACTAGAAGAAAGACAAGGGGGTGTTGGAGCGTGTCCAGAGAAGGGCAACGAAGCTGGTGAAGGGCCTGGAGCACAAGTCTTATGAGGAGCGGTTGAGGGAACTGGGACTGGTTAGTCTGGAGAAGAGGAGGCTGAGGGGAGACCTCATCGCGCTCTACAACTACCTGAAAGGAGGTTGTAGCGAGGTGGGTGTTGGTCTCTTCTCCCAAGTAACTAGCGATAGGACGAGAGGAAATGGCCTCAAGTTGCGCCAAGAGAGGTTTAGACTGGACATCAGGAGAAATTTCTTTACTGAAAGAGTGGTCAGGCCTTGGAAGAGGCTGCCCAGGGAAGTGGTTGAGTCACCATCCCTGGAAGTATTTAAAAGATGTGTAGATGAGGCCCTTAGGGACATGGTGTAGTGGGTATGGTGGTGTTGGGTTGATGGTTGGACTCGATGATCTTAGAGGTCTTTTCCAACCTTAATGATTCTATGATTCTATGGTTGATGCTGAGCACCTGACATCTACATTATATGCATGGGGGGGACATAGGGATGGGGGGACAGAGGGTATGTACTGAACCACTGTTCTGGCTTAGCTGTGGTAGGCAACCAAGCCCACATAGCCGCTCGCTCACTCCCCTGCAGCGAGATGGGAGAGAGAATCGGAAGGGTAAAAGTGAGAAAACTCATGTGTTGAGATAAAGACAGTTTAATAGGTAAAGCAAAAGCTGCGCACGCAAGCAAAGCAAACCAAGGAATTCATTCGCTACTTCCCATCGGCAGGCAGGTGTTCAGCCATCTCCAGGAAAGCAGAGCCTCATCACATGTAATGGTTACCTGGGAAGACAGATGCCATCACTCTGAACATCCCCCCTTCATCCTTCCTCCTTCTTCCCCACAGCTTTTATTGCTGAGCATGACATCACATGGTATGGAATATCCTTGATTCATCTGCCTGATTGTGCCCCCTCCCAACCTACTGTGTAGCCCCAATTTACTCAGTGGAGGGCCAGAGTGAGAAGCAGAGAAGGCTGTGCAAACACTGTTCAGCAACAGCTAAAACTTCAGTGTGTCTTCAGTATTGTTTTGGTCACAAATCTAAAAAACAGCACCATATGAGCTGCCATGAAGAAAATTAACTCTATCCTAGCCAGTACAACTACACTTCTGGTCCTGGGGAATGAGTGTCCGTTTCCCACTGCAATGCATCTTCAGGTTTAACTTCGTTGAACAGAAATATAGCTTGTGCACCCTGAGATCACTCTGCAGTGTAAGCCAAAGTGTGGCTAAAGGGTTTGTTTCGAGAGCAAAAGTTTCAAACTAAAATACTAATGTGGATGTACCTGATGTGGCCACACAGGAACAAATTACTAAGGAAGAACAGAGCCATACAGAGCTTTGAAAGCTGCAATAAATATTTTTTTATTTAATGCATGGAGAAGACAGTGGAGGAATTCAGAGATTAAGTAAGTGGCACATTTAAATCTGTGGCAAGGGAGAAATGATGTGTAGTGAATACAATGATGATTAACGAGACTTGTCATAACCTCACAAAGGTTAGAGGGATCAAGCCACAGGATCCAAACAAAAAAACAGGCATGTCCAGTAAACACAAGAAAAGCATTGGCACATCATCATTGAGAATACCCTATTCCAGACATCTATTCTGTTTCCTATAATTTAAGCAAAATACCAACAGGCATTGCAGAAGATACTGCAAGACCTTGCCTTGTTTAGAATAACAGGTGGGTACTAAGAAAATTTTTGCTTCCTGTATGTTAAGGATAAACTGCAGGAAGGGAAACAAACAATTAAAGATGAAGAGTAACAGCACTTCAATGTAATCCCTAATAAGAATATTAACATGTAAATTTGACTTTATTTACAGTAAGATTTTTGCTACCTGTTGTTGCAGAAATTAAGCCAATTCTTAAACTGAGACTGAGAGAGTATATATTTCTTCTATATTTCTCCTGACCTGAAAATAATAACAATTGAATACCTATGTCAAAGACGTTCAGGCAAGTGACAAAGGCAAAGTTGTTATCATTGCTGGAGGATCAGAAAATCATCATTCAAGGTCCATTAACACAGGAAAGGAAATCTTTCAGAAGATCTCTTGGTAATAATTTGCAAAAACATCTGTGTTCTACCGAGTAGGGATTTTTTCCTAAAAACTATATATTTAAAATAGCTGTTCTATTTGTAACTTCTCTTGAAGTTATTAATCTTGTGATTACAGATGGTAAGAAAAGATACATAAGACACTACAGACCTAGGTTCATTTCAGGTGCTGAATAAGTAGTAGACACATATGAACTCCTAAAAAACATCCATTTTGCATCTAAACACTAAAACATAGGACATACGTACATTTCTTACCAGACAAAACTTCTCTTTTGTCTCACAGTAAACTTCCATGGCCTTTATAGAGAACTCTATCTTAATTTCATACATTCTTCTTGTCATTTACATCAAGCAAATTATATTCAATAAAGCCAGAGAAATGTGATAAAGTAACAAAATAATCAGAATATGAAACAAAACATAATTTACCTGGCTATATAACAAAACTTTTAATATCATGATGTGCAAGAGATTAATAGGTAGCCAAGTACCAGTGCTGAGCTACTTTAGAGGATTAATGGCTGTCTGGTATATTATACTGCTGTTAGGAAGTACTACAGTACTTGAGACTGGAATAAATTTGGGAGTGAAGGCTTCTATTAGATAAAGATAAGCAAATTCATTTTTAATTTTTAACCCACTTGAAAATCCTGGGCTTGAAGTGTCAGCTCAGGCTTTAGTGATTGGGTATGTGATCTTCTAAGGGAAGACTGAGATAAAAGGAGGAATGACAGATAAAAAGCTAGGGAAAAATACGCAGTGAGAGCTCAAAAAGATAGTAGGCACAGTAAAGTAATGATATGGATGAGTTTTAGAGGTTTGTAAAAGAAAAAATTCTGCACAGAATAGTATTTGTAGTGAAAGCATTAGGTTCCTCCTAAACTGAGATTGAAGTTAGTTCATTTACTTGCTTAGCTCTGTCTCACCTTTCCTCCAACTAAATCAAGCCACTTTTCCAGGCATTTTTGAAGGCAGCATATGGGAGATGTATTTAAACAGTTTCACACAAAGCAAGCATCCTTCATTGTATAGCTCTTTCCACTATTGAGTAAGGACATCTGAGTAGTTACTGTTGATTCATACAACTTATTCTCTTTTCATAACTTTTTTTTTGTGTTCACATCTTGGCATTTATTTTCTTAATTAAAAAAGAAGTTGTACTGTTATGACCTAACCATCTTGTGCACATGAAGTGGACTAAGCAATAGCATCTTCGTCTATGTTTGGGGAAAAAGTCACTGAGATAGTAATTAAGTCTGTAATTCTTGCCCATAGGTGGCAAAGGACAGGGGATACATAGGGTCACTGACCTTATATGCTCCACATGTGCATGCTGCTTTGTGTTGCTTGCTCTCAGGTGACAGCAAGAGCAATCTGTTCCCCAAGAGAAGGAGAAGTGGGAGCCAAGGGTGAGAGCAAGGCATGCAGGGCAGACAGCTCCTTGACAGGACTGCCATCAAAGTATGCCTAAGCAAGAAGAGCAGAGGAGGCCCAGTGACAAAAACCAGCTTCAGCCAAGAGTCCATGAGTGCCAGGCAAGTCCTTGTGAATGAGACAGGGATAAGGTTGAGCCAGGATGTCAAGTGAGCAGTCAGGATCAGCCAAGCCAAGCATGGGCATACCTAAAGCATGCCTCATGCTGTAGGTATGGACCAAGTGCAAGGACCTGAACTTAAAATGCAGTTCTCAAATGAAGAGGGTAAAACCCTAATGAGCCGCAACTCATTCTCACAGCTCTTTCTCACAAAGCAGTCTGATGTAGGATTTCACAGCTGCACCACCATAGGGAGCTGGCAGTAAAGACATTGCAGAAACTGATGGTGGGTCGGCTCTCTGGTGCTTGCTTGTGTGGTTGGAAGTGTGAGTAAAAGCCCAAGGTTTATTGTATCCACTCCTTTTTACAGTCAGGTAGGAAGGTAAATCTCTTGAAAGTTAATAATTGTCAGAAGTTATGGGACAGAATTTCTGATAACAGGTAGACAGGTTCTTTCACATTCCTTACATTTATATGGAAAATACATCTTAGAACATCTTATAGAAAAGAACCTGGATAGAGAACGGCATAGGAAGATGGGCTACAGCTACAGTTTAGGTTGTTCTTACATTTCAGTTTTGTAACTTCTAACATATTCCAGACTTTGTACCTACTTTGATTTTCCAGTCTCTCTGTTCCTAGTACAGCATGAGGATTTTATAAAATTGTGCAACAGCTTGCTTTTTTTTTTTCTTTCTCTTTTTTTCTTCCCCCAAAAGAGGTGGTTTAGCTATTTTTCCTTTATATGAGTTGTTTATATATTTCTTATGTAGTTGGGGTTAGATAGACTCATAGCTGCAACTCCTGTATATCAGCTCTTCACAAAATATTTGCAGGAATTAGAATCTGACTAACACTGACTGGGTGTTTAAGTGAATCAGCAAAAAGTCTCATCTTTACCCTAAAAAGCTTAAATTACAAATTGGCCAAATTTCCAATTGGGTGAAAAGATTTAATCTGATAACAAAAGATTACAGTGTTGGCTGAAATAAATCTTGTAATTTCCATAATTTTGCTTTGTCATATAACTTTTTTTTTCTTTTAGGATCCTTTCAGTCTGCGTGATTCTCTCTATTTTAAATGAGGCAGTGATTTATGTTGACTGCAGCATATACTTCAGTATCTTGCGTCTTCTTTGCATCATGAGATACTAATTGGTTGATTTTGTTCTTCCTGGAGCTGAAATGCTACGTAACTGAGAAGACCCTAAGGGAAGTGAGTCAGCCACAAGAATGGAAGGGAGTAATAGACTTAGTTTATGTCCAAAGTGTATTTAATATATACAGCACAGCACATAACATTTTGCAACATTCTAAGGGTATATTCCTATTTCTAAACTTAAAGATCAGTTTCTATCTATGCAGGTTTCTGTTTATAAACATATAGACATGTTTTATATACATGAACGTATAAAATCCATAAAATTATTTCATTCCTTATAAACTGGAGATAGGAGTGTTTTGAGATACATCTGTTAAGTAAAAGCCAGTTTATCTGAGCTGCCACCTATGAAATTTATGGAAAATATTTCCTGTCTTTGCTTTGATTAATAGTCCTATGATGATGTGGCTCTAAAAAAGAACCAAAAACATTGCTATTTTGATGATAATAGTTAACTGAACTTGCCAGCTATTGTTACCAGACTATTTTAACTCTGTTCTCGTATTGAAACAATGCTTATGCAGTCATGCTATTGTTAATGTGTGCATCTAGTAAAGTGTGAACCTGTTTGCCAGTTTCAGTTCACATGTAGCAGAGTGGTGGGAACCTCAAACATAAAGAAACTCTTGCAAGTTTTGGGAAACTGGATAACTAGATAAAGGAAAGAAACATTATTAAGGACCCCGCAGTGGAGAAAAGCTGTAGCATGAGCCGATATGGGGAGTTCAGATACAATGCAGACAGAGATCTATGTGGGAAAAGTTTTAACTGAAGTTCATACTTTATTAAAATCTTACAAAAATAATGCATCCCAAGATAATTAAATAATTTATCCAAGGAAATAAGTCTTCATTCATTGATGGAATGATTTGTTTAGGCAAGTTTTGGACTCAGACAGTATTACTTTGATTTGTTGTACTGTACTTGTATCAGTTTATTATCTGAATATTTAATTGTTAAAATTAAAAGATTTTTTTGTTTCCCTTCATTATTCTCCATTTCACATCTTTTCTTGTTTCTGCTGAATATGTCTGAGGTAGCTTTATCTACCCTAGGTATGAAAATTCCCTCCCACCTCCTGGGCTACAAGGAGCCATTTTCAAGTTCAGTGACTACTATAACTTCCTTGAAGCTGCTCTGACCTATTCAGTGGCTTTCTGTAGAGTCATATGACTGGAGGGACAGCAGGAGGAAGCAGGACAGGAAAAGTGACTTATCGCTAGTTTTCGCTAGTTGGGGGTTAGGCAGGGTCACCCACACAGAAAGCCTTTTCAGAAGTGCTTAGCTTCACTTTCTGCCTAGCATAGTGCCCCAGATGTTACCGCTTCCCCAACCTTGAAGAAATCCATGCTTGAAAGAATAATACCATTAAGATACTTTTCATGGGGGTTCAAAGACATGGGATCTACTTCTTATTTCAGTATATTGAGATGAAAACTATTAGGTCCCAGAGAGCACCAAAAGGCCATACTTGAGCTGACCAGCCTCACCCCCAGCAGGGACCTGCCTGTGGATCAGGGGGCTCCATTTGAGCTAAGGTCTGGGGACCCCCACTTTGCCTGAGTGACACGGTAAGTACACATGCACCTAGTCCTGCTACCTACTGTTCTGCCCTCCTGGCGGGGCTTCTTGAATGGGCCTTGGATTGAGCTTTTGTGTAGCCTTATCTCTACTCCTGCCTCTAGCCCAGAATCCTGCCATTTTTGACTGATCTTCATGTCTAGACTGTGGACCTGACTCGTTGCCTTGTCTTGTCTGGGATGGTCACTTGGACCTTGCTACCACCACCCTGATCAGGTAACATGGCACTGCAGCCTGTGGGAGCATCACTGCCCAGCCTGGGGTGCTGGGGTCATTGTGGCTTCCGGCTCATTTCCATCCCAGAGCAGCCCCACTCCTGCTGCTCCTTGAGAGCCAAGATAGTTTTTCTGATAAAATTATTTTAAAATGAAGCATATATAAATTGAATACACAAACATACTTTTTTTATCTGTTAATGCTAGTAGCAGTTTCACCGAAATATTTAATATAAGAAGAACTTAGGTATTAAAAGAACTAATTAGTGGGGACGTATTGTGGGATTTCAGTTTCTTATGTTATTGAAATACTCTAATTGATGGCAATGGAGCAAAATGCAGCTGTTCTAACTATGAACTTTTTCTATATTTGTAATGAAGCTTTAAAACAGCCAGCCAGATTGCTTGCGTAAGTGTTTTGAACAAAATCATCAGTACCTGCTAGGATAAGCCTCAGATTAAGTTTCTCATAACATCTGGCCAAGAAACACAGTACAACATCGTTTAGAAAGAGAGTGCTAATCTAGTGCAGTGTTTATTTTCACAGGGCATCTGATGCATAGTTCTGTCATCAAGAAAAATGGACATTAAAATATCAGAATTTAGATATGACTAAGTTTGGCTTAATTAAACTTCAGGTTGATTAACATGGGAATGTAAAAATGAGATATGCAAAGTGACTGATACAGTGGGTTCCATCAAAAACTCAACAGCTATTCCCTAAGGAGCCACATTATTTTCCAATAGCTAGAAGAATATAATCCTTAATAAGAAAGATGATTAAAGTTTCAGCATTCTGCTCTTTTAGTTTCAGGGAAACTAAGATGAAATCAAGACTGGGTCTCATTTCTGTCATGGTTATGGCATCATTAGGAGTCTGTCCGTTAGTTCCAGGATCACTGACTCAGACGTCCTGCTGTCTGTATCAGACTAAAGTGTTTGGCTGAGATCTAAATCCACCACCTAGGTTAGAAATGAGTATTCTATAACTGCTGTAAGGGAGAAAACAAATGAGGTGTTATATGGTCCGGGGCCAGGGTCACTGGAATACCCACATTAAGAACAGAATTTTACTGGAATCTCAGATTAACAGGTAAATATTTGAAAATGTAGTTTATATTTAATTCTTGCCATGGTCTTGTTTTCATCTCTTCCCTCCCCTTTCAAATTTAAACTATCTCCACTTGGCTAGGATGGGAAGCAGAAGTGCTGAAATATCTAATCTTGTAAGATTTCCAGCCCAGCTGTGGAGAATCAAGTGGCTGTAGACAGTTGGAATAGAGTTCAAAAGAGCATCCACAGTTTTTGGTGTTTGTCCAAGCGTTGAGATGCTTTGTGGTTTACCCATCACTCTTTGTAATGTATTAGAAAGTAAACATACTCTGTCAATGCGTAAAAATGATATGAAAGTAAATCTGCTCCTGACCTTGCTGTCCACTTGCAGGCATGACTCTGACTGACTTCAATGGGAGTTTCACATAGGGAATGGCTTCATGATTAGACATCTGTACTGCAAATGAGATGATATGTATTAATGTGTGTGATTTCTCTCTGGAATCAATTACATGTGAGAAAAGAAAACTGTGAATATAATAACTTTCTCATGGACTGAGATTGTACAGCTACTACCATTCATCTATGCAATGCAATTCTAGAAGTAAGCATAGCAGAAAAAATGCAAAATTAAAAGGTATGGGCAAACGAAGCGTGCCTATTTTTTCCCCAATGAATTTCTTATCTGAGAAGGACAACTATGAGTTGGAGTAGTGAGGTATGGCCTCATTTCAGAGTTACATGATCACTGCCATAGTAAAAGGACAATCTTCCACCTCTCTTATGCACACAGAGGCAGTGAGGTACCTCCTTGCATACATTTTCTCTAATTTCATATATACTGTCTCATCTTAATCATGTCATCTTGCTGCAGGCTTGTATTCTGAAAGCAGACTTGATCCTCTGCACTCCATGATTTGCCTGCACATGGAAACTGAAGAGGGAATTACAAGCAGGTTTTAATGACTCAGAGATTCTGTTCTTAAGTGTTTCTTTTCAAAACTAATTTAGAATTTCATCACTTTGAAGCACCAGTAACTATGTTGTCGTAGAAGGCATAAAGTAGAATTCTAGAAATAGTCTTTTCTTGCTATTACATTTATTTTTCTTTCTATTCAAAATATGATCATAATTGATAGATTTCTCATCCATGAGGAGATTAAAAGAACTTTTCCTTTATTACAGCTAAAATGTGATTGGGTTCAGAATCTAAATTCATATAACATAGCTCTTTGCACTAGTTTATATTGAAACCAAACTCCAGTGCAGTAACAAAGAGCACTTACTTCTCCTTAAAAATGAAATCATGTATACACACTAGATAGCTGATACTTGGATCAAAGGGTGGAAAAATGTTTAATACTGTTCACAAGGTTATTTCAGTGTTATGAGTGCAAAGTTAGCTGTTATTTCAATTTTTTTATCCTCAACTTTTTAGATTACAACTTACTGTTAAAGACATGCCAGTAGGTAAAAATAATAGTAATATAAAATATGTTTTACAAAGATGCTTGGATTGCCAGACTTTCATAATGTATTACTACTGAACTGAAACAACATCATTAAACGGATCAGGGAACTAAGCCTGCGGGGAAGGAAGGAGGTTGGTACAGAGTGTTATTTTAATTTAATTCTGTTGAAGTATTTTATAGAATCTGCAAGTGACATTTATAAACAATGAGAAATTTACAAACAGTGTCTTATTTTTGAATGTATTGATTATCTTTCATTTGAATATAGATGAAGTATTTACAGTTTGATCATTATCTGTTAACCTGGAGTATTGGTTAAAATGATGAGACACTTCAAAGTGACCCATCTTATTTACATAGTTGAAAGATTTATAGAATATCATGACATAATGATGACTTGACTGGTCTGCAGTTAATGCTCTGATGTAGTTCACCAGCTGTAGAGGACAATACTATTCAATGACGTCACTTATGATGACATCTTTTTTTGGTATTAGGAGTCAATTTTGTTGTTGCTGTTGTTCTATTCTTCATCCAGATCAGCTTAACACTTCTGTGTTGCATAACCCAAAGCATGTTTGAATCTGAAAGTGTAGTTTGTTTTCATGTTGCATTCTTATTTTGAACTCCTCCTATGTACTGCCAGAAAAATGAGACTGTGAACACTGTGTTTTTTCTCTGCTCTGCTCCCTGTGTGTACACTTGTTGATGTGATTACTTACCTTATATTCAATGAAGAAGAAACATCCAGAACTGTTAACTTCAGCCACGGCTTTGTAATCCTTAATTAGATATACTACAGTGATTTTTCAAGGAAAACGGAGAGTCTAGCCTGTGTAATTGAGTTGCATATTGTTCATTTTTTATTTTATTGTGTACCATTTAATATTTTACAATAATTTCAGTTTATCATTTATATATATAAGAATATATAAGATGGGATGGACATTTTCAAGCTAATTTTAAAAGAGGTGCAGATGCTAAGCAAATATTCTAATAAAAACTGAGAATATATTTATTTAAAAAGTAATCAGTTTTGCAATGTATTTTGTTCATTTTGGTGATTAAAACTGGGCTTTAAATGTTGCTTGCAATGAATAGCAACAAATACCTAAGTAAGGCAGTCTATGAACTCCTCATTGCCTAATTGCCTCATTGCCTCACTGCCTAATGGTCACAATTTTTATCCCATAATAGCTTATGAAATAGACCAGTATTCTTTTTTCATAGGACAAGATTAAGGTACATCGATTATGATCTAGCACAAAGTAACAAGAATTCCTATGATGATAGGCTGAATCTTCCTTCATCTAAAATCAAAATAAAATCAAACACCCCTCTATTTGAGTATGATATATAACTATTTGAACGGTTCTTCAGAACACTCCTTATGGATTTGAAAGTGAATGTATCAAGGCGCAGAAATATTACCAGTCATATATTTTTCAAGAGCCAATTGCAAATACAGAATGATACAAATATCAGTGGAGGTGAATAACTTACAAGTCACTTCCCAGAAGAAATAAATTCAGACAGTTGGGACTCTTCAATGAAAAATATCAGTCCATCAGTATTGAACAATTACCTGGAAACATAGCTGTCATGTTTATACTTTCACTTAAGAGAATTAGGTTCTAGTATGAGGGAGACACCTTAGGATATTCAGTAATCTACTGGTCAGCATGCTGCTTGGAGATATACAGAGAAACCTCTTGAACCTGCAACTCTAATCCTCTGCATCTTCCTGCATCTCCTACATTCTCCTGTGGTTGTGGTAATTCTAGAATGAGATTTTATGAATGTCTCCCATTGAAATATTTTTGCTGATATTAATAATTAAATGTTCAGTAGACCTGAGAATGATTGTGATTGACTTTGAATTGGGGTACTGAGTATTCTGTTATCTTCTTTCTACATAGAATGTAAAAAACTTTTTTATAAGGCTCAGGAATATTGTGTCTGACAGGAAGATCATTTCCCACACAGATTCAGAATTAGAGAGTTAAGAAATGTAAAATGATAAATAACTTATTAAAGTTTCTTTGTGCATGTATTTATAAACTTACTGATGGACAGAGAGGGTAGCAGTATTTCTCACATATTAGCTGTGCATAATTTGCCAAATCTTAACAGAATACCTGTGTTTTTACCTCCTGACCTTTTCCCCACCTTTGGTTTTCTCTATACTGTTTGCTTTTTTCCACCTGAGTAAACCTTTACTTTTTTCTATCTTTAAAGAATTCTTCTCAAACTTGGAAAGCAGGAGGTTAATCTGAGAGTGAGCTGTATTTTCAGCTTTTTTACACAAAGTAAGATTCAGCCCTTTTTAGAAGTCTTACAAGATTAAAAGCTCACAACTTTGGAAACTGGTCAGAAAGTGAGCTAAATGAGGAAACAGCATAAAGTAACTCAGTGGATTTGTCTAAACAACAGCTTTCCTCCTTTGAAAGGATTTAATTTTACTTCAAGCATAAATGAGAAGTGTTTGAGACATCCAAGGTCCCAGGGGAGCAGAAAAACTACAGAATAAAGCTGACATATTTTTTGATACCATTGACAATGTCTACAAGGATAATGCCAGAAATGATTATGTTTAGAGACTGAATCAACCTTTCACCACAGCTTAAAGTTTATTGATATTGCACTGTTAGGGAGTCACAGCTAAAAACTATAACATCATATCATACTTAGCCAGGGAATGAAGACTTTTCTTCTAATGGTATCAGTCTATCTTGTTTCACATGCTTTCATTTAAAGCAAATGTAATTTGTTAAAATTAAATTAATAAATTAAGTGATGGGTTACTACCATACTTAATTACTTTTCATTTCAAAGCAAGACAGGTACCCTCTACCTTCCTCTTAAAAGTAAGAACCTTGTTGTATAAGAAAACAGGTTTGGTCTATCTTTTGTAAGTAGGTTAATAAGGCTGGTGCTGTATTCTCTCCCGAGCAGACAAGACTTAGTCTTTTGCTTTTTAGAGCCTTATTTTCTTACAATCACAAATTAATGTAAGAAAGGTCTCTAACAGAGGAAGTGTCTGAAAACATTCATATACCTTGCTCTGAATTCTATCACAGAGATTGAATATGCTTTAAGAAGGCCAAACCCAACAATATGATAGCAGTGTGTCTCTATGTAGCTCAGGCTTTTGACATATTATTGTCAGTGTCCATAGTAAGCAGTCTCCCAGGATTCCACTTTTCAGTAGGAAATGCAGAGAACTCTAATGTAGGGCTAAGACACAGACACAGAACTGTTTTTGGTTTCTAATTTGAAATTATTTTCCTCTGGAAGCCTGTGAAATGAGAGGCATAGTTTTATCTTTTGTTACAATGAGAATCTTCAAAATTTCAGTTTGAACTTTTTAGTGGTGTCTTTCATTCTCCTTATATGTGGTAGAATGAGCATCTCACAGAGTTCTGCTTTCATTCCCACAAACAAAATTTTGTTGATAATTCATTTCAGCAGCTCTTTTTTTTTTTTTTCTGAAATTTGTCATCTACAGAAAAGTTAGAAATAAAAAAGAGAAGAAAAAAGGGCAATGACATAATTAATTTTGTTACAGATTCTGACAGGGAAAGTGGATTATTTATTACAAATGTCTATGACCACAGAATAATATCTGAATGTCCAGAAATGTTTTGCCCAAGTTCAAGTGCAGACAAATATCCAAATAATTTTTAAAGTTTATTCCTAGATTATTTTGCTAGTAGGTGGGACCAATGCAATTAAGACTAAGAGCAATGACACAAGAGTGTAATTTCATTTTTATGATGACAGAAGACATATATGTAAGTTAGACAAAACAAGTGAAAATCAGTTGAGTAACTGAAGAATCAGTCCCAGTTCAAACAGGCAGCACATTTTTTTTTGCCTTCAAAAGGCCAGACTTCAAGAAATTAAAGAAAGTTTTTTTTATTAACTCAACTGAATCAATTGGGCTGAGAAGATTAGGGAATTAAATTCAGCTAGGAATTTCTTTAAAATATTGATAAAAGAATAATTGGAATTTGTATTTCAAACAAAGGGAACAAGCTGTAGGACATGACTCCAGGCTCAGTTGGATAAACAGCCACTTCAGAAAGGATATTAGAAGCCAGCAAAGAATAGTATGTCTTAGAGATCAGGAAGTTTAGAGGTAAAATGAAAACTGCCAGAAGTCAAGCTGAGTCAGGCCTTGCAAAAGAAATTAAAAGTAAAACCTCTTTAGCTATACAAATTGAAAAAAGAACAAGGAAAAACAAAGCAAAATGGCTCTACATTACAGGAAGAGTTGGATATAATGATAATCTGTCAGTGCCCCTGAAAATAGATTAATACTTTGCAGAAGGATTGAATGGAAATGTCAGTCATTACTGCAGATGAGTGAAGAATTGAAAGCTACACATAACTGAGAAAACTCAAAAAGAATAATGCATTCATGCTAGTAAAGTCAAGTAATCTACATCACAGAATTCCCAAGAACTGTGACAGAAAGTTGAAAATATAGAATATCTGGAAAATGGATTTAATCAACATCTCAACATTAGGGTCATGCCATCTGTCATTAAAAGAGCTAATATGGTGCCTTTGTGAGAAATGATGGGGAAAGTGGCTTGAAAGGAACAGATTTGCCTGATCCCAATATGATATAATACTCCTTAATAATGAAAAAATGGAGCTAAATTGAGGCAAAAATGCAAATTCTATTTACAAATGCAAACTATGCCAGAGAAAATATTTTTCATTGAAGATACAGCAAATGTAGTTGATTCTATTGTTGATACTGTTATTTCTAAAGAATGGCAAATAAAATAAATCCAGTCTAAGTCATGTGGAAAAGGAGCATAGTAGAAGACTTGGGGACTGATGACTTTGCTGAAAAAATACAACAGCAGATTATGTTGAAGAAAATCATTACTGTAGTAAATCCTTAAGAATCAGTACTGAGGTTGACTTTATTTTAGATTTTATTAATCATGAGGGTAAAAAAGTACGTGACAGCCTGAAGGGCTGTCTTTTTGTAATAGCCTTGCACTAGTGAACTTCACTGATGGCACAAGTTGACAGACATTGTCAATAACATCATCACAGAGAATCGGGATATTAAGTAGGAAGACATAAATGACCTTAGTTCTAGAGGAAGAGAAGGGAGATGTAGCATAGAGAAACAAATTGGAAAGGCATGTACCTGGAGACTAATCCACTGGTGGCTCAACATTTTAAAATTTTTGAAGAATGACCTCCTTTTATAAATGTAATTGTGATCTCAGTATAGCATCGTAGAATGTATTGGTGAGCCCTAACAAATAGAAATTAGGAGATCTCCAAACCGGTTAAGAATGATGTTCCATAATAGTCTTCTAACAGGAATAGTAGGAACAAACTAGCTAATTGTGTTTAGGATGAAGCTTAATTAATTCATAAATGAGGTTACTCGGGGGAAGTCTAAGATACATTTCTTGTCAGCTCATTGACCGTCCCATATGAAAATGACTGCAAGGCTTGTAGACCAGACCTGCACCATGCCTGCCTAACTTGTCACAAAAGCAGCTGATCTTGACTGTCTCTGCACTCACGTTTACGGATGTGCCTCAGTAACTCCACCGTACATCTGGATTTTTTTTTTTTTGTAACTTTCTTGAAGCTAATAGGCTTTGGGTTAGGTTCACAAGAAAATTTAAGTACATAAGGAGGAAGTCAGGAGACTACGGGAAAGTACCAAATATATTTAGGCATCTAACTGAATAGCCACTGACTATAGCAGTCCAGATGGTCCTACGTTAACTGTTCTCCATGCCTAGGAGAGTTTTTATAACAATATGCTTGTTAGATGTGATCAGGCACGTGCTTAGTGGTTGTTCTATTTTTCATGAAAATCTTTTGTTAATTGAATGCAGTGAGTAAGGAGGAATTGTAGAGAGCAGATAACAGCACAGTTGGACAGATTTTTAAAAGCAGCAGCTTTTAAAATGATTGCAGGCCATGTGTTTCTTTGAGTCACAATCGTGAAAGCCAAAATTGATGACATATTGCTTTAATGTTGGCCTTGCCAACAACTTACAAGGCTTTAGTTGTTGAAAAGTTATTCCCCTCAAGGCTTCAGGGATTCATTTTAAAAATCAGGCTCTTACAATTTCACATATAATACAAAACTTGGTAGCTCTTGACTTCTACTTTGGATTATCAATGGGATGAAGAAAAAAACTCTATCTCACTAATGCAGTGTTGGTTGTTACAACCCTGGCTGAAAAGGCCATCAAAACCTACTTGTTTACTGTAACTGAGATGAGAATATATTTGTAGTGACTGGGGTTTGTGTGGAATGTTTCATGTGTTTTCTCGCATCTCTGAAATGTACAGAATGTTAGAACTGGTATGTAGGTTTGGTTTGAGGTTTGGGGGTTTTTTTCAGTTTGAGACAGAAACTATTAACCATTGTATGTTCCGTACTTCTGAACAGGTAATGATGAAATAACTCAAAAATTATAAGAATCATAGAATCATAGAATTGTTTAGGTTGGAAAAGACATTTAAACTGTAAACCTAACAATACCAAGTCCACCACTAAACCATGTCCCTAAGTGCCACATCTACACGTGTTTTAAGTACCTCCAGGGATGGTCATCAACACAGTCTGGCAATTTCAATATAACTTTTTTTTTTAATTATTATTTTGACTATATTCTTATCTCAGTTTTTGCCTCCAGACAGCATTTGTTTTTATTCTTATATGTCTGCTATTCCTATTTCTCTCTTACAACTCATCAGAGTTCATTTTGCTGGATTTGAGAAGACTTGTCATTATGATCCAACTAGATCATTTTATACTTTACATCAGTATCTCTTAAGTAGTTGCTGTAACCTGTCTGGTACGATACCAATTCTGTGATGTTACAGCTGTGGGATCTGGGAATCTGGCATATCGGTGATTCTCAGAACGGGGGCCTATGAGAACCCATTACAGAAGCTTTGGTCACAGAGACAGTTAACCTTGTGGAAACACAGTACATGTTTGCTCAGAGCATAAGATAGTTGAGCTGAAATTGAAATGCACTTCAGGTATCAGCCTCCTATCCAAAATTCTGATGTTGAAGCTTTCTAGCAAATGCTTTATTTTGCAAAGACATTCAAGAAGAGTAAGGGAATTTACTTTTTCATTTTTTATTTTCCTAAATCTAGCTGCAGTCCCAGTATGAATTTGGAATTAAAAATGGCCCAGTGTCAGGCATGCCAATCCTGAACTTTGAAGACCAAATCTTTCATTCCTTCCCCGCTACGGCTTTCTCCACTGCAAAACCCTTAGCCCCTCTGTGACTTAATTCCCCATTTGTTAATCTGACATCGAGGTGTCATTATGCCTTTAGGTAGCATGAACTCCCATACATTAATAATATGATAGCTGACATCCAATTATTGTAGCAACAGAGGCTGAATAAAGACCACGGAGAGGTAAAATAGAATCTCTCCTGGATTATGCCAGGTTTTTTGTCTTTACTGGCATTCCTAAAGACACCCAGTCCCAAGAATAGCCCCTCTGCTTTGCATATGTTGTAATTAAATGAACATAGAATCATAGAATAGTTTGGGTTGGAAGGTACCTTTAAGGATCCCTTATAGTTTGGGTTGGAAGGGACCATCTAGTCCAACCCCTCCTTGCAACAAGCAGGGATATCTTCAACTAGATCAGGTTGCTCAGAGCCCTGTCCAACCTGACCCTGAATGTTTCCAGGGATGAGGAATCTACAACTTCTCTGGGCAACCTATTCCAGTGTCTCACCACCCTCATCGTAAAAAATGTCTTCCTTATATCCAATCTAAATCTACCCTCTTTTAGTTTAAAACTATTACCCCTTGTCCTGTCACTGTAGGCATTGGTAAAAGTCTCTCTCCATCTTTCGTATAAGCCCCTTTTATATAATGAAAGGCCACAACAAGGTCTCCCTGGAACCTTCTCTTCTCCAGGCGGAACAACCCCAGCTCTCTCAGCTTTTCTTCATAGGAGAGGTGTTCCAGGCCTCTGATCATTTTTGTGGCCCTCCTCTGGACTCATTCAATGAGGAAAGCTTATTTACTGCATTCACCCACTAAAATTTAATATTTCTTCTGTGCTGGTTTTTTTGCCATCTATTTCTTCCTCTTTCACTTAACACATTTCTTTTACTTACAGCTCCATACTACCAAGTGATCTTCAGATAAATTGCATTGTATTAGCCAAGATCTTACTGTTCTTCTTATGGATGGTTAGTTCCGGCCAATTCTAAATGTAGCTGAGATGGGGTCCAGCTTAGCACTTTATGATTTGCTACATCCTTAGTCCATAACTTAACTTTCTTCTGTCATGTCAGAGTCATTTCTCATTAAACATCTCTTTTGATCTCGTAAGTGCACTTGTCCTAGTTTATAAAAACCCTAAGCATTTTTACAAAATTTTATTGGATGCAATGCTCAGTGGGGAAGAGATGAATGGGGAAGCCACAGATACGTGGTTTTCTCTCTGACATGCTGGATCCAACTTTAACTAAACTAGTATAGAGATGATCCATGAACAGGAATGTTTTAAACTACCTAATTACTTACCTGAAAATTTAGAGTTGATATTGAAATTTCACCTTCATCACACTGTGGTAAAAAGATATTAATTTACAAGCTTTCCAAGTAGAGCATTTTTAGTATTGTCATGCCTAACTAAAGCATAGATGTCTAAAGGCTGAAGTTTCAGGTCTAACTAGAAGTTTGACGGGGTTTGGCAGCTGAGGCTTCCAAATTCATTTTAATAATATTAGGGAGTGAAGCTATTTTTCTCTTGGGAGGAATCTTTTATTGAAGAGAAGATATCAGGCAATTAATTTGCATCAAATGAAATACATATTATCAACTAATAAACATTTACTGCAGTTTTCATGCACTTCAGTGGTCAGGAACTGGTTCATATAAGAGAACATGTGTGGTACCAAGAAACATAGTTTATATGCATATATATGCTCCTACATTAGACACATGGAATAGAAACAATAATTACAAGTATTTCTGACTAATTTCTCCACCACCAAGTTAAAAGTTTTATTAACTATAACACATATAATTACAACAAGTTTTACTGCAGAAAACCATGACAAGTGCTAACTTTTGCAGGGGAAGTTCTATTATTTACTTTCCCTATGTAATACTGTAGTGAGGCCTCATGCTAGTCTTCTGTGAAGTTCTAGGAAGGTGCATGAGTTATTTTCATGCTTACTTGGCTGCCACAACAGAAATCTGCAAAACAGAAGAGTTTTATATAAAAACATGCAAGCAATAACTGTCTGCAGCTGGCAGCTTGTCAGACTGCTTCCTCAAAAACAATATCAAAAGTATAAGGTTTAGAAACATTGCTCTTACCAGCATGTGCTCTAGACACAAGTGCATCAGTAAATATTTATGAATGTTAGTTATGTAGCTTCTAAATAGTCTTTTGCAAAGAATTTTGAACAAATAAAGAGTAAGCATTTTTATTACAAAAGAGATGGATTATGAATCAGAAAATATGAAAGAGCATTGCAATGAATTTATTTGGATGTATTTGGTGTCCAGAGCTTTTCCTCCTGTAAGGTAAGAGGTTTTTGGCATAAACCTTTGGTTAAGTGGCCAACAGAGAACTCTTATCCAGATGTCTGGGGGTTCTTAAGGATATAGGAAGCTATTTTAACTTGACATTGAATTTTAGTAGTATTAGTATAGAAGAAACCTTGAAATTTCCGCCTAATAAACTTTATGAAGTTAGCCAGGTAGAAGACACATAACTACTGAAATTTAGTTGACATTTTGATTCAATCGGTGGCTTTTGCTGTTTTTTACTCAATATTGATTTTTTAATAAGTAGTTTGAAATCAGAATACTCTAAGTAACTATATTTCCTTTACTGTATTTCTAGGAAAATTACATTTGATAAAATTCACCATAACATGTAAACCACAAAGCTTATATCAAGAATATGGTGAAATAATTGTTTCATCTTTTCATTGACTAGAGTGACTTCAGACACATTTATTCAGCTGTTCCACAGACAGAGATTGGGAACTGGTAAAAACTCACTGCAAATATACTGTACTGAATAACTCCAGAATAGACCAGCTATGTTTCATACAAAATATGTCTGACAATGCTAGTCTGTCAAACTGAACCCTTATCTAGAAACCCTTATCTCATCTCTATGTTATAATACCTACAGAGAGGAGAGAGACCTTCTAATGACAGTCTATGGTGGAAAATCAACTTGGAGTTTGTAGACTTGGATTATTGATTCTGAAGTCACAAAGTCCTACAAAATAAGGATTTAGAGATGGACCTTATTTTGACCTCCTTGCCTCCTGTCTATTGTGTGCACAGTTGACTCTATCTGCAATATAGAAAGAATATCTCTATCTGCAATATAGAAGAAAAAGAAAATAACAAGTAATAGGGCAAAAATCTTGATCTCTTGAAGATGCAGGAGGATCCATTATTACAGCAGTGCCTTCCAGCTTTGGGAGGTATTTAAACTTAGAATCATAGAATCATAGAATTGTTTAGGTTGGAAAAGACCTTTAAGATCATCAAGTGCAACCATTAACCTAGCACTGCCAAGTCTACCACTAAACCGTGTCCCTAAGCACCACGTCTACACATCTTTTGAATACCTCCAGGGATGGTGACTCCACCACTTCCTTGAGCAGACTGTTCCAAGGCTTGACAACCCTTTTGGTAAAAAATTTTTTCCTAATATCCAATCTAAACCTCCCCTGGCACAACTTGAGGCCATTTCCTCTTGTCCTATCACTTGTTACTTGGGAAGAGAGACTGACATCCACCTCACTACAACCTCCTCCCAAAGCATAATACATTCTTTTTTGCTAGGTATGGATGTGAGAGTTAGTACTCTAAAATTAAAAAAAGACAAAAAAAAAAGGAGTAGATGTTCAGACTGGGCATACAAGTGTGACCCATACTCCATGAATGATACCTCACCCTTTATAAATAGCATCATTTTTATGTATATCTTTACTCAGATGTGTTGACTTATTCTGGAATTATTACAAACAAACAACAATAAATCATAGTATATGCAGTTCAAGCAGATTGGATGGTCTGTCTCTGTGCCTATACTTCAACTGGAAAAAGTCAGTTTCAAGACAGCAAATCTGCTTATGGAAACATACTGAGTTGGGTTTGGGTTTTGTTTTTTTTTCTGAAAATTTCTTAAATCTATGATGGATTTATTTTATTTTATTGTATTTTTTAAGTGAGCAAGACATCAACATATAGGTTGTTAGGTACCTAGAAGGCCAGTATTTTAAGTTCCTCTGTATCCTGATCTGAACTTGACTTCTTTCACTTGCCAGGTTAAGTGATAACCATCAGGCTGTTGTCTGTTGAAGCTAATTATGCAGCAGGATCTATGTATAGATACTGGAATTGGTCTGAAAGGGGCAGGCATACAAAATTAAGAAAGTTTTAATGTTGCCCCTAGGCAGAGTAGAAAAAAAAATTGTTTAGGCTGGATTATTAGCCAGATGTTACTACGACTTTTTCTATCATTTGCTCTTGTTAAAGACTATAGTATGGCTCATTTTCCACATTCCTCTTTCAGTATAAGCTTTCATCCTTCCGAAAGGATACAATATGGTGTTTAGTTTTTGATTCACACAGCATATTTTGAGCAGTATGTCTAATAAAGACATACAGTCTCCTCGTCATCTGGTCTATTTTGATAGTGGTAGTTCATTAAATTGATGCTGAGAAAATCTGTGCCATTGGGACTCTTTTCTATTCCTGAGCAGGGATTTAGTACCTGCTGACAATTTTTCTGTTAATTAAGATCCATATCTAAGCCTGAATGAACTGTTAACAGAGAATTGCTTACTCAGTATGAGGAGGGAAAAGGAAAAGAAAAGAAAGAAAAAGAATACTGTTACATCAAAGCAAACTGTAAACATAAGAAAAGGATTTAAACAGTTTTGTCATTGGATGTTTTTATCTGATTAGAACTCCAGTTTTGTTTAAAATATGAAAAAAAGGAAATAAGCAAATCAGCTTGTATTAAACATGCTCAGACAGAAATATTTGCCTTCCAGCACAAAAAAAGGTAAAACCTGACCTCCTTTCTTTTGTCGCATCTATTAGAAATCTGGTATATTTGGATTTAAAAAAAAGAAAGAAAAAAAAGAATGGACAAATATTTATTAACATTTCAGTGGGATGACAGGAAACTAACCTATCTGGACTTTTCATTTGTTTCAGTGTAAGAATTCTGTTCGTATCTTCTTTTGAATATTTTTGTGATTAATTTAGATGTGGATAAGTTTGAAAAAATATAATTGGGCTTTTTGATAAGATCAGATACTGTTGAGGCTCTCAAATCTTATTGGAACTGTCTGATTATTTTATGAAACAAAATAATTTCTGACTAATAGCTTCTAAAGACAGATGCTGCCGTCAGGGGGAGAATAGTAGGACCCATCTGACAAAAATTGTTCATTATGCTTATACTGTGGTCAGCTGTCTTTAAGTCCTGGATCAGGTCTTGTCGGTTCTCAGGCATCTGTACTCCTCTGCCCAAGTGTTACAGCTGCAAGATTCAGTTGACTCCTCTGGCAGACCAGAGGCAGAGTATGATGCAACATGCAAGGAGGGAGTTTATGTTCAAGTACAGGCTTGATCCTCCCAATCCAATGGTACAAATACAATGCTGCATTGCACCCAGGGACCAGAGACACTGTCCTTAGTGCTCAGTAGTGTTTTCAAAGAAGTGGCTCCAATCTTTCAGGTATTCTCTCTTGCAAAAGAGGTCAGAGACAAAAAAAGGAATGGAAAAAAAGAGAAGCCTGCACTAGTAATTGTTTAGAAAAGGAGAAAAAATATCTCAAAGTAATGAATATTTGTTAATTATCTATTAAGAAATGCAGGAAAATCTATTTTTCTCCTCCTCTCATTCATTCTTCCACAGTGACCATCTTCTCTGGCAAAAGAGCTCTGTTGGTATTATTTAGAGACTTTTACTCTTCATATTTTCATCCTTTAATGACCTTAAGGTATTATTTAAGGATCTCATTATCATGAATATCACATTTTGTTTCCCTAGTTCCTGTTCTGATTATTTGCCTGAATATCCCCCTGTGTATGAAATTCTCAGATTACCTCAATTCTGCACATTGTAATTTTTAAATTAGCTGATGGAAAGATTTCACTGACTACACATGAACTGTTCAGTTTTGGATTTAGCGATTGTTTTTTAGCACAGTCTCATGCTGGACATTTAGAAAATATATTTTCTCATCCGGAATAAAGCTAATGTGATTACTAACATCTGTACTGGCTCAGGTGAGTGCCATGTTTTATTTATTTATTGTTTTATGAAGATGGATCTCTTTTCCAAATATCACATCAGCCCATAATGTCTTTGGGATCTTTTAAGCAGCTGTTAAGGTACTAATAATGAAAACCTGTGTTCTGTGCTGCCAGCTCTGCACAGATGCTGCGGACAACTGCTTTGGGAGTAGAAAAAAAAAATTTTTCAAACTGCTGAAAATCAAATCTATACTGTATGAAGGAGTTAAAACTTCATGGGATAACTGCTGAAACAGCACATGTAAGCAGTTCATGAAACACAGACAAGTAGACTATTATATTACTCTCTTCTATTGACTTCTAAAATCTTTCTTCTGATCCCCTCTCTCTAAAGTATCCCACTGACTAACAAAATAATCAGATATATTTAGTAGACAGCAGGCTAAATTCCACGTTGCAAATCCATGCAAACTCTACGTGTACTTGTTTAACAATTCTTTTTTTCCTCCCAAGTCCGTGACCTATTCTAGCAAGGAGCTGTGAATTCAAAATGTAGTCATTGATGTGTACACCTGTCTGCTACAAAACTTTATTCCAGCCAACTCATTGCTGCTTGAACAAGGGCATTCCACTTTAGCAGTTGGTTAATCTCTCTGCAGTCAAAGACAACTTACTACTGTACCACAGTCAAGTGTCCTATATTTGAAGAGAGCAAAGAAACATGAACCATAGATTTGGTATTGTGTGACCAGTGTCCAACAAAATTGCTGAGTGCAATACAAAACTATTTTGTTATAGCATCCTGCATAGATGGTCCCTTGAAGTTTTGTGGTTTGGTATAGTCTTAACAGAAAACAAAAGAATCTTTGTAGACAAAAAACTGATTCACTGTGTGAAACGGATCAAGAATTCTGAAAAAATGTTGAAGTTATGCAAGGGTATAAACAGGTCTAAAACCTGTTTCACTCAACTTATATTTTACAGCAATGATTTACTGAAAGTGTACTTTTTGAATATAGATGTGTAATAATCACATAAGCATTTTACTATGCAACTCTGGTACTGATATATTGTGCCTTTTATAAACTAGAATGTAAAACATACATATTTGAAAGCAATTAATAAAGTCCAAAATAAGAAGAATTTCTAAAGAAAACAGGGAAATCGTGCATCAAGAGACAGAAAATGTGAGCAAAACAATACAGAAGGGAAAAAGAGGCCAGTTCAACTTTCTAAGAATCCATATTGAATTTCATAAATATTTTAAAATTATTTTTTAGGGAAGAAAATGGATGAAAAGACAGTCAACAGAAACAGTCCTTAGGAAAAGATGTAATTTGCTTTAAACTCTATAAAGGTTTGAAAGCCATATTGGCTCTACAAACTATCATCATCTGTCAAGAGAGCTTGTACGCTGTCCAGTGGGATGGATGTAGCCTGTGGTGCAAGGTGTACACAGAGTGAATTCCTAATGCCGACAGCCTTACCTCAACCCAGCTTGAGTTCAGCGTGACAGAAAACGACAGCTCAGGGATGGGAAGAATCAATGAGCTGAGGTATAGAAGCACTTTAACAGTAAAGATCCACAGCACATTTTTTCAGAGATTATGAATAACAGATCATGCCTCTACTTCAGCTGTTATGGCTCAAACAGGGAACTGGTATCACAGATGTGTCTCTGCTATCAGGAGTGACATGTCACGCAGAGACCAGTGGTAGTCAGCAAGGCTCCCTCTTACACAGCTAAGTATTGAAAACATGTTTGAACTGCAAGGGTTACAGAGAATGTGGTCCATTTCTTTTTGAGGCTGAATATAAAGCACACTATACATCTTCATTGTTCCACTAAAAACACAGAAGGTCTTTTAAAAACATAAATCTGCTAGGATTCTATTTTTCCATTTACTAGTAAAAGAGTCTACAAAATATAGATATTATTTTACTCAGAAATTCAATAAAAATCCAAGTTTTTTCATCAGGTCAGAATTATGGCATTCCTATACCAATATTTCAGTTTTATATATTATCCTCCCTGGTGCTCAGTAGCAAAAATTATGTTCTCAAGCATTTAGAAATTGGTGACACTGCAAACTTTTGACCTTAATCCACAATTAAGCCACTGAGCCACAGCCAGATCAATTACAAGGTTCACGGCACTCATGTCTCATATTAAATGCAACTTGCCATGGGGAAAAGGCAGAAAAAGGGAGGTCAGACTGATAGGTTGGGTTTTTTTTTTTTTAATGTCTGTGATAACTGTAATCACACAAAGTATTGTTTCAGGTAACTGTTCAAAGAGATTGAACTCAGGCAGATGGAGCATCCTTATCCCACTGCAGAGTCCCTTAGTATATTTCTGTTAGAACATAATGATGGATAGGATCGTTGCTGGACATAATCAGCTTTAAAATGGTTTTACATTGCAAAAAAAAATGTTTAAAATTTTCAGCTGTTGGCATAATTTCCTGTGAGTAGAATTTGTAAGCACCTTCTGTAGTCTCCTATATAACTGTAAGCACAGAGACTTGGTGTAAGGATTTCCATGACTGATAGCTACTTTTGGATTCAAAGCTCTGTATCCAAATCCAGATGGGATATAGCCTCTATAATGATACCCAATTAGTGGTTGCAGTTCTTCCACATGTTGATTTTGGTGCAGGCTTGTGTGCACTGCTCTGGAATGGTGTGTATTCCAAGTACGTACTGTGCTGGAAGAGTTTTCTGCTTTTGACCCTGGAGATTGTGCACTTGTTAGCACAGGAGATATAATATATATAGGGGTCCTCCCTTTTACTGAGTAGAAAATAATTTATACATTAGCATTCTAACCAAGAGACATTCTTGCTTTTACTCCAAAGCTAGAGCAGATGTATCTAAGTATGATATTCCCTGCTTAGGACAACTCTCTTGAAACCTCATCAGGAATAATGTAGGGTACGTGAATGTATTATACTTGGAGCTCTATCACCCTAAGATTATAGTAAAGAGCATGTAATACACGTCTAGATAGCCACTGGAGATAATCTATTCCACATTTGAGAGTTTTGTTCTGTTTTTAAAGGCAAAGTTTTCAGGTCAAGATTGAGCAAAAAAATACCCTAGGAATTTTTGTCCAGCTTGAAACAATTTTGTGGCCCTGATTTTTAAAAGGTGCCAACTTGAAAGGTCTCTCAGTATATATCCCATAAACATGAGCACCTAAAGCCTCTTGAGAAAAACCTGACATTGGTCCCTACATTGTAAACTTCTGTTGAACTCATATGACTAACTGAAAAGAAGTATAAACCCTCAGGCTCTAATGACTATCTTAATACATATTTACTTGTTCAGATATTTCACAACCATGTCTGAGTATTGATATTTCTATTTTATAAAATATCTTGGAAGATGTTGTGAAAGATGCAGTAACATTATAATTAACTTTAATACATGTAAATATTACTTCACTATTATTCTTTTCATTTATCTCCTTATGTTCTCCTTATTTTCTCATAAAATATGCTTTCACACAGATTTTTCTCCCACTTCCATGAGCTTTTGTTCATTTTCAAAGGGTAAAAGGTTGGAGAAGAGGAAAATTCTAAGGGGGAAAAAAAAAAGCAAATATGCAAACCCATTCCTGAAATATTAATAATTACTATTAGGGACTTTCTGGAGGGATGTGGAAAAGAAGCCTTTAATTCCAACTAAATAATGATGTTATTGAAACAATATTATAGAAACTGTTTTAAATCTCTTTATGGCTCCTTCCCATTTAGAATAAAAGCACACTTAAAAAATTTAATTTCTAGGACTCAGTTCTCTCCTGCTAATTATGAAGGTCTTAGCCACAAGTAGAAGCCCCTTTATGGCTCCTGTTGTAATCTAAAATGTATCAAAATAAATACTAATATTTACTTGTAGATCTTCATTAAAAGTGGATTAAGCTAAATTCCATTTAAATAACTTTAAAGCTGAATAAGAGTATGATATATATATAGTTAATTGAGTTTAACTAAACCACTTTGAAATTCATTAATTTTTGTGACTAATTCTGTTTAAACAATCCTCATGAAAAGTGTCAGGATGAAACTAACACTGGCATTGCCTTTGAATTTTAGTAATTCTGTGATTACGTGGGGAAAAATAGAAATTGCTGTCAGAACAAAACTTTGCAGATAGCTCTGCAGTCATAAAACATACAGTACATACTGAAAAGCTGGTAAAGTGTATTTTGACTTTTAAGAATGTCACACATTCCTGATAATGTAATATTATTTTTTTATTTTAATTTGAAGAATATTAAAGAATTACTGTATTTAGCTAATGGAATACATGCACATGGTCACAGTGATTTTTTTCAAAAAACTGATGGTGACATCAGTGGTGACAACATGGTGATTCCCTAGGAATGTGATTTATGTGCCTGTGGTAAATGAATTGTAAGGGCAGTTGATTCAGTTGTTGTCTGGAAAGGTTTACTCCCACAGAAGGACAGGTGGCATCTGAACTCCCATCCTTTAACAGCTTGTGCTTGAAGAGGATATTTTTCAAGTGCACCTGCGTATAGGCCCTAATTTAAAAGGCACGCTGAGCTGCTGTATTGCTTGATAGATGCTGTTCATGTTCCCTTCTTTAGCCCTTTTGACTTAACAGCAGTTTAGTGTTGCAGGTTTTTGCAGATGCTTTTTTCTGATTATTTTCTTGCCTGAAGAGGAAGTGTCTTTCTACAATGACCAGGCACGGAGCATGTAATCTTCACAGCAGCCCAAACTATACTATAACAACAGGTAATACACCTGGAGGAAACACAGAAGTGACTGCATATTTTACTGAAACTGTAAGAAAAGGAGACTTCCCACCAAAATAAATCAGCACATAAACCAAATAAAGCCAAACATCATTAATCCAACCAATTTCAAAACACTTGGGGGACAGGCGGGGAAGCACTTCTCCTAACCCCAGAGCTGATTCACCCTGGAGAATACTCTAATGCATGTGGTGTTGGGCTGCAAGCAATATCCCTGTGCTGTGCTCCTCCGTGACCAGTTTAGTTCCGAGCTATAGGACTCATCTGTATCTGTGTGAGAGAGACATGTAAAAATGACAGTTGAATATGATGCAAGCTATTTTTCTAGTTGGAAAGCACACAGAACATCACAGCTATACTGCTAAGGAAGAAAACAGAAGGGAAAAGCAGAATAGGGAAGACAAAATATGTTAGGCAAGATCTTCTACTTCATGCTCACTCTAACGAATTCTTTCATTTACAGATTGGCTGGGATTACTGTATGATGAACCAGATATGAAATGTCTGGTGTTATATATGCAGATTTTCTATCTGATGTCTTGCCTATCATGCAAAAAAATCACAATAAACTTATATATTTTAAAAATCATATATATTAATGCAAATGGTATTTTAGGGGATGGAGAGGAAAGGGTGAATTAATATCATTCCTTCTTTTTCAAAACCAACACAAAAAATCTGCAAATGACCTGACAGTTTTTAAGCAGACTGGGCTTTCCTTGTTGACCCCTAAAAGTCCGTAGACAGAAAAAAATGAGTCAGTCAGCTTGAAAGACAATGTCTTTGGCTCATTTCCTGAAAAAATAGTTGCATAGTCAGATCATGTATTGAGTCCTGTAAACCTGTGACAGACTGAGTATACAGAACAGGACCAAGCTCCTGCCCAGACTTCCTGGTATTTAGATATTTTCTGTGCTTTCTCAATAACTTTATAACTTTAATAATCAGTATTTCATTTTGCTTTTTAAATAGTTGTTGTTTACAGAGGTGGAAAAAGATTATTCCAAAGAGAGAGAAGGCTTTACCAGAATTAATACATTTAACAAGATGAGAATCTGTGAAGAGGACTCAGAATGTAGTGGTCAAAAATAAAATCCTTCTATCTGCCCTAATTTATTGCACATAATAGGCAGATGACAGTATTTAACTGATGAAGACACATTTTGTGCACTACTGAGACTGTATAAAAGGGTCAGAAAGGATGTCACCTTGGACTATGAGTCCATGCCTATGCTAACAGGCACCAGGTGTGCCCAGGAATGCTCACTAGTGCTCAGGCCAGTTGGCCCAGAGTAGCCCATCACGGTGTTAATAAACTATCTTGGCCTTTAAAACAGTGTGAGTGCATTCAAACTGCCTGCTGGGAATGACCTCTGCAATGTAACTGTATTTGGAAACTGCTGGGAGAATAATGGCTGACATGGGCCAGAAGTCTGCTAAGGACCATGCTATCAATTTAAAACTACAGATGATCTGATTCCAGTGCTAGACGACATTTCTGGTCACTATTTAATTTATTAGTACAAATGCAGCCTCTAGGTCCCTACACACAATCCACTACTCTTAAATAATATAGGAATCTTCCATGAGGCTAGCTACACAGAAGAGATGCTGGGTTCATAAAGCTATTTCTATAAAATAATGTGTTTGTCTTGGAAAAGCAAAAGAACATGCAGATGTCAACCATTCAGAATCTAATTTTCAGTAAAGAATATACTTGGACACTCCACTGTATCTGCAAAGATTATTATATTTTTGTTTTCCCAGTTTATGCTTCTTTTCTAACAATCCAAAATACTTTTTTTCCAAATATTCTTTCTACACTGAAAGGCAAGCATCTCCGTAAAGCATATATACATGTGTGTGTATGTGAAATATTAAATGCAGACACACATATATTCTCTAAGTGCAAAGTATATTTTATTATTGTCAATAATGTTGAGAGGTTTTGTATTTCTGTGTATTTTTTTTTCTGAAAATGGGAACTGTGATGAAACATCATTCTTCAGTTCCTTTCTACTCCATACACCCATGCTGCCACAATCTCAGGAGTTTACTGCACATCTTGAGGGATCTTTTTCAACAATTTTTAATTTTGTCATGCAGAGTAACCACTTAAAGCACTTTAAAAAAATTGTATTCTAGTCCATCAGTGGCAAATTTTAAAAGGGTAAAAAAAACCCACTTCTGTTTTAGATCCAACAAACTTAATGGTGATTGTAGGAAATAAAATTATAAAACATTTTTAAAGAATTCTAGAAATTGATAAAATTATATCAGAAAAATAAGGAGGAATGGCTCTATTAATATTCTTTTTATGGAATTATTTTATTCTAAAGTTATTGTAATAATTTCCTTTGTTCATTCTTAAAAGTATTTAGGTGCTCAACTACTATAACAGATGGTATTAACATCTTCAAGCCCTGAATTTTTATGATGTTACTCTAGTTCATGTGAATAGCAATGCTTATGTTTCCATTTGTGTTCCAAAATCCATGGATTTAAGGACAACAAAATTAATTAAGTTCCAACAACATAAAATTACAACAATGCTGTAGATCTTACTTGTGTATTTCAATAATGTGAGAACAGGATTTTGGATGATTAACACAGCTTTCTGGTTTTTCACCTACATAAAGAATGTAATCCAGTGCTTGGTCTACATTAGTATCTGGAGTGCTTTCTTAGCTATAAAATCTATCAGAGAATTTTGACTCTGTGATGTGTGTTGCATTGGCTAATCAAATAATTCAGAATTCAATAAACACTGTACAGAGTTTTCAACAGTCTTAAATTGGCTTGTGTGAGAAAAGTAATTATTTTTCAAATTTTAACATGTGTTGCTTTCGCAAAATGTCTTAACATGCAAGCTGAAGCATGACTCTACCATCCATATAAATTATATAGTATAGTGTACTAATACTAAGGAATGAATGGTACATTATTCTGGGTGTATCTAAAATAACACTCTGTGGTTCTGCCATAGACCTACATGAAGGCAATAGATAATTGTCAGTGTGGCATTTCCAAATATTTCCGTGCTTTCTTTAAGCTACATTTAATTATATACAAGAAGTAATTTACTTCGTATTCTTCAAACAATTAAAATACTTTAAAACAGAAGATGACTATAACTGTTTTAGTCATTATTTACTCTTTTACTCTGTTTGTCATTATAGTTCTATTGTTAGAATTTTACACAATGGAAATACATCAGAATAAAGGAACAGAGGATCAGAACACCATAGCACTATGTAAAATAAGGAACAGAGCAAGCTCCAAGCTAAACATCTCATGATAGTTAGCATAGAAGTTCTTAACCTTTGGAGTCTGAAATTATGACAGTTAACATTTTGGGGGGGCTTCTTAATATATATTTGGCAACAGAACAGCCTATTTTCATAGCATCCCTAGTGCAAAATATATGCCTGTGGTGTTTTTGGTCTGAATCCAGACTTCAGATTTCATGACTCAACTTTCAACACCTCTCACTGTAATAAATCACAATAGGCAGTGAGGAATTTACTTATAATGCATGAAACCAAGACACTGAGTCATGGAGACACCACAGAAATCTGGAGTTTCCACATCTGAGGAGCAAAACAAATATTTTTGAGATTGTAAATTCATGTTAGCAAATGGTGGGCTAGTAACATTACAACAAAGCAGCCCTGTTGTACAATGAAGTCCATTGAGCTCTTTTCACCATGGCTAAATTTGGCAGGTTAATATGAAACACTGAAGAATCAATGTGAAAAAATCTCAAAGGACTCAAAATCTCAAAATTACTACAAATATGCACCACAGTACTGTTTTGGGAAATTAGAAATAGCTTTTAAAGATTAGACTTCCTGGAAGATATAATGTGGAAAAAGAATTGATTTTAACATACAAGTATTGCATCTTATAAAGAATTCCTATTCTTACACAGCTGAAATGGGCACTGAGCCTCTGCCACATCTTTGGATTTGAAGGTAGATTGAATAACTGAATACAAGATGTCAGAGACATCAAAAGTTATGGAATTAGGCTGATGAATGCGGTAATTCTCAAGGCCTTTATTTGGTTTAATAAAACTTTTTTATGCATGTTTCCCACAGATTTGCTTTTAATGTTTTCTTCAGGAGCAGGTGGGAGGGCAAGAGAAAAAATGGAAAACAAACCAAAACAAAATAGACAAAGCAAAGTAAATTCAAAGAAATAAGAAGTGGAACACACTTCCTAAAGAAATAAGGGGAAAAGAATAACATTTTTGTTTGGATTAATTGAAAAATATTAAAATGAAACATCTTCTTTTGTCACCGAAAGTGCAGTGTTTTTTTCCCTAAAAAATTATTGGTCCAAAGAGGGGAAAAAATTAAGACAAAAATCCAGATTTTTATTGCAAAAGATGAGAATCCAGATAAAGGATACAATGTGTAGTATCTTCTTGTCCTAGTTCAGTGTGTGAAGTGCTGGAAGCCAGTGAAGGGGAAGTTACTGTTGCAAAAGTAACTTTTACTGGTTTGACTGCACAAATCATTTGGGTGACTGATAGGGACAAGTGCATAGAAAATCTTGTCCTTTACATCTATTCACCATTAAAGACTTACTCCTCAGGGGACATTTTCAGTAGCTGTAGAGGAAGGAAAACGGTGTATATAGGAGCTCTGCAGAAGAAACACAGGCAGAATTTTCTCAGCATTAGGAAAATATATGATTCTTAAAATGTTAGGGACTTCAGACTGTGTAAACAAATAGTGCAAGAGAGACAGGGGCACACTGTAGTGAGTCCAGCAAAGGACACAAGATGAGTGTGAGACCAGAGCATCTGACACACAAGGAAAGGCTGAGAGAGCTGAGACTGTCCATCCTGGAGAAGAGAAGGCCCAGAGGGATCTTGTCAATGTGTATAAATACCTGTTGGGGTAAACTAAAGACGATGGAGCCAGACTCTTCTCAGTGATGCCCAGTGAATGGACAAGACACAATGGGCACAAACTGAAATACAGGAAATTCTGCTTAAACAGAAGAAGAAACCTTCCGGACAGGTAATACCGGAATTGCTCTGGTAATGACAGGTTGTGCATCTCCATCCTCGGAGTTACTCATAACCCAGCTGGACACGGCCCTGAGCAACCTGCTGTAGCTGACCCTGCTTTGAGCAGGGGGGTGGACTAGATGATGTCCAGGAGTCTCTGCCAACCCCCTCCATTCTGTGATTCTGTGTGAAATATTTCCCCTACTATTAAAAAAAGAATGATGACAGTAAAAATATTTCACTTTTGGATCACTTCCTTTGACAATCTAAGTGTTCAAAAAAATCTAGGAATCCAAATAAATTTGGTTTTTAAAACAGAATGGTTTAGAAAATAATTGGTTTTATTTTTGTTTGCTTTTTTTACAGATTCACTAAAAACAAGTTTTCTTCAAACCTAATAGACAAGTAGACAAAAGACACTGTAAAAAATTTGACCATCTGTATACCTACATTTGATCTACTTTATCCCTTTTATTTTCAAAGTAATAAAAAGGATCTTTTTCACAAACAAGATGTTAGCTCAGAGACTACTTCTTTTATATTTCCTCTTAAAACCCCTTTTGCTAAATCTTCATTGCTGAGTAAGTAGAGGTTCATGATCCAGATGCAAACTATTAAATATTTCAGTTAGAAGGTCTTTTTGGGGTGGAACCAGGAAGCTGTAACTTAACGTTTGGTATTTAGAGGCAAACTTTTTTAGGCCATAAAGAGGCAGTTTACTGGTACTAATGTAAATCTAAACAGATGGAGAATAAATTATAAATAATTGGTTTTTTATTGTTTTTTGACTAAATGATACTTAGTTGTAGCAAACACAATGATGTGAAAATAATTATTAAATGGAGAAGGCTGAATTAAATAAATAAGCAATAATGTACGTTATACAGCTTAGAAAGTAGAAAGGGAGAGTAAGGGCATACCTGTTTTATTTACAAGAAAAGGCAAAAGAAACAAACAAAAATAATTGCACAGTATTCAGCAGACGAACCTCTCCATTTAATTGTTATTTTGAAATGGCATATGAGAAACATTTTCACAGCAACATATTATTTATTCTTACTCACAATTATATTTCTCATTTACGTAAGACAGTAAGTAGACATCAGAAAGATGTCTGTGTTGAGATGACATCTACAAGGGGAAATAAATCCATTTACATCTGAAAGCTGCCCCCCAGGGATGGATATTTTCATAAGGGACATCCTTTGAAAAATAAAGCAAGGAGGCACATTTACTTCTACTGTACATTATCTTCCATGTAGCTGCAAATCAGAAAATAACAAAGCTGTCAGGTGAAAGTACCACATAGTTGCACTTCTTCTCCCAGTAAAATTCCTTCCCCAATATCCCCCTCACCCCCAATAAAACTTTTTTATGTGGGATCAAAAGAAATCTCTGAAAGGACCCAACAGACTGAAAATCTTTTTGCTTGTTAGAAAGTCATCTTATTCTTTTGTATAGAAAAAAAAAGCATAATAATTTTAATTAAAGTGTTAAAGAATGGAGATACTTTGCAGATGATATGAGAAAGTTTATGTGTTCACTGATTTTAATACACAAGCTTGTGCCCTGTTTAACCTTACCTTAGAGTCTGTTTTCTAAAGCTGTATAAGTAGAAAATAGAAAAAGGGAGAAAAATATTGGCAAGGTTGTAGTAATACCACATAGTTAGCTATAAGAACAGGTAAAAAATATAGTTATAGTTAACTAGTCAAGGCACCAAACAACCTGATCAAAATTCAAAGTTGGACCTAGCTTTGAAGTTGTCCTTGCTTTGAGCAGATGGCTGGGCCAGGTGACCCCAAAGGACTCTTGATTCAACCTACATGACTGGGAAAGAAAATGCAAACTGAGAGGTTTTGTATTCATAGGAAGGGTGCTATTCCTAGAGCTTTTGTTGTTGCTTTTGTAGTTTGCGAATAGCTGAGGTTATCCTTTATTTTACATTTTTTTTTTATGCTTTTTATGAAACTATAATTTTAGTTTAATAAACAATGTGGAATGCTGATTGAAATTGAATTTCCTGGCAGCTTTTGATGTGGATATCAGAAGAAGTTAAAGAGTGTTATTTTTATAGTTTCATAGAAAACAGCTATTTTCCTTATGCAAACAAAATGACTGATGTCTTTAAAAAAGCAGGCAAGATTTTTATATAAATTTCATACAAATTATACAGACAATTTACAAGAGAGGGGTGAAACTCCCAGAGAGAGCACACATGCCTCTTTGACATCCTTTATTATTCTGATAATCTTTGACATATTTATTCCTTAACTACATTTCTGGATTTCTACAGGGTATATTTTTGTTCTTCTAGAAAGTATTGCATTTGCTCACTGATGTTTGGAGAAAACAATAGTTAGATCTTTAAATGTATAAACAGATATATTTGTCACATATTAAAAGAATATCGCTTCATAGCTTAGGTATTTGAATATAGGGTAAGGAAAGAAAAAATAATCCTCTAGTAACTGTCAAAATTAATTAAAATCACAAAATCTTACACTTATTTGAGACTTTGATTATCTGCCTTTGATTATTTGGTCATTTGTCCATAACAAAATGTAACTATAAAAGGAACAAGAATGTCAAGTGATTGTGAAAACTAACTTTGTGACCTTGAAGGAAGAGGATTTCTCCATAACAAAGATTGAAGACAAGGCTGAGAATAAAAAGGAAACTGATGTTTGAAGAATCATGACTAACCAAATTAAATTTGGTTAAAAAGCTAATATTTTTTTAGTTTATGAAGTAGTGTTAAAATTAGTAATGCCTAAAGCCAACATAATAAAAGTACATTTACCAAGGATGATACCATTACTGTTTATATGACTGAAGCAAATAAAAGTCTTGTGGGAAAAAAATTGAGCTATTATCAAGCCGCTGCCATGTAACCTGAAATCTGCCAGATGACTGAAAACTGACTGCAATGACTGATCTGTGTTCAACAATGAGAGTTGAAAAGCTAAGACCAACTCCACCAGTATACCCAAACTCTACGTGATTCAGGAAATTGCTGAGCAACAGTAAGCCAGTCCTACTCTAGCATCAATGTCTTTCACTCCAAATCTAATTATTTGAGACAAATTTTGGGAAAAGGGAACACAGGTCTTTGCTGAGAGCTCACAGTGGGGACTTTTCCCTCCTCTCTGCTGGGAGGAGTGTGATGTAGAAGTTTCCTTCTACATTGCTCTTGGGGTCTGCCTGGGTTTCCCTCTACACGGTTCCTTTACACAGACTGCTTCCTTCTCATCCATTCCCCACAAAGCCTGGAATAGCTTCCCCCAGTCTCAGAGGATGCAAAGGGGTATTGTTTGCTTTGCAGTCACTTTATCCGAGGTTTGTCAGACCTTCACCATAAGGTATTCACAGGGTTTTAGCTAAAACAGGCTGGGCGATAGTCACTTGGCAGGGGGACAGAAGTTAAAATAAGGTAAAACCAGGTCAGGCCAAGACAAGCCCAGACAAGTCCTGAGAGCCTGCACTCAGGAGCCTACAGGTCCATACAAAGCCTGTGACAGTAATGGCAAAGTCACATTTACTGGGGCTACAGTCAAAATAATTATCATCCTTTAAAATTGCTTTATTGGGATTTAGGTTGATTCACTTTTAATGAAGACATAGAAGTAACTATTAGTACTTATTTTGATACAGTTTAAATTACAATTTGAGTCATATGGGAGCTTCATGATTAGCAGTAGAGAACTGAGGCACCAGAAACAAAATTAAATTAAACACACTTTCATTCTAAATGGGAAAGATCCATGAAGCGATTTAAAACAGTTTCTGCAACATCTTTTCATTAAACCCCTTATTTAACGGGATTAAAGATCTTCTTTTCCATATCCCTCCAGAAAAGGTCTAATAGTTAATATTAATATTCTCAACTGAGCTGGATGCTATTTAGAGGGAACAACACCTTGCTTTTCTGTGAGAGAAGTTTTAGCAATTTTGCCATTCCACCTAGACCTAATGGAAGGCTATTATAATTGACTGTGATTTTGTCAAGTGGATACTAGCTCCCCAGAAAGCAATAGAACTAGAAAGCTGAAGAGGAACCGGTACTTTTCAGTGGAGTAGAAGCCAAGCCGATTAAGAGTAAAAGAATTAAAAGAGAATCAGGGTCTGAGATAGTTTAATTGCTGCCACTGATGTAAAACATATAATAAATAAGGAAAAAAGCCACTTCTGAAAGGAACCAAGATGCACTAATTCTAATAAGTGATAAATTTGAAATGGCAGAATTAATAGCTTATTTGTATTCTCCTTTAAGAAAACTCATTGCATAATGGCTTCCATCCCAGCCAGCATAAATTTCAACTTTGCAATGCAAAAAGACATGTTAGATTTTACTATTTTACAATTTAAATGCAGAGGTGTCTCTTTCTTCCTCTTTGTTGGATTCGCCTGACTCTCATGAAAATGAAGCCACTACTTATTTAAATCTAAACCAATGGAATGGAATGGAATGGAATGGAATCGGATCAAATCAAATCAAATAGAATAGAATATTTTCAATTGGAAGGGACCTACAATGATCTAGTCCAACTGCTTGACCACTTCAGGGCTGACCAAGAGTTAAAGCATGTTATTAAGGGCATTGTCCAAATGCCTTTTAAACACTGACAGGCTTGGGGCTTCGACCACTTCTCCAGGAAGCCTGTTCCAGTGTTTGACCACCCTCTCAGTAAAGAAATGCTTCTTTATGAATCATGACAAATAATTTGGTTTGTGAAAAAGCAGAGGGAAGGTAAGAACAATTTTGTTATATTTGCCCACAGAATCTTTTTCTTAAATTTTCTACCATCCCAACGTAATTTATAGGGGAAATTGCTATTTTGCTTACATTTATTTTCATTAAACCTGGCTGTAAGCTTTCTCATGGAATGGTTTGTCCCAGAAAATGATCTTGTGGGAATTTCTTGATATTTCTTTTCTTCTTGTGAAATAAGATTTATTTTTCTACTTCTTGTTATAAAAATATTTTGATCAATTTAGAATGTGTTATTTCAGTTTTTATTAAAACAAACATAAGGAAATAATTCCAGGATATTCACTGATGCAAGGATTTCAGTCTTGCCTTACAGAAGGCTGAAAATGTAACCTTAGAATCTCTCGCTGATGTGACTCAGTTTTTCAACCACATTTACAAGTCTGTTTTGTGTATAGGTGCAATTTCTCACTGTATTTTTGCAACATATACCAAAATACAATATTAATTATTTTGCCATTAATTTAATATGATAAATGTTTATATAGCATGTAGAACAAGAACTTTGAATGATACCAACCCAAATTTTAACCTATGAATTAAATAACTACTAATGTTTAGGTATGCTGTGAACCAGCCATTTTATTCTTATTGTTAGCTTTTTGTCATATAAATTTTTAATCATTACAGGTATTTCTTTTTCAGTGTGGATATCAAGTATCCTTAATATCTCCTTGTGAATGACTTTAATAGAATCTTTCATCAAGTTTAAATAAATTAATCCAATTAACTCATCTCTGCCTACCACTCCGACAGTAAGGAAGGCATAGCCCTATAAAAAGCTGTGCTTTTCTTTGTTCTGTATATTGTATTAGACCAGGTGATTTATAAGTCTAACTCTACCTAGTTCTTCTGAAAAACTCCTTGTCTTTACTATTTCCCTACCTGAACACAAACCATTTTCCTTCTATTGTCTTATGAAAAGTTTCTGTTCAGAAACATGAAGCCCAGAGTGGGATGAACCCTGAAAAATGTGCTACAACTCTCTCTCTGAATTCTTACACTTATTTACATTTAACTGTGTGTGCTCTTCCTATATGCCTTTTTGAAGTTCCTAAAAATGAATTTACTGTAGGTAAGAGAGATGATAGTAGTATGGTAATTATCCTCTTAGGCTCCCTAGCTCAAAGTACAAGTCTTTATAAGTTTTCAAAAAGATTTTTTGCCTTTTTGGGAACTAGTAACTTGCTATTTGGAGTGTGTGTCCAGCTGAAAACGTAAACAGCACAACACTAACTTTTTTGTCAAATACTTTAACACGAATCGCTGCCCAACAAACCTCCTTAATTTTATCTGAGGCCCAATTTATAACAGCTCTGCTGATGCAAAGGAGCCATAAATACCTAGAGCTGGCCCCAGAGGAAGGTCACTAGAGGTATGCAGCTGATGGGGCAAGGCCTGCACTAAACACCCTCTTGGCTCAGGCTGCGCGGTGCTGGGACATAGCCAAAGGAGAAGGTGGCAAAGGAGAAGGTGTTACAGCAGTGTGCCTATGCTCCAACTGTTCCTGGCTGCTGCAGTGGTCCTCTGCAGCTGAACATACGTTCAGGGTTTTGCCTGCCCCAATTTCTACCAGGGACCAGCCTGCTTTTGAAACAGCCTGGACATATATTTTACGACTGCATCTCCTCACTGTTGTGGCATTGTACTCCACAGAAAAATAGCAGTACAACCAATAGATGATGAAAAGCAGAGGATTTATTTAAGCTAAGTACAATGTTTAAGATGAAGAGTTTGCTGACATAGTGCATTTCTCCAACTTGTCATTGGTAAGTTTCAGCTTCCCAAAAATGTACACTTCTGATTTACAGTAAGCTCAAGTGTTTGATCTGACAAGGAATGGAAATTTAAAAAGACAAACACAATAGTCTAATATTTAGTCTAATATAAAACACATTTTTCCTCAGCTATCACAGAAAATTGCAATGGATTTTAGGAAAGGTGGGGTGAGTCAGAGCATTTGGCAGGGAAGAAAGAGGTTCAGCTAGGGCAACTCTAACAAGCAGATTAATTAAATTGCAATAGGGACCTCTAATCACCATTCAGTTTGAATAAATATGTTTAGAACTTATGGAGTGTTTTAAACTTTTGATCAAAACTGCAAAGATTACTATTGCATAAATTATGTCCCCTTATACTGCTTACCGCTTTCTAATGATCAGCCTGGCTATTCTGTATTTGCAAATGGATGGCCACTTCCACATGCTTCTGAGTTCTGTCCAGGCTTTCATGACTTCCTTATTTTCTCTCTTAAATATTAGTACTTTGAAATATCTATTGAAAAAAGAAATTCTCCCAGCTTAAACAGTATTCTCTTAAGTCTTTCTGAAGCTTAGATGTGACTTACACACTCCAGGTCTTTTGCATCTCTGTCCCTGTCTTCTCCCAGGTGGGACCTAGAAATGCAAAACTGTGATATGTAAAATATGGCTGCAGGCATGGTGACTTAGAGTGGCAATGAACTTTTAGTTACAAAGCTCATGGCTAAATAACTCTGGTTAGGGCTTTTGAACTTAGTGGGACCTCTGATAATGAAAATTGAAGTGTCTGGAGACTTCTGACCTGGAGGGAGAGGAGTCCAGGGTGTGAATCTAACTGGAGAAAATTAACTCCATGCAGCACAGAGGAAGGCATCTAATTCTAGACAGGAGTGTAGCTTAAGACTCAGCCTCATGCTTTGCTTTTTGTGTTATTTAGGCAATTCCTTCTTGAGGATGCTGGTTGTAGCAATTCCCTTTTTGAGATCCTAAATGTTTCCATGCTTGGAATCTAGGGAAGCACATTTCAGGTACCTAAGCAAAGGTTTCTATAGCCATTTTAGATTCAATATGGTATCCCAGCTGGTCTTCAGCTGCTGTTGCAAAAAGGCATGTTTTTTCTGTAATGCAACCTTGTGCAGATAACTTAGATACTCTTCAGATGCCTAAATTGGCCCTAGAGGACTACATTTAAGTACGTGAATTGTTATCTATGTATCCAGGTCAGCCACATAGAATAAGTTGAATGTAACAGTGCCTGAAAATATCAGTTTGTTTTCACAGGCTTTAAAAGGTTCCTGGGTTACTACCCTTGATGTAGACATGTACACTGACCCCTACCTTTAGCAGATTGAGGTCTTATAACTTGTAGATCATTCTGAAGAGATGCAATTTTTAGTGACCATTCAAGAACTCCTGTAGGGTACTGCAGTGTATATCCAATTAGGATGATGTATTTTGGGGGCTATGAAAAATTCATTTTTTTTAATGCATTTGTCAAAGTGGGAGACGCTTTTCTCTTCTAATACACAAAAAACCAAAACAAACAAACAAACCAAAACCCAACCAACCATTAAAACCCAAAACAAAAACCCAACCCCCCAAAAAAGTATTACCACATATCCTCAGTGCCGGCAAAGATGGATGAAACTGAGTCTTAGAAAAAAACCTGATAGACAGAATGTATGCAAACCTTCATTTGCTATGTAAGATTATGGGAACCCACATTTATAATTAAAATGCAATTGGTCCAAGCTAAATGAAATCCAAAGTTTTTGGGAAATCTCATAGGCTAGCAGAACCCTTGTAACAAAGAATGTGAAAAGTTACTGCATTTTTTTTAAAGTACTTCCATTGTTAATTTATCTGAATCACATTTTCCTGTGTGTTTAAATGTAAACCCTAAGAGAAGCCAAGAATACTCTTTTATACTGGCTGATTAAGTAAATAGAAGAGAATACAGATTTGTAGAAGATAAAACTTTTCTAGACATGAGAAATAGGGGCAGATATTTGTCAGGGCCTTGAGTGCATAGACAGGCCTTAATTTCTCTGAGCACCCCCACCCCTGCTCATGGGCCAAGAAGCCTCATTTCAGCTCAGGCCTGAGCAATCAAACCTCCCATGAGCTGTCAGAGGTGTACCTGCCTCCAGCCCTGGGGTGGATCTTGGACCTACATTGCATCTGCTACAGCCCTGGAGTGGATCTTGGACCTATGTTGCATCTGCTACAACCCTGTCTCCCACTCCTGCTGATTGGGTTCCCTGGATGGACCCTGGAAGGATGATGGATTTGATTCATCCCCTCACCCTTTCTGGGGATGTCATTGAACCCTATCACCAGCACCCAGCTCTGCTTGCATACCCTGTGGGACCACGTTCTGATAGTGAAGGCCCAGCCTGTGTATGGGTCACCCTTGCTTCCTGCCTCATCCCCCTCTTGAAGCACACCTGCAGATATTGAACTAGGAGAAAACTATAGAAATAGACTGAACATCCTAAACTTTTCTTGATTATTGCCAACAATTTTTTCATATATTTTGTTGATGTGACACATTGCTGATAATTATACATATGCAATAAAATCAAGGGTGTAACAAGATCTTTGAAAAACCCTCACATGTTTTTGTCCCTTTTCTGCTGCGACACCCAAGGATGTCATTATGACAGCATAAGGGGCAGAGGGGTGACTCTTCAGAGTAGTAGAACCAAGACCTTAAATGTAAAAGCCATATCACACCAGCTGAAGCACGATGTGCAAATATCAGCCATTCTGGTTTATGCATAAGATCATGACCCTAAATTTCAAAGAAAAGCAATCCTGCTGTGTCAGTTTGAAGTAGGAACACACAACTCACTCGACAGATTCAGTCAAATAAGAAAAATTGGACAATTACCACATTTAGCTGAGCCGATGTAACTCATGAGTTTGTCTTAGACCTGAGGAAAACTTGCCTGCATAAGCTCTTTCACTGAGATTTTACTTAACATCCACAGGTTGTGGTTAGATGCGTAGACATTGAACTAATGGAAAGTAAATTGCTAAAATGGCATCAATTAGTGATGTGAACACAAACTCCATTTCTACAGATAAAAACGTGCATGAACAATTTAACGTTGGACAGTGGAAACCTTTTCTTTTTTATCTTGCTCTTTAAGACCTGCTTCACATATTTTAGTCATATCCAGTTTTTTGTCCTAACAAAATACAAAGGGCTCTTTCAAAATGTGGATGATTTGCTTATGTCTTTTTGATGGGAATAAAGCCCAAATGTATAATAGTGTGATCAGTGTGAGGTATTTAGAAGTTCATAAAGAATTAGATCTAGCTGACAACTGGCACTTTTTAAAAATTAATTTTTATTTATAGAATTTGACAAATCTTATGAGCTGCAGTTAAGCCTGGGAGGGCCTCTCCAGGATTTGTCACTTGATATAATAAGAAAGATGCTGTTGTACATATCTCTGCTTACCTTTGTGACCCACTCCTGTTGCATAAAATTAATAAGGTTAGAAACAGCACTTAGAAACATCCACTGGTAAATCCTATACATATAGATCATAAATTACAGAATACTTAATGTTAAAAAGGGGCCTCTAAAGGTTGTCTGGTCTGAACATCCACCCCCCCAGCATCAATCTCTCATTTTTCATCCTCTTTCTAACTTCTAATTTAAAGAAAGCTATCAGGGACTGTAGTACCTTCCACAGGGTTTACATCCAAACAGCATTTTATGCATACAAAACTGGGGGTCCTCTACCCTAAATAAGTTCTATACCTAATGTAAGACTCCTAGTCCTAGTTATATGTGGAGAGGTGCTGAGCTCTGAGGACCCATTTAAAGCTGTTATCTTAGAAGCTGCAACCCTAAAACTTGGGACAAAACAAAAATGTTTGACAGCGCTTTTGGCCCATCTTTGATTTTGATGATTTATACATTACTCCTATTTTGGCAAGTATTCCGAGCAGTAATGGAAAGATTGGGAATAACATGTAAATTTCAAATACCAAGGGACAGACTTGGAATAGATGCTTTGCTTATGGTTCCTGAACAATTGCCAAAGATAATATGTTATGGGTTTCTCAAGCCAAAAAGAAAGAGGACAGCGGGAAGTGACATGTACAGAGGAAATTAGTGTGAGAGATGATTTTTGCTTGAGTGTTAGTTGCAGGGATACCTTGAGTCCCTGAACTCGGGGCACAGCATGAACAAGTACAGAAGTTGAAATTGTTAAAAAACATTTTAGCAGAATTGTTGATTTTGTGGAAAAAACCCCACATGGTTATAAAGAAAAAGATCTGAGAATTTAACTTTTGGGCATCTTGCCTTACAGTACTTGCAATACACTAAACCAGATAATATTTTAGGAAAGAATCTGACATGTTACTTTGTTCTTATCTTTTTTTTTTTTTTAAAAAAAAAAAAGGCAGGAAGATTTCTAACCTCATGTATAGTGGCTGCTTTTCTTTAGACATCTGTTTTATGTAAAATGATATTTTGTACTTCCTTCATATGTGAGAAATTGTGGCCAATTCTCCTTGCCACCTTCTTGTATGAATGAATTAAAAGCATTGTTAGAGTAGACTGATGATCTATGAACCTCTAGAGTGCTAACAGCCATAACATCTACATCATCTCCCATCACCTCCCATCACTGGGATGCTTACCTGTATTGAAGGGTGAATCAGTTCAGACTGAAAGAGAGTAAATGTATATATAGTCCTTACAGCAGAAAACTAGAGCAGAAAACTGTGCACATAAGGAAAAAAAAATTTTTTTACATCTAATTCCACTGCACATATCTATTAGTGATCCTATTTTTATTCCAGTAAGTTTGTAGTATATGTACTAAACGAATGACCAGTTATTGTTTAAAGAAAACTGAATTTCTTTTCATTTGAAAGTACAAATAATCGTGTTTCAAGGAAGTATTAATTTTCTATTCATGGGAGTAGTTTGGGAGACTACTACAAAATTTAGTGATGTCGGTGAAAGTCCCACCATTGATGATGACAGACTTTGGAACAGGTTTCTATACTCTTAATCCATAAACTGCAAAATAACTATTTGAAATAAGTATCAGAATATTGCTTTTAGTAGCAGCTGGACCAAAGGAAAGGTTTTGTGAAAGTTTTAAATTTCCATGTTTTCAGATTTGGCACTTTTTTTGCCTTTTTTTTTTTCCCCCAGAATTAGGCTGGACCAAAACTTGCAGCTTCTGGCAACCTTGAATCCTGCAGTTCGTCATTGAAATACCTTCTCCTGGCTGTTTTACCAGCAACGAAACTGGCAAAAATATGTTTTTCAGTGGAGAGAGAAGCAGATGCACAGCTAGCTGGCTTCTGGTCTTTGAGTAGACCTGCTGAAAACCCAAGCATGCTTATGATTCTTTGAATGCCATGTAAGCTTCTTCCCTCACACACGCTGCCAAAACCAAACGAACCTCCAAACAAATCCAATCTACTGGATGATTTAAACAAAACATTTAGGTCCCAAATCTAATGCAGTTGCCTGAAAGTGTTTTCACTAGAACATTTTCAAGCAACCCCACTCTGAAACAATGAGACTGTAACATCAAGAAAATTGTCAGAAAATGAGAAGTGTATCGATGGGTAAATATAGCTATTCTTTCTCAAAAAATATCCACAATACATAAGATTTTACATGTCTTTTTCTCTCTACTGCTTTTTAATAGTCTTTGAAGGCCATTTTTCAAAATATAATTGTAATTGTACTAGTAAAGATCACAGAATCAGAGCATACATTTGTTCTTAGGTTGCATTTGGTCTTTTCGGCCAAAATAATTAGAGATTGTTGACATTAAAAACATCCTCAATAAAGCCTAGGAACATATATAAATACGACATGTTACTGATAATTCAAGATCCTTTATTAACCAACAGAAATTAAATTATGCTTCCTGAAAAGCTATTAAAGTAAAATACACTGTATTATTTGACTTTTCTGAATCAGATTTTCTACATCAGAATTCTAATATTGAAATTTCACCAGTTAGTCACTAGGATGACTTATAACTGAAACTCCTTTCTGTCTTCAGCCTTTTATCTCACAGCCTGTCTCTCTCACTAATATTAGTATGAAGAATGCCCTCTAATTGAAAGAATCGTGCAACTACTTTAATTTAAACTTTAAGTAAATGTGTCCTTTTTATTATTTATTTTCAATACATAATTCATGTATTGTTTCTAATTATTGAACTAATATTTTTCAAAATAATTTTAAAGACATGGAGTATGCTGGAAGCATTTTAACAAAATAGTCTTTCATAGTAACAGACATGAATATGTGAAGCCTGCAAGTTTCATTTAATTCTATTTTATCAACTTATCTTTCATACTATCTTTAAGAGATACTTCATTTAAAGCTGTAGTGACATTACTGTGTTAAAATTGTGACCCTATCAAAATTCATTCATTCTTGCTGTCCTTTCTGACATAACGTGGTTGACTGAGCTTCCAATATTAACTGGAATGTTTGTTTTAATCTTAATGTCAACTTTTATTTTGAAAAGTTTAATTGTTTTGTGCAAAGAAAATAATCTCCAATGGGAGAGATAGCAGTAGTGCAACGCAATGAAGACTGGGATTTTTGTTCCAATAATTTAATTGAATATACAGATTCAGCCAAAAGTGAACACTTGGTAGAATTACTGTATCTGTTCTTATATTGGACCTACTTACTTAATGTTTAGGGCTGCACATATTTTCATTGGACTTTTGATCTGAAGTCAGAAAGTACTGAAAATATTTTTAATGCCAGGTATCATGCTCAATCTATCCGACTGTTAATGAAATATGGGAAGCACTTTACAAAATTGGTGTATCTCTATTTCTCGAGTGCAGTGCCATTAGTTATATCAAGTTGAATATCTCCTGTATAAAAGGTGATGTAAAAAGTCTATATCAATATTAATCTGATTGAAGTATACAGACTAGGAGAAGCTTTCCAGGCTTAGTAAAATAGCTTTGATCCCAAATAACTCTGTGGCACAGACTGTTTGTTGTAAACATTTTTTCGTTGGGTTTTGATTTTCAGGTAACAGACATTAGTGAACAGCATGTCACAATGTCAGGAGTAACTTACTGTAAATTAAAGAAGTCACAGCAAAATGCCACCCAGGGATACTCAAACAGCTTGATCTTTACTTGATCACATAAAAGGCCCTCATGTAGGTGAATATCAACATATTTGTTTAATATGTCTAAGTGAAGCATATAGATAAAATGGTTCTGTTCACTAGTGAGAATTACATTGTCCATCTTTAAGTGAGATATATTTTACTTTTCTTGATTTTTACACAAATGCAATAGGATATTTTGAAAATTGGCAGTGCAGAGCAGCCCATATTTAGGAAAGGAACCTTGCCTGAAAGCAGGTTTCTAAATCTCTATTTATCTGATTAGTTGCCATATGTTGAAATAGCTGGTTGCTTGACAGTGGAAGAGGATGGTTATGAAACAGCTCTGAAGGCATATGACTTCATATACTTGGCCTCAGGGTGTATGTACGTTGCTGGACAAAAGACACTTGAGCTGGATCCAGCTGAAGTTGCTCAGGAACTGGAGGAAGTATAAGTGAGCAATATAACTGAGAATATTGCTAAGAATCAGCTAATTAGTGCTGCCTTGAAATGGAGCTAATTAGCCTGGCCACTAACTACCATACTAATACAGTTTTACTCTGACTCACAGTTGTACCCATATCCTTGACTTCCCCAGGTAAATATACCAGTTCACCAGGTAATCTTTAACATAACACTATATTGTGCAGTGCAGACATCTCCAAAAGTGTGATTTTAAGAAACAAACCCTACAAATGATGATTTATAGCTAAAAGTGAATTAAAGAGCTAATTAAAGGTCCTGGGATTAGGGAACACAAATATTTCCTTTTCAGGAAAAAATTACTAACATAAGATATCTCATGCCAATGAAGTCTCAACAGTGGGGCAGTTCAGGAGAGTGAATTCCTTTAGAAGATATAAAGCACCAGTTACTATAACAAATGCTGTGTTTCATTAAAAAGAAGTGAAAAAGCTGAGATATATTTGAGATAAAGAAGTAAATCTGTGCTGAGCTTACACTAAAATGCCTCCAATAATCACATAAAACAAGGGAACCAGACCCATGCAGTAATTGAACAGAAAGGGTGTCCATTTAATAATAAAAGGTGGGAATTAGTAGCTTTATGAACTTATGTATTTGATGTACAACATTCAGCTTCTTTGGCCAGGTTCCAGGCCTTGCTACATTCACTATTAGAGAACAGGGAAGCCGTGTCCAAACAAGCCGTACCAGCCAGATCCGGATCGAGGCAGTTGCTTACATCTGAATGTTTTGTAACATCAGCAAAATGGTTTGCCTGAGCTAAAAAATCCTGCCTTGATGCTGCCCTGGGTGCAGGTGCCCAGGCGCTGGCAGCGAGGGCTGCAGGGGCCTCTGTGAGGAGAGGCCGGGGCTGCCCCGTGCCGGTCACAGCCGGTTCCAGCCGGCTCCAACCCACCCCCAACAGGGCACAGCTGAGCCCCTCAGGCAAGATGGCGGCGCCTCTGGGAAAACAGATTTAAGGAAGGGCAAAGCACTGCCAGAGGTTGGGGTCTTATAGCTAGCCAAGGTCAACCCACCACAGATAGATTATTCAGAAAAGAAGAGGGTATTAACGTCCATGGTTTATTATTCAAAATTTAACGGATAGATAGGATCCCACAAGTCTGTGCCCAATTCTGTACAAAAGAGACAGTTTAGTATAAAACAATAGCGCAAAATGACTGTAATTCATTGTAAATTCTCTTCAAGGTTTTAATCTTTCTTGTTTTCTCTGGTATGTAAAGTTTTTTGTTTGTTTTTTTAATTGATATGTCCTCCTTCCACATTAGAGCAATTTCTTTCTGTTATTTGTTTTCTTAATGCTTTCATAATCACCATAATCTAAAAAAAGAAAAAAAATCAAAATCAGAAATCCTCCAAATCATTGCCAAACTCCAATTCTCCTGTGATCTCTAAGTATGTAAGAAAAGACAGCTTTTTCTCTCATTTACACAGTGTGTGCTATGTGTTTGTAAGTTTGTATCTTCCCATAGACAATAAGGTCCTTTTGGCATTTTTCTGCCATTGTAACACTCATCGTGAAATTTCCAACACTTTGAAATATCCCCCTAACAGTCCCAATCTGTCTTGTATTAGCAGGGTTTCAAACTTTATGGTTAATACTGTTTTCCTGGATTTCATAAGGAGCTTTCAGGTAAATCTTAACGCCAGCATATAGTTGCATAAGCAGTAGACAAGAATTTTTTGCGGACTACACTCATAAACCATGGCTAACTGTTTAGATCTTATGTCAACATATGCTATTTGACCAGTTACATTTTAAGCTGAAACCCTATAAGCAAAGCCTGTTTTAAAAAAATCCATTCTTATCAGCTACTCTGTTAACAGAGGTAGGGTTGGATAATTTACACTCGTTCTACTAAATAAAAATATGGAAGATGTATGTTTTGACCCACTCAAAACTGCAGAAACATGGTGAGGTCAACAAACTTGATTTTTGTCATAATTATTCTGTGAGGGATAGTCTTCACTCATCTTGTTAGATACCAATGACAACTGAAATGAGAACAGCCCTTTAAAGATTTTGGCATTGTTAAAGACTAATTGTACTATTTTGATTCATGTGTAACTCTCAGTAATTAAATTCTTCCAGGATATAGCTCAGTGAGAAATTAATGTCTCCTGGATGGCCTTGAAGTACCTCTCATTATGTAGCCTTACGGGAGGAGAAACTGAGCTGCAGAAAGACTGATTTGATCACGACTTTAGAAGAACTGAAGAAATGTGACTTTTTATCCCTAGAATTAATTCAGTCATGTTTTCCCTGCCATTTGTAACCAAAGAGATGCTTTCACTTACTGTGTAATACAGGACAAATATTTCTCATGCAATCATCTCAGATTTGCTCTCCTGCTGATTACTCTGTACTTCCACCTGTTGGGAGGATGTAAATATTACAATCCTATTTTTGCTTTAAAACCTAATAAGGTTCTTCCACATTTCACTGAAAAAAAATCTGTATTCTGTTTGTTTAAATCCTGTGTTTCCCCTAGTCCTCCATACATTTCTGTGGAGGCAGATCTCTGCAGAAATCAATCAAATTAGGAGGGGGACAAGGTCTCTGGATATTGTATTTTCAGTATTCAGGACATTGACTGTGGCAAGATGTTTGTTATTGGTTAAATTTGTTGGCATGTTTGATCTCTTGCATTTTAAATGTTTTAAATACATGCTCTTGAACTTGGGGAATTCCAATGAAATTGGGTCAGCTTTACGAATTTTCTGACCTTTAAGAGGAGCTTGACACAAACACTTTTCTTTATCTGGGATTTTATAACATTCCTAAAAGAACTAGGGAAGAAAAAGGGATAGGAGAAGGCCATGAAGACACGAGTCTGAAATGCGATAGAGGTAAGTAAGAGAAAGAATAAAGTATTTCTGAATTCTTTTTTCTGCCATAGATTGTCTGTTTCCCATTTGCTGATGTGTAATAGTTTAGAAGTTTAAAAGCTCCCAATATTTGAAAAAAGTAAAGGTAAGAGACCATTCTTAATTCTTCAGAAGGACATAGTGATAAACAATCACAAGTTCAGGTAGCACTATTGGTTCTTGAACTTGATTGCCTAGTTTACCTTCTTTTCATTATTTTAACTTTGGCCTGCTCAGGACACTGGTCAAGAGGGTCCCCTGGGAGACAATCCTGAAGGCCAAAGGGGTCCAGGAAGGCTGGACGTTCTTCAAGAAGGAAGTCTTAAAGGCGCAGGAGCGGGCTGTCCCCATGTGCCACAAGAAGAACGGGCAGGGAAGACGACCGGCCTGGCTGAATGGGGAGCTCTGGCTGGGACTCAGGAAAAAAAGGAGAGTTTATCACCTTTGGAAGAAGGGGCAGGCAACTCAAGAAGAGTACAGGGATCTCATTAGGTCGTGCAGAGTGGAAATTAGAAAGGCAAAAGCCCAGTTAGAACTCAACCTGGCCACTGTCGTGAGAGACAACAAAAAATGCTTTTACAAGTATATTAATGACAAAAGGAGAGCCAAGGAGAATCTCCATCTTTTATTGGATGCGGGGGAAAACGTTGCCACCGAGGACAAGGATAAGGCTGAGGTACTTAACGCCTTCTTTGCCACAGTCTTTAATAGTCAGAGCAGTTATCCTCAGGGTACTCAGCCCCCTGAGCTGGAAGACAAGGACGACGAGCAGAATAAACCCCCCATAATCCAAGAGGAAGCAGTTAATGACCTGCTACGCCACCTGGACGTTCACAAGTCTATGGGGCCGGATGGGATCCACCCGAGGGTACTGAGGGAGCTGGCGGAGGACCTTGCCGAGCCACTCTCCATCATTTACCAGCAGTCCTGGTTAACTGGGGAGGCCCCGGATGACTGGAGGCTTGCCAATGCGACACCCATCTACAAGAAGGGCCGGAAGGAGGATCCGGGGAACTACAGGCCGGTCAGCCTGACCTCGGTGCCGGGGAAGATCATGGAGCGGTTCGTTTTGAGGGCGCTCACGAGCCACGTCCGGGACAACCAGGGGATCAGGCCCAGCCAGCACGGGTTCATGGAAGGCAGGTCCTGCTTGACCAACCTGATCTCCTTCTATGATCAGGTGACCTGCCTAGTGGATGAGGGAAAGGCTGTGGATGTGGTCTACCTGGACTTCAGTAAAGCCTTTGACACTGTCTCCCACAGCATTCTCCTAGAGAAGCTGGTGGCTCACGGCTTAGACAGGTACACTCTTCGCTGGGTAAAAAACTGGCTGGACGGCCGAGCCCAGAGAGTTGTGGTGAATGGAGTTAAATCCAGTTGGCGGCCAGTCATGAGCAGTGTTCCCCAGGGCTCAGTATTGCGGCCGGTCCTGTTCAATATCTTTATCAATGATCTGGATGAGGGGATCGAGTGCTCCCTCAGTAAGTTTGCAGACGACACCAAGTGGGCCGGGAGTGTTGATCTGCTGGAGGGTAGGAAGGCTCTGCAGAGGGACCTGGAGAGGCTGGATTGATGCGCTGAGGCCAATTGTATGAGCTTTAACAAGGCCAAGTGCCAGGTCCTGCACTTGGGTCACAACAACCCCATTCAACGCTACAGGCTTGGGGAAGAGTGTCTGGAAAGCTGCCCAGAGGAAAAGGACCTGGGGGTGCTGGTTGACAGCCGGCTGAACATGAGCCAGCAGTGTGCCCAGGTGGCCAAGAAGGCCAATGGCAACCTGGCCTGTATCAGAAATAGTGTGGCCAGCAGGAGCAGGGAGGTGATCGTGCCCTTGTACTTGGCACTGGTGAGGCTGCACCTCAAATACTATGTTCAGTTTTGGGCCCCTCACTGCAAGGAAGACATGGAGGTGTTGGACCGTGTCCAGAGAAGGGCAACGGAGCTGGTGAAGGGCCTGGAGCACAAGTCTTATGAGGAGCAGCTGAGGGAACTGGGACTGGTTAGTCTGGAGAAGAGGAGGCTGAGGGGAGACCTCATCGCACTCTACAACTACCTGAAAGGAGGTTGTAGGTGTTGGTCTCTTCTCCCAAGTAACTAGCGATAGGACGAGAGGAAATGGCCTCAAGTTGCGCCAAGGGAGGTTTAGATTGGACATCAGGAGAAATTTCTTTACTGAAAGAGTGGTCAGGCCTTGGAACAGGCTGCCCAGGGAAGTGGTTGAGTCACCACCCCTGGAAGTATTTAAAAGATGTGTAGATGAGGCCCTTAGGGACATGGTGTAGTGGGTATGGTGGTGTTGGGTTGATGGTTGGACTCGATGATCTTAGAGGTCTTTTCCAACCTTAAAGATTCTATGATTCTATGATTCTATGATTTAAACTCATTTAGTTAATGGTCAGTATTAAATTAAAAAATCCATTCTCTGAAGCATGGGTGTAGGGATTTTGAAATTGTAGCCTGTAGTCTATTAAACGTCATTTTAAAAGAAAGTATTTTGTCTGTTGTCTTGGATTTGCTAGAGAAGGATCCTAAAACACTGGATAAATGTTAGGAGTTATTCCTAAAAAAACTGAAAAATCACCTCGCTAAACAACAGTGTCCTTATTACAAGAAATTGAAAACAGTGGTCAAGCGTGTAATATAAAGACAATAGTGTGTACTCAGATGTTAATATAGAATCTGTTAAGTAGCGTTTGTCTCAAGCTTTGCCTACAGTAAATATCATTGCACACAGCTGCAAAGACAATGAGAGCCTGTGTGAAAGTAACAGACATTCTTCAGAAACAAAGTAGCTAACCTGTTTAATATATTTCAGAGTTATGAAATTATCTGTTTAACTTGGGTTGCACCATAATAAAGGTGTACTTGCAGGACTGTTAGTAAGAAAACTACCTTTATGCACCATGAGTCCAACACTTTGGCTATTGTGGGTACGAGTATACTTGCCTATATTGACAAAGGCAATTACTGTTTCTTTATCTGTCAGATATTAATCTTAACATTTTATGTGCTTAATACTATATAAAACTTCTGAGTCCAATGAAACTGAAAACACCATTCCACATGTTCATGGGTTTATGAAACAGGTTCCTTCCTATGTGGAAACTCTGGCCAATAGTACATGCTTTAAATAAGGTAAGTGCAGAGCATATTTTTGCTATTTTTTTTTCTTAGCCATGCTGTGGTGAGGAACAAGATACTTGATTTGTACAGACTTTTACAAACTATTAATTGTTAATGTTATGCTCAGTTATGTGGCCAGTTAACAATGAACTGTTGACATTTTTATAAACAGTGATACTTTAATGGTCCCTAATTATATAGGGAAATTATTGATGGTGAAAGGGGTTTATTAGCATATATATACATAAAATATATGATCAGAATTTAAAATAACAATTCAATTCTGTTTCACTTTACAAATGAAAATTTTGTTTCATTGCAATTCTAAAGTAATGCTTGTTTAAATATTTAAATGATAACATAGTTTTAGAAATATAAGCTAACATAAAATACAGTTTCTATACAACCATGATTAATGTCAATGGTAATTAATAATTTTGAATCCAGTTCTTGGTGTTTATTCTATCTGGTCAAAATGGACAAATACAGGCCAAATTGGGATGAACTGAACAGATTCAGAAAAGTATTTTAAGTAAGCTCATTAAACCACGAGTTCTGTGGGATGTCTGATTTATTACTTTTCTATTTAATTGGCTTTTGCAGGGAGGGGAAGGGAAGGGAAGGGAAGGGAAGGGAAGGGAAGGGAAGGGAAGGGATGCTGTGTTAAAATGGTATTAACCAGGTTCTAAGTAGGCCCTTTTAATGCAGTCTGTGACTTTACAAAATCTGCATGGTATCCCACTGGGTCTCCTAAAATGCAGTGTAGGCTCATCCAGAAAAATTTGAACTAGAGAATTCTTGAAGGAGGAGAGAAATTAATTTTCCCACTGAGGAGTGCAGTTACCTTTTAACATGTAGAGGGTGTGTTTCTACCCCTGTTTTCTATCCCTGTCACATTCTTCCAAGAGTAAAATTTTGCCACCATTCTTGGATCTCCAGCATTACAGTCTCAAACAACTGTTGTAATTTTTGTTATATACATTCTTTGTTTCACAGGGAAAACCACAAAGGAATCAACTGCCACTCAGCAGAATATATCTTGTCTTTGTGTTTGGTGAATTAAGAGAAAGCCTTATTGTGTACCTCAACCTCATCACCCTTTACTGATATAACATTTCCTGTACTCAGATAAGAACACTTTTTCTGCACAGAATAATAATTGGCAAGCTCACCATTCTCTTTTCTGTTGGCTGCTGACATACAACAATCTGGGATAAATGACGAAAAGAATAAAAGGAACACCCAAGCAGATCTCAGCTGCTAAGGAGTTAATTCAGTTTTTATAGCAGTTTTATAGAAGTGAGTGATACACAGAGTAGCTGTTATGTTCATTTTGATATAACAGTGAGAGTCTGCCATGTGATTCTTCACTCCATGGATAGCAGTGTCTTTGTGTTTTGTCTGCTTTTCCTAATGTGAAAATCCATGTGCTTGAAGGAGGAGATTTTTTTTTTCTTTTCTTTTTTTTTACATGAAAAGGAATTCATAGAATGCTTCATGTGTTTTACTAATAAAGCCACAATCTGTGAGGTTTTATTTTACAAATTTGTATTAAAAAGGCATTAGTTAAGATCTAAATAATGTAATCTACATCTGCTGTTTAGTAAAGATATTCATTTATACTTCCTCAATTAACAATTAAACTCACAATTTAAGGATTTTCCCTTATGCTATCTGGGTAAAAATAACATAATTTTACAATATAACAAAAATCATTATCTTAATAATAATAAACTCATTACTGTGCAGGTCCTGGTTGACTCCACAAGCCTTGATCCACTATTAAACATTCCCAAATATTCAGTTCATTATTATATTTCCAAAGGAAGAAATGTTACTCTAATAATCAGTGTACTTTTTAAATATAGTGACTTCTTTTAAAAACAAAAAGCAGACAAAAAACCCTATTGGTAAGATAAAAAATGGAGTGAAGTTTTTATTCTCTTGAGTGACACAAACACACAGCTTTAAAGGTGCACCCATGGGTGCTGGATGCCCACTGTTTAGAATCTTTGTTGAACATCATATGATGTTGATAGGCCTCCAAAGGTGCTCATGGACTCTTTACCCTCAGGTTTGATATGTTATCTTGCATGTTCAAATCCAATGAAATGTTTTATCCCTTGACAATTAATAAAAGAATTTGGTGGTTTCTTTTCTTTTCTTTTTTTTTTTTTCCTTACTGATTACCTTTCTAGGCATTTATTTATTTTATTTTCCCCTCATGTGATAACTTTATAACTTTTAGGGACAATGGGGGAGAGAATGTACAGATTTTAATTATTTCTTTTACAGAAGCAAATTAATAAAAAAAAAAAGACCCTCCTGAATTTTGCTCTCCAGCCATGTCCATAGTCGCTAGTTGGCCCTGACTCTGTTATTCTTACAGAGGTTCTTTGTTTCTGTGATTTTAGATTTGTTATTGCTTTACTTTTTCTATTGAAACATCTTTCCAAAAATTATACAGTATTCATTCATTAATCTTCAGTCTCTCTTTAGGGAAGTTTTCTGTTGGTGTTGGCTTTACATAGGCCTTTATAAAATTTTCCTCAACTGTTATAAGTATCTTCACTGCTCATATCCCAGTTGACTGCCATTTCATTGCAACGCCTTTTCCTACACGCAGAAAGTTATTCATAGTCTTTCAACACCTGACATACGGCACAAACACCTGTGAGATATCATGGTTTAAACAGTGATGCACTGTTAATTATTATAAGAAATAGGCTTCCCAGTTCATAAATTCCCGTAAGCCTTTTATATTTTTCAAGCAACAGTTCTCATTCCTTGGCTTATTTAGAACCTGGCTGATGAGTTTGCTACACTGTTGGACATAGAAATGCCTCTGGGACCATCTTGGGGCCAGGCTGTTGTGGGGCTGGCGAGGCTTCCTTATATCATCCCGAATGATTTTTCTTTCAGGTCATATTGGTATCTGAGGAATTTTTTACATGGTTTTATATGGGCAAATAAGGCCCTATACAAATTCCACTGTTGAGATAGCATCCAGTTTCAAGTGTAGATGTAATGTATTACATATAAACTATTCCTCTGATCTCTCTTTTCTTTTTTTTTTTTTCCCCTCCCACTATGGTATGAGAACTAAATCTATGTAGTCATCAAATAACATAGTTGATGATTTCTTTCATAAGACTGTTCTCTTTCTTCATAGTTTGAAATGGACCTATAGAAGACCCACACAAAACACATCTGTAAACACAATATTGGTTTCTTTTTTATTTATTTTTTTTCAGGAAACTCACTCAGTTTACTCATGAAGATGACTGGAAAAAGACATGACAAGCTAACAGAAAATATTTCCAATCACATCACATAAAGGTAGGCAATGATTCACAGAAAGATTATCTTTTTCTACCAATAATGATACTATCTCCCTAAACAGCATAAACATCTTTAACACATACAATCATAATTATTTTTGAATAAAGGACTGTTACCCCTGTTGCACAGCATTGGATTTCTTTATTCCTTACAAGTAGTCTGTTAGTGTAAGTATTAGCATTTTAAGATGTGTCTCAGAAACAGCCTAGTTCTTCTGATAAATTAAATCATCACTGAATTGCATTGACATAGTAATAGACAACACTTCATGATACTTATTCTTATGTAGTCTGATCATTATTGGGTCATGACAGTGTCTGAGGAGCAATTCTGTAACCTGAGAATGAATTATATAAAAGACTTGGGCAGAAATGGTTTTCCACCTGAATGGGCTGTTTTGTTTTGGTAGTATAATGTAGCTACCAACCCAAGATACAGCTGGACTTCCAAAAAAACGATGCTCCACTTAAGCACAGCTAATGACATAAACACCTTGGGTTTTGCTCCAGCGCAGAAATCTTTGCATCCTGCAGTAGAGTTTAACTCAGACATAGGATTTGAGCAGCTTATTCTCTAGTGTTGTTCACTTCACAGGGGCCCATCAAGTAAGTGCTACTCTGTCGTCTTTGTAAAGGCTCTGCTAAGACACCACATAAGAACCGATGACACACCTAGTCACAAAGTCTTAGTAGTAAAGTGCTGCAATGCCCACTTGTTAGGCGCCTTTCCTCTAAGATTGTATTGTATTGCATTGTATTGTATTCCCAATTATATTGGAAGGAACTGAAGAAGTCACTTATTTTCTGGGAAATATTTATTGCTAGATAATAGAGAAGATGTATTTTTATGTTCTTACCTCCTTTTGGAAGTTTCTCTTTTCTATTTATTTTAAATTTGGGTGTCTAAATTATAACTTGTGTGGAAAGCATGTTTATGTTTTCTTTTTGGGTTGAGCGCTGACCACCTTTTACAACATAGCAAGATTAAGAGAACTGAACTGGCATCTGGTAAAGGGTTTACTGGTCGCAAGACTCCATAGTAAATCAGCAAATAACCATGTGAGTAACATACAGAAACATATACCTACAAAAAACCAACCAACCACACAAAAAAAACCACCAGAAGTATTTTTTTGCTTAGGACTGAAGAATTAAAAAAATACTATTTCCAACAGAAAAGGATATAGCTGAGCTCTGTGGATTACATATGATGAATATTTCAGCACTTTTCACATTATTGAACATGACTGAAAGCTGAAAACACACTATGATGAAATTAACTGTTAGGTGTTCCAACTTAAGGAGGAGCAATTGGACAAAGATGGATTTTCTTTTCTTACGTATGTATAGCAGCTCACTCTAAAATTACACTGAGCTGACACAGAGTAAAGAGAAAAAATGTTTAATATAAGGAACAGAAAAAGAAAAGCACAGTAGAGAGAACTGCACTTTGTGTGGTTTGCTTTCAGAACTTGGCATTATTAACAAGCAGTAATATAATTGCAAATGCTGCTTACAGTGAGGTGCATGCTACTATAACAACAAAACATCTCCTAAAATATGTCTTATAGTGGAAATATTTATATTTATTTACAGTATTTTCCATTGACAACATTAATTAACTAAATCAACAGATGAGACAGTTATTAAACCCTTGTCCAGAAACAGTGTCTTGGCAGTACATAAGAAGATGCTTTAAAGGACACAGTTTCTCTACTTATCATACTAATTGCTTCCTATTTTGGCTGCCTGTCATACAGCTATCTCCCAAATTATGTAGTAGTGAAAGATTACTCTACTCTATTAACAAGTCACTGTACATGTGTAGTAGCTGCCTCTCTTATTTTTTTTCCTTTTTAAAACTGTGTGAAATCATGGGTCAGGCAAAGTTTAAGGACTCTTTGAAGTGCCACTGAAAATTAAAATGATCTGGTTTTCCAAAGCTTGGCTGGCTGCAAGTCCTATGTATATTCTGCTCCCTGATGTAGATTTTTCCCTCTTTGTACCCTTGCTAGTTGTAAATAAACAATATATTAAACTATAATTTTTAATGGAAGCTATTATGGCTTTGGAATGTAAGGGAAATTAAATGTATAACTTCACATGTTTGGATAATACTAGCAAATCATCTACCTCCCTTAAAAAACAGTTAGAAATTATTACCAACTTACAGCAAGTGAAGGAGCCGCTTAATAACAATGGTGACTTATGCTAGTTGTAAAAGCCAACAAAACATTTCATTTTAGAAGTAAGTTTATAGGGGGCTATTAGGGATCATTGTTGGTAGTATGAAATCAAGTCTTTCATTTTAGATCTCTGGCACAATTTTTTCACAATCTGCAAACCTAGCTTTATTTACACTGGACCACTCCTAACAGCTGCTGACACCATCCTGAACACCATGTAAATTAAGCTAATTTCTCAAAGAAATATTTCTAAAATTAGTCCTAGAAGAATAAAATGACTAAGTCAATTCTCAGAGGCCTTTCCTAAAATTTTTGTTAGTTTCTTTGGAACAAATCTCCCATAACCACAAAAACAGTATTTTAAAAAGAGAAAGAAATAGTTTGTTCCCAACCTGATAAAGTCAGATATAAAACCGAGACATAGAAATCTTATTTCAGATATGTTCTTAGGTAAATTTGCAGAATGTGACATTTGCTGATTATTTATCCATGGTATATGCATACTAAACCTACCAGAATCTTTGTCAAATCATCTTAATTGTGTCCAGATTAAAAAAAAAAAAAAAAAACAAAAACCAGATTAATATAGCCTAATCAGCCTAAAATATCTAGGCAAAAATAGCTTGTAAGTGGTCCAGCCCAAATCCAGGCCACAAGACTAGTGTCTTCTCTGTTTAATTTCAAAATCTACATTAACTATTTGTGGCTATACCTATTTGACTCTGTAGTACATTGGAAGCAAGGACAAGTGTTCTCAAAACTGTACCATCCTTACTACACAGACACTCCAGGTTAGTGGTAAAAACAAAAACAAAAGCAAAAAAGGGACCCCAATTTAATGGGATCTTTTGCATAAAGATATCAGCATTGAGTCTTTTGACCAGGGTGGTGGGTCACTGTCCATGTGTCCAAGGGCGCTTGAAAAGTTTTCTCAAGCTGGATGGGGTGAGACTCCCTGAACCTCTGTTCTGCTGAATTTGTATAGCCAGCTGGCCAGTGGTCCCACCCACCCACCCACTCACACACATGCATGATGCCTGCTGCTGACTGTCTTAAACTACATACAAAACATCTATGTGATCATTGCAGAGTCTACAGGAACAGTTTCTATTGACTATTTACCAGTACCTCATCTGAGTACATTTTGGTCAATCCTACAGCAGGAACTACCTGGGAGAGCCTCTGGGATGGCCAGGCTCTCCACTCTTGCCATGCTGTTAATTTCCAGTTCAAGCAACAGGAAGACTATACTGGGTAGTCTCAGGAGGATCTATAGATACTGCATCAGAAACCAGACTTTAGACCACAACTGCAAGAACAGGAAAAGCAATAGAGCACAGGCTTCAGCCTAAATATGCTGAGTTATCTCACCTGAATGAAAAATTAATTTGCTTGATAAACAATTAGTCAGACACATAATTAATGTAAATATGAACTGAGAAATGCAAATGTCTTTCCCATGTTTTGTCTTTTGTTTTCCTCTGAATGCCTTGTTTCTGTTATTCATTCAGCAACAATAACTGAAAATGAATTTAGTATCAGCATGCATTTGGACGGGAAGATCTTTATTGTCTTGTCCTAAATGAGCTTATTAAGGCATCAAATAAAGCTGGCTTTCTGCCTGTTTTTTGGTGAACAGATGCACAGAACAAGGGAAACAAAGTGTATAAATTAGAACATTAGATGTGAACGCTTTTTTGTAGCCTTAGACTTTATAGGTAAGTGTTATGCAAATACTGAGCTTTCGGGAGGGGAAAGGATAGATTTTTTATTTTTATTTTTTAGCCTGGAGAATTGAATTCATCTTTCTTGTCAAGAAGAGAAGACCGAGTTTTAAGTATACATTGCTGACTAGATGAAGACCAGCAAATCAGAAAGTTTAAGCAAATCTCTGTTCTCAGTCCACTTCCTTAACAGTTATTCATGTTGAATAGTACAGCCTTACCACAACCTTAGGTTGATTTCAATATGTAAAAGTTATGAAATTAAACCATCATTGAAGGCGTCTTATATTTCAAATTATAATGTCTTTATCAAGGCTAAATTAAATATTTTTGGCTCCCTTATAGTAATGTTCAAAAGAAAATAATTTAATTCAGGATTTTCACCTGTGCTGAGCTTTATGTACTTTATTAGTCCCTGGTTTGAATGCAGCATAAGCTGGAGATAACATTACCTCTTCATATTTGGTTTAAACTGAGTAAGGAGTTTATGGTCATTTTGACACATATATAAACAAAAATATAATGCCTAGGAGTTGTATTCAGAGTCAGCATTTTCAAGCAATAAAGCATGGTAGACAGAATTCATAAACATTGGTACCTTCCAAATTAGAGATCAAATGCTCTGTTAATAATGAGTTCACCCTACAATGCAGTTGAATGCAGTCACTTTGCTGTATATATGCATCCATGACAGCTAATAAAAATATGTAATGCCTTTAGAAAATACAGCAGGATTTAAACACAGTTATGTAAAGAAAGAGTATTAAATTTAAAAAGTTATAGTGCATCTAAGACCCTTGCACAATTCGGAATTATGTTATCCATAGAAGAAATTAACAAATGTGCCACCAAATTACTTTTGATATGTAAAGCAGAACAAATTTCTTAAGTATTTCCTTGTGTATGATAAAAATGAATTACACAAAAGCAAATCCAATCTCCATATGGAACTATTTTTAGTGCATTCCCATTGACATAAATGAGGCTAGAAATAGTAGAAATAGAATGTAATTCAATAGTACAAAGGCCAGGGTCATACACTTGGGGACTAATAATCGTTTCTACTAGAATCTGAGAGCTTATCATTTGGAAACAGGGGAGGACAAAAGCCTGGGAGTATTAGTTGATCACAATATGACCATGAGCCACCAATGTGCTATGTCTGGAAAAAATGCAAATTTGGTCTTAAAGCACATCAAGCATGGGATTTTTTGAGCAGTGATAAGATGTTCATGTTATTGTACAAGACCTTGGTGGTCAGAAGTGGACTACTACTCCAGCTCCTGTCTGTTGACATTCTTCCCAAGTCAGCTCCTCCTGTTCCCACTTGCACTAGAACAAGCAAGGGAACAGTGAGATGAGTCTAGGGCCACTGGCAGGAAAATTCTTAGACCGGAAAGACTTTGAAGCATGTTACAGGACTGATCAGAGGGATAAAGATGAGGTAATAGAGAATGATTTTGGTATAGGGTTGCTTAGCTTTTTGCTCTCCTATGGGAAATACAAAAGAATGACAAGGCAGGATTTGAAAGTTTTTCCTGAGAGCTTAACTTCACACGTCTAAATGGATCATGACAGTGTGATCTTGGATGGAATGAGACTGCAGGGACAATACATGTCTGTTACTGTGATTGTCTTTGTTTCTACCCAAAACTAAGAAGCAGAGAAACGTACTGAGCTGAATAGTATTCCTGCATAGCTTAGATATCATAAAGATTTCTTTATTCATGACAGACCTTTATGTGGGAGGTATGAAAGAAACAGATATAATTCTAAAGATTAGCAAGGGCCACTGGAAACAATCACTTCATAACAACTCTTATGACAGAGCATGTACACAGACTTATCACTAAAGAACCCAGCAGACAATGCATACTGACTCTCCAAAACTTAAGACATTACCTTCCAGGACATATATTGGTAGTAGTATTTGTCCTGAGGAAAAAAAATTGAAAGATAGAAAAAGAAATTCCCAGGATATGATCAACAGTACAAAATCTATAGGAAGACAAAAGCAAATAGCTGTTTTCGCAGATTCAGGTGATGAATAGCACTACATGTAATGACTGAGAGCAGGAATTTTCAGTGAGGAAGACTGCTGAAACTTAGCTTCTGGTGACCCAAAGGCTGCTAATGTACATACTGGTAGAAGATGGACTGTTATTTATTCAGTCATGCTGTCTGTAATTATACGACAACGAGTAGTTTGATTGCAATTGTATTTTAGAGCAAGTTGCAATTTCCTCTTAGCAGTACCGATGCATAATAATATCAGGTCTGAAACATGATGTATGATAACAAAACAACTAAATGACCAAGTGCAGGTCATCAATAATAAATCACTCAGTCATGCAGTCACACACACAAAAAGGTAAACTAGGCAATAACACCATATATACTGAGCAACCGATAAATATTTAAGTAATATTTAAGTAATATTTATTAATAATAGTAAACTGTAATATCAAACATCTTATGTCTGAAAAAGAATTAACATCATGGACCATAATCAGCATGCCTCCCAAAATGCAAGGAAATATTTCAGAGAAATGGACACTAAGAGAGCCAGCTACTGTTTTCATTACTTATGGAACCACCACAAAAGCAGTCTCACATGTTCCCTACTGGAGATACTGACGAAGCGTACAGAAGGAACACATTCTGTCATTAAAGAAATGCCAGGGTAGACTGGCAGACAAAAACAAGTGCAAAAACCTTTTCGTTAAAGGAAGGTTCTATGATGTCTCAATGCGATGAACAGAACACCGAATGTAAATAGATAACCTGTATGTCTGAGGTTGCACTTGCTGACTAAGGAGAAGATAGCTGATTTATCAAATGTTAAGGATGGCAAAAAAGGGTTATAACATTGTCGCAGTTTAACCCCAGCCAGCAACCAAGCACCACACAGCCGCTCGCTCACTCCCCCCTAGTGGGGTGGGAGAGAGAATTACAAGAGTAAAAGTGAGAAAACCTGTGGGTTGAGATAAAGACAGTTTAATAGTTAAAGCAAAAGCTGTGCACACAAGCAAAGCAAAACAAGGAATTCATTCACTACTTCCCATCGGCAGGCAGGTGTTCAGCTATCTCCAGAAAGCAGGGCTCCGACACGCGTAACGGTTACTTGGGAAGACAAACACCATCACTCCAAATGTCCCCCCTTCCTTCTTCTTTCCCCAGCTTTATATGCTGAGCATGGCGTCATATGGTATGGAATACCCCGTTGGTCAGTTGGGTCAGCTGTCCTGACTGTGCTCCCTCCCAGCTTCTCGTGCATCTGGCAGAGCACGGGAAGTTGAAAAGTCCTTGACTAACGTAAACACTACTTAGCAACAACTAAAACATCAGTGTGTTATCAACATTCTTCTCATACTAAATCCAAAACATAGCACTATACCAATTGCTAGGAAGAAAATTAACTCTATCCCAGCCGAAACCGGGACAAACATACAATGTCCAGAGAATGTCTTCTAGAATTTTTGGTAGGTACCAAAACAAATATACACATAAGCATATGTCCTCCAGTATAAACTGTACCAATTTCTAGGCATCAAGGTTGTAAGCATTATGCTCTTATTCTTAGAAAAGGAAGGGTCAACACAGAGTCTTTTCAGGACTGGTCATAAAAATCTTGAGCAATAACATCAAAACAACTACTTCAGGTATCTAGGAAAAAAAAAAAACATTAACTTCTGAAAGATAAAGCTTATGAAAGAGTAAAATATAAATAATCCATCAATACAAAGGATAATCAAAATATATTTCAGGGTTCCGTGGTAAGAACTCAGACATTGTGTGACTTCTTTTTGTAGATTAACAGACAGTGAAGGAAGTAAATATTTGCGATAAAAACCAGACTTGTGTAAGTTTGAATGATTAACGTAAAATAGTCATGGGTAATAATATGCTTTAATCTTGAAGAAAGACACTGCTGGAAATTAACAAGAAATACTTGCTAGGAGAGTCTCAAGGGGGAAAGATAACAACAAAAAAAATCCCTTCTTGCTCATTTAAGAATATAACTGAGGTGTGGAATTTGTTCTAGGACATTTTGGAAAGTATCATGAAGAGGCCCCTGTGTGGAGCCAAGTTCCAACTGCTAGATGTATAATAGGTAGTTTGAACAAGCTGTCTTTCAGAAAAGAGCACAGAAAGCTCTGTGCAATAGTAGATGGTTTAAAATTAGGTTGAACATCCTATGTGTATCTGATGGAAAACACAATAAAACATCGAACAAAACAGTAGAGCAGTGAAACAATTCACATCTGTATGCTAATAATGTCACCAGATGTAAGGGAATGAAATATAATTAGGGATGACTCAGTTTATTCAATATAAACAAAGAGAAAGAGGAGTACAGAAGAGATGGAATGGAAAAAGAATATTTTTCTTCCAACTGGGTACAATTTTTTTTTGGTAACCTAATGTATGGGGCACTTATCGAAAATAGGGGAAACATAGTTCATTTTCTTTCAGTAAATAAAATTTTAAACTGGCATAGCCCTGTTTCCAGAGTTCTTAAAAATCTTTTAAAAAGCTATCCCCTTTCCAGGCAATATTTGTGTAACAATCTAGGGATGCGTGTGGTTGGGGTGCTCTGGGATGTGCGCAAATGCAGAAGAGGGAACCAAGCTTTTGTTTCCTTTCCCACTTCTCCTAAATACACAACTTGGGTGAAACCAGCAGAACATCACTTATTTCTTATGTGAGGGAAATAATTACAGCTCACCACTTCTTTTGATTTTATTGCAAATTCTCTAAAAGTAGAAATTCATGTCAAATGTGGCGGTTTGTTGGTTTTTTTTAATCCCCTCTTGAAAATATTTTTCCTTCCATTGCAAAAACATAACAAAACAATGGAAATGTTTCTAGTTTTGCATATTCTAGGCTGAAATATGTTTTTGACATCTTGGTTTTGTTACTAGTATATAAACTTAGAAACTAAAAATGTCACAAGCTGAGGAGAGGACAGAGCAAATGAAAACAAACAGAGGAATCTACTGCCCCAGATTGAATGCCCAATGTAAAACATATTCTGGAAAGAGCTACAAAGAGAATACTGTTTAGCAGTGGAAAAATTTTACAGCCTTATGGAATCTTAATACTCTGCTGAAAAAGTATAATCTGATTCACATCTAATGCTAGAAGCTATATAGACAGAGTAGATGACTATATGAATTCAAGGAAGTGGGGCTACCAGGAAGTTATACATGAAAAAACCATGACCAAGATAGAAAAATTGTATTTTTCAGGCTATCAAGAATGCACTGAGAAGGACATGTCTTCAGGAAGACAATGCTGATGATTATAGGAAATGTGTTTGGTGGCCACAACACACTAAGGCTGAACAGAACTGATTCAAGATTTTTTGGGAACCTGAGCACAGCATTTGGGAATCTCTCTGCCAGCTCACGAAGAGATGAGAAGGCTGAGTTGCCAATAAGGACGACCAAGAGACTGACTATTTTCTGGAACTGTCAGTCCAGCTCAGTACAGCTTGTAGTCCATTACAGATGCTGATAGGTCGGACATTGAGAGTTGCTTACCATGAAGGACACAAGGCTGCAATGGAAAACAGAAGGGCAGACCTAACGCACAGATAAAGTAAGCAGTTATCTGGGGGAATAACAACCTCCGTGAGGAACAGGCATGGTTGTGCTGCCCACTTAATGATGACAGAGCACTGGAGGAGAGGCTATTTTCAGCTCCTGACATACATAAGCCACAGGCCTTCTAGCAGGAGAGTACCCCCAGCGATAACAGAAGCTGCAGAACTGCCTCCATTCCTGTCTTTCCTGTATGTATGGGAGCATCCCTCCATCCTTAGGTCCCGTGCAACACAGTAAGCAAAAGTTGGTAGAGCAGCTGAAAAGTTTCTCCCTTCACTCTGCACAATGGCCTGTTGTTTGCAGACTCTTTTTTTTTTTCTTTTTTTTCTCCTCTGGAAGGAGGAGTATATGGGTTCAAAATCCTTTAGTTGAGAAAGGCGTCTTCAGAAGTTCGGAAGTCCACCTCCAAAAAGAAAGGTTAGAATTTATTTCATTTACTACAATAAGCTACTTGTGAATAATAGAATATCAGATCAAGCTGTCAAAAAGATAAACCCTTTTAAAATTAATTTATTCTAATTAGTAAGATTTTTGTTGCTCTATGGTAATTATTTTTTTCCACTCAGGCTGTAAGCAATCAATACCAATAGTCTTTCCCTGTGCTGCAAGATTTGCCTGAGAGAAGGAAAATTTATTACAAGTGTACACAAAGGGTAATGATAAGAGAGGCTGTCCAGCTGCATGACTGCAATTATGTCATAATATGTAGGAGTGCACGTTTCAGTGACCAGTGCTAAAACAATATTTCTTTCCTCTGATAAAGTCAGTCTAGCTTATTATGTTAACCTCATGTGTGCGTTGCTACAGTCTGTGCTACTGATAATATTACTTTGAGATTCTTGGGTGAAAGGGCCTTTGTAAAGTGCTTTATAGATAGATTAAAAGTCAATTAAATCCACATTTCAGATTAATAAATCAACTCAAAAAACTCTGTTATGCGCTGGCTCACTGATGTGGTTCAGAATGAAAAATATAATCCTTGATCTGCAAATATGAGTTGGTAGCTATTTCTAACAGCTAAATGGCTTTCTTTCTGTCTTGCACTCTGCTTATAATCATTGCTCAAAATACAACAAGAAAAATTGTCTGAATGCCAGAAATGATCATTTAGATAGAAATGCTCCCTGGTCTGTTGCCAAACACTTGGAAAGGTTAATAAAAACACTAATACTGTACTCTACTGGAAAAGTGGGTATTGTTATCTCAGATTATAAACTTACCTTAGTCATAAACTTAGATTCTATTTTCTAAGTAAGAACAAAGTTTAATAGAGAATTTGAAATAAAAATAAATGATCTGAAAAGGAAAGAAGAATTTATTGGACTAAATTTGAAAAAAAGCTGCAGTTTTGGCTTCATATATAGACTGTAAAATAAGGAGTCTGTTTATACAAAACAGAATAAAATGTAAAGCAAGAGAGACTAAGATTCTGCATAGCATATATGTATATGCTTTCAAGACAGTGATATTTTACATCTACATTTGCTGGGTGTATTTTTAGGGTAATTTGAATCAAAGATGGAATAGTTCTATCAAGTTATCATTCAGTTCATCTTATTACTAATGAAGAATTGTTCCCTAAATACAATTTTTAATGCTTTGTCCTCTCTGGTTTTAAGTACCCAAAGGCATAGGTGCTCCCACAGGATTCATTAAGAGGTTGTTCAGCACATGAGTAAATCTCACTGTCTGTAAATGTGTCCCACAATTCATTTTAATTATTTCCCTTCTTATTAGTTAAGATATGTTTCATAATCCTAGATATTTCTTCATGTGACTTGATAGTTAAATATTAGTAAGTGATAGGGCATGTAGGACTCATAGTCATAGCTGATACACAGTTTAGATGTATGCTTTGAAGAATACATTTTATTTACCATTGCTCAATAGAAGATTTGTGAGGTTTTTTAATTTCCTTTGCAGTCCTTTCCACTAATGCTGCTGACTTCTCCTTGGTATGACTTTTTTATGGGGAAGAGATTGGTTTAAGGCTCCTTCATGTTGTCCTAAAATAATCTAATTATTTTAAAGAACTTTACTCAAGTAATGAGAAACCATACAGCATGGCCTATAGAACACAGTACCATATAGTGTGCCCTCATATAGCTCTTCATCCTTCATAAAACTACACTTCATGGAGTATAGATTTGCCTGTTTATTGATGTCTGTAATCTAAAGAAACATCTCCCCTCTTTGAGGCCACCCTGTTTTACATCAGTTTGATTTTCTATGCACCCTAGCACAGGGACCAAATCATTTTAAATTACTGCAATTTAACACTGTTCAATAGAGTTTAGTTGTTTGAATCCGAGGAGTGGACACTCAAGCAAGTATTTTTCAGGTAAGCTATCATGTAGATGTAGCATATGTAAGTTAGAGCAGTAAATGTAAGAAGCATGCTCTGTGGTAGCTTTTCCCTCAGGACAAACAGGACTGCTGTGTGCAGTTGTTGTGGTGTTGGTATTCCACAAATTCGTCCCCCATAACCTCACAGAAATGTGGTTGTGTACTCATATTCTCAGTGAAAGATCAGGTCCATAAAGCTTGTATGGTCTAGGTTACAGTCTGCAGCTAAGTGCATCAGCTTCAAAGAACTTGAAAGAAAGATGAACAGTTCTCTGTCTCTCTTCTGTCTTTTCCTTTTCTCCTTACCTGTTTTTGTTGACTAGCCACAGGCTCAACAAATGATTGAAATAGTGGGGGACCAGAAAAGAAATAGAAATGGTAAAAAAGTAGATCATGTTGATGTATATAAGAGTACAGTGAACAGAGACTTCGTGGAAGAATTCACATCTAGGTTATTTTTAGAAGGTAATATAAATACAGAAATACAAGCAGGGAAGGATTTAAGCTTAAGAAAGAGCCAAAAAATTATTCAGATAAAAACAATTCTGATAAAACCAATGTTTTTAAAACAGGTTGCACAGTGAAAATACTGTCTGATGTCATTTTTGGGATGTTAGAATGTCTCTCTGTCAACTTGTGGCGAACAGATAATGTCACATTTACTTAGTAAAGCTGAGGTTTTAGTCTATATTTTCTTCTTGCTTTGGTAAATTTCTTCTGCACTGAGTTGAGTGAGAGGTTTGCTTAGCAAAGTATTGAAGAACTTTGTTTTTAAATGAGAATCTACTAGTGAATATTTGCAATATTGATTAAGACTGAAAAAGCTATCAAGTAGCTAAATAAATCTTTGAAGATTATCAAAGTTCTTAAGTGGGGAAAAAAAAAAACAGGACTGGAAAACTTATGGAGTAAAGGAATTTTCTGGTCAAATTCTGATCACTGATGAAACCAATTATATTTATACTCAGTGTTGTCGTTTAACGCTAGCCAGCAACTAAACACCACGCAGCTGCTTGGTCACTCCCCCCACCTCCGGTGGGATGGGGGAGAGAATTGGGAGAGTAAAAGTGAAAAAACTCATAGGTTGAGATAAGAACAGTTTAATAATTGAAATAAAGTAAAATAGTAGTAATAATAATGATAACAACAACAACAATAATAAGAGAATATACAAAGCAAGTGATGCACGATGCAATTGCTCACCACCCACCGACCGATGCCCAGCCAGTTCCCAAGCAGTGATTGCTGCCTCCTAGCCAACGCCCTCCAGCTTATATACTGAGCATGATGTCATATGGTATGGAATACCCCTTTATCCAGTTTGGTTCAGCTGTCCTGGCTATGCTCCCTCCCAGCTTCTTGTGCACCTGGCAGAGCATGGGAAGCTGAAAAGTCCTTGACTTTGAAGCACTACTTAGCAACAACTAAAATATCAGTGTGTTATCAATATTATTCTCATACTAAATCCATGTCCCGGTTTCAGCTGGGATAGAGTTAAATTTCTTCCTAGTGTTGTGTATTGGGTTTAGCATGAGAATAATGTTGATAACACACTGATGGTTTTAGTTGTTGCTAAGTAGTCTACTAGTCAAGGACTCTTCAGCTTCCCATGCTCTGCCAGGTGCACAAGAAGCTGAGAGGGGGCATAGCCAGGACAGCTGAGCCAAGTGGCCAACAAGGTATTCCATACCACATGACGTCATGCTGAGTATATAAATAGGAGACGTGGTCCAGAAAGTGGTGATAGCTACTTGGTTATCGGTCAGCGGGTGGTGAGCAATTGCATTGTGCATCACTCAACTTTGTATATTCTACCATTATTATTATAATTATTATCATTATTATTATCATTATTATTATTATTATCCCTTCCTTTTCTGTTCTACTAAACTGTCTTTATCTCAATCCACAAATTTTACTTTTTTTTTTTCAGTTCTCTCCCCCATCCCACTGCGGGGGCGGGGGAGAGAGGGGGAGTGAGCAACTGTGTGGTGTTTGGCTACCTGCTGGGTTAAACCACAACAATCCAAAACACAGCACTATACCAGCTATTAGGAAGAAAATTAACTCTATCCCAGCCAAAACGAGGACACTCAAATTCATCTCCTCCAAGTTAATTGGTCAAAATGAACACAATTTCTCAATTACTTCCCTTCTTTTAGTCACAGTGTGTTTTCCCAGGCCAAGCAACCAAGTCTTCTTTCTACATAATAGAGTATGTTTTAGCAGGCAAGGTCCTTATCCTAAGTGATGTGTCTCCTTTGTAGCCTATACAAGTTTGTCGGCTAAGATCTGTGAAACCCCCAAAAGTCACTTTCTCTCCTATTGCGGTCTCCCTGCACAATGCCCCTGTGGTTCCTACTGTACGTCTCTGAGGGTTGAAACATTAAGCTAGGTTTCTGCTGACCATAGCATCCCATGAAGCTCAGTAGCAGTGCTGAATAGCATCTACGAAGGCACACTGAGAATCAAAGCATATCTTCCAGATGAAGGCCATTCATTTAATTCAGCTGGTCACCACCCAGCAAAAAATCACAACTAAAATGCAGCTTGGGCATCCCAGCTAAGGAGCAGAAGGAGAACTGAACCAATTCCAACAAATTGCTATATAAAGTAGAACTGCACACCCTTCCTGAAATTCATGTGTGCCCCTCACTTAGCTTGTTTTTTAATCACTCATGACTAAAAGCCCATGCAATTATGGGCTTGCATAATCAATTATTGCTGGGTTCTATGGCTCAATGTTGCTCTGAACTTAGAAAATGCACATCTTGCCAACTGGAGCTCACTTGCCCTGGCCTCCGAATAAATAAATAAACAAACAAATAAATGGATAGGTAGATAAATAAATAAATAAATTTTAAGAGTTAAACTTTGAAAAGAACACTTTTTTTTTAATGATTTGGCAGAATGCAAGTTCAATCTAGCCCTTAGAGAATAACTTTACACAAACCCTCTGGCTGTGCTGTGTATATTATTCGTATACTCACAGAGCTGAAAAAGAAATTTCAGCTATTTGAATTTTTCAAATAGTAAGCTTTTTCCCCCTTTTCAGTATTATTCTTCATTTTCTTCCACTTGCCCAATCCTTCCCATTTCTGTAGGGAGGATAATCACAGGATATTTTAGTAATATGATGTTATTGTAGATCCTGCATCTGTAATGAAATGATTTCCATTGCATTAGTGGGTCATCTTAAAAAAGGTTTTTTCCCCTTCTTTGAAAAAATATAGGTAATTTGTTCAGTGAATCTGGAAATTACTTTTTTCAGCTTTTTGCCTAAATTATGACCTGTTCATGTTGAGTGCTTTTGTTGAGAACTCTTAATTCATATATAGCATTATTGCTGATTTTTTAAAAAGATGACATTTCAATGCATATTATTCCACTCACTGTTGCTTTGTAATTTTCTGCATTTTATACTGTTGAGTCCTATCACGTTTTTTTGCATACTTCAAAAAACTTCTGGTCCAATTCCTGCCATAAATTTATTTTTATAAAATCACATGGTAATCTCAACATATAAGCTTAGTATTTGAATCAAAGTAAATTAGATTTTAAACTGCATTCTTAAAGAAAGTTGTGGTTTTCTTCTTTCTCTTCCCTCCCCACCAGCACAGGAAATCTGTTATGATGTGGTGTTCTTATGTCAAACATGTGAAAAAACAAGTTAGGTAATGAAGGATGTAAATATGGTCCAGAATATATTCTTTTAGGTAAATCATATTTGAGATATACATGCTTTTTTTCCTGATCACTGCTGGAAATTATTATTTTTGAAGGAGTAAACTCACTAATTTGGTGTAGAAGCTGGGGCTACAGAAAGAATTAGATCTTCTAAGAAAGATGTATGTGCTGTATGTGCTTTAATGAAGTCAGCCTGTCTCAGGAAGTTATAAAAGATAATTTAACTTTGCATAATGTTCTTTTTGATTATTCCACTTTATCACTAATTCAAATGCTTTCTTTTTCTTCATTAAGTCTCCTGTAGCGAGATGCATTCATCCTCACTTGGTCTTTCTAGATTCCAGATATTTAGGCTTACCTTGCAATGTAGATTCTGTTGACAGCCTGTTTGGGAGAGGAAAATCCCTTCAGAGAGCCAGCTATTTAGGCACTTCCAGTGCCTAATTCTCTCTCCCCTAATTATCATGGGAAACTTGACTAGAAGTTGAACCATAACATGTTTCAAAGGTATAAGTTAGGAGAGATGAAACCTAATCCTCCTTTGTATATTTTTATTTCTGGAAATATATATTCCTTTTAAATTAATGAAACTTTGATAAACAATATTGGCTGTTTGTACAACCATAACATAATTAATTCTTTGCACATTTAATATAATTTTCAAAATTTGCCTTATTCTAAGTGAGATAAATAGTGAGATAGAAAAATAATAAGGTAAAATAAACTTGTTTCAGTAGTTTTTAAACTAAAATGTCTAATATTTTTACTGTCATTCTGTATTTCCACTTGTTTTAAAACTGGCATGCTTCCAATATATTTCCTTCATTGATTCAGTTTTTCATTTAGCTTTATTTGGATTATTTGGATATGGGAACTCAAATTCCTTTAAGCAGGAGGTCTCTTTATGGTATTAGCTGCTCTTCCCTCTAGAGACACAGCTAGTTCTGGGCATATCTAGAAGCATATATTAGTCTACTTATATAATTTAACTTATCTTCAAATGCCTTCAACACAGCATCTAAGCACAGGTTTGAGGAGTGAGTCATGTTAGACAATTAATTTACACATATTCATGATACTGCTAGAATGAATAATCCTCATGTCCCCTTTGCTTGGTCTACTCCTTACCCTGTCATTTCGGCATGAAAACCTGCTTGCTCTTGAATGCCTTCTGGGGCGTGAAGGATTTCATGGTATGGGAACCGCTCTGTTTCTGTTTGCATGTAAATTATTCACTTTTTTTGAGAAAAAAAAATCAAAGTTACTGCAGAGCTGACTCTTCACATTCTTGTAGCTGATATATAGCAGATATGGTTTAAATGTGTTTTTATTGCTGACAATGATATAATGGATGTGCTTGCACAGTGTGATCTGGAGATTCTTCAGGAGCAGCTTGTAGATCTCTGGAAACAGCAAAAAAGAGCAATTCTACTAGGACTGAAAGAGAAGAAGCCATACTACAACTCCCACCAGGGATCGTCACACCTAGACCTTTGAGGTAACATTGGGATTCAGTCTCAGCATTGCTCTTTACAACTGCAAAAGAAGATTAAAACATTTTCCTGAGGGTCAGTGTGGGCTAGTGGATCAGGCTATCAATCAACTACAAATCCTGGAGCTGTTAACATATTTTTGCTGAAATTGATCAAAGCACCAACTACTACTTTCTTTGTTGTACACTTATTCTGTATTCTTCATTCATACTGTTTTAATAGATAGTTATTTTGAAGTAACTTTTCTATGGAAATCCTTGCTACGCACACTTCTTCCATCATCCTTCCTCATTTGTCATTTGGTAAAAATGATTGAAAGACATGATCACTCTTATCAAGCCTCAAGTCATCTCAAAATAAAGATTTACTTCTAGTATGAGAACTTAAAGACAGATTTAGCATTTTATCTGCTTTAGTCACTGGTATTCACAATGTATATATTCTTGCTTCACAGTACAACACATAACTTTACTATGTGACAGTATTTTATATTTAAATGTATTTTCTTTATTACTTATTTAAGAATATGTTAGTTCACCCACTATGCCTTCCCTGTTCACCCACTGTGCAGCTGAGGAACTATAGGATTTGAATAATGAAAATACATAGTGTTGCTTCTGAAAAGGAAAAAAAAAGAAGAGAAGAAACTTAATAGAAAAAAAGATTATGAGAATTATTACAAGTTTGCACAATATTATAATTGAAAAATTAAAGTCGAGTTCATTTGTCGATAAATAAATGAGTGCCTAGAGTCAGTTTTGGTTTACTCTAATTGCAAGCTAGGAGATAGAAAGGAAGTGCTAGAGTATCATCAGTAAAATTATTTGCATTTTCAAGATTATTCTTAATGTTATAATAGAAATTTAATTTTTACTTGAAGAAGTCATAAGGTTCAGAATATGACAGCAGTATTTGCAGCCAAGCTATAAATTTTAGTGGATAAATACAATCCAAGTAAATAATTCTTTCAAAAATGAGTGGCAAGAGGATGTCAGATTGTGGGATGGTTAATAGTGTACAGTAGGTGTTGAATTACCCTCAGATCTGAAGTGTCTCTGAATAATTTAAAATACCTGCTTTTGGCAGATGCTCAAACCATGAACATATCTGATAGTTTAGATTGTATACTGTCGATGAAAATTTTATAGAATGCTTCAGTGTGAGGGAATACATTTTGATATTTATGACATGTTGCTTTCTGTCCTGGTACCTTATGTCCAGACGACATGCACAAATAGAGCAAGGTGGTGTATTTATTTTGTTATGAAACAGCAGTCATAGTTATCAGCAACATTATGGGAAATATTTCTGCTTAATCATATCAATTTCTGGGTTTAGAGATCTCTAGGTTTTAAGAGTTCTGTTTATTATGAGGTGTCTTCATCAATCTAGTCATGTACAAATAAGATTTATTTGCATTAGATAACATTTATTCAAATACTTCCACATTAGCATTATTAAGCATAAAAAATGAATATGTATTCTGTAATTGATTTATCCATTTTTCAGCCTATGTATAGTAAAATGAAATAATTCTGTATCATTGTTTTTCTAAATTAACAGATGTTAATGATTTTCAATAATACAGTTATCCTCTTATTTTTAGTAAGGGTTAGCAATCGAATTTAAGTACAAATTCTATGCCTATTTAAATCCTAAAAAATAGGTGAAGACACTTTTATTGCTATTACATAATTTTATTTTGACTTAAATAAATTGGGGAAATGGCTTAAGCTAAACAGAAGAGAGTAGCTCTTAAATTCCTGATTTCTTTAAGACAGTTCAGAAAACTTCTTTAAATTAAATGGATGTAACATAATTGTCTTAATCTTATTCTCTGCAAGAACATTTACTGGGGTGAAAGAAATAAAAAGATTTGGGGAACCCTGCAAAAATAATTTAAAAAAAATTAAAGAGTCTGGGCCTGTTTCATTGCTTCATAGTTCTGCTTCTAAATTGATGACCTCAACTACAATACTTAATGAATCAATCAATCTAACGAATGTTTAGACTTTTCACTGTAGTTGTCACAGTGTCTTAAATACTTTATAACACCATTCAGGACAAAAAATGTAAAAATACTTAAGGAAAACTCTGGAAAAACAAACAAGAGCCCACTTCATAGTCTCAGCTTTAAATTTAAATTCTGCCACAACATTTGCTGGCAAAGGTGTATGACTGTTTCAGCTTAAGCACATTAATTGTATTTTTTCTTTTATGCATTCTGAGCTGTTTTTTTATTATTATATGTTTGGATTTAGGTTTGCCTAATATTTTTTGAAGCAAACTAAGAAACTAAAGTTATTAGTAAACCTTTAAAATATTTCCGGGGAGGACTCCACCACACTGTATGTTAGAGGTATTATCTATTGAAGCATATATTTGCTTATATGAAGGATGAGTGTGTTTCTACAAAATATGATGGTGACCACCATCCTCTTCAGATAGTTCTCAGTCAAGGAAAAATAAAAAAATGTTTCTTCTTCTTCCAGACAATTTCCAAAGATGTTAATCTCAGTACCTGAAGTGGCATATTTGTCTTCACAGGGAAAACTTGTGTGATACATCAAGCATTAGAACTGATGATCTGGAAAAGAACATTTCCATTTTCTCCCAGCTCTTTATGCTTTTTAGAGCTTTTGTGAATAATTTTTAATTGAAAGTATTATCAGGTGAAATACCTGTAGGACCTATTTTTTTACTCTTCAGATAGTTTTTGATTTTCAGCTCTTTCTTGCTTTGACCTTAACGTCCTAACGTTCTCTCAAATTCCATCAGCCAGCTGGGCACATGGAAACTTAGATACAGGATGCCAGACAAGAGTGATCTAGCTTTTCCTATCATTTTATTTTCATTTTCTTTGAAGTCTTTCTCTTTTCTTTCCAAAGTGGAACTGGTTATGTTAAAATTCTATTTAAGTTTTCAATACTCTTCAGTTTTAATAATATTCATTAAAAAAACCAAAAAATCTTACTAACTCCCATCATCTCTATCTTTCTCCTGTCATTCCTGCTTCTAATCTTCCTTCTGCTTCTCTAGTTTGTTTGCTGTCAAAGAGACAGATTGTTCATCTATAATTTAACATTTATTGTCCTTTGAATTTGAATCCCTTTGATTTTCCTTAAATATTTACAAAAGCTAATAAAGGCTGAAAATAAAAATAAGAATATCTACATTTAAAAATTCTTACATTTCAGGATAAACTATTTCCGAATAATGAGTAAAGAAATCAATTAATAAGACCAAACAAAAATCTGAATTCTAAGATCCATGAAATTGTCAAATGTTATATAATTAGGAACATAATTCTTTAATCTCTGAATGAGATTCCATATTTTCAATATCAGACACATTTAACAATCGTTCTTGAAGTGACCACATGTAGTGATCCATAATCTTGTTGACAAGCCGGTTTCTCTTTTGTATTGTTTCACTAGCTGGGCAGAAAATTTTAAAAGGTGGGTTTTTTTTCAGTTATTTGTTTTACTCTTTCACAACATAGTTGTCAGATACAGAATCTTCAGACTAAATATATGCTGTGAATAGCCTAATGTGGCCTGCTAAGAAATTAAAGATTTGATCTTTTCATAGTTTGTTGAGTCTTTATGTAGAAAGCATCCTCTGACAGGCAGGAATTAAGGAGCTGAATTTACAGCTGGTAAACAGTGGTGGAATACCATGTGAAGTTCCATTAGGTAATACTCATCATAATATCTTAGGCATTTTAGTATAATACTAAATAGCATTCAAACTAATTAGCATATCATCCTTCTGAGTAATAAGAGTCTAGTTTTTGTCAAATAATTGTGTTGATAATACTGTTAGATGAGATTTTGTATTGTTAAAGTTTTTTATTTTATTTTATGTTATGGTATGTTAGGCTTTTTACTTTTGTTCAAATAATAATGTAAAGTTAGTCAATAAATAATTTTAGGCACTAACTATACTCTGATGTTGTATTGACAGAGCAGTTAAAGGAGAACTGCTGTGGATGACTTCAACCTTAGCCTTGTTCCCAATTGATCCAGCTGGCACATGGTATTTTGGGTTGGGAAGTCAAAATCATCAGACTATCATGCAAGGCATTCTTTTCCCCGTATGCTATTGGTTATGAGGAACTAGGATTGCTTAAGCTCTCCATAAGCCGCTTCCAGAGTCATTGGATACAAGCACTCCATCTTAAACTAGTATTTCCTGCTGAAATGCTTAAATGCATTTTAAATTGCACTACATTTATTTCATTATATGATAAAAGTTCCGTTTTATGTACTTGCACCTCTTGGAAGTATGGTAATGAGTTATTTGTGTATATTTGCTGTTCACCATAACAAAAGCCAGATAAATGTAATGGAGAAAGAAGTAATAAATCTACCTGAATTTATGACTTGGCCCTGTTCAAGTAGCAAAGTTAATACAAAAGATTTCTTCAAGCATAAAAAGTATAAAATGAGATAAAACTAAAATAGCTAAGTGAACCTAAAGGAAAAATGTATCACTGCCTGTTAATTTTAGGCAACATATTTTTCCATAAAACACCCTCACTGGGGAGTGATACTTGTTCTTTTGAAAGCAATTACTCTACTGTGTAGTACATTACGCTGCAAAAAACCCACACCAATAAACAGTAATAATAATGATTCTTTAAAGTGTCCCCTGTGTGCTGTGATGTATCTATTGCTAACTTACACAGTAAATCTAAACTGTTCAGCAAACACTATAGAATGTATCTGCAGGGCTTAATCCAGCTTTTCTCATTTAGCATTCTTAATAGCACAAAATTGGATGCAACAACACAGTTTGAACAGCAACAGTCCCAAAGTTTATTTAAATTTTCAGAAAAAAATTACAGAAATTAAGCCATTGTTGAAAAATCAGATACATGACAGATAATCAAGCATCATAAAGAAGAGTTGTAGGCCTTCATCTTGCGAACTAATTTGTATTGGTGCTACTGGGTCCTCTCTACCAGTCCGTCTTCAGGTTTCAGACTCTTCATTCTAGACCATGAAAAATATTACACTATTTAAACCTGCTATTAAAATAATTGCCTTATCTTTAATAATCACACCCATTAAAGCAAACTTTCAGCAACTCATTTTCTTATTTGGCTCTCATAAATGATTTTATCTCCCTTCATCACTAAGTGGAGAGGTCTGTGTTATCCCTTATGTCTAAAGAAGAGTGAGGACTGCTTTCTCTGACAATTTTGGATTACTACATAATGGTGGAATAAGCATCAATTCTGGAGTGGATAGATAAAAAAATGTGTCTCCATAAATTCTGAGTGGCCTGTAATGATTTCAGTATGGTCATAGCACATATGAATTTTGCTTTCTGTAGTGGACTAGCCTTGGCAAACAGCTAAATGCTGACCCTGATGCTCACTCACTCCCACTCTGCAGTGTGACAGTGGGATACAATGGGATGAAAAACCTCACAAGTTGAGATAAAGACAGGGAGATCAGTTGCCAATTGCTATCACAGGCAAAACAGACTCAACTTGGGGAGAATTAACTTTACTTTATTGAAAAATAAAATAGGTTTGGGTAGTGAGAAAAATAAGAGACAAATAGAACACCTTTCCTCCCCTCTTTCCTAGACTCAATTTCACTCCTTTAATCTAGACTCCTCATCCCCCTGTGAGGTGCAGGGTGGGGGGAAGTTATGTTCAATACATAATAGTTTCTTTCTGCCACTCCTTGCTTCTCACACTTTTCCTTTGCTCCAGTGTGGGCTCTCCACAGGCTGCAGTTCCTTCAGGAATATCCATCTGCTCTGTCGTGGGTCCTCCACCGGCTTCAGTGTGAATCTCTGCTCCAGCACCTGGAACACCACCTCTTCCTCATCCTTGTCCTTGTCCTGGTCATTGTCATTGTTATCGTTATAGTCATTGTCATTGTCATCCTCCTCCTCTTTTTCTTCCTCCACCTCCTCATAGCATTATGCCTAAAACAGTATTATGTCCAATTAGTGGAAATTTTAAGGCATAGTGCCTACAGTGGAGACATGCTATCAGTTTCAGGTACTGAAAATGATGTAGTAAACCTATTTATAGCTCCAAAGATATTATTCAGAGTTCAGAATTAGCTGATTTCTACTGCATGTCATAATCTAACATTTTTGATTGACTATGTCAGGAGCTGAGCATATCCTGAAATTGCTACCTGTCCACAGAAAACAAGAATGCTCAGGAACTTCACCCAGAAAATTCTACTCTGTTTTTTATGTAAATGTGTTATGAAAAGCCAATGGCTCAACAAAAGTAAAAAAAATGTTACGTAGCAAAGAGTTCATCAATTATCATGTTCACAGGTAACACCACCTCACTTTTCAATTACTGTTCTGAGTTATTCTTACACCTTTAGTGCCTATAGTTGTTTAGGTCTTTTTTGCTTTCTGTATTGAAGATTCCCACTCCTGAGTTATATCAAATGTTTACATGGCTGTGTTTTACCTGCATGGGCAGAAATTGACAATGAACAGATTACAATGCCAACTAGTTTTTGTTTAAACGATATGATTTATGACTCAGATTGTAATTCTAAATTCCTACTGCTCTGAAAGCTGCAGATTTTGTTCAGGATTAATCTTTTCAAGAGTAGTTTTCCTCTTAGGCTGAAACGGCAAGAGTTCTTGCAAAGCTATTTCACACTATCAAGAAAAAGAAAAAGATGCCTAGCGAAACGGTCTTTCTTAGGTGCATTCTTCAGTCAGTTCAGCTTACATTTCATTCATCTATTTCCAATCTCTTTTTACAACTCTTTACCTCCCCGAAGTGATTTCATTAATGATTACATATTATGATATGAAAATTTTTCTGTTCTTTACTAATTTGCTAAAGATAGAATATGTGATTGTAAAAGGTCAGAATTCTCAGAGTATATGGATGTATAGAATGAATCTGTTGGAAGTTTAAAGCTATAGATGTGCTAGGAGAAAATAAAATTTGATATATATTATTAAAAAGTCTTCAACAACTCTGACCAAGACTGTGAATAGCATTTTATGATATATTGTCTCACTGTGCAAATACACTACAACCATATAATAATAACAAAAAAATTACAAATTGATTTCCATAATCCCAAATTATCTGTGACTAATTGTCTCATATAAAATGTTCAAATTTCTATAATTTCTGAGTTCTACTATGCTTTTGTTTGTGATTCCCTGCTGCTATACTGTACATCAACTTGTGTCATATCAAATTAAAAGAACTGGGAAATTGCCCTTTATATGACTTTAGTTTCTGCTCAGATCTCCAATTAGTTATATTTTATTTACATGAATCCTGAAGCAAAGCCATTTTTACTTCATAAGAGTTGACTTATTGCTAAGAACAGTGGTTTTAGATTAAGCTTTTAGTGTTTAGGTTAACCCTAGATGGATTCAGAAATCAATTACTGAGTGTACTTACAGTTCATATGAAAAAAAAGAAATGCCACCTTTGAGCTATATTTAAAAAAACACATTTTTTTTCAAGCAATATTACTTGGAGTTAATTTGTGATGTAGTTATAGCACTAAGGTTGAGGATCTTACAAAAGAATATAGACAACTAAATATTTCATAATATTTGTAGATATACCAAGACGCAATTCAGAAGTTTAGCTTGTGTCACTATTAAATCTAGCTACTCATATTTCCACAAAAAAGGAGATTTTTGTCAGCACTGCTGTATCCATCATACCAAAATTCTCATAGGTGATGAAGACCAGCTTTCTGTGATAAGGGATAAAGCAGTAACACCACAATAGCACAATCTGTGAAGGCAAGACTGATCTCTTATTCACAAAGTGATTTCAAATTGCCAGAAGGGACTGCTTGCTGTAAGAGTGTCTTTGTGGGGAACATCTTCAGCAAAATTGAATAATAATGTTTCTGTGCATCTTAAGTGCTTTGTACAGGATGTGTGTTTTTCTGAACTAATTTCACTTTCATAGTTATCAAAAATGTGTCAATATTGCAAAACGGTTCTGGTTGGTACAAATGGTCCCGGACACCTCGTGGGAAATATTTCTTTATACACAATGTATAAAGAAGTTCCATTCAAGTAAAGAATATAAGAGGAAAAGGTCTGACATTTTCATATTTTGTTCTCATTTCTGTTCTGAAAGGCTTTGAAAATATGAGAAAGAACAATCTGGGCACACATAGATTTCTGTGATTAGGCACTTTCTACACACTTTTCAGCTTCGATTCCTTAATCCTGTTAAACATCATTCGCACAGCAGGTACTTACTGACAGTAGCTTTCATTTTAGCTGGAGATTTCTTCAGTGAAAGCTCTGAAAATCTGAAGCTCTCTTAATACCTTTTTTCCCTTCATATTTCTCAGCCTGTGAAGTAGATTGAAAAAAGCATCTTTTAATGTACACATTTTAAATACAAATCTTTTCATTCCTGATGTGAACATTTGTTCTGTTTCATTTGATAGACCTTTAATACGTTATTCAGAGTTGTTGCAATCAGCAGGCAACAGTGTTCATAGAATCAAAGAACCTCCAGGTTATCTCAAAGGAAGATGTGAATTAAATTTTATTTAGCAATTTATGTGCAGTACATTGCATTAAACATTCACCATGTTTGTCAGAGGCAAAGAGGGGAAAAAGAGGGAAAAATCTTAGACTACTGAGAAAATCTCTTTACAGATTTCAATCAAATTTTTGCTTCTCTAATTTTAGTTGTCTTCTTGCTTCTACCTTCATGAGACAGGGCAGCTCTTTGGGGGTTTGGTTTGGTTTGTGAAGGTCTGCAAAAAAAAGTCTTCTATTTTTCTTATGAAAATCTGACTTAGAAAAAAATTTTGAAGATTCTGTATCAGGGAGGAGAAGTTGTCCGCAGAAAGTGAGGCAGGCTAAAGAACATATAGATACAAAGTACAGGACCATTTAGAAAGTCTCTATCTTTCCTGTTTGGTCCTACATGGAAGATAGAATGAACCAAAGAAGGAATGAACTATTCCTTCAAATAGAGCATTTCAACTTACATTTAGGGAGCATTTCAAGTTAAAACATAGTATTAATGCACAACATAATGAAAAGGACTGGCTGAAAAGTGATAATTAGTTTTACAAAGGAACACATACAAGATCTATGTTTTAAGCATGTGGTTTAATTCCAATACGGAAAGAAGACAGTTTTTTCAGAAAGCAACCTAATAAAATGAAAGAGATCTTGTGCAATAGAGAACAGGCCTTACCTTAAGTTGCTTGATTTGAACCTAGAACTTGAACACTGGAGTAACTACCATGGGGTCAGAAGAATTGTGCTTAGGTAAGAGTAGGATAATAAAGCCAGGGCTTTGTTATCATAGTAGTTTCATATGTAATGACTATGACAGAAAAAATCTAAACCATACAACATATGCAAAGATTTAGTGGTTATCAGATATTCTTGAGGCTAACCCTTGGAATTACTGTAAGACAACTCAAATGAAATGCAACGAGTTTAAGGTGTGTTAAGGGAGATTCAGGTTGGCATTACAAAAAAATTAGTCATGAAAGAGCCCCAGAATATACTGTCTAGGGAAATTTAGAGTCTAAACCATTGGAAGTTTTAAGAACATGTTGGACAAACCCCTGTCAGGAATGGTTCAGGTATTGTCAATCCTGCCTTTGAATAGATAACTTCTCAGGGTCCCCTCCAGTTCTTTTTTGTTGTTCTATGATTTTACATCCATTCCATTACATTAACTGGAGTTTATTCTAAACGTCTGAGAGTCATCCCACTCTTTTCATTTGGCAGTCTCAGGAGTATATGCGTAGTACCAAGTCATTCAAGAATTAGGAAGTTCTACTCACATTTCTGCTCGATAGTTTTTTTCTAAATTTTATTAATCTAAGGAAAAACCCTGAAAGTCTCACAGTAGTGTTTGGGATAAAAAAATATTTCTTTGAGATCTGGCTTAAAAAGCAATATAGATAGCTCAAAGTTTCTATTTTTTTTTGTGATTTTTTATGCTTTCCACAATTTCTATGTCAAATAGTCCTTGCACAATTTGGATAACATAAGTGATTCAAGGAATGAAGTGTTATTATTTCTGTCTCTAAAATACCTGTGAGTAAAGGTCTCTGTCCTGTGGGACTATCACATTTTTCAGACTAATTCCTTTGCATAGGAAATGTAGGTGCAGTTTTCTTTGAAATTCATGTCCAGACTGGATCAATTACATGTATTACAGTCTGCAAGAGAAAGACCTTTTGATAAGCATGGAGAGTTTGATTTGAATTAAAAAGTTGGATCTTTTATTAAGTGAAAAAAGAAAACTGCTGTATTTCTTCTTGGTGATTCTGCTAAGGGTACTCTGGGGCTTCTGCAGAATGACTGCAATCAGAACAGCGCTTTAACAATCATTGATTAATCAAATGCAGAGGCATATAATAACCATCATTTAGTGTAAAATTAGTCGTCTTATGTTTTCAACAGGAAGTCTATTTTTAGTGTGTATTTTTCTTTCTAACTTATAATCTTTTTAATATCAGTTCTTTGCTTGAAAATTACAAGCTTTCTGTAACATGCAGACTATATGCAGTGGCAGTTTTAGCAACTGTAACTGGGGGAATACATTAATACAAACAGACGAATAGTGAAGATGGAGGAAAGAGAGACAAGAAACAGAAAAAGAAAGCATGAATAACAAATGAAATACACATATGAATTTAGCTTCAAACGTTTTCATAAAGAAACAAATATATCAAATTTCTATACCTTTTGTCATTTCTACCACTTTCTCAACATTTTCTATTTTACAGTAATTTTGGTATGGCAATACCCGCCTCACTCTTTGAGGTGCTCTAATACTGAAATTCCTTGCAGAAAGAATACTAGTCAGTAGGTTAAGTTTTAATTATGGTTTCTTTTACACATTTTTCTGGGTCAATATCAGACTTTTATACCATATAGTGCTTTATCTGAACTGATCAAACTCTATTTTTAAACCAATCATGACTATTCTTATTTCTCCTATTGGAACCATATTCCAGAGCATTATTCATACAACAAAGAGAAACTACCCCTGCAGCTTACACACTTTATATTTAATTGACTGATTTTTACACTAATTATTCTTGTGCCCAAATTGTTAGCTTAACTCTTTTTTTTTCCTACTACAAATCCTAACGGATACATTTTTGAGAGCCAATACTCTAAGTTTTTTACCTTTATATTATTCTACTAACCAGCTGAAAAATTCCTAAAGATACTTGGAGTAGAATAGCTACTTAACAGTTCTGTTCAGCATACAGTACTTATAAAAATACTATCTCCTAATTATCATAGTGCAGATACTTCTTCTAAATGACACTCGTATTTTAAGATCAGTATTTGATCTAGAGAATTCAGGGGAATTACCAGATAAAGTCATAGAGGATTGTTCATAGCAAACCATTAATATTTGAATATTCCATACAAAGAAACCTTAATAGCATGCCACTAAGGTTTCACTCTTGAATAGCTGAGATTGGAGAATTACTCTCAGGCTAACTTTTGCATCTGCATGTCTCAAATGATTCGGTGCTGCAACATATAAAAAAATAGTATGAACAATTTATTAGACACTAATAAGAGAAATCAGCCATTGTTAGACTATAGCTTTTATCTTGATCAAGTCACTGGGCAGTCAAATATTTTCAATTACTTTTGCGATTTCAAGTAATATTACAGTGTGATATTTTGTTTGCTCCTGTTTTGGAAAAAACGCTTTTAGTTTTTTAGACTGCTGACATATAAATAAGTGAAATAGATTCAAAATTAGTTTCTGTTTCAAAATATGTATTTATAATAGGAGATACGGTTATCCAACTTTCAGTGTAATTTACATGGATATATTGAAAAATTTGTTTTTTTCACAAAAACATAACAAAATGTTTTTCTTTTACAATATGTAGTCCTTTAAAAGATTTGTTTGAAGAGGGTCATTGTATTTTTAATTATCTTATATCCTGATCTATGTATGTATATCTCTATGTATGTATACATAGAAATAATTAAGGCTCAAGGGGTGTGTGTGTGTGTACACATATATAAATTCTTTTTCTTTCTCTCTCAATCTATCCATCTTCATGGATAGTATATTCATAGTGAATATATCCCTGTATGTTTTAATTTCTGATCTAGTAATAAATCAATTTAATTTCTTACCATCTAAGGTGTTCAGCAAGACACTTAATGTACTTGGAAGCTGATGTGAAAACAATACATTTATATTTAATACATGTAGTTCTTAAATAGTCTTATTGTGCAAAAAACACTTTTTTTTTAAATGTACAACTGCATATTATTCCCACTGTAAACAGTCTAAAGCATTCAGGGCATTAACGTAAAACGTATTGGAATAGATCAGTTAGTTAGAATAGGTCATTTCTGGGCAAACCCAGGAATGAAAAAAAATCCTGGTGCTGGGTCAATAAGTGCAGTTGACTCTCTCTCTCTCTAAGTAATTGTGTGAACATCACAGTTGTAATGTACATTTGATCATTTAAGGAATGTTAAAATTTGCTTTAGAACACGTTAGACATGATTTTGCTCTCATTTTTCCACTGGGAGAAATTTATAAGCAAATAATTGTAAATGATAATATACGATCACTTTTCTGCTCTGGTTGTACCTCAGTTTTGGGAGAGGGGGTATGGATGTGAAAAGAAATAATTATTAGGGTTTGCAGACTTTGGTTTAATAGGACAGCAAAGGATACAGAAAAAAAGACATTTACTATTACATCCTTCATAACAGGGAAAAAGTGTTTACTTCCATCTTTAGAAGTTAAAATAAGCTTACGTTGACTTAAATAGCTGAAGAAGTGCTCATATAAATTCTATACCTCAGCTTTAAGACAGAACCTCTCAGCTCAAAGAAGAGAAGTATTCATTGTTTTTTAATGCATGACAGTATGAACACTGCTTTTGTGTTCCCTTAAAACCAAATATATTGCAAAATCTTTTTGGCTGAGCACATAGAACATAATGCTGTGTATTGGTCGGTAATGACTTCATGAATCTGAATTTCCATCTGTAAGCAGACTGAGAAACTTGTGACTTTCTAGGCATAATATAGGCTTAGATAGAGAAGAAAATCAACACAAATGTGTAGAAGAGTTTCTTTAGCAGTATTGCTATTTCTGTATTGCTGTTACAGAGATGTTTTATACTGTTTTTGAGGACTTAACATCTTTTGTCTCTACTTTTCCTCATAAGCAGCTTGAATTTGGCCTGACAGCAAAACTCATCTGCTTTTTTAGCTGATTAAGAGGCAAATCCTTGCCATTTTATCTACTTAATCTCAGTCATATGGCATCACAGCATACCCTAGTAAGAGAGACAGAGCTCTGAGTGTGCTGGCTAAATTTAGGTGTAAATGTAGGGTTTTTTCCCCTGGAAAACCAAGAGAGGATACTCTGAGCTTTACTGATTCCACGTGAAAGCATCATTCATGGATGGATATCACTCTTAGCCTTCAGTCCAGTCACAAGATTGTCCTAAACAAGAGGGAGTAGCTTTCAACTAACCAGTTGGTTGTAGGTTAGATACAAGATAGTAGATGAATAAAAGTCAAGCAATGGTAATATGGGATAAGCAGGAATTAATTGGTTTGTAACACATTAAGATCCTGAACATCCTATAGTTTTGACAGGCATGATACTACTCATTCAGTGATTTTGTCTTACTAGAAGAGTGTCTAAATATTATTAGTAATGGATTTTCAAAAGTATTGTCTTTAACCATGCTTTTTTGCTCCTGTAGGATTTGCAAAGCTTGTAGGAGCTGGACAGATACTAGTCGCTATGGTGATTAACTGTCTAGGGACTTCCTGAAGCTTTAAAAATGCATATTTAAACTCTGGCTGTGCTTTGTTCTAAACCAGAAGTGTGAAAAATTGCAATGGCAGAGTTGTAATGGTGGTTGGTGATGCAACAGCAAAATAAAATCCCTATCCAATATGCCCACTGTGTTTAAACAATTGAGTTTGTGAAGTGAGTAACGTCGCTCACAGAGGTAAGCATCCTTGCTGAGCTTTCAGCAGCATACAGGTCTCACTTTTGCTTCATGCTACAAAATACAGATGAAAGATAACTATCTTGAGGAAGACACTTATCAATTGTCAGGGATTTTGGAAAAATATGAGTGCAGAACACAGTCCTGTGACTTCTAATATCACTACAGCAGCTAAAAAATCCCTGCCTCAGGCGTAATACATACAGTCTGCACATACAGGTATAAGCTGTAGAAACTCTAAGCAAAAAAAAGATATCTCAATATTACCCAAATCCAACACAGTATACCCAGTGACAAGAAGAGACAACATGCTTCCCTGCTCTGATTTTGCAATTTATTTCCTTTTAACTTCCTGTTCTGTTGCTGTAGAAAAACATTATTGAAATGCCTACTAAGGCAGTGACACTCTTTGTTCTGAAAAAAAAAAAAAAGTTTTTCTTTTACACTCTTAGATTCTTGCTCAATTCTTCTGCTGCCTGCCTGCAGGACATCTGCAATGGTACTCCCAGAAGGCCCTATTGGCACTATGCAGCAGGTGACATGTGATTGAAAGAGTACAAAGTAGGCAGATGAGGAAAGAATATGGAAGACAGGAGAGTAAGGATGTTTCGTGGTCCTGGGGTATTTCAGAAGATCCAGAAGGCTCTTCCTATTTGCATAAGGCACTGTGTCTTAAATAAGATGGTTTCATTCTGCCTTCATACAGCATTTTCCCTACGTGTCCCAAGTCAGGACCAGCAACCCAGATTGCTGGTTTTGTTCTGAGTTGTCCCTTCGTCCACTCAGTCCACACTGATGTTGCCAGAACTGCTTAATGTGAATAAGGTAGACAGCAGGGTGGAAGGATTCCCTCCCTGGCCCAGATTGTTCTCTTTTCTCACCTTCAGTGAACAGTTTGATTTGGCTAAAATTGTCCCACTGTTCAACAGACAAATTTCTTACTTTTGTAAAAATCTCACTGAGATCAGTGAAACTAGTCTAGCAAGCATATACTTGCCAGTGTGAGTAAGGAGTGGCAAGAGACATGAAAAGTCAAATTGTAGCTGAAGAGGTAATTATTATTGACTTGTTTTCCATCTTAGCTGATGAAAAGGCTAGTGTTCTGAGAAGGAAGAAGTCACTTAAAAGCCATATTTCTTGCCTGCTTCTTGATTGGCTGTTCAGCTTCTTACCTTCCACCTGCTCTTCGGAAGTGCTACATTTCCTAGTTCTTTCAGTTTAGAAAATATCTAAAAACAGTTTTATAACTTTTGTTTTGCTTTGCCTTGGAAACAGAGCTCTACAGGGTACTGAGTTAATATGAAGTAAATAAAATAAGAAACTGACAAATTTTGTGATCCGAATTAAATTAAAAGTAATTAAACATTCTAAGTCAACATTAGATTTCAACATTCACAACTGTCAAGGTTCACCAGTCAACTCTATCTGTCCATAGCTAACAACTAGTTTTCCAAAATGATAAATCATATTTTATTTAAAAAATAAATTATTGGAAAAAATAAATCTGCATAAACATACATAGTTATTGCCTAAATAGAAGCATTAGATAGTATAGAACAACTTATTAGCAGTAAATGTGTACAAGTGTAATACAAAATAGATGTAGAATTGCATAGAAGATCACAGTTGCTCATAACATTCATTCATTATCTTAGATTGTTTTTATGGGATGACATTAGGGACTGTGTCATCTTGCTCTCAGACACGTCCCAGCATAACCTCTAAAACACTTATACTACATGTCCTACAGGAAGTTTGTTATAAAGCAATCTAAACCATGCCAAAACAAAGAGTAAGCATTATGTAGTAGATAAGACAGGAGACCGAAAATGAAGAAATAGTAGGTTAATGGATCATCTTCTGCAGAATTTGTGTGTGATTTTGCTAAGTTGAGCAACCCATGTGAATTTATTTCCACATCTGTAAAATGGCAATAATGTTTGTTTATGTAAACAGAAAGTTGTGAAGCTCAGTCTAATAATATTTGCCAAGAATCTTGAAATTCTTGTATACAAGACACTGTATTATTTATTGTACTACTTCATCTTTTATACAAAACAAAGTCTGAGATGTGAAATTAGATGTCATTGTTGTATATAATGTATGCTATGCCAATTAAATTAGTGTAAAATCAAAGGTGTTTGACTGATATTTATAATGCCAAGACTAAACCTACTTAGAAAATTTCTGTTGGAATACTTTTCAATGGGAAATGTTCACAAAATTGATGTTTTATGCCTGCAATTTTGAAGTATTTCCTTTTTTTTGGTCATAAAAGTAAAAATTTATTGCACAGAGGTAGTGAAATATTAGGGAGCAGAAGTACTGTGTCTCTGCCTGTGAGACTTTCAGCAATTTCAGCAAAATGGCAGGAATTTTGGACAGAAAGCAAACCAAAAGTTTCTCTTTATGTTATCCCAAAACCAAATTCTTCTGGGAATCCCTTTGCTCATAAAAGTTGTATTTTTAGTTTTTATCCTGAAGTGGGATGACAAAGGTTTCCATTACTTTAGAGGGAGATTTTTAATATTCTGTTGTTGTTTACACAGAAAGCTGTTAGGCAAGTAATAGACTTAAACTCAAATTAAATACTTCTGAGTGCCATGTTATTGCATAATACATGTATATGTCATTGAAGAGCCTTTACATAATAGGATAAGCTAATTGATACATGTATGTTATAGGCAATTGCTCTGAATAGTGACTTATCTGAAAAACCAAGCATTTCCTATGTGTCTGACATCTTCAGTGTAAGAATTTCCATTGCATTAGATTACAAATGTAAAAGTATATTTTAATAATCCAAATCACATTGCAACAAATTCTGCTTTCTCTAATATCTGTTCAATATCATGGGACTTTGTGAAAATAAGAGAAAATGTAGGCCAGAATGTGACAGGACATTATTCAGAGAACTTTCACTGATCCTTCTTCTTCCATCTCACATTACACTGATGTCATTTTTCTAGGAACCGTTGTTGAGGAAGTGCTATGGCATATTATATAATTATTCTTTTATCTCACAAGACTTCTATTTCCAAGACTGGAAGGATGAGGGGAAAGATGTCATCTTCTAGTAGCTTCACCTATGGGTTCATGAGACAATTTTAAAGTTATTTTACTAAGACCTAAATCCATAAAAATGTTTTGCACTGAAACCTTACGATAAGGAGCTACATTTGGAGGAAATTCACAATATTTTATGGAGAAACCAAAAGAATGTTCAATTGCAGAAGGTTTTAAAAAGACTAATCTGTTTTTTTTAAATATTGTATTGTTAAAGATATATGTTTTCTCACACTTGAACTTCTACCAAGTTACTTTTCTATACTACGTAATTTCAGTTTAAATTTCCAGCAGGCACACGTACATATTGTGCTTTGCAACCTGCAACACTGAACTCTCTATTTATTGTGAAATCAGACCTTATCTGGAAAATACACTTTTGTCGTTACTTACAGGTACTTTGGAGTTTCTTTTCTGTTGATAGGTCCTCTAAGAAACTGATTCCCCTCAATTAGGTATGACTTGAAAGTAACAAAAGAGAGGGTAATTCTTGGACTGATTTAATATGTAAAGGAACAGGAGATGAGGACAGAAAGATAACAGTATAAAGATATGCCACATGGCATATGCTTGGCATCTAAATTCCTACATTTACTTTCTGCTATTGCTCCAAATGAACTTTTGTCTTCCTTATTCCCAGTTTTCATCTCAGATGCTTTGAGAAGGTTTAACTGCAACTTAAACACTGCACATTACAGCTGCAAAATCCAGGTGCTCCATAGTGATATACATTTTTCTAGCAACAGCATCTGGACGCTTGGCTGGCTGCACTGTGGAAAGCAACTGGCTCTAACACTGCTTGTATTGGCATCCAAGGAATTGCCTAAGGATCAGTCTGCTGTGGGGCTGGCTGGGATATGCTACCCAGCTGGAGGCCGTAGTCCTTTGATAGGCCTGTCATTGTCAAGAATTTGTTCAAGTTTATATACCTAAGAATAAAATCCTGTTCAAATTTCTCATGATCTCTTACACATGTAAAGCCTTATAAGGGTACAAAGGAGCTTGTCCAAATTCATTGGTGTTGAGATATAAAGAACTTTTAAGGACCCGCTACTTCGGCTAACTCTTTCACAATCCGTATACTGCAGAATATGTCACAGAAAACTGCATTTTTGTGTTATGTCAACCTTTTGTTCCAAAATAAAACCATTGTGAGATAACTGATTTACAGTAAAAAATAAGAGATTTTAATCTGAAATGTAAAAATAAACCCCACAAAACAAAAACCAAAAAACAACACCACGGAGACCTCGAATTGTTAAAGGAAATAACCTGAGGAACAAAGATTGGCAAAGTCTTTCAAGCACATTTCTTATGGACATAGACACTTGTGACTGGAAATATTTCCTTTCACTTAGACATTCAAGAATATATATAAGAAGTTCAGAAAACCTCTTGTAAAGAGGTGAAAGGAACTGTGTAATTAAGAAGATTAATAATATTGGCTCTATGCGTATAATGGACTGGAAAAGGTTTTTTTTCTTCAAACAATAATGTATTTTTTAAATTTATTTTATTTTTGTCTGGTTTCTTTTTCAAATTACAGATGCTCAATAACACTCAACACCAACAAACAGTAGTATTTATTCCAGAGTGAGAGCACAACTCAGAGCTGTTCTACGTACAGAGGAAATGGCTGGCAAAACAGTTGTGTGGATATTATCAATGAGCCTATATATGCCCTTTTCCTCCCTCCAATGACTGCTAATATTTCTGAGTTTCTCCAGGTATCTTCTTCCACCTTCTACAGCCAGAAACTTCCTGTGCATCACCCTAATTCCAGCAAAGAGCTGCACCAAATACTGTTAGTTCTAAATCATTGGTTTGGAAACTGTCCTGTACAAATCCTTTCTGAGAGCAGACAAAAGGGTGCAGAGGTCATCTGACTGCTCTACTGCAGTTTACCAGCATCCCAATTTCATGTAGCCTGCAACACAACTATACTGAGTCTAATGTCAAAATACAAAATGCATAGATATGCAAAAATATCTTGCTGTGCATATGTAGATGTTAATAAAAGTACTATTTTCTTTACAGGAAAATCTCTGGGTTTTTTTTCTGGAAAATGTCTGATTATTGGTTAGTATGACAGGGAGTGACCAAAAAAAAAAAAAACAACACTACCTAAATGCGATTCTTTGGCTTTGAAATATATGAAACATATGAAAAACTCCATGCAGATCAGACAGACCTCCTGGTAGGGCCAACGCTATTGCCATTTTGGGAAGGGCAACAACCTGTACAAGTTCCCAGACCAGATTTATGAGCAATTGCAAATTATGGCTGATTATTTTAGTAGCAAATAAGCTAGGAACAATTGCAGAGAGTACCTATCATAAAACCTGGAATAAGGTTAACATTAGGGTATTCCTGTGTCTGGAGTTTGATATTTGTTGACTGTGGACAATTTTTTTGTTTAGTTCACACATCCACAAGGTCATTCCTTTTTCTTTGACATTTCTGTGCTTAAATCACCATAAAAAGAGGCAGGCTCTATATTTAGGACCTTTGAATATATATTCAGGGCATACAGATTTCTCCACTAATTACATCTATCTCTTAAACTCCTAACTAGGCATTGTATCTCCCTAGCTAGAAAATTTGTCATTTTTGCAGATATTTCAGTACCCAAGATATCTGCTGGTGATCTGAATGAGGTTGTAACTTCCATTACTTGCAATTAAAAAAAAAGTACTTCCATTACTTTCTTCTTAACACTGAAGAAAGAAATTACATTGGGTATATCAAAGACATTCTAAGACACTTTGTGCCGTGGTGTTCTCTGATGAACCTATAAAATATTTCATTAATGATTTCATGAAAGATTATCCTATAGAAACTACAAAGACTATGTATTACCATGTTACTCATTATTTCTCCAACCCTTTCTGAATCTGCTTAGGACTTTCTCAGGTGAGGTGAAGAGAAAAGGAGTCCATTCACCACTACTCATGATCTGTTTGATTAGGCAACCCTGTGATAGCCAGAATACCATCACATTTTCATCATGTTACTTAAAACTATACTGGAAAACTTCATTAAGCTCAGGAAGCAGGGGAGCAAAGAACAAAGCTTTTTTTCCATCTATTCATACACCTGGAATAGTAAATTAGGAAACACATTCAATGGTTTAATGATACAGTCGGTTGCCCAGAAAAAGCTCAAACCCACCCAGGTTAATGGAGGTGCAGAGCCGTGTGTGGGCAGCGGTATCATTTCCAAAGCTTTCAGGCCACATAGATCTTCAGTAAGAAACTGCAGCTAGGAGTAAACTGGCATCATGCAGAGACAGTCCCTTGAACATTAAGGCCCTGGATCTAAACCCACTGAGGCAGAGTGGTGAGGATTCGGCCCAGGTGGTTTCACTGAGTTGTCTAGCCAGGCCAGCTCCCAGGGAATCAATCTTTCACACTGGATCTCTTGTGCCCATTAGGGCAGAAGTAGTGCCATGGCACTTCCCAGAGGGCATTCTGATGCGGTGCTAGACATCAGATGAGACTCAGTGCCAGCAAGGCCACAGACTTGCTTTAATGAGTGACTTCGTCCAAATGTGGGGAAAGTAGAGCAGAAACCCAAGTGACTCTGCAGGAGCCAAACTAAACCTGGCATGGCTATTGCTGACATAAAGTTCACAAGCCTGCCTCACCAAAACTGGTTCTTTGCAGATACAGAGAGTACAGGAGCTCTTTCCAGTGGCCACATAAAATTTTCTATTGCTAATGGTCTCTGGCCCACACTTATTGGCCAACTCTTCCAGAGATTGTTTAGCAGACTGCAATTTGATAGGGACAAAGGCATGCCAGGAGCCATTTGAACAGCTTAACAGCTTAGATGGTGGAATTCCAGTGCATGGCAATATTACCTTTTGCTGTTTAATTTACTACTATAGATGTTACATATTTTCTAGGTTTATCCATTAGCCCAGCTCCATATTATTCTGGTTAGTGGAAAGCTGATTGCAGTTCACGTTAGGCCAATAACCACTACTTCCATATGGTATTATTCCATTGTGCTATTTTGCTTTTGTATAACTTTTAGAAAATTACCTTAGGTCAAATACACATTGCAGAATTTTGCCAGGATAACTTAGAGAATTAGAGAGATGTGGTTAAAAAAAAAAAAAAAAAAGGAAAAAACTGAAGGATTATCTCTACAGCTCCTGTTGCTGATAGAAAATATCCTTTCTACTGAAGCAGCAGAGACATCACCAGTAGCTACATTAAAATACTTTTATTACTTTAGCTTTCCAATGGGCTTTACAGAAATACTTGAAAATGGAATTCAGCAGCTTTGCTAACATGAAAAGTTGCAGCTGTCTTTTTCCTTCTTCCTCTGTAGAGTGGATGAAATAATGTAATAACACCTTATCTGATGTAATCCTTCAACACTTGGTCTTTTACTTTTTAGATATACATGTATTTTTCTGTTATGATAATTCAGTATGATAGTAACGGGGAAAGAATGTAAGTTCTGAGTAGTGCTGGTGCTCCACTGTCTATCTTCCTGTAATTAAAGAGAAAAAAAATGAGTGCTTTTCTTACCTGATTTGACAGGACTTATGCAAACTCTGTGCTCAGCATTCAGTCCATCAGAAATGCATCGTTGCTGCAGTATTTCAAAAGGATTTTTAACAATGCTTTGTGTCTTTTTTTTTGATTCACATGATATTTTAACAAAGAATAACTTCTTCAGCATATAACAATAAGAGCTTCAAAAGCACAATATCCTTCAAAACATATTTGAAATAAGCATTGAACTAAATTTGAGATAATACACAATGTGGATGTTGGGTCCAAGAGAGTAAAGATTTACTGACCATGATAAGAACTTTTCTCTTAATTCTTCAATAGTTTATAAGATTGAAGAACATGAATTTATATTAGGTTTAATGAATTATTGGTGCAAATTAAACATGGCTTTTCTAAAATCATGCATTTGCAGACCAACGACTGAAATAGCAAGCCATCTATTCTACTAGGAGCTTTTTTTTCTGGCTCGTGTCTTGATTTCTATGTTCATAGTAGGTTTGAAACGTGTCAGTTGTAGACACTTAAAAATTATCTGCAGGAAAATGCAATAATGTATATTTGTTGATTTCCAATGAATAAGCTATATGAGTCCTTTCTGAACTTTATCCAAGAAATTTATCTTGCTGGAGTTCGATATATATGTCTTTTAATGCCTTTTTGAGTTTTTTTTGTTTGTGTTTTTTTTTTTGTTTGTTTCATTTTTTTGTTGTTTGTTTGTTTGTTTGTTTTGGAATACTTAAAATAAAAGAAATCCAAATGTAAAAAGTCTACCCCATGGACAAATTGAGCAGATGAGTACCAAACATTCCTTGGACACTATATAGTGGAAAGTGAATTATAGTGTTGTGTCAACGTAATATCTCTAATCCTGGCAGTTTTTATATGGACCTTTGTTTAACCTCTCCATATCTGAGTGGGTGAATTGTTCTAACAAGTAGGTGGAAATTAATACAACAGCAGAGGTATTTACTATGTGCATAGGTGCTGATATGGATTATACAATTGTGGAATATTTAAGTGTACAAGAAACCTATTGAAATTCAAAGAAAAATGGTGGAAAGAAATCTGCAAAAAGCACAAATACACCATGCCTATGCATGTGGCAGACATCTTGATGACTGTAAGTGACAGCTCTTATAAATTTTGCTTGATCTGATTCTAATAAAATAGTCTTTTTTCATCAGCTTTTGTTGCAGCAGATTATGAGGAAATTAGCAATAGTAAGCATTCTTTGCAGCAAGATGGGGAGGCAGTTGAGGGATTGCTGTATAATAAATCACCTACAGCAGATGTTGCTCATCTCAGGGAAACAATGTATGAACTAGAGGACATGCTGGGAGAGATTCTACCATATGGATGCAAACTTTAAAATCTTTTCAAGTATGAAGTTCTCATAGGCTCAAATCTTAGATCCACTTGTGTAGAAACTGGCAGGACTGTTTCTCTCTTCTAAAACATATCAGGTCCAAAGGAAGATTTTGCATGTCATTTCTACATGGAAACAGGATGGTGGTTTTCACTTCTGGTGAATAAGAAGCAAAACTGAGTTCAAACTTACCTTGAGGGGGAAAAAAAAAAGTCAGTTTTTCTTTGATGGAAGATCCAGTTTGGAAAATGATCAATCCTTTACCTTCAACCTGTAAAAAAATGAAGTTAGAAGAAGTTACCATTATAAAAATTTTATGCGAAAAACTGATCTGTTTCCTACTTTAAGCTCTCCCAGAGGAAGAAGAGAAAATTTGCTGGAGCTAATATTTGGAAATCTACATCAATTAAAGGATGTATTATTTAGTGAAGGGAATGGTAATTCCTTAACAGTCTTGCTGTAAGAGATCATGTTTTTGCTGGACTGTAGAGATAGCACTAGGATAATCAAATAACATTTTCAAAAATAAAAATTAAGATATTGGTAAATATACAGAAATTATAGATCTTCCTTGAGAGCACAGATCTGCATCTTTTCCTTTCTAATTGCATAGCTGTATTCTGGAGATTGTCAGTTTTCTGTAAGTTATTAGATATTGACAGAAGCAGTATGGCAAAACTGGCAAATGCAGAATATGAGCTAGCTCTTATACAGTGACATAATTTTAAGACCTGCACTTGATTTGTAGCAACATTCATAAAATATACATGACTATTTCACCTTATCTTTAGCTCTAAAAAGCATTTTGGCAACTGTATATCAAGCACATAAAAATAAAATCCCTTTTAAAGAACTTTTCAAGATTGTGTTAAGCAGATCTTTTATCACTGCCTTGAAACAACTGTGGGAGAGAAAGTTGAGCTTGTCTGAAAAAATGAGTATCTTAAGCCCAAAATACATAATGTTCTTCTTATAGACAATGAGTTTGTGACAAATGATCATCAACCTCTGTTGCCTGTGGAATAAGATATGAAAATCTGTTTTTGAAGTTAACAAGCTGCATTACTCAGTATCTCTGGCTGTCAGGCGATTTCTGCCCTTGATAACAATGATCTTCTAATTTGGTGCCTGACTGACATTTCTAAAGTTTGGATCAAGAATGGGTAGCACTTGCACTGGTGGAGAGAGCATGGTTCCTGGCAGCCATGGAGGAAGCACAGCCTGTTAAAATTCTGGGGTTCTGACCTGCTGGTTTTGGGAACAGGTAAATCTCTGAGCTCCTAAAATCTTGGATTAGAGGTTTTGGCAGGATTTTGCACACTGTTGTTTGGCAAGGTCATTTCCTTGCGGTGATGCCCTTTCATGCAACAAAGCAAGAAAAAAGAAAGTGACTGTGTCCTCAGAGATAGATATATTTGGACAAAAGCATCTGAAAGACCTTGTATGTTGCTTCTGGAATTAGTCCAGTGAAGTTAAAAGGGTATAAAACCCAGTGCCAGTCTTCATTTTTATCTTTGTGGCTTTACCAGGCATGGTGTTTTTGGTCTTTGTTCTGACTGCTCAAGCTGTTCGTTACCTTGGTTATCCAGAGGCAAGGACAGGTCTTAAAAGTTAAATGGTATTATTTCTCACCTCTCTTCTTTCCCAATCTACCAGTGCAATCTTTGTATAAGGATCAACATTCTTTTCCTCTTTTTGATTTGTTGCCTACTTTCTTACAATCAAGGAATTTGTATTTGGCCTCAACTTATGGCCAAGGTGATAAGATGATTGATGGGAGTCCCACGCCACATGAGAGGGAGTCTGTTAGGAAATGAAGAACAATCCTCAAAATTTAAATCCTGAAAAAAATAGACAGGAGAGTGATACCAGAGTGGCACAGCTTAAACAGATCAAAAAATGATACTTTTAACTTGATTTCTGGACAGAAAACTATTTCTAAATCTATCTTATCCTGAAAAAAATGTCAGTGACTTTAAAAACTCACTTTCCTTTAAATTTTCCTGCTAGCACTGTGATGTAGAGTGCTCATTTTCTTCCTTCGTAACAAAGTAAGCAGGACAACTGCATAAATTCATTTTTCCTTGCAAAATCAGATTAGGTGTCTGTTTGTCTATATATGTATGTATATGTAAATGTATATATATTCTTAAAACAAAGGTGTTGATTACCTACTAAACTCCTGGGCTTCATCACAGCAGCCCAGTTGTTCATATCTGTAAATGAGTCTCAAGGCTCTTTTGAAATCTTTTAAAAAACTGACAGCATGTTGCTGGTAGGAGAAAAACCCTTTCTTCTCACTCAACCGCTAGTTGTACATGTCTGCCATAATTATAATAAAAGAAGGAAGACACTGTGTGACTATTTTTTCTAATAACAATATTATCATGATCATTTTCCGACTCCATAATCTCCATTTCCCTTTATAGTCTCAGTGCTACAAGTAAGATTAATTTGATCTATACAACACTGAGCCGATATAAAAATAATCAAAGTGCAGAGTTTAACCTTTAATCTCTTTTTTGATCAGAAGACCCTACATTTTCCTCCCCCTCCTTCAGAAAAAGATCTTCATTCAATCTATGGTAAGAACTTTTAATTAAAATATTTATATCACTGTTTTTAAAGATAGCTTATTTTTATTCCTTTTTAGAAAATTGTTACCTCCTACTTTTATGCTTGAGGGGAAAAAAAGAAAAAACTATTACAACTTTTGTAAATTGATTTTTATTCCTAAGTATTACTGCAGAAGTGTCAAAATAATTAGGTCAAGTGGTGGCAATAAGCCCAACAGAAATAAACAACTCATCTTGTGATTTGCCATAAGATATTTCAACTGCAGTTTGCAGTTTAAATTTTGTTAAATTTATGGCAGGTAGTTTCATAAATTGAAAACAAGAACACTTTTAATTTTATGTAATACATGCATTACAGATTTTTGTCTTTTGTTTAAGAAGATGTCAAATCATTAACTCCATCCTCCCTCCCGCCCTTTCCCAAAACAGCTGAGGAAATCTGTCTAACCTCACCAGCCTCTGAAAATTAAACAGAACAAAAGATGTTGGAATGACTACAACTTTGAAATTACTCTGGCCATAAGGTCAATTTTTATTAATCAGATAAGGTAATACTATCAGCTAGTGTAAATCATAGCGTTCCATTGGCATGTAAAATATGTTTTTTCCAAGATAATTCTTCATGTTCACACCATTTACTATTAACAATCTACTTCAAAATGTCTTTTATGTAAATACATGTAGACATATACACATCCATATTCATACAAATATGTGTTTGGCTCATATTTTTAGTTTAAATGTCATAACGTTTAGGGAACATAAACCACAGTAAAGAAGGTTATAGTTATGCCTCCACTTCTCTGCCAGGTACCAATATTAAAGAAATTGCATCAGTCTTTACTATTAAACTGTGTTCAAACACTAAAGAGATACTGGGAATGCTATCTTCCTTGAAGAAACAGTCCTGAAATTCCCTCTCAAACTGGATAAAGAAAGGGACAAACACAGCCAAGTTCTTGCTTTGGACTGGAAAGCTAGACCCTGATATCTGTGAATCTGAAAGAAAGGACAGGTAGATATTCTTTACCCTGAGTGTCTCAGAACTATGCTTTGCAGAGGTTTTGTCCTATTATAATATGTCTAGCTTGAGGTGCATCATAATATGCGTTCTATGCCAAACCCATTAGCATCAATATGAATTTCTTTCTATTCGTGCCAATGGGCTTTGGATCAAAATTCAGCAGTCAGCAGTGCAGCTCCTCCACATCATTGTTCTGCACCTCTTGTAGGAAGCTTCTTCAGGAACCTTAAGACACTGTTATAAGGATCTTCGCTCAGAAAGCTGTATGGGAGACTGCTTTCCTCCCAAACCATCTTTAGTTTTACTATCCTTTCATACTTACTCTGCATTGGTATATTCTTCCTATATATTTTATTATGGATGATCTATGAACATGAAAAATTACAATATTTAGCGAGGAACTAGAATGTCACATACATTTTGATCAATATGATGCATAAAAGTCTCTTTGTCGGCAAGTTGCATACAATCATTACCCTTCACCATGAATTTCTTACTGTTCAGCAGAATTTTGGGTGACTAAAGAGGGGTTAAAAGGGGGAAGGGAAGAAAGGACACAGAAATAGAAAATTGAAATTAGAAGTGGTGTCTTAAGCACCAAAACCTGTCTGAAATTTATGAATATCTTTGCTTAAAACCTTGATCCTGCAACAGTTAAGCAAGTATGTAATTTTATGCATCCATGCACTTCCCATGATTCTGTTTATTGATAGGAAATGCTCACATGGGTAAAGACGGGTGGAATTAAGCCTTCTCAAGACCATGACATAAATCCAAGCAATTACTGGTAATTGATTTGCACCCACATTCTTCCTGTTGATATTGGTAATGGTGTTGAATTGATGTTTAGGTGGGGAGGGGGAGGTGACACTTGGAATAGAAGACGTAGAAAGGTTAAATATTTAAATGGTATTAAAGCCAGCATAGAAGGTTAGTTTCAACATTTTTTCTATCATCCAGTTCTGCAAAGAAATCTTATAAATACTTCAGGTAGAAATCAACAAGTAAGACGTAGAAAGCAACAAGCAGATCGCAATAAAGTAACAGGACAACATTGCTAGAAGTTTTGGAAATGTTCCCTGAGTCTCCCAACTTAATTCTAAAAGTAAACAAATATTGAACTTTGGGAAGAGTTTTCCTTACTTTAAAGAAAAATGTGTTACTCTGATGAACATATAAACTGATTTGCAAATCAGAACAGATAACACAGTTACTATGACATGAAATAAAAATGTCTGAATAATTTCTTTTTCTGGTTATTTCTCAGAGGCCTCATCTGTATGACCTCTTCCAGATTTTTGCTTCCTACCGCAGGCATTTTACTTTTTCTCCCAATCTGCCCGTGACTGTTAGTGCTACTGATCATGAAGTGATTAATTCAACTTGTAAAAATACATCAGAGCAGTAGGACTTTCACAGATAGAGCTTATATCCTCTGCTCTTGAGACCCACAGGGTTCTGATCTGACAGTCTGAATTAGAGAAAAAGTCTCTTTCCACACCTTCTTTACAATCTGTTCCCTGCTCACACATAAATTAAAATCCTTTATATTCCTTTGCTCCTGATAAAACTAGCAAAAAGCAAAAATACCTCCAGTTGCATGGAACTTGTTCTATATTTCTTGTACTATGGGAATTTTTAGGCATGTTCTCTAATTGGAATTAATCAATAAAACAACATTTTCCTGTAAACGGTAATTTATCTGGAACACTTCAGTCATACTTGAGACCTTGAATAAATAATACATACAAATAATTATAACACTAAGAAGAAATAATGTTTAATCACAGGAGAAATTAAATTTTAAGGTTTTTTTTCACAGTTTTATTTTTAATTACTGTCTCTAGAAGTGACAAACCTGATTAAAAATCTAAGCAGATTTTGAAGGACTTAGAGTGTTCAGCAGCCTACATTATCCTCAATTTTCCCATTATACTCAGAAGAACTTCTGAATTCAGAGCATTTTGGAAAATGTGGCCTCCTCTTTCTGGAATCATGAGGCATTCAGAAGCACCTATGATCTAGTTAGCATCTCTCATTAAAAGCCAAAGGGAGATGGACTGAAAACTGCCCTACTTATGAATCTCCACAAAAAGACTGATGGACCAATGTAAGCCCTATAAAAGGCTTATTAAATTTGGTGAGGAAACTGCTGAGACACAATGACTGGAGGCTGTTTGAGAATACGTGGAAAGTATCACTCATGGTTTCCCTTTTCTCCGACTGCTTCCTACGCATCTACTTTTGCCCACGTGAGCAGCAGGATAAAGGCTGAACTGGGTTCCCTCAGCTGCCTGGTCCCTCTCTCCATTCAGCAGTGGTTCAGCAGAGAAGGAAATAAATATGCAGCCACAGTTTGAAACCTGCGTGCCAGCACAGAGAACTGCTATGCCTGCAGGAGGAGTGAACGGTAAACAGCACACCACAGATTTATTATTGCAGGTTTACTAATGCCTGAGAAGTTTGCAAGGTGTTCTAAAAGGCTTTGCACATTTTCTTCTCTTTGTGGAGCTCTATACATGGCAAGGGCTTGTGGTGCAACAGAAATGGGGGAAAATCAGGCCTTCGAGAAATGACTCTAATTCCTGGAACAAAAGAGAAAACTCTTCAAGTGTTGTGAGATAACTACTGCTTTCCTGGGCATGGATGGAGCATTGCATATTTCAGGTGTAAATTTGTTAAGGGACACTTCTTGTTCTGAGTCAAACTGCCTCAGAGGGGACAGTGAGGCACCAGGTATGATCTAATCAAGATCTAACAGTCAAAGAAATGATAACAGTAATAAAATCATAATAGCAAATTATTAATAAATAATAAACTCAAAGTTTAATTTTGACATTGTTTTTCATTCTTTAAAATGGCAGGCCACAAATAAAATATCATAGAGTCAGGCTGGAATTAAACTACCCTGGGGAGGATTTCTGCCTCTTAGATGAAAATAAAGATTTTCCAGTGTTTCATTTTGATACAGGCAATCTAGGAGAAGGACAAAAGTGGCATATGAGTCACTCTGAATCTATGCAAACATAAGCTTTGTTTCATCTGAGGAATGGACAAAAGTGCAGAACTGTCCTTATATCAACTGAACCAGCTCACTAGCTTCTAAACAGGACAAACAGGTGTGTTTTCTGCAACTCCACAGCATATGTTTGTTGTATTATTATCATTATAGTTTTCATGATCATTATCATAGCAACTTAAAGTCCTAATCTTGAAAGAGTACCTCACTTCTCTAGATGATATGAAAACATGGGTGTGAAAAAGATGACCTTATCAAAAGAATCCTGCCATAACTATTAATTGCAATTGTAGTTCATTTCTAATTGCTACCAGTTACTTTCTAGTACAGCAATAATGGCCATCCACAGTATGAGACACAGTAGATTTAACTTGTTAGTGTTTCATTTAATTCTTGCATAGAATTTCCAAGTAAGTGATGTCTGTAATGAGATTGGAAACTGTTTTTTCAGATTTAAACCTCTCTTAATTCCTCTTCCTAATTTGGCCACTGGTTACTATAAGTATCATCGAGCACAAGGTGAAAGATCATGGAGCAAAACTGTATTGCTTGTATATTGTATATATTTTATATTTTCTATTACACAATACATGTATTGTGTTACACAAACTTTTCATGTTCTTTGTTCTATCTGCTCTATCACAGTCATTCCTTTCCAAGTTAGGCAGATTATTATTAATTATATTCTAAAAAGGCATTACTAGTTCAGGTAACAGGATTCAAAGACTTCTGGTTATTGGAGGGGCATGTTGTTAAAGTGAATATAACTGAGCTGTTTGTACTTATATTTACAAAACAAAGTATATCTCTGCAGAAATTATCAATCCAATTCAGTAATTACAAACTTGGTTGACCTAATAAAGACATTTCTTTTGTATATGAACTGTAAAGCAAAAAAATGCATTTAGACCCCAAAATACAATGATAAGCACATAAAAGAAAGCTGTATAAGCCAGACACTAAGCTTGGGGAGATGGGAAGATAAATTTATTATGTTTGGAGAGGTGGGAGACTGAAGAAAGATGAGGAAAGGAAAACAATAGAGAGTTGGAGACAAGATTTTCATAGCAAATTCCTGAAGTTAAACTTTCAACTGCTTAAAAAAGAGACCAGATTTTCCAGAAGGATGAACATATAGTGGCATCCACCAAGGATGTTATAACAATTTATTTAGGTACTGAACTTCGGCATGCAAGCAACTTTCAAATGTCTATCATGTAGGACTTTGGGAGAGAAAGGAGAATATTTATATTTTGCCATACTATTTTTGGATGTTTTTAGGATAATCTCTAATCCTGCTGAGATCAGAATGGTAGCAAGATCATAACGAGGACTTCAAAACAGAAGGAGTCCCTGTCCAAACAACTGACTGTGAGGTTTCACCTATAACATGGGGGTAGCAATATACAAGACTGGTGCCATTTCATCCCAGGAAGAAAGAAAAAGAAAGTTAAGAAACATTTCCATATTTCTTATGGAAATTTCTTCCAAAGTTCTCTTCAGAATTTTCAGTTTCAGACCAATGTGTGGTGCAACTGTTAAAATCAGTAACATGTTTATAGCTCTGTTATTAATTCCACAATAAAACTCAGTGATCACTGAACAGGTAAATAATTAAACTTCAAATATCCCCATTTACATACATATAAACCTGGAAACTTCTGTGTCAGTGGAATAAAGATTACTGCATCCATTGAAAGTAGATGTAGACTGGTGTCAAGCTGGAAAATCTATTGGGCAAAACGTATTTATGACGAAGTAGTGTGAGGTAATTATGATTTACCGTGAACTAATCTAACAGCTGCTAAAACTCTCCAGTGCAATCTTGGTCTTTGTTTATGGTCAAATCAATGATTTTACACCTTGGTTTTGAGGAAGTTTACCAACCTGGCAGACTTCAAACCTGATTCACCTGCTCTGCAGAAATAGTCAATTTTTAATCTGACTTTAAAGCCATTTGGAGAATTAATTTTTCTTCTTTTCCCAAAATAGTTTTCTGTAAATTGGCAGTTCAAATCACAGTCATATCAGGTCATAATAGAATTGTGACACGCTAGAAACTGTGAGATAACTAGTTTCAGAAATTTAAATTGCTACTTTGAGGTATTTTTTTGTTTATTTTTAGCTCTATAATATGCACGTGTTACATGAAAAGGGTACTACCGTTGGAATATGTTTTAAAACTGTCATCAAGCTTGTCCCCTTTCAGTTTGAGAATTGTCAATCAGACCACAGAGTATTTTCTTACAGCCTTTCCACCTTATTGCTTGTAACATCTGCCATATTTCATCTAGATGAGAAGCTTACATTCTAAAGAGGAAAAAGTAGTCAAACATTGTCCTCCTTCCTCTTTATCACTGTTTCCCAGCAGCACTAATGTGACATAGTGCTGCACGTTATGCAAATATGCCCATTTGTTTTCATAGTCCCTTCACACTTTACAAACTCTTATGAATTCTCCACTGGCTTATTAGTGAATAATTGATTCACATAATATTTCATTAGCAAAATAAAAATTTACAGTCTTATTTAGAGCAATATGTACATTTAAAATCACAAAAAAAATACACAACTTCTTTGCATATACAAATGTATAACATAACCACCAGAAATAGCCAAGATGTTATATATGAAATGAACAGTTTTAGTAGTCAAATTATAAAATTAAATCGTACCTTTTACTTAGGTTTCCAGATTGGTAACACTTACATATTTTTATTTGTATCTATTTATATTTTTATTGTAATTTTAGTGATCTTTAGGAGATTTCTGTATTTGTATCTTCAACTGTGGAACAAAATGTGTATTTAATTTTACTGATATTAATCTTATATTTCTGCTGAATTCAGCAGAATTAAATTCAGCAATTTCTACTGGGAATTCAGCAGTCAACCCCCTTTTTTTTTAATTTTATCTGAGAAATTCAAATCACGCTTGATATGTGAACATTTATTCAAGTATTCACAAGCTCATCCAAAAAATGCATTTGATTGACAGAATATAACTATCAAACTGGAACTTAGCATGACACAAACTTCCATTATCGTGCCAAACCTCAAGAGGAGTGAAGTTGAAGCATTCTGTTCATATATCATGCCAGAAAAATACCACATATCATCAGTACAGTTTTTTCACATTACTTGTAGAAGAACTCTTCTCCTTTTGACTTCTTTCTATATAGTGAAAGTCAAGCAATGAACAGGTTTAGTAAGGTGGGAATTTATTTTGCTAACTGCTGAAAAACTCATGAGCTATAGAAGAGGTATTTAATTCATTACTCTTACAGTCTGCCTGCCATCTGGTTACAGCCAGGCATAGCTTAGAGCAGTTCTGAGGCTGCTCTATTGTTTAAGACAAAAGCCCCAGGCTGACCCAAGAAACAGAAGACAGAAAAGCATATTTGCTCCACACAGATGCTCTAAGGTATACTCCATACAGCTGAGAAGTTATCTCGTACCTTAAGCAGAATGTTTCAAGTTCCTTCAGGCCATTGAACTCAGATTTCAATGATGGCTGCAAATTCAAAAGACCTATTCTGCACTTATTGGATACATAGAGAAATTTTAACTCACATGTCCAGGGATGGAATCCTACTGAAAAGTCCATGTCCTTATGTGATGTATGTAAATTTATATCCTTTTTTATAAAAATATATAAAAGTGTGACTCACTTCTGGGTCTTGATTAAGATCTTACGGTGGTGATCTACCTTTTGAGGATGATAATGGATCCCCAGCTTCAGTACTGGGATTCCAGGTACTGAAAGATACAGAAGTACGAGTGATAATGATCTACTCCTGTTAGAATCCAGCTACTAATTATTAGATCCCATTCCTCTGTAAAACAATTTTCTCTTTGCATATCTGCTGTAGAAACTGGATGGAAAGTAGAAATAGAAATATGTCAATATATATCAGCAGGAGTACAAGACAGATTTCTGTGTTTATTTCTCATTGTGACACTGGAGTGAATGGTGACCTTACAGGAACATAGACAGATGGATATATATGAATTCCTTACCTTGGCTGTCAATGAATAATGGCAGGAAACGGCAATCTGAAAATTCACCCATAAAGGATGAATGCTATTTATATGAGTGAAAAATAAATCAATATGAAATTTTAAGTCTTTCCTGCCTCATTTTTAAAGGAATATATCCTATTTACAGAAGGTCATAGAAGAAAATTAGACTGCACTAATTTCTTTTTTTAAATAGCTCTTTAATTCCTGAAAGAATTGTAACAGTGAAATGAATATTTAATCAACAGCAGTGTGGTGCATTTCAAAAATGTACGTTAATTTTCCAAAGACAGGGAAAGGTTGGATGGAATTTTAGGCAGCATGAAAAATTTAGTCCATGCTTCCACTCAGCTTCTTTCAGACTTACACTCTAAGACAAAAAAAAAAAAAGAAAACCAAAAAAAAGCTACATAGGCACCATCCAGAAAATCATTTCACTGTAAGGTGTATCAATTTTCTCAGCAGGGCTCTAACAGAAAATTTGGTTGAACAATAGCTTTAAGAAGTAGTTTTTAAAACAACACTTCTCATAAATTATGTGGTTCCAGTGGAAGAAAAAATCTTGACTAGGCTGTAAAGTGTACCTCTCAATGAGCATTAAAAAAAGTGCTTTTTCTTTTTTTCTTTTTTCTTTTTTCTTTTTTCTCCAATCTGTTGCAGGTTTAAAGCTAGGTCTTGTTCAGATTAGTAATTAAACATTTAAAAATACATTTTCATCTGCACCATGCTTAACCAAATTACAGCATGGATGAAGATTAAAGATTGTACTTAGATCACCTATTGTGACACCTATATACACTGAACCTAGGCACTGTGATGGCTTCTCTCCGTTAACCATACAGAAGGTATGGCTGAGTTGACAGAAAACAGGACAAATTAGTCATCAGTATCTTGACCTTAGAAGGTACAGTAGATGCTTAAACCTGCCTTAGATTCCCTAGCAGGCAGTTTGACTATAATCTTAAATTACTACTATCATTTTATGTCACAGGTATAGCTCATGTTAAATGTACTTCATGGTTCAAGGTTAATTTTTCATGTTACTACTTGGAGAGTTCTGACATGAAATTATATTCCCCCTAATGTAAATGAGTTTTGTCATTGAATTAAATGGAGCTAGGAGGTCACCCCAGGCAGAGAAGTCCATCACAAACAGATATTAAAACTGTTTGGGTAACCATTTTGCAGGATTTGTTTATCCAAATATTGCTCTGATACAGAGTGCTTGTTTTAATCACTGGAAAAGATGTGAGTATTTTTCTCCTTCTATTTCTGAAAATTTGTAGTTATTAAAAATTTATCTGTGTTAGAAAATGAAACATATGGCATGCATTTTAAATGTATTTGAAACATTTTGAGTCATCATCCCTGGAAGTATTTAAAAGACGTGTAAATAAGGCGCTTATGGACATGATTTAGTGGGCATGGTGGTGTTGGGTTGATGGTTGGACTCGATGATCTTGGAGGTCTTTTCCAACCTTTATGATTCTACGATTCTATGATTCTCTACATTAGAATTTCTCATTCTCAAACTTTATAAGTCACTTCAATGTAATTCTGTATTTTACATTGGAATAATTTGAAATAGATCACAGAGTAATGAAGAACCATACAGGTACTAGAAAATCAAATATAATCACCTGTGATTTTGTTCCCAGTTAGCACTAAGGTCTTGATGCTCCTTTCCTTTTGCAAGGTTATAGGAGATCAAACATAGGAAAGATGAAGGGCCAAAGGTAAAAAATAGTGACTTTCCTGGCATGATCCCTTTTCCTTTTATCTGGAAAGACTCCTTCCTTGTTAGCTGGTCTCACTTTGGACAACAGGATACTCATATCTGGAGTAAGCACCTCAGAGAGAATAGATTTGTTTTCTCTTTTTTTTTATTGACAATATCTACATGACTTCCATCTGCAGTTCAGCCTGTGTTCAGCACTTCAGGTTTCTAATTTCAAGCAGCCAAGTGGAAAAAAAAGGCTAGAACCTGATAGTAATTGTGCTTACTTGTCTGGCATAGAAAGAAGTACAACTAACTCACGATAACAGAGACAAGGAATATTACCTTCCTTCCTTCTTACCTGGATATTATACAGATTTTTATAACAGCTATGCGACAAATGCTCCAAAATTTTATCTTAGACCACATATTGAGACTTTGTTCCTAGTTAATGACTGAAATTTTGCAAGCCTAGTCTTGTGCTGGTCACTTTGATTTAATATCGTTCGTTGTAAGTCTTGCAATCCAAAGTATATATTCCATTATAGCTATCACTGAGCTTTGAGCTTTGATAAAACTTTTCATTCTATTTTAATTTTCCAAAAACCTATGACGTAATAGCCATACAAATTTTGTATGGAAAGAGTATGCCACAGAAATATTAATTCAGGAATTTCCTATCTTAATTACAATTTTGGTACTAGGTCATCATCAGGCTTTTTTTAAAGGAAATATTTCTAAAAAGCAAAGATTTGAGACTGGCAAACTGTCCTCTCAACCTGTAGTCTTAATTGCCAGTCAGGTAATTTATTTATTTATTTATTTTATTCTTTTTGCAGGAAGGCTTTCTCCTGCTGTCTTGCACAACCTGGGACATATGGAGTAAAAGTACTTTCATGGCACCACAGTAAAATGAGCTGATTGTTTATTATTCTTCATACTGACTTCACAAAAAAACAGTTACCTTATGCTTTGTCCTATTTGCGCTCCTGTATATCTGAAAGAAAAATTTCAAGTTTTTTGATCTGTGATAAGCTTAGGGAAAATACCATGCATACAGCTGGAATGATGGTTTCATAGGAGTGGAGACTAAAAAGTTTCTTTTCTAGTATGTGTTTATTTTCTATTGAAGTGAACGTACTGATAATACTTTGGATGACAATATTTACAAATGTCCAAATGAATATTCCAAAGCTGCCTTTCAGAAGACAATAGTCAGTTTTTGGGAGTCAAGCCTTATATTAAGATACTTGGTGGCTGATAGTTAAAATGTTCTTCCTCCTGAAGGGAAAAAACAATCTTGACAGTATATGTAAAATGAAGTAAGATGGCCATAAATTGTTGGTGTTAATCTGTTTAACATTTTTTGAATATGGATATTTTAAGTAAAACTATATTTTTAGTGTTCAAAATTAGATCCCCAATGGCTCTTTTTAAATCATGGGAGTAGATAAAAGCATACATATCTATGATATGCTTAAATCCATTGAAATAATTGCAGTATCTGTAAAAGAAATTTTATTACTTAATATAATATAATGAGCCTAAAGCCTAAAAATCTGAGAATATTTTATAATATTATTTAATGACCCAGTCTGTAGTTCTACATGAAATCTCAAAAATGTTGTAACTGCTTCAAAAACTTATTTTAAATACGGTTTCCAGATCTGTTATCCTGGCTCTTCCTATAGTGTAAGTGAAGGATCTCAAGTCGCCTGATATGGGCAATAATGAATATCACTGGGTGTCGTGGTTTAACCCTAGCCAGCAACTAAACACCACACAGCCGCTCACTCACCCCCCCACACACACACCCCCACACCCCCCCCGCAGTGGGATGGGTGAGAGAATCAGGAGAGTAAAAGTGGGTTGAGAAAACTCGTGGGTTGAGATAAGAACAGTTTAATAATTGAAATAAAATAAAGTAAAATAGTAGTAATAATAATGATGATGATGATTATGATGATGATAATAATAATAATAATAATATACAATGTAAATGATGCACAATGCAATTGCTCACCACCCGCTGACTGATGCGCAGCCAGTTCCTCAGCAGCAATCGTTGCCCCCCAGCCAACTCCCTCCCAGCTTATATACTGAGCATGACATCATATGGTATGGACTATCCCTTTGTCCAGTTTGGCTCAGCTGTCCTGGCTATGCTCCCTCTCAGCTTCTTGTGCACCGGCAGAGCATGGGAAGCTGAAAAGTCCTTGACTACCTGTCGTGGTTTAACCTGGCAGGCAGCCAAATACCACGCAGCCGCTCACTCACTCCCCCCACCCCCAGCGGGACGGGGAGAGAATCGGAAGGGTAAGAGTGAGAAAAAACTCGTGGGTTTAATAGAACAGGGAGAAAAAAAGGGAAAATAATAATGATAATGATAAAATATACAAAATGAGTGATGCACAATGCAATTGCTCACCACCCACGCTGACCGATAACCAAGTAGCGATCGGTACTTCCTGGATCACGCCTACCCTTCATATACTGAGCATGACGTCACATGGTATGGAATACCCCATTAGCCAGCTGGGCTGGCTGTCCTGATTATGTTCCCTCCCACCTTGTGTACCTAGCTCAGTCAGTAGGCACGGGAGCTGTCCTTGGACTAGGAGGGCACTTAGCAACAACTGAAAACATCAGTGTGTTATCAACATTCTCCTCATACTAAATCCAAAACACAGCACTAGGAAGAAATTTAACCCTATCCCAGCCGAAACCAGGACACTACCGTAAACACTACTTAGCAACAACTAAAACATCAGTGTGTTATCAACATTATTCTCATCCTAAATCCAAAATAGAGCACTATACCAGCTACTAAGAAGAAAATTAACTCTATCCAAGCCAAAACCAGGACATGGGATAAGACTGATCTTTAGGCCCATGTAGAAGGAAACAATCTCCAGAGATTTTTAGAAGAACAGGTTATATGTCTTTAAACAAGGTAAATCTGTGTGCTGAAACTCAGAAATTTGGTCTAAATGGGATAAGACCAGGGTGCTTTTTTTCTTCCAGCCTGAGTAGCACACTTAACCACACTATTTATCTTCGATGACTGACACATACACTCTGGTGAATGTTGCAATAATGGTTTAAAACATATCCCATGTGATATGGGTGACATAGTGACACCGATGTCTCTCTGTACTGTATGGATCTGAGAGCATCCCATGGCTCACTATAACCTCAGTTCAGGAATGGTGGACCCTAGTGAGACCTTTGAGATCTACTGTCTGGGTACTGAAATAACTAACTATAGTTTTGTTTGTGTTGTACCCAAATAGAAGGTTAAACCTGTAAGTTTCTCTGCCTTGCAGCTTCTGAAGTAGTTGTGTCTTAGCTTGCACATGATGCCACACTTGATTGCATAAACACAACTTAGGAGAGATGGTCTTCATGTTAATGTGACTGCAGTAACATCCCAGACAACATACATGCATTAAAAGTGCCGATTGAGAGTCAAAAGAGATTAAACCCTGAAACTTGAAAACAAGAGTGTCATCACCAGTGTCTCTTTGTAAAAAATTTCTTCCTTTTGTCCAATCTAAATCTATTCTCTTTCAGTTTAAATCCATTGCCCCTTGTCCTGTCACTCCAGGCCTTGCTAAAAAGTCTCTTTCCATCTTTCTTATAAGCCCCCTTTAAGCATTGAAAGGCCACCATAAGGTATCCCCGGAGCCTTCTCTTAGGTAGGCTGAACAACCTCAACTGTCTAAGTCTTTCTTCATGGGAGAGATGTTCCAGCCCTCCTCTGGACCCACTTGCTTAAAGGTGTTAAAAAAATCACATAGCCCTTCCCATAAACATTGTGGTACCATGAAATGTATAAAATCCTGTGTTACCTGCAACTAAAATATCAAGGGAGACAAGCAAAGATAAACAGATCATTCACAGTACTGAAACATTTCTTCTGATAGACAAAGAAAAAGCCCAAGTCCACTCAGGACATTCTTATGACACTTGCTCTTATTGTAAATTTCTTCATGTGGCAGCCTCACTGATAAGAAACACCTTGTTTTAGAAGTATCCGGAAGGGAGCATCACCAGTAATGTAGTGAATTTCACAGCTGCTTATAACAAAGCAGTGAGCATCACTACAGTCCATGCTGTCCTTGTGTTTAAATCGGAAAATGTTACAGTCACCTTTTCTCCTGGAAATCAAATTACAACCATGACCTTTAATGAGATGCTCAGAGAAAGCATTGGTAGGTTTATGTTTCAGGAGATCACAACTGGTCATCAGTTGGAAGTTGATTCAGCCTGATAATTATTGCAAGTCATTCTCTGTGATGGTAAGCTGATGATTTGAGCTCTGCTGGACACCTTCTTTGACCAGAAAACTGATATTAAGCTTAAAATTAACAGTTAATTTCAGATGAGACAAACCAAAATACACTACATTCTCTTTTTTACTTAAAATGCTTTTGAAGTTGGATGTGGACATAATGGTAGGTGAACATGACTCAAATCAAATAATCAGGAATTTGTCCCTTATCTATATGCCTTTTTGCTCAGTACTCAGCATATGTTTATTATTTTTGTACTCTATTAAGAGGAAAAGGGGAAAGAAATCATAGAAAATCTGAGGAGATGAAAGAATTCAGTCCAAAAGGAAGTGAGAGAGAAAGAGAAGATGGAAGGAAATGAGAGGGAAAACTTTCAATTTACAGAAAGCTTTCACTACTTTCCACCCTCTCTTACATCATTAATTTTATATAAGTTTTTCTTATAAACCCAAGAAATTGGTGACCTTATTTTCAATAAAATCTTTGCTTGCTAGGTAATATGCTCTGACTTTCATAAATCAGGATTATCTTGCGATCCTATAAGCTCATTTTCAATGACTCTCAGTCTGCAGTACAACATATCACTTATGAGATTTTAAATCATAACATATAATTGCCAAGTACAAAATACTCTGCAATTTTTTTTTCACTCATTGGGAGGAATAGACATGATACTGACTATATTAGAGCTATAAAAACATGGAATTCTACATCCCATGCAATTTTCATAATATAACAAATAAATCAGTTTTGATTTCCTGTGTGAGCTGAAGTGTGAGACACCAGTTCAAGAACATCACCTTACTTCCTTTCTACAGAAGATCACTATGCGATAAGAAAAGTATTTATATGCATAAATAAATATGAAGGTTTTGTTTGCAAGAAAAGCCTTTTTTGCTTGTAAGATAATGTTTTCATAGAATATATTTGCATAAAAATTGCATGTGTATGCATTTTTGTTATGGATATTCTGACTGCAGAAGGAGCCAGCCTGATAATGCTGGGTCAGATTCTGATTCTGCTGCACCATCCCATGTCTCTCTGAGGGGCAGAGACAACTTGATGAAAAGCTGCTCCTTCCACTGATACCTGCTATTACCTCTGTAGAAGTGATCCCCTCCCTTAAATATGTAAGAGAATATAAAAGTCACAGTGCCTTCCTCCCCAACCATATTTGCAAAGGTATTTTAATAAAATGTCTTAATTAATTGTTCCAAAATTAAATTCTGTACATTATGGGCAATAAGTAAATTAAAACAGAAGTTAATTGGCCTGAAGAATAATGCAGGTAGAAAAAGAAGCCCATGGGGACTCCATGAAAAAAACTTAGCCTTATCGTCTGTTCTGTCAACACTGTTATGGCATAGGAAGAGGCGTGACCAAAGCTTGTTAATCACTTGCAATTATCAGCCCAAAGAGATATCTCCAAGGGATGGTACAACTCCAAGATAGTTGTGGCTGCTGTATTTTGCCCAGAATGAAGGAAAAGGAAAAATGTTTTTTAGCTAAGCTGCAACTGGGAATCTGGTCAACAAATAGGATTTAACTGTTTTTCCTTTTTTTTTTTCTTTTTCTTTTTTTAATGTAATACCTTTTTTTCTTACTACAAGGGAATTTAGTTTGGTTATTTTCTCTTGTCCTACTTATTGTAATCATTCTGTGCCTTCTGGAATGACACACCATTACTATGAAGAATATCTTGTTTACAGAAAAAGCAGATTGTGAAAACCCAGTATAGAATCTTTCTATAGGATTCCCAGTTTAGACATGGACCCTCAAAGCCACACTTATTTAACAACTTGTCTATTTTATGCATTTATTATTTATATTATGACAGCTTTAGTATGTTTTTAGCAACACATGGCAAGGGATATTACAAGTTTTTGGTATAAATACATGTGTATAATAGGATATCAATATTCTGTCAGATAAAAAAATGGCATTCATTGTAGTAATTTAGGTAGGTTCTTGCTTAAAAAAAATCCTTATGTTACCATACAGCCTGTGCAGTCCCTTTAGATTTTTCATAGGAACAACACAGAACTGCTGGGTCATTCATACAGAATGCATTAATATCAAGATCACAGATAGCAGCAGTAAGAGACAAAATTGCTGGGCAAAAAGTTACTGGTCTAGAAGTTTTTATTTCTCTGCACATGAACTGCAGAAAAAAAAAGATGGTCTTCATGCTAAACTGGTTTTCCAGTTTTCCAGTTTTTCCAGTGGTGTTCTCAAGAAAGAGATATGTGTAATAGAAAGAGAGTATAAGATATCATTCTTTCTGTTGGCTTTTCTCGAAGCTGAAGAATGGTCTCAGACAGTATTACATCTTAGGGACTTTTTGCTGCAAATCCAATTGCTGTCTCTTTTCTAACCTTGGAGGATCACTTGTAACACTTACCTGTGTATTTCTTAATTGAATTGAGGGCCTCTTTATACAGGTCGTGAATGACTCCTGGTTTGTACCAATTGCACAACTGCCTTCATTTCATTGCAATCTTGTAGCTGCACATGATATTTTGAAGAAAAGTGGAAATAAGACTTCATCAATTAATAAAAAAATAGGCAGTTATAGTCTAACTAGTTACATTAATTTTTCAATAAATATGGTTTCTTATTGTTATAAAGATTGATGGAAAATTAGAGTCCAGCTATATGACTTTTTCCAAAATAACAATTAACATCAAAGGGGTTTAGAAATGTAATAATATTTCTTCACTATCAGATGTGATTTTACTCAAGCAATCTGAAAATGTGTCTCTTCTTGAGTCACATATCAAGTTTATGAGAAATCTGTATGGGAATAGCAATTAAGTTCAACTCGATAAAAATGTTTTTAAAAGGATGGAGCAACCAATAGTTTTCTTGGAGCTGCAGAAACAAGAATCTGTTCATTTGAGGAAGTAAAGAGTTTCCCAGCTTTCAGATTTTCTTCTATCTGGACAATTAGAGATAATCTAAGTTCCATCTAGGATTTGCTACTAATTGCAATAGGGAAGAGTTCTTACCTATGATATTAACATACCTCAAGAATTAGATTCTATACAGAAGGCCTGAACCCCTACTTTGCGATTCCCTGGGAATACAGAGCATCCGTAAGCAGGAGTCAGTTAAACTGCTCTTAATTGTAAGGCCCTTTGATAAGACTATGACAGTAGAATATGCATTAGATAAATTACAGAAGAGTTCTAGAAACTTAAGAGGTTTTTTATTTGTTTATTTTTAGTTAAAATGGCTTAGGAACTCCCCTTTACTGCAATCTCACATTCTTGATTTGAAAATGTTGATAAAGGACACACCAGATTGGAAAATGGACATTAAATTTGAGGAGAAACTGTTAATCAGTTCTTTCAAGGTTATTTATTTGTCTGACAGCAACCTACATGATGTATATCAAGCATTTGTTCTATAGTCTGTATTTAAAACCATTTTGGCGTAATACTGATATTTTATCATATATCAGTACATATCAGTACACTGTAAATGTATTTGGACCCTCAAACAAAATACGTCAATGACTGCATTAACTTCTCATCTATTATTTGCTGAACTCTACATCCTTGATTTTTTTTTCCCTCTTTTCACAACTGTTTATTTCTTTAACTTCAGATTTTCTAAAGCACTTTTGGGATTAAGAGAGAATTTTTAATAAGATTTATTAGTTAATAAAACTAATTTGAAACTGTATTGACATTTTCTCTTTTTCTTAGTTGTTATCTTTTGTTTTATCCGTTGAATCCCAGCTGTAATATGAACTTAGAATTCAGTGAACAATTACCATAGAAAGTAAAGTTATACAGGTACAAGTTTATAAAATAATTCAGTACTCATATATTCATCTGGATTGATTTCTCATCAGCCTTTATTGACTCTGGTTCTCTTTTACACTTCACTAGTCATCCTGGTGACAATTGTCTAACACAGTTACCAAAGTCTTCAGAAGAATACATGTTTTTACAGAACTTAGCGTTGAACCATAACAACAATACTTTGGAAGAACAATGTTTTAAAGGTATCATATCTTTTGAATCTTCTTTTCCCAGAGCCATTGCCTGGAATAGTATTGAGTACACTGGGAAAGTCTACACAGTTGATATCTGAATAACCCCATGCCTTTCTTTTTACTGCAGAAGCAGTAGAGCTCTGCCTGATGACGACCTCCTGTATCCTATGGCTGGGTGGTCCTCTCCAAATATGAATAAGTGAGAATAATATACAGAAAGTCTTTACATATTTCTTTCTCATCATAACCATTTTCCCCACACCATAACAATAAAAAAGTTTATTGGCAAAGGCAAACCTTTTATGTTCATTATTCCCACAAAGTCACTCATTCTACTCAATGAAAAGTTTGCGACTGTGGCGGGTTTGGATGATCAAGGAGGTATAAAATCAGCTGGAAAGGGTTCAGGCTACAAAGCAGAAGAAAGTTTCAAATAGTCAAAGAGTGGGCTTCTAGGATAGTCTCTGAAATGAGAAGGTGGAAAAATACTAATAGAAAGGACCTGAATAAATTCAGGCTAAATTGGTGATAGTTAAGGACCAAGCTCAGGATTGTTTTTCTACCATTTAATATTTGAAACTTAACTAGGTATTGAAGAGCTGACTGAATTTCATGTGACTCTACAGTTTAACACTAGGCTCATTGATTAGACTAGAATAATCTACCTCTTATTTACTTAATTTAAATGCATACAGTTCATCACATTGACCTAAATGATGCAGGATGCTTTTCTCAGTCCTATGTTCCTCATTCTGTTCAAAAATACAAACTAAGTTCCCAGCAGTATTTGCAACAGTGCTTATCAGATAATTGATTAACTGTATTAAAAGAAAGTGGAAAATTATGGAAATTATTATATTTCCCACTGTGCTGGAAAATACAGAGTGCAGTTTGTGACACTGCTCCTTAAATATCTAGGGTGGGGGAAAAGTGCTGCCTGTGTATAGCTGGCCTTTGTAAAGCTCCAGAGATTTAATATATGAGCCTAAGTATGATGAAATGTGACTAAATAATTTGTTCTGAAAATACAATAGAAATTTGAAATTTTATGCAACTGTCCTGAAATATAGTATTACCAGCATATTTGTTATTCCAATAACTTCTGCCATTCCTGGAAATTCCTGTCTAATCTATTATATGATAGGGCATTAAGGCTTTAGAAATTTCCACCTAATAGAAGCTTCTATATTTCTTTATATAAAATGTATTATACTCATTAATGACCTTATAATAACATCAGAAGATCAGTCCTGCAATCCTGATGCAAATAGCTCTGCTAAAATCAAGAGGAAAATGGAACCAAAAATCACCCTGACTATAAGAAAGAACTGAAAGTGTATACAGGACTCAGGTGGTTTTCTAAGCCCTCTATAGATGAACTGATACTAGAAAATGCAAAACCTCCTGAGGACTGTTGGAAGCTCATTAAATGTAACTGTTTTGTAAATGATATTCCTGGGATGCCAGTTCAGATTATTTCTGTTAGTTTACATGAAGTGTAGATTATTATTCTTTAATTTCGTATATCTGGAGTCTACCATGTAAAAGAAAGGTGAGCTCATTTCTCCATATCATCTTTGCTGTTTAACAGTAATTTCATCATTCTAAGGGAAATGATTGCATGCCTAGGCCCATTTATAACCTTTTGTGTTTTAATTGCCTTCCTGATTTTGTCCTGCTGGTTTGATATTTTCCTTCTTTTCTCCTTATTCAAAAGGAACAGCTCAAGGATTTTTGTAAACATGACATCAAAATGGGAAGGAAGGGAAAAGAAAACAAGTCATTTCTGTATTCATCAGGGGAAGAAGCCAAGACAGAGGTGGGAATTGACAGGGAGAGGCCGTTGCCTAAAATTCCACACCTGAGACCTCCTCCAAAGGCTTAAGCAGTCCCTGCGCAAGCAGCCAAAATTGGGTCTCTTCCATTTAGAAAATAGAGAGGTAACCTTAGCAACTTGATTATTTATCATTACATTTTTGGAGATTAAAACTGACTCTCTAGGCCCAACAGTTATAAGGGTTAGACAATCAGGTGAAAATAGATCAGAAAAGTGTCATCTTGGAAAAAAACTCATAGTGTTCCAAGCAAAAGTGGAAACAATTGGTATCAGAATATTGCAATGGGGTTTATAAAGCTTTCTTCTTTTTCTTTGTCATCGTCTTCTTTTTAATTGGGAGACTGTCAAGAAAGCTATTAAAATGAGGATATGGACTAAGACTGGAGAAAGAATACTGACAAAAATATTGAAGGAATGTTCCAGAAGATTTTTTTAAAATTGCTTTAAGAAGTAGATTGCAATGCAAGCATTTGTACAAAACCTTATGACCATTGTCTGGGTTAACTCAAATTATTCTGCCTCCTGTGAAAAAAAAGTAGGCCAAAAATGTCAGTTTTGAAAGACTATTAAATAAGTTTGGTACAGCATACCAGTTCTGGGCTGTAACTTTCATTCACTGACTAATGTTTGTGTTTGATTGCATTATTCATTTCTTTAGTATTGCTTAAGAGAATTATGTTCTTCAGGCACAAAGGTAAACGTGTCTCCCCTATTCCCTTTAAGGTTACTTTGTGTGGTTCAAAAGTATGTGTACAGTTAAGTTGGTATGATTTTTTTTGTTTTTTAAAAGAAGGAATTTGGAGTTGGTTATTTAATATATGTAAAAATATGGCTAGGTTCCTAGGTGACATAGAAGAATGTATGGAGACAAACCTGGTAATGTGGAAGAGGCGAAACTGGGGGTTCGTTGGAATAAAAAATGTTGTCAATGTTGTCAGGGAAACACAATTTTCATTTCATAATATGATGACATTATCTGTCAGGAGAAATGAGTAAACCATATTACTGATATTTATCTTTCTTTGATAAATCTTTGCAGTAACTCTTTGCAGGTAACTGTTGTATTTTCAAGCTTCATGATGCATATAAAAGATGTATAATCAGCCTGTACATAATTCTAGAAAGTCCCAAGTTGCATTTTCTTTAAAAATACATTATGTAATGGATAGACCATATATATATGAACACTCGCATGGTCTATATGAAATTTAAAATAAGTTTTATTTACTATAGCTTCATTATTAAATATGAAAAGACCAAAACCTGACAATATACATGCTCCTTATTATAAAGGAATTATGGTTTTATAATTTTTACATCTTTTGTGTTACTGTCTTTTCTAATATGGCAGATTCTTCTTTTTTTTCTGAATTACTTTGACTTTTAAGACTATGGAATGTCCACCATATATAGAACAATTTTGGATTATGCTAATTTCTGCAATGAGAATATAAGGCCTTACTGACCATCACTTCTGAGTGTGAATGCAAGTTATATAAAATTAAGCAAAGATTTTGGCAAACATGTCACCTCCGTGTCATTTCAAGACTTACACATTTTAGCGGTTGTTCTGGGTTTCTAAAGCTGAAAAAGTTAAGAGAGAATAATATTTTCCAACTGAGCTATAGAATATCTTTAAGATGTGCATTGTTATTTCTAAGGGTTTGTTACATAGAGGCTTCCCAAATTTACTTTGGAAAGCTGGTTAGAGCATTATAGGTGATATCTTATTTTGGACCTCTGGAAGATCTACTATACAGTCACTGAAACAGGCTTGTATCTCAAATTATTTAAACTTCTGAGGTTTGACATATGTGTGAAATGAGATAGGATTATCATAGATGAAATCTGAAATCTAGCATAAATGGAGAAAGATTTATGTACTGGGCACTTATTTGTCTTTGGTTTGTATGGCAGATACACAGACTTTCCTTGTAGAGAGTCATGCTGGTCCTTGGTCCTGGATACAATTTTGAAAGAATGATCTCACCTAATAGCTTAGTAATATAATAGCTGGGCTGCTGCTGCTATAGTTTGTAATGTCTTTGGGAAATGTAGTACAGGAATTTATTTAGCATCTTTATTCTGATTTGTAATATATAATTTTTACAGCTACTTTAGAAGCTTTATCAAAACTGAATCATATGACTGGCCAACAGGAAATGTATGTCAGAAATCCTACCAGTGAAGTGCCTCTCTCCACTTTAGTTTCAAAGCTCAGTCTCCTCACCTAAAATCAGACACTTTTACTCCTTTCAGAAACAGAGCTGGCTCAGATTTTTCTTTTGAGCATGACATTGGACAGGCTGTTGTACACTTTTTGTTTTATTTTGAAATTACAGAATCACAGAAGATTTGAAATTTGCAGGGACCCCTGCCAATCATCTAGTCCAGCCCACCTGTTCAAAGCAGGGTGAGTTACAGCAGGATGCGCAGGGCCATGTCCCATGAGGTTTTGAGTATCTCCAAGGATGGAGACTCCACAATCTTTCCAGGTAAACTGTTCTAGTGTTTGATCACCTTCATAGTAAAAGTGTTTTCTTATATTTAAATAATGTATTTCACTTTTTGCTCATTGTCTCTTGTCCATTCACAGGGCATCACTGAGAAGAGTCCAGCTCCATCTTCTTTACTCCATCTCAGGCATTGACAGTCATTGATGCATTGACAGTCTTATCAGTCAACCTCCCTCACCTTTATCTTCTCCAGGCTTAACAAGCATTCAGCTATCATGTAGGAGATCATGAAATAAATTTTACAGACAGTAGACCAGATAATCCTGGGTGTACAGGAGGCAAGCAGGAACACAGATCTGAGCAGAGAACAACATGCACATCCAGTTCTGAAGGCCAGAAACAATGTCATGGTTAGAACAGTTGTGGGTTTCAAGCTTCATTTTCAGGAGCCTGGAAGTTGTTTTTAACTGAACAAATGAAAGTTCTGTGAGCAATCACAGATTCAGGACTTCGCTGGAGTCGACCTTTTATTGTATCTGACATTCAATCCACATCTAACTCTTTTTCCTTACAGCTAAAAGTGATTTAACAGAATATTCTTGTGCTAATGAAAAAATGGCCCTCTAGTAATAATCTCCCAACTAAATTGTTCACGTATGCTTTAGAGAAAAAGATACAAATATCAAAAAAATATTGTTCTTCAGAGAGAGAGAGGAAAAAACTGTTAGGGGATGAAGCTTCTTTTCTGCATATGAACATAGTTTGTAAGTTTTTAACCCCGAGCTAGTCAAAAGATTTTTTCTGCAATTGCATGAAAACAATAGATCATGTTACTTAGTTTTTTGCATGTGTAAGAAATTATTTATACGATCACCCGTGAGCTCTATTTTAAGCTTAAAAGTATTTGAACAATAATTCACATGCTCCTTCACTTCTATCCTCCCTCCCAGCTATTAATAAGCTGATGATCATATATGTCATTAATGCAGTCTACTTAAGGAATTACAGAAAGCAGCTAGAAAAGAAAAATCAGTTATTTAAGGCCAAAAAAACCCCACAACTAACAGAATTGTAGCTAAATGATCAAGCCAATGATTTCTAACACATTTATAGAGCAGGCACTTTCGTTTTGTTGCTTAAACTATAATCATGTTTTGCTCCATGTTTTAAGTGATTAAAACATGGAGCAAAGATGACAGATGGATTCTGTTCTTGTCAATCAGTTTATCCTGATTTACAGTAGATACCAGCCAGATTAAATTCACGTTGTGGAAACTGGCACAAGGTTGAACAAACTCACTCCACCTCCAAGCCCCATCAACATTCTGGACTTAGCATGAGCTTCCACAATGCAGAAACCAGATGGAGTTTTTGCTGAAACTGGCCTATCTTTATTAGATTTGTTGCAATCATACTGTTATCATTTCATAAATTCTGTAGCTAACAATAGAAGCCTAATTTTTTTGCAGTTTTCTATTATATAGAAATATTCAAACTCATGAGCAACGATTTATCCCCATTGACATTCAGACCCAGGACTGAACTCTTCTGGAACTTTTTAAATAGGCTTTTGGCTTTATTTTCTTTTTTTAAATCTCTTGCTTATGTATCTTGCATATTGGTTATATAATACCAGTCTTTCTATACAATCTTTTTTTTTTTTTTAGTAAATCGCTAACATCTCATTTTTCTCTAAAAGGTGAATTAATGTAGGATCTAGCTTTCAAGTCCCTGTCCAATAAAATATGCAAGTGAATTACATCATGATGAGGCAAAAAATTATTAAAGTATCAGAGAGAGAATTCAGAAGAGAAAGCATTATGAATGTCTTTGACTACATGACTTTATGGAATAAAAACTACAGGTCACAATTAAATAAAAATGAGTTCTGAGACAAATGAGTCACAAATGTGCCAGGAAATTTTCCCAGAGCTTCAGCACTGGGAATTTAGGGTTAGAATTGCATAGCTGTGGAAGAGAGATACCTCAGGTTTCATTTCCTAAAATATGTCTCTGAAAGGACAAAAGCAATTTCTGTTTGTATTATTACAGTAGCATTAAAAAAACTAACGTTTAGGCAATAACATTTGTGAATAACAGAAAACAGTATGTGATTATTCAGTTATAATAAAGAAAGAGAGATGGAGGAAAAAAATTTAAATCCATTCTAACACACATTAACTTCAAGGAACATTGCCTCAGTTGAAACACCTTACATACTACTTGCCAGCTAGATTCTGTCCCATAGGAAGGATGTTACTAGTCACTGCCCAATGACTGTCTCTAAGGAAATCTTTAAAATTTTCTGCAAATGGAGAAATCCCATCTAGGAAAAGAAGAGAGTGAGAGTAACAGTTCTATTTCTATTCTTCCAAGCCACTGATTGCCATGGACTGTGGCATTCACTTTCAGATTAAAACATCTAAAAATATTTGTTCATATGTGAACATCTGTATGTGAACTAAGTATCAGAGTTTCTCAGATGGCCAAGAAAGATTTAGTTAGCACAGCTGACAGACCCTACAGAATGACTCCACTGACAAAAGAAACTTCCTATGGGGTTACACCAGTGACCCACTTATCCCAGTGCTCTGTCTTTGATGGTAGCACTAGTGCAGGCTAACAAGGGAGCGTGGCACATCCTGGAGCATAGGAGGCTGGCTGCTTTTTGTTTGAAGTCCATTGCTCTCCTATTCCCCTATAATTCACTAGTTTTGTATTAGGTTTATTAGAGGGTACATCCCTGTCTACTCTTTTGGTATCTGCTGTTGGACATGTTGTCCATGAATTTACCCAATGAGACCTTTAGTTCTAAATTGGGTGGACCTGAAATAAAAATATATTTGAGAATACTGATCTGAAAGTCAGAGCAAACACCAATAAAGCAGCAGAGCTTTCCCCCTCTTCTCGTCTTTGGAAAATGTTAATTTTCTGAAAACTGCATTTCTGCTGGACAATTATTTTCACAGAAACTTCTTCATTGACCCTAATAATCAGTATTCTGTTAGTTTGAAGGATGTGGGAGTTAAACTTTCCTGCCAAAGGATGATCTACTGTTACTAAGCTGCTTGCCTGTGCATTCTGAAGATTTTTAACTTGTAATTTTGTTTCTGACATGCTGTACTGATGTTATTACCTTTGGCCACAAACACTACCCCCACTGGAATATCTCATCATCTATCTTGCACCTGTAGTCGGCACTGGTGAGGCTGCACCTCGAATACTGTGTTCAGTTTTGGGCCCCTCACTACAAGAAAGACATGGAGGTGCTGAACTGTGTCCAGAGAAGGACAACGAAGCTGGTGAAGGGCCTGGAGCACAAGTCTGATGAGGAGCGGCTGAGGGAACTGGGACTGGTTAGCCTGAAGAGGAGGCTGAGGGGAGACCTCATCGCGTTCTACAACTACCTGAAAGGAGGTTGTAGCGAGGTGGGTGTTGGTCTCTTCTCCCAAGTAACTAGCGATAGGATGAGAGGAAATGGCCTCAAGTTGCACCAAGGGAGGTTTAGATTGAACATTAGGAGAAATTTCTTTACTGACAGAGTGGTCAGGCCTTGGAAGAGGCTGCCCAGGGAAGTGGTTGAGTCACCATCCCTGGAAGTATTTAAAAGACGTGTAGATGGGGCGCTTAGGGACATGGTGTAGTGGGTATGGTGGTGTTGGGTTGATGGTTGGACTCGATGATCTTAGAGGTCTTTTCCAACCTTAATGATTCTATGATTCTATGATCTTGGAAGTGATTTTTTTTTTTTTTTTTTGATGAAGCACACAACCTAATAGCCACAGACGTGGCTGCAGTATGGTTATTTCTGAAGCTTAGAGCTCATTGATGGATCACTGCTTACGGAGGAACACTAGTAGAGTTTTTCACAAGCCAGAATTCCTGCACTTGTTGTTGCATGTTTGTCCTGTGTGGGAGATAGTTGGCTTGATATCATAGATCAAAAACTGATCAGAAAGATTGAGAATGTTATCCTTTGAACAAGATAAGAATAATCATGACTAGCAGAGTCAATATGTTTTCTCTAGTTTTACAGAATTTTCTGCAATGGCTAGCAGACTATGTGGAAGTAAAAATGCTAGTAGGCAATATGGTACAAGGCCCTTGTCACCAAAAGATGGTGTGATTTACGCAGATCCAAGGGGAGACTGGACAAAGGAAATCCACTGTGGACTGTGGAGTGAAAATATCATCTAGCTTTGGAAATAGGCACAGGCAGAATATACTCAGGGCAAGTAATATATCTGTCTTGTTCATACTCATCCAGAGGCATATGCTTATAGCTACTGTTGAACACAAGATTAGAGCTAGTTACACTCCCTGCTCTAAGTTTCTATGTCCAGTTTAATATTCTTATGTTAAGTAAATTCTACAACACACTTCTTTGGGTTTTGTGTTCTTTCTTTTCTTTCTTCTGGCCTCTAAAAACCCCTTCCTTATCTAAGAAGTTTCCTATTGAGAGTCTTTTCAGTGAGGCTGTCGTTTGTTTTTTGAGAATTACCACATATTCTTTTAATCCTTTGAGACTAGTTATAAAACGAACTACTTAATTCATCCCGGACGGTGGCTTTTAGCCACCATGAAATTATTACAGTCTGTCAGTGTTCTATAAAAAGATAGTTACATTAGATATATTGCATGCATTAAATATCCATAAGAATTAACCCCTAAAAGACAACATTGAATAATAAGTGTAAGAGTTTCATGTGTGACTTAAATGCCTCCTATTTTGAACTCCCAAATTCTTAATATCTCAAATAGATAATTAAATAAATAGATACACATTTATTCAAAGGTTTCATTTTAAGTTCTCAGTAAATATAATTTGGTCAAGAACTGTCGTAGATCTCTTGATGTGCTGGCAGGTAACGGAAATAATATGCACAGTTAGCAGAATCTGCTTTCTTTTCTCTTGCATACATATAAAGGACTTAAAATAGTGATTTCCCAATTTAGTTGTGTGATATACAAAACTTTCCTGGTGTTCTAAAAACTGCAACTGTATTTTCTTGTCTTAAAAGATAACTAACTGGATTAAGAAAGTACATAAAAGTTGATTTCCCCTTTCCGCAGGTGTACTAAACACTAATCTTTCCTTGTTAATTGAAAGACTCTTGGACATGATAAGCCTTCAGTTTATTTTTTAGTAGGACACCTTGAAATTCAGTGTTCTAGTGAGTACTCCATAGATATGTGTTTCCTGTGTGTTTTGACCTTTATTTTACATTCTTTTCAATGGTAGTTTAATTACTGTGAATGAATTCTCAAAATCTCAGTAAATGAAAAGGGGAGTTTAAGACTATATTTGAGTGAGAGAAGAAGAGAAAACAGGTGAGAAAGATGTTTTAGAAAACAATTGTCAGGAGGTTGTGGATAGAGCAGAAGAATGAGCATGAGATGATAGGTCATAAACAATGAGAGAGCGGGATTTGGTTCAGTGAAATGGGGGGAGAAGACAGGGGCAGTATATTTGGACTAAAGTTAACCATGACATGCACTCTTACATTTTAACTAAAACTGACCAGTGAAATTGACCTTTCATAGTTTTTAGTGTAATTATGACAATGAAGTAAGGGAACTTAGAGACCATGTGGTATTCAAACTGCAATTGTATTGCCTCTCTCTCCAGCTGCTACATGGGGTATTTTGTCCCACTGCACCACTCTGACACTGTTACTGCATATTTCTTCCTGCCTCAGCACAGCTCAGAAACTCTGAGACAGACTGCTGTGTAATGGCTTGAGTCTATGCTAATAGCAAAGTGGACACTGCTTTAACATATGAAGAGAGTGTAAGGAGCCTCAGGAGGCTTTTCAACAGACTGTTCTAATATAATTCCCCCTTTCATTTATCATAGGTCATTTATCATAGGTTCATTTATCATTATCTAGGTCTGAGATGCTTACCTCCTAATCCACTTCCCTAAAAAATTATGAACCCAAGAATATAGTTAAGTATATGCTTCAGTTAGTCCCAGAAGCAAGTATGTAAACGTGTTTATATCCACTGAAACTATGTGATTAAAAATTGGGCTTTCAGGGTAAAGATTTCAAATTGTTTTGCTGAACCTAGCATATGTCCAGCAGAGGAATAAAACCTCCGCTATATATATAATATCTAATATGAAACACAAGATATGTATACTTTTTTCATGTGTACAGGCATTTCATTTATATTTCACTATTTAAAAGAATGATGAGAATCTAATAATGATAAAATTTATAAGAAGAGACAGTCTTTTTTTTCCTCCTTAATTAAACTATGATTCTGTCATTAATATATCCAGTGTTCCTATTTGTATGTCTTCACGTGCAGCTTAGCATCCAAGGTGGGATGAAGACTGAATCTGCCTGTCTTTGTTGAGCACCCAGCAGAAAGTAATCTTGAGTGCTGACCACTAAATATGGAGTTCACTATAGGTCAAATATTTAACTCACTAAAACACTGGGAAATGAAGTAAACTTATACTGAAAGGGGGAAGAACATGCATGCTTTAAAATTTATCTGTCAGTGACATTCTTATGGAGGAAAAAATAAATACAAGAGTACAAGTTGTTTTGAACAAGCCAGAAGCAAATTATGTACTGAAGGACCGAAACCGAAGACAACTATTTAACTTTCTGAGTAAGATACCTATAAAAAGTGACCCACCCCTAAATTCCTTGTAATTTGTGTCTGCTTGTACATAATGATGTGTTACTGTTCCAGGAAGGAATAAAAAATAGCTTAAACTATCTTCATAAGAGGAAAAGACTTTAAGAAAGATCTTCATTTAAAAGTCACAGTAATGCTTATGAAAGTATTTCTAAATGTGAACCATCTGGTTACTGTGACAATTTGGAGGTAATTTTTATTTTAGCATAGTAAGCCCAGAATTAACTGTTCTGGCCATTATTGATAATAGCAGATCCTGCACACAGTTATGAAAATATGCTCTGTTCCTAAAGTAGTTATTACTCTTGTAACTAAAAGTATTATAATTCGGTGATGTTTACTAGTTCAATAGCCAGAATTGACTATTATAAATATATAAATATATATTATGTTTATTTAAATATATTCATATATCTACCCAAGTAGTCACACTTCATATCTCAAAAATGAAGAATTCTAGGTCTTCTCCAAGAAATATAAAGGAAACTGAAATGTCTAGAGAAGAATTTGAAATCTCCTTTTCTCATACTGTCCTTGGCACACAGCCAAATTCCTTGGTTCTAATCTTGCAAAGGAAAGTTTATGCACGTGGGTTCCTATTAACTTCAAAGGGATGTTTCAAAGTCACAAGAAAGCTCAGTTGTTTTCTAGGACTGTCAACCTACATGTCATTGGGGCCAAAGTGTCAGAAAAAATCACTGGAAATGATCCAGGTTTACACCAGAGAAAATGTGTATAGAGTTAGACTTCTGCTGGTATCTAAATCTCATCTCTGCACATTTTAACAAGTAGGATTTAAAAAGAATTCCAGTACAGTTCATCTTTTCTTAATAAAATTGATTCATGTAGTTGAAGCCCTAGCCAGGGCTGTTAGAGTAGCTAATTTGAAGATAAATCTCACTTTTAAGGAAAGATTTGACCCTTGGATGCACACATGCAACTTTCATTATGCTAATGGAAGCCACATTCATGCATCCAAGGGCAAAATTTGTTCCTTAGCAAAATGATGTAAAATAAACAGATAGTAAAGTGCATCAGTGCAGTAAGGGAAGCTAATTGCATAGGAGAGATTTCCATTGGGGTGTGTCTTTAAACGCTGGGGAAGGAAACTTTTGAAATAACACACATAAAACTCACTAGATTATAAAATCTAAATCCTTCTAAGTGTAAAGTGAACTTTACTCTCATCCAAATAGATGGTTTTGCAAACAAAACAAAAAAAGTCAAAAATCAGACTAGGATTTCTAGATTCTTTTTTTTTTCCATGTAGAAGAAGAAATGTAAAAAAAAGAGGAAGTGGGCAATTATTTATTTTTATAGACATGCTAAAAATACAAAAGACTATGAAAAGATTCAATATATTTTCTGAAATAATATTAATATTACATTTACTCATACTACTTATAACGTTGCTTTCTGCAAGGTGTAGAGAACTCTCACACAAAGGTCTGACATGTGTTTAGTTCTGCATAGAAAAATACAGTAATTATACTGTATTACAACAATTACAGTTGCTGTAATCAACATTACCTGCTATCAGGTGAAATGAGCCCAACAAAATATATGAGAATCTGAAGTGTTTCCACCCATACAGTGCAAAATACAGGGAAAGTATACTGATTGTCTTGAAAGGCCAAGTGTTTACTCTGACTTTTCAGATCAGTATTCTTGTTTTCAAACGCATAGCATTGAAAGCAAAAAAATTTTCCTATTTCTTCCAGGGTGCTCTTCTTTAAAAATCTTTTAAAGTTGTTTTTACCAGTCCCTTTCTATAAAGCCGCTGGGCATCTTCAGGTGGGCATCTACTAGCAAGTGAAGCCATCAAACTCTTTCTTCCTGGGATTTTTGCCAAGATAGGCCAGCTGACTTTCCTCAACAGAAACCAAAAGAAATTGAGAAAGGAAAGGCAATCACCAGACTGTTTAAAAAAAAAAAAAAGAAAAAAGAAAAAGAAAGGATGAGATTAGAAAATCCCATGCCATTTGTATTATTTTCATTTCTTGGTTTTTAGCTAGTGGACTACCTTATCATAAAAGGTTAGGCAATTTATTTCCTTACATCATATGTTGTCTCCCAAGACAAAAGCAAGAATAGAAGATACATTTGGAAGGCACAGTTCCCATATCTACTATGAGCATGTTTATTCTCTTGGGCAGGAGGAAACTTTCCCTGATGATATTTATTTTACAAAAGAAGATGATCTGAAATTATTCAGAGAAGCAGCAGCTACCAAGGAAGACAAAAGTAGAAGGAAACATAGTCCAAAAGAAATAAACTATACACTGGTGAGACCTATATTTTAATTCTCCCGGGAATAGCTGTAATCTTTTTTCTTGCCAAAATAGGTAATTTATTATCATCTTATGGCAGTAGCAACTGGCACAGAGTATATTGTACACTAGTGGAAATGGATAAGGATGTGGATCTTCTCCAGAGTCTTGACCATGAGGTTTTTTTTAAGTTTCTTCTAATGTAAAATCCAATATGACCTTCACCACCCAACACAAAGTTCATTAGTCACACCTCAGAATTGCTCTCTTCTGACATGTAAAGCACATTGAGAATGACCCACATCAAGAGCTAGACCACTAGGTGCTACAGAATGTTTTCAATGAATAGCAAAGCCATAGCATTAGACACATTTTCCAATGACCCACAGTTTCTAGTAATTTTTATTTTAATAAGATTTAGTGATGAGTGTGGTTTTGGTGGTGCATTTAAAGTAATGCATTGCCCACTAACAGTCTGCATACTGTTTTACACCTTTCACACTTTTGCAGAGATATTTTTCCAGTGAGGTGCTCTGAGGTACCCTCCTGATTAGTCTAAGACTGCAAAGTATTAGCTGGAAAGTAGTCTCACAAAGAGTAGCTTTATTCACTGCTAGTGTGTTCCCCTTCCCAGAGTTTACAAGTCCCTTATCTAACAAGAGAATCTCTCTTATTTGCAGTAAGAAAATCTTTTCACTTCAGGAAAAATATTAGTTACAGTTAACAGGTTTGATTGAGCCCCTAGAGGTTCTCCTTTCTGTCTTTCCCGATGCTATGTATTTTACAGACAGTTAAAAACCACTCTCTAGGCAGCCTGGAGAAGGTCATCCAAGTGGTCAAACATAGTAAATATACCAGACCTAGCTTTGTGAAATTTAGTCTGATGGGAATCAAATATTTTTGTCTGTTTTTACCTCATCCTGTTACACAGTTAGTAAAACAGATGCCTTAAAACCAAGCAGCATTTCTAGCAAGCTCTTTTTTAGTGTTTCTTATTCTCTAGGGTACTCTAATCTAAAATCTCGGTCTAGAAGAGTTTTGAACAGTGGGAAGTTTGGTAAAACCTTTCCTTTAAAAAAAAAAAACAAAACAAAATGAAAAAAAAGCAAAACCAGAGCAATCTTGTAGATCAACAAGAAACAAATATAACTCCCAGACTTTCCAAACTTTCAAGTGTGGAAAAAAAGTTCTGAAGTTATTGAAGAGATTTTTGATTTTTTTTTTTTGCAAACTTGTCTTAAATTGTTCATTGAATTTCTCTTTTCTTGTTGATATGTTCAAAATTTTTATAAAAATATATGGAAAAATTAGGAACAATAGGTAGAAAATAACTGTGACAGAACAGAAAGAAAATACACCACAGTTTAATAGATAAAATATTTATCATATATAATAGTCTCATGCAATATTCTTCAATAAAATCTGTGTGATGAACTTGGTCTTCATGTATGAGCAGTTACTAAAATGATGGTTAAACCTCCATCTGTGGTTCATTAGCTGCAAGGAAGTCCTACAGTGTCAGCTATCATTATTTATATAGTATTGCCCTGAACATCTGAAGTGAGATAAGTGTCTTGGCTAGCCACTGAGGACTTCTGCAATGAGTTTCACAATATTAAAAAGTGAAATGTCTTGACATACTATGAAATTAAATGAAATTTTCTTTTATATATATGTATAAACACACACACATACATACGTGTATATAAACACATATACAGAAACATTTGGTTTCTTTAACTTGTGGTTTGCTGTATCAAGAAACTTCAAAAATCTTAAAACAGGATTTAGCTAGTGGCATAAACATCTGGTCTCTTGACTTAAACAATGTAGAGATTGGGGTCAATAGCAGATTTTGGCCTAGGCTTTTCCTTAAGATACAGATGCCAAAAAATTAGAAAGTTGGCTTTTTGTCACTTGCAGGTGTGAAATGTTTAATGCATGTAGCTATGGTGATTGGATAAATAACAGAAAAAATATGGAAAAAGTGTAGTACTGGGAGTTGAGACTGGCAGCCTGCCAAAAGTCTTCACCTTGTTTAGACAGAGCATTTTTATTATTGACCAAAATTATAATGCAAAGTCCCTCTCATATATCTATGAACATAAATAATTCTTATAGAAAAAACAACAACAAGAGCCAACACAAATACACTTTAAGAGATAAGTCTGCAGGCTTCCTGCATGATTTTACATACATAATTGTTTTAGGAAAGAAGACAAGTAAGATCAGCCTTTCCTTTGAAATGTCACTCTTCCACGTCCTTTAAAATATGCCCTTTAGGGCTAATGAGTTCAGCAGACATTCTGATCTCCTCACATATACCTTGAGACACTTTCAAAAATGAAGGGATAACATTTCAAAGTCATGCCAAATAGTCAAATAGTCAATATTTCTTTTTGTCCTGAGCTAGGCTGCCATCACCATGCAATAATTAAAATGGCACAGCTCTCTTTTGTCAGAGTAAGAGTTGCCAATTCAGTTATGGTGCAAGATGTATGTTTTCAGTCCCAAGGAAAGGCCATTGCCTGAGCTATTTGATTGTTTCAGATTTTGAGAGTAGGTAATCTCACTGATGATAACTCATGATGGAGCCCTAAAAGCTGGACAATGAAAAGCTTGTTGCAGACAGAAGTTTCTTCACATAAATTATGCTATTTTACACTGGGATAGATTAAGATGACATAGATTGGGAACATATTGGGGGTTTTCTCCTTTTCTTTAAAAGTTATAAATATAAATATAGATATAAATATTTCTTTAATGATTATTATGATTTCGAAATGATGCATCCAAGTAAGTTCAGCCCCAGCAGAAGCCCTGCAAATTTAAGAAGTTCTCAGGATTGTACTGTGACCGGTGCTGATTAAAGGCACAACAAAGAGGAGATGATAAAGGAAATACCCTTTTTTCCGGTCAATTTTTGAATATGGGTATAATAATAATACTAACATGCATGCAGATACCTAAGCTGTGATGTTCACACTTAGTAGTCCTTTCTTTACTAAAAAAGTGACCTATTGCTGACAAGTTGCCAGAAGCATATTATGCATGAAACTAAACAGAATTTAACTGCTATTTCAGGTGTTATTACAGAAAGTTTTCTTGAATGTGAATGAC